>NC_023749.2:7050012-9450012 GCF_000499845.2 Phaseolus vulgaris | reverse complement strand
AATCATCCACCCTCTCCCCCATCCTCTCCCCCACTCTCAAAACTATGGAAACAAACACAAAAAACACCTCCTCCCTCCTCCCACTTGGAAGCAAACACACCCTTAGACTACTTCCAAGATAACAGTCTTCGATTTCTTACATAGAAATATGTGCCTAATGAAAACGTCTCCAGTCACTTGTATGGTAAATTCATATGGTATAAACTTTCACTTCTACTCTTTTATTTTTCTGTCCTTTGTTTTACTTCATAGATTTTATTCATTCCTAAATATTATTTTTTAAATGTTTTTTTGTAAAATAAAAAAATAATACTGCAATAAAAGATAGGGCATTAATTGAAGTTAATTTTTTTTTATAAATTGATAAATAAAGTAGAAGTAGTTGAAGTAGGTTTATATTTTTTAAACATTATAAATAAGAACACAAAGAGAGAATAACACTATTTTTTAAAAGCCAGATACTCAAATTCTTTATACTGATGGGAACTTATTAAAAATTGTAAAGATTAATGAGTATCACAAAAATAAAATTATTCTCTTAGTTTTAAATTATTAATAAAATTGAATCAATAAAAAAATTATGTAACTAGCAGTTCTTCAAATCATAAAAAGAGAGAAAGACAAAAAAAAATCATAATTGTGTCATATGATGTCATATTGAACACTAACGGGGTATCATGCATTAGGGGTACGTACGTTGAAATCAAACAATAAATATATATTACAATAATTTATTGAAAAAAATTAAAGTTAAAGTGAAAAATCTATTAAATATAATAAAATAATTAATAATAATTTTTTTAGTCTCACAGACACGGACACTCATACGACATAGACATGAACATAAAAATACGTATAATTTTTAAAATATAGACAAAGATATAATATATATTATATAATTATGAATTATATAAATTAACAATAAAAAAATTACATACTTAAGTATGTTTCAGATTTTTTTTATCAGAAAAATATTTTTCATAATTAATTTAAAATAATTTGTTTTTTATTTTTATAATATAATAAAAATTTATACAATAAATTTGAGTTTTTAAAAAATTATTAATTTTTAAAAAAAATTATGTTAGAATCATACTAAAATTTTCAGAAATTTAATAAATATTTTAAATTAAATATTTCACCAATACATTAGAATCAAATACATATGTTTAACATATCAAACACCATTAATTAAACAATAAAAAGGTAGAAGAAAACATTAAAAAGTTGTATTGTAATTATGTAGACATAAATAAATATATAGTAATAATGAGTAATATTTTAAATAATAAATAGAAATAAAATTTTGGGGTTTATAAGTACTGTAGACATTAATACAAATTTTCAGAATTGTATTACGTGTAACTGAAAGGCGTAGTAAAATCATGGGAAATCCTAATCAAACTCAAAGATACCACTCTGAGATTTCACGACTCGTTCTGTGCGGTTCGATGGCTAACCCAATAGCAATCAACGATAATCCTCTTTCGTAATTCCTTATTTTGTAGGTAAACAACCATTTTACACTTTTCTGTTCTTTTCCAATCAATTATTGTTATTACTACTATTGTTCTTGATCATTATGCTTTATTTAATTTAAATTCTGATCCTTAATTCAATTCCCCGAATCCCATTTTACCTGATTGATTAAATCTTTATTACTTCCCCTAATTTCGTGATTGTTTGCAAACTGATCTAGCGAGAAGAGAAGAGAAATTGATGAGAGATGTTGGGCATTTTGCATCTGATGAAATGCATTCTAGATTCTGGATTGATTTCTGAGGTTTCTTCCAAAATTGCTATTGAATTGAATTGAAGGATTTTTGAACAAGTTTTGTTTTGGTTTTGGTTTCTTCTTTGGGTGTTGGTTGGTTGTTGTCAACACAAACACAAGACAAAGGCTGTTGGATAGATATAGCGTTGTGGAGGGTTTGCAAGTTGGGAATTGAAGCGTCATGGACCAGCTTCCTGTTGAAGTGATTGGAAACATTCTGTCTCACTTGAGGGCTGCACGAGATGTGGTGATAGCCTCTGCAACATGCAGGAAATGGCGACTAGCGTGCTGCAAGCACCTTCATACCCTCTCTTTCAGCTCCAAAGATTGGCCTATTTATCGAGATTTGACGACTACTCGCCTCGAGATTTTGATCACACAAACCATTTTACAGACCTCAGGGTTGCAGGCTCTCTCCATTTTGATGGAAGATGTGGATGAATTCTTGGCTTCAACGGTTACTGCATGGCTCTTGTACACCAGGGAAACTTTGAGGCAATTGCATTATAATGTCAAGACTATGCCTAATGTTAACATTCTTGAAATATGTGGCAGACACAAGCTGGAAATACTAGATCTAGCTCATAATTCCATTGTGGGGGTTGAGCCTAATTATCAGCGGTTCCCTTGTTTGAAGTCTCTTTCCCTGAGTCATGTCAGTATATCTGCATTGGATCTGAATCTTTTGGTATATGCGTGTCCAAAGATTGAAGCTTTGGAGCTTGTCAATCCTGAGATTGCAATGTCTGAGTCACAGGTGACTGTTGAATTGAGTAGTTCAACGCTGAAGAGTGTGTATGTAGAAGCAATTAGTTTGGACAAGTTTATATTGGAGGCTGATGGACTTGAGACCTTGCACTTGAAAGATTGCGCACTTGAGTTTTTTGAACTTATTGGCAAAGGGAACTTGAAGCATTTTAAGATTGATGATGTTAGTGTTATACATCTTGATATTGGCGAGACAGTTGAGGATCTTGAGACTGTGGATATCAGCAACTTTACAATTATATGGCCAAAGTTTTACCAGATGATTTCAAGATCGTCGAATTTAAAGAGGCTTCGGCTTTGGGATGTGATGTTTGATGACGAGGAAGAGGTTGTGGATTTGGAAACAATTGCAACTTGCTTTCCTTATCTGAGCCATTTATCTCTAAGCTATGATGTGAGAGATGGAGTTCTTCACTACGGTTTACAAGGCTCTTCCTATCTTGAGAATGTTGTTGTCCTGGAGCTTGGTTGGACTGTGATCAATGATCTTTTCTCCCATTGGGTTGAGGGGCTGCTTAAGCGATGTCCCAATCTCAAGAAGTTGGTCATTCATGGAATTGTTTCTGAGGCAAAGTCTCACGAAGAATGCCAGATGTTAGCCAGTTTCACTACATCCATGGTTGAGATGATGAGGAGATACATACATGTAGATCCACATTTTAAGTATGAATAGGATTTTTGTTAAATACCTTCCCATAGCTCATGCTTGCTATTAAGTTTGATTGTTTTGGCACATTTGCAGGTAACTCTTTGAATTCAAAAAGTTAAAAGTTGTGCACTTAAGGATTCACACACACACACATATAACATGTATGTCTGTGCTGCAATTAGGAACATGTTTGACGTATTTATAGTGGCTATGCTCTCGTTCTTCCATTTTTTTTTTCTGATGGTTTTATGCCCTCATTTTCTGCAAATCCTCAGGTAGCAATTAGTGACTATAATCATTCATACCTTGCAAATACTGAGTGGAGAGATACAGAACTGTTTACAAATATGGCAACTACTTAACTAGATGATGAATTGGTGTCAAATAGTGCTGAAGTGGTGATAATGTGAAACTATAAAATATTGTTTCAGTACGCTACTCTTTTACTGTGTAGAGATGTAAAACATATGTTTTTATGTAGATTGTCAGAGTAAGAAGCGATATTCCTTTTCAAATACTGGCTGGATTAAAATATCAGAAAGTTTACAGCATAACCGAAGTATCAACTTAAATCCACAGGTCATTTAGCTTCAGAAGAACAGCTTTTGGAGGTTGTAATGTCCTTAATACTGGGATGTTTTCAGTAAGCTTTTTCTTTTTCACAAAACACTAACATGGCTGAAGAATTACATAGAATTGGACCTAGTCTTGCTTTCCTTCTTAGTTTATAGGTTCATGTTATCACCACTTCAGCACTGAAACATATAACACTTTCACTTTCACCCTCACTTCAGCACAGAAACATATAATGATATAACACTTCTCCCATTGAGTCTGTCAAGGATTACATACCACACTTTCGCCGATTTTGATATATTAAAAAAGTTTTTAATGTATTTTAAAATATTAAAATAATTGTATTTTGAAACTACTCTATTAAGACAACATTAAGAATTCAGCAGAAAATCTAAATTTTTGTTCGTCTTAGGCCTTTGGTCCAATCTACTGCAATCATACCTCTGTATGTACGCTTCTTTGGCAAATTCTTTCTGTACCATATCAACGATTTCAATGAAATGACAAAAATATTTTTGTAAAAGGTGATTGTGGATAAAAATAACTTCTGGAACTCCTTTTCTGGAATATATTTTCAGATTTAGATTTTTGGAACACATTTCTAGATTTTGTGGTCTGATTTTTTGTTTTCAAAATGTTTTTTTTTTTTTTTTTTTTGCATTTTGGATTTACTAAATGAGATTTTGATTTTCAAAGTGTATTTTGTGAATTCCAGATTTTTAAATCTAAAATAGAGAATAATTTTGAAAAGTAATAAAATGCAAATTCAAATTAGTATGATGCAGGAATAATTTGCCTCTTGGAAATTAGGCCTTGTAACATTCCCCACAAATACTCAAATTTCAAGGCCTTATAACAACCTCCTTGTCACAATCCTTCCTGATTCAGAAAACTCACATAATTTTATACTTAATTTTACAAACACACCCTTCTCAGAAACTAATTTCCTAGAAGGTATATGTTTTTGGGAAATTTGTAGATGTCCTTTAAATTAATTTTCAAAAATATATTAAATACATTCCATAAACTAATTTTTAGGAATTTATACATGTCGTAGAAATATATTTTCAGGGTACATTTATACATTTTTTAAATTATGAAGTTTTTGGAAAATATTTAACACTTCTAATACCAAGAGTGTTAAACTTTTTTTGCCGGCACTCAACCTTGACAGACTCAATGTGGGGAAGAAGAGTGAAAGTGAAAGGCCATGTTATTCGTACCTTTTTTTCCCCTTCCCACTCCTTAGTATTTTTTTTCTTTTGAAATTTCCAATTTTGCCCTTTCAATCTAACCTAACTGAATTACATTTTTATGGGTTAAATTAAACTATTAAATTGTATTAATTCTTGTATTACATCCAATTAGAATTAACTTGCACAATCAATTTATAAATTTCAAATTGGATCAATTCACATAATAAATATATAACTCAATTATCAATTATCTAATAATTTAATTATAAAAAATATAATTTTATATCATGTGAATATTATTGATGAGTTTGTAATAAGTAGTGTTTTCATTATTTTAGGACAAAGACTCTTCATAAATATTTGTTCTTGGAGATTACCTCTGGTACATTAATCAATGATTAAGATATTGATAACCTAACTAAGAACAAAAATAATAAATAATAAATGGTATCTACCTAACAACCCTTATGCCTAAGCTTTCTATTATTGGATAAAAGCAATCTAGTTTCATCTTCAATTTCACAGGGTCAAACTATTTGGGATCACAACAAAGTAAATGAAACTTAGAAAAATAAAAGCCTTTATTTTGTATTGCAATAATACTTTTAAATTTAATCATTTTATGAATAAAACTTAATTACAAAATAATAAATGTTTTTGATATTAATAATTTCTATTTTTTAAATTTAATTTAATATCTTTTTGAAACAATTAAAAATATAATACATTTTATTTCTTTTAATAAAAGAGTTATGAAATTTTATATTTTACATTTATAATTAAATATTAGAAGAAAAATAAATGTATAATTGACAAAAAATAATTAATATTGTTTTGAACTTTGAAAATAAATTACAATTATATAGGAACTATTTTTTAAAAAATCAAATAATTAAAGGAAATGGAAAAATTATAACTAAATATAAATAAAGACTTACAATTTTAAGTCCATACAAAATGAACTTGTTTTAGATTTTGGTTACTGTAATTTGTTTTCTTTATTTTTAGTATTTTTAAAATTTTAAAATAATTGTTTTCGGAGTCCCTCTATTGCATGACATTCATTATCTGTTTATGCGTTGGACAAAAAGTTAAGAAACGATCTTAAATAATATCTATCAATATTAGTAAGTAAAACTCATAAATTTTTAAAACAAGTAAAATATATGTTATATATTCTAAAATAAATATTAGAGACTAAATTAGTGATTTCAAAATTTCGAAATACGAAAAATAAAGAAAAATATTTTACAGAAATTAAAATTAAAATTTCTAATTTTATAAGGAGTAAAAATAATTATTTCAAATTTTATAGAGATGTTTTTTTGATAGGATAAAAATCAAAACTTACTTATTTTAAATAGAATAAAAACATATTCAAGTTTAAAAATAAATTAAAGATATAAGACTTTTAAAATTAAGGAAATAAATTATATGTCTGTTTATTGATATGGTGTGTAAAACTTTTAATTGAAATTAAAATTTAAGCAGTAAAATAAAAAAGAATACACATAAAAAAAAATTAATGAAAGAAAACGTACGTTCTTATTTGAAAGAAATCTTAAATATTTTTATTTGATAACAAAGACTTAAAATTATAATATAGGGATTAATGTTTCTTCTATTTAAATTAAACATGAACTTAATTTATTCAGTTTTAAATTTAAATATATTTGTATTCTTTACAAAATAGAAAAATATTTATTTTTGTCCCTAAAAGTTTTCATTCTTTTTCTTCCTAGTCAAATTTGTAATTATTATTTTTAATCTTTATAAAATATAATTCTTTAGGCTTCAATTTTAGTAAAATATTTTTTTTCTCCAAAAAAAATTATTATTATTATCTAATTTTAATTTTAATAAATAATATTTAATTTACAAATCTTTAACACTTTTTTTAAATTGCACTTATGATATTTAAATAGTAAACTGGCCTCTTTAAACACACAAGTAATATAAGTATTTAATAATGTTATAAATTAATAAATTTTCAATTTTAAAATGACAACATCAAACAAAAGATTTTAAAAAATCAAAAGCAAATGGTTCATGTACTTGGAATTTAAACCTTATTTCAATAAAACTAATGTTTTTTTTTTCTTTATAATTATTAACACTACAATAAAATAATTAATTGAAAACTAATTTTAATAACAAAAAATAATTTGTTACTGCATTAACTAAATTAAATATATTTTAGAAACTAAAAAAATTGTATGTAAAGCAGTTTCTATTATAATAAAATTTTATAAATTTATAAATTAATAAAATTTATAAATTATGTTTTATATTGGTATCTAATTAACTACAAACTATTTTATATTATAAAATTGGTAGCTAAAGTTTTAGTAGCTAATTAGATGTTAATTTAAAAATTATTTATTAATAATAGAAACTATTTTAGATATCAATAATTTGTTTAGTTTCTAAAACATTATCTAATTTAGTCAATATAGTAACTAATTATTTTTTGTCTCTAAAATTAGTTTTTACACTACGAAACAAAATCATTGCATAAAGACTAATTTTAGAGACCAAAATAATTAGTTACTATATTGATTAAATTAAAGATCACTTTATAAACTAAAAAAATTATTGATATCTAACTTAGTTTTTATTATTATTAATAAAAAATTATAAAATAGTTTTTAAAATGATATCTAACCATTAACTACCAATGTTTTAACTACTAACTTCTTATATTCTAGTTTAAAAGACTATTTTAGAATGTAAGATATTAGTAGTTAAAACCTTCTAGTTAATTTAGATACCAATTTAAAAATCATATTCTAATTTTCTATTAATAATATAAACAATTTCAGATACCAACAATTTTTTAGTCTATAAAATATAATGAGTAATTTTGTTGTTTTTAAATTTGATTGGTATGTATTGTTATTTAGTAATTTTTGTATAGTATCCTAGTAATAATAACTGATAGATGTTTTGTTCATTTAAAGAAGATATAAATTATTGGAAAAATTGGGGGGTCATTTCAAGATTCTGATTGTCTTCTCGATGGGTCCATCTCATGACTGCTAATTCCCACACACTCCATCTCTATTTGCTCTTCCAAAGGCTCACACACACTGCTCAATGTCAATATCAATGCAAATAGTCACTCTACCAAAGCCAGAAGCAAAAAAGAGAAAGTTATCAGCAAAAGAAACACCAATGTATGTTCCTTTACTTACTTGCTTAGACCACAAGTAATAAATGACTTAGCATAATAATATATAGCACACCACAATCAACAAATGAATAATTAACTCTTCTAGAATCAACACCAGTTACCTCTCTCAAAGAATTACGGCTCAAGCTAATAAATGCTCCATTTATGGAACAATCAAACATTTGCATGTGATCAACATTGGTGGTTGGTTGTAAGGTATATTGGGAACAAAGGTACATACATACTTAAAAATATAAATTGACCTAATCTTTCATAGAGTTTGTGTTAGAGAATTTGTATTTTCAGCCAAATCACCACCTTTATAATGACCAATCATGAGGGAATAATTGGTGAGAAGCTATAAAAGGTGTTATTAGATGAGCACAAAGATATATATTTAATATTTGATTTCACCACTTTAGAGGGTTCATCGGGTAATTTGCATAGATGTCTCCCTCATCCTTCTTTTTCTGTCTCATCTTAATCAGCACACACATTTTCATAGCATTTTTTCAATGCAAAGTTCTGTGCAGTGAATCAAACAGAAGTTATGACAGATGTGATTTTCAATAGGGTTATCATCATCATATATTTATTTGTGAATACTGCTGAAACTGATGAAATATGATGCTTAAGATAGTGTTTGAGAGACAGAAGAAAAACACATATTGCAGATTATAGATATATAAGTATGGATTTATGAGAGTAATGAAGACAGAAAATGAAAATAAGTTGGAACTGATTTCATGATTGTACTGTGTACCATATTGGTTTGCAGACATGTATGTGTATGAGTGGAAAAGAATCTTAAGATGGCATAGTTTTAGGTGGTGACAGGGAATGGATGTTGACCTATGAACGAAGGGGAAAATACCAAACAAATCCATCTCAGAGGTGGGATTAAATAGAGAAAGTGGGTGTGGTTGTGGAATATTATTCTAATGGTTTTGGTTGAAATGGCATGAGCACAAGTTTAGGGTGTGATGTGTAAAAAGAAGTGACTTTGTTATGGCTCTTGGTTGTTGCAAAAAAGAAGTGAAATTGGTTATAAAAGGGTGAAGAAAATGAGCTTTAGTTTTAGATCTTTCTCTTTTGCCATCTTTAACAAGAAAAGGAAAAGGGAAAAAAAGAAAGAAAAACTTGTCTCATCTTGGTGTAGTAGAACTCATATGTTGTGTTCCTCCATAAATGAATGCATGACTTTATCTGATGAAGTACATGAGGGCCTGTGGAAGCCCCCACCACAGAACCAATAAGATAACACAGTCGGTTAGAGAAGACAGAGAGAGAGTGGAGTAGGACTCACTCTTCCTGCACAACTTATTTCTTTCATAACAAATCAAATGAAAAAAAAATATTTGTCTGGTTTTGAAAAATGATTTCATATTAAATTTATTAGTAATTATTTTAGTCATTTTAGCATTATATTTATTATGTGAATCATTATCTTGAAAATGTAAAATAAAGATGAAAAGGTGAAAGAAGAGAAGGTGAGAGATGAGAGAAGAGACATATCCATCTAATTATGCAGCCAAGAACATAAAAAAATCATTTATTTTCTTCTGGGTTGGGCTAGCAGAATTAAAAATTAGGATAGATAATTATTATTATTTTTTTTCATGAAAGAGTTGTTATTTTAACATTTGAAATTTCAATACGAAAAAACAATTACTCAATTATTTAGATTGTCGATTGATTTGCAAGAGGTCAACATACCTTCAAGTTATAACTATTAAATATATGAGAATAAGAAATTAAAAGATGGGAAGAAAGTAAACTCTTTGCATATAATTTATGTACAATACAAGACTTAGTTGAAATTTAAAAAAACAAATTTAAGGATAGAAATGACAACTTTACTAATGCTTTAATTGATTCACTTTATTGTATTTTTTTTCGGTCACATTAATTATGTTTATTTTAATTTTTTTATTCAAGTTTACTTATTTTTTCTTTATCCAAACAACGTGACTTTACACTTTTTTTATTTGATTTGCTTTATATCATACCTTTAAATGGTGAAGTTCAATAACTTTACACATCGTCTACATATATAATTAGTTGTTGTTTATATAAAAAAAAAAGTATTTTAAAGATGTTCTAATTCTTGTACAAAATATATAAAAAAACACACACATATATATAACATATATATGACATCACATATATAATATTATATATTTTTCATGATAAATTTAGAATAATTCATTCCTTCACCCTAACAAAAAATAACCTCTTTTTTTTATAATTTTCCGTTTCTTTTTCATATCAAATAATTTTCTTCCACTCATTTCTATCATTCTTGTATTTTCATTCAGACCAAATACCAAAGATAGTTATCTAATTTTTCTTTTAGAACTAAAAGCATGAATAAAAAGGAAGAAAAAGTTATTCCAATAAAAGTGATTTTGAATTTAGATCTTGCATATGCAATGTAGTAAATGCATGTTTGGTACAAGGGTACATTCGATCAAAATGGTTCATTTAAAAGTAAAACAACACATACATATTCCTTATATTTTTATCAATATCTAAAAGGAATAGATTGAAAATGTTTTGAAAACGCATTAGAAATACTAAGCAAAATGGTTTCTTTAAAAACAATATCCTTGTGTTATTTTTCAATCAAAATAAGAGTTTTACTTCCTTAATTTACTCAAATTTTTAATAATTTGTTTTACACCTGAAAGTGAAACATGAATTTGATTAAAGAATACAATTCTAACTTTTATGACCTATTTTATGAGACTTTGAAACTCCACAAGCTTAGAGAGACTGACACAACTCACAAGGTTGGTGAATTGCTTGGACAAAGTTTTGTGGTACCACACTACCACATGATGAGTTACTGAATCGAAGTATTTACAACTAGGGACAGTGATAAAGCAAGCCAAACACACTTATCAATCAGGTTTCTTCCTAGAGAAGGAGAAAAGAAAGACAGAGACACCCCATGAAAGATAAAATGTTGCAAGGATGAGCATACATGAGAAAAAGACTGGACCCTCTTCTTCTGGCAACTTATATATTTTACTTTGACAACAAAGCTTTGATCTTTCTTTACTGTGTGAACTTCTCCATATAGTATTCTTTTTGTCCATTGAATTCCAAACAAAGCAGAGGTAATTTAAAGTCATAAGACTACCTGGTTTTCATACACACAATTCTCTATATTTGTGTATAATATATATATTATATGGACACATGCACACAATTTTTATATTCATCGGCTTTGGCTACCAAGTTTTGTTCTTGTGAATTGAGTTTATTTCTACTGAATGAGAGCCTTTCAGTTTCAGCTTCAGAGAAGGTGAGAATGGTCTAAGTAGCTTTGCATGGCGGGCCAAAGAGTTGGAGAAACGGGTCTGTCTGAGTCAGGACCTTCAAGTCACCATGTCCCTTATGGAGTTCTTCATGGGATTAATACCTCAGCATCAGGGCTAATGTATTCATTAGATTATTTCTCCATCTCAGCACCATGTCCCTTGGAAGATTTTCTCAGACATATGGTGTTTCTTCATTTTTATATATATGCCTTGTTTTAATTTCTATTTCTTTTACCCTTTGTTTTTTAGGAATCAAGGGTCTGCTTTTGATTTTGGAGAGCTGGAAGAGGCTTTTGCTCTGTCAGGAATTAAGATAAGAAGTGATGAAGCCAAATCATGTATGTTTCATTGTTTTTCTTTCCATGGTTCTCCTTTTGATGGTCATGGATGTGAGCATAGAGAGGAAAGAAGTGGGAGGAGGAAGGAGGTTTGAATATGTATAAAGAGCTGAGTGGGGGGGTACCATTTCCCATACCAAAATGATAATAAACTTGGATGGCATAATCTTTGAAACTTGCATGATGTTCTGACTCCATGACCATTGAAAAGGAGGATTAGGTTCCTCCACCTTTTCATATGATTGATGCTCATAAAGCCTTTATTTTTGGTGATCCTCTGAGATTTTTCTTTTGTGATTGTAGCAGCTTTATTCACAGGCAGGCCTTCAGCCACACTGGAAATGTTCCCTTCATGGCCAATGAGATTCCAGCAAACCCCAAGAGTACTACTCTCTCTCACTTCTCCATCTTTGACCAATCCATATCCAGAGATGTTTACAACTAACACAAATTCAACAATATCCCAACCTTTTCATTTTTTTTAAAAAATTTGAGTAGGATATGGCTCAATTCAAATCTTCATTTTCAAAAGTCTAAATAATCTTTCACAATTTGGTTAATTAAGTACTAGCCAATGAAACAAAGAAATGGATTACTATATTGTTGGTCTTGAACATTTGAATCAAAATTTATGGTGGATTTACACAGGGAGGTTCAAAGTCAGGAGGGGAAAGCACTGATTCAGGATCAGGAGTGAACACTCTTTCAAGCAAAACTGAGCTCCAATTTGAAACAGAATCTCCCATAAGCATAAAAGCATCTTCTTCAGATCATCAACAGGCTTTTGATCAGCTTCAACAACAACAGGAGACAGCAGCTGATGCCTCAAGAGCAGGCACATCACAGACTCAATCAGCAGCCAAATCACCACAAGAAAAGGTTCTTAAAATAACTATTGTTGCCACTGTTAATCTCTCAGTTTCTCTCTTTCGATGTCCCCAAAACACTGGAAAAGTTGACCTCTTTAAAGGCAATTATTATTACTGTGTTGGTTGGTCTTTCTCTTTCCCTCTTTGTGCACATCTTCTCAGCACAGATCCCAACAGCCCTCAGAAAATCAAAGAGACACAGAGTTTCTCTGATTCCTGAACGATTTTCTGATGAATGTCTGACATGAAAGTGAGAGAGAGAGAGAGGGAAAGATGAACGTGACAAACAAAAAAACAAATTGAGAATCTTTTCAGTACTTATCAATCAATGTTTCTCTTTTTAACAGTGACCCACTCCCACTTCACTAGTCCTCCTTTTAAAAAACTTGTGCTTTCTCCCAATTTAATTGTAGTGTTAGAAATCTAAATCAAAACCACACTATACACCAACACAATGGCAGATAAAGATGCTTTTTTCTACCCTTATCATATTGATAGCACACCACCACAAGAGAAATTGCCTAATAAAGGGCCTTTTCATTCAGAAATGCCTCCCAAACATTCTGTGAGCAAATCACATTCATTTATTTTATCTTTGCGTTCATGTTTTAAAGCATGGCATCTCTTTCAGCTTTGCTTTAGCCAACCTCAAAGCTAGGATGAATTTGAGTAACGTTGACCAATTTTCTTCATTTTCCTTCCTGACTTATTTAGTTGCTTTTGCTAGAAATCTACAATTTTTCTGGTTTTTAAGTCCCTTTAAGTTCATCTTTCTATATATTTCTCACCTTTCAAATCCCTTAATTCTTTTTCTTTTGGGGTTCTTTTTATTCAGAGGAAAGGAGCTGCTGGTTCCACATCAGAGAAGCCACTTGATGCAAAGGTTTTGAATATGACACAATCACACACACATCTATATATAATATTAATATATATTTATATATATATATATTATATTCCAAGGTTGGTTATTTTTTTGGATTTTTCACATGGGATTTGTGTCAAGATTTTCATTTTTGCTTTGGATTCAGACACTGAGACGTTTAGCTCAAAACAGAGAAGCTGCAAGGAAAAGCCGTCTCAGGAAAAAGGTGTGTCCCATCAATTGATAAAAATAGAAAAAATATCGTATATTATAGTAAAAAAAATATAACCTCAGACACATTGCGTAAATGTGCTGTTCTATTGCAATAGGCTTATGTGCAGCAACTAGAGTCAAGTAGATTAAAGCTCACACATCTTGAACAAGACCTTCAAAGGGCTCGCTCTCAGGTTCTTCTTTTCTCTCTCATTACACTCACAATATTGCATAATTTTTTTAATTATTTATTGACTTCTTCTGATGATTATTATTTGTGTTATTAGGGAGTGTTTATGGGTTGTGGTGGTGCTGGTGGAAGTATAAGTTCTGGTGAGTTTTGTTCCTTTTGTTTGTTTCTTAAATGTAATTTCATTTTCTAAGATCAAAGATAGAAGTGGGTTTTACGTCATAATTTTCTGGTGCATTATGGAAAAACTGGTATAATGAGTACCTCAAAGATTTTGTTGGTCTGATCTTTTGAACAGCTTTTACAGTTTGGAAAGAAGAACATGAAACAAAGAATTAAGAGACTCAGTAGGGAGCAATTGCTGTTATTTACACGTAACTTCATTTTTAGTCCCTTGAAGCCAAAATCAAAAGTCAAATTTTGATTTTGAAATGGACTTTCAAAATCTAGAATCAGGTGGACAAGTCTCAGAGTTTGACCAAAATCTGTGGCCTAATTCGCGTTTGAATTCTCATTATAAAATTATAAAATAAAAACAGTGGATCATTATTCTAAAAAGGTCTTACGTGCTAACATATTAAAAACTGTGTGATCCTTTCTTTCTAAACATGCAGATAAAGCTTATTTTAACTTTTCAGCGAATTATTGATCCATGATAACTGCTTTTTCCACTTTTAGTAAAAGAGCATGATCTTCAGACAAAAAAAAAGTTCTGAACATACAATGATAATACCTCCTTAGATAATGCAAGGATGATGATTAATCCATTTATATATTTTCTTTTATTCAGAAGATGAATCTGCTATGTCTGTTTCATTACAAACCATATTTGCACCACTCACGAGACAACCTACATTTTAATACAAAAGTATAATCATTTCTTACATTTCATATATAAAATCAGTATCATATGAAAAATAATTTGTTATAAGTACTTAGTCAGTTATTACCAGTTTCTAACTTTTAACAAGACTATACTCCATACCAAAAAGAGTAGCAACATATATATATATATATATATATATATATATATATATATATATATATATATATATATATATATAGCAGCTATATATTATTGATGTAAGAAAATGGAGCTTTACAAATTGAGGTCTTGTAGGAGCTGCAATGTTTGACATGGAGTATGCAAGATGGTTAGAAGATGACCACCGGCACATGGCGGAGCTCCGGACCGGACTGCAGGCGCCGCTCTCAGACGGCGAGCTAAGAGTGATTGTGGATGGATATCTGTCTCATTATGATGAGGTTTTCAGGCTGAAGGGGGTGGCTGCTAAAACAGATGTGTTTCATCTTATCAATGGCATGTGGACTTCACCAGCTGAGAGATGCTTCCTCTGGATAGGTGGTTTTAGACCATCAGAACTCATCACAGTATGTATTATTATCTATGCACTTTTTTTCCCCTTAACATCATCTTTCTCAATCAATGTTATGATAAATTTAGTTATATATATATATATATATCAGTTAATACATCTGTTCATTTTTTGAACATGAACACAGTTGAGAGAGTTCATTAATAATAATAATAATGATGTAGTATAAGAACTGTTTCTCATACAAGTTTTGTTTTTCTTAACAAAATAACCCTATTTTCTTTTTTACGTATAATTTAGTTTATGTGATTAAAAAAAGAATAAATGAATGAAGTTATGTGTGTTATTTTGGTCAGATGTTGATGCAACAGTTGGAGCCCCTAGCTGAGCAGCAATTCATGGGCATATGTGGGCTCCGCCATTCTTCATTGCAAGCAGAAGAGGCTCTCACTCAAGGTCTTGAACAGCTTCAGCAGTCTCTCGTCGACACCATCGCCGGTGGCTCCCTCGCCGACGGCGTGCAACAGATGGTGGCGGCCATGGCCAAGCTTGCCAACCTTGAAGGATTTGTTGGCCAGGTAAAGCAGTATTATATATATACATATATATATATATAGAAAGATTATATGAGTAAATCACTATAATGAGTTATCTTATTGATTAATTGATAGTGTTCTTTTCTGAAAAAAAAAAATCTAGTAAATAGTATACAAAAAAGGGGAGGGGGTAACTTTTTAAGCAAAGATGTCATATTATTGAATTGATTGATCGATCACATTATCTTATATATAGCTAGGGCTATATTTTTCTTATGTCTTAGTGTTAAAGTAATGCTTTAATTTTTATGCACTCAATTTGGTGGGGAGGTTGACGTAAAGCTTCAGGTGACATCTGTGTCAAAGTTATTTGTATGCAAAAAATTTCCATTTGACTGTGTGTGTGTGAGAGAGAGAGAGAGTGACTTGTTCGTACACTCATGTCAAAGTTAAATTTGAATTCATAGGTGACTTGTTCATCCCTGGATTTCTAGCTTTCAAACAGCAACTGGTTTAAGAAAAACTTGGCGTGTTTGAAATTATTGGAAGGTTCATTGTTTTGTTGTTGTTGCAGATGAGTTGAAACATTTCTAAGGATCACATCTCATTAATCCATGACACGTTTCAGATAATAATGATGTCTATATGAAGTGGTTTTAGCAGTAGTTGATGAAATGTTACTGTCTAATTCATTGTGTTTCTTTTGCTCATTCATTATTCATCCTCTCTTTGCATGTTTTGCGCCGCAATGCTTCCTCGTCATATATAAAAGAAAACTTGAGCATGTATCTTAGGTCACACCCTCTTCTCACTTCAACTTGATTTAACATGCCAGTAATTTACTCCTTTTTACCTTTTCTTATACTTGTAAAATATGCAGAAAGTCAAAGAATCAAAAGCTTGAAATATACCCTTTATTTTATGAGTAATAATTGTCAAATTATAATTATAGACACTACCAAGTTCTTTGATAAGCATCATGGAAAGGTAGACTCTATTGTCTCAAGCTACAATGAATCCTATTTACAACTTATTTCAATATGATTAAATAACTTAATAATTTCCCATAAATAATTGGTTTGACTTAGAACACCCACTCCATGTTAATTAGACACGTATTTATCAATACAAAATGGTTTTCGGTATTTTAGTTTATAACTTGATCATTTTGCTACTAATATTTAATTAAGGTGCATCCATGTTCACAAAATGTTTGATTTGATGTAGTTTTTTCATCTCAAGATGTTTCAATCAGAAGTTGGTTATGGACAGTGACGGGTTGATGTTTATACATAAACCCTAGGTAGACTTATAATCATGAGTATTTTAAAAAGCAAATTGACAAGTGATTCCTAATTGATTAGATTAAATTCCAGTGTCATAAAACAAAATGAGAATACACTATTTTATAGGTGTATTAATTAGAATAAGTCTAATTAGTTCATGGATAAGACAAGCTCATACATACCCTTTGAAAACAAAGTGGTGTTGTCCAGTTTTAGCTAGGGCCCATCTCATGGGGTAGTTGGGGTTTGATTATACTATAAAAATGATCAAATATATAATTGATTAATTAATGAATTGATTTACCACCACACTTAATTTTTTTCTGACTTGATATTGTTTCAATTCTCACCCAATTATTTAATAAAAAATTGGTGTTTATATGAATTGAAGGCTGATAATTTGAGACAACAAACCCTTCACCAGTTATGTCGATTACTGACAGTTCGACAAGCAGCAAGATGTTTTGTTGTGATTGGAGAGTATTATGGCCGTCTAAGAGCCCTAAGTTCTCTTTGGGCATCAAGACCACGAGAGTAAGATTTACACACTCTGTTGATTTCTCTTGCTTTCAAGTTTCAACACTATATATATATATATATATATATATAGAGAGAGAGAGAGAGAGAGAGAGAGAGAGAGAGAGAGAACTATGGAACTGTATATGCAGCATTGATAATATAGGTTAAATCATTTCAAAAAAGAAGTGAAAAAAAGTGACAGACCCTTGTGATTTGGTTGAACAGGAGCTTGATGAGTGATGATAACTCATGCCAAACAACAACGGAATTGCAAATGGTTCAACCTTCTCAGAATCAGTTCTCGAATTTCTGAAACATGATGTAATTGAAACCTGACAAATGGATTTCTTTGAGCTGCTTTAGAAGGAAAGGAAAGGGTGTCAGCATCAAGAAGAATTAATTAATATATATATTTTTTCTGTTCAATCTTCTGCTCCTGTGCCTCTGTGTTTTGATGTAAATGGAATTCGAGTTTTAAGTGAATGATGAGGAGGCTTTCTACTTTAGCTGGAAGAGTACAAAAGTTTAATCATAAAAGTACATGACACAAATTTGCATAAAATTGATGCTATTGTAGCTAGCTAGTTGCTACTTTTAATTTTCTTTTTCACACACACACACCATATTTTAAATTAATTAATGACTTTAGAACTTAGAAATATAAGGTGGCACAAGTTGGTGGAAGAAGTTGCATTTATAAGTGGTTTTGGTTGCAAGTGGAGAATAATCCTATATATATATATATATAATATTTAATGCAGAGGAGACAAATTATGAAAGAAGAGGTTGTTTATATTTATATAAGAATTAAGAATCTGGTTTTGCATAGGGTTGTGTCTCTTCGTTTATTTGAAGTGGTTTTGTTACTACAACACAAAATACAAATAGGAATTATATCTTAATTTATTTGAAAAGAAAATCAACTTGGAATTACGCGTTTGTCTTTAACAAGTAATATATGTTCTAAAATAGAGCTGCTTAAGTTTTTCAATTTTCGTATAATATAATAATGATCTCACCGACACAACAGTGAGGAACATATTTTTTTATTCGTTAAAATAACTGGCTCATAAAAAATAGTTTTATAAAGAATATTATTATATATCTTGTGATGTTTATATATATGAGTTTTTTTTTTATGACAGGAGAGTACGAGAATGTTTAATAAAGTTACTCTCTTAAATCATACTCAAAGTATTTTAATTATATATAATTTAAGTTTTATATGTAACACATGTGAGATTTTTAAACTAAACTTCTTATATCCAACACTATTTTACTAGGTATATAAATAATATAGGAGGTAAAGATTTTCAATAAATTTAAAATTGACTTTGATAGACGTAAAATGGAAATAATTTTTTGTGTTGTATTATGTAAGAGTAAGATTATGAGTTTCATAAAATAAAAAAAATGTTATAATTGAAATCAATGTTACAGTCTATGATAACATTGGTGTCTTCCCATGCAGCTTGAGTTGAATCTATAAATTAAAATCTGAGCTTTTTTTTATCAGCAATAAAAAATCAATAAATGAGAACCATTTCAGGGGTGGTCCAACCCTTTTACAAACACACATACAATTTAACTCCTAACTCGACACCCAAAACCGCCGGTCAAAAGACCAACCAAACCTAGTGCTAACTAGCTTTACCGAATCAGCCGTATACAGGCCAAAGGATCCAGAACCCAACAGGGATAGGAAAAATAAACTTCGCGGGACTTTGCAGCAATCCAAGACCACACCTTTACTTGTGCTGAGGCAAAAACTTCTAACGCATTTGCCACTCCTCCATTAAAGACGACCGAGTTCCTATGCTTCCAAATTTCACTCACAATTCCAACCCAAATTGCTCCCCAAACATCATTAACCGAAACAGATGCCTGACTCAACCTGAATTGAATAAAATTTTGCATTGGATCCTGGCTCCATGGTTTAGAACTTTGCTTGGTTGAAGAGAGACAAATCCATTAGTTTACAAATAAGGTTCCTTATTTTATTTTATTTTTATTTTTTTGTCAGATTAAATAAATTAAAACTTATTTGGAAGTGATACGTGAAAAACCGAATGAATTTTTGATGTAGGTAAAAGTAGTTTGTAAACATTTGACCCCATGCGTTGAATAATAGGGAAATGACCAAAAAATATTTGAGTCCTAACTTTTGATTCTTCTTCACTACCACAAATATTTCTAGAACGTTACGTTGTAACTTTACCGACACCAATTCACCTACAACAAACTATTGTGGAAGAAGCTTTTTATTAGCACAAGTTTTCATGTGTTTGTTGTTCCTTGAGCAAGTGAGTTTTTAATTATGTCAAGTACAAAAATGGTGTCTTTAGCATCGGTCAAATACAGACATAAAAGGAAAGCAGCAGATGATAAATTGTAAACAGTGTCAATTTGTACTAAAAAAAATGATTTTATAGGAGATTATTTAATAAAAAAATGGATTAAAATTGGTAGAAGAAATGGATGCTAATTAGTGTCGAATGTTAATTCTACATAATTGGATAGTTTGCATAAAAAATATTTTTTTAAAGTTAATAAAATATAAATTTTTATATATAAATTTGAATAATTTTTTTATTAAATTAATTTCTTTTCTAATTTAGATTCAGACTCAGGTTCCAAATGCTCATAGCTACTTTTTTCGGACCTGTTGATGAACTTTCTCAGGGGCTCTACCTTCTCTTGGCGGATACCAACCAGGGCGATAAAGGTAAGGTGGTGCAGTCGACTGGTTGCGAATTGTGTCTCAAATTTGGACATCAACGTCGTGAAACTATCAACAGTTGGGAGGGAGTTTTGTGAACCAACTCAAACTCCTCTCATCAGCGATGTGGGGAATACCCTACACATGATCGCGTCATCTGAGGTATAAAGGCTCATGTGTGTAGTATATGTGTCCATGTGCTCGTCTAGATCGGTAGTGTCATCATAACGATCTCTGTTGAAGCCTTTCCAGTTGTCTAACAGTGGTACTCTGATTATGGAATCGGTAAAAGGGTGTTGGCGGACCAAGTCAAGGGTATCGGTCGTAGGGGCCGACTTGTTCGGGTAGGACTCACCGTCGACCTCTTGGATGTGAACTTTGTCCTTCGACTCCTCAACGGTCTTGGGGCCAGTGGGGGTGGTGAAGGACCTACGGACAAGATTGGTCAGTCCAACAGACGGGGTCCCCCTCCTCGAGCTTCCTTCTTTTCTCTTCATTCTCCTTTCGGAGAGCTAGGATCTCATCCTCATTCTTCCGAGTGATCTTCTAATTCCTTCTTTTCATCTCAGCCATCTCTCTCTACAGAGATATAAACAATGTCATTTGCTAAACTTCAAACATCCTTTCACTAGTCATGCTTCAGATTGATACCATCTACTTTCTTCTTCACACAAATTCTCCGGACCCCACAGTGGACACCAATTGTTCTCAAACGGGGTTGTGAAGTTGCTCCTTTACTTCCTTGGTCAGTTGATCGGTTTGCACTTATGTTCCTTTCCAAACAACCTCATTCTCCTTTGCTCGCTCCACTCCTTGGTCTTCAGGTAGTCCAGACTCATATGGTACCTGCAGAAAGCACTCCGACGCTCAAGTCAGATTTAGCATTCGACACTTGGTATTCTAAGTACTGTATAATGACGTACCTAATTCTTAGAATCCGTTCTATTTATATTATTTTGATAGTCCTTTTTTATTGGATCAGATTAGAGAATCAGGTCAATTTTAAAAGTGTATTACCTAATTCTTTATTAGTGATTAACCTCACTAACTCTGCTTAAACGTAATTGGCTTTGTGGTGTTGATCGGCATAATGATCAGAACTGAGACTCAATTGTGCGAACGGTACGAGTACAGTATTAACTTCTCCTACTAGACAATGTCTACTTGAACGTATGTAGAAATAACAATGGTTCAAATTTTCATACTTTACAATTAAATATAGATACTTTACAATTAAACATAAAAATTTCAATTATAATTTTTTTTAACAAATTATATTTTTTTAACAATTTATAACAACAACACAATTTAAATGTTGGGAAAAACGGATAATTTTCCCACTAAAACAAAACCCTAACAAAGCTACCCGACAAATAATATTGAATAAATAAAGCGGAATAATAAAAGAGATAAAGAGGAAAAAAAACACCCGAAAATTGTTAACGGAGTTCGGCCTGTTTAGCCTAATCTCCGAGCCCAGCACAAACAACTCACTTTTATTATTATGAGAGAAAATATTACAAATTGGGATATATAACAGTGAAGGAGGGGATGTTAATATATAACCCTCAAACCTCCTTCACAAACAATGAACCCACCGATGTGGGACTTGAATTAAACCAAAATCAACAATTTATATTTTTTAACAATTTATAACAACAACACAATTTAAATTCTGAATTTTGAATTCCGCTATTCAATTTCAATTTATTTACAACCTTAATATTAAACATCATTACAAAATTAAATTTTATCTTCACTCCCTCTTTTCCTATATTTATTTTCAAATAATAACTTTAACTTCTAATTTAATAGTTCACATTAAATACTCATTATCAAATTATCTTATATAAGATTTGTATAATATTTTAAATAAAAATTTCAAAGTTATTTATATTTTTTGCTAAATAATATGTTTATTTAAATTTTAACATATTACAAAAAAAAAATCAAATTTACTTTTACCACTCATTTTTATTTATTCTTAACTAGTCTTTTTAACTATTATTGTTATGTCTTTTTTATCATTTCTTATTTAAACAAATTATTTTAATTTTTAATAACTTTATTATTATAAATTATTGTTAAATATATTTAAAAAGTAATAAATTCATTTAATTAATTTAAATATATATAATAAAATTAATAATGTCATTTAAATAAGTAAACTTTTAAGCAACGGCTAACCATTGAACATACAAATGTCAATAACAAAAACCAATTTGTGTAAGGCAAACCAACGATACATTTCTCATTTAATTTAAAATTTATATTCTTTTGTGTTTATGGTTTAGAGTTTAGCATGCACTCTACTTCGGTCCCATTATTTCTATTTAGTATGTATACGGGTTACATTATTTATTAAGTTATTTATATTTATTTATTTATTATTTTTGTCAATAAAAAAATATTATCATTATAAAAAAAATTAAAAAAATATTAAATAAACTGAAATATGCCGAAAGAATTTAAAGAGGAAAAAAAAGGCAAATTCCACATAATTTTTACATATTTCCCCTTTTCTCTAATCATTATATATATTGATTCCAATGACCAATCATAACTTTTCAGTGTCTAATTTGTTTTTCTGGTGTGCCTGTTTTCCATATATTCTCATTCCTCACTCTTTGCCTCATAAGCATTGGTCTTCCACATTCCCTTTTCTAACCGATGCATCATTTTCTGACTCTCTGCTCAATGAATCTTCTACCCCATGATATTGTATCAGGCTTAAACTAACATAAAAAAAATATCACAATTTAACCTAGTTATGACATATTTATCTTCCAAAAACTTATTTGGTAAGGGTTTGAGAATCCAAAATGTCTGTCATGGTGTGAATGAAATGCATGGATAAGGATATATCCACTACAAGAAAATGATTTTGTTGCAGTGATAGCACACTTCTTGCAGTGATAGCACACTATTTGAGAGGGATGGAGAGAAGTAAGAGTTAAGAGTGCATGTGTTAATTATGTTGTAATGGTTACAGATAAGATACATGGCATGCACCTTCTTCTACATACACACGCCTGCATCTGCTCTGTGATGAACTTGCAGTGTAGACATAGACTTATAGCCTTCTGACACATTTGTTCCCAATCTTAGAGTCTCAAAATTAATTAGCAGCTGCAAGTAAGTGATTGCTTTTGGTATTGTTTGTGCATGTTTTCACATGCATGATGCATTTTAGACCTTTTGATTAATTAATCCTCAAAGGTTGAGTGCTGGTGGTGTACGTGTGAGTTGAAAGGGACTATACCTAACACATTAATTACGTGCATGCTGAGTACTTGATGCACCACTGTGACTCCACATGCATGTGATCTGAGAACAATTATTCATGTCTATGCATTAACCTGAACTTCTGTTCATCAATGACTCCTCTACTTAGTGTATAAACCAATTACTGTTGCTCCAAGTACTATCTTCTTGCACAGCAAACAGTTAAACCTACTTTAACCTAAAGGGGTTTTATCTATTTGTGGATCACTAGAGTAAAAGAAAAAATTATAATTGTTCTAATTTCATCAATTTAAAAAAAAAAAAACACAACTGAGATGTACATGTGTTTTGAATGTTTTTAAGAAGTTGTCGTACAAAACTTTAGTCGTTTCAAACATGATTGTTTTCATAAAATATACTAGTACTCAAATTTGAAGTTAGATAGTCAATAAGTATTAAATAATCTTTGAATTTTATGTATTAATGTTTTCTTTTTAATTAATTTATTTTAAGTTGTGAATTACAAACATTTATGAGAACACAGAAGGAAACTATTTAATTAAGAATGTTAGTAACAAATTTTAATATATTTTATTATTAATTAAAATGTATTGAATGTTTTGGAATGGTGGGCTCATTTGCAAATAAGTGGTGATACTCACTCCACTAAAAAGACAAAGAAACAATCTCTTGATAATTTAAAATAATAATATTTGGTTATATTTATTTTATTTTTTATTTAAAATTTTAATATATATTATTATATTATTAAAGTTGTTGTTAAGTGAGTGTATTTTTTAGGGTTGTCAAAATATTCTTTATGTTTGCAAATACATATGCTCCAGTTTTCTATATTTTCACGTGTCAAAATAAGTTCAAACCCATTAGCAAATTCACCTTACAACGAGTTCCAGACAGGTTACACCGTAAAAAAAAATTAATTTAATGAAAGTTTATTTTTATATTATCTAAGATTAAAATTTATATTAAGTTATTTCTTTAGGATTGTACTTTCTTTCGCTAAATCATTCATGGAGAACGTGTTTTCTAGGGTTTTTTAACCACAAAAGTCTTTCAAAATCCTTGTTAAATATTGTGGGTTTAAGAATATCCATAAAATACCATAGGTTTAAACACCTCCGTTAAATACCATGAGTTTAAAAATTTCCGTAAAATGACTTGTCGTTTGAAATAACCTTCAACTCTATTTTCCACCATCTCTAACGATCATCCTGACTTCTCTCTTCCACCATAGACACACTATTATCTGGCACAGGCTCAATGGCCGCTAACGACAGTTCTAGCAAATCACAATTCAGTCACACTTATGTCTATTATATCTAAGGAGAAGAAACATTAGATAAGACACTATCTTCTTCTTACTTTAATATTGCTTCTTCCATCATCTTACTGCCCAAACTTTATATATATCCTAAATAATTGTATTATCTGTCAAATGTGGGCTTCAAAGCCATGTGTGTTCTTGGATACGAGGGTTTCAAAGATTGCAAGAACATATTGCGAGGAAAAATTAACTTTATTATTTCTCACTTTCAAAATGAATTAATTATTGAATGCATTTTAAAATAAATGCCTTAATTTAAAATATTTCAAAATTATGAGAATTAAATTTTAAAAATTATAACTAAAACTAAAATTTCACATAAAATATACATACATCAAAAGCTAAAACAACATAAGTCAAATTTTTTGAATTATGAGCTCATAACAAAAAAAACTAGGAATTCTATAAACCAACTACTATCAATCATAAGAACTATGCAAATACTGTTGAAATACTTATTATTCAAGATTAGTTGTTGAAATACTTATTATTCAAAGTTATTTTGCTTTTAAAGTAAATTTTTGAAACTTTAGAAAACTTATTTGTAATGTAAAGTTACACCTTCAAAATTTTAGAGAATTTTGTTATAAAATATATTAAAACTATATAGTTTTCAATTATTTATTTATAAATAGATTTAATTTTATTTATTTATTGAAGTTTGAAAAGTATGGAGTATTTTATTGAGAATTTACACTAAATATTTGGAATTTAACAAAGGTTAAAAAAAACCTCAATTATTTTGCTGAGGTTTTAGAATAAACATTTGGAATTTAACGAAGGTTAGAAAAACCTCCGTTATTTTGTTGGGGTTTTAAAATAAACCTTTGAAATTTAAGGAAGGTTAAAAAAACCACCGTTATTTTGCCGAGATTTTAGAATAACCTTTGGAACTTAACGAAGGTTTAAAAAACCTCTGTTAATTAAATCAGTTCCTAGGATTATATTAACCTTCGCTAAATAATCTCCGTTAAAACCCTTTTTTCTTATAGTGTTGAGTTGGAAAAATATATTTTTTAAATGTGGGTCAAATTAAATTTGACTCACTTAACTCGTGGGTTAAACGAATTCAAGTTGAGTTGATCCATAATTCACCAACACCAATCCTTTATTATTTTTATCATTTCTTAACCATTTATTTATTATAACTGTTTACTACTTATAATTATGTACATTTGATCTTTTTAAATACTAGAAGAATGATTAATAATGTTTGAATGATTTAAATACTAGAATGAACTACAAGGAAACACGAGATTAGTTGCCTTTAAATAGCGTCGACTCTTAACAGGACGCATAGAGCGTCGGTTAAGCTCGTAAATGGAGGAAATAAAGATAGCATCAAATGCATCAGCTTAAGGGATGACACACGTGTATTGGTTGTTTGTGTCAGCCTAGCCGACACAAGCATTGTTGAACATTTATGTGTGAGCCTAACTAACGATAACATTGCATTCTGTGTCGCCCTAGCCGACGGAAGGCATCAGAGAATTTTTGCGTTTGTGTGGTCGACGCAATGTAAGTCATTAATTCCCAAATTAGATTTTCCCTCTTTCTTTCATTCCCAAATTCACAAAACCTAATCGCATATTCATCCTCTTCGTGATGCCTCCTTGCCTATGTTCTTCCTCATCTCGACGACGCCATCGTTGTTTTTCCTCTTCGTGATGCTCCATTCTCCATCCTTTTCGTGTTGGCTCTGTTCTTCGTCCTCTCCTCTATTCTCCCTCCTCTTCATGGCGCCTCCATTCCCAAGTAGGTGATATTTCTTTCCACCATTTAAAAATTGTTGTTTGAGGTTCTCACCATTTGCTCCATTCACTACAAGAAATCTAAGAAATAGCTTCCAAAATCTTGCGTGGGCCAGTAGCGGACTCTACTCTCGTCGGCCAAAATGGGTAAAAGCCCACGCAAAAATCACATTGGACGCAAAATGAAAAATTAGCTTTCAAATTTTTGCGTGGGCCACTTGCAGACGCTAGTCTCGTCGGCCAAAATGGCTAAAAGCCGACGCAAGAATGAGCTTGGACGCAAAAGTGACGCACAAATGGATTTAATTATTTTTTTAAGAGACAATCAATTTGCGTCGGCCACGGCCCACGCATATGTGTCGGCCACAAAGCCCACGCATATGCGTCCGCAATGGCCCACGCATTTTTAGGATTTTAAAATTTAAATTTATTTAATTTATAATAAATATTTTAATATTTAATTCTTTATTATATTTATTTTAAAATTATTTCTTTAATATTATAATAAATTATTTAATTTATCAATTTTTTTTATATAAATTAGTTAAATTAAATTTATTAAATTAAATTAATTGAGTAAAAGAAAATATATATTTAAATTATTTAAATGTTATATAAAATATTTTATTATTTCAAAAATTATTTATTTTAAATTTATTTTATTTATATATTGTTATAACTATTTTATTTTTGAAATTATGATATAAATTAGTTACATTACATTTATTAAATTGATGAAGTGTTTAATTTTAAAATTATTTAAAAGAAGTTATCTTAAAAAGTTTATAAAGATTTGAAAACATATAGAAAAATAATAATTAATTAAAAAATAGTAAAAATTAATAAAAATAAAATGCGTATTTAAATTTTGTAAATATTATATAAAATATACATAAATTCAAGATGAAGTAATTAATTAATGCAAATGGTAATGGATGTATTTAAAAATAGAGAATAAATTTGATCTAAAAATGTTTCTCATAAATTAATCATAAGATCATCTTAATGAATTAGTGAAAATGTATATGATACAAACATATTAAAATTAAGTGCGTGAGTAAGTAACTTATTCTTAATTGTTAGATTGATACAATATCCAAAGTGTTCCAAAGTTGACTACATGCTCTATAAATGTCATTGTTATAGTTACTTAGTATGATTTCGAAAATAAATTAATGTTTTCCAACTGAAGCACATAATAATGTAGTAAGTAACGAGATTATACATATGCAATATTCCTTATAAGTGTGTTAATATAGTTTCCCAATATACTAAATAATAGGTCTTTGACATAGTAAATTTAGTAGACTTAGTTTTTAATAAACGTAACATAAATAAGTAAGTTTCGACTAGGTGTGATATAGAATGAACTTAAAATCATGGAATAGAGTTCATGATTACATTTTGGATTATAAGTTATGTGCCATGGAAGGTTGGCCGAGACGAGTGGAATCATCACAGTCGGCCGACCCATACTACCGTTAACGCTGAAACTAAGGTCAGTGAAGCTAATCTGTCATTAAGGATAAGGTAATACAACCCTAAGCGAGATCCACTCCACTAATCAGACCCAATAAGGTCAGCCCATTAAAATAATATACACAGCACACATTCCAAGAAGAAAGGTATGTCATTTATTACTGTTCACCTACCAGAATAATGATCACCCGCTTCACTGACTTAGCGTCAGAGTGCCTTCGCATGTACCCCCCATCGGTGTTCGCCATAGACCAAGAGCCGAGGAAAGAAGCACGAAGATGAGAAAGACCCCAGTCAAGCACCCAACAATCTGCTCGACCGAGGGAAGAAGACGAAGACTTCAATAGTTGTCTAGGTCTCATCTCCCTAGTAGGAAGAAGTTAATAACCGTAGTCCATTGTCAAGGTAAGAGTTGAACTAAGAAGTGCATTGTAAAGGCTGAAAGAGAGTATCATAAGCAATTTGAGAAATATGAGTCATTTTGTGATAGTTATAGAAGTAACTTAAAATCCTGGAATATAGTTTATTATCAGATTTTGGATTATAAGTTAGAAGGGATGATGAGGGTCTCATGAGCAATTTCAATAATAGGATTCATTGATATTTGTGGTAGTAGATGTTAAATTCATTTTTTATTGTATAAATTAAATAAAATATTTTTTATAAATTTAATATAAATTAAATAATATTTTTTTACAATTTAAATTAATTTTATATTGTAGAAATTAAATTAAATTATTTTATATAAATTAAAGTAAATATTTATTGTATAAATTAAATTAAATATTTTTGTGTAAATTTAATTAATTTTTGTATTGTATAAATTAAATTAAATTGTTTTTTATAAATTAATAAAAGTTTTTGTTATATAATGAAATTAATTTTTTTTATATTAAATTTAAATATTTTTATATAAAAAATGTTTTAATTTATTTGGAGTATATAGAAATTTTTTGGGGTTCCCGGTTTTTCAAAACCCCCAAATCTCTGAAAACCTAATTTCCCAATTTTCGCGCGCGAGCTTCCTTCACGTTCAGCTTCCTCTTCAAGCTTCCCCTCCGCATCCAGCTTCCTCCACGCGAGCTTCCACCGCGTCGAGCTTCCTCTGCGTCAAGTTCTCCCTCCGCATCAAGCTTCCTCCGCGTCGAGCTTCCTCCGCGCGTGCAGCTCTCCTTCCGTTTCCTTCTCTACCTCCGGTCAAGCTCTGCCTCCTCCTTAGGTTCACATTTTACTAATTTTTTATTTGGATATTGAGTTGTGGTTGCTGGTTTGGATTATTGTTGGTTTCTGGTCTGATTATTGCTGGTTTGGATTATTGTTGGTTTGGATTATTGTGATGTCGCGCGTTTATAAGAGCCTCGTGGGTCACGGATTATTGTGATGTCGCGCGTTTATAAGAGCCTTCGCAGTTTCTTAAAGATGTTAAATTTCGTCTTTCCGATTTTGAATTTGGATTCATCCACTTTTGTTGTATTGAAAAATTGTTGTAAATAATTCTTTTCTTAAGCCACTGGATAAAATTATTAAACGAATCCCGTCAATAAAACTTAATTATTCTACCAAATAGTTTTTGTCTTCACTTCTCTTTTTCCTTATAATAATTGATAGTGCAGTCTTTAATGAAATAGACAAATACCATCTCAATGAAATAAACTTAATAATTGATGTAGCTCCAACAGAGAATTGCATACCCAAGACTTATTATGAAGCAAAAAAAGTTGTCTCTACTCTTGGCTTGAAGGTTATCAAGATTGATTGTTGTGAGGCTGGATGCATGTTGTATTACAAGGACGACATCGAATTAAATGATTGCAAATTTTGTGGTCTTCCCAGGTACCTTCCTCCAAAGGATCAGAACAAAAAATACAAAGAGTGCCGATAAAAAGAATGTTTTATTTGCCTATCATACCACGATTACAAAGACTATATATGTCAATGGAGTCAGCACGGCAAATGCGATGGCATTATGAAAACAGAACTAATGATGATGTTTTGCGACATCCATCTGATGGGAAAAGTTGGAAACACTTTTATAGTGTATATCCTGAATTTGCAGCTGAACCCCGTAATGTAAGGTTGAGATTGTGTTCGGATGGATTCACTCCTTATATCCAAGCTTCAGCATCACCATATTCTTGTTGACCGGTATTTGTGACTCCTTATAACCTACCCCCTGAAATGTGTATGACGAAGTCGTACATGTTTCTAAGTTGTCTTGTACCTGGTCCTACCAACCCAACAAAAAAAATAGATGTATACTTGCAACCATTAATTGATGACCTCCAAAAATTGTGGAGTGAGGGTGTTTTCACTTATGACATATCATCAAAAGAAAATTTTGTCATGCGAGCTTGTTTGATGTGGACAATTAATGATTTTCCAGCATATGCGATGTTGTCTGGGTGGGGGACTAAAGGGAAATTAGCATGTCCTTATTGTATGGAGGACACAAAAACCTTCACCCTTAAGCATGGTGGTAAAAGTTCTTGGTTTGATTGTCATCGACGGTTTTTGCCAACCAATCATCCTTTCAGGAGAAGTCAAAGGAGATTTCTTAAAAATCGAGTTGAAATAGATGGCCCACCTTATGCCTTAAATGGAAATGAATTATGGGAGATTCTTCGCGAGTTTCCAAAAGTGACAGATGGTCCATTTGAATCTTTGTCTGGGTATGGACAATATCATAATTGGAACAAAAGGGCAATATTTTGGGATATGCCATATTGGAAGGACAATTTGTTAAGGCACAACCTTGATGTTATGCACATAGAAAAAAACTTTTTTGATAATGTCTTCAACACTGTATTGGATGTTAAGAACAAAACAAAAGACAATCACAAAGCAAGAATGGATGTTGCTGAATTGTGTGTTCGTGGAGACTTGGAGTTGATTCAATTACAAAATGGAAAGTTAGCAAAGCCAAAGGCCAACTACACATTCTCAAAGAAAGATGCTAAGTCAATTTACAAATGGATCACGGAGTTGAAGATGCCAAATGGTTATGCCTCCAACATTGGAAGGTGTGCAAACGAAGAGAAGGGAAGTATGCATGGCATGAAAAGTCATGACTGTCACGTTTTCATGGAGTGTTTACTCCCAATATGTTTTCGGTCATTGCCAGAGTTTGTGTGGAGTGCCCTTGCTGAATTAAGTCGATTCTTTAAAGATCTATGTTCTAATACATTGAGGATGAATGATCTTGTCAGAATGAAAGAAAACATACCAATCATCTTATGTAAGTTAGAACAAATATTTCCACCAGCTTTCTTTGATTCAATGGAACACCTTGTCGTTCATCTTCCTATGGAAGCAATACTTGGTGGTCTTGTTCAGTATCGTTGGATGTATCCCTTTGAAAGGTAAAGATTATGTTAATTATTTTAATGTTTAAGAACATGTGCAACTTATAATAATTACTACTTTGCTTTAGGATGATGGGAGATGCAAAGAAATCGGTGGGTAATTTGGCACGAGTAGAAGGATCAATATGTGCATTCTACCTACATCGTGAGATAACATATTTTTGCTCTCATTATTTCAAACGTGTCAGCTTTTCAAATAGAAGTTTGAGAAATGATCCTCGAACATTTATAAATGAGGAAGACCCGCATACATTGTCGATTTTGAATAAATGTGGACGCCCTAGTGGTTCTAGCAAGGACTATTGGTTAAGTGATAAAGAACATCGTTCTGCCCATGTTCATGTCCTCATCAATTGCGATGAGGTCAAACCATTTCTTGAGTAAGTTTAATTGTACATGATTTGAATTAAATTATTGTAGGTTCTGTAATTCGCTAACTAATTGTAATCAATATTTAAAGATTGTTCTTACAAGTGTACTCAATCAATGACGAAGATGCTTCGACAGTTATACATGCTAATTTTCCCGAATGGTTTAAGAGCTACGTAAGTGTAACCTAAACCCATATGTGTTTCTTATTAAATCACACTTTCATAAATAAATGTCATGTTTTCTTATGACTAAAACATAGGTTCACGATGAAAGGAATGTAATAAACCCAAACTTGAAGGGACTTTCTTGGGGACCTAATTCAAAGACAACATCATGGAACATCTACTTCGTTAATGGATATAAATTTCATACAAAGGCATGGGCTAATGGTAAGAAAACAACAAATAGTGGGTTGTATGTTAAAGGTGTCACTGGCGGAGGAGAAAATGACTTTTATGGTACAATTCATCATATATATGAATTGGAGTATGTTGCTCTCAATAAGAAGGTCCCGCTTTTCTATTGTGAATGGTTTGATCCTACAATTAATGTTGGGACTAGATTTCATTCACAATATAATTTAGTTGAAATCAAGTTAAGTGGCAGATATGGACCCTATGATCCATTCATTCTTCCGCAAAAGGTCAAACAAGTTTATTATCTCACTTATCCAAACATATGTAAAAACCTTCGTGGGTGGTGTGTTCCAATTAAAACAAAACCTCGAGGATATGTGCAAGTTGACAACATCAATGATGAATTGCCGTATCAAGTTGAGGAGACGTCTAATGTGTTACTAGTTACAAGAATTGAACATTTACAATGTTTAGCTGACACATCTAATGTCGAACTACTTGATGACGATGATGATATTGAAGCACGTAATGATGACGATGATGAAGATGTTGACCTCTTAAATGAAGATTATTCAGAACATCACATACACACTGACGATTCAGATTTTGATAACAATGAAGACTAATGTATATTACTTGTAATTAATTATAAACAAAACATGTGATCATTACATATTTATACTAATATTATGAACGGATAATTTTTCAGGAAAAATGGTTAGGACTAGAGGGAGGGATGGTAGGATTGTTAGACGTGGGCAGCCGAGACGTGGGGTTTCTACATCGATGCACGGTGAGCTAGCTATAGACTTGGGAAACCTCCCTTATTCTGGTATTTTACCATCGTCTGATCCTGGTAGTCCATATATTTCATCCCATTCCTCGACACCATCTTCTAGCCCGTCTTTCTCCATCCCCTCGTCCTCTGGGCATGGAGAATTTCGGCATGCTTATCCACACCCCACTATATCACCTCGTCCTCTTAGTATTCCAGTACCACCAGGACCATCATCCTCTGCTCCGACTTACCATCAGAGTGTCCCTGAACCACTCCACCAGACTTAGAGTTTTCCACTCCACCCTACCTCTGGTACATTTGTGCAGCCCACCCCTGGTACATTTGTGCAGACTACTCCTTATCCCATTGTCCACACCACATCTTCTTCATCTGTCCCGACTACTACTGGCTCTGTGCAAGGCCTTTCTGACCATGTTGACCATGGTGCCACTGCTGCTTCAGAGCATAACCTCCCCCCTGAGGAGGTCCAGCGTGACCCTACTGGTAGGGTCATCATCCGACTTCTTGGTAGAGGGTAAGTCATCCTAAATGTACATTTAATTTTATCTTTATATTACTATGTTTGTAATTTTATTTGTTTGTATTTGTAGTTGGACACCAAATCATTTGGCTAGTGAGGCCATTGGACATTGCATTCGATCTCAATTTAGAGGTCCATATCATCACTATGATGCCATGCCTGAGGAGGACAAACTAAAATGGTGGACTGACTTTCAGGTAATTTTAATTTTTGACAAACTACAGTCACTTGTTTTCTTGTTTTTCTTGTGGACTCAAAGTAACTATTTTCTTCTTTTTAACAGACTAGAGTCACTTGGGCACCCCATGATGAATGCCAAATTAAAAAGGTCTACAAGTCTAAAGTCAAAAAAAGACTTTGTGACATGTTGACTAAGGCTAGGAGAAAGGCTGTCCGCCCTATTTGGATAGGTCAGCAAGCATGGGTTGAACTTCTAAACTATTGGGATTCACAAAAATTCAAAGATAAATCAACTCAAAATAAAGCCAATAGGAGTTCAGCTCGTGGTGGAGCACTGCACTTCACAGGTAGAAAATCACATTCAGATATTGCAGTTACCTTGGTAAGTACTTATCACTGCCTTACATGAAAATCATTTTACATTTGCAACCTATAATGCTTTTAATTGTACAACATTATTAGGAACGTCAATATGGCCGTCCTCCAGAACCTGATGAACTATTTATGGCCACCCACACAAATAAGAAGGGTGAATGGGTTGATTCTCGTGCTCGAGAAACTTATGTAAGTTATTCTTTTAAATTGTTTTATATTTATATTTTAATTTTCTAACATTTTCATTTTGTAATGATCTGTGTAGGAAAAGTATCATGAGCGCTTGAAGGCCCTTCAAGCAAATAGTTCTCAGGACTCTAACACTGATGTCCACCAACTTGATCCTGCAACTAAGCTTCAAACATGGAAGGAAGCTGCTGGAGGAAAGAGTAGAGGTCGGGTGTATGGTACGACAGACTTGGCTGCTAACATCCGCCAAGGAGTCTCTTCTCTCACCCAAGCCTCTGCGTCCGACACTTCACAATCTGGACATGTGACTGAAAATCAAATGCTTCGTGCTGAACTTAGTATGTGGAGTCAGAAGTATGCACACCTGGAGGATGAGCTGAAGGTTATAAAAGATAAACTTATCTCTATGGAACGTGACAAAACTACTTCCAATAGCACAACACAATTCGATCATGAGTATGATCCAGAACAGGATGATCAACCTGTTCCTTAAAGTGCATCCTATAATGTAAGTTTAACTATTTGATATTTTTATTATATACTAAATATTTTAATTATTTGATTTATTTATTTATATTGTTTATATTTTTTTACAGGTTTATCATATCACTATGAGATTCATTTTGCTACTTCTAGTTAAATTTGTAATGTACAATTTTAGTTGTAATATTTTTTCAAGTATTCATATCTTTTGTTTAACTATTTCTATTGCTTTTCTACTTTGGATGTGTTTGTGGATTTTGATTTCATACTTTGGATGTGTTTGTGGATTTGGGTGTTTATAGATGTATTGTGAATGATAGTAATTTGTTTGAATGTGATTTGGTTGGTATTTAATTTTTACAAGTAATCTGGTTAGAAAGCAAAATAAAATGTTTTTTTTTCTTCATCACATGCGTCGCCCATAGGCCCACGCAAGTTTTTTTTAAAACATGCGTCCGCTTTTGCGTGGGCCAAGCCCACGCAAAATCTGATATTTTTTAAATATATATTTTTATCATTTTCGTCGGCCAGACCGATGCATAAGCGAAATAAAATTCTGCGTCGGATCTGCCCACGCAAAAGCCGCCGCATATGCGTCCATTTTGCGTCTACCTATCTTCTGCATGTTGCGTCCATTTTGTGTGGGCTTGGCCCATTTTGCGTCTACCTATCCCACGCAAGATGCGCCCAACTTTCTGGCCCACGCTAGTTTTCATTTGCTTCCAGGCTTTTTTCGTGGGATGTGTAACGGACGCGGATCCGACGCATAAGCGTTCGTTTTTTAGCTTTTGCGTCCGTTTTTGGCCCACGCAAAATGGCTTTTTTCTTGTAGTGATTTCTTCATTTTTCAACTCCCATTTTGTTCTTCCGCAAGTACACCTCCGCTATATTAGGTTCTAGTGCAAATTTGGAAAGCACATTTGTAATGGAGTACTTTAGTTAAACCAAAGCTAGAACCAAAGTACCCTAGGCATGTGTGTTGGTTGAATTTTTGGTGGATTGTATTTGTAGAGATAATTCATGTATAAGGGTTGGGACACCCCTAAAGTGTCCTATTTAATTTATATATTCATTGCTGATAAAAAAAAAGATACACTTCCGCACCTACAAGTGTCCATTTTCTTCAAATCTGTGAGGTCCTTCGAGCTCCATTGTGGTAAGCAAAGTGTGGTGTGATTTTATGATTTTTTTTTTTTAATTTGATTTTTGAACTTATGAAATTGCAGTGGATTGAAGGGTAGGTCATTCATGGGATTGAAAGGATTGGTGGGTGTTTTGTTGCTGAAAGGTGAGTTGCATAATTTTTTTTTTCCAATCTTTAGTTTGGTTATGGATTAATTTTATGTAAAACATTTTATGCTACATTTTAAATAACTCTTGTTTCCTTTTTAATTTAGAATTATAATTCGATGCTTTATTTAATAGTTATATTTTAAATTTATATTGGTGAGTTATGATTTTAATTTTAAATTTTAAAAATTTTGGAATTGAATTTCATGGTTTAATGAATTTAGAATGGTATTACTGGTTGAAATGAAATTGTTATACAGTTCACGAACTCCAACAAACAAAACTTTTTTTTACAAACTTGCATCGGCCAAAGTTCACGCACATCTTCAATAATTTTGTTTTTTTCAAAATTCCTACACAATTAGCTTCCGCTTTAAAAATCGACGCTAATAAACTTTCTTCCACGGGTTTAGCGTCAGCTGCTTAACCCAGGCATCCCTGACATTTAGGCATCAGTTTTTTCACACTTGCGTTTGTTTTCAGTCGAAGGTGATGCACGTTTTCCGTGTAGTGATGTTTGTCCAATTATGCAATGATACTTTGATTTTCATTTACTATCTTTATAATAATGCTTGGTGAAATAGATGAACAAGATTGTATACTATAAATAATGACTTCAAATCATCCATTTAATTGAATTTCAATAAATATATAAAATAAGTTAGAAAAAACAAAACATACTTAAATAAGTAAATTCACCTAACACACCAACTTGTGGTAAGTCAAGTTATATTACAAAATTTCTGGCTCACAAAAAGTGTATTAAGTTAAATTGACTTATTTTTAACTTAACACTCAAATTGGTTCACTATGACATCTTAATCTTGAAGATTAATTAAGAAATAGAATGAATGTATCTATTGAAGTGATATGTTAAGGGTCTTTATAACCTTGTTCTTATAAGTAACCAAGGATAGTTATATTTATGATATTTCAAAATATTAATATTGTTATTTAATTATGTAAAAAAAATACTTAAACTGGTTTATTGATTCTTCAAAGCAAATGTACTTGAAAATAAATCTTATTTTATTTATTTGTTGTATAATATTTACTACAAAAAAATTATTAAATAAAAATTAATTTTAGAGAAAAAAAAATTAGTTACTATTTTGACTAAATTAGATATTATTTTAGAAACTAAAAAACTTATTGGTATCTAACGTTATTGATAAATAGTTTCTAAATTGATATTTAATTAGCTACAAAAGTTTTAGCTATCAATTTTAACTAAAACATTGGTAGCTAGTTAGATATCAATTTAAAAACTATTTATCAATAATAGAAATTAATTTAGATATCAATAATTTTTCTAATATCTAATTTATTTAATATAACAATTAATTATTTTTTGTCTTTAAACTTGATTTTTATTTAATAATTTTCTTTTAGAGATTATACTCCTTTTATAATCCATATCACTACAAGAAAATAATGAAATAGAAACCAATTTTAGAGACAAAAAATAATTAGTTGTTATAGTAACTAAATTAGAAACCATTTTAGAAACTAAAAAAAAATTGGTTTCTAAATTAGTTTCTATTATTGTTAAATGGTTTCTAAATTGGTATCTAATTAGCTACCAAGGTTTTAACTACCAATTACTTAGATTCTAAATTTGGTAGCAAAAACCTTGGTTGTTAATTAGATACCAATTTATAAACCATTTAACAATAATAAAAACTAATTTAGAAACCAAATTTTTTTTAGTCTTAAAATGGTTTCTAATTTAGTCACTATGTCAACTAATTATTTTTTGTCTCTAAAATTGGTTTCTATTTCATGATTTTCTTGTAGTATATCTAACTGAATTAACATTTTTTAGAGATCAAAATCTTTGCTTGAATTTCTCTTTTGTATTAAAATACACTCTTTCTTTTTTTTCTCAAAAAAATAAAATGAATTAATTGGGATGTTTCAATCCATTTAAAAAAAATATAAGAACAACTACAAATCATTTGATTATTAAATTTTTAATATATTTTAAGATATTAAAATCAGTGTATTTTGAAAGGAAAGTAGAGAAAAGAAACCTAATAAAAAATTCAAATTCAGATTTGGCAGTCTATCATATTCTATCATTAAGTTTGAGGGAACCTCCAATTGGATTTAGGAATAGAAATTAGTTGACATGCTCTAAGAAGAGTGGTTATAATATAATTTTGTTATTTGAATGCTGGATCCTTCATGATAATTTATTTTTATTTTCATAGTTCTAATAGTTTAGTCTGGGGATTTGTCTATTACTTTTGAATCAATAATGAGCAATTGGAATTAAATTATTTGGAAAGATAGCAATATGGGTCATTATCTAACCGTCCAATCTTGATGAGATTTTAGAGCACAACTTTATTTTTTGCTCAAAGTTTAATTAATGCATACGTCTCTTTAGATTAGGTACCATTTTATAATTTATGGCAAAGTAATGTTTCTTTTGTCTTTACTTTTTGTGTATCATATTGAAACATTAAAGTATTGAAACCAAAGAAAATGGTTAAATATAAAATGCAACATTCTTGTCTTTTCAAGTTCTAAACTCACCACACTTTATGTTACCAGGTTATCTCATGATTCTTCCTGTCAAAACTGCAAACTAGAACTAAATTAACAGTGAATCATATAATCAAAACGAAAGTTAAGTAGGCCTTTTCTTCCTACACCTCTATAGCTTCTAATTGCACCATCGTAACTTTTAAAATGATCACTTTATCCTTCATAAAGATGACTTTTGGATTACTTGGAAATCTTCTGAAACAAACTTTCAATAATTTATGAAACATGATTTCCAAAACACGAGTTTCAGAATAATGAGATGCTTTTCGGAAAGAGCATTCTAGAACAAGTTTCTAGAAAAAGATTTCCAGAACATATATAATACCATCCAAAACAAGCTTCTCTTCATTTTCCCATCTGAGTACAGTGATGATGGAGAATAGAGGTGCAACAAAGATGGTGACAATGTTAGAGATGGTGGTTGTGGCGACGTCGTACAACTTTTAGTCTTTTTGTTATTGGTATGTGGTGCAGACATGGTTATCAAACTCTCGAGTTAACTCATTAATTTGTTCGAGTTTACACTTTAATTTATTTTGGGTGAGTTGACTCAAAAGCAAATTTGTTGAGAACTCGGTGAACTTGCGAGTTTGCATCTGATATGGCGAGTTTAGAGGATTTTTTGCTTAAACCCAAATTAGACAAACTCACTGTTGCTCGTGTTAGGGTTTGTGTTTGCATTTTTCGTGATGGTATGTCTTTGTTCTGATCGTGGTGGTGTCTCTCTTTCGTGGTCGCCTATGCTCGTTCTTTGTATTCTAATCGCGATTTTCTTTGTTCTAATCATGATGGTGTGTCATCATCTGCAATCTTTGTTCGCCATGGTTGTGTTGTGTCATGTTGTGGTCATCTAGTAAGATTAGAAATGTAACATCTTTGTTCTATTTTCTTGTCCATATATGTAAGAGAGAATGCAAGCGCCAATGCACCTTATCTTAGAGTTTTTTTTTAATTGAAGATATTGGGATATTAGGGTAATTACATATATGTAGATATTTAGAGTTTTTTTTTCAATTGAATTCTAATTTTTTTTAAATTATTTTTAAATTCATGTTTTTTAAGGTATGTCTGGAGTGGATCAAATTCAACTAAGAGCAACTCAAATGCATACTCGTCTATTAAAAGTAGAAGTAAGACTACTCCATAAAATAGGTCAAATTTTTTATAGAAGCACGAGAAGATATTAATGGGAATAGTAAAAAAAGGAAAATGTAATTATTGTACAAAGATTGTGAGTGGAGGAATATTTAGATTCAAGCATCATCTTGTTGGAATTAGGGAGGATTTTGAACCTTCTACTTTGCTTTAGAAAAAATAGAAAATTTATGATAAAAGTTGATGTAGAAGTTAAGGAAATTTCATTGAAGAAAAGAAGGTTGAATATAATTGATGAATATCATGAAGAAAGGGAGGGAGTTGAAGAAAGATAAAGTATATAGTAGTAGGGGGAATTCAATTTACTATAAATCAAAATGATAAAAAAAAAGGATATAAAGAATAAGTTGGTGCTCAGGTTGCTAATTTTTTAACACAAATGTCATTCCATTCAATGTAATTAAAAATCCAGTTTTTTCAAAAATGTATGAAATGGTTGAGAAATATGGAGTTGGCTATAAACCCCATCTTATTATGATGTTAGAGAGAAACTCTTAAAGCAAGCAATGAAAAATACTGATTTAATACTTCAAGAATATAGGGATGAGTGGAAGATAACAGGTTGCACAATTATGTCTCATGGGTGGACAGATAAAAGAGGTGTTCTATTTGTAACTTCTTGATGAATAGTCTTAAAGGGATCTTTTTTCTTTATTCACTCAATACCTCAAACATCTCAAAAACAACTTATTTTTAAGATGTAGGATGATGTGGAATTTTGTGGGAGAAGAAAATGTAGTGCAAGTGGTTACTGATAATGCAACAAATTTCAAGGCAACTAGAGATTTATTGTTGCAAAAAAGGGAGACGTTATATTAGAACCTATGTGTTGCCCATTATTGATTTGATATTTGAAGATTTTGAAAATAATTTGAAGGTCATCAAATTACTATCAAGAAAGGAAGAAAGATCTCCACTTACATTTATGGCAGAACAATGTTAATTAGCATGTTGAAAAAGTTCACAAAAGGAAAAGACTTGATAAGGTCGAGTATGACTAGATTTTCCACAGTTTATTTGACTTTATCTTGTCTTCATTAATTGAAAGCATCATTATTGACCATGTTTAATTCTGAAGAGTGAAAAATAAGTAAGTTTGGAACTTTACAGGAGGGGAGAAAAAGTTGAAAATATGGTATTAGGTAGTCGATTTTGGAAGAATGTCTCAACATGTCTCAATTTTGTTGCCCCTCTTATGGTGATCCCAAGATTGGTTGACTCAGAGATAAAGTTTACAACGGATTTCATATATGAGGAGATAGATTGTGTAAAAGAGAAGATTAAGTACAATTGTAATGATATTAATAAAAGATAAGAATTATATGTCTTCTCACCTTCAAAATTGAATTACTTATTTGTGAAATTATTTTCAATATATCATAATTGATATTAAATGTACTATGAAGATGTTTGGAATAATTTATGTGGATAATCAACTTCAAAGGCCTTTGTATGCAATTGTCTATTATCTCAACTCCCACTTCCATTTTGAACCTAACTTTAGAGTTAATGATTCTAAGGTGAAAGAGGGGTTGTATATGTGCGTGAGAAGACTGGTTAAGGATGTTGTAGAGAGAAAGAAAATCAATTGCATCTTATTGATATGCTAGAGGGCTTTTTTCAATGGATGATGCAAAAATATGCAGGAAAAAACTACTTACTGGAGAATGGTGGGAGATATTTAAGGATGAAACTCCAAAGTTGAAAATGTTTGTTATCCAAGTTCTAAGCTTAACTTGTAGCTCTTCTAAATGTGAGAGTAATTGAAGCTCATTTAAAATGGTAATTTAAGTTATTTATAATTTTCTTTATTTGATTTATATATTTAATAAAAATTCTTATTTAATTATAGGTTCATACAAAGAGAAGAAATTGTTTGCATCAGACAACAAATGAATGACTTGGTTTATGTGATGTATAACTTGAAGTTGAAAATAAATAAATTAGAAGAATTGTTGCTCTTTCATTTGATGATATTGAGTCATATGATGAATGGATAACTAAAGAGAAATATGATATTGTTGAAATTGAACAAGCTCAAAGGTGAATATGATGGTGAGCATGAAAATGTTCCATGAAAATGTTCCCTTAGATGAAGTAATAATATATGATAAATCTAATCTCATGAATTTTTTAGTTTTCCAGTTATAACTACATCTGTTTGCTTTATCATTTATAACAACATCTATTAATTTGTTTTTTCATTTGCTCTTTAATAGAATATTCAATAATTTAAATATATGTGCAACAATTATTTGAATAATAACTCTTTTTAATTTTTTTTCTCTCTTTTTTCATGTTTATTATAAATGAGGTATATAAAACTAATAAGATCAATATAAAACTAATAAGATCAACTCTAAATTCACTTCATCTTGATAATATAACTTTTGATATTAATGTAGATGTGCAATTTTCATGAAAAGTTTGTTGATAATTAACATTGCGATGAAGAATATAATATCATTAGAAAATTCGACATGACATTTTTCATTTCTAGATATTAAGTTTCTATGACTTTAACAACTTATGTTTTTGGTATTTGTATAAACTTATTTAAAATAAGTTATATAATTATTATTAATATTGTGGATTTTTGTTTAGGTACTTTGATTATTGAAATATATTTTGTATGAAATAAACTATTACGAGTTTACTAATTGAATTTATAGAACTCCCAGAGTTAGATAAATTCTCGAATTTAATAACCTTGGATGCAGGTAGTAATCATGGGAGCACAGTAAGAAAACGTCAACCCTACCTAAAAAGTCAGAATTGGCCCAGTAGTATTATGGCATTTTGTCACGAGAAGTTTTTTTAAGTTTATTATTATAAATATGAAATAATGTATTCATTGATCAAGTTTAATTATTATATCGTAACTAAAAATTCTTAGAAAACAAATAACAAATAGCCAGTTGAAAATGAATCCCAAGCATAATTGTTTGCGTCTTTATTGGAACAGTAAAACAAAGTTTACATGATTGAATGATGAAGGCTAACTGAGAGAAAACAGCAGAAAAAGAGAGCCAAAGACTAGAGATAAGAGATGAATCGTTAGTCTATTCAGTCATCAATAACTGGTATTAGGTGGCTGCAGATGGAACTAATCTATAAGTTCAATCCCAGAAAAACTACATTAAAATTTCATTCCCCATTATTCAGGAGAAAACAATCAATAATGTGCGAGCACGTTCTACAACAAGGACATAATACACTGTAACGTAGCTGAAGTCACAGCTTGAGAAATGAAACCACTATGAATGGCAGAGAGCTACAATCTAATCTCCTATATAGAAAGTAATTTTCTGAGACAATGACTTGAATAGAGCAAAACTAGTTAGATTCATGAGAGAAGGGATCAAAAAGGCAATTTCATGAAATCCATGATTGAAGCTTCCTCTATACAACTTTCAACAAAAATATGGAATTGCAATTACAAGTTTCTCCACATCTCCCGTTTACCCTATAAATGTGTCAAAATTCGTAATCCCAATCACCAGAGAAACTCGAGCACCGTCAGGATCTTGATGCCCACAAGGTTTCACTGAATACATACAAACTCTCCTTCAGACATAATACGTGTAACCGGTAGAGTGTAAGTTATATCCCTTCACATAAGCATATTTAAGTCTGATAGGTCGTCCATTGGAATTTCAAGGCCAATAGAATCATGGTCTTGCAAGCCATCTTCATCAAAGTTCAACCAAGAACTAAGATCATGTGCGCCACCAAATTCTTCTATTGAACTTAAATCAGGAAGTGGCATATTCCCAAAGTCATTGGATTCCTTTATTTGAGAAGTGTCCACACCAGATAATGTAGCCCCATCTTTGCTACCATTGTTGACTGCATTAGCTGGTAAACGTGCAGCATCCTTCGCTTCCATAAACCTATCATGTCCACTAGCACTAATCTTTTGCTTCTTAGCTTTTGGTTTGTTCTCATTTTGGCTACTGTCCAGTGACATGCGTCCAGCTCTACCAGTCGAGTTTTGCCTGCTCTGGTCCCGGCTTTGATTCCGATCTCTCTCACTTCTCTTTCCCTTCACTCCACCATGAACAGCACCATCAAGATTTGATGCTCTTGAGGAAGAACCACTGACACCACCATTGACCAGCATTTCCCTCTTCTTTTCTTTGATAAACACGGACCCATTCTTGGATGATGCTTGTTCTGATGACTGAATTGAACCTTGAAAAGAATCAACCAATCCCCTGTCTGCATAATCTCTATGGCAATCATATTTCTCGGAAGCGCTAGAAACTGCAGCTGTAGCAATAGACACAACAAAAATTAAGTGGGAAAAAATCAAGTCAACCAATCAACACAGACAAATCTCTAGCATGTTAGCGAAGATACAGTCAATGAAACAGTACTTGCATAAAGGAAGAAACAGGGTGATCACTTATCAATGTTTTCTAAGACCTAATATATACTAAAAAGAGTAACAACACGTCTAATGATATCAAATACAAAAGCAGAATTTTAGAATACCTGATTTTCTTGCTTCAATTTGATGGGAAGTTTTGTTACATGTATTACTAGCTGTGCCAGAGACCATACAATCTGCAGGTTGAGCCTCATTCTCGCGTGAAGGTGGGGCAAACATTATATTTTGTAGGGTAGGTTCACTAAAGCAGTTAATGCCAGCCTCTTCGTATCTTTTACATCTTCCAAGAGTACGCTTGATAAAACCCAAAGCAACTTGTTTAGACACCTTGTGAACTGCACCTTTTGAATTTTTGCTTCCACGGCTTGCCTGCAAATATTTGAAATTGGTTAACTAATTATTACAGCGAATTAGAGAACCTCACTCATTCATTAACATAAAATTCCCAATTACCAGTGACCTTAGAATTGTAACCTACATTACCCACAATTCAATAAACTGATTATCTAGAAAAGAATACATTAAATGTGGAGAAATTGTCTATTGGTGACACTTTAAAATTGTCACGCAGAAGGTCATCACCAATATCATAGAAACTAGAAAGAATTTACGGGGAAACAAGGCAGAAATGGAACAGGGGAGGGAGAAACTATGGATCACTCCCATGTATGACTCAAAAATATAACCAATAACAAACTAAAATACAGCTATCTAAAGAAGTAGAAATCCAAGTTCCCAACACAGCAGGAAACAACACGGCATGTCTTGCAAATTCTAAGACTAAGAGAAAAAGAACTTGTATGAGTAAGTAGGAATTCACTTTCTACACTGAAATCAAATCTATCAAAGACTGATTTGGTGTTTAAGCATAATCTACCTACATTTAGAATATAGACACCAACAATATCTGCAAAGCAACCAAATATGTTGCTCTACATGACTGTATAGGACAAACCTCTGTTATGCTCTCCCGGTTACCAGAACCCGGGCATATAACTGGGTTGAATTGCTTATTGGTTCATAAATGTATCCAATGATGATACCAGAAACGACCTCAAGCTGGATTAAACTATCTAAATTCGGTACTGGAAAACCATTTTAGTTGAGGACTGATATTTTTCATGCAGTCTAAGGTGAAGAAAAACTGTTGTACTAAATTGCACGAGGGGCCCAAGGTGGAGGAAAATTGTCCAATCGTGTGACCGAATTGTTTGATTTTAGCACAAAGCCCAAGACATTTTCTCTCTCTAGCTTTTGAGGTATTGCACAAGGTGTTTAAGCAAAATATAAAAAAATAAACAAGAATTGAACCCACCCATTGACTCAGAAGGCCCATGTGCAGTATCGCACCACTAGATCACCAAGTTCTTTTTATTAAGTATGTGCCAAAAATGCATACACATACATATTTTAAACTTTATTTTACTTACACTGATTCAAATAGTTCAACTAGTAACTATGGTTCAACCAGTTCCCAATGCCTAGTTCTGATAAAATTGGTCACTGGAGTAATTGTGTGTTATAAGTACAAGATTTTGACAGAGGGATATTTATTATAAATCTTACTAAAATCAAGTATAAAAATGGTAAGGAAATTTGTAAATCATATCTTAATAAAAATACAATAAAAGGCTGATAGAGGAATATTTAGTACCAATCTCTTTCTGTAAGCCATTTCAGTAAGATGGTCAAATGCAGATTGCTCAATCTTCCTGCACAATAAGCTCATAATCTTAATAAAAATCAATTACATCTTAAGCACAAATTCAAGAAATGGAAAGTCGTGACTCATGAATACTAGAAAGTAAAAGGAAATTAAGACATAAGCTACAAAGATTGTGAAATTGAAGATAGAAAGAGGGTCAGAGGAAAAACATATTTAGCACTTACCGTCTTTCTACATCCCTCTCTTCTTGAATAGCTCTATCAATTTTGTCCAAAGTACTCTTCTTCCTTTGATTCTATTAATAAATCAAAATAAGGGATACAGATATAAGAATGGACCAAATTTAAGGTGCAGATAGATTTGATAAAAAAAATAAAATTATTTCGATACACACCTGTTCATACAGTGCTTTCTCAAGTTTCGCAATGTCCTGATTGATAATAGCTTCATCTTCTTCCGCTAAATCAGGCTGTGCCAAGCAAAGTAATATTAAGGATTATAGACATGAATCTAGTAAGCTTCAAATAACTATGATAATCGTAATTCCACATATGAAATAAAAGCCTACCAATATTTCAGGATATAAGCCAATGCTCTGCAACTCAAGCAGCAGTTTGTCATCCAGAGACATCATCTGATACTGGCCATCAGGAGAAGGAAAACCACTTAATTCAGCATGCTGCAGTTGATCAAGATCATTTGAACATATTTCTCCAGTGTGTGTGATATCTGAGAGAGAAAACTCTTCATCTCCCTGCCAAACTCCAGTGCTTTGTAAAGAACTGGATGTGTTTGGGTATCTAAATGTATTGGATGCGGTGCTCTTGTCACAGGATAGTCTATCCAATATGCAGTTCTTCTGAATTTGAAGATCCACCTCTGATTCAACTTCAGAATCCATTCTATCCCGATCTTTGGGTTCAAAATCAATTTGATTACAAGAACCACAGTGAGAGTCATCACTAGCACATTGTCGAGATATATTCTTTGCATCACTTTGGTGATATGATTCTTCACATTCCTCTTCTTCAATTAGAGCACAAAGAAGTCTTTGAAATAGTGGAGCAACCTTGTCCGGTCTTTCCATGTCCTTCTTTCCACCCAAAGCATCAAACTTAGTTGATTCTTCATCACATTGAATTCTCTTTCTTTCCTCTGAATCTTGAGTGGTCTTGTTATTTATAACAACACCCTGCGGAAATACAAATTTACTAGTTACCACATTCCTCCAGATGAAAATTGTGGTTTAATGAAAACCTTAAATTTACAGGAGATCAAGACAAAAGGCCTTCATTATTGATAAAATGAAAGATATAGGATAGTTTTGTATACTGCCAAACACTTACCAACAGATCTTGATCAATGCCAAACATATGAGATAAACTTTTATCAAATTCCTCGGCAACATTGAGCTGATTAAACAACCAAAAACAAAATCAGTAAGTCAGAATCTATTCACACATATTAGGAGTCATGGTAACTTCACAGTTCCAGAAAAAACACAACATGCTAAAGATCCAGTTCCTACCTGTTGCTTCAAGTAAGATGCATCATCCAAGCTGATAGACGCAAAAATAGACTCCACTTTATTCCAAAACGGACCCGAACAAGCAAGGTCTACATAAAATAAGCCACCAAAGTAGTGAAATATAAAACAACATACCAAAGACAAAAGCAATTAGAAGAAGGTAAAATGATTAAAGAAGCGTACTGCTAGTAGTACGAGCAGAATTTGCAGCTTTACATAACTCTTCACGATCATCATCAGATTCACCTGGACAATCACATTACACAGTGTGTGAAAACATAAAGAGAACCATATAAATTATACCCCTAATTTCATACAGAAAAATAAATTTAGTGATAGAATAAGTTATATGTATAATAATATAAATATAACCACTGAAAATCATTTGTTATGATAGCCTCTACATATCTGAAAAGTCAGAGTGATATGACATAACTTGTAAAAGTATTTCAGTTGGGTAAAACCTATATCACTACCAGACATAATCAAAGTGAAGGAATTTAGCCATCCCTACCATAAAACTAAAATTCCCAAATAAACTACCTTCTAAATATCAACAGTACCTCCAAAATCAGCAGAACCAATGTTCAGTTGCTTCCCTACACGAGTCACAACTTTGCGCTCTTTCTGCTTTTTTGAAGGAGGGCGACCATATTTGCTACATTCAACAGAAAGATACAAAGACAACTTTAGAAATGGAAGGACAAAGGATGAACTAGATCTAAAAATAAGTCAACTCACATTTTACTCTTATCATTAGGCTTCATGTCCTGTACTGGCTTCATTATTGGTCCATTCTCCGACTTTTCCCTTCCAGAAGGGAGGCCTGGCCTGACTAATGATACATTCCTTCCACCTCTTCCATGTCTCTGCACACTATCTCCAGATTCATCAGTTGTTATCTTATTCTTCCTCATTTGAAACATAGAAGCCCCAGCCTTATCTGATGTCATAGCAAAGTCACTGCCATTCACTCCTTTCTCTTTTATTTTGTTTTCCCCAGCTCCAGATTCTTCACTTTCAGATAATCCAAAGGGAGATGAAATATCATCCGGTGGTCTTTTATATTTTGGATTACTGTTGTCTACACTGCTTGCCAGTGGAAATCCATTGTTGCCAGCAGAAGAAGCTTTAACACTGAAATCGGAAGTTAGACAGCCTTCAGATGAGACCTGAACTTCAAGATTGCGTGAGGCAGGAGAAACTACTTTAACTCTTCGTGAGCGTGAATTTTTAGGTGGTCTCTGACCAACCCACTGGGTCATTGGATGTATAGAAGATCCTATGGATGTAAAAAGGCTTTTAATTATTTGTTATACCAACCAATGAGACTTCATATAAGAATTTGAAGGCAGTTACCAACCAGGAAAAGCTGTAGAAGAAGGTTGAGTGTTTGATGATTCTAGTGCACTAACTGAACCGGTCCTTGGTGCTCGAGATACCTTGTTTTTAATTATCGTGTTAGGGCTGCTTGCTGCGTCCTCCTGAGTGCTTGCCCTATTTATAGAAACGTCAAAATTTAATAAATTTGTAAATAGCAATCAAAACACATAAATGTAGACAACCAGTGTAAAACATTATTGTGTTAAATCTTAGTTTAGAATCTCAAAAAATTTACAGATAAAACAACTAAGCTGTAGAAGTAGAAATAAAGGCCATGTCAATATATGTTCAAACCTGTTGTTTCCTTTAGCAACAACTCTCTGCTCAGCTATGTGTTCCCTGTGAACAGAAACACCTTGCTCACTTGCAAGCATCATGCGCACACCCGTAGTAGTAACCTCTGAAGAGCCCTCAGACTTGATTCCACCAGATCCAGACTTCAATCTTCACCCAAAAAAACGGTATTAATACAAAAAAACTAGTTTTGCTTTTTGGTTCTCCAATAACAAAAGTTGAAACAAACCATTCGCCAATGATATGACGACCTAATATTTGAAGAATCACCCAACTAAACAACATTCCAAAGAGGAAAATTACTGGACAAAAAGATAGCGGGAGAAAAAGACCAAGCAATATAATGTAGATGAACTTTTATCTAATGCTGATTGTGATAGGTTAATCAACTGAAGAATATAGACAAACAATATACATGTAATTCAAGCTTAAAAGAATGGAATTTTCTAACTGGGTCTATCCTATAGCAGTGAAGAAAATCAACATAATTAACCTTGATGCATTCATCAACTGTGAATGTAATATACAGAGAGGTGTACAAATCATTTATCTATGACTAACAAGCTTCATCGTGGATATATTCCTGCAATTGATATATAAATTATTTCACTACCAAACATAGAAAGCAAGGCATTTAACTTTCCAGAAAAGGAATAAAAGAGGCCTTTAAATAAGTAATTATTCAGAGTACTAGTTTAGTATAAGTACATCTCTAACCAAGTATTTTTTTAATAGAAATGGGGATTATCAGAAGTGTCTAAATTAAATATCAATCTCTTTTTCAACTACAAAAAATTACACCATGGAAAAAATGTATGTCCAAGGGATTATTCAAATCATATAGATTATAAGTAACTCTGAACAATCAGCAAACAAGAAAAAAAAGGTGTACAGAAAGAAAGGTGAGCTTTATCGTCAAGATACCAAAACTGAAAGCTGTAATTTTACAAAACAAAACAAAAAATGCCCAGAGAGGCCCAGGCTCCACTTCTGTTTAATAGCCAATGAAGAGAATGGAAGTGAGAAAGTTTGTTTGCCCTTCTAAACAAGTAAACAACAGGAATGCTTTAAAAAAGGAACAAATAGCAACAGAATACTGAATGAATCAGATAAGTACATCCAACATTGATGATATTGAAAGTGCAAGTACCAATATCGCAACACACCAAATGGATTCCTTCAGAATGCTAAAAGGCATTAGATGTACAGGAAAACTCCTTCGCAACACACTTAACATAGTGAAATAGTCTTCATATATGTACAGAAAAACCTAAAAGGCCTCCAAAACACTCTCCATCTACAATATACACTTGCAAAATATATTGCAATTTAGAAGAAAGATAAAACTAAAACTAGTCAACTACCTGAAACCCTGAGCATCATAAAGTCGCATCTTCAAATCAGCATTTGCCTTTGGAATAGCAGTTCTTTTTACATCCCTTTCAGTAGTTGTAATTCTGTTTCCTACAGTTCCAACAGACCTCTTTTTCTTTATTTTTTGATCCAACCCTTCACCTCCAGCAAGTAATCTGCGAGTTTTCTCTTCGTTTCTAACAGAGCTCCCTCCAAGTGTTTGAACTAGATTTGCATCCTTCTCTGTGACCATCCGTGCCCTTCCAATAGCAGCAGACCTACTTTCCTCCTGGGAGCATTTCAGAGTGAACAAGGTCATGAAGAAAGAGTGAAAGTAAACACAAGCAGATTATTAACATAAATTAATAAATCAAAAACAAAGAAGAAAACAGAGCAAAAAGTTGTCCATTTTTTAAATGACATTAGTATTATCATTTATCAATGATTTACTTAAAGATTTAGATGACTGATTACTCAAATTATTCCTTTCTAAAATATTTAAACTAGGCTAGAAGCAACTTGAATATTTTCTTTTGGGATTAAAAAGGAGCTTGAAAATTTAAATGAGTAATTGATGTGTATATAATGCATTCCTATTTGGCCCTCATAAATATTACAGTTGTTAAAAAGTATTTAACAATATATATGACAGGTTAACAATATAGTATTTTAATAACAAATATATAATAATAATAATAATAATAGTAGCATCTTTCGTTATACAGATAAAGAATAAAAACACAGAAGTAACAATAGTATAACACATACCCGCACATCTGCCACTGATGTACGAATTCGCTTGTTCAGCATTGAATTTGAGGTCCTTGCTTCTGATCTCTGAGTTAGATTATCATTAGGGATTTTGTGAATCTGGTTACCCATCTTTGTCAAGTTTACTCCACTTCCCCTATCACTAGATAAATCAGTCCTTTGTCGCTTCTTTATGTTTAATGCCTCGTACTTTTCCAATTTAGACAAAGATTCCCCAAGCATTTTTGATCTATCCCTGATCAACAATATACATTTGCATTAGGACATCAACATGAATATACTGTCATAAAATGATAGGTAAACAATTTACATTTGAAACTAACTTCTACAGTAGACAAAACATAATCACAAATATTTTACAAATCTTAAGGTCATATAGAATTAAGAAAAAGGCCAAGCGTACTGATATCATGTCAAGAGGCTCACATTGAATAGAATAAATTACTTTATCTAGTACTTAAGCCGTGAGGCTCTCCCACCCACCTTATGGACTAATATTTTGGGTTGGACTTTCCTCTTGTACTCAATTCCTAACATTGTCACCAATTACACCCCCATAAAAATTACACGAACTGTAAGGTAATGAGACCATTCATTTCACAGTTTACTTAGTCATGCTAACTTATGTTTATCATTCAGCATTACAAATAGAACTTTTCTGAGGAAATTGGGTAGAATAATAATCATATACCTTGCCTTTCTGGAGGCATCCTGTACACTTTCTTTGAAGTGCTTTAGTTCCCCTGAAGCTCCAGGAGCCATGGGTTTAGGATGTGCACCTCCGAAAGATTGGTCTTCAGACGTGTTTCCAGCAGAAACACCAAGAACCCTTCTTAGCTCTCCTGTATATTTTCTATTGCCTACGGTAATTGAATCTAGTGGCAAACACTGTGGCAAGGATGGCATATCCGAAGAAGTTATCCCGCTGCTGCTGTTCAAGTTATTCCCAGAACTCAACATTAAGCTGTCAACCTTACTAAAGCTTAGAAGGCAGGTCAAAAGAAATACTTTCTTTTGCACTGCAGATCAAACTGAATCTCCCAATTCCTGCCCGAAACCTATCAATGCAGAACAGAAATATTGATTATTAACCGCTAGATAACATTTAGATAAACTTTTCCATAAACATAGTAGGAGAAGAAAATAAGATAAAATGAATTGAAGTTCTTTCATAAGTTAAAATCAACTTAAACACTAAACTTCAATAGAAGCTTCTGATCTAACTTGTCCAAAAGCTGAAGATGGTTAGTTTTAATTTATCAGAAAAACCCAATTCAATTTACTTCCTTATGTTCTTCTCCTTAACTGTTTACGAAGAAGCTTATCCAAACAATGCTAAAGCACATTATATAATAAAGAAATTAATAACGAGTCCATATACAGCTCCAAATAGATTTATACCACGAGATCAAGCAAAACAAAAGGAAAGCTGAAACAAACTACTTATGAAAACTCCTTACTGAATGACTGTCAATAGAAAATGAACAAGCTTCCACTAACATCAATGAAACCATCCCATCCCATGTCAACGAAGGTTACACTTACACTCCCTAACGTACATTACCAATTTCACGAAATCCCAACACCAAATTCCCCGCAACAAATAAAACTAAATGCCAAACATCGCATAGTTCAGAAAAGACAAGTAAAACCGAAAACAATTTTCCCCTCGGTAAGTAAAAGAGAAAAAAAAAAACGAAATTGGACCGAAATTTTGTAGTAAAACCGAAACGGCAACGAATAAATAAACGAACTAGACAATGGCAACCATCATACAGACAAGGGTGTAGGAAAATTCACGGAAGATCGGAATTGGGGTTACGAGGGAGAATCAATTGGTTGAGGGAAAAAAAACCCTAGGTTGAATTGGGGAAATTGGGGAAAAGAGGGTTGGAGATGAATTGAAATAGTGAATTGAAAGAACGGAAAATCGACGATCGGAAAAGAGTACCTTGAAGTGGAATTGAACAAAGTCAAGCGCAGATCAAAGTTGCAGAGTTGAGTCCCAAAAAGGTAAAGATATATTCATATATATTCATATATATATATATATATATTCATATGTATTATCTAATAATAATTATATAGTTATAAAAACTAACAGTGGTATATAATATATTATATAGGCATAAAAAAAAGTTGTAATGTGATGAAGAACCAAAATAAGACCCAAAAAATAATAAAACTATTTTTAGGAAAATAAAAATAGTAGTATGAACCAAAATAACGCGGGAGGGTACATTCTACGCCGCCTCTACCGTACGCCATTCGTATGTGTGTGGTCGAGTATGTATCTTTATGAATTCTACTTAAATACACTAACTTTAATAAATACATGAGAGATTATTAATTAATTTTAATAATTTAAATTACTTGACATAGAACAAAAGTTTTATATCAATAATGTCTGAAAATTATATTTTATTTTATTTGAGCACACAAACAAAATCAAAACTAACAAAATCCAAAAAAAAAAAAATATTCTGCGGAAATAATTATATGCTTTGTAAAATTCCTCTAAATATTTAAAAAAAAAACAAATGATATTATTTTCTACAAATTAAACATGCATATCTCTATATGTTTAGAAGAATATTTTACCAGTAAAATAAAAGAAGAATATTTTAATAAAACTAATAATATTTTATCGGAAAAATGACTAAAATTTATTGGGAAAATCAAAAACATTCTTAAATTAAAAGACACGATCATTTATTTAATTTCAAAAAAAAATATTGCTTAAAAAGTTATTTATCAAAAAACTAAGAAAATGATGGAGATTTGAAAATAACTAATTAGTTGAGATGAAACTGTTTGAAAAGGGGATAAATGTAAAGATTAATTACTATGTCTGTATGTAAAAAGATATAAACTTTAAGAATTTGGAAAAAAATAAAATTTAAATCATTTATCAAGAACGTAAAGCTTAACCGTTAATTAAGATGAAACTAAAAGTTTAAGTATATAAAATGGGTAATGTTTAAAGAGGTTAAATATTTTTTTTTTAAATTTTTGTTAGTTGTCTTTCTAATTTAATATATCATTACAGTAAAAATTATTAAATAGCAAATTATTAAAATACAAAAAATAATTAATCATTATATTAATTAAATTAAATATTATTTTATAAATTAAAAATTATTAATATTTAAAATAATTTTTATTATTAATAAAAATTTATAAAATAATTTTTAAATTGATTATCAATATTTTAGCTACTAACTATTTTAAATTTTAAATTAATTTTTAATTAAATTAATGATTAATTTATAATAATTAACAGTAATTAGTAGTTAAAAAATGTTAAATACTAATTTATAAATTTTTATTATTAATATAAACTAATTTAAATATTAATAATTTTTTATTTATAAAATAATATCTAACTTAACTAATATAATAATTATTTATTTTTATATTTAAATTAATTTTTATTTAATAAAAAATTAATAACTCTTCTTATCAAAAGCGTATATAAGTCAAATATATTGTATTTTAAAAAAATTAAGTCAATGTAGTTAGTTTTACTAGAGTGTGTGAGAGTTTGTGTAAAGTTATTTACAGATAAAAAAAAAATACTAAAGTTGAACAAAATTTGACAAATCTGGTGGTGAAATGATTTTTAATTCAATTTTAAAATATTTTGCGTCAGTGTAATTTATGTTTATTGATCCTTTACGTGCTTTTTTTATTCTGTAATTTAAATTTCACTTTCTATTATTTGATTGTTACGTAAATTATAAAAATTATGACACTTTTATATTGAAACAAAAGACAGAAAATTATACAATAAAAATTGGTTTTGATTTTTTCAAAATTTAAAAAGCCATAGAACATATTTTAGTTTAAGTTTAACAATTTTTCCAGTATTATGATTTAAGAAATAATTCACAAGTTTACTAGAACATCTACCAATATAAATAAGTAAAAAATAATAACAAATAGTCTACAAGAACATGAAGGTTAAATAAGAAAGAGTAATGAAACCCATAGAAAAGTTTAACGTGGTTAATTAAAGTATTAACTAACTTTCATTTCCAATTGTTAAAAAACCTACTATAATATGTATTATAATTTGAAATTTCTCTAAAGACTTTCAACTATATATAAGTTACAACAATTCATATCAGATTCTATTTATACAAAAAAAAAATAAGATGTCAAACCAAACTTCCGTAAATCATGTCTAAATAATTAGAGAAGATACTCAAGTGTTTTCATCAAATGAGCTTGAAACATCAAATCAATCAAACGGACTCTATGATAACAAACTATGTAGCATGGATACAGACACGAAGATACGTATAATATCTAAAATGTAGGATACGGAGATATAAATCTATATATTATATAATTATGAATTATATAAATTGACAATAAAGATTTATGTGCACAAGTATGTTCCAAATTATTTTTGGAGCAGAAAAATGTTTTTCATGACTGGTTCAAAAATATTTGTTTCTTATTTTTATAATCATAATGAAAATGTATTCAATAAGTTTGATTTTTTAGAAAATTAATGTATTTTTTCTTTTTAAAATTGTGTTAGAACCATACTAGAATTGTCAGAAATTCAACAAATATTTTTTGAATTGGACACTTCACGGATATGTGTCCTACAAGTGTCATACGAGTGTCGGTGTCCGATATGAGTATCCGACACTAACACGTCATTTAATAGAAGTGTCTGAGCTTCATAGATAACAAATGAAGAAAATAACAATTGATGTAGAGTGGACAATCTCATACTCTCTAATGTTTTGAAAACATGCACATGAAGAAGACAGACAAACTGGTCAAAATAGACGATCTTGTTCCACCAAACGTTCTTTAATTATCAAAAGATTTATACATTAGATAGTTTAGGAAACTTAACCAAGATTTTTTAAATCAATTATCATTTATGGTAATTATTCTAGACAAAAGGACAAATGGGGTAGGCGACCTTAAGTCCAAAATGCTCAATGTAGTCAAGAGTGAGTGCACCCTCAACCAATGTGTAAAAGATGATTCTTCCCTCTACCTTCTGAGGTATATAATGATGAATCCCGATTATGGCCATGATTCTACATTAATTAGCCTTGATGACTAATTAACTTAGAATCCCATGACCCATGCCCAAATGTCGTCTAAGCATAAGATTCAGAAACCGATCATCGCCATTATGAGTCGGTTATAGGACTATTACCCTACAAGCCCCCCCAGCCTCAAGTGTAGGTTGTTGAGGCTATTATAAGCGCTCCTTTATTGTTGCCTCATTCATCAACCGAATTTATGCACTTTAGAAATAAGCGAGCTTGCATTTATTACTTCTTTGGTATGCATCACTTCAATTGTCGCTTACACTGGCATATGCCCACGTGTCGCGCTTCCATTGGGAGACATTCAAAAAACAGTTTCCCACACCCACGTCTCTTCATTTTCCCGCTTGCCCCCTCTTCTTCCCTTCATAGTTTTGTGCTTTCTACAACTTTCTACCCATCTTGTACTTTCTACAACTTTCTACCCATCTTGTGCTTTCTATAACTTTCTACCCATCTCGCCTTCACCTCTTCTCCATTCATCTCGTACCGCTTTCCTTCTTTCTATCAATCTCGCTCCCAGGCCCTTGGATTTATCTGTTGTTGTGCTCCATATCCTTTATCGTTACTTGTCTTGTATGTGTTGCACGTAACTTTTGTTCATGGATTATTACTTTATGTATCCCTAGGTGAAACTTGACATTCATCGTGAAGTTTCTATGTTTACTTGTATAAAAAGAATCTGAAAATTGCGTCATGCTATCTCTGTGAGTCATACCCCTTCAAAAAAAAGATGTCATCCTTGTACCCTGTAAACCTGAAGAACCTATGTGCAAAGATTGTATAAATGAGCTCCACTTCTATTTCTTTTATGAAACGCTATTTACCAAGCTTGGCGTTTGACTACCACTTCACCCTTTTGAAAAAGAAACCTTACCACGAACGTTGTCCCTGCCCAACTTCATCCTAACAATTGGGCTTTTGTCCGAGCCTTTCATATTTTGTGTGAACAATTAGGCATTGTTCCGAGCTCCAATATGTTCTTTTATTGTTTTGAATATAAAACCTCAAAACGGACCTCTTGGGCCTCCGTTAGCGGTGTTAAGGGTCGACACTTTTATCTCTCTTCCAATCTTCATATAAATCTTTCAAAGGCAAATTTGTTAAAGTTCAAAAATCCGACCATAACCCTAACCTCTTAGACGAATTTTCTATGTATTGGTCGTCCCATCCTACATGTCAACCTTCTTGATCTCCTGAAGACCTTGACAGTACTAAATTAAGTGACTGCAAAAAACTTGATGACATAGGGATTGTCTTTGAAACTCCGATCCTTTTAAAGCTCGAGTACCGACCTAATGACTTAAAAGTTTACATTGGTACATTCTTCTACCGTTTTTCATTACTTCTTCTATCATATTTTGTCTGCTGACTCGTATTCTTTGTTTCAAACAACACCATGTTCTTAACCAAAACAGTGATGGCTCGTCGCACCCGAGGTGCCTCGACCAAATCCAACGCCAAACCTGTTGTGGCTGACTCTTAAAAACCACCACCATGCCTATCAAGAAGAAACGCCCTTCTGAAAGTCACCTACATGCCGACCCTATCGATTTGGAGGACACTTCCTCTCATCACCAAGGTTCTTATGCCGCAAAGTTGTCTAGAAAAGAAAATAAAGAAAAAGACAACACTCACCTTCTAACTGACCAACCCTCTTCTTGGTCCGAGTTGGTCTCCCTGTTTGACCGCATGGCGCATAGGCTGATGCAAAAAGATACTGAGGAAGCTCAAAAGTCACCCAAGGAGCGGGCAAGATTTTACAAATGTCCAAAGAGTTGCAAGCTGCTCGTTTAGAAATTTCACAGTATGACAACAAGGTAACCGAAATGGCTCAGGATAGAGATGATGCATTGGGCAAACTCCAAAGGACCATCGAGGATTATGTCCGACACCGCGAAGAACGTCAAGTTGCCAATCGAGCCTGAGAAGATACTAAGGCTATGTTGTAGAACAAAATATCCACCATAGATGTTGCCTTGGAAGTTGCGAAGGACGAGATTTCCAAGTCGTTTGTTGACGGCTTCAATGGTGCACTTGAACAATTTCAAGTTGTTCAACCTAACATTGACACCTCGGTATTCGATCCCTTCAAGAGTGTTGTTGATGGCAAGATTGTCGATGAGTGAGACCCAACTCAAGGTTCTTTCTCTTTTGAAAAACTCTTAATATATATTTATTTTGTAAATGTAGTCTTATCTCTTGTGACCTATGTTTGGCACTGAACTTATGTGATTTGTCAGCAAACAACTTGGACTTATCTTTTAATTATAATACTTGTACGCAATGACTCTCTTTTTGTGATCTCCTCTTAACAAACCACGCCTTTTTTAATAGAAAACGGAGTTTCTTGTGACTGCATGCGTTCTTATTCAACTCCTTCAAGTGCACCAATAAAAATACACACATTTACAAAGTCGATCTCTTCACGATCTTTTCTTGTGAAACCGTTAACTCTCTTCGATGATTTTCAGCGGACAAAATTTGATATGACTTATACAAGCAATCTCATGGATAATATGTTTTTGCCAAAGTATCTGTACCTTTAATTGTAGACCCAAATCATGTTTATAAATCTTCGTATCCTTCTTTTTATGGCTTGAGATTGGGCCTTTGTCTTGATTTTCTCAGCTGATAATAGACCGAGAGTAATGAACCGAGACTCTGCTCGGCAGCATGGAGGGTAAGAACCCTTCCATGGTTTTTAAGTGATCGAGCCTTCTGGCTCAGCACCATGGAGGATGAACACCCTTCCATGGTTTTATTGGGCTGAGCCTCTAACTCAGCACCATGGAGGGTGAACACCCTTCCATGGTTTTTAGTGAACCGAGCCTCTGGCTCGGCACCATAGAGGGTGAACACCTTTCCATGGTTTTTAGTGAGTTGAACCTCTGGCTCGGCACCATGAAGGGTGAACACCATTCCATGATTTTTTAGTGGACCGAGCCTTCTAGTTCGCACCATGGAGGGTGAACACCCTTCCATGGTTTTATTGGGTCGAGCCTCTAGCTCGGGACCATGGAGAGTGAACACCCTTCCATGGTTTTTGGTGAATCGAGCCTCTAGCTCAACATCATGGAAGGTGAACACCTTTCCATGGTTTTTAGTGGACCAAGCCTTCTAGCTCGACACCGTGGAGGGTGGACACCCTTCCATGGTTTTTTAAATGGATCGCTAATGGATAAATCCTTCTTTATAAAACAACATTCATGATAACGACATAAATATTATAAGTTTGACTCCACACATAAAGTAAATAAAAATGAAATTTTAAAACGCTTTAACATTTTAAATGTAATAAAACTGTAGGTTGGCTATATTCCATGTTCGTGGAATGTTCCCTCCATCCAAAGTGTTCAACCGGTACACTCCTTTCCTGATCACCACACGTATTCTGTAAGGTCCTCTCCATCTTGCTGCTAATTTGCTCTGCATATTTGCCTCTGTCCTTCTTAAAACGAGGTCTCCTTCACTGAACTTTCTCACGTGTATCTTCCTTAAGTGCTTCGTTTCTATCCTTCGTATCCAATTGCAAAAGTCTTCCTTCTTCCAACTATTCTTCTGAGAAATCTTCCGCCCTCTTAGAAATCATTTCTATTTCAATGGGCAATACAACATTGCCTCCATAGACTAATCCAAAAGGCGTATCTTTCGTAGTTGACTACACCGTAGTGTGGTACGACTAATAACTCTAAGCAACATTTCCACCTATCTGACTTTAGCCGCTCCTAGTTTTTTCTTCAAACCCTGCAGAATTACTTTGTTTGTCGCTTCCACCTGCCCATTAGATTGAGGGTTCTCCACCAATAAAAATAGTTGTCGAATACCCAACTCCTCATACATGAGTCTCATCTTTCGACTATCAAATTGCGTTCCATTGTCTGATATCAACTCCTTAGGTACCCCAAACCTGCACACTATTGACTTCCATACAAACTTGGAAACTTTTTCTGTTGTGATGATTGTTAAGGGCTTAGCTTCCACCCACTTCGTGAAATATTCAACAACCACCAAAATAAATTTGAATTGCCTTATTGATATAAGGAAAGGTTCCAAAATGTCAATCCCCCCATCTGAAAAAGGGCCATGGGGCGATTATAAAGTACAAATGCTCGGCCTGGAACTTTTATATCATTTGAATGCTTCTCACACTTATCACACTTATCACACTTCTTAACATATTTTAAGCAATCATCCCTAACTGTAGGCAAGAAAAAACTTGCTCTTAAAATCTTCACCGCCACAGATCGTCCTTCGATATGACTTCCACACACCCCCTCATGCACCTCATGCATTATCCTTTCTTTCTCAAGCTCGTTCACACATCAAAATAACGACATTGAGAACCCCTTCCTATACAAAATTCCCCAAATTAACTTGTATCTAGTTGCATTCTTTCTCAACACACCTTGTGCTTCTACATCTGTAGGCTCCTCTCCTTCTTAAAACTACTTTAAATACATATCCATCCAACTCTGCTTGTACTTACTTCCATCGTTTCTCCAATGGTCACACTGGGTGTTGCCAAACTTTCCTGTATGACCGAATGATGATTGTCTGATCTTTTGGTGTTTGCCAATTTGGACAACAAATATGCCTAAGCATTCTGCTCTCGAGGAACGTGTACCAATCCAAACTCTTCAAAATCGACCGCCATTGTCTGCACCTTCTCCAAGTATTTAGCTAAATGTGGATTCGTTGCCTGGGAATTTCCTGCCACTTGCTCAGTCACTAACTACGAATTGTTTCTTACCACCAACCTCCTTACTCTCATATCACATGCCAACCGCATCCCTGCCAACAAGGCCTCATACTTTGTCTGGTTATTGCTTGCTCTAAATGCGAATTTTAAGGATTTTTCTACTAGGACCCCATCTGATCCTTCCAAAAGTATTCCTACTCCTTTACCTTGCACATTCGATACTCCTTCTACTGACAAGATCCAACCTCCCGAGCTACATAACAAATTCTCGCCCGCCGAAGGTGCTAATTCAACCACAAAAATACATGGGGTCGGACCAAACCCATACCCTAAAAAAGGATTTCATATTATGATACTTCTACTGCCCATTTCATCATTCTTCCTGCCAAGTCCAACTTTTGCAAGACCTGCTTGACTGGTAGATCCGTTTCATAATAATTTGAAAATTTTGAAAATAGTACCTTAATCTTCTAACCGTGATTATAACGGCCAAAGCAGCCTTTTCTAACTTCATGGTGATGCCCACATTTCTTTCAACCTTTGAAAAGCTTCCTCACACTCCCTCGTACATGTGAATCGTCTGTTTCCCTTCAGACATTGGAAGAACGAAACTAATCTTTCACCTGCCTTCAGAATAAAATGCGATAATAACGTCATCCTTTCTGTCAACTGTTGTACTTCCTTTATGGACGTCGAACTCTGCATGTTAAGAATTGTCGCGCATTTCTCCAATTTCATCTCAATTCCCCTCTCGGTCAACATAAAGCCCAAAATTTTTCCTGCCTTTACCCCCAAAAACACATTTTTCAAGGTTCAACTTCAACTTATACTTGCCTAAGGTCTGGAAAAGCTCCCTCGGGTCTTGGACATGACTCTCAGCCTTTATGGACTTTACCACCATGTCATCCACATAAGCCTTCACATTCCTACCTACCATTCTACCCAGAATCCGATCCATCAACCGCTGATACGTCACCCCCACATTCTTCAAACCAAATGGTATCACCGTGTAACAAAAGTTTGATAAGGTTCCCATGAACGTTGTCTTATCCTCGTCCATAAGATGCATTCGAATTTGATTATAGCTAGAATACACATCCATAAAGCTTAACAATTCACAGGCCGAAACCCCATGTACTAACATATCAATGTTAGGTAATGGATAAGCATCTTTGGGACACGCCTTATTCAAATATGTGAAATCAGTACACATTCTCCCCTAGCCATTACTTTTCTGCACCAACACCATATTGGTTAGTCAAGAAGGTGTTAGAAAATATGGTCTTTAAACAAGAGGCGGGGTGAATTGTTTTTAAAGAATTTTCGAAAGCTTTTGAAGGTTTAATGAAATTTTGTGTATAAATCTAGAACATGAATCAAATTAGCTTAGAACATCAACAATTATACAGCAAAACAACAGAAAAACAATCGGTTGTTTCTTCGAAACAATCGGTTGTTTATATCACTTGAAATACCAAACAGCTTAAAACAGAATTTAAAGGAGTTCAGGGTAAGAGAGAATCACACAAACAGTTTATACTGGTTCACTCTTAAGCCAAGAGCTACATCCAGTCCCCAGAAACCACTAGGTAAACCACTATGTAATCAAACCAAATTACAAAAACACAACACACCAAAGTAGTGATCTTGAACCCCTCAAGAAACACACTACCTTTGGCAAACCACACCAAGAGTATTGATCTTGAACACCTAAAGAACACACAACACTCCTTGGCAACACAATACTAGAAATACAGTAGGTTTAGAAAGGATTACACCTTATCACAGTACAATCTGAATTGCATACAATTTCGATCCTATTCCACTCTCACTTGAAAATCTAAAGCTTGATGTGAATCTTGAAATCTCAAAAACAAATCTGTCAAACTGAATTTCTTAAAGTTGTTTCTTACATGTTTGAAAACATAAACAAATCATTTATATTTTCCAAAGATTGGTCAAAGCATTTAATGAAGGAGTGTATTCAGTTAGAAATCATTTAAAATAGATTCACCATTCAAAACTGAATTCTATTAGCATTTTCAAAGAAACAATCGGTTGAAATCACGAAACAACCGATTGTTTTGGTTTGATAATTAAGTCAACCAAACCAAACAACTTTCAACCTTTTTCAAAAAATCCTAAGAGTAAAACAACCAGTTGATTCGACAAAACAATAAGTTGTTTTTCACTTAGTTGGAAAAACATTTAATTTCAAAAAGGTTTTAATTCACATTAGTTTTAGATTCAACAAGGGAGTGGATCACACTTTATTCTACCCAGATCCCACTCAAACACAACAACAACACCGCCTTTTATCAAACATCTTGGATTTGGATTCTTAAAAGCATTTGATCAGTCTTGATCAACAAAAGGGTACTGGATTTCCCGAACATACCCTACACTCCTGAGTTTTTCTACCTCTTGATCTACTATTTGCCTTCTTTCCTCACCCAGTTTCCTTCTTCTCTGCACAATTGGTTTTTCCTTTGGGTTAATTGACAAACAATGGCACATAAAATATGTGTCTATTCCTAGCATGTCTTGTACTAACTATGCGAAAGCACCCACATAATCTTTTAAGCATTCTACCAATTATTTTTCTCTCTTTGCTCCCATATGGCTTCTAATCTTAAGAATCTGACCCTCACTTATTACTATCGATTTGAATTCCTCCGGTCGGCTGAGGTCTTTCCCCCTCATAATCCACCCTTTGTTCTATCTCTATCTCATCATCTATTCTCACCTCCCTCTTTATCTGCCAACATCTTTTTTTATTTTTTAAACTTCCCTCATAACACATTCGAGCTGCCCTCTGATCTACCCTTATGACTCCAATTACACCCCTATCAGTAGGATATTTCATCTTCATAAGAACTGACGATATTACTGCCCCTAACTTATTTATAGTTGGTCGTCCTAATAATATATTATATGAAGAAGGAGTGTTGACAACCATGTACACGATATAGATCGTCTTAGTCCCCTCTCCATCCCCCGAAGGTTATCTGAGCCTCTAAGTAGCCACACACTTGTACTGGTTCTCTTGAGAATCCTACCAACACTCCCTCATAAGGCTCCAACTCGTCCATCGATCCTCCCATAGCCACAAAAGCATCCCAAAATAGTACGTCTGCCGACAAACCTAGATCAACCAAAACCCTATGAATACATTGGCTTATCATGACAACTGATATAACCACAAGATTGTTCTCATGTGGAAAAACATCCTCCAAATCTTCTTTTGTAAAACTTAGGGTCAACATAGGAGTAGTTTCAGTTGCTTAGCACATTACAAACTAAGCATATCGTTTTCGATCCGCACTAGATAAACCTCCTCCTGAGAATCCACCTGCAATCATGTTTAGATCCCCCATCACCAATCTTTCATGCCTTTCTTCTCCCAGACACTCTCCTCCCTGCCTTCCCATCAGGTCTTTCTTCCGATCTTCACCTCCTCCACTTTCCTCACCCGTTTTTGCTTTAAAAACCTATAACAAACCTTTTTGTAATAACTCTTCAAAGTATAACACCATTTTGTGTCATGACCATATGATTTATGAAAACTGCACCAGGCATTTGTATTGTTCCCCAAACTCCTAGTAGTTATCTCATGAAAACGCAAGAGTCTGACCGTATTCACATCTTTGACAATATCCTTATGGGAAACTGCCAATTTTGGTGGGGCCTAATCAAATCTTCCTTCCCTTCTGTCGCTGTAAAGTCTTCCTCCTCCATAAGGGCCTCCACTTGGCCTCTAGTCCCTTCTAGTTTTAAGCGAACCTCTCCTGTTGTTGGTCGACAGAAACCCTATCATTGTTTTCTTCCCTTTTGTTCTCGTTCCATCTTCACTTCTTCTTTCCTCCTATTTCTTTTTTCTAGCAAACTCTTCTACTTTGATATATGACGCAACTTTTAAATTAATAGCCGCCATATCCTCTGGCTTTCTTTTCAACAGTGATTCCACCAATCCTCCTGACCGTAAACCTCTAATGAAAGCCTCCACACACATTACCTCATTAGGTTGAGGGATCTTAACCACTATCTCATTGAAACAACGCAAATATTTTTTCACCAACTCCCTTGAATTGTCTCACTTCGAACAAATTCGTTATTTTCGGTGGTTTTGACTTATTTCCCGCAAAATGGCTGACAAATAATCTAATGAAAACCTCCAACGATGTTACCGAGCCTTTTGGTAGATTGCTAAACCAATCCAGGGTTGTTCTTCCCAACATTTTACATCGAACTGACTCTAACCCTCCATAGATTAACATTTGTGCCCTAAAAGTTTTTATGTTGGCATTTCGATCTTGTTTTCCTGTAAATAATCCAATCTTGGGAAAAACATAATTTGCAGGAATGGGCTCATTCGAGATTTCCTCCGAGAATGATTGGAAATTTGGCTTTGCTTCCTCCACCATGCGTCCCCTTGCATTCCACCCATCCACCCGCCTTGTAGTTCCTCATTCCATCTTTGGAGTTATTCTTGCCCTCTCAACGTTTCCGCCATCTTCAACCTCATTTTCTCCTGTGTTCGCCTAAATTCTTCTGCACGCTCATCATTCTGCTTCCTCATTGCCTCCATCATCTCCATTAACACTTAAGTAGAATATGGAGGAATTCCACCATTTGAGGCTCCATTTGCCTCCTCCTCCACTGTAGCTCGCCTCGTTCCTCTCATCCTGGCTTACGTTCCGAATGTATGGCACGGGACTAGATTTACCAGTCCCACAATGGGTGCCAAATGTTCTAGACAAGAGGACAAAGGGGGTAGGCGACCTTAAGTCCAAAACACTCAATGTAGTCAAGAGTGAGTGCACCCTCAACCAATGTGTAAAAGATGATCCTTCCCACTAGAGACTTAAAGCAGAATGTTCAAACATGATTAAATTTCAGTATAAGCTTAACCAAATTGAAAGAAATCATTTTTTTGAACTAGTCCCACCAAGATTGATGACAAATAATAAAAAAATCTTCATAATAAAGAGGAACTTACTCTTTTTAAAAATTCGATCACTTAAAAATGATCTCTAAGTCCCAACTATAGCAAGGTGTGACCAGATTATGAAGAAATGAGGCTTGGAGAAAAAAAATTGAAAAGAAAATAGAAAATATTTTTTGTTTAAGAGAGAGAAATAATCGGGGAGAAAAACATCTTACAAGAATCAGAAAATTGAATCTAAAAATATGTTTATAGATATTCCTGAATAACCCTCAGATAAATTTACAAAATAGATCATCTTTCTATAAAATTGATTTGTCATCATCTACTAGACAAAATTCATTTTATTTTATTTAAAAGCACTATAAAATTTTCTTAGAATCATGCAACTGGTTTAGTTTGACCAGTTTCTGCTATGTACTTGAGATGCACATTAAGTAGTTTCAAACACGTATAGTTATAATCTTCTGTCATTCGGTTCAACTTTAATGACTGGTATGTACAAAGTTCAAACTCTTTAAGACTACAATCACACACAATAGCATAATTGAATCATTACTAGTGCTTAATTATTGTTCATATATCATCCTTCCAATTTGATCATTCTGTGATCCATTTCTTCAAATAGCCAGGTCAAATATCTTGAAGTACATTTAAAGCTTCAACAAGGTCCTACTTTGTTGTTGACTGAAAAAAAAAGTGCAAGTTATTTCAAATTTTGCATTTTCAGTTAAAAAAAATTAATGACTAGCTCCAACTTTGTGACCCAGTTGCAATAGACTGCATGAACAAACAACAATTTGATAGACTAAGCATAGGGGAAATTTTATCTCTTTGGTTTATGACAGTATAACTTCCCCTGCAGTCCCAATAATCTGTGCAGTCTCTTTTTCACCCTCTTTCACTTTCATGTTCCCTAGTGAAGTTTCATGATGATTCCACTAAATAAGCTGACCTTGAAAAGAGAGCATAAATTTATAGAAAAAAATGAAGTAAACTACATCTATGACATTTTCCTTTCAATAAACGAATATGATTTACATTTTTGACATTCTCTAAAAAAGAAGAAAAATTAAAACAAGAAGAAAAGTTTATAATGTAGTGAGATTAATGGCAAATCAAGAGACAAATACTCCTGATCTAGGCTTATATGAAAGATTTTGTTCTCCAAGTAAAAGTGCCTTCAGAATGGCCTCACATACGCCACTATAGTGCACAATCAAATGACCACCATCTGGAACTTCATGATACTGTATCCAAGGCAGCTTCTCTGTAACAAACCTTTGGATTTGAGAGGGCACTACCTTATCTTCATAGCCCTGCCAAATGTGAGCTGAACTTGTGTTCTGAGAGAATGGATTACTTAGCTTCAAAGGGTCAAATTCCCAGTTGCCAAAGGCCACCAGCCAATCATCCTTCAGAGTGTCAAAAACAACCTGTTCCCTTAATTTTTCCTGTAAGTGAGAACATATATACCAGCATCACAATTACCTCAAAGAGGTTTTTTCATGATCTTTTCGGATAAATTTCTAAAATAACAGTTAAAGAAGAAGAAAAAGTAAAATAAAATCAGTTTCTCTAGTGAGTTTGACTTAAGAATTAGTTTCCTGGAGTTGTCTTATTTAACTTCTTTAAAAGGTGATTTTAACTTATGCTAAACTAATTTTAGTTTTAGTTCATGAGAAAAATTTAATTTATTTTATCTTTTATCTTCTTCTCCAAACAAAATCTATCTATATTCACATAATAGAACAAGTGAAAGAAACATGTAACTTGCCTTGCTAAGCATTGGGAACCCAGGAATGGTTTCTAAGATATCTATATCTCTTTTGTTGAAGAAAGCTGGGTTTTTTTCTATGACAGAATTTGAAGGGAGCCACTTCTGAGTTACCCACCAGAGCAACAGTCTAGGAAAATATTTTGCAAGCAAGATGGCACACTTGATAAGTTTCCTCCTATAGTCCTTTTTTATCAGACTCTCAGGAAAGGAAGGCCATTGATAATTTATCACTGGGGCTATCATAGCTACACCTGCTAGCCTGCATCAATGTTTACCTTGTGGTGAAATTAACACTCCATTTCCAACATTAAAAAGGGGAAATTTTGACCATTATTTTCTGAGTTTATTTGTATTTTTCTTACAAATAATCACAAAATTGACTTTTTTTTCTGGAAAACAGAAAATAGTCAAACATGTGTTTAGAAATGTAATGTCATTTATTGTATTATTTGTGAAAACAAGAAGCATTTTCTGAAAACAAACATGTGTTTAGAAATTTATATTTTGAGGCTTGAAATTTGCCTGTTGGGGATGTAGTTCAAACAACTCCAGGTAGCACATGACCCCATAGAGACTCCAATCACATAAAATTTTGACCCTATCTGTAACTGATCAGCGAGCTCTTCAATGTCAAGTGCTTCACTTTTCAGTGAGCGTTTGGGGTTTGGCTCACTTTCTCCATACCCTGCTCGGTCATATTGCAGAATACATATACCCAGTTCATCAATCAGTTCCTGTAGAATTAGTGTTACTGTTATCTTAGCAGTCATGTTTAATAGGCACACAACAACTTCTATGCTTATCCAAGTTTATAGAGATGCTTCAAAACTTAGTGGGAAAAAAAAAGGGCTCAAATAAACACATCTTCTTTGTATACTATATAACCAGAACACCTATATGTCTAATGATTTGCCATTAGTATTTTGAATTGTTGATTCATTGTGAGATGACAGAACCAATAATTCATTATGTAAATGGATTTTTCTGTTCTAATACTCCATCAATATTTATCAAAAATTAGATCAAGTGACAAAGATATTGTTGAGAAAAGGACAACTTTTTCCACTTGAGATGGTTGTTGCTAACTTCTCCAATAACGCTCAGGGGCACAGAAAACGGAGTCAGTCACTGCATTTTGAATCTACTCTACTTGTTTTCCCCACAGTTTATTTCAATCAAGCATGTTGTTTAGCACTGTTGATAGCTTACTGTTCTTTACCTGGTATGCTAATTAGATCTAAATCTACTCATCCAACATAACATGTCTACTGTTTTCAAATCAACACAAGCAAGTTTTGTAAAGAGAGATTGAGGTAAGCGTATATACTTGGGGTGCCAAAAAGTTCATGTCTTTGGAGCTTCCGAAGCCATGTACAATGATGATGATGTGTTTTGCTTGGTCCTTGGGGACACCCTTTTCTCTATAAGCAAGGTATCTTCCATCTCTGAGTCTGACTCTTGGTGAAACTTGAACACCATCTGGTGAATCATTGTCTTTTGGAGGGGGGAGTTGAGTACCCTGGTAAAACATTCCCAGAAGACCTATGAGTAACACTTTTGCTGCTCTAGAAACCATCCCTATAGGAGTAGAGGGTAGATCTAGGACACATTACAATGATCACATAGATGTGCTGGAACATGAAAAAGGTAAAAAAGTGAGAACATGCTTACCTGTCACAAACTGCATATGTTCTCTGTAAGAAATTGAGGTGTTTCAAATTTTCAAATCAATGGTTTATAGGTGCTTGTGTTAGTTTCCTCTGTCTTTTGACTTGTAGATCTTGGCTAGCCTTCATGCATCACTGGGGATATGAATGAATTTGACTGCCTTATATGGAATTTTGTGCATTTTGACTTTCTTTAACCCCATTGGTCTTTTGAATGTGGTGGAGAGAAACTGAAAATTAAGACAAAAAAAAAGTTTGAAATTTGAATGGAAAAGAAAATGAAAGAGGTACTTTTATTATCAGAAGCTAACTTTTTTTCCCTCTTCAACTAAATAACAGAAAGTGTAGTGTTGTTTTGCAATTTTTACTGAGTAAGTAATGCACTGATGATCTAAAAGGATATTACATTATTATCTAATCACAAACTATCATGTATAAAATATTCTAATAATTATTTTTAGAAATTAAACTCATTTTCAATAGATTGTTTATAATTAATATGGTGTTAAAAGAATATGCTGATTCCTGGTTTTTACTTTGGTGAATATACTCTTTCCAATGTTCTATTAGACAGCAGCATTTTTCTGGTTCCTCTCCCTGTTGTTAACATACTACTGTGGTTGGAACATTTCATGTTGAGTTTGCAAACAGGCTCACAGGGATGTAATCTAATTGGCTCTTGACAGCATTGTCAGGTTTTTCAGAAATGTAATTTTTCTCTCACAGTAAATTTATCTTTATTCTTTTTCTCTTTTTTTTTACATTTTCCTCTTTAAAAGATTTTGCTTTAAATCAGAATCAGAACCCATGGTCATTTTTGGAAAGATGTTATATGTGGGAAATTTTCCACATGTAGTAGTAGCCACCTACCATGATACTATGGAAAGAAATCAATTCTCTCCTCCAATGATTTATTTCTTTATGAAATCAATTATGTCCTTAAATGTTTTAATTTTTTTTACTAGTATTATGTTGACAATTTTGGATCATATTGTAATTAGAAAGAAAAATATTTTTTATTAAAATAAAATAATTTTAGAATTACATTATATCATATTACATATGTAAATTATTTTATTGTGTATTTATTAAAATAACATTTTATTTTTTAACTATAGTTGGAGATCCCGATTAGAAATTAGAACATTTCATAATATATAAGTGTGTGCAAACCTCACCTCATGAGTCGATTTTATGGGATTGAATTAGGCTTAAAGTCCACTTCTTAATATGGTATCAGAGTCATTTCGAGTTTAGAGTCTTTCATAGTATATAAGTGAGTGCAAATCTCACCCCTTACCCCATAAGTCGGCTTTGGATCAGATTGTAATTAAAAAGAAAAATAACATTTTATTTTTTAACTGTTGTGATTTCATGATTTATGTATGGATAAAATATCTTCACTTATTTGACAGTAAAAACTACATTTTTTTTTATCTTTTGAAACATTTGTTTTATGGTGTTGAAACTTTTGAAACATGTAAGTATTTTATTTTATAACTCAATATATTTATTATTTAAAAAATATCTCTGGCCATATCAAAGCTGACCACATAAAATATGAGGATTGTATCTGAGGTCATCACTGTTCCCACACTTACATCATAGTTTTGGGGTTTATACCAAAATGTTTAGAATATTCTTGGTAAGCTATTAGGATAAGTTAGTGAGAACAATTTCATTAGAGCATCTATGTTTTGTTTGCGTCTGTGTTTGTCTGTGTCCTTGCAAGTTTCAACTCAATAAGCCAAACTCCAAACTTACTTTTTGGAACAATTGCTTAATTTGCAACACTTTTTTTCGTGCAAGTTATTATTTTGTGAAAAGTGACGTTAAAGAAATCCGATACTAATAAATTGTTAACAAATCTATATAAAAATTAAGAAGTTGCTCTCGATTGAACCTTGACTGCATAACTTTTGGCTCTGAAATTTGCTGCTATATTGTACTAAGAAAACATTTGAAAGATTATTTTGATAGAGTGACTTTGAAGTTCAATGGTTTACAAAGGAAAATATTTTATTTTATTTAAATAAAATTGGCTCGTGTTTAATTCACTACAAGAATATAAAGGGTTAGAGTAGGTTAAAAAGAGACACAAAACAAAGGAAGTTGAGTATTATTAGTTTTCATTTTATATTTGTTACGAAATTTATGTTTTATGTGTGGAAGTTACTTAATTTCACGTCAATCTATACATGAGACACCAATGGATACAAAGGCAATAAATAATATTTAATAATAAAACTTTAGAGATGATCAAACTAATGTTACTAGAGTGAAAAAAAAAATAGGATTGATAGATATACTATTTAAGAGAGAAAAATAATATGAAAGCTTTTGCATTTTGAGAGGGATAGGTCGATGCTAACATAGTTGGAAAAAAAATGAGGGTTTGCATGGGTGTTGCTTACGCTATAACCCGTGCTAAAAAAAATGAAAATTGAGTGGATTAAGAAAGTATTGTCTGTAATAAATAAAAATTTATACAATGAAGTTCAAACTTTGTTGGACTTGTCACAAAACATAGTCTCAAAATCATTTCCAAAATCATTTAAACATATCTCTGCTAATAGTCCTCCTATATTGCCTAATCCACCACCCAAACATTTTCCAACCTAAAACACATTATTTGAGTTCTTTGTTCTCTACGTTCCTATAAATGTTGTATCATAAAACTTCACTATTATGCATTTTATGAGCAAACACATACTTTCTTCTACCAAACTGTGAACAACAATACAATAAATACAAACATGAAATGTTTTCAAAATTTTAAAGTCTATTATGAATTCTTAAAACTAACATTTATGACAATCCCAACATAGAGTTTTAGCTCCATTATAGAATCCTTATACAACTTCAGCACGAGTTGAATCCAAACACACAAAAAAAACATAAAAAAATAAATACACAATCCAATCTTAGAATGTATAGTAACCAATAATAAACTCACTAGAAGCAAGAATGAACTCATTTGTTAAAGTAATGATAGAGGTCCAACTCCAAACTAGCATCCACCATAACCACAACCCTTTTGACCTCCTACCTAAAACCTCATCCTTAGCTAAACCAACAAGGACCCAATTTAGAATATTGCAATTGATTAGAATTTCTCAATTTACTCAACAATGCAAACAACTACACACTTTGGAAGTTTTCCTCACTACACTCACCATAACAACAAAATCACAAATTTCATAAAATGCATAGAAATTTTCTAAAGAAATTGGGGACGAGCAAGGGATTTCTTTTCCAGAGAAAGAGGGGAAAGGGGGAGAAAATGTAATATTTTGTGTGGCAAAAATGAAATTCATTTCACAGTATAATACTTACACCTTTTCAATTAGAGTTGGTGTGTATTTTGTCTTACTAATAGTGTCGATTAAACCCATTCATTTCTAATAAAATATTATTTTTTGCTTTGGCTTAATCGATATAAATCTTTTTCATATTTTATTTTAAGTATGATTTTTTTAATTCTCTTTGCTACTACAAGAAAAAATGGTTTTAACGGGGGTTTATTTTTACATTATCCATGATTAAAACCTCTATTAAGTCGTTTACCCAAAGTTGCAGTTTACCCCGCTAAACCATCCTTGGGGAACGTGTTCCTCGAGGTTTTTTAAACCTCAGGAAAAGTTTTTTAGAACTCCTATTAAATACCATAGATTTAAGAATCTCCGTAAAACACTATTGGTTTCAAAACCTCCGTAAAATACCATGGGTTTAAAAATGTCTGTCAAATACCATGGATTTAAAAACCTCCGTAAAATACCATTAGTTTAAAAACCTCCGTAAAATACCACGAGTTTTAAAATTTTCGTAAAATGGCTTGTCGTTTGAAATAACCTTCAACCCCCTTTTCGATCATCTCTAACTATCCTTTTGACTTCTCTCTTCCACAATAGGCACATTGTTTTCCGACACAGACTCAATGGCCACTAACGACAGTCCTAGCAAGTAATCACAATTCAACCACACTTATGTCTATCATTTATAAGGAGAAAAAACACTAGATAAGACACAATTTTCTTCTTACTCCAATATTGCTTCTTCCATCACCTTACTACCCCAACTTTATATATCCTAAATAATTGTATTATTTGTCAGATGTGGGCTTCAAAGGGCTTCAAAGATTACAAGAACATATTGCGAAGAGAAATTAACTTTATTACTTCTCACTTTCACAATGAATTAATTATTGGATGAATATTAAAATAAAGGCCTTAATTTAAAATATTTAAAAATTATGAGAATTAAATTTTAACAATTATAACTAAAACAAAAATTATACATAAAATATACGTACATCAAAAGCTAAAACAAGGAAAACTAGGAATTATATAAACCAACTACCATCAATCATAAGAATACGCAAACCATAAGAAATATGCAAATACTATTGAAATACTTATTATCCAAGATTAGTTGTTGAAATACTTATTATCCAAGGTTATTTTTCTTTTAAAATAAATTTTTGAAACTTTAGAAAACTTATTTGTAATGTAAAGTTACACTTTCAAAATTTTAGAAAATTTAGTTATAAAATATATTAAAACTATATAGTTTTTAATTATTTATTTATTGAAGTTTAAAAATCTGAAGTGTTTTATTGAGGTTTTGCACTAAATATTTGTAATTTAATGAAGGTTAAGAAAACCTCTGTTATTTTGCTAAAGTTTTGGAAGAAATCTTTGAAATTTAACGAAGGATAAAAAAACTCCGTTATTTTGCTGAGGTTTTAGAATAAACCTTTGAAATTCAACGAAGGTTAAAAAAACTTTTGTTATTTTGCCGAGATTTTAAAATAAATCTTTAAAATTTAACGAAAATTTAAAAAATCTCCATTATTTTATCGAGGTTTTAAAATAATATATTAATTAAATCAATTTCTAAAATTATATAAACATAGATTAAACAACCTCTGTTAAAACATTTTTTTAGTATGTTGCCTAAATCGACATTTAATAACTATTTTTCATTTAAAATAATAAATTAGTATTTTTTATAATAATTTTTTATTTATTTTAAAAATGTTATCATCAATTTAGATTTCCAATAATTAACTCCAATCTTTAAAATTATTATTCTGTCACAATAGAAATTATTTGACAGACTTTAATAATGTCCCTTTTGACCGATAATATTTTTTAATAACTAATTCATTACATTATCGTAATAATTAAATAGGCGTTTGTTTAATTAAATGTATCTCACTAATATATAAACTTAGTGTCATGTAAGATCTCTCTGTTGGTTTCATATATTTTTGTATGAAATTAAAAAATATAATAGAAAGTATGTGTAACAGGAAAAAAAAAACCCAACACACATGTGAAACTTTTCTTCTTTTTCTCTCTCCATCTCTCCTTCTTCTATTCATTCATTCTTTTTAATGTTCTCTCACAATTTTCATCTATTTTAGAATCTGATCGAATCACGTTATAACTGAGGAGTTAAAGAACATTTCTATCCAATCAGATTTTTTAACAGAGTATCCAATCAGTTAAAGAACAAGTATATATTAACCATCATTGATATCAATTTTTAAGAGTTGACGGGGTTTTGGATGTGCCGAAACATAAATCAAATATACTTTACAATGATAATTCTAAAATTAATTATGTAAATTAAACATTATTTATATAATTTTTTTCTTTAAAAAAATAAAAATATAATAACGATAAAAGTATTTTTATTTTGAGTTTTAGAAGAAAAATAAAATCTATTTTTTTATTTTAATATAATAATTAATTTTTAAAAAATTTACACTTATTATAAAGCATCTATATTATACAGCATAGAATGAGTTTTCAGCCGTTATAGATTGCTTATTGTATTTTAATAAATATCTTGAGGTTGTGTTCCATAATGCATAATTTAAAAATTTATTTCAAATTTTGAATCGTGGGATATAGATAAACGCTAAGGGGAATATTAACATTACGAAATATTTAAAAAATTAAAAAATGTTTCGAAATTAATTTTATTACATTTCAAATAAAGAGTATTAATACGCATACATATAGTATCTGCATTTTTTTATCATTTATATATATTTATATTTAATATTAAAATTTGAATAAATAATGTTATTATTCGCATACTTATATTAATCATATAAATTTATAGTATATTTTAGTAAATATGAATATACATGAGAAGACACATAAATCTAAGTGCACCTACCCACTGGGAAGGAAACATAGTCAATAATACTTATATATATGATAAATTTACAAATATCTTTAATTTAAAAAAAAATCAATTTAAAATAGAAAAGCAGTTTTCAAAACAAACTGGCCAAAACTCAAAATCAAACTATTTTCAGGATTAATTTGAATAAATTAAAAATTAATAAGAAACATTATGTTATAATCAATCATATTAAAAAAAGTTAACGTAAAGTCAATCACAAATTTTATAAATTCATAACTGTATAATAGCAATTGAAAAAAATGAGTATCAATTTCTTTTCTTCACTCTCTTCGAATAACGTGGTGCACATTTAACTATAGTTAGATGACAATACATAAAATAAATAAATAATTTTTAAAACTAAAAAACTGTTTTGTTAACAGTTGAAATTACAAAATAACAAAAAATAAATAAAAAAATTAGAAAAAAACCAATTTGTGTACTCCAAAACACTTATAATAAGAAATTTTCTTTTTATATATAGAAATAAATTAATTTTCTTTATCTTTTATAACTATAGTGTTTCGAAATGCAATTTTGTCCATGTGAACAACATTATAAAACAATTTACGCAAAAAAAGGTGTTAGAACAAAACTTAATACAAAAATGACAATATTAATCCATTTTGGAAATAAATTTTATTGTAGTAACATCTTTTACATAAATTCTTTTACTATTTGTCCTAGTATAACACAAATCTTTTAGGACATTTATAAGAAATAAAAGTTTCTTATTAAAAAAAAAAAATATTTTAACGTGGATGCTATAGACATGGAAGTGAGTTGGACATATAAAAAAATGAGTTCCTGGAACTCATATTAAAATAATATATTTTATTGATGAAAATCTATGAAGCCAAGTGGAAGTGACGGTGAAAGAGTATATTCAAATCATGGGGTGTAGAAAGTAAATTGTGGGCTACAAAAAGCAATGCATCTCCTTAGTTTTCATATGCACCTCTGTAAACTTTAACATTTCAAATTTACCTTAGTGGTATTGAATGAGAATAGAAGGGGATTGGTGGTTTTGTTTTTCTTTTGTAGTGATGTTTTAAGTGTGTTTTTTTTATATATTTTATGTTTGAATTGTTTTTTCTTCAATACCCATCAATTAGGTAAAATGATTAAAATATTCCATCTAATTTGTCATTATTCCATAGAATTCTTTTTAGAATATATTTTAAAAAAAATATTCTGGAAAACATATTCTGAAACGTATATAATATATTTTGAAAAGTTTATTCCAAAATTTTTGTTAGAGAGAATGTTTTTTGAAAATATATTTCATAAATTCCAGAAAGTATGTTCTGAAAACTTTTCAAAAAAATAATTCAAAAATCATTTTTAAAATGGGTAAAACAGTTCCTTTCTAAAATAATGGGTTGTAGGGAAAAATTTGTTGGAATGCAGGAAAAAAAACCCTTATATTTGTGGGCAATTACTTCCTGCATCAGAACCCAATTTCAGTATGAAAAGACAAAGATATCTTTAAATAAATAAAACATTATGAATCCTCTTTTCTGGAATGTTTTTGGAATTTTTTTTTAGAACAAATTATATGTATTATGGAATTTTTTTATTCGGATTTTGAATTTTGAATTTCGGATATACTTTTCCAGAGAATGTATTATTTTTAATTCCAAATTTTCATTTTCAAAATGAAAGGCATTTTTGGAAATAAAAAATTATGTTTGGTATATGTTAAAAATGATTGGGTGTAGGAAGAACTTGGTGGTGGTGATACTTGAAGTGTAGAGTGAGTACTCTCAATCCAAGATTCATGGTGAAGTGAAGAAAGAGTAAATGAGAAACAACAAAAATAGTAAAGGAGAAATGGAGAGTGAGTGGAGAAGATGAGAAAAAGTAAGGCTAAAATATAAGTTTCATAAGGGTATTTTTATCTTTCAACTACTCTCATGGGGTGCACATGAAAATTATGGACGTGCAAAAAGAAATGATATGTCCTTTTTAACTTTAGGCAGTTTCTTCCTGCACTCCTACATTTTTCTTCTTGCACCCACACAATGTTATGTAAAGACCAAATTATCTCTATTTTTTTAAAAACTCTAAAATGCACTTGAACTGTATTCATTTTTTTGCATTCTGAATTATGAAATCTAGAAATTTTTTGGATTGGCACTTCCATTAAAATTTTGGATCCACCAATCCATAATTCAAAATATGCATTTCACATTAAAAAATCTATCATTAAAAAAAAAGCATTCTGGATCCACCGACATAAATATACATTTCAAATTCAGAAATCCATAATTAAAAAAAAACATTCTGAATCTACCAATCCATAATAGAATTAGGCTTCCGGATTCAACAATCCGTAAATCAATAATTTATGCAAAATTTGTTTCCGGAACACCCCCTCATTCGAAAAAAAATGATTCAGTTCCGGATTGATGAATCCATAGCACACTCCCAGATCCTGATTTCCAGTAACCACGGTGCCCTTTTTCAAATAAAAGATCAAGGCCAGTTTCGGGATTTAGAAAATTGTGGGGTGCAGGAAGAAAAATGTAGGGGTACAGGAAGAAGAAGCCTTAACTTTAACTGAAGTGCATTTGGTTGGGCATTTGGGCTAAACCCAATTATAAGTTGATGTGAGCCCATATTATTTGCAAAGAAAGATTAAGCTTCACCCAGAATGAGAAACAAAGTAAATGGATTTTGTAATATAATTAACATTATTTACTCTCTAACTGCAACTCTTAAAATATTTATAAATAATATTTTATTATTGTTATACTTTCTTAAAGTGAGATGTTTAATTTCGATCAACTGAGAAGGTTTAGTATCTTCATCATAGTTAATTAACCATTAATATATAATGCTTTATTTTCATTTTGACCATATAAAAAGTTAATTTCCACTTATTTATGAATTAAAAATTCTAATAATTTTTAATTCTTAAAAAATTATTTTCTATATCTTTTACATATATCACTTGGCACTTCTCTACTCCTCAATTTCCAACAATTTGTGTTAAGAAGCTAAAGTTTTCCAACCAATCTTAGAAGCACTTTGTGTTGAACAAAAAGTATGACATTTCTTGTGCTCCTCTTATTGTTTTAGAGGAACATATATAAATTCTTACAATTTTCAGCTTCAGTTAACCAAAAGGAATTTAAGTCGTTTAACCTAATTTACAAATTCTCATACAAAGTCTATTGGTCAAAAGCTATCACAAGGTTTGGTCACATACCATTTGACAAACTAAGAACCCTATTTTTGTCTTGCCCATTATACGAGTTGAAATGTGAGCACACACAAAATTTGAAAACGAGAGGAGTTTTAGAAAACTTGAACGCGTTTTGACTAATCTTAGTGTATGTGCTCCCCACATGAAACTTTTTTTTTCCTGTGTTATTTGATTTATTGATATGAATTATTAATACTTAATATGTTTTTGAAAAAATTTGTATTTTATTTGTAGTTTGTAAATGTTTAGTGTTTAGGATTCAAATGTGTTTATAAGTTTTTGGGATGAGTATAATGAACTTTTTAGATATTTATCTGAAATCATATCTATAACACTACAAGAAAATTAGAAAATTATGAAATATAAGCCAATTTTTAGAAATCAAACTAATTAGTTGTAATAGTAACTAAATTAGAGACCATTTTAGAAATTAAAAAAAAAATTGGTTTCTAAATTAGTTTCTATTATTGTTAAATAGTTTCTAAAATTAGTATCTAATTAGCAACCAAAATTTTAACTACCAATTATTTAATTTCTAAATTTGGTAGCAAAAACATTGGTTGTTAATTAGATACCAATTTAGAAATCATTTAGCAATAATAGAAACTAATTTAGAAACAAAAAAAATTTAGTCTCTAAATTGGTCTCTAATTTAGTCACTAATTATTTTTTGTCATTCAAAATTAATTTCTATTTTATGATTTTTTTTAGTGTAAATATTCAAAATTTGATATTTTTTATTATGATTTTCTTTAAATTTATAGATATCAATTTTCTTGATTAGATGAAATGATAAGAAATATAAAATGATATTTAGAAATTTTGAACTATGATAATCAGTTAACGAAAATTACATCAATGATTTAGGATGGTTGAGGTCGTGATCCTTAAAGTCATCCATAATATAGATTATATTTTCGATTTTGATTCGAGATCATTTTTGTTAGTAATCTGTCTTACTCAATTTTATTTCAAGATTATCATCCGAGACTACTCATCCTGTCTTAGATCACACCTTCTCACCGCCTAGAATAGTATAATAAACATCTTTATTTGGGTGTTTTGTGCATTAAGATGTGGCTAGAGAAAAAAGGTTACATAAAATGAAGAATTGTTAAGATTGACTTTGGAAAATTTCCGCGTAAAGAGAAAGTGATTGGGTTGGTGAGGCAATTCAAGACACTTCCCAATTCACACTAAGTTATAAATCACTTAACTTTTCTTTCATTTTCATTTTTCTCTCAAGACGCTAGTTACTTGAAAGGTTCATAGCAATGATGAGGATTTTGAAGTCATCAAGTTTTGTGATTTGGAAAATGACCAAAATGTGGAATCAAAATTCAAAGTAGTGACATTAATTAATACATACTTTAATATTGTAGTTACAATATATTTTTAAAAAAACTTTCATTTTCATAAAAGAAAATTTGAAGTGACTTTATAATAAAATATAGGGTAAAATTTGTTTTTAGTCCCTGTATTATAATACAAAATTAATTTTTGTCCTGGTTTAAACTTTAGATCATTTAAGTACTTATAATATGAAAATGATAGAAATAATTTTTTCTCTATATAAAATTTGTTCAATTTGAAGTTCTAATTTATCAAACTCATTGAAAGTAATTACCACCAATATGTAATCAAAATAACAATAAATCTTGAAAAAAAATCAATCTTTAAAAAAAATTAATAATTATACAAAATGACCAATTCAATATTTTTGATACTATAAGTATCTGGATGGTCTAAAGTTTAGATAGAACAAAAATCAATTTGATGTTATAGCATAATAAAAAAAAATATTTAATCATAATATATTATTTGTAAATAAATGAATGAATTTACTTTCAGAAGTCATGGGAACTTTATAATAAAAAATGAGATCTGATTGATATATGAAGAAGAAAATAAAATACATAGGGTTTAATTAAGTTCTAAAGTTGAGGTCTTTGATTTGAAATTGGTTGGTATTCTCCCATTCACAATCCCAACTGCTCAAAACTGCCAAATGTTGATGATAGTTGAGTCAAGGTCTGTAACGTAGAAAATGCTTCCAATATTAAGTGAAAAATTTGGTTTATTTGTTATTAATATAATTTTGGAATGTGATAGAAGTATGCCACTAATTAATTTAAGTCCTGACCTACCACCATGATGCAAGGTTATGATGTCAACTTCCACTACCATCCAACATTTTTACTTTTCACATTAATATAACCTTAACTACATTTCAAACACAAAATCTTATACCAACCAATACCTATTTTAATTTACATTAATAACTATTTCCACTTTTGATCAAATTTTAAAAACAAACTTTCACACATATCCAAATTTTAAATAAATAAATTATACACATATATTTTTGTAAGAAAAACATACACTACAAACAAAATAATTTTAGATACAAAAAATAATTAATTGTTATAGTGACCAGAGATTGTTTTTGGAGACTAAAAAATATTTTGGTTTCTAAATTAGCTTATATTATTGTTAAATAGTTTCTAAAATGGTATCTAATTAGTTCATAAGGTTTTAATTACCAATTATTTAGATTCTAAATTTGGTGGTAGCAAAAACCTTGATAGCTAATTAAATACCAATTTATAAACCTTTAACGGTAATAGAAACTAATTTACAAACAAAAAAAAATTTAATCTCCAAAATAGTCTCTAATTTAGTCACTATAGTAACTAATTATTTTCTATCTCTAAAATTGGTTTCTAATCAATGATTTTCTTGTAGTTATATTTTTATTTTGTTCTAATAAATTAAATAGTCTTTTATAAAATTTAAAATAAATAATAATTTAAATACACTTTTATCCTTTAATTATTTAAGATGTCTTGTAAGGATAAATTCATGATAAAACTCTCTAAGTTTCAAAATATACAATATTTCAATTGAAAACTTGATTTTAATAATATTCTAAGTTTCAAATAAATGTATTTCAATTAAAATTTGATTTCAATAAATTTAAAGTTTTTATTTATAAAAAAATAATAAATAAACATGAATTATTTAAGAAGATTAGATTTGAAGTTGAAATATATATAAATATAACATGTCTATATTAAGTGATTTTGAAATTAAAATCATAATAGAACCTTGAAATTTTGACTAAGTTATTTGTTCAACAAGTGGCCATTTTCGTTTAGTCAATTTCATATCTCACTTTCTCATCTCACAAAGCATTGCCAATCCAATTCAAAGTTCTGAAAAAACCATCGATGATAAATAGGTTTAACTATATACTTTTTTTACATAAAGGTTTAGTAATATTTGTTGATCTATTGGCACCTGTCGAAGAATTTAAAAATGAATCAAGAGACTCAGTAAGATAATGTTGCATCAGGTTTTTTTTTTTTTTTTTTTTTTTATAATGAGTGTTGTTGCTTGTACTCAATGCTTTAATATAATATTTAAAAAAGGATTTAATAAAAATCATTAGAGAATAAATAAAATATTGATATTTTATAGCTATGGCCTAGCTAGCATGACCCTTTTCATTGAAACCTAACTGTACGTAGGGAACACAAAAGGAAAAAAAAAAGAGTATGAAGATGGAGGATCACTTGTTTCAAGACATAATAATTTTTCAGAAATTATATTTTCAAAAATATAACAATGATGGTATTTTAAGAAAACATATTTGATTAAATATAATTTATGGAAAATCTCATAAGAACACAATAAAAAAGGAAACATGTTTTCTTTTAATTTGTAATACTCTTACAAAACTGATTAACACATTCCAATAAAATATACCTAAAAGTATTTCCATTTTCTTATAATAAATAAACTTGTAAATGAGTATTCTTACCATGACATTGTCAAAGTTTTTGGAGAATAATTTTAATCAAACGTTATTTTATGATATTTTCTTTTATATAGTCGATAGGGTTTTTCCTCTAATTTTGTTGGGATGATTTTTATCATTTCATCAATAATTATCTTCTCATGTCTGTAATGATAAGTTTAGTTTTAGTAATTGAGAACAATAAATATTATAAAATATATTTTTTATCCATCTCAAACTTTATACATATGAACTTATACTGATACGAATATAATATAATTAATCTTATATTAATTATGACAATACAGTCGATTTATGAAATTGATTTAAAATTAGTGTTATTATCATTGTTTTCAAAATTATTTTGATTAATTGTGTTGTCATGAATCTGTTGAAATAATATCAATTATCTGGTTTCAGTGTATACTTAAAAAAAGGAGAGGAATGATTCAAACACAAAAATTCTAGAGAAGAGGGTGCACTGATTAGTGAGACTTTAGGGTTAACTTTAATTAGCTCAACAAAGATATGTGTTAATTCTACAAATTAATCTGTGCAAGAATAGATTAAAAACTCTTGATAATGATTACGCGATTGAAGAAGAAACGTTTGAACATTTTTTAGTCCAGGCAAAGCACTAATTAATTGGTCATTCTTTCTCTCCATCACCCTCCACTAAGACTATGTTGTACCCTTTAATTGCGGACAACTATTTTGAACAAACCAACAATACCTTACACACTTCAATCACGAAACAACATAGGTTGTTCTTGGTTTCGGATTTCTAGAAATGTGAGTGTTTGTGTGTGTTGTTCAAGCATTTGGAATTCAATAATTTCGGCTGAAGAAGGCAGGGACAATGAGAAACGAGGTTTATGCATATGAATGTTAATGATGTGCTTGGTGACTCTTAAAAAGGACATTTGAAGAAGGAAACGTTCATGGAGGATTGTGCGCGTGGACTCAGTTCTATGGCCTTTGTTCTAACAGTGACAAGTCTTCCATAAACATTATTTCTACCCTTTTATATTCATACATTCTTTTATTATTTTCATTCATTCATTCGTGTATAAATAAACTCATAAAAACTATTTGTAAGTCCTTTTCTATTTAAATGTGAGACCCCCAATCTCTTAGATTCTTAATATTATCGCATTCATATGTAAGATAAATTATATTGAAAAAATTTAGAATAAATGTGTAAAGAGTTTCGGTTCACTTGAATTTTATTGATAAATATATCTCTACAAAAAGATATATTAAAAGTTGTTCACCCGGTTTTGAAAATTTATGAAAATAAATTGTATAATTGTTGAATAATTAATTAATCAGGTTTTCTTTTATAAACAGTTATCCTTTTATATTTAATTAGTTAAGGTGATCTCAATAAAATGTGAATGTCTTTTTATCTCAAGAAATCAGGTACATATAGAATATATTTGAATACATATAATTAACTATAATCAAAGGTATAACTTGAGGTAATTCTAACTTAATATATGATTAAGTTAATGATAAATAGCGTGGGTTTATAATGTAAAATTCCTAAAAAAATTAAATAATTTTTTTTCATTGTTATTATTATTTTTATATAAAACCTTTCATGTTAGGTATTAGTATAGAACTTGATATCTCAGCACCTCATATATTAATAATACTTTTTTTATGTGATGACAGATGATTGTTGTTTCTTGAGGTGTCAGTCTAGCTGAGATGTCAAGTTGCGTAGTGATGCCTAACTTGAAAACTTTTATAAAAAAAATTAAATATTATATTAGAAAAAAATTATTGATATACAAGTTAATTTTTATTATTGATAAATAGTTTATAAATTGATATTAAATTACTTATCAATTATTTAGATTTTAAAGTTAGTAGCTAAAATATTTATAATTAATTAGATACTAATTTAAAAATTATTTATTAATAATAAAAATTAATTTAGATATCATAATTTTTTAGTCTTTAAAATAATATCTGATTTACTCAACATAGTAATTAATTATTTTTATTTTTAAAATTAATTTTTATTTAATATATTTTTTAATAAAGATAAATATAAATAAACACTTTTTGAATCCGAATAAATTCTAACTTAAGAGTGCTTGTAATTTAAATTAATATATCAACTAACATTTTTTATCAACAATGAAAAGAAACACATAAATTGGTATACACAGTATCAAACCCATATATATATATATAAATGTAGTTAGTTTAAATAAGTTGAATGAATTGTAAAAAGATTAATTAAATTGAAGGTAATATTTATCTTAGATAAGTAATATATTCTATTCCAATTAATTTCATTTTTTTTTTGAAAATTGTGAAGTCTTAATAATTAATTTATTTTGTTTAAAATTGTGAAGCCTTAAATAAGATGAATGTTTGTAGTTAATTAGACTTTAAAACAAAATTTATTGTAATTTAAAGTTTATTTATAATATTTTTTTATATTTTTAGTTGTATTTAAAAAAAGAGAAAAAGATGATTATTTTTTTACTATACTAAGTTCGAATTCTTTTTTCCTCCAAAACCTTCTCTATGTCGCATATGCAATTTTGTTTTTTTTGGAATGATATTTTTTATTGCGAGATTTTGATGATTATTAATTCAGATTTTATTATCTTTAAACTATTTTACGGTTATTATTTCATTAATTGTAATTTTATTATATATATTATTGAAGTAAATCAAAATGAAAGTATCAGTCCAACAGTTTTGCAATCTTGTCCAATTACGTTCAATTAGTGTTTATAACCTTTTGTCCTCTATTATTTCTTCAATTAGTAATTACAACTGGTATTAAGAGCTAGTATGTATCATGAACTCTACCCAATTATCAGTCCCTATCCTTGATGGAAAAAATTACAATCGGTGGTGTGTGCAAATGAGAGTGTTTTGTTTGATTATCATGAGTTATGTGATGTCGTTGAGAGTGTCATGTCTGCATTAGGTGATAATGCAATTGAGGTGCAATGAGTAGCGCATCGTGACCAAAAGAAGAAGGACAATAAGGCTTTGTATCTCATCCATCAAGGGATGAATGACGAGACGTTTGAACAGATAAAAGGAGCAACAACTGCAAGTGAGGCTTGGATCATTTTGTCAACCAATTATAAAGGTGATGACAAGATCAAGAGGGTGCGTCTTCAAACCCTAAGACGCCAACATGAACTGATACAGATGGAAACCACAGAGACTATTGATGTCTATATAAATAAAGTTCTTGCCTTGACAAATCAGATGAAGACCAATGGTGAAACACATTCGGAGCAGACAAAGGTGGAGAAGATTTTGAGATCTTTAACTCCCAATTTTGAACATGTTGTTGCCGCAATTGAAGAGGCCAATGACATTTCAAAAATGACAGTAAGGTTATTGTCTAGTTCCCTATGAGCGCATGAGGAGCGGATGAATGACAATAAGATTGAAAAACCAATTGAACAGGCTTTACAAGCACAAGCCTCAATTGGTAGCTCCTATCATAAATACAGTAGTTCACGAGGCAAAGGACGGGGACGTGGTGGTAGTTATTCCAACAAAGGTTGTGGTGGCTAGAATCATGGAGGCGTTGAGTAAAACAACATTGCTTCCAATCACAATCAAAGTTCAAATAACTCTTGGTGCGGTGAACGTGCACACGGAGGACGAGGAGGCATGTATAATAAATCAAATGTGGAGTGTTATAACTGCCATAAACGCGACCATTATGCAAATGAGTGCAAATCAAAAGGTGATAATCATGTTGCCAATTGTGCTCAAGAAGATAGTAATCACGAACAAGATGAAGAGGATCATGTAGTACTAATGGCATCAACATCAAATGAAACTCCATACAATTAGACTTGGTATTTGGATACAGGTTGCACGGATCATATGTGTGGTCAGAAGGAGCTGTTTGCAGATTTGGATGACTCATTTCGCACAAAAGTGAAATTCGGTGATGGCAGGTTCGTTCCGGTGACTGGAAAAGGACGAATTCTTATTACATTGAAAAATGGTGATCACAGGTACATCTATGTTGAGTATGGGACAGTTGGCCGAAAAGAGTTACGTGATGCACATAGTTAAAAATCAATTCTCAATTTTTGATTAAAAAAGGTAGTTTGATTCTTAAAACTTTTTTTATCAAAAAACCGCATGTTTCCAGTAGATATTCATATGGGTGATTTTAAGTGCTTGAATGCAATAGTGAATAATGAATCGTGGTTGTGGCATTTACGCTTTGGGCACTTAAATTTTCAGAGTTTGGAAAATCTCTCCAAACGAAATTTAGTGAATGGTTTACCCCATATTCATCACCCTGATAAATCTCTCCAAACGAAATTTAGTGAATGGTTTACCCCATATTCATCACCCTGATCAATTGTGTGTGAGGCTTGCATTTTTGGAAAGAATCACAGGATACCATTTGTTAAAGAGTCTTGGCGCATAAAATTTCCTTTGGAGCTTGTTCATACAAATGTTTGTGGCTCGATGAACATATCATCAATCGGAGGTAATAAGTATTTTTTAACCTTTATTGATGATTTTTCAAGGAAAACCTGGATTTATCTATTGAAAAGGTATTTCACTGCTTTAAAATATTTAAAGCATTTGTTGAAAGACAGAGTGACAGACAAATTAAGATGGTGTGTAGTGATGGAAGAGGTGAGTACAAGTCTAATGAGTTGAAGAGGCACTATGAATAACTTGGGTTGCAACATAACATAACATAACATGTCCCTACACACCTCAACACAACGGAGTTGCCGAGAGAAAGAATAGAACAATCATGGACATGGCGAGGAGCATGCTTAAAGCGAAAGGTATGCCAAATTACTTTTGGGCTGAGGCCGTAACATGTGCTGTATATTTGATAAACAGATCACCCACTCGGAGTGTTGCTAACACAACTCCGATTGAGGCATGGAGCGGATTCAAACCCAATGTGCAACACTTGAAGGTATTTGGGTCAATTATTTATGCTCATGTCCCCAAGGCAGCAAGATCAAAGTTGGATGACAAGACAGTGAAGACCATTTTCATTGGATATAAGCATGGAGGATACAAACTGTACAATCCAATGACAAAGAAGGTGATTGTGAGCCGCGATGTTACATTTGCTGAAGATGAAGAATGACAATGGAATGCAATAACTGAAATGGATTCAAAAAAACGATATATTTACGTTTTGAACGATGATGTGGAAGATGGAGTCACTCTTGAAGCACATGGAGTTCAACCTGAAGCACATGCAGTTCAACCTGGAGCTGTAATTCAACCTGAAGTTGCAACTCCAATTGCAACTATGATGGAGCGACCAAGAAGGCAACAACGACAACCTGTACACCTTTAAGATTGCGAAGTAAATCTTGATAATGAAGTTAATGACAATGGAGATTTGGTTCACTTTGCTTTTCTTGCAGATTCAGAACCCGTGAGACTTGTAGATGTCACTCAACACCCCAAATGGCAAAAGGCTATGAATGAAGAATTGATGGCGATTGAGAAAAACAATATCATGACTCAAATTGGTTCTAATCTAGATGTTCCAATTAAGATTTATATTGACAATGTCTCTGCAATTAATCTTGCAAAGAGTCTGGTTTTTCATCAAAGAAGTAAACACATTGATATTCGATATCACTTCCTGCGAGACCAGATTGGGAAGAACATGATCAAATTGGAATACTGCAGATCAGAAGATCAGATTGCAGATATTTTCACTAAGCCATTGAAGATCGATGCTTTCATCAATTTCATCAAGTTAAGAGATATGTTGGGCATGAAGGCTGTTCCAAATCAGAATTAAGGGAGGAGGTTGATTATTAATTCAGATTTTATTATTATTAATTCTGATTTTATTACCCTTAAACTTAAACTATTTTGCGGTTATTATTGCATTAATGGTAAGTTTACAGGGTCTGTTAGTATTCATATTTTATAACTTTCAGTAATTTTATTATATATATTATTGAAGTAAATCAAAATGAAAGTATCAATTCAGCAATTTTACAATCTTGTGCAATTACGTTCAATTAGTTTCTATACCTTTTACCTTCTATTATTTTTTAATTAATTCCTACATATTCTACCACTATTGAGATTATGATGGAATAAAGATGAAATATAGTTGGTTAAAACTTGTTTTAGAGTAAATTTCCTTTAACTCTACAAAGTTTTCCGTCTTCTCTTTTATGGTTTTTTTCTCTAATGTGGTTGGTGGTTTGGATTGTGGTTTTTTTATTTTATAATTTTTTTTATTGATTTAAATTTATTTTTATTAAAGCGACTATTAACGTTAATAATATGAAATTAAAATATGTGAATTTAGAATAGATGTGGCTAGACTACCTAACATTATTAAATTCACATCTCCCTCCATACATAAAGTTAATAGCATATTAATGTTAATTTTTATTTCAATAAACATAAGTAATAATTATTAAAGATTAAATATATACTTACTTATTTCAACATTAACTAAGTTTAAACAAAATTAATAAAATTAAAAGAATTGTACTTTTTTTAATATACTAAAAATAAATTATATCAATACTTATTATACTCAATAACTATTTATCCTATTTTTTTTAATAGACTAGAGGAAAAAAAATAAGATTTCGATACTCCTAATATAAATTATTCTACTTTCGTTTACACATTTTAAAAAATAAACAGTTTTATTCTTGACATTAACTGATACATAACTTCTATTCAGAATTTACTTTTGTATATATTTTACTAATTACACAATTAAAATTTTGATTCCATAATTTTATTTATCTGTATAAGTTTTTTTATAATTTTTCAATTTGTTTCCATATTTAATATAGATTACTACGATTTTTTACTTATATCATCATAATTTTACTATGTCAACCCTAACGTAAATAAGGATTAGCATTACAAATTCCATATCACAACATTATAGATCTCACTATTTCTTATTTTCTTTCTCTAATATTAGTTTTTCTTGATGTTTAAACCCATAAATATATTTATTTGTAATAATTTCTTTATATTTATTTTGTGTATTAATTGATTTATGTTTCCAAATATATTAAGAGTATAATTCGCACCAATGGTCGAGTGTTTCACTGGTGACATGTTTTATTGGTGACATAATTACGGATGATGTGACTCTGACTCCTAAGAAACTAATGATTAACCTTTATACAAAGTAATTAGCTTAATCAAATATATGAAATCTTACTTTAATATTGACATTAACTTTGCAGCCTATCCTATAAATATGCATTACATCCTACATATCATTGAACAATATTTATTGTTTTTACCTACCACATATCGAGCATTAACTTAGACATCGAAGTATCTTTTGTAGGATTTCGACTTCAGAGATCAAATCTCGAGCAACATAGGTGACTAGAACATTCAGAAGAATAAAGATAATATTTCACTACCCATACAAGAAAATTAAGAAAATAAGAATTATAAAAAAATTGAATAATTGGAAAGGGAAAAATGATCTTTTATCTCTTTGCTATTAGTTGGGCGGTAGAGAGATTAGGTAAAAACTCTTTTAAAATAGCTTTCTTTTTGGCATTAGTGGAAGAGTTAGGTAAATAAAGTTGAAATAACTATGGTGTGGTTCATTACTTTATGGGTCTCACTTCCTAATGAAACCTCTTTCATCATTCTTAGCCAAAGAATGAAACAAAAAGTAACATATTTTGGTTTTCTTTTCTCTCTTGTGAAGAGTGGCAAGATTGAAAATTGTGAGTTGAAGAAGTGTTATGTATATGAGGGTATCTTTAGAAAAAGGAAAGGTGCATGAGGGTTGATGTAAAACAATGATCCACAGAAGGAAGAAGAAAAGGAAAACAAAAAGGTTAATTTGGATATAAAAGCTTGTCCTCCACTATCACTACCCTTCAAATAAACTAAATTTGGAAAAGGTGAGAAATGATTAAAAAAGTGGTGCTATCACTGGAACATAGCCACAAAAACATAAAGGAAAAAAACAACAACAAAAAGAAAGAAAAGAGAGGTATCAAGGTAACCTATTACCGTGCCTAGTATGCGTATTCATCCAACAACACTTCATTGTCAGAATCTTCACAAAGTCATAATTAATAGTAATAATATCTTTCATATCAAACCTAATTACATACTCACACATACAATATATATATATATATATATATAATTTGTCTGTTAGTTCAGTAACATTCTCATTTAATTATTCCTTCAATTCTTATTCTTAAAGCTGGTTGGTTGTTTTTCTACACAATTTATATAGATTTTTATGTGCTAAAATACAATCTTATTATTCTTTTTCTACTAGCGGAAACATTTTTTCTATCGTTTATATATAATTATGTTTAATATTAAAATTGAATAAAAGATATCATTATTTGTATATTTATATTATCAATATAAATTTATAGTTCATTTTAATAAGTACAAATACATATGAGAAGACATATATAAGCTTTGTAAATGCACCTACTAATATATTGTTATCAAAACATAACTAACAGTACTAATATATGATAAATTTACCGATTATTCAATTTAATTTTATTTTAATTAAATATAAATTTTAATCAAATTAAATAAGTTTTTACAATTCAAATTGTCACCAATAAAAATAAAAATATAATATGGAGAACTAATAACAAATATGGATGGGAGATTGACTCCTCCATTATTCGAATTTCGAAGTCATTTTAATATATTTATCCTCTAATCAGTGTTGTGCATATCTTTTTCTAGTGCCTATGTATCTACATTGTTTATTTTTGTCATTGTTGTTTATTTTTATTTTTATCATTACTTTGTATTTGTATTTTTTTTATCATTATCGTGTATCTATTTTTTTATCATCACTGAGTATCCACATTTTTTTATTTTTATCATTAATGTGTATCTGTATTTTTTTTTTTATCGTTACTATATGTGTATTTGTATTTATTAAAACTATATTTATTAAAATGAACTATAAATTTATGCTGTAACATTCTAATTCATTGTAAATTTATGTGTCTCCTATTTTTTAATTTTATCATAAACTTTTTGTGTATATGTATTTTTTAATTTTATCATAAACTTATGTGTATCCGTATTTTTTAATTTTATCATAAACTTATATGTATCTATATTTTCTAATTTTATTATAAACTTTGTATCCATATTTTTTAATTTGATCATTTGTGTATCTATATTTTTTAATTTTATCATAAACTTATGTCCCATTACAACAAAACATTAATGGAACTTCTACTTTTATTTGTCACGTTTATATGTGGTCTATTATGCTGATATTTTTTCCTTTTTATATATCATTTGACGGTATTTTTATCCTTTTAGTTTCTCTATTGTTATATTTTATTATTTTAATTTTATCGATAAATGGTGCATGGTGAAATAATGAAAGAGTATATATATTGTCTCAATCATAATTAATTTTTAAAATATTCTTATTTTTAAATCTAGGCATCTATACTTATAATATAAAGGAGTTTCTCCTCTTTAATAGTTTTTAAGAATATATATTTTTTTTAGATAGAGTGCATGGACAAACATTTTGTTTTCTAATAATATTTTCTAAGATGGTTTATTGACCATGATGGGGTTATTTTTTTTGGTTTTTATCAAAATGGTGTCCGTTTAAAAAAAATTATAAATTTAGGCAAGTCGTGCCTAATTGGGACGACTTCATATGCAGAAGTCGTACCAATTAGGCACGACTTCTGCTATGTCATACTAAAGTCGTGCCAACTTGGCACGACTTCTGCCCTGTCATACTGAAGTCGTGCCAACTTGGCACGACTTATGCCCCGTCATACTGTAGTCGTACCAACTTGGCACGACTTCTGCCCTGTCATACAGAAGTCGTGCCAACTTGACACGACTTCTGCCACGTCATAATTTTTTTTTAAATTTTATTGTTTATATATTGGGTAGTAAGTTATGTAATTTTAAAAATTAATTTTATATATAATTTTTTAAGAGTGTTAGTTTTAAAGAACAAAAAGTTGGATAATTGTGTATGGATTATGTTTGAATTGAATGAATAAATACATAGATAAAGAAAATGAATGTTCTAAGAGTGTTATGAATGAATAAATACATAGATAAAGAAAATGAGGAAATTAATAATCAAACTTGAATTGAATTTTATTATTAAGCTTGTTTGTGCGGACAATTGCTTTTATTGTGACCTTCCGTTCTACAATATGAACATTTTTTTGGCTTATTTGGAATTGAATCATCCATTTCGTTACGAATGCGTTGAGTGTTAGGTCTTCCTGGTTGATGTCGACGCATGATGGGGTCAGGTAAGAAATTTGGTCCCATGTAAGTAGACCAATAATCCTGATTTCGAATTGGATTAAATTGGACCTCATAAGCCTTTAAAATATTATGCAGACTGAATACTGGGGCCACAAATGTCGTTACCTGTAAATGACAAAATGAGCAAATAACAATTACATGTGAACAAGGCAGATGTAAAGCTTGAAATTCCCCACAATCACACCACCATTCATTTAATTTAACTGTGAATGTTATTGGGTAGCGCTGATGTTCGATAGTCAGCATATCTTGTACGTCAAAGACTGAATTTTCTCGGTCATATCTTTGCACATGGCACATAGCAGATTGTGCTTCATTCTTTCGTAGTAGAGCGACTATATCATCTGGGAATTCATGTTCGGCTCGCAACATGCATTGCATTTTGGTCGCTTGTTCAACAAACCAAGCATTTGTTCTTTCAAATATGGTCTTAACCAAAGCACAAATCGGTAAGGATCGGGACCCTTTCAAAACGGAGTTGATGCTTTCAACAAGATTTGTTGTCATATGTCCGTACCTCTTGCCCCCATCATAGGCTTGTGTCCATTTTTTCAATGGTATTTGATCAATCCAAGAGACTGCCTGTGGAAATTCTGCTCGCATAGCTTATAACTTTGCTTGTAGAGTTGGCTGCTTCATTTCATAACCTGTAAGAATTTCAAAAAAGGTATTAAAGAAAAATGTTGTGAAATGTTTGAAGTGTGTGATTGAAGTTAAGAAATGTTTACCCATGTTGATTAGTTTCCGCTTTAAGTCAACATTTTTAAACCTCTTATTGAAATTGGATGCTATATGGCGTATGCAATACACTGAGGTTAAACCATCTTCGGAAGCAACTTTTGGAGATTGTAATGCTGATAATATTACTGTTCCTCTATCCGTAATCATGCATAAATTTGACTGAGGTGTGACATATGCTCGTAACAATTGGAAAAACCATATAAGGGCTTCCTTTGTTTCACCTTCAACAATGGCGAAAGCTAATGGAAAAATGTTTCGGTTCCCATCTTGACTGATGGCAGTCAATAAAGTGCTGTGATATTTTCCAGTCAAGAATGTGCCATCAACTTGAACTATGGGCTTGCAATATTTTAACCCTTCAATGCATGGCTTGAACGACCAGAAGACACGTTCTAAGATGTAATTAGATTCGTCTTGAACACCATCAACAACATACGGACGAGTAATATATTGCACTACAGTTCTGCATATAATCCAACATCATCCATGCACTATCGACCCACAATGCCATCACCAACATCTCATAATGAAGCCAATAACAACGATGATGAACATGTCGTTGATGATCCTCTTCCACGAAGACCTCGACAACAAATACGAAGACCACATTGTGTCACGTCTTCCCATAAATAATTTACTTCTAGTTCAACTTTATAGTTTTATTTTATATCTTGAAATGAATCTTACTAATTTGTTTAGTTCTAATTAATCTCTTATCATCATTACGTGTTCTGTAAAATCATTACTTCTCAAGCTATTTATTTTTGCAAATTCACAACAATAATTCTCTATTTATTTTCCAAATACAATAAATTTTCATTTATGTATTTATTTCCAAATTCAATAACAATTTTCTTCATTTTTTAATTAATCAAATAATCAAGTTATTGTATTACATTACCGTCAAACATGATCCATACACGATTATCCAATTTTTTGTTCCTTAAAACTAACACTCTTAGAAAATTATGTATAAAATTAATTTTTAACATTACAGAACTTACTACCCAATATATAAACAATAAAATTAAAAAAAAAATTATGATGTGGCAGAAGTCGTGCCAAGTTGGCACGACTTCTGTATGACAGGGCAGAAGTCATGCCAAGTTGGTACGACTTCAGTATGACGGGGCATAAGTCGTGCCAAGTTGGCACGACTTCAGTATGACAGGGAAGAAGTCGTGCCAAGTTGGCACGACTTTAGTATGACATGGCAGAAGTCGTGCCTAATTGGTACGACTTCTGCATATGAAGTCGTCCCAATTAGGCACGACTTGCCTAAATTTATAATTTTTTTTAAACGGACACCATTTTGGTAAAAACCAAAAAAAAAAACCCCATCATGGTCAATAAACCTTTCTAAGATAGGTAAAAATTGTAAAAGGAAAAACCTCATCTCTTAGTATCTGCATCTACACTATGTTTTTCAAAGCCAACTGAACCTGATATGAGATGATATGATGCATCTTGTTATTCATCCCTTTTGTAGTGAACCAAAAAGTTGCATTCTGTATAATAGATGTATGAATCTTGTGGATTGGTCAATTTTGGAAATACTATTATGATGCATGTTAGTATGCTGAAACTCCAAGTATATTATCGGTGGTAGCTTTCGGGGGATGAAATAACGGAAAGTGGGATTGAAATTTTGTCTGTTTGAATGGGAAAAGCAAATAGTAGTTCTATTTTGTCAGGCAGTCCAATGTGCGAGTTTTTACTTGGATAAGGAGGATAGGTGGAAGTGGAAGGAAGGGGAGAAACTCGAGTATACGGTTAAATCGACTTACCTCTGCCTAAGGGGGGACGAAGATGGAGAGAATGGGACGGGGTTTAAAAAGTTTTGGGTGAGTAAAGTTGTACATACTGCACTAGTTACGACTTGGAAGATGTTGGAAAACAAGTTGGTAACTAAGGCTAACCTGGTTAGGCGCGGGATTACGGTTGTAAGTTCTACGTGCAGCCTGTGCAGGGTGGAGGAGGAGACTAGTACCCATCTGTCCTTCGAGTGCAGATTTGCTTGGTTATTATGGAACCATTGTTGTGTATGGATGGGTGTGCAGGGGGCGTTTCATAATGTCCCATAGTTAAACTTTTCCCAGTTTAGGATGAGCAATGCGCCAACTTCGATGGATGAGGTTTGGGGAGAGATTTGGATTGCAATAATTAATGAGATTTGGAAGCACAAAAATAGGGTTATCTTTAAAGGGGGAGTAGTAGATGTACTGGAGGCTTTTGTGTTGGTCCAATTAAAAACTTGGTCTTGGGTTCCATTCAAGTCACAACCTGCGTTTTTTTCCTTTTCTGATTGGTGCATAGACCCGATGGTTTGTATGGGGATGATCTTATGAGATATTTACTTAGTATGTCGGGTGACTTTCTCTAGATTAAGTTAGGAGTGTTTTGTACAGACATACATGAGAGTATGTCTGCTACTGATTAATATAAGGATTGAACCATTCTTAAAATGACCCATATTTATTAATTTTTTATTATCGATAAAAAAAATTGAAATAACAATAAGCAGAGAGAGACAAAGCTCTTTGTATTACACTGGTTGCCTACAAAGCTCTTTGTATTACACTGGTTGCCTACAATGCTCTTTGTATTACACTGGTTGCTTGCCTATTTCATCTATATATATATGCAGCAGATACCAAATAAATATTTTGTTGGAGATTCCTTTTATTGTTGAAAGATTAGTACACTCAATATTGACAATACAAAAGTCAAATGCAGGGCAAATATCACTTAGTCTATATTGATGAGCAAACCATTAATCCCTCAACAGTTGGAGCAAGAAATAACCAAATCACTAACCAAAACATAGCATGTACCAAAGCATAGTGGCATTGTTTGATTTTTACACAGATTTCTCAGTTGATCCTTGTTGCTAAAGTCTGCATCAAATCTCTGTTAGTGTTTTTCTTTGATGTCACGGTGGTTCTGATGCATTATGTTATTTTGGATAGTTGATAAGTTCCATTGCTATAACTAATCCACATGCAGGAAGCATAGCATGCTCATAAGTTTCTTTTTTGTGTTGCTATGCTGGTGGTCTTTTTTGAACTATTTCTGTATTTTGTTTTGAGACTTTTAGTCTATCTTTTATATATGGGTTGAATCACCTCTTAAATACTTATTTTAATTCAATTTATTTATTATCAAGATAATAATGAAAGATTCCAAAGTGACTACTAAACAGAGTTTAAGTGAACAAGCTCATGAATGTAGTGAACAAACTAAGTTTTTTCTTTTTTATCAAAGAACTATTTTGTGAAGTGGGGTTTTAATTTTTTGAAAAGTATATTTTATTGAATACACAATAGTAGGAGTAATAGTTTATTACTTATGCAGATGTAATATATGTTGGTATACAATTTTATTTTGTAAACGGATTATAGTATTCAAGTAGTAGTGTATTATTTATAGATTCTTTTTACTTATTAAAAAAAACAACTACCTTTTTGGTGTCCTGCAATCATATTTAATGTAAGTAAAATATTTAAATTAAAATCTTAAGGGTTAAAATATTAATGTTCATTTACATGTGAAGTGATTATTGTGTTTGATTTGTATATATAAATAAGTAAAATAGTACTAATAATTTGTTAAAAATGCACTTAAAAATTAAAGTAATTTATCCGTTTAACTACTCCATTATATATAAGGGTATAATGAAAAAATGTATAATTATATTTTGTAATGCTAATTCTTCTATCGTTATCACACAAAAAAAAATTCAGAATATAAAAAACTAAAATAGTCAAAGATTTGAAAAAAGAGAGATTAAATTAACACGATCGAGTTTATGAATAATATAAAACCCAACTTCAAACGTTTGATGTTGACCATATTAATGTAGATTTGTAGGACTATTAATGGATTTTTCTTTGAACAAGATTTGCAACTGCATATATACATGCACATCCATATAGGTAGAATTTTTTTTATTTGAGTCTCTTGTCTTTTTATAAAAACTACTTTAATCCTTCAACATTTTGCTAATTAATTTTAGTCTTGCATCAACTTTTTAATTAGTCTCCATCTTTTATATATATGCCATTGTTTTTAGTCTTTCACATTAAGCTATCACCATTATTCTCTCAATTTTAATTTAATATGATACTTATGTGATTAAATGTTATCATTTTAAAAAAAGTTACGATTTTAAAATACTACAAATTTTCTATAAGGAAAATGTTTCCCTACAGACAAAATGTTTTTCTCTTCAACTCTTATTTTAAATTACAATACAAAGGACAATGTAAAACAATAAATAAATAAAACACTACTAAAAAATTATTAAATAAAAATAATTAATTATTATATTAACTAAATTAGATATTATTTTAGAAACTAAAGAATGATTGGTATCTAAGTTATTTTCTATTATTACTAAATAGTTTTTAACTCTGTATCTAATTAACTATCAATATTTTAGCTACCAATTATTTAAATTCTAAATTGATAGATAAAATATTTGTAATTAATTATATATTAATTTATAATTTTTTTTATCAATAGAAACTAATTTAGATATCAATAATATCTTTAATATTTAAAATAATATTTAATTTAATAGACCAATTAATTTTTATTTAATAATTTTTTTATAGTGAAAAAAATAGAAGATAAACTAACTGATAAAAAAAGAAATTTAAGAATAATATATATATATATATTTATATATATATATATCATGAGAAAAGATGGAAATACACAAATGAGATTGTGTCTATCTTTGTGCTAGTATAAATAATACTAAACCCTAAACATATATTAAGAATAAGTACATACTTAGTTATAAGCTAATTAATAAACATGTATGTTATGCATAGAATTAATTTTTCAGTATAGCATGGAAACTTTATTGATGAAAGTGAGACAGTGACAATAATATAAAAATGTGAGAAAAGTTAGAAATAAAGATTGAAAATGGTGGAAAGAAAAGATAGAGATGATGATAATGATAGAAGATGGGAGTGACGATATGGTTGAATCATAAACAAAAAGGAGTTATAAAATAATAAGTATGCATTGTGTCTAACAAAGATGCTCTTGCCAATGTTGTCGGTAAAAATCATTTAATTGGCTCCACACACCTAATCACATATGGGTTCTTCCGTTTGGCTCTAAAATACAAATTAGGTACAATTTTTCCTCATTTTTTGTACGTTTCTTCATAGTTATAGATTTGAATTTTGTACAAGGGAATATTTGCCAAGTGTCTTGGTACATAGTCTTAAGCCACCTCTCTATCTCTATACATATGGGAATGTAGATGTCACATATTACCTAGAGAGTCAAAGATTATTAGTATGAAAGCATTGAAATGTTGGTATATCATTATTGACTCAATGTTTAATTATTCTTAATGAAAATATATGCGTATATGTATTTTACATTTTTATTATATATAATCTTTTTTATAATTAATTAAAAATAAAAGGTTAATATAATTTAAAGATTAATATAATTTAAAAAGTAGTATAATTTAAAATAACTTTTTTATCAGTAAGAAACAATAAATAAATATGGATCACTTCAAGAGTGATCCAACCCTTATACAAAACAATAGAAAAAAACTCGTCTCTCTCCAAATCAAAACAAAAACCAACAATTTTGTAACCAACTACCTGTACAAACAACACCAGTCAATAACGCCTACCACTCAAAGCCACCACAAGAGCTAATACCCCTCAAAGACATCAATGACCAGCCTGACCACCCTATAAGCAATTGATGACTATTTTATGGCAAGTGCACCGCATTTTCAGAAGTAATAATTTGTCCCTAAGGACGGATATTGAACCCACAAGGAACATTTGAATAATCAAGTGAAAAATTCACTAAATATAAAAAAAAAACAGAATAATACAAATTTGTTGAGAAATATTACAATGACAATACTATGAAATGGTTTTCTGTTGATTGGCTGTTTTTAATAAGTTGTATAAGAGTTAGTTCACTCCTGAAGTGTTTCATATTTATTCATTCATTATTATTATAAAAAAATGTGTTATGTATTATAAAAAAATGTGTTATGTATGATCACTCTCTGAAGAGAACTACCATCATTGTTTATACATTATTTAAATTTTTATGTTATTGAAGAGAAATATCATTATTGTTTATACCTCATTTAAATTTGTGTTATTGCATAAATATACCACAACACAACGAAAATACAAAGCTTTGGAGTCAATTCAAATACATTCAAAAAAATAATCAATATAAACAATTATAATATAATCAAAATATATTTTAAAACTATATAAATACAATATATTTTTACAATGCAAACTAAATTTAAAAAATTATCAAATGAAAAATGATAGAAAGCATAAAATAACCTACCAAGTTGAAAATAATTTAATGAAGGCACTGACGAACACAAATCAAATCACGACACTTGATGAAAATACAATCAATTAGAACACATTGGTAACAATGCAATCAAGGAGACACAATCAATGACGGAGTCAATAGGTGGTGATCCAACCATAATAAAAGACCACGGCTATGACAACACGATTTGTGTGACTACTACAAAGACAAACTTTTATTACTTGTTAATAAAAAAAAACTACAAACAAAAAGGAAAAAAATAAAATAAAAGAGAGAGAAAAAAAATACAAAAACTAAATATTCAGTACAATTACATTTTTTATATCCAAAGAGGATTTTTTTCAATATTTACTTTTTCATTTTATCCTTATATAAATATTTATTTTATTATTTTATAAATATATAATAAGAGATTTTTTGTCATTTTATTGGTATCTTAGATATTCCTGTAATTTTTCTTTTTTTGGTATTCACTCTCATTTTTTTAATTCTATAATCTAAAAATCAAACTTAATTTTCTTAACAATTTCTCACTTCGCTCTCTATAAAAAAAACTTTACACTATCCTTTCTATCAAAAACTTCCCATTTCTCTCTCTCAATTTCTCTTAAACTGATACGTTATAATATTAATGTATTCATTCATTTCTCTCACATCCTTTTCTCTCTCTTGGAGATACACACATTCTCATTTTTTTTCTTTTCTTTTCTATGTAGATACTTACATATTCTCATCCTCATTTTTTTTCTACTTTTTTTGGTTTTGTTCCAATTGTTCCGTCTTCTTTACATGCATTGAATTTTTGTATATAAGATTTTGTACATAGTTTTTGTATTGGTTTACCGTCATGAAGTTTGGAACCTTGGTTGAATTAAGACGAGTGACTCTTCATCCAATGCGCTCTCTTCTCCACTTTCCCCCACTCACTTTGTTTCCTCCACTCTCAAATGAGTAAGTTTCTCAATTTTTTTTCATAAGACACTACAACTGTAAACCTAACCACGTTTTGCTTTCTGCGTTTCAGATATCCACATGGTTGCTTATTTCTTCACTATTTTTCCCTTAAATCCTTTTTCTTTTTTTTTATTAAAGAAATTCATTTTTTTCTTATTAAGAGCACTAAAATGATTGTTTTATAAACATTAACAATTCACTACTTTTTTTTGTCTTCAAATATAATTTTTTTAAGCCTTTAAAACTAAAAGGAGATAAATGTTTTATTAAACTTATTTACATGTTTCTGTTTTGTTCTCAGGCTTCTTGTATACTAACACTACAAGAAAATTATGAAATAGAAACCAATTTTAGAGACAAAAATAATTAATTGATATAGTAATTAAAAAAAAGTTGGTTTCTAAATTAGTTTATATTATTGTTAAATAGTTTCTAAATTGGTATCTAATTAGCTAACAAAGTTTTAACTACCAATTATTTAGATGTTAATTATATACCAATTTACAAACCACTTAACAATAATAGAAACTAATTTAGAAACCAAAAGTTTTTCTAGTCTCTAAAATGGTTTCTAATTTAGTCACGATAACAACTAATTATTTTTTATATCTAAAATTAGTTTATATTTCATGATTTTCTTGTAGTGTAAGATGCATAAGTCATTCATCCAGAGGGGTAAAGAAGACCTAGAGGAGGAAGGACAAAGATGAAAATGGAAACAAAGAGTGTTTATTTATTCTCATTGACTCTTTTATGTAAAAGAAAGAGATAAAAGAGATAGTTACTGGAAGATGATGCAATCATATATTTACATTTGTTCGGTAACATTGTTAGTGACACTAAAATGATTAAAATATTATTTCTTATTTGTATATTTAATTGATGAATTTAATTTTAATAAATCTTATTAAATATATAATAAATATATATAACCTTTATTTATTTATTTTTAATATTAAACATAATATATAAATAATAACATAAAAAAATACAATACACAAATTTTTGTCCGCTAGTTTAATATAAAAATCATACTATGACAATTAGTATTTAATCATCATTGTATATACCCTATAACAACAACTATTTATACTGTGATGGTTAAAAAATAGTGTATATACGAAGACAATTAAAACATCATCATCATGTTTTACATTAATTAAAAAGTGTGACCGATGAAATTTAAAACAATGTTATTATAATTATTGTTAAATAATATTTTTGCACTAATACATCTAAGGGTGTGCAATGTCACTAGTCTCCTGAATGGTAAGAAGTATATATATTAAACATTCAATACAAGATTTAATAATTATATATGTTCGTTTTAAGAAGAATAATTTATACTGCAGCATAGTATTATATCAAAAGGAAGCTTTTGATTTCCTTTTAGAAGATGGTAGTTAAATGTTGGAAAGTTTTTCTAAAGAAAAACAAAAAAAATAATAGTAATATATAGAAAAAATGCTATAAAATATTATTTGTGTAGTTTTGTGGATTGAAAAATATCAGTAAGTTGCTGCAGCCATCATGAAGCAACAGAAAATTATTGACTTATTGAAATTATGCAACACGGTGCAAATATTTATTTATTTATTTATAAGCACTACATATATATAACACTATGTCAAGGTCCTTATTTTCTTTTGTTCGTCATTTATAGTATTTTTCTTGGTTTAGGTATTGACCCAGTTAATGCCGTCTTCGTGTTCTTCTCTATATTTCAGATCACTTGCTTAAGGTCAATGTTTCAAAATCTCTCTGCATCTCCTCACATTCAATCTTACATATACATTCTGCACAAAATCTTTGATCAACAAAATACCCTTCACACTATACCAATCGAATTTCAATATGTTTAAACCAGTTCTTCCTCAAAATTTATATATACATATATATATATATATATATTCTATTTTGCAGATAAAAATAATATATATATATATAAGTTTTTTTATGTAAATTAATTTTAGTTTATAGAAAATCAATTTTTATATTTGGAAATAAGGCGAAACGCCATATACATAGGAGAGTTAAATACACGATACATTATGAAAAGAATCAAAGTTCAAAGTTGTAGCTTGAATAAATAAATGGAATATTGTTTTAAAAAATATGACAATGTGGTTATGAGATTGAAGTAAGAATTAAGATCTGGTTAAATGATCTAAATCTCCTACCATTAATTACGACTGATCTTACTATAACAAAATATATTTTACAAAATATTTAGAAATCTTATTTATCTATTTTCAATAACTTTATTCTCTGAAAAGTGTTTTATTGGAATGAAAAATGTTTTTCAGCATGGTTTTTTTATAAATAAATAATTTTTTTAGTAGAAAACATTATATACTTGTTATTTAATGAAAGTACACTTGTAACAAATTTGGAAATGTAAGGTCTACCTTATTGGAGAGTCTATCTTAATCTTAGAAAAAAAAAGTTTGAATTCCTTGTTTAGGATTCAATTTCTCTAGAGGATAAATAAATAAAAAATAAATTATCAATTGATAAGAAAAAATAAATTATCATTATTATTATTGTAATTAAATTCATAAAAAATCATGAATTTTTTTGAAATATATGAATGATAAATTATATTATTGATAATTGATATTATTTATTTATTTATCTTTATACACTCTAAATAAGCTTAATCCTTTTATTTATTTTATAAATAATTACTTGAAAGTGCATTTATATATTGAAGTGTTCTAAATATTATTGGATTTCTTTGGTTAATTAAATTCCTTGCTAAACTTATCCAAGAGCTAATGATGTTTCTAAAACTGATGACCAATCTGACGACTAGCATTGATTATAGACTTCAAAGTTGAGACTATTATAGGATTCTTTCTAATAAATGAGTTATTTTTTGCATGTCATTTTCAATACCCTCCAATTAGTCTCTCCCTAAAGAAACAAACAATTAAAGGACAAGAAGGGGAAAAAATGAAAAGTAGGGGTTACAAAATAAAGAAAAAAAGAAAAAGGTTCATAAAGACAAACAAAGCCTCCATTCCTTAATCAAACCATATTATAAGTGCAGGCTTTCTACCATAAAGTCTGAACATACACACATAGCCCTTTTCTGAGGAGGAGAGAAGATCATTCTCTTAATCCAAAAGGACTCTCTTTCAAGAATAAGGGTTTGATGGAGTGCAATGTGGAGAACAATAAGAATCTATACCTTCATGCTCCTACTTTCATTGAGTGGCTCAAGCCATGTTCTTCTCCTTCATTTCTAAATTCCAACACAATATCTTCTTCTTCTTCTTCTTCATCATCATCTTCCTCTTTTTGTTTCACTCAGCATGAGCTTGTTCATGAAACCATCCAATTCTTGCCCATTTTAAGTGAAAGGGCCTCAAAAGATGAAGACCATCATAGAGTAGAAAGTTTTGAGGTGAAAGAGGAAAAAGTTGAACAAGTGACTGTGGCTTTGCACATTGGTTTGCCTGACAGTGCTAAAAGGCATCATGAGGTTGTTGATGATGAGAAGGTGATTTTCCATGTCAAGGAAGAAGAAGAATCCTCCAAGAGAAGCTTCCATGGATGCTCCTTTAACCAAGAGAGAAGGTTTTGGATTCCAACTCCAGCACAGATCCTCGTTGGACCGATGCAGTTTGCTTGCTCCATATGCAGCAAAACCTTCAATAGGTATAACAACATGCAGGTTAGTTAAATTGCTTCTCAACTTCTCATACTCTAGATTTTACTCTACTTTTGAATCTTGATTTGTGAAGAAAAGTAGAAAACCATGTAAAAAGGACTATTGGGAAGAATTACGTTTGTAATTATTACTACAATTTTGAAAGGAAATTAGAGACAAAAGATCATAATGATGTCTAACTCAGTAAAGTTGACAGATGTTTGTGAAGAAGACAAATGAAAAAGCTTTTAAAAAGATGAAGTATAAATACAAGTTGATTTTACATTGTAATGAAAGTTTGATCCATTTTTGTGGAGAAATTCTTTCTATTTCTAGTAGAAATCAGGATCTATTTGTAGGCTGTGAAGTAAAGGGCTCAAGATCACTAATAAGATCAGCACCACTACGAGGGAATATAGTTGCACGTGCCTGATCTACCTTTGAGGGGAACATGATCATAATAATTACGATTTGTTTCCATTAAAACTGAACACACTAATTAACTTAATTAGGTGATTCCCCTATTTTTAAGGAACAAGGTTTAAGATTTATTGTGTGGAGGAATGAAAGCTTAGTACTATAAAAGTACCCTATCTCAAAGACTTTGGCACCCCACTTGCGACAAACTTGGTTGTAGATTTGATCATTCACCTCAAAAAATTTGCTGCAATTTTATTTCCAAAAAAAAGTACAGAATATACACTTAATTATTACGTCCTTTGGTAGTAAAAGACAAATTTATTAATTATTATTATTCATGTGTAGCATTTCAGTTATATACACCTTCAGTGAGTTAGCTAGCTAGCTAGGTATTAGAAAAAAAATAAAAAACTATGATGAAAGAGTTCTTTCTGTTCTATAAATAATTGTTGCAACTATGATCAGGTTATATATCGTAGGTTGAACATTGGATCGGTTTGCTAAATGGTACTTGAATTCGTTCTTAAGAAATTACGATCACTTCCAGAAGAAATTTCTTTGTCACATGCATTTCATGGAAACCGAACTCATGAGCAGAGTCAATGATTGTTTTGTTTTTCCACAACTGCTCTTCAGTAGTTTTCTATACTTGTGTGCATACCTACTGAATTTGAATTGGCTACATTTTATCCACGCCAAATTGAAGTAGATGCTTTACATCATGATAATGACAATGATGATAATCATTAAAAAGAGATTAAATAACGATATAATCTAACTTTAATCAGCATGCTTTGAGAAAAATGGACTAGGTGGCGCGTATGTGATGTCCCTTCACTTTTAAAAATTAAAGGTTCTTTTTCATCTCAGAACTAATTTCAAAGGGGAATTATGCATGCATGCTTTTATTTCCTTTCCATGGAGCTATTATCTATGTGGGGAAAGTGCCATGCATAATCTTCATCCATATATAACTACTAGGTTTAAGACAAAGTTGAGAAAGAAATTAACTACTGAAACCTTTGAATTTTTGTTTTAATTACGTATATGTATGTATTTATAGAATTTTTGATTTTAAATAGATCATGGGGCAAACTATCTCTAGCTTTTTGAAGAGAATTTGACATGTTAGACCCATGACTGAAGATTAACAGTTGTTTGCAACAATGGCCACTGCTAGGCCATACAAAGGACAAAAGGACGATACTTGGTCAAAAATAGCAGCCTTCATTATATTTTGAAAAACGAAATAAAAATGAAAATTAACAATGTAACTTTTGAACACTAATTAAAGATTCAAGAAACTAAACAAATTACTAGTTTTCCAAGCAAGTTTAATTATGATCAATTAGAAATGAGAAAGCACAAAATGTTAATTGAACTAAGCAGCAACTTAATCTTTTTGATTTGCAGATGCATATGTGGGGTCATGGATCAGAATTTAGGAAAGGACCAGACTCACTGAAAGGAACACAACCAGCAGCAATGTTAAGGTTGCCATGCTACTGCTGCGCTCAGGGTTGCAAGAACAACATCAACCATCCAAGGGCCAAGCCTTTGAAGGACTTTAGAACCCTCCAAACCCATTACAAAAGAAAGCACGGCACAAAGCCCTTTATGTGCAGAAAATGTGGGAAAACATTTGCAGTCAAAGGGGATTGGAGGACTCATGAGAAGAACTGTGGCAAGTTGTGGTACTGCACTTGTGGCTCAGACTTCAAGCACAAAAGATCCCTTAAGGACCATATTAGGTCCTTTGGAAAGGGACACAACCCTCATCCTCCCTTTGAAGCTTTTGAGGATGAGAAGGAATGCATTAGTACTGGCTCTGATGAAGATGAGGTTAATGCTCATCATGCATGATCTAACATTCTATAGCTTTCCTTATTACCAAGATTATATCATGGTGGCAAGGTTTTAAATCCTGATATTACAAAAAGTTGCAGACAAATGTGGTGGATGCAGTCATGTTTTGAAAACCTTGAGTAGTGGTAATTGTAGTAGAGAGAGTTTGGTCAGTACCCTTGTGCTCAGTAACAAAAAATTCTCAACAACTGCTGAGACATGAAGGCTCAGGGAAAGGTTTGCTACCGAGCACTTGCAGGGTGGTGATGAGCTATCAATAGAGGTTTGCATGCTTTTGGTTAATTAATAAGATGGTGCCTCAAGTGATGAAGTAGATGAATTTTCTTCATATATAGTCACAGAGAGTAGTGTTATGTCATGTTTAGTTTTCTGTAACCTCTTCAATATGGAGGAAATTTATCCGCTTCATTACTCAATGGTAACCCTCATTCTAGGACTTTATAACATGTCAACTATTTGTTATGAATTTGCTGTTACATTTGGATAGCCAATGTGAGCTACACTATAGAATTTTCTCTTGCTGTTTTGTATAATTTTTTACTACAACATCATCTTTTTTTTAAGAAACTATAGGATCATCTTTAAACAATGCTAAATGTGAAGCCAGATTAAGAGATCTGATCAGTATATACAATTTCAGTGAGTTGTATTTCATATGTACATTGCAATTTGATTTATTCATTGAAAAATGACAGATAAACACAGAAAATAATAAAATGACCAAGTCAAAATTTAATATTAAATGAATAAAAATAATATCAAGAACATACCTTTTCAATCAAGTGAAAGCTCATACACATTTTTACTTCACTTTTTATTACGAGTTATTTTTATAATATATAATATATGTAGATATTCTGTTTCTGATCATTATGCAAGCAGATGTAAAGTATGTGAGACATGATACAGATGGATGTTATGAACCAACCATTTTCGTAAAAGAAACCATTGAAGGTAACATCATCCTAATCCATAAAGGTCTTGTATAATGTTTGCACCTTTCTTAGAAGTGTAATTATTAACTGCCCTTCATTTAAGGAACACTAAAAAGTGCTTATCTATAATGTATGATTTTTTTCCATTGCCACTCTCAATCTAATAAAATCATTAAAAAATCTAATAAAATAATTAATCAGAGACCAATTTTAAAGAAAAAAAAAATTAGTTATATATTATCTAAATTATATATAGATTAAACAAATTATTGATATATAAAATAATATTTATTATTAATAAGTAATTTTTAAATTGGTATTTAATTAACTATCAACTAGATTAATTAGATAACAATTTAAAAATTACTTATTAATAATAAAAATTATTTTAAATATAAATAATTTTTTTAGTTTCTAAAATGAGAAAGAAATAATTTTTCTTAATGATTTTCTTTTGTAATGTACCCTTAACCCCAAATAATTTACTGAAAAAGGAAAAAATTACAAAATACTTTTTTTTTGAGTCGTTTGTGAAAGATAATGGAGGTTTATAATAAGAACCAAATTCACATGCATGTTAAATGAAGTGGTGTACTATTAAAAAAAATTCAAAGTAATATACCTGCTCTAATTTTATGTTACTGTGAGAGTCCATTTTGGGGGCATGACTGCCAAATCATCCACCATACGTAGCTAGAGATCAATTAATAAAAAAAAGTTAGAACTACATATAATTAATTAATTGGTGTGATTTTTGGTCTCATTATTCTTAATTATTTTACTAATTATTTGGTGAAAAAAAATTGCAAACATGGGCATCATCATGCATATGTGTATTTGACAAAAGGGATGATGAGTTGCAAGATCCCTTTTGTTTACACACAAAATTAAAAATTTCTTAACACGTGAGGGAGATAATTAAAGGGAGAGAAATAGAGTTTGAAAATGGAGGTTTTTTTAGGTAGGCTTGACCAAAGCAAAAAGTAGTACAAAAAAAATGGAGAGTGTGTGTTTGGTCTTGAAAATAAGGGACCCCCACTAAGTTTTGTCGGGGGTAAGAAAACGTTGGAGAAGGGAAATATCACAATCACTATAATCTCTTCGAAGATAAATTTCGTTAATATTATTAAATTTTCTAAGAAGCTATAACATTTTGATTCATAATTAAAAGTTATACACTTTCCCTTAAGTGACTCATGCTATAGTTAGGTTAACTTAATCTTGAATATCTTCATCAATCAAAGTATCTACCTCATCCAATGTCACTAAAAAAATATAATCAGTATTATTTGTGAATTTTTTATCCAAAAAATAAAAATTCGTATGTAAATTCAGTATTACTTACGGATATTATCCACGAATTTAAATTCATAGGAAAAATTTAGCATATCTACGAATACTATCCACAAATCTGAATCCGTTAATAAATTCAATATTATCTACAAATTATTACCCACGAATCTCTATTCATAAATAAATTTTACATTATCTACAAATTTTACCTACAAATCTATATTTAAAATAAAATTCAATATTATTATTAATAAAAATATTTTTATTAACAATATTAATAATATTGAAAATATAAATATTTTTAAGAATATTAATAATAAACATAATATTAATCATAATAATTATATATGTTCTTGCCGTTTGATTTGTTTGCCAGTTGACTTTAATGACAAGCTCTAACTTCGTCTGTCTCTTTGCGAATCCGTCCTATCTCTTGTTGTTTACCTGTTGATTGCACTTCGACGATCAATTTAGTACAACGCTTATAAGAATTTAAGAAGTAGCAGGTTTTAGTCTTAGAAACAACGTACCTTAACCTAGGGTCTCAAACCCCCTTTATAGCTTACCTCTTGTAACAACTTTCCATCATGAGAATCTAATCTCAACTGAAAGCATACTCAACATGAAAATATTTTGTTCAAAGACACACTCTCACGATGCTGCAACATACTAAATCTTTCCTCCAGGGAGTGCATAAAATAATAACAAAATAACCACCAGGGCACCAACTCATTTACCAACATCAGGAGTCCATTCTACTTACGTATGCACCATACTTATGGTGCTACGCTATCTTTCATCATACATGCAACCTAACCTTTACGTGCCCTAAAACACATGGGCTTAGGATTAAAAAGAAAAACACTTACTTGACCTAGACCCCATATGCACTAAGCGCACCCCTAGGTCCACAATTACCCTTCGTTAGTCGCCTAAGCCTTACGTACGAAGGATTACCTTAATTATACAAACCAGGCTTACTCATACAACTCCGGTCCAATTACATGACCCGCTATATTGGCCCAAAAGGTGAGCTGACCTGCCTGTGCCATGTACCAAGATCCGACCACCGAGTTTTGAATTCTGAACGCTCTGGTCCAATATATACATAATATTAAAAATTAAAAATATTATAATAGTATAAATAATTATAAAATCATAATTAATATTGATAAGTAGTAATAATAATAATATATAATAATAATAACTAATATTCCTTCTGCATATTATTAACATTATATAATTAATAATATTAATATAATATTATGAATAATATTAATATTATTTTATTAATAATATTAATGGTATTAATAATAAGAATAGTATTAATAATAATATAATTAATATTAATGATATTGATATTTTTATTAATATTATTTATAATATTAATACTATAATAATATTAATAATATTTAGTAATATTAATAATATTTAGTAATATTAATAATATTTAGTAATATTAATAATATTTAGTAATATTAATAATATTTAGTAATATTTAGTAATATTAATAATATTTAATATTAATAATATTTAGTAATATTATTAATATTTAGTAATATTAATAATATTTAGTAATATTTAGTAATATTAATAATATTTAATATTAATAATATTTAGTAATATTATTAATATTTAGTAATATTATTAATATTTAGTAATATTATTAATATTTAGTAATATTATTAATATTTAGTAATATTATTAATATTTAGTAATATTATTAATATTTAGTAATATTATTAATATTTAGTAATATTATTAATATTTAGTAATATTATTAATATTTAGTAATATTATTAATATTTAGTAATATTATTAATATTTAGTAATATTATTAATATTTAGTAATATTATTAATATTTAGTAATATTATTAATATTTAGTAATATTATTAATATTTAGTAATATTATTAATATTTAATAATATTATTAATAGTTAATAAGAATAATAATATTTTAATAATATTAATAATTTATAATAATATCAATAATATTTTATAATATCAATAATATTTAATAATATTAATAATATTTAATAATATTAATAAGATTAATAATATTGAATATTATTAATGTACCGGTAGGGTTTGTACGACTGAGATTATGACTCGACAAGCCCACCATAAAGATCATTACTATTAAGAAGGATTAATGAGACTAATCAGCGATCAAACACAAGGTAATGCATTCCTAAGCATGATCCAACTCCCTAATTCGATCAAACAACAAAGGACCCATAAAAATAATATAAATAGCAAATATTCCAAGAATCAGGTACGTCATCATACAATATTAATAGTGCCGGGTACCGAATACTGAATTTTTACTTGAGCATCGGAGTGCATCTGTAGGTACCATCTGAGTCTGGACTTTGGGAGGGCGAGAGGTAGAGCTGCGAAAGGAGAGTGAGGAGTACGCTTTGAGAGGAAGGAAGGAAGACCTAACCAACCGAACGAGGAGTACGCCATTCGTTCTCTTGGTTCCAACCCCGTTCGAGAACAATTGGCGTCCACCGTGGGACTGAGAGAATTAATATGAAGAGGAAATTATATGGTATCAACCCGAAGCATGGTGAACGAAAAGATGTCTGATGCTGAACAAATGTCGCTCTTGATGTCCCTGTAGAAAGAGATGGACAAGATGAAGAGAAGGAACGATGAGACCCAGCGGAAGAATGAGGATGAGATCCTCGCTCTCCTATAGGAGAATGAAGTGATGAAAAGGAAGTTCGTGGAGGGGGGTCCATCTGCAGGACTGACCAACCTTGTTAGGAGGTCCTTCACCATCCCTACCAACCCTAGGATTGTTGAGGAGCCGAAGAATAAGATCCACACTCAGGAGGTTGAAGGTGAGTCTTACCCAAATAAGTCGGTCCCTACAACCAGTACTTCGAACTCGACCCATTGACACCCATTCACCGACTCCATAATCGGAGTGTTGCTACCAGATAGGCTGAAAGGAGTTAATAGGGGTTGTTACAACGGCACGACAGACCCTGATGAGCACATGGACGCGTACACAATGCACATGAGCTTGTACACTTTGGACGATGTTGTTCTATACCGAGTATTTTGTACATTGCTGAAAGGAGGAGCTTTAAGCTGGTTTAAGAATATTCCTCCAAATTTCGTGGACAGCTTTGAGACATTGGTGTCCAAGTCCGGGATACAGTTCACCACTAGCCTACCGCATCATCCAACCTTCATCACCCTAGTCGAGATTCGCCAGGAGATGGGATAATCACTGAGGAAGTTCGTTGACAGATTTGGGAAAGTAGCCATGACCATCCAAAACCTGAGCCCGGACGTGGACATGCATCACCTGCTTACAGCCTTACGATCGGGACCTTTTGCTGGTAGTTTGTGCATGCAGCCAACTCCAAGCTTGGACGAGCTTAGGCGGAGGTTCGTTAAGTTCATGCAGCTAGAGGAGGTGAGAGAGTTCTGAAATCAGGCCCGGGCTGAAGCAAGTGGAGATAAGGGGAAGGAGGAGATGGAACGTCAAAACCGACCCGCCATCAGTCGAGGAGATAGGCGCAAAGACAACTGGGGACACCGGTTCGTAAGATATACCCCCTTAAGCCTTGACAGGGAAAATTTCTTAGATGAGGCTTTGAGTGTCGAGCTGATTCCACCACCAAGGAGGGTTGCAAGCCTTGAGAATGCCGATCGAACTCGTAGATGTTGGTACCATAGAAACAGTGGACACACCACTGATGAGTGTCAAGCACTGAAGGATAAGATCAAGAAACTTATCCAAGCTGGGCATCTCCGCCGATTTGTACAAAGGAGCCGAGGTGCAAAGTGATCCCCACAAAGGGAATAGCTGGCGAGACAGAGAGACCACACCCATCCCAGAGTGCGAGAAGATGACCGTCGACCCGAGCATCGGCCAAGAAGGGAAGACCCTCCGAGAAGGGATGGAAGAAAGAGTGACCAAGAGATCATCAACACGATTGTTGGGGGATTCGCTGGGGGAGGTAGCTCCAACAGCACCAGGAAGAAACACCTAAGGGCAGTGCACCAGACGAAGATTTCAAAGGTGTCGACCCTTCACAAGACAATTTTATGGTGATATCGGTCGATATTGACAAGTTCACCATCATGAAAACACTGATGGACCAAGGGAGTTCGGTGGACATCCTCTACTGGAAGACACTCAAACATATGAGATTAGCCGAGGAGGAGATGAAGTCATACGACGATCATGTCGTCAGCTTCTCAGGTGAAAGAGTGGCACTCGAGGATATGTCGAGCTTTATACCACCTTCAGCGAGGGAGAGGCGACCAGGACAATTAAAATTTGGTATCTGGCAATTGATGCCAACGCCTTTTACAACATTCTGTTGGGATGGCCGTCCATCAACAAGTTGAGGGCGATCGTGTCCACACCTCATTGGCGTCGGAAGACATTCTCACAGTCCATGTAGATCAGAAAGTGGCACGGGAATTTTACACAGAGAGCTTAAAGGTGGAGCCTATATGGTAGGACGCCTGTCGTGACCAGACCCTTACGCAGAAATCTTCTCGAGGACGAAAGTCCCCTCGAAGAGAAGCCTAGCCTGCACGAAGAGAGCACACGGTCTCTTTAGTCGACCTGGATCCTCGAATGGTCGAGCCAAGGGTCGAAGCTAAGGAAGAACTACGCCAAGTCTCTCTCCTTGATGCGAAACACAACACCTGCGCATGCACGACCATAACGGTAGCCGAGGCCGAGCTGTTGCACTAGGCGTTGAAGAGGAACGTTGATCTCTTCACCTGGACAACAATCGATATGCCGAGGGTGAGCCTGGATATCATTATCCACAAGCTCTTGGTCTACAAGGAAACGCGTCTAGTAGCTCAGAAGAAGCGTAAGCTCGACGAGGAGAAGAGATTGGAGGAAAAGAAGAGGTCGAGAAGCTCTTGTCGGCCAGGTTCATACGTGAAGCCTGATACACTACTTGGTTGGCCTACGTAGTCATGGTCACCAAGGCTAACGACAAATGGAGGATGTATGTTGATTACACGAACTTTAACAGGGCATGCTCAAAGGATTCATACCTGCTTCCCAACATCGATCAGTTGGTAGATGGCGCATCCGACCACAAAATTTGAAGTTTCCTGAACGCATATTCTGGCTATAACCAAATAAGCATGCATCCAAGGGACAAGGAGAAAACCGCCTTCATGATGGACGGTGCAAACTATTACTACGAGGTAATGTCGTTCGATCTGAAGAATGTCAGAGCAACATATCATAGACTCATGGATAAAGTTTTCAAGGGAATGATCTGTTAGAATGTCGAAGTCTACGTGGACGACATAGTCGTAAAATCGAACTCGTGTGACCAACACATCAAGGACTTAGAGGAAGTCTTTAAGGCTCTGAGGAGGACGAACATGTGCCTCAATACCGAGAAATGCATGTTCGCGTTGAATGAGGTAAATTCTTGGGTTTCATGTTGACCCACCGAGAAATCAATGCAAACTAGAATAAATGTAGGATGATAACCGAGATGGGAAGTGTACCTAATGGTCTTCGTTTTCATCCTCGTGCAGCCCTTAACGTCGAAGCCCGGAGTTCGTCCACCTTAGAGAAGGTCACCAAGCAACCTTCATACACGTCTTTATTGACATCGAAGTCACCCTCAGTAGGGGGACCCCTGTATAGAATGTGGGCCTGTCGGACGGGCTTATTGAAGGTCTCACCCAACATGATGAGGATGTTCTTCTTCTGAGTGGAGAGCTCGTCCTTCAAAGATGCCTTATTGGCTTGCAAGGCTGAGTTCTCCAACCTCAACTCTTCCATGGCGTTCTCCAGCTCGACCATCATTTTCTTCTCAACCTCTTTCCTGGCCACCAACTCGACACACCGAGCGTTGCGTAGCTAAAGCTCAACTTCTGCCTGAACTGCCCTAGACTCATTATCCGACACTTGATCTAGTGTCGAATTTAAAGAAGAGGTAGCCTCAGACAGCTCATGATCGAGCCGAGTTATGTCTTCCAATTTGTGGTTATGGGAGTCAGCAGCCAACCGTGCCAGCGCCACATCTCGGCAATGCAACTTTATTGATGTCAAGAGCATCTCGTCCTCTGGAACCGAGGGGAGAAGATTCTCCTTGGTAAGTATTAAACCAATACGAACACCCCTTGAGAAATAGGAGTCTCCACCAAGTACCGCTAATGGGCGGTTGGCAGCAACATCGGCAACCGGAGCCTTGATCGGAGAGGGGGCCTCGAGATGGATGGGAGAAGGGAGTGGAGGTCGTCGTGGAGTGCCACTCGGCGACTGGGTGGTGGTGGCGATGTCCCTTCTCTTTCTCTTCTTTTCTTTGGGGACGGTGGACGACCCGACTCTTGAAGCGGACGGGTTGCCGACAACAACCGTCTCCAAGATTCCTATGGCCATACCGGCTGACTTCCTGCGAAAAGTGATCAAGATGTCGGCCACTTGGGGAGCTTCCTTTGACATGATTTCTGCAACAAAGAAAATATATTAACGAACAACATATACTGAACAAGCGTTAAAGCAATAAAGAATACAAGCATACCTTGAAAATCAGTCCACCTCTGGGACGACTTATATACCGAGAGGATCTTGTGGGTAGGAAGCCTCCTTGAGAGGCTATCAAACAAGTTAAAAACCTCTCGTTCCTCGACACTATCGATCGGACGAGATCATTGCTTGTCATTCCCAATACAAAGAATTTTAGGACCACCTGAGTCCGTAAAAAAAGAGCCCCCTACCCTCGGGCTCTATAAAAATTTAAAGAATTTTCCCTTGAAATTTTTGTAAGAGGTTGTGAAGGGGGGAAAAAGAATACTACTCGGTCGATTGATAAGGGATAACCAACTAACTGGGTCGGACGGGTGCGATGTGTAATAATGCAGGAAGGTGGAAAGAGTAGGCAAAGACGAAGCAGGTCACACATGAGCCGAAAGGCTTGGAGGGAGGCCCATGTGTTGGGATGAAGTTGCGAAGGGGCAACGTTGAGTGTCCTTCAAACACTCATCGTGAAGTCATCAAAGGGCAGGGCGACATGGAGACCAGAAAAAAGACAGGAATATACAAAGAAAAACGGACCATCAAAAGACGACCGACCCATACAGATGGTGTCGGTCGATTGACAGTAATAAAGGGCAAAGATGTTGTAAGAAGCATCTAGCTTTAACAAGTGGTACTTATCCATGAAGGAGTCAATGGAAGACGAGTCCCTCTAGACAGAGATAAACTCAGTTACCTTGGGATCAACCCAGTCAAATCCCAGACTATGGGATGACTCTTGAGGGGAAGTCGACTGATCGGACCCACTGTTCGGGTCATTAGCCCTTACAAAACCCTCCAAGAGGGGCAACGTTTGAATTGCCCCGACCGAAAAAGGTTAGGTCGTGGAGGAGCCAGAAGAAGAACAGGAAGATGAAGAGGAAGAAGAGGAGAAGGACGAAGAGGAAGACATGAGTAACCTTTGGGAGTGTAGGTAAGCAACGTGCTAACACGATTGAGTTTCGGATGTCGAAGTAAGTAAAGCAATAACTCGACACTGTAGGAGACCACTATTTATAACCTCTGTAGAGGTCGGGAAACGTCATTTCCATCTCAACTCTTAGATTTCCCTCGATCCAACGGTACATGACAAACGGTGTCAAAAAATTCCATCATTAATGCGCGTCGCGTCACGCACCCTACGCAAAGGTTAGTCATGTCTTCCTCCGCCCTACCCTGCCCAGGACTATCCTCCACAAGATTGGGTCTTTGTAACTTAGATTTGCAATGGTAACCTATTGTAGTTCTCACCTTTCCCAACCAGACTTTTAAAGTCATTGTTTGGAAGCGGTGCTCACACTCTCTTCTTGACATGTTCGCTTTTTATTCCTCTATGTCAAAATTATCATTCTTTCATTTCCTTTTATTTATTAGTTCCATTAAATTGAAAATTATTAATATATAAAATATTAATTTTTTTTTATTGTTGTAGTAATATTTTGACTTTGAAAATGTTAGTGATAAAAATAAAATAAAAAATGTGAAGACAGATTCGCATGATTTTTTATTGAATCAGGAAAATTGTGAAGTTTTACCCCTAAATGGTAAATTGAAGCAAGAATAGATGAGAGAAGAGCAGTGTTATTTTGATAAGTATCCAATAATGTAAGTTTGAAGATTCACAGCGAAATGTGCAGTTAATGCACATGGCCAAGCTAACAATGTCACTATGACAGCCTATAAAACACACCATTCCACTTATGCTATCAATTCATTCAATCATTCTTCTGCTTTCATTGCATCACTTTGCCAATTTCTTTCCATTTCTTTTAATCCTACTCTTTTAAATCATGTTCTCATGTCTTTGCATTAGACTTTAATATACCAGAGTTAATTTCATGGTGTAAATTATTTCAGCCTTTTGGTATCATAAAATTTAAATTAGTTTCACGATAATGCAATGTTAGTGTAATTTTGTTTTATTGTCAATAAATTACAAGAAACTGTTATTATTATTATTGGTACGAGCTTTAGTATAATTATTAAAAAAGTTAATTGTTCTTATTATTTGTTACTTTAGGTTTTAGTATAATTTTATAATCATTTAAAATTATAATATCAAAGTTATACAGAAAACATGCATATAAATGAATTATGATTTTATTTAATAACATGTAATGTTAAAATTAAATTATTGAATAAAAAATATATAACCGTCTTATTTATATTAAGTAGATCATTTGATCAAATTACGTACCTATAAGAATCAATTTGTGGTAATGAATATTGTAGTGTAGAGAGTGATAAAAAAATAATATGGTTGTTTGTTGTAAAGGTATTTGACAGAATGCAGAATACAGTGTGTGAAAATAAGAAATTAATTTATGAGTCTAGATATATTGACACCTTCTGATAGTAACACACATTTGACGCTATAGACATGACAATGACGTAACAGAGTGAGATTATGCGCAAATGAGCAACAACGAGCTTCAAATTAGGATAAAAAAGAATATATTACACTGGTTCATAGTAACAACCGATGTAATATATTTTTTTATTCAGAATGACCCATATTACATCGGTTAAGCCATTTCACCGGTGTAATATATGGCCATATTCAGAAGATGTGGAAGGTTGTTCCAATTGGAGGTGATGTTCGATTGGAGAGTTTCCGACGGTCGAATCATCAAATGGAAGCGTTTTAAGAGTCTTGTGGATTTGTTTCAACGCCGACCAGTTCCACGCCATCGTCCAGTGACCGCACCCGATCCTTGCTGTTAGTGGCGGAGTTGTTCCCGGTGCGCCGTCACGTCAAGCGTGACAACGACAATCTCGGCGAGGCGTTGGAGGTTCTTGACGGTGTCGAGGCCGAGAGCAACGATGTTGCACAGTCGAGGAGTTCCGAAAGGAGCTTGTCGAGCGGTGGCTTGGCGATCTGAGAGGGGTCGCAACCCATGAGAATGACAGCTTTCAACTCGACCTCGCAACAGAGGAACTCGTCGAGGAGGCGACAAAGCCCGGATATGGACAGGAAGGTCACCAAAGGAGTCCTCGGTGGTGGTGGATAGGAGTTCAGAAAAGCGGTCTCCGACGTGCTTCTGAAAACATTATTGTTACAAAATTGCCCTTGCCACATCATCATTTTTTACCACATTGGCAGCATCAAATGTGTGACATGGTGTAGAGGGTGTTAACAAAACATTTTTCTTAATTTATTGGGTGTGAGGAGATATACCCCAATTCTTCTTCTTCTCTCTCATTAATTCGTTTCTTCATTCAATCATTTCATTCCCAATGAGTTATTACAATCAGCACTAGCAACCACCGGTCGAAGTTCCACCACCGCAAGGTTCCTCCTTCCTTCTAACTCCTTTTGTACTATTGGATAGTCGAAAAGGTCGACATGACCGAATGGTCGGTTAAGTTGAATAACTTTTTTAATCGAAACACAACCCATAAATTCACAATTATCCATAATTAAACCAGGTTAGTGGTAAATCATGATTAAGGCATGATTGGGTCCTCTCTTGGACCAACAAGCAAGCCCATAACAATTGAAGGCCCATAACAACTGAGGTCCATTCAAAAAGTATAAATATCAAAGGAGACCTAGCACCAAAAGTAATTTTTAACTCTTAGCTCACCTACATATTATTGTACTCAGACTAACTTGATTGTGAAAATAGTTTCTCTCTCACTCATCTCAATGAAAGAACGTGGACATCACTATGAAAACCAGAAGACAGACAGAAGAAGGAGTCACTTTATGAGTAACCAATCTTGCAAGAATACCTTCCTTTTATTCTTTCAAACTTTCTTTCGGATTCTCATTCTAATTCACATCCCTAGGTTATTCACCAGAGGGCTACAGAAAGGAAGGATATCCACCGCCCGGATACCCGCCTCCCGGATATCCCCCACAGCTAGGCTATCCTCCACTGCCCTACCCTGCCTCGGGCTATCCTTCGCCCTACGCTCCTCAATATGCTCCGCCTCCGTCTCAGCATCCACAAAATTCACAAGGCTCTGGTTGCTTGGAAGGTTGGTGCATCTCTCTATATTTCTCTCTCTCTCTCTAATTTTGACTGTCGAGTCAGATTTGATCCGGATCTTTCCAAGTTGACTCGGTGATCGTTGTCGACGCAACGTTACACATTATTAGCTATTGTGTGCACCATTCATAACTACTTCTTTACATTCTTTTCTTGAAGACTTCGTCATATTGTGTGTCTTTATATAAAATACTGTGTTGTGTTTTATCGTTACATTACATAACATCAAAATAACTAATTTTCAATTATCGCTTTAAATTTTCATGTTTTATTAATGTTGTTCTTTTAAATATTCATTAGCATGGAGAAGAAATGGGATATGGAATTGCATTGTGTTTGTATGGTGATGTTCATTTTTTGGAATTTATGAATTGTACAGTTTGGCTACTTTATGCTACTGCTGCCTATTGGATGCTGCTTCTGAGATGACATTTGCTTTGCACAAGCTGGACTTCACAACATTCAACTCAATCAAATTTGTGTTTCATTCTCTCTTTCCTTTGCTTTACGTTACCCCATCTTCACTCTTTTTTTTATTAAATAATATGAACTACTTCTTGCTTACAAAGGTCGAATTGCTTCATTCACATGCTTTCTCTTGCTAAAAAATTTAGATCTTCCTGTTTGTTTCGTGCTCTTTCCTTCATCCATCATGAAAACATAAACAACAGATTGAAAAACGAAAGCACTAAAATAATTTCAATTGCAAATTTGCAACCATAACTTCATATTATTTAACAAAAATAAAAGAGTGAAGAAGGGGTAACGTAAAGCAAAGAAAAGAGAAAGAGACTCAAATTTGGTTGAGTTGAATGTTGTGGAGTCCGGTTTGTGCAAAGCAAATATCATATGAGAAAACTTATGAATGTTTGGCATTCGTATTTTTTTATTTTTATAATTATTATATATGTATTTGTATTTATCTATACCTATATATAAAAGGGATTTTCCTCTAACTTTCATTTTAATTTATTTCAATTTTATTTTTATCTTTATATTTTATTTTGTTATTTTAAAAATATGAGAGGAGATATTTTTCATTTTGTGACTTCTTTATTTTTAAAAACTAAATTTTGAATTTTGAATTTTGAATTTGTATTTTAAATTTTGAATTATGAATTATGGAGTAATTGTAAACATAATTCAAAGTATTTTGAGTCACTCCTCTTTTCACTTAATCAACCAAACATTTTCCTTCCAGCCTTATTCTTCTTCCTTTCTTTCTTCTCCAATGGTTGAGAAAAGTCACTTACACCATCCAAGAACCTCTCTTCGCAATGTCATTAAACATGTAACTTTCTCAATTAACGTTGAATCTAAGAAGTGAACATTTTTTGCCAAAAGTGTAACGGTGTGTAATGATTCAGGATAAAAAAGAAGAATAAAGTTTCATGTTTTCAACAAAAAGAACTCTTTCATTATTCTTAGGTATGCACATTCTCTTCTTCATTACCCAACTTCTTTGTTGCACTTTTTATGATTATCACTACAAAAAAAAGTGTATATTGTGGCGGTTATTTTTCGTATAAACTGGCTTTTATAACCGCCACAATATATGTTTGTGGCGTTTTCCCAAACCGCCATAGAACTGGCCGCCACAAAGTTTAATGTGGCGGTTTTGCGCTACCCGCGGCAACACCCGCCACTTTAAACACAGTGTAAGTAGTGACGGTTTTTATATGTAAGTAGTGTCAGTTATAACTGTCGCAATTTACATTCATTAAAGAAGATTCTGACGCCATAATATACGTAAGTAGTGACATTTTTAACTGACGTAATTTTACTTCTGAATAAATAAAATTTAACCACTCTTTTATAATCTTTTTTATAATCTGTTTTATACAATTATAAAATTTAACCACCACTTTTCATAATAAAATAAAATAATGTATAAAGTTATAATCATCCATTCATTTAATTAAAAATTAAAGCACACATAATAATGTTCAAAAGTTTATATGTAATTGAAAATTAAAACACATAAAAAGTTCATAATATATATATATATATTATTTATCATTATATTTATTTGTCTCTCATTTCTCCTCTCTTTTCTGTGCAAATTTGTTATTCTTTTCTTTGCAAATTTGTTATTTCGTATATTTGTGCACTTTTTTCCTCTTTTTTTCATTCTCCCTATGTGTGTTTTTGTGTCAATATTATGCAAGTACACATTTGAATATTTTTTGTACTTTTTTGTTTTTGATCTATTCTCTCACATTCTCTTTGAACTTTTATTGAGTTTCTTTTAGAGGGAGTGAGAGAGTGTGTAACATCCTTAAATTTACCCATATATAATAAATAATAGTAAAACAAGAAATATCTAATTAAAAAATAAACATATACTACTTTCTCATATTTGTATATAAAAAAGATATCCCTCTTCATAGGGATTTAATATATACACAAGAGTTTACAAACAAAAATTCAACATAAAAACATTTGTTCCTCTAGCTCACTGAGGAGCTCTATTACCTGCAACTTCATATGTTCCCGTGTAAATTAACACAATCATCACAAATTAAAGAAAAACAAACACAAAAAAAGCACAGGGTAAGCTAGCTATTTTTAAAATTCTAATATAAATTTAACTTTTAAGAACAAACATAATCCATCAAATTCTCATAATTTACACAAATTCATCAAGTGTCTATCACAACTATCATCCACATTATTCATGTCAGATCTTTATTGACTCACATACTCAGACACTTGACTCTACTTCCAGAAGACTTGTATATTGAAATTAGAATCTTGAGACCTACAAGTGTCATACTACTCGTTGTGAATCCACACAACCATGCACATAAATATCTCAATATCTCATCATCTAGTATGACAGGGTAAATTCATATGACCTGAAAGACCAAATTATATTTCAAACCATAAACAAAGTCATATGAACCTCCATCGACTCTCACCAACTGAATAACTTCATCTATGTGATTCCATTATATCAGTAGAGTCAGAATGTCTCATTACAGGCCTAACATATCAATATACCCTAACAACAATCATAACACGGTATTTCCTTTTCTGAAAATAGTATGTTTGATCTCACTTTCACATCATTCCATATCTCATGTAACACATCAATGCATCATTCAATCATATCATATTTTAAACTTTTCTAAACAATTCAAATATATCTCAAAATCCACTTAAACACATAATAAGTTCCAAATATATGCTCTCTAAACCAATCATCATCTAAAATCTAACAACCACTTTTCATCAAATATCTCATTTAAGTAATTCAACAAAATATTAAAAAACAGTTCAACTCACTTGTATTCATTCAAACACTTTCAACAACTTATTCAGCTTAAAATCAATATAAAATATTCATAATCAACCATTTTAGTCAATATATTACTTTACTCTTCAAAAGAGACAATCCAACCAGCAAAAATTGGAACTGGTGACCACGTCACCCTCACATTTAGATTTTCTAACCTAGGGTTCTATTTAAAAGAATAAGACTAGCTTCCCTTACCTTTACTTGAGCAAATGCTCACTAAGAGCTCAAAATCTACCAAAAGTTTAAAGATAATTAACCTGCACCACAAAGTCCTGATAAAAAATCTAACTATATCACTGAGACCCTAAGGTAACAGAGATTCACCCTTAAGCTAAAAGATTTACATGCAAAACATAGACATAGACAATCTAACAAGTTCAAAATTTGACTAAAAGAAAAGAGCAAAAAGCTGAACTTACTTTATTTGAGATTTTGATTGGGCAATCTTGTAGTGTTCATTGCCATGATTCCAATGCCAGACTCTGATCGTCAAACTGATAATCAAGGAGGTCAAAATCTTAGAAAGAAGGGAAGAAAGGAAAAAGATACAAAAATGAACTTACTCTATTATAGATTTTGATCGGGCAGTCTTGCTGCGAGGAGTCTAATGGCGTACTCCGATCGTCAAACTGATGAGCAAGGAGCTTAGAATCTTAGAGAGAATGAAAAGGAAAGGGAAAAGAAAACTTGTAGAGAGATGGTGGTTCTTTTAAAATGAAACCTGAATAACTGAATTTTCTATTTATATGCTCTTTTCATTTTAATAATAAAATATTCAGGTATCATTTAAAATGTATCAATTCTACTCTAAGGTTATTTTCTAGATCCTTACAGAGAGAAAATCTAGAGCGTGAGAGAAAACATTGAAGATCACACATCGTTGTCGGTGCTTAGATGCATAGGTGAAGGTTATGATCTCATGATTCTCGCGAACGCTTCCGACAATGAAGATCATTTGGGCTACTCCCAACACCACTTCGCCCTACGCTCCTCAATACGCTATGCCTCTGCCTCAACATCATCAAAATTCAGAGGGCTCTGGTTGCTTGGAAGGATGGTGCGTCTCTTTATCTTTCTCTCTCTCTAATTTCAACCGCCGAGTCAGATCTGATCCAGATATTTTCGAGTTGACTCGGTGACCGTTACAAGCACAATGTTACACATTATTAGCCATTATGCGCACCATTCGTTACTGCTTCTTTACATTCATTTCTTGGAGACTCCGTCATACTGTGTGTCTTTGAATAAAATATTGTGTTGTGTTTTAACGTTACATTGAATAACATCGAAATAACTAATTTTCAATTATCGCTTTGAATGTTTCATGTTTTATTATTGTTGTTCTTTTAATATTCATTGGCAGGGAGAAGAAATGGGATATGGCACTGCATTGTTGTTGTATGGTGATAATCATTTTTGCGAATTTTTGAATTGTACAGTTTGACTGCTCTTTGCTGATGCTGCTTATTGGATGCATGCTTCTGAGACGACATTTGCTTTGCACAAGATGGACTTCAGAGAATTCAACTCAATCAAATTTGTGTTACTTTCTCTCTTTCCTTTGCTTTACGTTACCTCTTTTTCACTCTTATTTTTATTAAATAATATGAACTACTTCTTCCTTCCAAAGGTCAAATTGCTTCATTCACATGCTTTCTCTTGCTAAAAAATTTAGATCTTCCTATTTCTTTCCTACTCCTTCCTTAATCCATCATGAAAACATAAACAACATATTGAAAAACGAAAGCACTAAAATGATTTAATTGCAAATTTGAACCCATGACTTTATATTATTTAACAAAAATAAAAGAGTGAAGAAGGGGTCACGTAAAGCAAAGAAAAGAGAAAGAGACACAAATTTGGTTGAGTTGCATGGTGTGGAGTCTTGTTTGTGCTAAGCAAATGTCATATTCAAAACTTATGAATGTCTAGCATTCGTATATTTTATTTTTATAATTATTATATATGTATTTGTATTTATATATACCTATATATAAAAGTGATTTTTCTCTTAACTTTCATTTTATTTTATTTCAATTTTATCTTTATCTTTATATTTTATTTTGTTATTTTAAAAATATATAAGAGGAGATATTTGTCATTTTCTGACTTCTTTATTTTTAAAAAATAAATTTTAAATTTTAAATTTGAATTTTAAATTTGGAATTTGAATTTTAAATTTTGAATTTTGAAATTTAAATTTTAAATTTTAAATTTTCAATTATGAATTATGGAGTAATTGTAAACATAAATCAAAATGTTTTGAGTCACTCCTCTTTTAACTTAATCAACCAAACATTTTCCTTCCAACCCCATTCTTCTTCCTTTCTTTCTTCTCCAATGGTTGAGAAAAACCACTTACACCATCAAAGAACCTCTCTCCGCAACGTCATTAAACATGTCACTTTCTCAATTAACGTCGGATCTAAGAAGTGAACCCTTTTCCCGAAAGTGTAACGCTGTGTCATGATGCAGGAAAAAAAAGAACAAGAAAGTTTCATGCTTTCAACAAAAAGAACTATTTCATTCTTCTTAGGTATGCACATTCTTTTCTTCATTACCTAACTTCTTTGTTACACTTTTTCTTATTATATATTATTTAACATTATATTTATTCGCCTCTCATTTCTCATCTCTTTTTCTCTGCAAATTTATTTTTCTTTTCTTTGCAAATTCTTTATTTCGTATCTTTGTGAACCTTTTTCCTCTCTTTTTCATTCTCCCTAGGTGTGTTTTCGTGTCAATATAATGCGAGTTCACATCTGAATATTTTGTGTAATTTTTTGTTTTTGATCTATTGTGTCTAATTCTCTTTGAACTTATATTGAGTTTTTTTTAGAGGGAGTGAGAGAGAGAAAATCTAGACCGAGAGAGAAAACAATGAAGATCACACGTCGTTGTTGGTGCTTAGATGCACAAGTGAAGGTTATGATCCCATGATTCTCGTGAACGTTTCCGACAATAAAGATCTCTTTTTCTACTCCCAAAACCACTTCGCCTTACGCTCCTCAATACGCTCTGCCTCCACCTTGCATAAACAAAACTCACAGGGCTCTCGTTGCTTGGAAGGCTGGTGCATCTCACTATCTTTCTCTCTAATTTCGACCGTCGAGTCAGATCTGATCTGGATCATTCTGAGTTGACTCGGTGACCGTTGTCGGCGCAACGTTATACTTTATTAGCTATTGTGCGCACCATTCGTAAGTGCTTCTTTACATTATTTTCTTGAAGACTGCATCATACTGTGTGTCTTTAAATTAAATATTGTGTTGTGTTTTAACTTTACATTACATAACATCGAATTAACTAATTTTCAATTATCGCTTTGAATTTTTCATGTTTTATTATTGTTGTTCTTTTAATATTCATTAGCATGGAGAAGAAATGGAATATGGCACTGCATTGTTGTTGTATGGTGATGTTCACTTTTCGGAATTTATGAATTGTACAGTTTGGCTGCTCTCTGCTTTTGCTGCCTATTGGATGCCTGCTTCTAAGATGACATTTGCTTTGCATAAGCTGGACTTCACAGCATTCAACTCAGTCAAATTTGTGTCTCTTTCTCTCTTTCCTTGCTTAACGTTACCCCTTCTTCACTGTTATTTTTATTAAATAATAAAAGAGTAAAAAAGGGGTAACGTAAAGCAAAGAAAAGAGAAAGAGACACAAATTTGGTTGAGTTGAATGGTGTGGAGTCCGGTTTGTGCTAAGCAAATGTCATATGAGAAAACTTATGAATGTCTAGCATTCGTATTTTTTATTTTTATTATTATTTTTATTATTATATATATATATATATATATTTGTATTTATCTATACCTATATATCAAAGTGATTTTCCTCTTATCTTTCATTTTATTTTATTTCAATTTTATCTTTATATTTTATTTTGTTATTTTAAAAATATATGAGAGGAGATATTTGTCATTTTCTGACTTCTTTATTTTTAAAAACTAAATTTTGAAATTTATATTTTAAATTTTGAATTTTAAATATTGAATTTGAGTTTTTAATTTTGAATTTTAAATTTTGAATTATGAATTGTGGAGTGATTGTAAACATAATTTAAAATGTTTTGAGTCACTCCTCTTTTCACTTAATCAACCAAACATTTTCCTTCCAACCCCATTATTCTTCCTTTCTTTCTTCTTCCTTTCTTTCTTCTCCAATGATTGAGAAAAACCATTTACACCATCAAAGAACCTCTCTCCGCAACGTCATTAAACATGTAACTTTCGCAATTAACGTTGGATCTAAGAAGTGAACCATTTTCCCAAAAGTGTAACGGTAAGTAATGATGCAGGAAAAAAAAAAGTTCCATGCTTTCAACAAAAAGAACTCTTTCATTCGTTTTAGGTATGCACATTCTCTTCGTCGTTACTCAACTTCTTTGTTACACTTTGTATGATTATATATTATTTATCATTATATTTATTCGCCTCTCATTTCTCATCTCTTTTTCTCTGCAAATTTATTTTTCTTTTCTTTGCAAGTTTGTTATTTCTTATATTTGTGCATTTTTTCCCTCTCTTTTTCATTCTCCCTAGGTGTGTTTTCGTGTCAATATTATGCGAGTACACATCTGAATATTTTGTGTAATTTTTTGTTTTTGATTTATTCTCTCTAATTCTCTTTGAACTTTTATTGAGTTTTTTTTAGAGGGAGCGAGAGAGAAAACAATGAAAATCACACGTCATTGTTGGTGCTTAGATGTACAGGTGAAGGTTATGATCCCATGATTCTCGCGAACGCTTCCGAGAATGAAGATCACTTTGGCTACTCCCAACACCACTTCGCCTTACGCTCCTCAATACGTTCCGCCTCCACCTCAGCATAAACAAAATTCATAGGGCTCTCGGTTCTTGGAAGGCTGGTGCGTCTCTCTATCTTTCTCTTTCTCTCTAATTTCGACCGTCGAGTCAGATCTGATCTGGATCTTTCTGAGTTGACTCGGTGACCGTTGTCGGCGCAACGTTATACTTTATTAGCTATTGTGCGCACCATTCGTAAGTGCTTCTTTACATTATTTTCTTGGAGACTGCATCATACTGTGTGTCTTTAAATTAAATATTGTGTTGTGTTTTAACTTTACATTACATAACATCGAATTAACTAATTTTCAATTATCGCTTTGAATTTTTCATGTTTTATTATTGTTGTTCTTTTAATATTCATTAGCATGGAGAAGAAATGGGATATGGCACTGCATTGTTGTTGTATGGTGATGTTCACTTTTCGGAATTTATGAATTGTACAGTTTGGCTGCTCTCTGCTTTTGCTGCCTATTGGATGCCTGCTTCTAAGATGACATTTGCTTTGCACAAGCTGGACTTCACAGCATTCAACTCAGTCAAATTTGTGTCTCTTTCTCTCTTTCCTTGCTTAACGTTACCCCTTCTTCACTGTTATTTTTATTAAATAATAAAAGAGTAAAAAAGGGGTAACGTAAAGCAAAGAAAAGAGAAAGAGACACAAATTTGGTTGAGTTGAATGGTGTGGAGTCCGGTTTGTGCTAAGCAAATGTCATATGAGAAAACTTATGAATGTCTAGCATTCGTATTTTTTACTTTTATTATTATTTTTATTATATATATATATATTTGTATTTATCTATACCTATATATCAAAGTGATTTTCCTCTTAACTTTCATTTTATTTTATTTCAATTTTATCTTTATATTTTATTTTGTTATTTTAAAAATATATGAGAGGAGATATTTGTCATTTTCTGACTTCTTTATTTTTAAAAACTAAATTTTGAAATTTATATTTTAAATTTTGAATTTTAAATATTGAATTTGAGTTTTTAATTTTGAATTTTAAATTTTGAATTATGAATTGTGGAGTGATTGTAAACATAATTTAAAATATTTTGAGTCACTCCTCTTTTCACTTAATCAACCAAACATTTTCCTTCCAACCCCATTATTCTTCCTTTCTTTCTTCTTCCTTTCTTTCTTCTCCAATGATTGAGAAAAACCATTTACACCATCAAAGAACCTCTCTCCGCAACGTCATTAAACATGTAACTTTCGCAATTAACGTTGGATCTAAGAAGTGAACCCTTTTCCCAAAAGTGTAACGGTAAGTAATGATGTAGGAAAAAAAAGAAGAAAGTTCCATGCTTTCAACAAAAATAACTCTTTCATTCGTTTTAGATATGCACATTCTCTTCGTCGTTACTCAACTTCTTTGTTACACTTTGTATGATTATATATTATTTATCATTATATTTATTCGCCTCTCATTTCTCATCTCTTTTTCTCTGCAAATTTATTTTTCTTTTCTTTGCAAGTTTGTTATTTCTTATCTTTGTGCATTTTTTCCCTCTCTTTTTCATTCTCCCTAGGTGTGTTTTCGTGTCAATATTATGCGAGTACACATCTGAATATTTTGTGTAATTTTTTGTTTTTGATCTATTCTCTCTAATTCTCTTTGAACTTTTATTGAGTTTTTTTTAGAGGGAGTGAGAGAGAAAACAATGAAGATCACACGTCGTTGTTGTTGCTTAGATGCACAGGTGAAGGTTATGATCCCATGATTCTCGCGAACGTTTCCGACAATGAAGATCACTTTGACTACTCCCAACACCATTTCGCCCTATGCTTCTAAATACGCTCCGCCTCCGCCCCAACATAAAAAAAATTTACAGGGCTCTCGTTGCTTGGAAGGTTGGTGCGTCTCTCTAATTTCGACCGCCGAGTCAGATCCGATCTGGATTATTCTGACTTGACTCGGTGACCGTTGTCGGCGCAACGTTACACTTTATTAGCTATTGTGTGCACCATTCTTAACTGCTTCTTTACATTCTTTTCTTAGAGTCTACGTCATATTCTGTGTTAAATGAAATATTGTGTTGTGTTTTAACGATACATTACATAACATCGAATTAACTAATTTTCAATTATCGCTTTGTATTTTTCTTGTTTTATTATTGTTGTTCTTTTAATATTCATTAGCAGGGAGAAGAAATAGGATATGGCACTGCATTGTTGTTGTATGGTGATGTTCACTTTTCGAAATTTATGAATTGTACAATTTGGTTGCTCTCTGCTTTTGTTGCCTATTGGATGCCTGCTTCTAAGATGACATTTGCTTTGCATAAGCTGGACTTCACAGCATTCAACTCAGTCAAATTTGTGTCTCTTTCTCTCTTTCCTTACTTTGTGTTACCCCTTCTTCACTGTTATTTTTATTAAATAATAAAAGAGTGAAGAAGGGGTAATGTAAAGCAAAGAAAAGAGAAGGAGACACAAATTTGGTTGAGTTGAACGGTGTGGAGTCCGGTTTGTGCTAAGCAAATGTCATATGAGAAAACTTATGAATGTTTGGCATTCATATTTTTTATTTTTATAATTATTATATATGTATTTGTATTTATCTATACCTATATATAAAAGTGATTTTCCTCTTAACTTTCACTTTATTTTATTTCAATTTTATATTTATCTTTATATTTTATTTTGTTATTTTAAATATGTGTGAGAGGAGATATTTGTCATTTTGTGAATTCTTTATTTTTAAAAACTAAATTTTGAATTTTAAATTTTGAATTTTTGAATTTTCAATATTTAATTATGAATTATTTAGTAATTGTAAACATAATTCAAAATGTTTTGAGTCACTCCTCTTTTCACTTAACTAACCAAACATTTGCCTTCCAACCCCATTCTTCTTCCTTTCTTTCTTCTGCAATGGTTGAGAAAAATCACTTACACCATCCAAGAACCTCTCTCCGCGACGTCATTAAACATGTAACTTTCTCAATTAACTCTGGATCTAAGAAGTGAACCCTTTTTCCCAAAATTGTAACGGTGTGTATGATGCAAGAAAAAAAGAAGAAGAAAATTTGATGCTTTCAACAAAAAGAACTCTTTCATTATTCTTAGGCATGCACATTCTCTTCTTCATTACCCAACTTCTTTATTACACTTTTTATGATTATATATTATTTATCATTATATTTATTCTTCTCTCATTTCTCCTCTCTTTTTTCTGCAAATTTGTTCTTCTTTTCTTTGCAAGTTTGTTATTTCGTATCTTTGTGGAATTTTTTCCTCTCTTTTTCATTCTCCCTATGTGTGTTTTCGTGTTTTCGTGTCAATTTTATGCGAGTACACATCTGAATATTTTGTGTAATATTTTTTTTTGATCTATTCTCTCTCATTCTCTTTGAACTTTTATTGAGTTTTTTTTAGAGGGAGTGAGAAAGAGAAAATCTAGAGCGAGAGAGAAAACAATGAAGATCACACGTCGTTGTTGGTGCTTAGATGCACAGGTGAAGGTTATGATCCCATGATTCTCGCGAACGCTTCCGACAATGAAGATCACTTTGACTACTCCCAACCCCACATTGTTAATGAGTTCATCGTCTTTGTCGATCGTATCGCCAGCAAACGCACCCCTCAAGGCCAACGTTAATATGTACAACACGAAAGTTCCTTATGTGATTAATTACATGTACACCTCATGGTCAATTATATCTTGCATTATCAAGAGGTGTTTCCTAAGCTTCAATAAAAAATCTTATTAAAGAAGGACACCTTGAAGGGGAAGATGAAATTTTTACCAAAAATGTTGTTTATAGAGATATTTTGTTATCTAAAAAATTAGGTATAGTTCATTTTATGTTTGTGTGGCACGTAAGGATAAGTATATGTGAATATTCTGTTTACACTATTTGTTACTAGCAGAAACAGAGGCGTCTATGTATCCGTATTTTTTTTAATTATTATATAGGTATATGTATTTATTAAAAATAAATTAATAAATTAAATGTTATATTGTGGTTGATTGAAGATGTAACATTGAGATTAAAACATATTTCAAAAAAGAAAGTAACCGTCGTGAAAACTGAGGAGATGGACATTAATTTTAAATTTAAAACTACTCTACCTTCAAAACTGCTCTACGTTCAAAACTGATTATGTTTTCATATTTACAAAATTACAAAATCACTAAAATTCTTTTGATAACTCTTGTAATATAAAGATAAAATTAAATATACATATATATATATGTATAAATGGTTATTTAGGAAAATCTCCTTTATATATAGGTATAGATGAAAAATATATATAGTTATCATAAAGATAAAGTGACATGATCAATTATTTGATTTGTAATCACTCAGTTGAGGCTCTTGAACATTTGTAGTATTAAAGTGAACCCTTATCTCATAATTTGTTTCAATTAAGAGAAAAAAAAAGAGAGAAACGATAAAGTGACATAATCAATTATATGTAATCACTCAGTTGAGGCTCTTCAACATTTGGCGTATTGAAGTAAACCCTTATCTCATAATTTGCTTCAATTAAGAGAAAAAAGAGATAAACGATAAAGGGACATAATCAATTATATGTAATCACTTTGTTGAGACTCTTCAACATTTGTCGTATTGAAGTAAACCCTTATTTCATAATCAGTTTCAATTAAGAGAAAAAAGAGAGAAACAAAACCCAGAAAAACAAATTTGAAAGGAACCGCTCACATTTTAAAAATTTGCTAAATTTCATAAATTTTCAAAATTGTTCGCTTTTGACAACATTTTGTGATAAATAAAAAGGACAGAATAAACAGCCTAAAATAATAAAATAAAATATTAATATATAAAAATAAAATGAGAAAAAAAATATGTATATCAAAAACAGTTACAAAAAGAAGAATCCTTTTTAATATAAAGATAAAATTTTAAAAAATAGATATATAAAAAAATGTTATTTAGAAAAATCTCTTTTATATATAAGTATAGATGAAAAAAAATATAATTATCATAAAGATAAAGTGACATAATCAATTATATGTAATCACTTTGTTGAGGCTCTTCAACATTTGCAGTATTAAAGTAAACCCTTATCTCATAATCTGTTTCAATTAAGAGAAAAACGAAACCCATAAAATCAAATTTGGAAGTAGCCGTTCATGTTTTAAAAATTTACTAAATTTCAGAAATTTTCAAAATTTTTCACTTTTGATAACATTTTAGGATAAATAAAGAGGACGAAATAATCAACCTAAAATAATAAAATAGAATATTAATATATAAAAATAAAATGAGATAAAAAAAATATGTATATCAAAAACCGTTAAAAATAAAAATCCCTTTTAAAGGTATAGATTATATATTAAAGATAACAAATATTCACATATTTATCAAAAAAAAAATTATGAAAACAGAAAATTATATATATATATATATATATTATAAACAATGAAACACTTAAAAAATATTAATCATTCCTATTTGATTAAGCCAATTCATATCAAGATATATGATTTTCCATAATAATAATGATAATAACTTTTTCTATTTATAATATAATGTAATTTTTTATTATTAATATAAATAATAATATTGTTTAATATATAAATGAAAAAATAAAAAATAGAGTTACACATTGTGTAACCACTGGTTAAAATTAAAGATATTTGACTGAATGCAAAATAAAGTGTGTGAGAAAATAAGATAATTTATTGGGTGTGAGGGGATATACCCCAATTCTTCTTCTTCTCTCATTCATTCACTTCTTCATTCAATCATCTCATTCCCAATGAGTTATTACAATCAGCACCAGCAACCACCGGTCGGAGTTCCACCGCCGCAAGGTTCCTCCTTCCTTTTATTCATTCTCACTTTCTTTCACATTCTCATTCTAATTCCCAAAATCTTTCCAAATTCGAAGAGGGGAGGACAGGGTGCATACGAAGCAAGCGATTGAATTGGGAAACAGAGTCATCTTGATTGGGTCTGAGGGTGAGAATGAGAATGAAAGAGGGAATTAGGGTTTGGATGAGAAAGAAGAAAATGGGGGAGAGAAGAAGAAAGAGAAAACCTTAACATTCTTCTTTCAACATTATTGAAGAACAGTGTCATCTTCAAGAAATGGGGTCAGAGAGTTAGAATTAGAGTGAAAGATGGAATTAGGGTTTGGAAGAGAAGAAGCAAATTTGGGTTTTGGAAGATGTATTGTACAAAAAATTAGTTAGAATTTTTAAAAGCTAAATCGGTATTCGACTTTGCTTAAAATTTCATATCTAGCACCATTTATAATTTTAATTTCCCATTTAACATTCTTTTGTTTTTAATTCTCTATCTAGCACTTTTTTTTTTTTTTTTTCTTATCTAACACCTTTTTATTTTTTATTTCCCTATCTAACATGATCAAATAAAAAAAAATGTTCATATTGTGGACACATAAAGAACTTGTCCCAATATTACTGGATTGTGCACCTCTCGTCATTAATTATGTTTTATTTCGCACAAACTATTTAATGTACCATTGAAGAAAATATTAAATGAATGATCATCTTTCATTTATTTTTCTTGTTATGATCAATATATACTTATTTAGTATCGCCTTATATCTCTTATATTTATCTTATTTGGATTTTTTTTTATATTTTTTATCTTTATCTTGTTTTGTTTTGCCTTTATTTTATATTTTTTAGTTATTATTTTTTTTATGTCATTCTTTATTTATTTCTTTTTTTTTTATTGTTGTTGTTTTTATTTTCTAGACTTATTTATTTTTGTATTTTTTCTTCTTCTCATTTTTAAGCATTAAGGGTAACATTTGTATTAGTTTGTTTTTAGGATTTTGCATTTAAGGTAAACACTTCAATATTATTTGTGTGTCCACTATTAATTAATACTAATTGACTTTTTTTTATAATTATGTCCTGTATTTTTTACTTGAAATTAACATGATTACATCATCAATAATAATAAATAATAAAAATAAATACTAATTTATGTTTATAGATTCAACTTTTATGTTGTTGTAGGGTTTAATTTTTTATTTTCTTCATTTTTAAAAAAAATAATTTTAAACTAAACATTTTAAATTTATTACTTTTTATTTTTATTTTTTAAAAACTCATTTCTTTATTCACTAATTATATTTCTAACTATTTTAAACATTAAAAATATTTATTTTTTAATGCATTCAAAATTAAAATTATCAAAAAAAATTAATTTATTATTTATTTATTTATTTTTGAAATGGTGCTAGATAGGGAAATAAAAAATAAAATGGTGCTAGATAGGGAAATAAAAACAAAATGGTGCTAGATAGGAAATTAAAAACAAAATGGTGCTAAATGGGGAAATAAAAGTGTAAATGGGGTTAGATAAAGAATTGAGTCATTCAACTTCACACAATTGTTTTTTTAATTTATTGATATGTTCTTATAATTTAAATGGATATACTAATAAAGTTGACTTGTTTAGTGAATTGTAGAGTTAAAAAGTGTAATTATTGTTTTGTTTTCAAAATTAGAAAAAATCATTGTTATAAAACAATTACAACGTAATTAAATAATTTAACTTTAAAAAAACTAGAAAAAGTTCTCCAATATTTAAATAAATGTTTACTTATTAGTGATTAAAATAAAAAATATTCTTGAAATATATTTATATTGTTCTATAGAAATCCACGGCTATATTAAACTTACTTTATTATCACATACAAATTCGAAACAGATTTCTTTGAAATCTGATTTTGATTTAGTTGGCCATGAATATGATTTGTGTTCAGAATTCTAAGACGAAAGAGAAAAACGTTAGGTAAGTGTAATTAATTGTAAAAATAAGAAGTATTCATTATATCTTCTTATTATGCTTGCATTATGTTTTACTAGCGAAGCGGACAAAATGTATGTCATTTTTTATTTTTATAATTATTATATATTTATCTATATTTATTAAAATTAATTATAAATTTATAATAATTTAATAATAAATTAAATGTTATGAAATAGATAATTTACTGAATGGATTTTTTATCTATTTTTTTCATTTTTAATGTTACATTTTCAATAACCACAATTTTTTTTATAGTGAGCATATGAGTACACATGATGAAAAGGAAAGAACATGGCAACCCAGAAGAAACAAGAGAAGATAAATGAGAATGAGAAGGAAGTGTCAAGCACATCAGCACAATGTTGTCGCCAAGCAATTTGTCGTCGCTGGACTGGCTCACATCCCATGTACCTGGTGAATATGTGGAGTTCTACTATCTCTAACTCATTACGATCTCATGTAAACACGATCATAATATATTTGAAAAACAAACCCAAACAAGAAAGTAGGGCAAGCTAGACATTTTTAAAACTTTCAATATAACTTTAGATTTAAATAATACAATCATAAACATATGAATCATCACACTTCATTCATTATGTACTAAACAACCAAGTGTTTACAAATAATTCATGTTCAGTATCACCCATGCGAGAAATCCACTCAGATACATAAATAGACATTTAACTCTACTTATGGAAGACTAGTGCATTGAATTTAGACTCAAAGATCTGCACATGTCATATTATTTCTACTGTAATATCTCTCCAATACAACTATATGTACATATGAGTCAAATAAACTTGAATGACAGGATAAATCCATATGACGTGCTAGAACAATTATCTTTAAATAGTAGACTCAGTCATATGAACCTTCTTCGACTCTCACCACTTGATAATTTTCATTTATATCATTCGAATATACTAGTAGAGTCAGGATATACCTTATTCTTTTAGACGAATTCCTAATTCAATGCACATTCTAACAATCTTAAAATGGTATTTCCTTTCTTAAAAATATTATGTCTCGATCACACTTTCACATAATTCGTAGTTCATATCACACATCAGTATACCATTCATTCACACATAAATTTAGATCTATTAGAATAATATCTTTCCATATTATTACCGATATTATTGCCTCCATTATAGTGTATATATTCCTAGAATATCTCTTTTACCCAAATATATTGATACTGTAATTATTAGAATAATAATAGTAACCCTAGAATATCTTCTGGTGGGTTGTATTAATAGGGACCAAATTGATTGAATAAATCAGCGATTACAATTCCTTCATGGTATCAGACTAACCGATCCATTCTTCTCTTCTTCTCGTGTAATCGCCCAATGTCGGCCGACTCCCAAAGTTCGAAATCACCAACCTTTCATCCTGCTTTCGCTGTTTCTAATATCAATAACCACATCAAAATCACTCTTGATACAGAAAACGTCCATTATGCACACTGGACAGAACTTTTTATCAACACTGCCAAGTCGTTTGACGTGGCCGACCATATCGTGCTACCCAAAGCAGACAAGCCAATTACCAAAGACGCCCAATGGGAACGTCTCGATGCTATTGTCAAACAATGGATATATAGCACCATTAGTACGGACCTTCTCCATACTATCATCACATCAGGAGCCACCGCCCAAGAAACTTGTGACCGCCTTGCCGACATCTTTCAAGACAACAAACACTCCAGAACCGTCTTTCTCGAACAAGAATTTGCTCGTATTCATATGGACCGGTACCCTACTGTTTCGGCCTACTGTCAGTATTTGAAGATGCTTGCCGACAAACTTGCAAATGTTGGATCATCGGTCAGTGACAACCGTCTCGTTCTCCAACTGGTGACGGGACTCTCGGTCGATTACGCCACCATTGCCACCCTCATTGAACAAAGTAATCCTCTTCCCTCTTTCTATAAAGCTCGTTCTATGCTTCTCTTGGTAGAAACATGTCGCTCTCGTGCTGTCACAACAGACACTGCTCTTGTTGCATCAAAACAACTTGATCCACATCCTATCTCTAAACTCCAGCCACATCCACTGGTGCCAACACTCGACCACCATATGGTCGTGGTAAAGGCAATAAAGGTGGGCGCTCGGGTGGCGGTCGTGGACGAGGTCAGTATACTCCGCACCCTCGTGCTCCGCCTACCTCGTGGATGTGGTTGCCTTACAACCCTTGGGGTCAGGTTCCCAATTGGACACCACCGCCTTGCCCATACCCTACGAGTTCTTGGACACCACGACAACCATCAACCGCTTCATCTTCCCCTAGCATCCTTGGCCCTCGTCCTCAACAAGCGTTCGTCTCCCAGTCCGCACCTGCCGAGCCCTCAACCGGTATGTTTGTTCCTGCGGATATTGTTGCGGCTATGCAAACACTCTCTCTTCAACCACCAGATGACAACTGGTATATGGACACTGGGGTCACCTCTCATATGACGGCTGACCAAGGTATACTCTCCTCTTATTCTCACTCGAGTCTGAATAATAATATAATTGTCGGAAAGTGGTCACACTGTTCTAATTAAAGGTTTTGGTCACACTCTTTTACCTAACACAAACCCCCCTCTCACCCTAAATAAAGTCCTACATGCACCCAAACTTATTAAGAACCTCATCTCTGTTCGCAAATTTACAACTGATAATTCTGTTTCTATTGAATTTGACCCGTTTGGTTTTTCGGTTAAGGATCTCCATACGAAAAATCAATTGCTGAGATGCAATAGTGTGGGTGACTTATATCCTCTTCACAACACCCCTTGTCGTCCAAACTCCTCCTCGCCTCACGCTCTCACCGCCACCACAGCTACCACATGGCACAATCGTCTTGGACATCCGGGACTTCCTAGTTTTAATTCTATGCATTGCACTCTTTTCCTTGATTGTAATAATAAAAGCCCAAGTCACCATTGCCATTCATGTGAACTTGGCAAGCATATTAAACTCCCTTTTTTCCCATCTATGACTCATACTTACTCTCCTTTTGACATCGTTCATAGTGACTTATGGACATCTCCTGTCCGAAGTACCATGGGCCATCAATACTATATTATTTTCCTATATGACTTTACAAATTTCTTATGGACATATCCTATACAAAATAAGTCTCAAGTCTTTAATATCTTTACTGACTTTCACAAATACATTTGCACACAATTCACTAAAGTTATTAAAACCTTCCAGTGTGATAATGGAAAAGAATATGACAACCATTTTTTTCGCCGTCACTTCCTAGAGCACGGTATCCACTTTAGATTTTCATGTCCGCACACATCCTCTCAAAATGGAAAAGCCGAACGCAAAATCAGAACCATAAACAATATCGTGCGGACTCTCCTTCTCCATGCTTCTCTACCCCCCTCCTTTTGGCACCATGCTCTTTCAATGGCCACATATCTTCACAATATACTCCCGAGCAAAGCTAACCACAGTCTAACACCGACTCTCAGCCTCTATCTTCGCCACCCATCTTACACCGAACTTCGCACCTTCGGGTGCCTCTGTTACCCCCAACTTCCCACTAGTCGCATTCATAAGTTGGATGCCCGTTCCACACCGTGTGTATTCCTTGGCTACCCCTCACATCATCGAGGCTACAAATGCTACGACCTATCTACCAAAAAATTCTTTATCTCTCGTCATGTAACCTTTCATGAATCTATTTACCCGTTCAAAGAATTACAACCTCCATCCCCTCACTCTTACACATTCCTCGACACGCCTATATCTCCCTACATCACCCACCACTTACACTCTAACCCAACTCCTCCCACTGCACCCACTCCCACGCCACCTACGTCTCCTATCCAACCTTTACCCCCTACACCACCTAGCCCGCATGCATCCTCCCCCGCACCACCTACGAATCTGCCAACCTCCCCTCAAATGCGCACTCGTGCTCAACACGGTATTTTTCGGCCCAAACCCACATTTGACCTTTCACACTCCACCACCATCTCACCAATACCCAAAAGCCCCATTACCGCCCTCCAAGACCCTAATTGGAACCAAGCCATGAACGATGAATATTCTGCTCTTGTTGCGAATAAGACATGGGTCTTGGTCCCCCGTCCCTCTAATGTTAATATTACTCGTTGCATTTGGTTGTTTAAACACAAATACAGGGCAAACGGAGACTTGGAACGCTACAAAGCACGACTAGTTGTCAATGGCAAATCTCAACAAGTTGGGGTTGATTGCAATGAAACTTTTAGTCCAGTTGTCAAACCTGTCACCATCAGGACTGTTCTTAGCCTTGCTATATCCAATGATTGGTCTATCCATCAACTAGATGTGAAGAATGCTTTTCTTAATGGCCATATCAGTGAAACAATATATATGCATCAACCGCCGGGATTTCGTGACAAAGAAGAACTTGATCATGTGTGTCTTCTAAAGAAGTCCTTGTACGGACTCAAACAAGCTCCACGAGCTTGGTATCACTGTTTCGCCACATTCGTGTCCACCATCAGATTCACCCAAAGCTTATGTGACCATTCTCTATTCATTTATAATTAGGGTACGTCCACTGCCTATCTTCTCCTATATGTCAACGATATTTTCTTGGCTTCCTCGTCCGACGATCTTCGCACCACGATTATTTCAAAGCTTAAAAGTGAATTCTCCATGACGGATTTTGGTCCCTTAAATTATTTCTTGGGAATCGCCGTCACACGCCACTCTGGTGGTCTATTTTTGTCCCAACAAAAGTATGCAACGGAGATAATAGCTCGTGCAAATATGTCATCTTGCAAATCAGCTAACACGCCTGTTGATACAAAAAGTAAACTCTCGGCATCTTCTGGCCCGCCTGTGTCCGATCCTCTTATTTATCGGAGTCTTGCAGGTGCACTTCAATATCTTACTATTACACGTCCTGACATCTCATATGCAGTGCAACAAATTTGTCTCTATATGCACAATCTAAGAGAGGAACATTTTGCTGCCCTCAAACGTATAATTCGATATATAAAGGGTACTCCAACTCTTGGCCTTCATCTCTGTCAATCTTTGTCTACTCAACTCATAACATATACTGATGCCGATTGGGCTGGTTGTCCGGACACCCGTCGCTCCACTTCGGGATATTGTGTATTTCTAGGGGATAATTTGATTTCTTGGTCATCAAAACGCCAACCCACTCTCTCCCGTTCCAGTGTCGAAGCTGAATACAGAGGAGTTGCAAATGTTGTTGCTAAGTCCTGTTGGATTAGGAATCTGCTACTTGAATTACATCGCCCGCTTCACAAAGCCACCATTGTTTATTGCGATAATACCAGTGCTATCTACTTGACCGACAACATTGAAATGGATGTTCATTTTGTTCGAGAAAGGGTTGCTAAAGGCCAGGTCCACGTTCTCCATGTGTCGTCTCGTTCTCAATACGCTGATATTTTCACAAAAGGACTACCACGCACGTTATTTGTTGATTTCAGATCCAATCTCAGCGTCCGTGAACCTCCCGCTATGACTGCGGGGGAGTATTAGAATAATATCTTTCCATATTATTACCAATATTATTGCCTCCATTATAGTGTATATATTCCTAGAATATCTCTTTTACCCAAATATATTGATACTGTAATTATTAGAATAATAATAGTAACCCTAGAATATCTTCTGGTGGGTTGTATTAATAGGGACCAAATTGATTGAATAAATCAGCGATTACAATTCCTTCAAGATCTTTAAAACAATTCAAAATTATATAAAAAAATCACACAAACACATATAATCAATGTTTCAAATATATGCATAATTAAAATTTACATATATCAATATAAAATTTTGAAATTTTTATACAATCAAAAAAGTTCTATGATTTTATATTGTTCAATAACATGTATTCTTAGAACTTACAATTTAACTAATATTTCCAAGACTTTCAAACTTCAAAATTCATCTTACATTCAAATTTCAACAATCAACTATTTTCATAACACCTATCAATTCAAAACAACACTTGTTTTACTTCACAAAACAAACCCTGCAAGAAAATTTTAGAACTTATGACCATGTCACATTCACATCTAGATTCTCTAACTTAGTGTTTTATTAAAAGGTAAAACTAGTTTTCCTTACCTAATAAGTACTCAAAAAGAGTTCTAATTCCTAAAAAAGTAGGAATAACATAACCTACACCACAAAGTTTTGATCAAATATCTAAACAAATCATTAGTTACTCTTAATATTTTTTATGAAAATTACATATATTTATTAATTAATGTGTACTCTGGAATTTGATAATCATAAACTCGATAGACAAGTTATACATTAATCAAGAAGTTTATTGATAAATCAAATTTGTTCTTATATTACAAGCTAAAATATATAACTTGAGAGAGATTCTTTCTTTCCTTATATTTTTATCTGCTGATTTGTTTATATAATTTTAAAAAAAAATTCAATTAACTCGACTTATTATATTTTTTTATATGTATGTTTGATCTTCTTAAATAGTTATCCCTTTCCATGTACACTATTATATATTAGAATTTAATGAAAAAATATTGACACTAATAATATACAATAATCAGATACTCAACTAATTAATATGACATACACTAAATTGATTATTTTGATTGATGAGAAATATATTTGTCTTTCAAAAGGTTAGCTCATGGAGATGGAAATGGTTTCTAGCAGAAAAACAGAGAAATGACTACCTTTTCTCTCAGTGAAACCCTAATCAGATTGCGTGCATTAAAAGGTGACACCTATAGGGCTTACGTTAGTGGTACTCAAGTTTTAGAGTTTAATCATCATACATATCTTACAAAGTCATCAAATCCCAGAAAATTAATCAAGAATTTTTTTGTATTAAAAAGAAAGTATGATTAAATATCATACTTGTATAAAAGTAAATAAGTCATTATGTCTCATTCATGTGACTTTCTCCAGAAATTTTAAACAATGGGAAGAATCTCATCATTTTTCTTTGTATTTTCACACTAATTTCTTGATCCAAACCTCTAAACTCTCTTCTTTCATATTGCGCATTACAACTTTAGTATTAATTAACAAAGACATGAGACTCTCTTTTTCATTATTGTGATATTTGGTTCTGTAGTGAGTCATGGAAAATTTCAGGGTGAATACATAGATTTTTGCAATTTTGTGATGCATCTGGATAAATGGTTGACCAGAAAGGAAGGAGAAGATAGTTTTTTTCTTTTTATTGTAGGAAGATGCAGAGAGATTACAAGAGTGCAGAGATATGATTGCTGCACAATATTTGAAGTGGTGAAGGTGATATAGATTGTTGAAGCGGTGGTGATGATTATTGCACTAAAGTCAATTCAATTAATGTTGACAGTGAATTCAATGTGTATGTGGGGTGTGCAGTGCATGGTCATCATCATCTCTGATCAAAGTGGTCACAACACAACACACACACTCACCAAAGCATCTATAAACTCTTCTCTATCCTCCTTTCCTAGAAGGAAACAAACCGTAAGACAGAAAAAATTAGAATGAAAGAAAAAAAAAATATATTCAGAAGAGAAGTTATTTGTTGAAAATGTAATCAGTAAAAAATTATTTATTTATTATTATTATTATTATTATAAAAATAAAAAATATATTTAATCAATTAAATATTTCTAGTCAATTATGTTCATACAAGAATTTCAACCTTTATTTAAAAAAAAAGACGTAGCCAATGAAACTGTTTTACACCATTTTTATTTCATTAAAAGACAATATAATTAATTATGTTACACATAAATATAACATTTTCTGGATTTTTTAATTTCTTATATTTTGATTTTCAGGTTTATTCTCTATGTTTTCAGTTTTTCTTCAGCAAACTAAGTGTTAAGGTGTGCATGGATGAGAAATGAGGTTGAGCATATTTTGTGCCTCAATCACCTGCATCATTATTCGATAGATATTTTTGCTTACATGAAAACAGAAAGAGTCTGAAATTTGGCATGGGAAGGTTCTTGCTGTTGATATGGGAAGATAGAAGATGATGGAGGATGTAGTTTTGCTTATATAGATATTGGCTCGGTCCAATGGTCTACAATATATGTGCTGTTCATTTGAGTGAATACAATAATCATATAATAACTTTTAAATGTACAGATCTAGAGATAGGGGAAGAAACACATTTGAATAGTTATATGATACTTAGCCTTTAATAGAGGTATTTCTTAACTATGAAAAATATTACAAGTTCATATTTGCTAGAAGATACTCGTTCAAAAATCAAAGTTCAGCTGTGTGCTTGACTTTAATTTGTCTACATGTTAACTTACCTTTTTCAATCCAAGAGACATGAAACAAATATCTACTGCTTTATCTTTTGGGGAAAGAGGAAAACAAAAGAAAAAATGTTTATCTTCTTCCTCGAATATACTGCACCGTTTTCTGACGCCAATACAACCGAATGGTGCACACAAGGGTGACCAGAGATAAAGGATGGGAACAAAAGAATAATTGATGACGAATAGAACAAGAAACATAGTAGCATGCTTTTACCACATGTCACCGTTGCATGGCCTTGGATGTACATAGTTGCAACGTGTCCAGAACTAGCAAACGTGGCATGTTGCGGTGACGACAAGATATTTGATTTTCTGAGAGAACTGTGAACTCAATGTACGTGGCAGTTCAGGGCTGTTGTTGTCTCAGCTCCAACATATCATGTTCAGATTAAGAGAATTCAAAGCTTATTTAGTGCAGACCACATGCGAGTTCTGAGATTCTAAACAACATTCTTGCCTTTCGTTCATCGCGAAGAAACTAGAGACTCTTTTGTTGTTCAGTTGGATTAAGCAACAAGATGAAGGTTTGTTCTTGTTTTCAGTGTAATTGACCTTTACCTGAGAAGAGGTTCTTTCTTTTCCATGCTGCTAACCTTCTAATAAGATCGAGTGGTTTTGTTTTGAAAGTTTGTTGTGTTGTTAGTGTAGTTCTTTGTTACTTAAGTAGTTAAGGTGCTTTTGGAACTTCTTTAAGGTTCAGGAAACGAGGTCCCATGTTCATGCACCTGGGGAAGAAGAGAAGGTTATGACAAGGAAGCAGAAAGCTGAGTCCAAGGCACATGAAGTGGAGCATTCTCCTAAGAAGGCCAAGGTGGAAAATGAAGATGGTCATGTCAACGGAAAAACTGTAGCTGATGTTGCAGATGAATATGATGAGTTTTGCAAAGCCACAAACGAGCACCTTCCTTTGGAGCAAATGAAAGAGATTCTGGAGGCTAATGGCCTTGATTCTTCTGGCTCTGATCTTGAAATTACACGAAGATGGTTGGTTCTGGTTTCAATAAGACCATTTCTTGAAAGTGGATTTTCATCTTTAATGTAATGACTCAATACAATGACCACATTTTTGTAACAGCCAAGACTTGCTGTTTTATGGTGCATTGGACAAGTGCTCTGTTTGCAATGGGAGTTTGGAGTTTGATGGCAGACGTTATGTTTGCAGAGGATTCTACAGTGAGTGGGCTAGTTGCATTTTCAGCACCAGAAACCCTCCAAGGAAACAGGAACCTATTAAGCTACCTGATTCTGTTCAGAACTCTCTGCCTTCAGATGTGAGATTTTGTTCTTCCTTCTTTTTGTATTTCATTTTTGTTGCTTGCATCCTAAGATTTTGTCTTTCGTTTTGCTGGCTTGTATTCCTATGTGTTTGCCACAGTTGCTAAAGAAATATCAGGACCCAAGTCACAGGCCACATAAGGATCTAGGCTTAGCTGAAAAACCGTTTACCGGGATGATGATATCTCTGATGGGTCGTCTTACTCGGACACATGTATGCACCACTGTCACTGTAGTTCCATTAATACCCTTTATAGATTGGATTTTGACATTCTGTTTTTGGCTACCAAGCATTATTGGAAAACAGCAATTGAAAAGCATGGAGGGAAAGTGGCAAACTCTATACTTGGTACTATATAGAGTTGGTTTTGTCATCCTTTTGTTCCCAGGAATTACCATAACATGGCTTGTTAAATTTTGCAGGGGCTACTTGTTTGGTAGCTTCACCTGCTGAGCGAGAACGTGGTGGCACATCCAAACTTGCAGAAGCCATGTTAGTGTTGTTTAAGTTTTTTGGCAACGTTATTCCTTTGTCCTAATCCTCATTTATGAGTGTGATAATATCTTGGTTTTGTTTGGTTACAAGTTATGAACATTGCAATTAAAAAAATGATCACACAAATAAAATGTACATAAAATCTAGTGTTAGTGGCTAATGTGCCACATTAGTAGTAATACAATATAGAGTTCCTAGTTGATTATGAAGGTGTTTCTCTGTAGGGAGAGAGGTATACCAGTGGTTAGGGAGGCTTGGTTGGTTGACAGCATTGAAAAGCAAGAACCACAGCCTTTGGAAGCTTATGATCTTGCCTCTGATCTTTCTGTGTATGGCAAGGGAATTCCCCAGGACAAACAAGATCCTGGGGAGGAGGCTATTGAATCACTCTCAGCAGAAGTAATTAATTTCCTCTTGCACACTTCATGCCTTTTTTATTAAAGTGAATTCATGAATAACACATTGAGCACACTTTTATTTGTGTTTGATTAAATTTGTTCCAAACAGCTCAAACTTTATGGGAAGAGAGGGGTCTACAAAGATACCAAGTTGCAGGAACAAGGTGGAAAGATATTTGAAAGAGATGGGATATTATACAACTGTGCCTTCTCCCTTTGCGACCAAGGACGAGGACTGAATGAGTACTATTACGAACACCAATTTCACTTCTAGTCCATATTGACATATATAGGATAAATTTACCTAATTTGTTGGTGTTAATTTGGGGCAGCTACTGTATCATGCAACTGATCGTTGTCCCAGAAAATCGTTTGCATATGTACTTTAAGAAAGGGAGAGTTGGCGATGATCCAAATGCAGAGGAGCGATTGGAAGAGTCGGACAATGTGGACAGTTCTCTGAAAGAGTTTGCGAGACTCTTCGAGGAAATAACAGGAAATGAGTTTGAACCTTGGGAAAGAGAGAAGAAGTTCCAGAAGAAGCCATTGAAGTTCTACCCCATAGACATGGTACAATACATTTATTCTCTCTTAAATTATTTGCCCATGCCTCCTCTTTTAGCTAACACAGAACTCTGAAATTGAATAGGATGATGGAGTTGAAGTTAGACACGGAGCACTAGGTCTTCGGCAGCTGGGGATAGCAGTAACACACTGTAAACTTGAGCCAATGGTTGCAAATTTTATGAAAGTTTTGTGCAGCCAGGAGATTTACAAGTAACTATAATATCTGATCATTATGATGCATGGGATTATTACGCAGTTTCAAAATAACATACACTGTTTTCAGGTATGCATTGATGGAGATGGGTTACGACTCTCCGGATCTTCCAGTAGGAATGGTTACAAATGTTCATCTAAAAAGATGTATGTACATGGGCAACGTTTTTACTAGTTCTCTAATGTCGCTCAAGAAACAGTACTGACAATTGACCCTTGTCAGGTGAGGACGTTCTCTTAGAATTCATAGACAAGGTGAAATCATTGAAAGAAACTGGGCTTAAGGCTGAGGCTGTTTGGACTGATTTTAGCCAAAGATGGTTCACTCTGATGCATTCCACAAGGCCTTTCAATTTTAGAGATTATCATGAGATTGCAGACCATGTAAGCACAGTTAGTCACTAACTTGATTGGTTCAATTCGACCACTACCTCAAACGACCAATCTCTTATTTTCCTAGGCTGCGGCTGCCTTGGAGGGGGCGAGAGACATAACCCTCGCTTCTCACCTCATAGGAGACATGACTGGCTCAACCATCGATGACCCATTATCAGAGACATACAAGAAATTGGGTTGCTCAATTTCTCCCCTGGACAAAAGTTCAAATGATTATCAGATGATTGTGAAATATCTTGAAACTACTTATGAGCCTGTCAAAGTTGGTGACATAGTAAGATTCTGACTTTTTGCTTTGTGTGTTTAATGTAACCATTCACATATCTTCTCGAGTGTTCACTTCCAATGAACTTCAGGATTACGGGGTGTCAGTGGAAAACATTTTTGCGGTGCAAACAGGTGGTTGCCCTTCTTATGAAAACATAGTTAAACTGCCAAATAAAGTTCTTTTATGGTGTGGTAAGATACGCAAGCATTTCCTTAAAATTGAAAGGGGAAAAGCAAAAAAGTCTTATTTGATTAGCTTGATTCTTCTCAATGACTGTACATATTTTATGATGCAAGGATCACGAAGCTCAAACCTTTTAAGGCACTTGCACAAGGGATTCTTGCCAGCAATATGCTCACTACCGGTTCCGGGTTATATGGTATTATAAATAAAAATAGTTATTCAAATGTAATGTTTGTGAGAATTCACTCATCCCTTGTTACGTACTTTTGGCAACAGTTTGGCAAAGCTATTGTCTGTTCCGATGCTGCAGCAGAGGCTGCAAGATATGGTTTTACTGCTGTGGACAGGCCAGAAGGGTTCTTGGTTTTGGCCATTGCTTCTCTAGGGAATGAGATTACCGAATTTAAAAGCCCACCCGAGGTATCCAAAATGGACTTGTTATCGACTTTCACTAGGAGCATTTCTTAATTTGTTTTCTACGTTACCGACTCGGAACAATTATTTTGTTTTCAACACCATTGACACAGGATACTTCATCTTTGGAGGAAAAGAAGCTTGGAGTGAAGGGGCTTGGGAAGAAGAAAACAGATGAATCAGAACACTTTGTTTGGAAAGATGATATTAAAGTTCCTTGCGGTAAACTAGTTGCCTCAGATCATCAAGATAGCCCCCTGGAATATAACGAGTATGCTGTCTACGATCCTAAACAGGTATATTACCCATTTTGCTACAAGAGTGGACCAGATTATCAATCCTAGAACATTTTTTATTATTCTGAGATCCGTGGACTTTTTGCTTACCAGGCACGCATAAGCTACTTGGTGGGAGTGAAGTATGAAGAGAAAGGTGTGGAGATTGACACGGCTGAGTAACGGGACCAGAAAGGATGAAAGAAAAGCTTTTTTGTAATTCGCAAGTTCAAAACTACCATCTTGTCTGAAAGGTGTACCGGTGGTTTATCTAGTTAGTAAAAGTTCTTATCTATGTCATTTTGATGTATATTTACGTGTGACAAAATAGGCTGTATGTTGTGTCACATTTTGATGTAAGTCAATGACCAGTAGCTTAGGTTAAGAAAAATATTTTGTCCTACTCATGACGGCAATAGAGTGGAATTACATCTAGTATGTCGGTAAGTCTTAGTTGACTACTCTTCAGTCGGTATGAATGAGATCATGAGTAGAAGAAATGGTATAATTACGTCCTTTGTATAACTTGACTGCATAATCAATGACAATTATGATTATAAAAGGGATCTAATCTACAGCATTATGAGTCACAAAACCAACATGGATATTCTTGTAAGTTTGTACCTCTAAATAGCATTTGGCCACAGAGTAAACTTGTATGAAACATACCACGGAGAAATGCACCCAATTGACCTGACGCCCTGCATATTTAATGAGCATTTATAAGCCGCAAAATAACAGCAACCTATAACCAAAATAACAAGGCTGAACACTACACCTTAAAACGGGCATGCCAATTAATAATTGTTTAGCTTCATCTGCCTGAATTTGCGAAGTCGTTAATATACCATTTCAGCATCCAATAAAGTGCGTGTTCTTCCTTTCTGTGCAAAAGACGGGGCAATTATCAAGTCAAGGATAAAACAGGCAGATGATCCGAATATGCCTTTTCCCTAATATCCCTCATCTTTTACCAAATCACTTGTTTTACTTTAAAAGGCCATTATGTTTTATATAGATGCAATAAAAACATTTTGGCGAAGGCATGCCTGCACTCCAGAATTTTAGTTAGCTAGTTATCACAACCAGAGAAACAAAGTTACCCAATTTAAGGGAGTCCAAGCAAAGAGTACTGAACAAACACAAATAACATATGGACATGCCTAATCATCATTAACGGGTCAAAGCTGTATTGATCTAACCAAAATTTACACTTGGGTGTTGCCTTGAGGCTTCATGTGGGACAGTACAACGCAAAAACAAATCTTGAATCGGTATTTTGCTTTCCACTATCTGTGCATTTCACAGTATTACAATAACAGAACAACAATTAACAGATGCCCTCTACCACTTGCAGGAGCAGTTCAACATCCATCAATGATACATGACAACAGGAGGAACCTTAAACCTGTCCTCAAGGAAGGGTATTGGCCTGTGTCCATCAACAAGGTCCCTATAAAACGCATACTCAGCCTCATAATCATGCAAATGAAGCTCAGCCTTCTGGTTAGTGTGGTAATGATGCTTGGCAGAGGTCGATTTCCCGAACCCATAAATGCTAACCCTATCACAAATACCCAAAGCCAGCATCACAGCCTGCATCCCAGAAGAGTAATGAAAAAGAGCCCCATCGTGAGCCTCACCCCACTTCTCCAAGCCCTTCCCACTCTCCTCCACGAACCTCTTCAACGAATAATACTTCACAATCCGCGCACACAACACATCAAACCTAGGATCAGTGACCAACAAAGGAGCCTTGTGAGAAACATTGCACACAGTGTAATCCAAGAAATGCACAGCTTGGCAAATGTACATGACAATCGGAACATGGTCACCATAAGGGTGACAAAAACACCCTGCCCTTCTAGCACATAAATGCAGAATGTTACTGTTCATAAATGATATACTAGTTTTCTTCCCAACCTTGGTCTCAAAATGATCAACCCTAGCATTGTTCAACCTTATCACAGCCTCATGTGCATCAATTTCACTTCCATAATCCCTATTCAGCAAAATCCCACTGTTCCCAACAACAGCACAAGAAGAATACTTTCTTTTGTCATTGGTGACTACTTTGTTGAGCGAATCAATTGGAAGCTTAATTGACCGAGTCAACTCGGACATGATACCGGGTTGGAATCGTCGCTTCCTGAACCAATCGTGTAGAACCTTCCGGAAGTCGAGCCAGTACCGGTAGAAAAGGGGCGACCGGAGCGTCGCCGGGAGGTTGGAAGCGGTTCCGCCGCCGCGGTCGTGGTGAATGAATCTGCGCCAGGAGACGAATGTGCGGTGGCGCGCGTGGCTGCCGAAGTTTCCGTCAAGGAGGTTCTGGATCTCCTGCTTGAACTTCTCTTCGCCGATTTCAACGGCGGCGTGGTGGAGGAGCGTGTCGTTGAGCTGCAGCGGCGGAGGGTTGCGGATCCGGACGCGGTACTCCAGCTCGATGGAGAGGATGCCGCGGCGGAGGACCGCGCGTGAGGTGAGCATAGCGGCGAAGACGAGGAGAAGGAGGAGCGCGAAGAGAGGCCGAACGGTGCGTTTCATCGGAAGACTACTCTTGACGGAGAAGTTAGGTTTCACAACTGCTAAATGTGGAAAAGAAAACGAACCAATGATTGGTTTGAGGGTTTCGATTTCAGATCCATCTTTTTCTTCTGTGACCTTATGCATGGATGAAAAAGAAGAAGAAGAAGAATGAAAGGTTGGATCTTTTGGGTTTTGTTAGAGTTGATGATAATGCATGGGGAATGTAATGTGGAAGTTGAAACTCTTTCTGGGTCAAAAAGTTATTGCATTCATCATTGCAGATTTGGGTATTGGAATAGAAAGTGGGAATGAAGCTGTGAAATTGAAGCCATTATGAAGAAGTGAAAAGGGTGAGAAATAGGAAGAAGAGCATGAAGAATATGTAGTTGTAGATGCTGAACATTGTGTGAGTGTGAAGGCATGTAACTAAAAAGAGTGAAGGAGGAAGAATCAAACTAAATCAAACCAAACAAAAACAAAAACCCTAATAAGAATCTAGATTATTAAAATGTGTGTAGTGTGTGGGGAAGGAAATGCATTAGTGTTTCTGGGTCATGTCTAGTGGGCACTATGGGAGAATGATAGTGTGCTTTGCAAGTGAGTTTTAATGGAGAAAAAGAGATGAGGGGTGGGTCCATGTGTTGTTACATTCATTGCTCATAGTCTCATAGATCTACCATTCTAGCAATGCATGGATACAACATTGTAGATACTTAGATAGATCAATCATCAATGTAAATGTTTATATGGTTGCATTTTGGATTTGGTTAATGTGGAATTTACCCATAGATCTCTTCATCAATGTAAATATAATTGGTTCATTTATGAAAAGCTATGTGATTTGCAACTGTTCACATGTTGCCAAAAATAGGCATCTTTTTTTTCTTGGTAAACTCAACTCTCCATGGTGTCATAATTGAGTGATGTTCTGCCATTGGGTTAATTTTTGGCACCACAAATGGGTAATGAAGAAAGAGAAAGCTTAACACTGGAGAAGAAAGCAAAGTGACAAATGAAGATCTACTTTCTATTTTCTCTTTCATTTAATAATTCTCTACTTAATTGAAAACTTCAACTCACCTTTTTAGGTTAAGAATATAAGGAATAAAATTACTTTTCTTTTAAGTTACTATAATCTATTTATACATTAATTTATTGGGGCCATTTAGATTGTTTAAATAGGTTTAAAGTTAGCTTTCAAAAAGCAATGGTTTTAAAAAAGTTCAAAATCTAGGCATCAAATTGTTCTAATATTTTTCTCATTTTAATTTTAAAATATAAAAAAAAAAAACTTTTCAAATAAATATTACTTTTATGCTCTTCAATTATAATAAGCCTTCAGATATTGTTCAGTTAAGTATATTTTATTTTGTTTTAAATTTAGTTTTACAATATTTTTTTTATAAATAAAATAAATTTAATTTTTTATTTTAATTTGTATAATTAATTATTTAATTTCGTCCTCGCATTGAGGTTGTTATTTGTTTTTTAAGTGTTAATAATGTATTCTTTAACACATTTAATATTTTTTCCATTTTTAAATTTATTTCTAGAAGTATGAAAAGTGTTCTCTAAATAACACGTCGAATTATTAATACATTTTAACAAATAGAAATATTAAAACTTACACGATTTTAGGACCCTAAAGTGAATTGTATTTGGTTTTAGAAAATGAAATGAGTTAAACAATTTAGTTGGTATGTTTTAAAATTTGTTCATAATTATTTAATTCGCTTAACTAATTGAATTTATCTCAAAAAATAGCAATTTGTTCATATTTGCATAATTGACTTAACAAATTGACTTGACATAGCGAATTCAATTTCTCTCAATAAATAGCAATTCGTATTCGTTTGTATTTGCATAATTTGACTTGACAAATTGAATTTGTTTTGACAAATAACTTACAGAACTTATTTTTTTTATAATAAATTTTGTTCATCGCAGTATAATTTTACTCAAATAAATTATTTTTAAAAAAAAATATGTTTCTTATATTAATATTTATTATACATTTGCCAATCATTTATTGTACTAATAAAAAATATTATTCACAAGAAATAATTATTAATAATCAAATAAATACAGTTACAAAAAAATTCAATTTAATAAAATGGTTAGAAAACTAATTTATGAGTTAAGATGTAAATTAGTGGTTATTGATTGGTAGTTATATGGGTTATATCTTTATGCACATGTATAATATAAATATTAAGTTACAAAATCATCATTATGAAATATAATATTTAATATATGGATAATCTAAAGCATGTACATTAAAATAATAAGAGGTTAATATCTGATGACAAAATTATACTTCATTCTATGAAATAAGTGTATAAGAAATTATTTTGATCTTAACGTTAGTTGTCAAATTAAATGAAATTTAAGGTTTTGATGTTTAACCACAACGTATAATAAATTAAGTGTTAGTTTTATATGGAAGTTATCAAATCTTAGATTTTACATTGTTGATTCTTAATTTTTTTTCTTAGAATGTTTTTGATTTATGTATTGATTACATTATGTAAACTTTACATGTTTAACTTGATACTTTTATAAATGTTCTATTTTTGCTAATTTATTCAATGCATTTGCGTTTTGTTTAAGAGTTGTGGGAATTGTGTGTTGACATCTAAGGAAATGATAGTATATACAAGATAACATCATGCACAAACTTGGAAAGATGTTAGTTCATATGTTTTATATTGAAAGTTATAATTACAATTTTATTTTTTATTTTTGGAAATACTAGGTATATATTTGATTTGACTTTTGTATAGTTTGTGTTTGGATAATTATATAAAGTATATGTACATAATATTTATCTCAATAACAAGAGATTATTATAAACATATGACTTATTTATTTTTTAATTTATATGTTCAAACTATATATCATAAATACTTTTCATTAATTATTTTATTATTATTAAATTAATATATTATTTACATTAAATAAAGAAGTTAAGGTATTGTTATAGAAGAAGTATGATGCAGAAGTAATTATTTTGTTCATTAGTCTCACATTTGTTAGAAAGTTGAGGTTAAAGACAATTTAAATATAATTTTTTCTTTATCTTTTAAAATATTTTTAAGGACAAAATCATTCTAAGTTCCAAAGTGGATAATACCTCATATGCAGTGATTAACCCTAATAATGTTATTTTAATGAACTAGATATCGAAATATTGATAATTATTGAAATGCATTTTCTTCTTTCACGTCGTTTGTGGGAATGAAAAAAAAAATCCTTATTTCCTTAACCTTTGATTGAAATGTTTATTTCAATACATCCAATAGTCTCTCATGACTTACAAGTCGAAATCTACATCTTCATTTCTTAACCCTTTAAGACGTTTTTTAAATTATTGACTCTACCGAACTTAAAATTCAAATAATAATCCAAATTTTTTATATATTAATTAAAAAATATAATTGTTTTCTTAAATGAGAATATATATAATAATAAGTTATATGTTCTATGCTAAAACTTATATAGTTAGTAATAAACTATAAAAAAAATAAAAAGGTGAATATTAATTATCTTATGTTATATTGGTAAATTAAAATTAAAAAAAGGTGTTTTATACTTATTGACACAAAATAAATGTTGAAATTTCTAACTATAATTAATTTATGATTTGATGAAGATATAAGAAATATTCTTTTGGACAAAATTTAATGTAGTATTATAGTTATTCTTGATGTAATTCTCTAATTAAATTTAAAATTTAGTTCTGATAATATGAAAATGCATTTAATAAAGTGTAAATTATTACAGTAAAACTTGAAATTTGATTAGAAAATAATATGAACAATAAGGTGTAAAGTTTTGTCCTATTTTTTCTTTAATGAAACCTTTTACTGTGAACATTAAAATGGTCAAAATTTTCAAAACTAATACTATAAAAATATTGTTTACTCAACTAATAAATAAAATATTAATAAAAGGTACATTGGAAAATATTTAAAATTAAGGTGAATTATATTAATATTTTTTTATTTTTTATCTAACAAGTGATAAATTCAATGAAGAATTTACCCTTTTTTCTTCTTCTTTTTCAATTGTTATTTGGACAATTTCACCCACAAGTACAATTTAGTATTTTAACTCTATTATCTTTCTATTTTTGGATACTTGTGGAGTAAAGAAAAAACTGATAAAAACATTAAAAAAAATGTTCCAACAAACAAAAAAAAATGTTTAAAACTAGGAAAATTCTCCCTCCACCTCAATGCCTTCCCCATCACCTTCATATTAATTCCAAAAAATTAGTTTTAACATTTTTAAATTTTTAAATAATCCTAAATAAAACATAATCACCATACTTCCTTTCAGTTATAACACTTTCATTTTTCTTTGACCGTAGTTTGTAGTGTTTGAGAGAACACTTCCATAATTTGTATTTGACAAAAAAAATTATTATATTCAACTTTTCAAAATATGAAGATAATTTTATTTTTAATTTTTGCACTTCGTTGATTTTTTATTTTTTATTTTTGGTTTTGTGACTTCTAAGAAATAAATAAGTGAACGAAAGATAATTATCACAAATAAAAACATCATCAAACTTATCTTAACCATAAATTTATCTCCAACCACCGTAAGCAACTAATATTAAATCACTTAAAAATGAAATAAAAAACATCACATTTTTCATTATTATTGAAATTAAAATAAATATATATAAAGACATACTATCTCCCATTAATATTGAAAAAATAATATTTTAAAACATTTTATCTAATATTTAATATTATAAATTTTCGTGATTAAGTTTATATATATATATATATATTAATATAAAGTCATCTGGTAAGAGTCATGTGACTCATGTGATGACTTCACAAAAAAATCAAAAAATAAAATACAAAGGCCTAAAGTCGTGCACCCAGTGACTATTTCAGAAAAAAAAATTACTTTTTATGTAAATTAATGAGTTTAAACATAATTTCACTTTTCAATATAAATAAATAAAATACTTAAAATTAGACAAAGGGAAAAGCATGCTTAGAAACACAATCTCTGTATTTCAAAGTTGTATTTTCAAGTTCAAGTTACCCATTTTCATAAAAATTTACATATTTTGATAAATAGAATGCTACCATTCTTTAAAAAAACATCTCTTAAGTACATATTTAGGTAAATATATAAAAATATTTATTATTTAGAAAAATATTATTCGACATAAATTGAATTGTTTATATAAAAGGACATGTAGATTTACTAAAAAAAAATATTTGAGTTTTGAATTACATTATTAATTATAAATAATTATAAAAAAAATGCATGGGGAATAAGAAAGAGTAAGTAACGTCCATAACTGAAACCTAGGGATTATTTACAACACTGCCACCGCATTCTCAGTTCCTTCCTTCTTCTATCGTTCAAAAACCAGTTATAACTGCCACACCCTCTTTCTCTCTGCAATTTCTTCTCCTCACTCACATCACAGAATTTGGTTGCTGCAATGGCGCGAGTGAACCTGGACGGAAAAACGATACCGATGCTGGCGATTTGCATGATTGGCGGCGGCGGCTTCATCGGATCGCACCTCTGCGAGAAGCTCATGGCGGAAACCAACCACAAGGCCGTGGTGGTGGACGTCTCCTCGGATAAAATCATCCACCTTCTCGACAGGTCTCTTCCCTGGGCGCACCGCATCGAGTTCCACCAACTCAACATCAAGAGCGATTCCCGACTCGAAACACTCATCAAATCCTCCGATCTCGTAATTGCTCTTCCCTTTCCAGTGCTTTTTTTCACATTTTGAATACTCTTATTCAGCTGGCTAAATGTTCCTTTGGTTTGGAATGTGATCAATTAATCTGTAAAACATATTACATATAACTAAAGTTTTAAATAATGTATCATCAATACGGTAAGATATGGCTGATGCTCAGGTTTATTCTCAGCTACATATTTCGAGAACTAGTTTTTAATTCCTGTTCTACAGATAATAACCTAGTTCATCCAAAATATTTAAAAAATGTTTTGCGACAATGTCAATGTTTTTGGAGTCTATATGATTGCAATGTATCTCCAATCGTGTACATGTTCGATTTTCCATAATATCAAGATATGTAATGAAATTGTGACTCAAAAGTGATTGCGACCAAAGTTTAAAATCTTCGCATATAATATCTAAAGGAAAATTAAAGTTTGGGAGAGGACCATGGTTCCCTGTATGATAACATAGCTTATTATTTAAAGTAGTTATAGTTTTAATTTGTGTCACTATTGTAAATAGCGGACAGTTATGAATAATAAGTGTAGTTGACGCGGCTGCAGTTGTTGTTGCAACTCAAGTCTTGACTTTGGGACCATAATTGTTGATTGTGGTTGCAATTTCATGGTAATTCCTGAGATTGTGGAAAATTAGGAACTAATTTGGTTAAATAAATTGTAATTGAAGGTCGTGCCTTGAATTTTCTGTTGTAATTGCGCCTGCATATTTTTTTTCTTGAAACCTTAATCACAATGTTGTAATGTCACAATTCTAGGTGTTATGAAAACTTACGTATATATTGACGGTGCCATTGTAAAATCACAAATATGAACCAATGTGTACGTGTAGTTGTAGTGGCACTGTAGTAGCAATTGACAGCTAACTAAAACCTGGTAGGATTGATGATTTGTCATTTTTATTTGAGATTGAATTTTTGTTTGTTGTAGACGATCAATCTTGCTGCAATTTGCACGCCGGCGGATTACAACACACGCCCTTTGGATACCATATTTAGCAACTTCATTGATGCGATTCCGGTGGTGGGTTTTGAAGATCGGGTCGTTTCTTGAAATGGTTTCTCTTAAAGTTTATGTGTGTATATGTATGTAATTGGGTTGTTCACGTGATGCAGATTAAGTATTGCACTGAAAACAAGAAACGTTTGATCCATTTTTCTACGTGTGAGGTTTACGGGAAGACTATAGGAAGCTTTCTCCCAGAGGAATTTCGAAAGGTATCTCCTTATGTTTGTGCCCCTTGTTAGAATGCAAATTCATACGCTTATTCTTTATGTAAATGAATATCCACCTCTCGTCATAGCAAGGTGTAAAATTAGGAGTTAGTCATTAGGGTTTTAGGGTTTAGAGTGTAAGTCATTTGCTTCTTTTTTTCATTTTTCATATATTATAAAAAGGAAATAGTGTGACTTATTGGTTTAATCATTTTTAGAATTAAAATGAATTTGCATGATGCAGGACCCCAAATATTTTATTCTCAAGGAAGATGAAAGTCCTTGTATTTTTGGTCCAATTGATAAACAGAGATGGTCTTATGCCTGTGCAAAGCAAATGACTGACAGGCTAATATATGGTACACGGTGACCTGGATTTGTCTTTAGTTGATGATCTTTATGATTAAATTATTTCCTTCTTAACTTACTCATCAGTACTAAACTATAGCTGAGCACGCGGAGAATGGCCTCCAGTTCACCATTGTGAGACCTTATAACTGGATTGGCCCAAGAATGGACTTCATTCCTGGTGTGGATGGCCCAAGTGACGGTGTCCCACGAGTCTTAGCTTGCTTCAGTAATGTAAATCAGCTAGTCCGTTTTGTTTTCTGCAAATGTCTTCATGAATCATGATCTTCGTAAACTACTGTGTTTCATAATGCTTGTTGTTCCAGAGTCTCTTGCGAGGGGAGCCTCTCAAACTTGTTGACGGTGGGGAATCACAGAGAACCTTTCTCTACATTAAGGATGCAATTGATGCTGTTGCGTTAATGATTGTAAGTTTAGATAGTTCAGAAGTGAACTTCAATCACCCATGTTTCTGTATGAACTTGGACTAATGTACATGCCAACATGACACAGGACAACCCTGAGAGAGCAAATGGATATATATTTAATGTGGGAAACCCAGACAACGAAGTATCTGTGAAGGAACTAGCTGAGCTTATGATAAAGGTAGCCCCAAAGCTTCAATTCTAACTGTTCTACCTTTTATACTTGGTCTGTAAATATACTCAAATTTTCTTTCACATTAAGGCTTATGCAAAGGTGTCTGGTGTACCTGCCTCTAGTCTGTCAACTGTAAATGTGAGTGCACAAGATTTCTACGGTAAAGGCTATGATGACAGTGATAGGCGCATCCCTGACATGACAATTATCACCAGGCAGCTTGGTATTCAATCATTACTCTTTTAAGGTCTTATTCAATAGAATCTAAACATTCATCTTAAAATGTATTCTTCCGGGTTTCAGCTTGGAAACCAAGGACACCTCTTGATGAACTGTTGGATGTTACCATCCAATATCAACACCGAACATATTCACGTGCCATGGAGAGAGAACTTTCAAAACCGTCAAATTGACCACAAGTTTTTTTTGGAGATTCAGTTTATTTTTTATGTAAACACGCCACTGCTATGAGATGCAGAAAAATGTACATGCTACACTAATTGTGAGGTTATAAATCACAAATCAAGTGTATATCTATAGGTTTTTGAATGAAAATTCCTCCCTTCCCTCCATTTTCACTTCAATTTACTTGTTTGTCCAAACTTTCTTATGTACACACACCGAGTATAAAAGAAGATAGAGTAAAAAGATATTATTTCCAATTATTTCACACATTTACATTGAAATGCATTCATCTCTCTTAATACGGCAAGTCGTAGAGTTAGCAATGTGTTCAGAGTTTACTCATCTTTGATCAATGAATTTTCATGCATTGATTGAATCAACAAGTATACTTATGGTAAGATCCTCTATAAAATTTCATACCAAACATGACAGGAAAGCACCTTGAAATTAGTTTTTACGCTTCATAATCTCAAAACCCAATATAAGGAAAGGAAGTTCCAAACAATGGAAGTGAGCTTGTCTAGTTACGACAAAATTAATGTAACAGAAAAGTACCATTTCTAAGATGAAGTTATGCAACACCAACTATGTAAGCATTCCAAGAATCTTGTTGCTGAAAAGTTGTTGCCTCTTCATATTTTACATTCTTTCCCGCACTAAATCCCTCTGTTTTCATAATTTTTGTGCTGTCTGGCATATCTCGAACCCAAAAGTGAACAGATCGAAATCCAGCCTCTTCCAAGCAATCCCTAATCTCAGGCAACGTCCACCTGAACAATCAAATAAAGATAACAATTGAACAATCACACTTCTTATGATGTTAAAACAACCAGAAATAAACAATCAAACCAGGAATACACTTGAATAACGAGAAATATTCAGTATAATTCTCACCTCAAAAGCAGAAAATCGTTTTTAAATTGAAGGTGGAAAAAAAATAAAGAACTTACAACCGCCAGCTGTATGAAAATGCATGGCGAAGTTTTCTTTGTTCCTTCTTCAAATGGAAATGGAGGCTAATCCTTGTCTTCCGTTGAATAATATCAAATTCAGCTTGCTCCCATACATACTACAGATTTTATTACAAAGTCCATATTATATATAATATTTCAAGGAGAATATTCACAACTTCAATATTTGATAGTCAAAGAAATTCAGTAAGATAAGAATAAACTTGTTTTCATGTACTAATAACATATAGATGCCATTGTATTGGGAAAACATAAAATATTCTTGTCCTTGTCCCGCTGGTTAAGAGGTTCTAGCACCTCAAATTTAGTGTCATCTAATGTTGTATCATAATCATGCAAAAAAAAAAACTACAAAGGTCAGTGAAAATCTACACTCAGTGGCAGAAGAGAAAAGAGAAAAGCTAAAAGAGAACTGAAATTTGAAATTTAACAGTGAAATTCTGAAATACTTGTAAATGCAATAGGTCAATCATGAAAAATATAATGAGTGAAAATAAGACAAGGCTAAGATGTGGGGGAAATTGAGGATCATGTCATGTGTCAACAAAAATGTATACGAGTGGAACAATTTTAGTAAATAATGTTATACTGTTTATACAATGCATCAACTATCTATCCGCGCTGTGTTCCTCATGCAGATGTGTTCAAAATTTCTTTAAAAGTTTATCCAAGTGGATCAAATCCACAATAAACCTGAAAGGCAAATCCACATAGATTGTGGCAACATCACCATGTTAGTCTAATGAATTGTTACAAAATTAATATCAACAATATTATACCGTGAAATTATGAAATCTTCTTTGAAGGCTCAACTTGTGCTCTGAAGATGTACCCCCATATAAATCCATCACAAAAATTCCACCTTTAGTTGACAAGGCTTCACGAGCATGCTTGAAATACAAAACCAGTTCTGCTCGTTTATGTAAACAACAGCAGCTGTAGTTAAAAGCGCACACAATATCTCTTCCAGGTAATGTTAGGTATGTCTTAGTAAACGTATCATCTTGAGCAACAGAGCCTGTGGGATCATCAGATTCCGGCACACCAGCCTGCATATTTTCTTCATTCTGTGCCAATGAAATGTTGCTTACCAGCTTCTGAGGATCCATGTTCACAAGCTTAGACTGAAGTGGTTGTAGGACATTCCCATGAAAGAGGGATATTCTTGAAAATCCATCAGCACCAAGTGAAGGTATATTGTTTTCCATGCACCAATTAAGTGCTTCATCATCCAAATCTAATCCTACTGCTGTCCTTCTTGAATCACTGCGGAGCCATTCTGTACTGATAAACATAAATCACAGACAGGTAAGTAGACTAGGTCTGACAAAAAATATCGTCAGACATCAAAAAGAGAAAAGGATTTACAGTGTATTAGGAACTGCATTACGAAACCACATAAGCAATGATGCAGAAGCTACAGTATGTAGCATGAATTGAACGTGTGTCTTTCCCTCACTAAACACAGTTCCAGACATGCACGAAATGAATTAAAACACCCGTTTAAAATAGATTTAACTAATATGGCATTTAGAGCTATATATGAATCAGCTCTAACGGTAGGATACCAATCTATGAAGTTCAGACATGACTATTCAATTCCAGGTCTCCATGTCCAATACCAACAAATGTACATTGATTGTTCTCTAAGATTCATTAGGGTGAAATCACCACATCCAAAATATTGTTCGATTAAGAGTTCAGTGTCTCTCCTTCATGATTTTGTTCTTAAAAAAATCTAAATAAATTAAAGGAGGAAGATATATATAAATTATGATCCCTAGCAACCCTTGAATGATGTAAGATTTTTAGGGTGTATCGGAACAAAAAACAAATAAGAATTTTATTTGCACATAAATAACAAAAGAGCATAATTTACACAAATTCAAGGTAATAGAGGGCAAGTGAACATAACCAGTTGAGTTTGTCTGTAATTTAGTGATAGTGAGCAGTGTCTTCTTTCTAAACATGTTAACATCGGATAGACAAATTCAAGTCTTCAACCTAGACCAAAACCCCATTGCAGTACTCAAGATTGTGTTGACCACTTGGGATCTAACTAACAAAATTCTTACTCTAGTTCTTGACTTTCGTAAAATGCCCTTCATTTTACTCTTATTTTTCAGTACAAAATGAAGTATAAAAGAACACTGTACATTCCACTGTCATGGCACCCTTGTATGAGTTCGTAACACAATTCCAAACACACTAATGATCGAATATTTGTAAAGTCAGATACCAAAGGGAGGAATGTGTAATGTGAGGGACCCCAAAATGTGATGCTAAGAATCTTAAGGACTAACAAGAATTTGCTACTTCAACTCATCAAACGAGATCACAATTTAGAATGTCCATTAAAGAGTATCAATAACTTAAAAGAGGCATGATTAAGGGAGGATGTACCTAAGAAACGCAGTGCCACAGAAATCTTCTTGAAGATGAAGGGCTATCCTTCCACCCACGTACATGAGAAAGAACTTTTGCAAATAACTTATGTCTCCTTTAGGAGACTGCACAAACACAAACAACAAACAAAAAACAAAAAAACATGATTCACCAAGTCACATTATGAACTTCTCAATCAACACAAAACATCACACTACAACCCATAAATTTGGCACAAAAACTAACAAGTTTGAATGTTGTACATTTCATCATCCATCCCAACAACCAGCTAAACCAAGCATATGCCCATTGACAAAGATACAATCTTTTTAAGTTGGGAACACAAACCTGCACAGATTGTTGGTAAAGGAGGAACTTTGAAGGCATATCCTGCGATTGGTTTTCATGATTTATGGTTGCTTCATCATCAGCAGCATCGTCTTCTTCTTGTTCCTCATTGCTGTCATCACTAGCTTCTTCACCAGAAGGTGAGATTCTTGGAGTGTCATCAATATCTTGGTCTTCTTGAAGATAGCTGAATGAGCCTCTTCCACGGTTACGCCTCTCCTGCCTCTGCTTCTGCTTGTCTCGTTTACCCATTTCGCCGCCGAAAACTGAAACCCCAACTGTCTATAACGTCATAATTTATATTGATGTAAATAGTAACGGTTTTATTTTATTGGTTAAATTTTTCTTCATCGTCTGAAAAAGAATAATATCATAAATAAATAAAAAATCCTTTTTTAATCTTTTATTTCTTAACATTTTAAATTACTTTTGTAAAGACTATAAATGCTTTCTATACCATTTCTCTTAGTTCTTTGACCAAAATTTTATTAAACCCACTATTAAATTTAGATAAAAAATTAGCTTTTATTTTAGATAAAAAAGGGTTTAAATTAAATGAAAAAAAATAAAAAAAATTACAGATATGTTTAAAATAATTTATTTTTCATTTAATTTAAATTTAAATTTCTATAAATCTAAATTGTACACTCTTCTAAAATTATGCATTTCGTGATTAAATTACACTATATATTGGAAATGCACTTAAGAGTTGATGAGGAAAAAAATTCAAAATCTTAATCTATGTAACTTTCTATTTTTCATATAGAAGATTCTATCTCTTTTATCATTTTTCTAAGTTTGAGAAAGCTTTATTCTCCATTTGTCTAAACCAACTTATATGTAGAAATCTTTTGACAATATGAATAACTAGAGGTGTAAGTTGAAGTTTTGGAAAACTATCCACTTTAAACTTGCATATGTATGAATGATATAATGTTAGATTACTAATAATGCATATGATAAGTTTTTTCATTGAACATACTTAATATAACTCTTTTAGAATATTTCAAGATGTAACGATTTAAGATATAATTAATAATTTTTGCAATTTTGGAATTGCAATCTATGTATAATTTATTGATGATGAGTCTTTAAGTTAAAAATGTGCAACGATGTAAATAATATATATATATATATATAAATTTTATTATATATCATTATTTGAATTAATTCATAATATTATAACTAAATTTGATATGACTCGAGAAATATTAATTCAAGATAGAGTTAATAATATTAACTATCTTATTCTTAGATTATAAAAATTATATATATATATGAATAAATTAAGAACCTCAAATTTTAAAATATTAATTTATATGATTACACAATTAAGTGACATGCGAGTTGTTTAATTTAAATTTGATTAGTGAAACACAAAACTTAAGTTCTAAAATAGTGTCAATGTAATACATAAAAAGATTTAATTAGTAAGGCAAAAATTACTTTATATTGTTAGTTAAAAAAAACATTTTCTCTAATTTTAAATTATTGGTTTAACTAATTTATTCTAAAACATTAAATATATTGTCCATTATGACATTTAAACATATAGTATTTGATACAATATTTCCAAGCTTAAAACCATAGAATAAATTGAAAAAAATGAATGTTTTTCCACAAGTGTAAAAGAGTAGTATGTTTTTAAACATGTTTTAACTCCTGATTCAGTTCCTAAACAAACATTCGTCAGTCTAAAATCTTAACATTTTAAAATTAATTAGTATTATTAAAATAAAAGATATTTAAAATTAGGATAATTACATTTTTTAAATATAATTTCATTCAGTAATATATTTATTATTTAATATAAATAAGCTGATTATATGTGTTATATTTGCTTTTTCATTCAATAAATCACTTTTAATATTTTAGTTTTATTTAAAATAACTATATTTTACTTAAATATTATAATGTTATATATATATATTAATTTTGATACTATAATATTTAATCATTATAAATAAATTGGTAATATATCATAAACAATAATATTTTTTTCTTTAATGACAAGATAATAAAATTTTATTTTATATTTTAAAAACTAATAATTATTTTAAGACCCAATTTATTTAGGTTTAAGTAAAATTAATGAAATAATATTTTGAATAAAGTAAGTTTTATGATATCATGTAGTCAATTTCTCTTTTTTTTTCATCTTCTATGAAGTTAGATTGTTCCACTATGGTTTGTATCAACTTTTGGGATAGAAACTTCCACATGGATTAAACTGGTGTGATATTTGGATACCCAAGTTTTTAGGTTTCTGCGTTGTTAAAGTTTAGAAGTTAGTTTAAAAGTTCTTGTTGTATTTTGCACTATTTTGTAAGTTTTAAGTTTTGATATTTTCAAGTGAGTGATGAGAGTTAGACTTGTAGCTAAGTTTAATTTTTTTGTTTAGATATTTGTTGAAAATTGTTATATTTGTTGAAAGTTGTTGTTAAAATGGTTGACATTATTAATTAAGTCAATTGGATTGATTTAAATCATTCTCGCGTCAATTATACATTTTGATATTAAATATGCTAAGGTAACAAAAATATTTTCAATAATTTACATCAATATTTTAATTTAACATAATATAAATGTAAATAAATGAAATATACATATAAGAGTGAGAGAGAAAGAGAAAGATATGAAAAAGAGTATTATTCAATGCATTAAGTGTAGAATATAGAAAATAATGGGGTATTTGTAGAATTCAAGATTGCATAATGCAAGTTACATGCAGTTATAACTCTTATACCTAACACCCCCTCTTATACCTAACACCCCCTTAAATTAATGGTGAGATTTAGCAATGATCATTAATTTACGTGAGAAGTTTACTAAACGTATTGTCAGTTAAGGGTTTTGTGAAAATATCAACGATTTAAAACGTATGACCATGAAAAAGGTGTAATTGTTTTTGTTGAATAGCATCTCAAACAAAATAGAGGTTTAATTCAAAATGTTTGGTTTTAGAGTGCATGATGGGATTGGAGGCAAGAAGGACTGCACCAAGATTATCTAATCGAATTGTTGGAATGGTTGAAGGAAGACAGAGTTTATATAGCAGATTTTGAATCCACTTGAGTTCAATTAAACCAACAACAATGTTGTGATATTCAACTTTAGTACAACTGCGTGAGATGACTTTTTGTTTCCTTGAGAGCCATGCAATAGGACTGGATTCGAGATACACAACAAGACTGAGGTTGATTTTCTATCATCTGGATCAGAGCCCCAATCAGCATCAACAAATGCGTCGAGGGAGAGATGTGAGGAACAACGAAGATGAATGCTATGAGTAGTAGTTCTAGCTAGATAACATAAAATCCTCTTGACAACTTTCCAGTGGTGGTGTTGAGGATTATGTATGAATTGACAAACTCAATTAAAATTATGGGTGAGTTATGGTCGAGTAATGAGGATATATTGAAGAGATCCAACCATAGATCGATATAGTGATGGATCATCTATAATAGTTATGGCATTTTTTTTGTCAAGCTCGAGGTTGAAAGCATCGGTGTTGGTTTAGGCTTTGAAGAAGCCATGTTGTTTTTTTGAAGAAGATCAAAAATACATTTTGTTTGGGAGAGATGTAGACCCCCATCAGTTGTCTAATGAGCTTCTACTCCCAGAAAGTAATGAAGATGCCAAAGGTTCTTTAAGCTAAAATGTTGACAAAGAGATTTGATGAGCAGTTGAATGACATTGTTTGAGTTCCCTATGATGAGAATATCATCTACATAAATTAAAACAAAGAGTATGAGATCATTTTTATAATGAAGTATCACTTTTGGTTGAACTAAAACCAAGAGAAATTAGAGTTGCACTTAGCTTGTGAAACCACGATCTTGGTGCTTGCTTCAATCCGTAGAGAGCTTTGTTGAGCTTATAAACAATGTTAGAATCATCAATTTCAAACCCGGGAGGTTGAATCATGTAAACAAATTTCTCCAAATCCCCATACAAAAAAGCAGTGTTTATATCTATTTGATTTACAGTCCAATTGAAGTGTAAAACAATGGTGAGAATTATATGTATCGTTACAGGTTTTATAACGGGACTGGAAGTTTCAAAATAGCCAAAACTTGGTTATTGATGGAAACCTTTGGCAACAAGATGGACATTGCTCCTCTGGAAAGAACCATCGGCATTGTAGATTTAAAAAATCCATTTGCAACCTGTTGAACTCCAGTAGGAAGAGAGGTTTGAACCCACGTGTTATTGGTTTGTAAAGCAACAATTTCTTCTTGCATGGGTGATAACCATTGAGGATGTTGTTAAGCATCTTTGGTTGACTTGGGTAATACAAAAATATTGTTAGCAGTGAAAATTCATGGTTTAAAAACTTTTTCCTTGGCTCGTGTTATCATATGATAAAGATTTACTCATCATTATGTGAGGTGTTAACGGGAAAAGTTGTGTCAGGTGAGTGGGTATGCTAATCGATGCTGAAGAAGGTGAAGTGGGATGCTAATCGATGCTGAAGACGATGAAGAGAAAGGTTCCACATGGTTTTGCTGGGTGTTAGAGGAAAGGGACAAATGTTCATCATTGGTGTGTTGAATATCAGAAGAGGAAGAATGCTGAAAGATGGTTAAGATAGGGGTAGAAATGGATGAACTAGGAGTATTAGATGAAACAAAGGAAAAAGGGTTAGAAGAGAGAGCATATGGGTAAACATTTTCATAAAAAATAACATGACGAGTGATGTACATATGACCAGTAGGTGATAAGCAAAGATAACCCTTGTGATTAGAAGCATAGCAAAGAAAAACACATAAGGATGAACGAAAACTCATTTTATGTTGAGTATAGGGTCTAAGCAACAGATAACATGCACATCCAAAGATTTTGTAGAAATTATAATCTGGTTCCCTTTTAAACAATAGTTGATAAGGACTATGATTCTTTATTTTTGAAGAAGGTAAAACATTTATAACAGATGCAACTGTAGTAAAAAAATAGCCCCAGAAATTCATGGGTAAAGTAGAGTGTGCAAGCAAGGTTAAACCTATATCAACTATATGCATATGTTTACGCTAAACTAAACCATCTTGTTCATGCGTGTGAGGGCATGTTAAACGATGGTTTATACCATGAGAGGAAAGAAAAGATTTAAAGCATAAAAACTCTTTGGCATTGTCGGTTTGAATGCTTAAGAGTTAAAAACCAATTTGTTTCTCCACGTATAACTTGAAGGATTTGAAAACAGTTAGAGCTTGTGAATTGTTGTGTATTAAGTAGAACCAACATATCTAGTGTAAGCATCCACAAAAGCAATATAATAACAAGCACCATTAGTAGCAGGTGTAGACGAAGTGCCCTAAGTATCTATGAAAACAAGTTGTAAAGGTTTGGAATATAAAGTTTGAGAGACACTAAAAGGTTGTTGATGAGATTTTCCAGCAACACAAGATTCATAGAATTAATGCTTAACAATCTAAGGTATATTACACTGTTTAATAATTTGTTGAATCACTTTAGATTGTGCATAACCAAACAATACGTGCCAAATATGATATGTAGATAAGCATGGTGTAACACTACAAGAAAATTATTAAATAACAACCAAATTTAGAGATAAAAAATAATTAGTCACTATATTAACTAAATTAGAAACTAGAAAATTATTGGTATTTAAAGTGATTTCTATTATTAATAAAAATTTATAAAATAATTTCTAAATTAGTATCTAAATTAGGTACCTAGGTTTTAGTTACTAATATTTTAGATTCTAATTTGGTCTCTAAAAGACTAATAGAGACTAATTTAGAATATAAAGTAGTAAGTAACTAAAACCTTGGTAGTTAAGGATTAGATACCAATTTAAAAACTATTTTATAATTTTTTATTAATAATATAAACTACTTTAGTTTATAAAATGGTCTCTAATTTAGTGAAATAGTAACTAATTATTTTGGTCTCTAAAATTAGTTTATATTTAATAATTTTCTTGTAGTGTAATATCAAAGGTGTAAGCAGAACAATCAGTAGTATGAACAAGATTGGGGAAGATATAAAGGACATCCTTAAGCTTCTCTTGGAGGAGGATTTCGTTTGTTCCCTGATGTTTTACAAGACAAGTATCAACATGGAAGTCAAAAAATACATTGTTATCACGTGCAAACCTAGAAACACTCAACAAATTTTTTGAGATAGTAGGAACATGAATTAAATGCTTTAAAGAAAACACATTATTTGTAGTGAGATCAGTATATGTAGCAGTACAACTTATTTGATAGGTAACTATGAACCATTACCTATAACTTTTTCAGAACCCTGTGAGCAGTGAGGTGATGAGAAACACAACTATCAGGGTACCAACATGGATCATGAAGACTAGTCGGTGTCCCAAGAATCGATGGTTCATCATCATCATCACTAAGGGCAGTGTGCCCAATTTTCTCGCATATTTGACATTACACCCGTTAAGAAAAGGTATTGGGTGGCACCTTGTTATAGTTCTTGGAGTTGGAAAAATGTGGTTTGGAAGAGAAATGTTGTTTACCCTTACTAGAGGTGTAATTCAAAGAAAACAGCTTGGTGCAAGTATAATTTGTATTTGAAAATGAAAGAAGGAACATAAGAAACATTTTCCTGTAGAATTTCATCCACAAAATGTTTGGCTTTTTCGATACATCCTTCCTTGAGCAAGGAAAATAGATTCAATGTCTTCCACCGTATATGGGTCAAGACATGATGTTACTAGCGTGATGAATGGATCATATTCATCGGACAATCCATCTAGTATGGCTTTAATGTGATCCTATGTAGAATCTGGGCACCCAACAACAACTAAGTTGTCCACTATTTTTTTGATTTCAAGAAGGAAAGTAGCTATAGAGCGGTCTTTCTTGGGGGTGTGCAGGAGTTGTTTGTGTTTCTTGATTTGAGCTCTTGTTTGTGTTTTTTTATTTAAGCTCTTGTTTGTGATGCATAATGAGTTTAGAGTTTACTCCAAACTTGATGAGAAGAATCCAAGCCAACCATTTTTGTAAGAATACTGGAAGTCATTGAAGCCAATAGCCATAGAAGAGATAGAACCACCTTCTACAGACATGAGGCGTGAAGGGATACACAATCCTTTCAAGAAGTGTAAAAGATCCATGCTACTTAGAGTTGCAGTGACTTGTTGTCTCCAAACTAAGAAATTATCAGTGTCAAGTTTCAAGGGTATGGGAGTAAGAAAGGTATGAGGAATAAGGGTCATAGTTTTGGAAGAAAAATTTTCAAAACTAGTAAGAATGGATGATGATAAAGTCATAATGTGCTTTGTATACCATATAAAGATGTGAGAGAGAAAGAGAAAAATATAAAAAAAAGAGTACTATTCAATGCATAAAAATGTAAAATACACACAAGAATAAGATATTTGTAGAACCCAAAACTGCATAATTATATATGCAGTTATAACTACTATTCCTAACAATAATACGTGTTTTTTAAGGAGTAAATATTCCATTTGATAGTTAAAACGTTCATCTTGAATAAAATTTTGATGTAAATGATTATTGAGTAATGAATGATCTTGCATCTAGTAAGACTTCAAAGAAAAGTTCACATTATACTTAAATTACTATATAACATGTTTGTGTGTAGTAAGTATGAGACATGTTAAAATGAAATTTAGCATGGATAAATGTGTCTTTGAGTAACTTATTATTTTTGCATCTAAATCCTTCTATTATTTCTGAATAAAAATGAATTTTGAGCTATTAAAAGTTATTATTGTTAGCTACTTTAATTAGGAGGTTACAACTAATATTATTTTAAAATTTGAAACAACCAGTGAAACCCTGAAAAAATCCATAACAAATCACACAGAAAGAAAAATAAAATGTTTATTGTTGAACATGATAAGTTTATGAAAAGTAACTGGACCCATCTACATGCACATTTTCACATTAAACTATAAAAAAATAAAGAATGAAACGCAACGCATTACGCAGGCGAGACAGGGTTCCCTGCACTCAACCTACGCACGCAATAGCACACGCAAACAGTACAACCGTTGGATAAAGATCAAACAGTTATTGTTTCGTATGGATAAATCAAACTCAAAATACGAATCTGAAACACAGACCGTTCGATCTTCATCCAAGGATTCCAATTGACGAATATACATAAACTCGCGAATTCACGAAGTCCGATTCCTTGAGAAGGAAGGTTCGACGGAAGAACCTTCTCTGACTCGCCCAACCAACCCAAACGCTTTCTCATTCCACGCGCATCCTTTTCTTCTTCTTCTTCATCAGATCATTCAGAACCCCAAAAAAAAAAAATTCACCGAAGAAGAAGAAGAAGAAGAAGAAAATGTATAGCAATTTCAAAGAACAAGCAATAGAGTACGTGAAGCAAGCGGTGGATGAAGACAACAAAGGTAATTACGCCAAAGCGTTCCAACTTTACATGAACGCGTTGGAGTACTTCAAAACGCACCTCAAGTATGAGAAGAACCCTAAGATCAAGGAGGCAATCACGCAGAAATTCACCGAGTACCTGCGTCGGGCCGAGGAGATCCGGGCCGTTCTCGACGATGGGCCTAGCGGCCCACCTTCTTCCGGGGATGCTGCCGTCGCGACCAGGCCCAAGACCAAGACCAAGCCCAAGGACGGCGCAGGCGGTGACGGAGAGGATCCTGAACAGGCCAAGCTCCGGGCCGGGCTCAACTCCGCCATCGTTAGGGAAAAGCCCGACGTGAAGTGGAACGACGTGGCGGGGTTGGAGAGCGCCAAACAAGCTCTTCAGGAAGCGGTTATCTTGCCCGTGAAGTTTCCTCAGTTTTTCACCGGTGAGGTTTTGACTTTTTGGTTTTTGATTATGCGATTGAGGGAACGGTGATGTTGTAACCTGGGACTTGAAATTTGAATTTTCTGTTGTTTGGTGGAATGGTTTGGTTGGTTCAGGTAAACGACGACCTTGGAGAGCGTTTTTGTTGTACGGACCACCGGGGACGGGTAAATCGTATTTGGCCAAGGCTGTTGCAACAGAAGCTGATTCTACGTTCTTCAGGTGGGTTTATTGGTTTTCAGATGTTTAAGCTTGATTATGGATGTGTTTGGGTGATGTTTTGCAAAATTGATTTTGGAGTGATGCGATTTGGATGTTTCTGTGTTAAAAGCAAGTTACCGGCAAAACTTTGTGTTTGTTTGGTTTCATCTTGGATTTTCCACAATCATGTTGAGATACCACCAGTTAATGTGATTTTAGATTAATTTGTGTGTTTGGTTTCACGTTGAGGAATTTATTATGGGTCTAGTATTGATCATGAGTTGAAACAACTTTGGATAGTTTTCGCATTTGGATAAAAATAATTATACTAAGTTTTAATAATGCTAACCTGCTTTTATAATAAAAATATCTAAATGTAAATCACTCCACTTTACAATCAGTTTTACCACAATCAATTCATCAAACTATCAAGTTTGTCAACGTTGATCCAAACACTCACTTAGTAATTCAATATATTTCTTTTAATTCAACAAGAAATTAGCTGAAGTTGCTTCAACTCAAAAGCAATTCTAGATCCAAAATCGAATCCTTAACATCAAACCGAACATGTGAACATTAAATTAATTCACATTAGTTGAAATTTCAACATGATTTTGTGAGAACAGAAGTCCCACATAAGAGAAAATTTACTGTGGTGCACTTCCTTGTTACAAATGGAACATAGTGTTGTCATAGTAAGACACACCAAAATCATTTCCTTTTCTTTTTTCTACCTTAGTGCTTGAGAAAAATGAAGAGAGGAATTTTTTTTTTCCTTGAAGGTTCTCACAGAACAGTGTTATTTTTCTCCTTGGATTTAGAGAGAAGGGTATTGCATTTCTTCTTAAAAATTACATTGTTGTCTATTATATGTTATGTACATCTTTTCATCTTTTATTTTAGTTGAGTTCCTATGTTGTTACTCTGGTACTTAAAGTGCTATCAGAGTTTGGTTGCTGATTTATATTGCTGCTATTGATTCTGGAATAGTGTTGTGAATAAATCTTAGTAAGTTCTATGATTGCTACTAGTCTAATCTTTCACAGAAGAAAATAATTATTCCTCTTACTGGTAAAAGGTGTGGTAGTGTGACTGTGTATGTTTAAAAAGGTTTTGACAAAAGAAAAGCTTGATATTTAAGTGTCTCTATTAGTGACCTACTTCTTTTTCATAGGAACTTACTTGGTGTGTTGGTTAATGGTACTATTCATAGCGAAAAGTCGGTTAACTATGACAGTAAAATATGAGATAGTGATGTTCAATGAGAATAATTTCTCATTGTGGAAGTTGAAGACTAAAACAATTTTGACAAAAGACAATTGTGGAGATGCAATTGAAGAAAGACCCATGAGCATCATGAATCAATGGTGGAAAGAAATTAAGACAATGTTATCGCAAATTTGCACTCAGCAATGAGAAATGTGGTTTTGTCTAGCATTGCGAAAAAGACTACTGCTAAGGAGAGTTGTGACACTCTCATCAAATTGTGCGAGGTTAAGTCACTTCACACAAGAATATTCTTGAAGAGAAAACACTGTACTCTTTGAATGAGTGAGTATACATCAATGATAGACCACATCAACAATTTGAATGTTATTTGTGTAGCTTTCAGCAAAAAATTTAACATAGTTGAAAATGAATGTGTAAAGCTTCTACTTTTGAGTTTACCTAATTTGTACGATAGAATGTGGCTCTAGTAGAAGTCAAACTCATGGTGGATCAAAGTTTCTAAGTAAGAAGAATATCAAATGCCATTGTGGCAAGAGAGGACACAGAAAAATTGTTGACATAGGAAGATTGGAGGAAAGAACTCTATGGCTCTAGTAGAAGTCAAACTCTTGGTGGATCAAAGTTTCTAAGTAAGAAGAATATCAAATGCCATTATGGCAAGAGAGGACACACAAAGAAAAATTGTTGACATAGGAAGATTGGAGGAAAGAACTCTATAGCATTAACCTCACAAGGTTGTGTTGCAAGTACCTCAAAAGATGAAGATATTCTAGTTAACGAAGCAGTAATAAGTTCTAATGGTGAAAAATCAGTTACATCATAGGTGGATAGTGGAATCAGGTGCAACTTGACACTTGACTCCACATCGGGATAGATTTTACACTTATGAATTGATCTCAGGTGGATTTGTGTTCATGGGAAATGATCATGCCTTAGACGCACTTGGAGTCAGTACTGTCAAGATAAAATTGTATGATGGTATTGTATACACAGTTCAAGGGGTATGACATATGAAGGACTTGGAAGAAGAATCTATTGCTAATTGGGAAATTAGATGACCTTGGGTGTAAGATCCATATTGAAGGTGAGATTTTAAAGGTGGTGGGAGGAAATTTGGTACTGATGCAGAGAAAATCATGGCAAATTTATACGTGCTTTTAGGAGATAGTTGCAATAAGTATATACAACAGTTGGATCAACAAGTTAAGAAGAAACAATAATGATGTCACATTACAAACTTGATCATATGTTAGAGCAAGGTTTGAAAATCCATGTGGAATGTAATCTCTTACTCAGCCTCAAAGAGGTTACTTTACCTTTCCATGAGCACTATGTGATAAGCAAACAACATAGATTAAAGTTGGCTAACGTACTACTAGAAACAAACACATACTAGTAGACTATATTCATTTTGATGTGTAGGAATCACCAATATTATCCCTTGGAGGAGCAAAATGTTATGAATCATTCATTGATGATTACTCTAGGAGATTGTGGATGTAGTCCATCAAGATAAAGTCATATGTGCTTCCTGTATTCAAGGAATTCAAAGCACGAGTAGAGCTTGAAACTGGGAAAAGAATCAAGTGCTTAAGGACAATTAATGGAAATAAATATATAGATGGAGAGTTTTTAGCATTTTGCAAGCAAGTGGGTATTGCAAAGACAATTTTATGTTCCACATACATCTCAACAAAATGTTGTGGTAGAGTAGGTGAACAAAACTGTTATGGACAGAACAAGAGCTATGCTAGAACGAGAGTGATCAAGCCTTTCTAGATAAAAGCAGTTACAAGTTACAACTATTTGTTACGTGATAAATTGATCATTGTCAACAATTGGTTTGAAGACATTGATGGAGATGTGGAAAGACAAACCAACTTGTTGTTCTTTCTTACATGTATTTTGTTGTCCTGTGTCCGTGATGTTTAACTCCCAAGAAAGAACAAAGTTGGATCCAAAATCTATATTCTTGGACTATGCTAACAATATGAAAGGGGTATCGCTAGTGGTATCTAAGTATCTACAAGGTTGTTGGTAGCAGAGATGTAGTTTTTGAAAAAATTGAATTGCAAAATGAGCATACAAATGATAGGTATAGAAGGGACACTGCGCAGATAGAGAAGAAACTTTCAAATGATTCTTCTCAGTTAGAACATGAGCATGAAGAACAAGAGCCAAATGAGATTAGTAATGGAGGGCTCTGATGATCAACATGAGAAAAAGTTAAACCATCTTAACACTCACAATATGTTATGACAAACCATGATGCGTATCGTCTTCTAAATGAAGGAAAGCCTTCAACTTTTCAAGAGAATGTGAGTAGTTAAGATGCTTCTTTGTGGATGATGACAATGCAAGAAGAAATAGAGGCTTTTCTTAGAAACAAGACATGAACACTTGTTGAACTTCCAAAAGGTCGAAGGCTTTCCTAGTATTTCCTAGTAAACCAAAATTAGAAAGGAAAAATAGTTTCTCCTTTAAGGTTTTCCTAGTATTTGCTTTTCTTATTTCCTAGAGATAGTGCTATTGTTTTCTCCTTGAAGCGACAGAGGTATTGCAATTTTTCTTTCCTTTAGTAAAGCTACATTATTGGTTAATGTCTATTTTACTCCTTTTTCAACTTTTATTTTAGTTGTGAGTCTTTATGCTGTTACTCTGGTTTCTAACAGATCTTGGATTATCCAATGCGAAATGAAACACACACTAAGTTTGGTTTATGAATGTGTGTCCATACGGATGATTGCACATCATCAACATTGTTATTGTTAAAATTTTCAATGAGTGACATTGCTTTGCACATATTCTTGATTATGATTGATTTAGTTCCTCGTGCTTGTGCATGCAAATCAAACAGTTATGTCTTCAGTGATTTTATATGGAAAAATAAGGTTGTAAACGTGAGTGCTTAGGTGGGCATTTTTTTGCAGCATTTTTTAACTTTTGAGTTCTTCTCCAGTGTTTCTTCATCAGACCTGGTTTCAAAGTGGATGGGTGAAAGTGAAAAGCTGGTTTCAAATCTTTTCGAAATGGCTCGTGAAAGTGCACCATCTATCATATTCATTGATGAAATAGATTCTTTGTGTGGTCAGCGTGGAGAGGGTAATGAGAGTGAGGCTTCAAGACGAATTAAAACTGAAGTTCTGGTTCAGATGCAGGTAATAAATTTATGGTGTCAAGTCGGTATGGGGATATGTTCATTAGATCAATATTTTTTAGTTTACATCTGAATTGCATTCTGCGGAACTAGTGAAGAAGCTTGTAGACCGGTTTAGGATGTTGATGAATTATCCTTACTTTATTTGAAGAACAAGGTTGAACTAATTAAGGTTCATCTCCTTATCAATAGTTTTTGGGTCTCTTTTGTTTCCTTTAATAAGCCATCTAGAGCTATGTGACACATTAACTTTTGATGTTGGGATGTCTTTAAAATATCTCATTAAATCATTTTTGTCTTAGAATATTTTGTAAAATCTTAGAATATTAGTTTGTTGCTTCTTTGGGTTAGTGGCCTTTTCATATTAGCTGGAGTAATACTATCTATACTAGTCCTATTTTTTTTAATAATTATTGTTTTATAATAGCTAGGACTAGTGCAGTGAGTTTATGCCTAACAACAGTAACCAAGAAGGACATAAAAGAATTTTTAAGAAGAATCATATGACAAATAATATCTTTGAAGATTTGGTCTTTAATTGAGTTGAATGATATTGTGTGATTCATGTTTTATGTAGAAAGGACTGTTATACATGATGTATTCTACAAATTTCTCATAGTATTCCACCATTGTGCAAATTGCCTTATATCTACATTATCTTCTTTTTTGTATTTCCTTGTTTCCTGAAATTGTGACTCTTGACATAAATTATTCAATATTTTAGTCGTGTGAACATTTGCAGTTGTTTTTTTTTTTGGCATCCATAATCACTTGACTGGCCAGGCCTAGATTTGGTTATAGTATTACTACCCTTTTTTTTCCTGTAAAAGAATCTGTAAAGTAACATATTGGATGATTTTTAGCCATATAGAAAGTTGCACGCACTTTTTGATTAATGACTCGAGTCTTTGTCATATTTAGCTTTTTTTTATTAGGCTGAACACAGTAGCTAGTATCTTTTTTTTCAAAAAGTAGTGTTCGAACTATCCCCTCCCCCTGTAATTAATGTTATTATGCACCCTTATTGTACTAATTCAGAAGATTCAAGGTTTCCATCATAATGTAGGTTTTCCACTTTATTTACGTTGTAGGGTGTAGGACACAATGATCAGAAGGTTCTTGTTCTAGCAGCTACAAATACACCTTATGCTCTAGACCAGGTAAGAACAAAATAGTTCTGGTTACTAATTCTTTTCTGAGTCAACGGGATACTATTTTGATTAATCGAGTTGTTATTGTAGGCAATAAGGCGACGTTTTGATAAGCGAATATACATACCCCTACCAGATTTGAAGGCTCGCCAACACATGTTCAAGGTATGGGCATTATACACGATGATGTTCATCGAAGGATTGGTCTTATTATGTATTGTGAACCTAGCAAACGGTCTTACTATGCCTTTTTCTTGGTTGATAAATTGAACAGGTTCACCTAGGAGATACTCCCCATAATTTGACCGAAAGCGATTTTGAACATTTGGCTCGCAAGACAGGGGGGTTTTCAGGTTCAGATATATCTGTCTGTGTAAGTTGGACTTCTATGTGAAATACCTGGTTACAATGATAATTTTTATTTAGATGAATTTCAAGGTAAAGGTAATTTTTCTACAGGTGAAAGATGTTTTATTTGAACCTGTTCGCAAAACCCAAGATGCCATGTTTTTCTTTAAGAATTCTGAGGGTATGTGGATTCCATGTGGAGCAAAGCAACAAAGTGCAATACAAATTACAATGCAGGAGCTTGCTGCGAAAGGACTTGCTTCACAGGTATTCAAGCTGATGCACATTTTGATCACAGTAGGACTCCAAAATTTCATTTTCTAACTCATTATTGAAGAGTAATAATTTTTATGTTCCTGTTTGCTCTACAGATCCTGCCACCACCTATATCGAGGACAGATTTTGACAAAGTACTTGCTAGACAAAGACCCACTGTAAGCAAGGCCGACCTCGATGTTCATGAGAGATTCACAAAGGAGTTCGGAGAGGAAGGATAATTCTGACGGAATTTTTCTTCGACTATCTGCACTAGTTTAAACATGTTATGATTTGTAATTTACAGAACTATTGGATCAAGTGAAATGCATAATTTTACTTCTCATAAATTGTGTATAAAAACAGTCTGAAATTATCAGAAAAATAAATTTCATGTGAATATGTGGTGATGGTTACTCATGTTTGTCTGCATTTCAATGTAGGATTCTTTTTAGGTTTGAGTGTTTTTTTCAAATTCTAGGGGAGTTGGGAATTTCAGCTGCTGTGCTTCACCAAGCTGTAACAGACAGACTAATTTAACCATAAAATATAGTTTTCAACAGATTGTTCAACCAGATGTGAGATTAGTTTACACTGCAAATTACTCCTAAAAGAGCATGTAAATTGTATAAGGTGTGATTCACCTATGTGAAAACATTCTTGGCAAGGTTTCTTGATAGAGTTAGAAGTCAACAACAGAAACAGATAACTTTTCAGTCACCTCTTTGTTTCAATCACATGATGATTTGAAGTAACGTGTAACCTGTCAGGTTACGATCAGTTCTAAGTGTGAGGGAGGTGATCAGCCAAATGGACATATAAATTCAAAATAGTTTGTGATGCAGATGAAAAACTAGTGTTAAGCAAGAAAACCTCAGTAGAAGGATTCAATCATTTCTACTTGGTATGCCAACGTAAATCTGGACACGTTTGTTCGGATTCTTAGTGCTGCATTTTTTTTACTATTAACTATTTTCTGATATGAATATATGAATTTTATAATTTTTCTTATTATTTAACTTATAAAAGTAGTTTATTTTTCTTAATGATAGAACTCTGAGTTTTTTTGACAAAATTGTAGTTATCTTAAGACAAAATTGTGTATTTACATATATGATTGAATTATTTCAAATTAAACCGATTCTTTTTTTATTGAACCGGTTTGATTTGGATTTTGCATTTTTTTTTTTGAAAAATCAAACCAATCTGAACCAATGAAAATAGATTGTTCTGGATTCTTTTTTTTCAAAATCTGATCTAACTCATAAACACCTATAGCAGAAACAATTGAATAACGGAGTATCTTTGGAAGAAGCATGCAGTAAAGAACTATAGTTTGTTTTTTTTTCTTTCTAAAAGACTCTATTGTACTGTAGCTTTTGGTATCTGGGTGAGCATATGCCATTTGTGGTTGCTAATAACACTCTCAAATTCAGACAAATGGAAGACCCATCGTCCTTTTATGTTTTAAATATTGGACAATTTGTGTTAGTTCTCTACAATGCAGCTGTGAATGATACAAGTTTGAATCCAATAATTGCTGTTTATAATTCGTCCAAATGCTGTTAGTTCGTTAAATATATATATATATATATATATATATATATATATTCATCTTATCTCCTTTTGTGAATGTCATTTTACTTTCTAAAGAATCCCACCAAGTAATAAACAGAAAAATATAAAGCCGGCAACTGAATTTTTTATATGTCAGGGCAAGTGAGTTTGTCAGTTTTGGCTATAAAATGGACGAATCACCAACCATAAAATTAGTCACCATTTTCACATTCAGCTTTCTATTCTGGACCCTTTCAGTGTATCATGGGGTTTACCAAAGTTTTAGGCTATTCCTCCCTTCTCCTTTTCATTTGGTATACTTTGGTAAATGGATCCACCCCGAAGGTAAGGAGCATATTCACTTGGACTTGATGCATGCATGGTGTCTACGAGAGTTGCATGCATGCACAGCCTCTGAGCTACAATAGAAGCTCTAAACTAACTCTTGGATTTGCTTTGATACAGCATCATATAATTTATATGGGAGATCATTCACACCCTAATTCAGAATCCGTAATCAGAGCAAACCATGAGATATTAGCTTCAGTTACTGGAAGGCATGTCACCCAATTTGAGATAGAATTCATGGAATTAATTCTAACTATCAGTGTTCTTCTAATTTTAATTTATTTGGAAAAGGACTAATTTTGGCCAAAATGGACTTCCTGTGTACATTTCTTTCTACTTTTCAGTCTGAGTGAAGCAAAGGCAACAACCATCCACCATTACTCTAAAAGCTTTCAAGGCTTCTCAGCTATGATTACACCTGAGCAAGCTCATCAACTTGCAGGTATTGTATTCAAGTGTTATATGCTTCTGTCTTCATCTTTCCACTATATTGGACAAGGAAACAATGAGGACTAATTCACTATTTGAAAATGGCTTCTCAATTTAAAATATGTGGCTCCAATTTGGAGTTGTATTTGCTCAAGTTTCAGAGTGAAAAAACATATTCTATATGGAATCCACCAACCATTTACTTGCTCAGGCTCTGAACAACGTTTTTGAATTGTGTTTCAGAACATAAATCTGTAGTGTCCGTTTTTGAGAGCAAAATGAATAAACTCCACACAACACATTCTTGGGATTTTCTTGGATTGGATACTATCTACTTGAGCAATCCTAAAGCATTAGACACCGCATCCGAAGTCATTGTTGGCGTCATTGACTCTGGTTAATACTTTCTTTTTACACTCCTTTTTTCTGTCATTTTGATTAAAAATGAGTGACTCAACAACATTGGTTTTCAGGAATCTGGCCAGAATCGGAAAGCTTCACCGATCATGGAGTAGGTCCCGTGCCCAAAAAATTCAAAGGAGAGTGTGTTGCTGGTGATAAGTTTACACTAGCCAATTGCAACAAGTAAGAATTCAAAATCCATCATAGACTGCTTTTAAGATGGATTACTATATTGAAGTAAATAAATTATGCATTTGAAGCTGTTAAAGCTTAATGTAAAATCAGTCACATGTTTTCACCTAATAGTTTAAAATATGTGACACGCTATTAGGATGTCTATGACAAAGTGGTCTAGATTTCTACTTCTAACTTTGCCAACCTAATTCTTCTAATAAGAAAAACTAGATTTCAGCACAAGGTAGATGGACCAGTGTATTATCCATATTATCCACGCTTTCAAAGTTCATAGCATTCTCTTACATGAATGAATGTGTTCAGATTCATCATACAAGTATTCATGTTCCCACACCCCATAGGCTAAACTTTTTCGATAGCAGGTTTATGGCAGAAACTTGTGCTATGCTATAGATATGTAGAGATTGTCATTTGATAACTATGTCACTCACCTGGAGTTTGGATTTTTCAGGAAAATTATTGGTGCTCGGTTCTATTCAAAAGGGTTTGAAGCAGAAAATGGTCCTCTAGACGGTTTTGGCAGTAAGATATTTTTCCGGTCAGCTCGAGATAGTGATGGACATGGAACACACACAGCTTCCACAATAGCAGGGTCCACTGTTGCTAATGCCAGCTTATTTGGCATTGCCAAAGGAACAGCTAGAGGTGGTGCCCCAAGTGCTAGACTTTCCATCTACAAGGCCTGTTGGTTTGGGTTTTGCAGTGATGCTGATATTCTTTCAGCAGTGGATGATGCTATCCATGACGGCGTTGACATACTATCTCTTTCTCTTGGTCCTAATCCTCCCCAGCCAATTTACTTCGAAGATGCAGTCAGTTTAGGAACATTCCATGCATTTCAAAAGGGTATTCTTGTTTCTGCTTCAGCTGGAAACTCAGTTTTTCCACGTACTGCCTGCAATGTTGCTCCTTGGATCCTCACTGTTGCTGCTAGCTCTATAGACAGGGAATTCAGTTCAAATATCTACCTTGGTAACTCAAAGGTCTTAAAGGTGAAGTCAATAACGAACTATTTTCTAAATTTTAACACTAATATACATCTAATGCATATCAACCTTAGTTACGAAATTAAGAATGGTTCATAAATGCCATCAGGGTTCTTCTTTGAATCCAATAAAAATGAAGCACTCGCATGGTTTGATATATGGAAGTGCTGCTGCAGCTGCTGGAGTTCCAGCTATAAATGCAAGGTATTCTCTTTGTTATTTGGCTAAGCACAAACTTTGTTGTTGCTAAATGTTTTTAAGTCCAAGACATCTAGAGTGACATGATTGAATTTTTAATCCTATTTCCTTGATTTCTCCATGTAACAGCTTCTGCAAGAACAATACTCTGAATCCTACCTTAATCAAGGGTAAAATTGTGATCTGTACAATCGAGAATTTCAGTGATGATAGACAAGAGAAGGCTATACAAATAAGGCAAGGTGGGGGTGTTGGAATGATACTTATTGATCATAATGCCAAAGATATTGGTTTTCAATTTGTCATCCCAAGCACTCTCATTGGTCAGGATGCTGTAGAAGAGCTTCAAGCATATGTAAAGACAGATAAGTGAGTTTTAAAAGTTTGTCAAATAGAGAAACAAATCTCTAATATCAAAGTTAGTCACACTTCATTGTCAGAAGATTGATCCATAAAACATCGTACACTAATGCTTTATTATGTCAGGAATCCCACTGCAAGAATCATCCCAACAGTAACTGTAGTTGGTACCAAACCAGCACCAGAAATGGCAGCTTTTTCTTCCATAGGGCCAAATATAATAACACCAGACATTATTAAGGCAAGTTTCCTTAGACTCATTGGACTATATGTTTGGACTGCATGGACTGGATTCTTCCTAGTTAACCTTTTTTTGTTGACACTGAAAGAATATAGAGGACATAGATACTCATGTATGATAACTATAGTGTGCTATAATCCAACTCTGCAGCCAGATATCACAGGACCTGGAGTGAATATTTTGGCAGCATGGTCTCCAGTAGGAACTGATGCCACAGTTGAACAACGACCTGTCAACTATAACATCATTTCAGGAACATCAATGTCTTGCCCACACATAACTGCAGTTGCAGCAATTATAAAATCTCACCACCCATCTTGGGGTCCTGCAGCCATAATGTCTTCAATAATGACAACAGGTAAGTTTTTCATGCTTCAAAAGTTCCCGGCAACTACCAAAGTCATGAGAATAGATGTTTATTATTGTGATCACCGTTTTTTCCCAATGTTACAGCAACAGTTACGGATAACACACACCACCTCATAAGACGAGATCCAAATGGAACTCAAACCACACCATTTGACTATGGATCTGGACATGTTAACCCAGTTGCATCACTCAATCCGGGATTAGTATATGAATTTCATTCCCAAGATGTTCTCAATTTTCTGTGCAGCAATGGAGCAAGCCCAGCACAACTTAAAAACCTCACTGGGGATCTTACTCAATGCCATAAACCTCTTACAGCTTCCAACAACTTCAATTATCCTTCAATTGGTGTGTCCAACTTGAATGGAAGTTTATCAGTTTATCGTACAGTTACTTATTATGGTCAGGAGCCAACAGTGTATTCTGCAAGTATTGAAAATCCATCTGGTGTGAAGGTTACAGTTACTCCAGCAGAATTGAAGTTCGGGAAACCTGGGGAGAAGATAACTTTCAGGATTGATTTCTTCCCTTTCAAGCAAAGCAATGGAAACTTTGTGTTTGGCTCCTTGATATGGAATAATGGCAAACATAGGGTCAGGAGTCCTATTGGTCTCAATGTACTCTCTACTTAATGTGGAGTGCTTCTTGGTCCTTACCATTATTGAGTTTACACCTAAGAAAATGCATTTATTTATATCACTTTCATTTCTGCAATAAAAGAAAGGTTCAACTCAAACAAATATTGTCAGGTGCCTGTGATCATCAGTGCAAATGTTCTCTGAATCATGGAAAAAATAATTAGTATTGTATTGCCACTGTATCATTGTGTTTTTTCTGGATGGTTAACCTTTGTCAAAGCCAGGTGATTTTTATGTAAGCACAATGTGTTTGTTGTGGTTAAACTTTGTCTAGTTTTTGAAAGGTTAGTGTAGGCCATTATACCTGTAATGTAACAATTATCATCAACGTGAAGCAATAAGCATATTGCCTTACCATAATTACAAATAAAATTGATTGTTTCATTTATTAAGAAGTAAACTTTAAGACTAAATCAGCCTCATAAAACCGGCTTATAAAACCGGCTTATAAGGTGAGGTTTGCACCCACTTTTATACAATTAAATGTCATTATCTCTAGTCGATGTGGGATCTCCAACACACACCCCAACTTGTGTATTAGAGAATAAAATACATAGTGATATAAGAAAAAGATTAAGACCTAGCTGAAACAGAAAATGAAAGTTTGGTCAAGCAAACAAAGTTCAATAACTTAAAACAGAACAACTAAATATGTTAATAACATTGTCCGTTTTTCTTTTTCTAAATTTGGTATGGAAGTGAAATCAAATCTTACTTGAATTAATAACAATACTTTGAATAAGAAAATATGTAAAGCACCTTTTAATAGCTGAATATCACATGAAGTACAAGCTCCAATGTTGTGAACTATGGTTCAATTTCTTGCAGGAAGGGTTGTTTACATGTTCGACCAATGTCTTCTGACATGATTGTCTCTCAAAGAAGACACATGAGAAGAAACAGTTCCAAAGTACACTGAATATTTCTCCAAGCTGTGTTCTTGACGTTTTTAAACTGTTATTGTGATTTTCAATTTTCCATTTTGGTTAAATTTTTCTCCTCTTTATTACCCGAAAACAAAGGATAAAGATTTAAGTTAAAATGAATATAATCCAAAGTGAACACAAGTTTTTAATCAAACAAATTTCTTTTACTGTAATAAAGTGGACACTCTTAAGGAATAATTTAGAAGAAAAGCATATTTTATCTAAAAGGAAACTAAAAATCTAGATAATTGGAAGAATTATCAAGCCTTATCTTGAAGAACTTCTTAGTGTTGAATCTTCTTTGGTTCCTTTGATTGACTTCATCGAAACCATTATCTGTGCTTTGGAATCTTAGTTTGTTGCTTTCTTTGAGATCACCGTTTTGTACTTCTTGAATCCTGAAAGTCGACATCAGTAAATTCAATTAATACTTAGCTTGATTTTACTTTTTTCCAGCACCATAGCTTTTGTTTTAAAAGAAAAAGAACATTGAAATGAAACTTGTGCACTGTAAACATAATTTGTAGTAGTCGCAAATAATATTGTTGTGAAAGATACTAATATGAGTCCAGCAAATGATGATCATGTTCTGTGGGTTTTAAAATTATAAGTTACTATAAAGTAGTAGAACGAGAGTTTGGATAGGTGAAAGGTCAAAAGTTGTGAGTGAAATTTTAATTATGTTATTAGTGGGATTTTAAGGTTAAATGAAGATTTTTCTATAAGAGCTTTCTAAAGCCTATAAATAGGATGTTCTCCCAGTTGTAATATGCACCACAGAAAGAAATACAATAGAGAAATACAAGAAGAAGAGTTTCTCTTTAAAAAAAATCCAAGTGTGAGTGGTTGTCTGTTTTTCAATTTGGTATCAAAGCCAATGGCAAATGTGACGGGTCAAATACCGCTACCATGGTTAACGAAGGCGACCATATATGATAACTGGTGCATTCAAATGAAAGCTCTTCTCAGTTCTCAAGATGCATGGGAGGTGGTCGAAGAAGGTTTCGAAGAACCAATAGATACTGCAAGTTACACGGCAACTCAAACCAAGGCGTTGAAAGAGATGTGATCAAAGGATAAGGCGACACTATACATGTTGTTCTGAGCAGTTGATGAGTCGGGCTTTGAGAAGATTGCCAGTGCAACTACTTCAAAAGAAGCGTGGGACATCTTTAAAAAGGTGTTCAAAGGAGTTGAGTGAGTTAAGCAAGTGCGTCTACAAACTCTTCGTGGTGAGTTGGAGAGCATGAAGATGATGGAGTCGTAAAGTGTATCTGACTACATTACACATGTACAGACTGTGGTGAATCAATTCAACCGAAAAGGTGAAACGTTGACCGATGCACGAGTTGTGGAGAAGATTTTGAGAACATTAACCGATAATTTTGAGAGTATTGTGTGCGCAATAGAAGAGTCAAAGGACCTAACGACGCTCACTGTTGACGAGCTCGTCGGTTCACTCGAGACACACGAGTAACGGAAGAAGAAGAAGGAGGAGGAAACACTCGAGTAAGCACTTCAAACCAAGGCGTCAATCAAAGACAAAAAAGTACTCTATCATCAAAACTCTAGAAGTAAAGGGCGTGGCTGTGGAAGTCATGGAAATGGTCATGGTAGTAAAGGCACTAGTCATGAAGGGTACTATAAGGAGAAGGAACAGTTGAGCCAACCAAATTGGCGTGGAAGAGGACGTGGTCGAGGAAGAGGCGGTCGATCAAATTACTCCAATATCAAGTGCTACAAATGTCACAAATATGATCACTATGCGAAGGATTGCAACTCCGACAAATGTTATAATTGTGGTAAAGTGGAGAATTTTGCAAAAGATTGTCGATCTGATATAAAGATAGAAGAGACAACCAACCTAGCCTTGGAAGACAAAACAAATGAAGGTGTTCTCTTGATGGCTCAAAATGAAGTCAACATTAACAATGACACTTTGTGGTACCTCGACTCGAGAGCAAGCAACCATATGTGCGGTCACGAGTACCTATTCAAAGAGATGCAAAAGATTAAAGATGGTCATGTGTCATTTGGAGATGCATCAAAGGTGGAAGTCAAAGGCCAATGTACGGTTTGCTACTTACAAAAAGATGGCTTAATTGGGTCACTCCAAGATGTTTATTACGTCATACCTCAAGACCAACATTTTGAGTATGGGGCAACTCACAGAGAAAGGTTACTCGATATTTTTAAAAGATCGGCTACTACACTTGAAGAATAAGTAAGGGCGTTTGGTTGCTCGAATCTAGATGGCAAGAAATCGAATGTACAAGCTGAATTTAAGAAGCATACCAAAAAAATGTTTGCAAGTCAACATAGAAGATAAGACATCGCAGTGGCATATCCGTTTTGATCACCTACATCATGGTGGTCTAAAATAGCTAGCGAAGAAGAATATGGTGTACAGGCTACCCAACATGGACTACGAGGGAAAATTTTGTGAAGAATGTATGCTCAGCAAGCATGTGAGAACCTTGTTTCCAAAGAAGGCTCAATATTGGACTAAGCAACCTCTCAAATTGATTCATACCGACATATGTGGGCCAATTACTCCAAAATCCTTCAGTCGTAAAAGGTATTTCATTACCTTTATCAATGATTTCTCACGAAAAACTTGGGTTTATTTTTTGAAAGAAAAATCTGAGGCATTCGAGGTGTTCAAAAGTTTAAAGTAATGGTCGAGAAGGAAACTGATAGACAGATCAAAACTGTACGATCTGATAGAGGTTGCAAGTATACTTCGACGACTATCATGGAGTATTGCGAGGAGCAAGGCATAAGGCGATTTCTAATCGCACCGTACACTTCTCAACAAAATGGTGTGGCGAAGAGGAAGAACCGAACCATTCTCGACATGGTTTGATCAATACTTAAGAGCAAAAGGATGTCAAAGGAATTTTGGGCATTGTATTTTAGATTACGTAATTCAAAAATCTTAAAATTAAACTGAAATACATCTTTGGATTATACAATCTAAAAATTAAAAAATATATAATTTATAATATATTTTTAGATTATATAATTTAAAAATTCATTAATATATTTTGAATATATTTATAAATTATACAAAATATATTTATGGATCTAAAAATATATTTCAAAAGTATTTCTAAATTATACATTCAAAAAATTTAAAGCATGTTTAAATCTTTCTAATACTCCATAAATGTGCCGAAAGAAGCCTTGGGGTTCAGAAAGTAATTTCCTGAACCAATGCAGTATGTTCATTTTAAATTGGGTTCATTTTAACAACATGGCAATTCCTTCCTATCTCCAATTTTTTTTTAACTTGCACCCAACACAGTTTTAAATTTCCGAAAATGTTCTTTTCATTCTGAAAATGAAAATCCAGAATTGAAAATAATATATTCTGAAAAAATAAATTTAAAAGAGATTATTATGTTCTGGAAATAAAAATCCAGAAACAAAAGTTAAAATCTCATTTCGGATAAGAAAATTCGTAATAAAAAAATTCATTTTGGAAAAAAAAAATCTGGAAACATATTTCAGAAAAAGGTCGAAAATGTATTTTTATATCTACCCATTTTATTTAAGGACCTTTTCGTCTTTTCAACTAAAATTGAGTGCATTATATGATGCAGGAAGCAATTGCCTAACAACATGTGCAAAAATCTGGACCAAGTCCATTACTCAAGTGCTTCCTCTCTCATTTTTGTTCCTTTCACTCTATCTCTCATTTTTTTCATACTTTTAATGAAAAAGTTTAAACTTATTTTTGTTCATAAAAAAAATAATTTCTTTATAACAAATAAACTTAAAAGAAAATAGTATTTTTAATTAGTATCAATATACAGAAATTATATTTAAATAATATTAATTTAGATTGTTTATATGTATTATAAGTAAGTACAAGATTGTGTCTTTAAAAAAACAGACAAGAATATTTCTCAAAGAGTTATATATAGAGACTGAAGTGATATTCAAATAGAATTTACACTTTATGAGTTAAAGTAACATAGCTCATTATAGAAATGAGAAGTATTCAGTGTAATTAAAAATTAATGTTAACAGAATATTTTATATAACTATAAATTATTAAGAATCATCGTGATGAATCGGTGCATACTAATTCATGATTCTGAATATTTTAAAAATTTCCTTTTCTGGGTAAGGAAAAAAAAGTTCTTTTGTTTCTGTCTACAGTCAAATAATTGGATCGACCTACCTACCTACCTACGACCAACCAAATAATGTTTGCATAATTTATCCATTTGAATCAAACATTTAGATGTTGAAAAGAGAAGCAAAAAGGTCAACAAAATGTGGATGCTTCAATGGAACTGTCAACTGTGACCAATTGCTGTGCCAATTGATCTTTTGCCTATTAACAAAGAGATTGAGAAAAAAAAACCACAAAAATAGTGAGAGTCAAAATTAGTTATTTATCTAATCTATTTTTTTTTATATGTCTTTGTCTAATCTACTTAATGTGTACATTTCATTTTCACAACTGGAATAGTGAAATACACCAATTTATATAGGCTCGAAATGACTCTAATATCATATTAAGAAGTAGACTTTAAGTTTAACTCAATCTTAACTCATGGAGTCAGTTTTACACCCACTTATATATACTATGAAAGGCTTTAATATCTAATCGATGTGGGATGTAAAATATAGGATTAGGATTCTCAATATATCAGAATTCGTTTAATTTTTTGATTAATCTAATTGATGTATACATTTAATTTGATAGGTGAATTTGAGGATTTTAGAATGAAAAAAATATTACTTTTGACAACTCTATGGTAAAAATACCGATTTACAATCTTTTAAAATGTATCCATCTCTTCACGTTTCCTTCTATTTTGAATAGTTATATTATAGAATACCTTATTGTTAGTTGTTAACATATCGATACTCCTTAAAAATATAAAATATACTCTTTTAGTAATAGATTAATCCTTCAAATTTAATTAATAATAGCGTGATGACATTATTAAGATTTATGGTCTTAGTTAGAAAATAACTAATTTAATAATCAAAATTCTTAAATTGTGTAGTTTTATTCTGATGAGATGTTGAAATTTTTTTTTGTGAACATAATTCATACAGTATTTTAAATTAACAATTGTGGATTAATATATGCTTCTTGGATGTGACTTTTTCTGGACAAACATTATTTTAACATTAGAAAAGTGGATCTTAAGCAAGCAAATCAATTCCCTACATCCCAGCATACAGGTTTTACAGCCATTAATGAGGGATGGAGCAGGAAGAAAAATAAGGAAAGACACAAGTTTGGATGAGTATATATGGAGAAAGCATAAAAAAATTTACAGGACCAATTCAACAAACTTTTCTCTTTTCTCTTGGTATTAAATACAAAAGCATGACAAATTTTAATGTCACCATAATGTAATCAATTAAGTTAGGCATATAATTGATTGATAATGTTGTACAAAACATGTGATTGGAACTTGTTTTAACTTCCACAATCAATTATGTAGAAACATGATCAGTTTTTTTTATGTTTTTTTTATTATAATAATATTACAATGTTTTTAAGCAACATTGATAAAGCAAATGGTTTTCGAATAAAACAAGTTTTACAAGTGAATAATTTAGAAAAAATGTTATTTTACTATAATTATTAGAGATAAAATTATTGGTGGTAAAATATATGTATGAAAAATGGATTTGATTTTTTATTTAGGATTTTCTTTCAAGTTTTAAAGAAGATAAATGTAAAAATATATCTTAGTTGTTTTATTACTATTTTTTTATTATCCTTTTATCAAAGACAACCATTGTGTATTTTTCATATTTTATGAACCAAAAATTGTTAAAATAAGGTGTAATTACCTTATTAGTTCTTACATTTAGTGTGAATATCCAATTTAGTACAGTGATTTTTCAAAAAATTAATTTGGTTCCTTTGTTTTTAAAAAGTACTTAAATTAGTCATTTCTGTTAACTTTTCCTCAACGACGTCAAGTGGTGCTTATGTGACAGAAAGAATTGTTGATGTGGACTGTGAATTAAAAGAAAAATGGGATTTGATGTTGTGTGAGATGGCAAGTGAGGGCTTTGGCATAGATTAGTAAAATTTGGGAGTTAGGGTTTCTCTCATTCTTTCAATCATAATCCCAAAAGAATAAATATCATTGGAAACCAGAAAGTTACCTCATTTTTTAGCAATTGCTGATGAGAATCACTTTGAGAACCATCCAGTTGCGTTTCACACCTTAGTTGTTCAATTTTCTTGAATCAGATAAAATAGGAACGAACCAAACCAAAGTGAGCAAAATGAGACCGACCTAGATGGAATAATCAAAGAAAAAGCAAGGGGAAGAGATGCCCATATGCTCAAAATGAAAGCTTCCAAAAGAATCTAATGTCAAAGACACTAACAAGCAATGAACACTTTTATTCCTTAATGGTTAGAGAGAGAGAGAAATTGTGTTCGTGTTAGTTTGTTTGGGGGAAGGGAACAATGTTTCCTGAATCAATCAATTCCATAATCTTCTCCCGCGCAACATCTGAGTCTATTTCTACATGAGCACAAACAAATATCGTTTAACTTCCACTTCAGTTACAATACTCACAAGTTAAAGAACCTTGCGCAACCTCTCACTTTATCAATCAAAGCGTAGTGGAACAAAATTCTCAATAACATGTTGTGAACGAAAGCAGATACGGTTTCCAAATTTGTGAATAATTGATACAAGCAGAGAAGGAAAAGTGGGAGTTGAAGAAATTGAAAGATGTGGACATTGTTATGAACCATTGCACTTGCTAATCTTTTTTAAGAAACTGAAAGAGGTTAACAAATGGGAGAAATCCTAACCTCCAAATTTTATCATTTTTTGTCAAAGCCCTCCATTTGTCACCTCAAACAACACCAAATCTCATATGTCTTTTAATTCACTATCCACATCAACAATTCTCTCTGTCACATAAATAACACTTGATGCAGTTGAGAAAAGTTAACATAAAGAACCAATTTAAGTACTTTTTAAAAAATAAAGAAACCAAATTGATTTTTTTAAAAATCATGTAATCTAGAAACTAATAAATAATTATACCTTAAAATAATATATATGTATTGCTTATGATATGATAGCAAACTCAACAACTCTTTCTTAGATTATAAATGCAATACATTAATTCTTGTTCAAAGTCAATATTCATTAACACAATAATCTCGTGTAAACATTTTTCATAAATATAATTTATTATATTTAGAATTTATTTATTTAGAAAGTTAAACTATTTATATTAAAAATTGTTTAATTATTTATTACAATTAATGTATAATAATATATATTTATTTGTTTAATCTAATCCAAACTCTACAAATTACATTATATTAAATCATTATAAACAAATAATGATAATTCAAATTAATATATACACTTTTATAGATTTTTTTTATAATTACTTTATGATATAACTATTATTATTATTATGTAAATTTAAATATGGCACAAAATTATTATTTTTTATATATTAATAAATATTAAATATTCACTCAAAAAGTATCCGTAGATAGCACATATTGGAAGACTTACATACAGAAGCATGTAATGTCACTGTAGTATAACCAATGAAGTAAATATAATCAAATTGAAAATTTTCACAATTAATTATTTAATTTAAATTAATTATCTAATTTAATTAATATAGTATTAATTATTTTTTACTTTTAAAATTAAATTTTATTTAATGATTTTTTTGGTAACGATAGTTGCATGTGATAATTAACTAACTTAATTTTTTTACTTTTTTTTTACTAAATATAATAAGATAGTTATGATATTCAAATTATTTTAATTTTAAAATGTAATTAAATTTAAATATAAATATGAATATTACACAAAATAAATAAATACATATATATTATTTAAATAATTTATCGTTAAATATTAATTTTTATTTTAATAATTAATCATTTAAAAAGATTGCTTAACATCTATAGAGTTCGAGGAGGACTTAATAATTTTTTATTAACTTTTTTGATAAAAAATAAAAAATAAAATAATTTATTTAGATAAATATTCGAGATAATGCTAGAGAGTTAATCTATGTAGTTATATAAATAATTTTTATTTTTTTAAAATATCATAATAAATGATAATAAAAATAAGAAATATATATTAATTTTAATAGTTTTCTTCATTTTTTTTTTATTGTTATTATATTATTATAAAAACTATTATATATTATTATATAGAGAAAAACAATTTATTTTAATATATTATATCTGTATATTAATTAAAAAAATATTTTTCTATGTGAAACAGTTAATATATATATATATAATCTAAACTATTAATATAAAATAAAATTACCATTTTTAGAATGAGTTATCTTATCTCTTCTCTTACGAAATTGAAAATATGATCATACACATTTAAGATGTTATGTTTTCAAAAAAGATGTGTCAAAATTGTATTGGTTGAGTATTAATGTAAGATAAAAGAAAAAAGTGTGATTGGAAATGAGAGGCTGCCATGAGTGATAAACACTTATCCCTTGGAAATGATTGGCATTTCATTAATGCAAACGTCAACCTTTCACATTTTATCTATTTAATTTCGGTGCCTATTTTTTGTTGTCCTATTAATTTAGTTTGCTAAGGCTTCTTCAACTTTTTACTTTGCTGAAAAAGAAAACAAAAAACAAAGTTCAAATAAAATAAATAAATATATTTAATAGAAGATTAATGATGGTAAAAAAAGATTTTAAGAATGTTTCAACTTTTAAATAAAAACAAAATAGGACTTTATATAATGTACAATAGTTGTGTAAATCTTGCGTTATCTTAGTTTAAAGTTCTTCTAAATTTTTTAAATTCTAAATCATAAACACGTATTAATTACGTAAAAAATAAAATAAATAAAAAAATCAACAAATTAGCCATAAATATCTAGATTAAAACTAATAATATATAAAATTATTTTATAATATATATGCATATGTAATTAAAACTACATATATCTAGACTAAAATTAATAGTATATAAAAATATTTTATAATATATAACTACTGTAAAATTATTTTTATAAATTAAATTTATAAGATTAAATTATGTTTGAAATTTCATTCTTAATATAATATCAAAGTTATTTATAATTTATTATATATTTATGAAACTACTCGCTGTTGGAACGGATTTTATAATGTTTAATTCTTCAAGTCATTTTTTTTAATTTTGATAGTTTATTTACCTTGATTTACCTATTTATTTCTTTATTTTACTTTCAAAATAAATTTTTCTTTTCTTTTCCATACGCATTCTCTGTCTTACTACACATTCATATTATAAAATCCGAGAATGAGTCTTTTGACATTGTAAGTTGTCAATACAATTGGTACAACGTAAGTGCTTGTTGGTATCATAAATAACTTTAGAGTCAGCCCTTTGATAAGAAAAGGGAGAAAAAGTAAAAAAATAAAAAATTATTTTAATAATATTTAAAAAAATCATAAAAAAAAATTAATTTTAAAAATAAAAAATAATTAATTGTTATGGTGACTAAATTTAAACAATAGACAACAAATTTTTATTTTTAAATTAGTTTCTATTATTCTTAAATAATTTTTAAATTAGTATCTAATTAACAATTAAATTTTTTTTACTAAATTTAGAGTCTAAATAATTGGTAATTATTGTAAAAATTAATTATTTTTTACTTTTAAAATTAATTTTTTTTCATAATTTTTTTATAAATATGAAATGAAATAAAAAAAAATATAAAAATAATACTAATTTTATTTAATATTTTTTAATTATTTATTATAATAATAAATATTTAATAATTGACTAAATAATCTTTCTCTCCATATCTTTGGGAAGAGTGGATGAATAGATTGAAACAGTGGGTGAAGATTAAAGTGATGGGTTGTGAGACCTCATTTATGGAGTCGGTGGGGTTGCACACAGACAATCAGTCAACTTTCCCATATTTTAATCAATGCTTCTTTCTTTCTCCCATTCTTTCAAATCACATCACATACAATGAATAAGAGCCTCCATTCCAAAAAAAATGTTCAGATTCTGAATCCCAAATTCACACTTTATGTTCAGATATTCAATGCCATGTTCATTGGATTGGAGTGGATTTATCTCATCCATCATTTTGAAAACATAAATGAAATAAACTATAATCTTCAAATCATTCATATTTTCTTTCATTCTTCAATTTACTTTTTTTTTTATCATGTTCAATTAACTATTTATAAACTTTTCAGTTAGTACATCTTAAATTTTAATCCTTCATTTTTTTTTCTTCAATTTTTTTATCTTTTCTTTCTTTTTAATATTTGTATGTATTTTTGTTATCATATTTTTTGGGAAATAAATGAAATATATAAAGTGGTAATTATATAAAATGCTAAATCAAATAAATAATTAGTTACTGAATAATAAGAAACACTTTTACCTTAAATTAGTATAAATAAAAAATATATACAAAACAATCAATAACTTTTCATCGATAAATAATTAAATCAATTAAAAAATATTTTAGAAGTAACCTTTAAACAAAACAGTTATAATAACTCTATATAATTGGATCCAGATAAATTAATCAAACATTCTTCTTTTTATACCTAATTCTAAAAACTAGATAACTTATAATATTGAAAGAGAAACTTTTACTCATTACCATAATCTAAAAAAAAATAGATCAAGAATATCTAGAAAAACAAATGTAGATAATTTTTTTTGAAAAAAATTATAATCTCTTAATATTTTGGTGACTCAAGTCAAATTATCTTAATTTTATTCGAAATGATTCAGATTGATTGAATAAAAAAAAATCTAATCCATTTGATCCGTATTAGCTTAAACTTAAAACAATCCAATATCCTTGAAGGAGGAAAACGTTTAAACTAAAAATTTAATAAATGCTTTCTTGTTTAAATAAAAAAAATAGCTTTAAAATTAATTCGTTAAAATCAATCTTTTATACATATTGATATTAAGTTAAACCTCAATATTCATTTTTTTAACAAGAAGGAGAAGACAGGTGACAAAAAATTGTCATACTTTGATTGACTTTTCTTAAATAATTGAAATGACAAATGTGGTTTTCATCCCTAGCCACAAGAAATAACATTCTGAGTAAGAAATTGACTTAAGTAACTATGTTGGTGTTGTGGCCCCTCTTCTATGACGTTGTTAATTTCATAATTAGCATGTATTAATCACATTACCTTTTAATCTTTCCTATATTAAGATAAGATAATCAACCTTCATTCATAATCTACTAAATAGTTAGTACGAATGAATGCATATAATGAATTAAAACATCCATTAGATTCCAAACTTTAAGATAATAAGATTATGTATTTTTTTTTATATATATTATCTATCTTATCTCTCTATATTGAGAAGTGCATTTTTAAGTTTAGTTCAATTTTATAAAATTGTCTTATATATTATGAATTGGCCATATTTTTTAATTAATGTGTGATCTTCAACACCTTCTTTATGTTGAGATCCATCAATTCGTGCGTAAAACTATATATTTATAGGTGATTCAATAGTGAACTAATAGCGGGTGACAAGATAAACCCAACAAACTATGGTTAAGATAAACTCTAATGACTCTGATATCATCTTAAGAAGTGAACTTTAAACTCAACTCAATCTTACAAAATTGACTTTTAATATGAGATTTACATCCACTTATATACTATGAATTGACCGACCTTATCTGTTGTCGATGTTGGACATCCAATAGTTTTTACTCAATATGGAAGCATCTTAAATTCCTAATAAAATGTCCAAAATTTAAATATTAGAAACAAATATTTTTTTTTATCGGTAAAGAGAAACAAAGATATATAATGAATGAATGAATTAAGTAGTTTTGGTTTAAAAATACACAATCTTCTAATTTCAAATAGAGAAAGACAAAAATAAAGTGAAAAAGTTGAGTGTTTATCATACCTCAGTTATACTTAAAAGAAATACCTCAACACATATATAATAAGAAATTTACATAACAAATTAGTGTCATACTAAATCCTAGAAAAAGACTATGTTGACATTAAGAAAGAACAAAGGCTCAAATTGTCGTATGTTGGCTACAACCTGCAAGTCAATTTACAAAAAAAAACTTTAATGTATTTTTTGCAAAGAATTATGCATATTTTGAAACTTTATCTATGGGGAGGGTAAATTATGTCAGCATGAGACAACTTCATTATGAAGAAGTTGCGCATGCATGACACAACTATGAATTTATTAAAGTGAAGTTGTGTCATGCTATCACAATTTCAGTTGTTTTAAACTAAAGTCGTGTCAGTTATGCACAACTTTAGTATAATCTGATTTAAACTAAAGTTGTGTCATCTTTGCAGACTTCAGTGTAATCTGATTTGAACTAAAGCACTAAACTCGTGTTACCATGTCACAACTTTAGTTTAAATAAAAAATTAAAATAAATATCGACTCCCACTACAAGAAAATCATGAAATAAAAACTAATTTTTAGTGACAAAAAATAATTAGTTTCTATAGTGACTAAATTAGAAACCATTTTAGAAACTAAAAAATTTTTGGTTTCTAAATTAGTTTCTATTATTGTTGAATGATTTCTATATTGATATCTAATTAGCAACCAAGGTTTTTGCTACCAAATTTAGAAGCTAAATAATTGGTAGTTAAAACCTTGATTGCTAATTAGATATTAATTTAGAAATCATTTAACAATAATAGAAACTAATTTAGAAACCAATTTTTTTTAGTTTCTAAAATGGTCTCTAGTTTAGTTACTATAACAACTAATTATTTTTTGTCTCTAAAATTGATTTTTATTTCATGTTTTTCTTGATGTGTCCTCTCACACTGAAATCATATCAAGCCAATACATCTTCACTTTCACAATTTCAAAATCGTGCCATACATGTTCATAATGAAGTTTTGTCATTCTGGATTACTTATCCAAATGAAAACACTCATTTTGATAATTTTTTTTAGAAATTGTACAACTTTTAAATTTTTTCATAATTTACAACCTTATGAGTACATAATCATATCATTGTCCAAATCTTAGCTGGCTAAAGGTTCATAATTCATCTCCTCCTTTAAGATCACATGGCCATGAGACACATTTTCTTTCCAAAAACTACAATCAATAAGAGATTGTTGGTTGCACATCATATTTCATGTATTTAACCATTTCCAACTCTTCTTGTTCATGTGAGCAAAATCTTGCATACACATGGGAGAGTGAAGCACATAAATTAGCGTGTTGAAATTCACTTCATTGAGAGGGGAAAGTAATAATAAATACCAATATTTTAATTGATGAATATGATTGCATGAGTCCTTTTTGTTTGCTTGTTATGTACAATAGGTCACCATCTGTTTGGCTACCAAAACCTACAAGGACTACTCACCTAAATGCCCTAAACTAGTACCCGTGTTTATTAAAAAAAAGAAAAAAAGAAGGAAATATAAGGAGATAAGAAAAAAAAAATCTCAGAACAGCTATTATTTAATTAAAAAGATATGAGTGAAGAAAAATTGCTATTAATAATTTATTTGTTATCATCTACTAATATCAATATTATTTTTTAAATCATTTACTATACTATAATAAAAAAATTAGAACTCTTAGTAAAAAAACCACTTATTTGTCTTTCATTTTAACAAAATTATGAATGTAATTAACATAATAATGAATTACTCATTCATCACATGTATCTTTAAAATATGTATAACATATATTAATTATGCTTTCCTTTATAAGTATTTTACGTGTCAATAAATTTTTTCATGCATTTTTAAGTGTGGAAAGTTTCAACCATCACTCACCTTCTTTGTCACACTTTTCCTCTCATTTCCATATCCATAGCAGTACATCTCTATCTCTGTTTTTTTTTTTGTTTTCTCCATCCCTGTTTCAATGGTGACAAACGAAGTCTAAATAAATGGTCCCTGAAATGGCGTGTTGAATATGCTTGCATGTAGGGTTTCCACCTATTCTACATTATATGACTTGCTTCCAAATCACATAAATGCGTTTTAGAACAAAACTGGGTGAGCATGGAGTTTAGGTTACTGTTTTAATTTAACCATTAATTTAAAATTGGAATACAGTTGTGTTAAATATGCGAGAGAAAAAATAAAAAATAAAAACCTGTCTTTAAAAAAAGTGCCCACGACATTACAGTTTTCCATATGTTACAAATATTACGAATCTATAATAAAATGTGTATATACTTTAACCATAGTTTTTTAGAATAATCTTATTAATTATATTCCAAATATATAATAAATCAATAAAATATGCTAGTCATAAAAATGGCAAGAAAATTAAAAAATAAACAAATATAAAAAAATAGTATTAGTACAAGAAATTCATTAGTTATTACATTAAATTAACTAAGTAATACTATCTTATAAACTAAAGAAACTCATTAGTTATTACATTAACTAAGTTAGATACTATCTTATAAACTAAAAAAAATTAGAAAACTATTGGTATCTAAAGTAATTTATATTATTAATAAAAAATTATAAATTAGTCTTTAAATTACATACTAAGATTTTATTTCCTAACTATTTTGGATTCTAAATTAATCTTTATATGATTGATTATAATACAATTGAGGAATTATACTAGTTAAGTAAAAGTAATTCAATAATGATTTATAATGTGTTATTTATAGAAAACAGAAAAAAAAAACATAAGAAAGGAGGCTTGGATTTTGTTTGAAAACGAAAGACACAATTTCATAATTTTACAAATTTATTTGTTTAAAGTGTTTCAAAAATTGTTTTTTTACAATGATTCTCATTCTTAGGTTAGTGTAGATAATAATAACATGCAATGTAAGTGATATAGAAAGAGAGAGAAATACACAATAGATTTTTATAGTGGTTTGTATAATAAAATAGTCTACGTCTAATTATCAATAAACGAATTGAGTTTCACTAAGCAGATTGATGTTGTGAAGTACAAAACTTATGTTGCATAACCACTTTTAACTAACATGTACAAGTATTGTTTTGTATCGTAACCACCTTTGACTAATCCGTTGAGTATTATTTGACTCGTAGTATCTCATGGCTAACCCATTTGAGTAATTTTTTTGGGAATGTAGTCACTCTTGACTAACCCCTTATATTATTATTTGGGCTCATAGTCATTGATGACTAACCCCTTTGAGTATTTTTTGGGCTCTTAGTCACTCCTGACTAGCCTTATTCAAGTATTCTTTGACATTTAGTCACTCTTGGCCAAAATCAAGTATTCTTTTAGATTCTAGTCATTCTCGACTATGTTTGTTGGAGATCCCACATCGACTAGAGATTAGAGCCTTTCATTGTATATAAGTGGGTGCAAACTTCAACCTTATGAGCCAGTTTTATGGGGTTGAGTTAGGCTTAAAGTCCATTTTCGTAATATGGTATCAGAGCTCTAATTAGAGCTCTGGTTGCTACATTTATCTATGGGTGAAATTGTTGATCCCTCACAAGATCTTTGTTCACCTTACCATGTTAGTTTATCAGATAATTCATCCTTGAATAGAGTTTACTCTCTCATTACACAACAAGAGAGGCAAGTTTTTGGTGATCAATCTAAGGCAATGATTGCTACTAGCAAAGGAGGTTATAATAACAATGCTATGATCTATGGCATGGGTGGTGGATATGGAAGAGGAAGCTATACTTCCAAAATTTGCAGTTATTGTGGAAATACAGGGCTTTTTTTTTTATGAAGGATACGGATACCAGAATTATAGAAGGATCCTAATATTAATTAAGTGTCGTTTCTGATTATCAGTTGTTTCTCTTTATAGAGGTGAATAACCTTTATTTTGTCTGGTTTGTTATGATTCTAGTATTTAATTATTGATTCTTTTCCTCTTTAGTTAAACCTAGAATGAGTTTACTACTTGTATATATTCATACCATTTGTTTTGATTTGAATAACAAGAAAGAAGAAATATTCATTCTCATATCCTTTGTCTTCAGTTTACTCTTTTGTTCATCTCTGTTCTCTTTTGTTCATCTTTATTCAATTTTGTAATATGGTATCAGAGCCATTTCGAGCCTATCCTAGCGAGTATTTGTTGGGCTTATCAGGCCACCCGCTATCGGGCCGCTATCGAACCACCCATAATATATAGTCCCCACGCATGAGTTGGCAGTCTCGGCGTGAGGGGGGTGTGTTGGAGATCCCACATCGACTAGAGATTAAAGCCTTTCATTGTATATAAGTGGGTGAAAACCTCAACCTTATGAGCCGGTTTTATGGGGTTGAGTTAGGCTTAAAGTCCATTTTCGTAATAATGTTTAAGAATATTCTTTGAATAACAACCACTCATGGCCAATAACCAAATATTATTTTCCAAACAACCACTTCTAAATATGATAAATAAATTATTTAAGTAGTGATAAGTAAATCATATGGTTGTTCACTATAGAGCGATAATGTCACATATACATGGTTTACGCATTTTCTATTAGTTTGCTAAACGCGAATAATGTTTTCTATGATACTTTTTGGGACATAGAGAGTTGGAGTAGAGTTTCAACACTATGCAATGTTGTCTGTTTAATCTTCTTCTTGGTGAATGAATTTAAATAGGCATTGAAGAATATTAATAAAGTTGTTGCAAATATGTTTTTAGTCGTTAGGTAGCTTCAACTCACTTAAATGTCTTCATTGTGTCTGATAAACTTGAACATGAAGGATGCATTACATGTACTCCATGCAACATTAATTTCTCTTTTCTTCTTTACGCAACATTTCAATAACTTTATGTACTTATCTCTTCTTAGACAATGTATATTTACTTGAATTTGTGTAAAACATAGAGTCATACGAAACATAGTTTTTTCAGTTGACAATACTACCATTAGTGAGTTGTTCAAGAAAACTACTTTAACTCTTGATCTAAGAGATCATTGATGTAACTTAATCTTTTAAATGGATATTCTTGACATGCGAGATAAAGAACATTCCTTGTATCATATAATAAATATATAAATATTTATGTAGTACGAAATTAACTTAAATCTATGTATGGTCTAAACATGCAATACTTTACCATGTGTAAAAGAAGATAATATAATGTTACATCGTCTAATAAACAAAATATTTATTTTTTACATAATCTTTTTGAATAAAAATTATGAAAGACGAAATATGACTATATTTTATATTTAATAATTAATGAAAATTATGAGTGTTGAACTTTTTTCTCACATTATCTAATACAAAATTTATATGATATTTAGTATGAAATGTAAATGATATTAATGTATTAATTATGTATTTATAGGAACATTAAATTTGCATTACTTTGATATTGATATTAACACTACAAGAAAAAATGATTTTAATGGGGTTTATTTTTACATTATCCAGGATTAAAACTTCTATTAAGTCATTTACACAAGGTTGCAGTTTCCCACTCTAAACCATCATTGGGAAAGGTGTTCCTAGGGTTTTCTTAAACCTCAGGAAAAGTCTTTCAGAACCCCTGTTAAATATCATGGGTTTAAGAACCTCCGTAAAATACCACGAGTTTCAAAACCTGCATAAAATATCATGAGTTTCAAAACCTCCGTAAAATATAATGGGTTTCAAAACTTTTGTTAAATACCATGGGTTTAAAAACCTCCGTTAAATATCATGGGTTTAAGAACCTCTGTAAAATACCATGAGTTTTAAAATTTTCGTAATGACTTGCTGTTTGAAATAACCTTCAACCCCATTTTCCACCATCTCTAACGATTCTCCTAACTTCTCTCTTCCACCGTAGACGCATTGCTCTCCGACAAAGACTCAGTGGCCGACGACGACAGTCCTAGCAAGGAATCACAATTCAGCTAAACTTATGTCTATTATATCTAAGGAGAAGAAACACTAACACTAGTACAAAAGCTTAAAACAAAGACACATTATTTAATGTGATTTTAGGGTTAGACGTTGTCTTTCCAAACACGGTGACATTTTTTAAATTAAATTGATTTAAGAATGCGGCTATTACAAATAGTTTCCTTCTTAAATCATTTTTTACCCTAATTCTGAAGTGTGCCACTTACGCTTTCATAGTTTCTTTCTTCTTGGCGCTTTAGTTTTCTCTCTGTTTCTGCTCTGGTGTTCCTATTTTCTTATGCGGGCTTCATTGTGTTCTCATGCCATTGTAAGTTCGTTTTGATCAACTCTCTTTCTTCTTCACCAATGTTTCCTCTCGTCTTTTGCGATCCTTCATTGTCTTCTTCGTGCCATTGTATGTACGTTTCGAGCTCTCTCCGTTGTTGCTGCCTTAGGGTTTAGGGTTTAGAGTTTTATTTTTTTTTTAATTTAAATAAGAATGCGGCTATTTTACCATAGCTACATTTATAAATGGTATTTAAGAATGCAGCTAAATAGTCGCATTCTTATCTCTTGTATTTACGACTACGTGTACAACAAATGCGGCTATAAAGCCGTTGTCTTTTAATATTTTTGCACCAGTGTAAATAATGCATTATCTTCTTCTTAGTCCAATATTGCTTCTTTCATCACCTTATTGCCCTAACTTGGGTCACAAGCCAATGTTTCCTAGCTCGGCAACAACTGATGTTTATCATTGTTTTATATATCTTAAACAACTGCATTATTTATCAGATGTGGGTTTCAAAACCATGTGTGTTCTTGGCTAAAGATTGCAAGAACATATTTTGAGGAGAAATTAATTTTCACTTTCAAAATGAATTAATTATTACATTCATTTTAAAATAAAGACCTTAATATAAAATGTTTCAAAATTATGAGAATTAAATATTTGCAATTATAACTAAAACTAAAATTATGCATAAAATATACGTACATCAAAAGTTAAAACAAAATAAGTCAGGTTTTTTGAAGTATAAGCTCGTAACAAAAAAAAACTATGAATTATATAAACCAAATACCATCAATCATAAGAAATATGCAAATACTTATTATCCAATATTAGTTGTTGAAATACTTATTATCCAATGTTATTTTGAGGAGTTTATAAAATAATTTTTTGGAACTTTAGAAAACCTATTTAATGTAAAGTTACACTTTCAAAATTTTAGAAAATTTAGTTATAAAATATATAAATATATTAAAACTATACAATTTTTAATTATTTATTTATTGAAGTTTGAAAAATCTAGAGTGTTTTATTGAGGTTTTATAATAAAACTTTGAAATTTACCGAAGGTTAAAAAAAAACATCTATTATTTTGTTGAGATTTTAGAATAAACCTTTGAAACTTAACAAAGGTTAAAAAGACTTTCGTTAATTTGCTAATGTTGTAAGAATAAACATTTTGAACTTATTGAAAGTTAAAAAAAGACCTCTGTTATTTTGCTGAGATTTTAGAATAAACCTCCGTTATTTTGCCGAGGTTTTAGATTAAACCTTTAGAATTTAACGAATGTTAAAAAAAACCTCCATTATTTTGCTAAGGTTTAAAATAAACCTTTGACATTTAACAAAGGTTAAAACACCTCCACTATTTCGCTTAGGTTTTAAAATAAACCTTTGAAATTTAACAAAAGTTAAAAAAAACCTTTGTTAATTTGTTGAGGTTTTAGAATAAAGTTTTGAACTTAACAAAGGTTAAAAAAACCTTTATTAATTAAATCAGTTTCTAAGATTATATTAATCTCCGCTAAATAACCCGTTAAATTTTTTTTTCTTGTTGTGTAATAGTTATTAAATTAGTTTAACTAATATACGTGTAATATGAACTTATATAGTTATACTTATTACAAGTGGAGGTAATCTAATTAAAGATAGTAAAAGGAATAACACAACCAAATTTGTTCTTCTATCGATACTTTAGTTATTTGTGAACATGTTGTTTGAGGATAATTGTAATAAGATATATGTTTATGTCAATAATTAGACTATGTATCCTTAATTTTTTTCAATTCCTGAATAATTTTTGTAGTGTATAATAGATACAAATAATTTCTTTGACTAATTATTACTAACTTTTATTTGAATATTTTTTAAATTTAAACAATCAAATAAACTTATTGATAAGAAAAAACATTAATGTATTTGTATATACAAAGTGAGCTTAGATAATATCTTAGATTGATTGTAACAATTGTTGTAGGTGTCGGTCGCTTGGTCGAGCTGCAGAAGGTTCTTTGATGATCAAATAAGTGCTCTGGGTGTTTTTGGATTAGGAAATGAATGTGTGAGAATTTGAGGGAGTGAATGTAAGAGGATGTGAGAGAAAAGTGTGAAGAAAGGGATGGTGTTTGGATTGGATGTGTGAGAAAAATTTATGGGAATTTGTGAGTGATGTGATGGTTATGAGAGATTTTTCATTTTTTTTAAAGATGTAAAATGTTACTTTACAAATTTAACCTTACCTATTAAAAAATTTAATAATGCAATGAGGTTTTTTTTTGTTTAAAACATATTCATAAATTTAAAAATTATAATTAAAAAAAATAAATATGTATTAAATGTAAATAGGTATAATTTAAAAATCATAATTAAAAAAAATTATGTATTCAACAAATCAAATAAAAGCAGGGACTTCACGTAATTTCTTAAAATATTAAACATATATTATAAAATTTGAAAATAAATAAGAAAATACCAGTTATTATATAAATAAATAAAAATATTTGTTGGATATAAGTGGGTGCAAACCTTATCCCCATGAGCCAGTTTTATGGGGTTGAGTTAGGCTTAAAGTCCACTTTATAATATGGTATCAGAGCCAGGTTCGAGCCTATCCTAGCGAGAGAGTTGGCAGTCTCGGCATGAGGGGTGTGTTGGAGATCCCACATCGACTAGAGATTATAGTCTTTCATAATATATAAGTGGGTGCAAACCTCACCTCATTGAGCTGATTTTATGGGGTTGAGTTAGGCATAAAGTCCACTTCGTAATATGGTATCAGAGCCATTTCGAGCCTATCCTAGCGGTCGTTCTGGTTTTATGAGGTTGAGTTAGACTTAAAGTCCACTTCGTAATATGGGGATGAGGTTTGCACCCAGTTATATACAATGAATTGTCCTCATCTCTAGTCGATGTGGGATCTCCAACAATATTATTTTTTAATATTAAAAACTTGTAATAATGAAAAATAAAAAATATTACAACAAAAAATATAAGGTAATTAACAATGGGAAAAAGTTTCATAAAAAATTATAATTAAATAATTTATAACTCATAAACATAATAATTATACACAAAAATATATTAATATAAATACAAAAAATTAAATAAAAATAGAAATTCAAGTAATTTCTTAAAATATTAAACATATATTATTAAATTAGAAAATAAATCACATCTTATAAATAAATAAAAATATTATTTTGAATATTGAAAAACTTTGCAATAATGAAAAATAACAAATATTATAACAGTAGAATAAATGAGGGCAAATTTGGAAATGATACATGCTGACGTGACTTTCCCTCTATATCTCTTCATCTTGAGAAGAGAAGATATTTACTGTTCACAGGATATCCTCTTCTTCTCTTCCCCACAAAACCCTGGATCCAAATAGCTGATATCCCCTCACTTCTTTGCCTGTGAAGAGTACATCCACTAAAACAAATATACCCTTATGTGTTAAGAGAGTGTAGAGTGTATTGTAAAACTGATAAAAACATACCTTATTCCATTTCAGAAGACTTATTTATAACATTAGTAATAGGCCATCTAGCATATATTTTCACTAAATCAGTGTTAGTTGATTTTTTAGGAGATAACCCTGATTTATAGAGAGGTATGTTTGGAGCATATCTTCAATAAATCAATATTAGTTGACTTCTCGAGAGATAACCCTAATTTATATAAATATAAGTATGAAACATATCTTCAATAAATTAGTGTTAGTTGATTTATCGAGTTGTCATATGATTAATGGGGTGTGACCCTGATTTGTAAGATGTTTTCTTAACCAATATTTATTATAATTGTGTTTTTAATGTAGTTAACAGTTACTAAAGTGACGTGACTCACCTGTCCGGACCGGAACAATTAATAATTAAAAGTTAGTTTATAGTGTAATTTTATAAATTTATATTTTTTTATTTACACATATAAAATTAAAGTTATTTTAAAAAAATAGTCATATTATTTTTGAAAGAAATAGTTAACATATGATTAATAAGGCGGTTAGTTTTACGTTGACGAAAGCAGTAGGAAAAGAAGTTATTGAAATCCGAGAATGGATATTTATTTCTACGTACCAATAATGACGATATATTAATCTCTTTTTGTTTTTCCTCGTTTGTTAACCAATTAATTATTTTCTCACCTGCATCTCTCTTGCCTTGTCCTTTTCTGTGTTCCTACGTAGCTGGGTAGGAGTTGGTACCACCTTTTATTGCACCACCACTTTTCAAACTCGTGTGAACCAAATTATAGTCCTAAACACATGTAAAAATCATACAATATCTGTTTTTTAAGTTTTCTGAAATAAATAATCTCCTTTTTATTAAGACAGAAAAAAATTTATTTGAAAACTGAAAATGTTAGTTAATTTAAATTTTAAAAGTAAGATAAATAATATGTTGAATATAACATCATCTTATGAATGAATTAATTTTATAAAATTAAATAAATGATTCTGTTCTAATAAGAATTTGTTAGATATTATTTGCAAAAATAACAAAGATTATTAATTTCATACAATTTACTAAAACTATTTTATCTCTTAGGCACATCCAACATTTATTAATAATTTTTTTTTTGCATAGTTAGATTTATATTTAATATTACATGTTTGACAACAGAAAACAGATTAGTTTCTCTTTAAATTAAAATTAATTCATTAGATAATTTTTTTAGTTTATGCATAAGTTTATTTTAATTTCTAAAAAAATTATTTCATTTTTCTTATTTATTTTTATCTTAGAAACTGTTATATTGGGACCCGAAAAATATCCCATTAATTCAATTACTAATAGTAGAAGAAATCTTATTTTGTTGTTAGTTGTAGATATTAAGGAAGAAACCCCTCTTCTAATTGTGTGTGATAACGTGTGTAAAATGTTATTTTTTTATGAATAATAAAATAAATTTGAGATTTCAAGAATGTTTCAATTTTTATAAAATATTTATTTTAAAAATAATGTTCTCATGGATAAGAATAACAATAATGATAAAAGAAATTTAGATAAAAACAATAGCTATAAATATTAAAAAGTGTTGTGTTTTTGTCTTTGTAAAAAGGAGCTAGTCATCTTTTCCCTATGGTGGAAGGAACATGTTTATGATTCTTGGATGTTTGTTGAAGTGATTAATGACAATATAACATGCTTTGTTGTACAATGATGGCTTGGAAATCATGAATCATTGTTTTATTATCTTTCCTATTTTATAATGTTTGTTGGATATTATAGAATATGCTGAAAATAAGGGATTGTGATTTATCGAAAATAGATGATTCAAGGAAAATTTATACGCAGAATCATTACCTGTAATAGGACCATATTCCCTTACATGCATATGTCATCATTGTGTGGCATTAATTTTTACTATTTATATTTGGTATGCTTTTTATTGAAGCACACATGAATATTATGAAACATTATTGTTTTACAAATTTTTTTAATAGTTTTTTTTTTTGTGTCTGTACATTATAGCATATTAAATCGTATTTTCACGGACTAATTTAACTTAAAGTTTTAAGAGTATCTCCTATGTGGGTAGTTCTTATTTCCAACGTTTAAGCAAAATACTTTTTTTTTTCTTTAAATATGACTCGTTATATTACATTATTTAAATAGATCATATAATTTTTTTTCAAGTTTTGCTCTAATTAATAGTTTTTAATCACATAAATAAGCTTTAGTATATAGCTTCTTATGAAACATAGTTTTTTTGTGTGTCAAGCAATATGTATTAGAGATATTTTAATACTTAAAAAAAAATTAACCAAATAAGCTCTTATTAAAAAATGATTATTTTTACTTAAAACAAATAAAGGTTTGTTAGAGTTTAGTTCTAAAGGCATGAAAATGAAAGGGTCGGAGAATATTATACTTTTGCATTGAAAATAAGCGGATAAATGAAAGATTACGAAAAAAAATATTAAGATAAAAATGAAAAACAGAATACGTTACCTTATACGGTGTCGTGGGTAGTTGTTAGGTGGTGGTTCAAAATTATATAAAAGAATACAAAAAAACTACAAAGAATTTGTCCACATAACAAGTTCTTTTCAAGAAAACAGTAATGGGAGTTTGAACACTTAACCGTCCACCCAAACGATATTAATAACTCATAAGAAACACGAAATATGATGTTTTTTAGAAGAAAGTTTAGAACATGGAAAGTGAGAAAGAAGTACTATGTAAGGATTTATACTAATTAAAACTACATACTATCAAATTCAACCTTTACATGAAACGCGTGTGTAAGGTCGACGAGATGAGTCAAAGCAGTACTGGTAAAAGCTTTTAAGAAGGTGCTATAATGGTGTAAAAGTTGCAAAATCTTGCTACATTATTTGGTATTTATTGACTTTCCTGGTCCATACAATGTATACAGAAAAAAAAATACTAAACCACTATTTACTGCATAATACCTAAGTTCCAAGATATTAAACTATGACCAACAGCTTGCGTACACTCCATCTCATAAATGCTACATGCCGAATTCTGTGCTTATATATGAAGCGTGCAAATGGCCATAACATATCGACCACCCCCTTCTGTCTGCAACTGCATCATTTGAAACTCCTAGTTTCAGCTCTCTTTCACTAACATTCATAGTATTGTCATACACCCTTTCTGCAATGGAGTTGGGGAGCGTACTGCACTTTCTTCAGGACAAGACCATTTTGATCACTGGAGCCACTGGCTTTCTTGCCAAAGGTATGTTATACTGCTAACTCCCTTTCTATGTTTTTGCAATCTTCTTTTTCATTTTTTTGTTCAAAGGGCACACAACAATTATATGTTACATGCAGTTTTCATGATATACTATATACTGTCATGATGTTGTACTTGGGTCAATGTGTGTTGCAGTTTTATTGGAGAAGATACTGAGGGTCCAACCAAATGTTAAGAAGCTCTACCTTCTCTTAAGAGCTGCAGACGCCAAATCTGCTACTCATCGCTTGCACAATGAGGTAACTGAACAAGATCAGTTTCTGCTCTGTGCAGAAATTACTTAAGGCCTATTCAGCTGGCCCTTTCCCTCTGTTTGAAAATTCATGGCATTCTTTTTAACCTTTTTCTCATAGTTATAAGCATCAACAGTTATTTATGATTATTATAAGCCACTAATTAAGGCTTCAAGTAGATACACAAGTGTTGCTATGTGTTGAATAACCATTTTCAACAACTAAATGTAACTTTTGAAGAAGTGCATTATTTAAACATACTTCTAGAAAGGGTTGTCTCACACAGTAGCAACCTTTCTCTCACCTGTCATAATATAATTAAGAGCTCGTGGCTAATAACTCCTAATTTTGTTGTTTTGGTGTAGATCATAGCGAAGGATCTGTTTAGGGTATTAAAGGAAAAAATGGGTGCAAATTTTAACTCTCTTATCTTGGAAAAGTTGACTCTGGTGCCTGGGGACATTTCTCGTGAAGATTTAGGATTGGAGGATACCATTCTAAGGGAAGAAATTTATGATCAAACAGACGTCATCATTAATTTAGCTGCAACAACAAACTTTGACGAAAGGTTGTATATAGTAAAAGTTCATAGTCTTTAGGTCTATTTAATGTTTTATTGTCTCGACTTGATCATTAATTATTTTCTTTCATTTCACATATACTTGCAGGTATGATATATCTTTGGGTCTAAATACCTTTGGTGTTAAGTATGTCATCAACTTCGCCAAAAAGTGTACTAAACTTGAGGTTCTTGTGCATGTATCAACAGGTTCGTATCAATTGATGAGCATAAATATTAGAAGTTAGGAGAAGTACTTAAGGTCACGTGCATAGATTATAATAATTATTGTTGCATCTTAATTGATTTCAGCCTATGTAAGTGGTGAGGGAGGAGAGGAAGGACTGATATTAGAGAAACCGTATCATTTGGGTGATTCTCTGAATGGAGTTTCTGGATTAGACATTAATGCAGAAGACAAGTTGGTTCGTGAAAAACTGACCGAGTTACAACAACTGGGGGCCACAGAAAAGGAAATTAAAGAGGTTATGAAGGACTTGGGTCTTAGCAGGTTTGTCAAAATCATTCTAAACCAATTTGTAGTTATTCCAATATTTAGTTCCTTAAATGTTTTTTAATGCTTCGAGTGATTGATGTTGAAGTTTAGTATATATTTGGTCAACCATGAAATTTCTGTAGGAGTTCCTCGTATGTGATCACAAGGAAAAATAAGAGTTTCTGTAATATGGAATACCAGACATTGTAGGACTCTTTATAAAGAGTTGATTCAGTTCTCATTACAAAGAGTGTGGAATAATTTAATGAAGAATATATTCAATTCTTAAGGTCATATAGATAAATAAATATATAAGTACATATAAGTGAAACTATCAAACCTGCCACTACTTACAAAGAACACATTTATATATATACAAGATTAGGTTATGTAGGGTCCCAATGCTGTATATATATATCTCAATTCACCAATCCTACACATGAATTATGTCGGCAATGACTAGTTTACACATATATAGTAGGAACACACACAAATGAAGGAATGATGTGATGAGAGTTTGTTTTTGTTTGTTTCATGTCTATGTGAACCACCAATAATAGGAATTAAGAAATGTTAAATTCACTATAGATTCTACTAGGTGTTTTCAAGAGAAACAAGTGTATAGAGTTTATGTCATAGACATAATAAATGTTGTGTTTTAGTAAGAAGATATTTTCATTTTCTTAAATAGCGTCTAAGCATTATTTGCACCATTCATTCGTGGGTGGTTGATTGAAAAAGAGTATGAAAGTAAAATAGCTATTATGCAGTAATATTGTTCTTATAATATTGATTTGAGTGTATGAAAGAGTGTGGAAGTACGTGTAATGAATTAATGTGGGGTTGTTTGGCTTGGTCCATTAAAACCCCGAATTGATTTCTTACCAAACCGTACTAACTCAGCTTTTCCCCATTGAAGAAGAAAGATGGGTGAACTTATGGGTAGCTATATCTTCTTACATAGGAGATGGAGAGTGATGTTAATTACAAATGCTGGTTCAAATAAATAATGAAGGAGATACAGAAACATAAATTGACCTACTAAACCCCACCACCCTCTCTTTCATTTATGGTTCCTTCATTAATAACCTTTACACTCCAACATGTGCTCAAGGGTCATCTCCAAAATTTATCTTTTGATGTTACCAATCAGTTGGAAAATTAATGACTTCTCACATGGTTCATTTCCTCACTCGTACGGATATAAATATTGCTTTTCAACATCATCTTGGTTGAAAAAAAATTCAAGATTTCACTTCTTTACTTTTGTTAAAATAATAAAACACATGTATTTCTATTATAATTTTATGAAAATAAAAAATATTATCCATGTATATTGTACTAGTTGGAAGTCGTGACATATTATCATTCTTTTCCTTTTTCTTTGCTTTAAAATACATGTATTGGAAAGTGAGTTTTTATCTTTGATATGTATTATTTTATGCTATTATTCTTTATTATTGATTAAAAATCTTTTGATACGTATTAATATAAATAAACCTAAATTTTTTCACCTTAATTAGGTTTTGTTAATTATTTTTTCAAATAAGTTGTGTTAACTATATTTTTTATGAGAAAAAATATATATTAAACGAAGGATTATTGGATTGTACAACTCTTGTCCACATGTATGTCCAAAGAATATAGCTAAAAAAATATCCTTCTCTTAAAGCATCGACCTATTTCAACATAAACCTGCCTTACACATTAAACTAAACTACATAACCGGTGGCACGAGTGTCTTATGAAAGAGTTTATTTTTTTATCAGAAAAAATAAATAAGTATGAAGTATTTGAAGAATAATAATACTCTCAATGAAGTGGAAGTACATTTACACCAGACATATTTTCAAAGAAAACATACATATATATATATATATATACTTATGCAATCAACAGCACATCATCATCACATGAATAGATGGATGGTAAGGTTTTTTCTAGCAAAACTACTAGATTTTCTCTTCAGCTTAGTTCCGACCACCGCTGCATATATGTATAGATTGTAGCAGTATATGCATAAGAAATTTGTAAATATGATATATATGCTGGTATAATGCAAAGCGAAGAGAGATACATAAAGAGAAATCATGGAAGTGTTGTAAGTGTCCAAATACAAGGAAAATGAGATATGAACACTTTTTTCATACTAGGACCCAGAGAGAGAAACATATATTTGATACAAAACATAAGTACAAAAGATAAATTTAATGACCCAATTATATAGAGAAGAATATATATAATACCTTCATGATAATTTGTGACCAATCCATAACAGATATAGACAGTTATTTTGGGGTTCGTTGAGAATCAAAATAAGTAGTTTAGTCTGAGTAGCTGTTCTGAAAACCAAATTGTTGTGTATAACTTATCAGGGCAAAGTTGTATGGATGGCCAAACACATATGTATTCACCAAGGCCATGGGAGAGATGCTTGTGGAGCAACTAAAGGGAAACTTATCTGTTGTCATCATTCGTCCTACTATTGTTACCAGCACATTCAAAGAACCTTTCCCTGGTTGGGCTGAAGGTGTAAGGTAAATCTTTGTTTTAATTTCTCACTCAACATATGCAAAGTATTTACATAGTCACACTTTATGTAAGTTTTGAAAAGAAATTAAAATAATGACACCTTTTATGCTATAGTCCAATTCAAATGACAAATTTCTTGTATTTTTTTGTTTTGGTGGTTCTTGTAACAGAACCATTGACAGTTTAGCTGTAGCTTATGGGAAAGGAAAATTAACATGCTTCCTTGGAGATCTCAAAGCAATTGTTGATGCGGTGAGGTTCTGCATGAAGCCCTTTGTTGTGATTTTAATTTATTATTTTTCTCCATATTCTGAACATCATTCAATAAGCAGATACCAGCTGACATGGTGGTGAATGCAATACTTGTGGCTATGGCGGCTCATGCAAATCGTCCTACCGATGATGTTATATATCATGTTGGTTCCTCTGTTAGAAAACCACTGAGATACAACAATCTTCAAGATTATGGCTTCAGATATTTCACAGCAAAACCATGGATAAACAAGGATGGAAGTCCAGTTAAGGTTGACAAAGTTACAGTATTGAACAACATGGACAGCTTCAGAAGATATATGTTTCGCTACCTGCTTGTGCTGAAGGTAAATGTTATAGACTTATAGTAGAGATCATCATAAATATTTCATCATCACTCAAACTTCATTGCAAGTTTTTACAATGAAAGGAGCTTACATTTTTTGCATCTATAGGGACTTGAGATAGCCAATACTGCATTTTGCCAGTATTTCCAAGGAACATATCTTAATCTCAATAGGAAGGTTCAGATCGTGATGCGGTTGGTGGACCTTTACAAGCCCTACTTGTTCTTCAGAGCTGCGTAAGTGTTGATTACTAGAATCAATCTCCATGGTTACATAGATATGATTCATATGATTATGATTTTGTTACTGCTACACGTTTATTCTAAAAATAGATAGTGTATAATACTAATCTCATCAAATTCAAGTGAGTTTGAGTTAAGAAGGTTTCCACTATGCATGCCCTCGTGTCTTATTTTGTCATTTTTTAAAGGCTTGAATGCTTCATATATATATATATATTGATAGATAGATAGATAGATTCATAAAGTATATAATTATTAGATATGCATAGCTATAGTTAAAGTAAATTTATGGTTTCTTTATTATGTACTAACTATGAATGTTGTGTAAGGTATGAACTTAAACAAAATGAATGCTATGACACAGGTTTGATGATATGAACACAGAGAAATTGCGAATGGCAGCAAGACAAGGAGGGGTGGAGACAGATTTGTTTTACTTTGATCCACAACACATAGAATGGGATGATTACTTTTTGAACATCCACCTTCCTGGTGTGGTTAAGTACATTTTCAAGTGATGAGATTATAATTTAAGTGATATATTATATTGTTTCAGTGAATTTGTACTAGATGATGAGTCACATCACGATTCTTAGGTTCTTGAGGGCAGCATAAATGGTGTTAGAGTTGGCAAATATGTTTCAAAAACTTTGATAAAGTGTATCCAATATCTCATATCATATATATTTTAATTTACTTGTCTCTTACAACAAGTATAACAGTGCACATGTCTTATGGATAAATCAGTTTTTCACCTTTCCCAGTTTTCTTTCTTCCTGAGAATTTTAAGGGAAGGCTATAGTAAACGTTCCTTTAAACAATCAGAATTTTATGGTAGTGTGGAAATAAAAAATTGTAGAAAATATAAAAATTATGATTAGTTCCAAGACTCAAATTCAATGAGTGTCTAATTAATAAGAATTTTATGGTAGTGTAGAAATAAAAAGTTCTCAAAAATATTAAAAGTATGATGAGTTCCAAAGACTCAAATTCAATGAGTGTCTAATTAATAAGCAAATGGTTTTTCTTTGTATTATCTCTCTTCACACTTCTTATTTTTCTTTAAAAACATATTCATTCGATAAATAAAAACTAATATTAGAGGTAAAAAATAATTAATTATTATAATAAATAAATTAGATATTATTTTATAAATTAATAATAAAAATATCACTAATTTTTTAATTTATAAAATAATATCTAATTTAATCAATATAATAATTTATTATTTTTTGTGTCTAAAATTATTTTTTATTTTTAAATATTTTATTGCAGTGGTTTGTTCCCTCTCTCTATTTCTACTTTGCAATTTGTTTCTATTTACTTCCCCTCTCATTTAAGTACGTGTATTTAGAGAAATATAGGGGTGAGAAAGCAATTTATTTATTGGTCCTTTATATCTGGCTATAATTAAATCCATCCATTACAAAATATAAAAATAACCATATATTAAATTAGTTATTTAATATTATTAATAGTTAATACTTTTCAACAATGGGTAATCTTATCCATGCATAATAAATCAACATTAATCAAACCAATTTTTCATTATTATATCTTAAATTTATCTTTTTGATATATTTTTTAAAACTATACCTTTAATGCTTTTTCTGGGTTCTGGGTGAGCGTGAGAGTAAAGTGAGTGTCAAATTTTTTCAGCTCCATACCAATTTGAATTTGCATTCTATCATTTTTTAAAAAAATTAAAATTATTCTCAACACTGGATTTAAAAAGTCGGAATTTAGAAAATATATTTAAAAAATTAAAATCTCTAAAAAACTAAATTTAGAATGCAAAAAATATGTTTTAGGAAAAAAAACTCCGTAACGCAAAATCTAAAAATACATTTAAAAAAGAATTTTCAAAAATGTATTCTAAATAAAAAGTTGCAGAAATATTTTTTTATCCACACTCACTTTTTATTTATATTTTTATCATTTTACTAATAAATCGGATGGATACTGAATTTGATATGACACAGAAAGAATATGACATTTTTGGATTTGAGTGTCTGAATGGAGGTGTGAGAGAGAGGGAGCAGAGAAGTGCAGTCAGAGGGTGTGAGTCAGAAAAAGTGGGGTGTCATGAGAGAGTAGCCAAGGGGGTAAAAAAGTGAGAAAGAGGGTATGAAGAGTAAAGAAATCAAGGTGGGCTATGGAGTACCTGACATGAGAGGGGGAGTGAACATTAGAACGTGAAAATAGACTAGGCAATTGCTTCCTGCACCCGATCAATTGTGATTGGCACCCGACACATTTTTGAAAATCCTAAAATGCCCTTATCTTCTTCATTTATGAAAACATTGAATGGTGAGGAAGAAGAAGTTCATGAATGTGTGAAGCTTTGGTTTGAGCTGCAAAAGAGAAGGTTGTGCTTCGTTCATTGTTGCTAAGTTGAGTGTAAGCTTCGTTTGCCAAGTTAATGAGGTAAGTAATCCATTTTCGTTCGATTTTGGTTTTTTTCTCGAGCTCAGCTGGTCCTGGATATCGGAATCCGGAATTATTTGTTTTCTGCCTATGGATATTAATATCCGGAAGTCAAAATTTTCAATATGGATATTAATATCCGGAACTAGTATTTGCCTCCGGACGCTGATATCCGTAGTTCATATTTGGCTTATGGATGAAAATATCCGGAACTAGTATTTGCCTTACGGATGAAAATATCCGTAGTTCATAATATTGCCTTACGGATATATATATCCGGAAGTTAACTGTTGATATTTTTTTGGTTATAATTTTTCCGGAAGTGAAGTGTTCATTTTTTTCAGCAACCGAATGGATACAACAGAGTCATACATGGGAGTTTTAGGGGAGATTGATGTGTGGGATGGATTAGATGATGTTGATCTGGAGCAGTCAACAAGTATAACGCATTAGATAATGAACACATGGCACATGAATGTAGTGAGGCATTTTCTACAAATGAGGTATGGTCAATGTTGGGTTGTGAATGTTTTTTTTATGAATTATTTTTAAATTTGGCATGATGATCAAGATGTTCTTTTAAATTTTTAAGAATGTTATTGTAGGTATTTCGTGATCGAGATGAGCTGTTAGATTGGGCGAGAAGTGTTGGCTACAAGGGTTTGTCATTGTTATATTAAGGTCAGATACATGGACGGGCCAACGAGGAAGGATGACCTATGTATTGTTAGGTTGTGAGAGAGAAGGTAAATACAGACGGTATAAAAAAGAAGTAGATGTCAGTCAAACTGGAAGTAGGAAGTGTGAGTGTCCTTTCAGATTGCGAGGCAAACCAGTCAAAGGTGATCAAGGGTGGAAGGTTGAATTAATTTGTGGTTCTTACAATCATGACTTGGCAGAGACAATGGTGGGTCATCCCTATGCTGGAAGGTTAAGTATAGAGGAAAAGGTTATGGTTGAGGATATGAGTAAAACTGCGGTGAAGCCAAGAAATATTTTACTAACCATGAAAGAGAGAAATGAGAAGAATGTGACAACGATTAAGCAGGTTTATAATGCATGCAATCACTGTTCACCGAAGATCACAACGAGGTCACAGAACAGAAATGCAACAAGTAATGTTGTTACTAGAGCGAGACAGGTACGTGCATTGGTGTAGGTGTGATGAGGTCTCTAATATTGTGCAAGATATATTTTGGACAAACCCAGACTCAGTAAAATTGGTGAACTCATTTAACATTGTCATATTAATGGATAGTACGTACAAGACGAACAAGTATAGGATGCCGTTACTTGAGGTTGTTGGGATTACGTCTACAGGTTTGACTTTCTCTGTTGCATTTTGTTTACTAGCAGCACAAAAAGGAAAATAATTTTTTTTGGGCCCTTGACAGACTTAAAGGGTTGTTTTTAAGAGTTGATTCATGCCCTAGGGTGGTGGTATGTGATAGAGATGTTGCCTTAATGAATGCAATTAGAATGGTGTTTCCTGAAGCTTATAATTTGCTATGTCGGTTTCACATTGATAAAAATGTGAAAGCAAAATGTAAAATGTTGGTGCATCCAAGAGAGGCATGGGATCAAGTAATGGAAGTGTGGGGATCTGTAGTGGATTGTGATATTGTTGAGGCCTTTGAAGATCGTGTCAATGCTTTTCGAGTTGTCTGTTCTCCATGGCCTATATTTGTTGATTATGTGATGGATACATGGTTGCGTCCACATAAAGAAAAATTTGTCAAGGCATGGATAGATAAGGTGATGCACTTAGGAAACACAACAAGTAACAGAGTTGAGGCGGCACACTGGAGCCTAAAGAGAGTTCTTCAGAATTCGATGGGGGATTTATGTTTCTGATGGGATTCCATCAATAAGATGATTATTTTACAACATAATGCAATCAAAGATTCATTCCAAAAGAGTTTGCATGTGGTTGGACATTGGTTCAAGGTTACAGCTTACAAAAAATTGTTAGGTTTTGTGTCTAAATATGCTTTGAACGTTATTTCAGAAGAACTTGATAGGGTTAAATCAGTGGGGTTTGATAAAAGTAGGTGTGGATGTAGTCTTACATGTACTCATGGTCTTCCTTGTGCGTGTCAATTGGCTTCATTTGGTGTTGGTAGCATACCACTTAAATCAATACATGTGATGTGGACTCGTTTAAGTTTTGAAGACATTGCTACTGAACAATCTTCAACTGAGTTGTCAATTGATAAAGAGTTTGAGGTCATCGCGAAGCGGTTTAAAGAGTTGGATGTTGCAGGTAAGGTTAACATCAAAAGCAAATTGCAGGATATTGCCTTTCCAGAGAAAACATCTATTTACGCACCAGATCATAAGGTGAAAACAAAAGGTGCTGTAAAGATGTCTCGTCCTACCAAATTCATGAGAAAGCGAATCCCTTCTTATTTTGAACATGTGGATTTCTTACACTCACAACATGATAGTTGTGCAAGCAAAAAATCTAATGAAGAAAGCTTACCAGAAATTGTACCAGCAAAATATATTCCTTTCCTTGATCAGTTCCCTGTAGGGTATCATCCATATATTGTTGATGTTGTTGACGTTAAGGCTGATGGCCATTGTGGCTACCGTGCTGTTGCTGCCCAATTGGGAATGGGAGAGGAGTCATGGGCTGTTGTTCGAATGAATTTGTTAAAAGAACTAAGTGAATGGAGACAAGAATATGTTCAACTCTTTGGTGGTGATGATAGATATGAATACTTGAAGAAGTCACTTCTAGTGGAACACATGTCTATGGTACCAACCACTAACACCATTTCATTTTTACATTGCATTTCTTTATTTAACTTTGTTTCTCAATTGTACTTGCAGGCAGTAACAGATAAGTGGATGACAATTCCAAACATGGGATATGTTATTGCAAATCGGTATAATGTCATTCTTGTTTCTTTGTCCATGTTACAATCATTGAGTATTTTTCCTTTAAGAACCCAAGCACCAAGTAACTTCCGTCAACACCGAATCATTGCAATTGGACATGTCCACAGAAATCATTTTGTCCAGGTATAAACTAAACCAATCAAGATTGATGTGGTAAATCAAGATTTGTGTACCTTATATTTATTACCTTTATAGGTCAAGCTCAAAGATGGTTGTCCAATTCCACCTACGGATATATTGTGGGCATCACATCGTTATCTGGCGGCCCAAACTTGGTCAACATACTACACTAGCCGAATACAAGTTTATACCCAACTAATGTCCATTAGACGATATTTGTAATTATAACATTTGTAATAGCATAATTTAGATTTATGGATGTTTAGTACATTTGCAATTGTCCTACACACAATGTTGAATTCACTGAAGTTTGTGAATACGGATATAAAAATCCGGAACTGCTCGTTGCTTACGGATAAAAATATCCGTAAGTCACACTTGTGCCTACGGATAAAAATATCCGGAAGTCGCAGTTATGCATACGGATAAAAATATCCGGAACCCACATTTGTGCATACGGATAAATAAATTCGAAAGTGTGTAAATTGTCTACGGATAAAAATATGCGTAAGCCAGTGATTTGTGTACTAAAATAAAAGTAACGTGAAGCAAGAACCGATAAGGATCATATTGAAACATATAAATAAGTTTCAGATACATTGTCATGGATAAAAATATTACATAAAAAGAAATCGTAATACATTTGACATATTGAGAAATCCTAATCAATCATTCCTACGTGCATGTCTCCTGACATAAACAGCTCTTTCATCAGTCGCTCCTCGTGCTAACATAATGGCTGCTTGTATGCCTTCCCAAACAGGGCTGCCCTCCACGACATCGCCATGATCAAGTAATGGCTGCAATGTCTCTATAATTCTACGACAAATACCCTACAAGCATGAATGACATACTATTAGAAAAAAACAATAGAAATTAATATGTTAACAAGGTTAGAGCATACCAGAGCAGGATGTGACTCCTCATGATGACTTGGCACTGCTTCGTGATGACGTGCATCTGAGGGTACCGGTACAGGACGGTCATCCTCATCTGTATTAATCACATATGGATGTGATACAGATCTAAACCAACCCATGTACTCTTGAACGCAAGCGTCAGGATGACGTGCTATGGCATAGTCATGTATGACATAATCATTGAAATGTAACCATCGACGGTCCATTTCATTTGTATCCGGATGACCATGTCCAATTACAGATGGGTTGCGAGGGATGATCTGTGTATAGCCATACTAACGCAGAACACGTTCTGGCATGTGCAGTTGTGTCCAATTTTCAAGCCTCAAATAAACACAGAATAAGGAAATCCACTCGAATGGACGTTCTTCCCTGTGCTCGTTGTATGGACAAAACCGAATGGAAGCTGGTGTCAATGTATCCAACTGTGATCGAACAACAACAATTGAAGTACCTTTTCCAGCATCATACAGCCTGCACCGAGGTTGATCTTCAGAATACAATGCTTGCATACATCTCATCCCTATAGACGGGAAATGCTCATAAATCCACCCCTGCAACAATGTTGCATAACCAGCTAGTTGCTTTGTGTTTGCATAACTACAATCTCCTAGCTGCTCATACATGTGAGTTAGGGCAGCTGCTGCCCAAGAATATCCTCCGGTAAGCCTCAAATCAACAAAAAATTCAAGATAAAACACACTTACTGATGTAGCACTCTTGTCCGCAAAAATAGTGCAACCGACAAGGTGAAGTAAGTATGCTCTGGCAGCCACAGTCCACTGCCTCCTTGAGCATGCATCTTGATACACTTCTCTTAACCAGCTCAGGTGCACATGAGCTCCCCGGCAGTGTCTTGTTTCTTCAGATGCAAGTGCACGGTCAACACGGAGGGCTTCTACCAACAAATCAGTCGCCGAATCAGAATCTAAGGTTTCATGCGTGTAAAACTGACCGACAATGGGTAAATGTAACAAATTTGACACATCATCAAGAGTGATGGTCATCTCCCCAACCGGTAAATGAAAACTGTTTGTCTCTGCATGCCACCTCTCTACAAAAGCACACAGCAGTCCTCGGTCTAGACTCTCATAACTAGCATGAAGCAGGCCACCTAAGCCAGACAATTCTACAACAGCTTCTATGCGCTCATGAGGTGCTCCTAACTTATTTATCTTCCTCCCATGTGAAACGACCTTCAGCTCACCACGATCCTACAATAATCAACATATATCATCAATAATCAGGAATACATAACAAATACAAAAATTTATTTTTCATTACTTACCAAACCATCCCACAACTGTTTGGTTACGTGATGTTCATAATTAACAAGTAAGGACTTATCCAATGACCCTCCTGGATAGCCTTCATCATCAACTTCAACTTCTTCTTGTTCAATATAATCTTCAAACTCTTCATTTGGAATTGAAGTACTAAGCCCACCCCGTTTTCTTCTAATCGATGCAGTTGGACGCACACGATCCAAATTAGAACTTTCTCCACCTCTAGTCCGCACCATCTTACATTTCATAAAAGTAACATTCAATCCAACATATATAACAAAATTATAACACATATAGTTTAAAACACTTGTGAAAAATTTCACACTAATACGGATATTAATATCCGCAGAACAATAACAACATTCCGGATAAAAATATCCGCAAGTCAAACGTAGCTTACGGATAAAAATATCCGAAACCCACTTTTGAATTACGAACAAAAATATCCGGAACCTATTCTTGGACTACGGACAAAAATATCCGCAAGCCACTATTCAAGTGCGGATGAAAAAATCCGGATGCCAATATTCATGTGCGGATAAATTTATCCGTAAGCTAATTCTAATCTACGGATAAAATTATCCGGAAGCAAATGGTGATCTGCGGATAAAATTATCCAGAATGCACTACTCTACGAAGAAAAAACGATGAACGGTGCCTTGACTTCTTTGACGATGAAGCTCACTCACGACGAAGCAAACCAACTCTGCGAAGGTGGCTCACGGTGGCTGACAGTGTCTCCCTGCAACTTCACGGTGGCTCAAGGTGGCTGCTGCTGCTTCACGGTGAAAGGCACAACTGAAGAAGAAGAACCCTATTTGTTGGGTGCTTGCATTGGGTGCAGATCATAATATATGTGTTTTTTATTTCATTAAGGATAATATGGTCTTTTCACAAATCTGATTGGGTGCAGGGAGAATGTGCCAATAGACTAAGGGGGTTTGTGTGAAGTAAGAGAAGGGATATGAGCAGAAGAAGATAAAGGTGGGCTAAGGTGGGTGCGCTGGGTAACAGTGGGGTGTGAGAAGGGAAGCAGTGAAGGTGGGCTGAGGGCTAAAAACAAAAGTAAGAAAAAAAGAGTGTGAGAAAAGGGGTGCGGGGGTGTATAAAGTAAAGGGGAAATTTTATTTTTTGTTTGTTTGTTTTTTTTTTTTTCCAACACTAAACAATCTTTTTGAGTTTTTGATGATTGTTTTTAAAAAAACAAATTTGATGGTATAGTTTTTTATTTTTCCATTTATAATTTTTTTCTTAACAACCAAATTTTAAATACTCGGTGTTTATAACTATGTAGTCAAATTTTGATTATTTAGTCAATATTTAACTGTTTTGTCAAGATTTAACCTATCTAAAGTCGTGTTAATAGGCCATTCTAAAGATTGATCTTTATTAATTTATTTTATAATTAAGACTCATTAAATAATTTTTTGTTTTGACAATTGTATAAACATTGTAACAAAAAAAATTTACAATCATAAAATATATTAGACGATGGGAACATTTAACATACTATAACTATATTTGAAAATATTATATATTGACGAGTATTACACTTGTAATTAATATATTGTATGCTGAAAATAGAGTAAATATATAAGTACAAAAATGGATTAGCTTATAACTTATATGTCCACTTAAAAAAGATTATCATAAATACTCATTAAGAAAATATGACGCAGAATACTAAAGAGTGATCACACTCAATTTTAAACCAAGATTTACATTATAGCATGCCCGTGATGCAGAATTATTTTAGAAGATTAGAGGAATCGTCACTATAGTTTTTTAAAGAAAATCTTTAAAAAAACAATCTTTGAAATTTGAATTTAAGTTAGTCAATTACATTTGAAAAAAATATTAACAATCTATAACCTTGTCTTAAGACAATTATTTTTAATTAAATGTATAAAATAAAGGTATTTTATAAAATATTTATTTTTTCTCAAAAATTAAAGAAAAATATATGTAAAAACTATTTAATATTACTTATTTTTTAAAACCATTAAAGTATTTATGAAATTATTGTTGATATTGTGTATTTTCTTTCATATACGAATTAGTATCTTTAGTTTTAACATTTTTAAGTAGCTTAATTAGATTTTATGTCTTTAATCAATGTCATTTGGAATATAAGATACTTTAAATGACTATATTTTATATCCTTAGTGTGAAGATACTGTAAATTATATATAGTATTATATATTGTTGTGTTAGTTTTATTTAGAAAAAAATTATTTATATTAGACTTATCGTGTCTAAAGTATATTTTATAATTAAATATAGTGAATAAGACGATACACATGATCACACATATATATAGGTCATACATACATTTTAAATAATTCATCTTTTAAATTTATCAACTTTAAATAATTTCTAAATACTATATTTAAATAACTATTATTAAGGTCATAAAGTTAAATTACTTAGTACATAGATACTCTGTAAAAACAAATTTAAAAAACTTATTAATTTTTATTTTTATCTATTTTAATAAAGATACATATTTTAATTGATAAACACTATATATGGTGGGTTGGACAAAGGTACCAGGGGTGGGTTGGACAAAGGTATCAGGGGTGGGATGCCAAATGGAGCATGAGTGGGTTGGAGTGGTGAACTCCAAGTCTGGTGGAGTGGTGCAGGGACACTGTGGTGGTAAGTCGGAATAGAGAATGATGGCCCTAGTGGTAGTGGAATACTAGGGGGTGAGAAAATGGTGAAATATGTGTGTGATGAGGTGATATAGTGGAGTGGGGTAAGCATACCAAAAATGCTGATGGATGGAGGAGAAGGAGTGGAGGAAGATGGGCTAGAAGACGGTGTCAATGAATGAAATGAAAAACGTGGACTCCCATCATCATACGCTGATAACAGATCGGAATAAAGGATGCTTCCTAAGTCTATAGTTAGTTGACCATGCATCAATGTGGGAAATCCACACCTTGCTGGACACGCCTAACAATGGAACCATCCCTCCCTCTAGTCCTAACATTTTTCCTGAAAAAAAACATTTGTTGATAATATTAGTGTAATTATCTAATGATGATATGTTTGTTTATAGTTTATTGAAAGTATCATATGTTAGTCGTCATTGTTATCAAACTCTGAATCCTCATTGCCTATGTAGTTTTCTGAATAATCTTCATTTAAGAGGTTAAGATCTTTACCATTTTCGTGATTATGTGGTTCAATATCATCATCATCAAGTACTTCGACATTAGATGTGTTAGTTAAACATTCTAAATGTTCACTTCTCGTAATTGGTAAGACATTAGATGTCTCATCAACTTGATTTGCCAATTCATCGTTGATGTTGTCAACTTGCACATGTCCTCGGGGTTTTGTTTTGATTGGGACGCACCATCCACAAAGATTTTTACATATGTTTGGGTAACTAACATAATAAACTTGTATGACCTTCTATAGAAGAATAAATGGATCATAGGATCCATATCTTCCCCTTAACTTGATTTCAACTAGATTATACCATGGATGAAACCTAGTCCCAACATTAATTGTAGGATCAAACCATTCATAGTAGAATCGCGAGATCTTCTTATTTAGAAGCATACACCAATTCATATATATAATGAATTATAGCATAAAATTCTTCTTCTCCTACGTCAATGACACCTTTAACATACGAGTCAATATTGGTTGTTTTCATACCATCGACCCATGTCTTTGTATGAAACTTATTTCCATTAACCAAGTACATTTTCCCTAATGTTGTCTTTGAATTAGGTCTCAAAGAAAGTCCCTTCAAGTGTGTTACATTCCTTTCATCATAAACTTGTGTTGTAGTGATAAGAGAACATTACATTTATTTATGAAATTCTGATTAAATAAGAAGCACATATGGGTTGACGTTACACTTACGTAGCTCTTAAACCATTCAGGAAAATTGTTATGTATGACTGTTGAAGTGTCTTCGTCATTGATTGAGTAACTTGTAAGAACAATCTTCAAATATTATTAAAGTAGTTAGCGAACTACACAACCTACAATAATTTAATTTAAATTATGTACAATTAAACTTACTCAAGGAATGGTTTGACCTTATCGCAACTGATGAGGACATGAACATGGGATGAACGATTTTCTTTATCACTGAACCAATAGTCTTTGCTAGAACCACTTGGGCGTCCACCTTTATTCAAAATCGAAAATGTGTATTGGACTTCCTCATTTGTATCTGTTCGAGGATCATTTTCCAAACTTGTATTTGAAAACAAGCTGACACATTTGAAATAATGAGAGTAAAAATATGTTATCTCTCAGTGTAGGTAGAATGCACATGTTGATCCTTCTACCCGTTCCAAATTACCCATCGATCCCTTTGCATCTCCCATCATCCTAGAGCAAAGTAGTAATTGTTAAGGTGCTCCATTGAATCAAAGAAAGTTGGTGGAAATATTCTTTCTAAGGATGATTGGTATGTTTTCTTCCATTCTGACAAGATCATTCATCCTTAATGTATTAGAACATAAGTCTTTAAGGAATTGACTTAAGTCAGCAAGGGCACTCCAAACAAATTCTCACAATGACCGAAAACATTTTAGGAGTAAACACTCCATGAAAATATGACAGTCTTGACTTTTCATGCCATGCATACTTCCCTTGTCTTGATTTGCACACCTTGCAATGTTAGAGGCATAACCATTTGACATTTTTCAACTTGTTTGTCCATTTATAAATTGAATTAGCATCTTTCTTTGAGAATGTGTAGTTGGCCTTTGGCTTTGCTCACTTTTCATTTTGTAATTGAACCAACTCCAAGTCTCCATGGACATACAATTCAACAACATTCATTATGGCCTTTTGATTGTCCTTCATTTTGTTCTTAACGTCCATTATAGTGTTGAAGACATTATCAAAAAAATAAAAAATTCTATGTGCATAACATCAAGATTGTGCCTTAACAAATTGTCCTTCCAATATTGCAAAGCTCAAAATATTTCCCTTTTGTCCCAATTATGATATTGTTCATATCCAGACAAAGTTTCAAATGGATCATCTGTCACTTTTGGGAAGTCACGAAGAAACTTCCATAATTGATTTCCGTTTAAGAAATAAGATGGGTCATCAATTTCAGGTCTGTTTTTAAGGATTCTCCTCTGGCTCCTCCTGAAATGATGATTGGTTGGCAAAAATTGTCGATGATAGTCAAACCAACAACTCTTACCCTATGCTTTAGTGTAAATGCTTTTATGTCCTCCATACAATGAGGACAAGCTAATTTCCCTTTAGCCCCCCACCTAGACAACATCGCATATGCTAGAAAATTATTAATTGTCCACGTCAAATAAGCTCGCATGACAAAGTTCTCTTTTGTTGATATGTCATAAGTGAAGACACCCTCACTCCAAAGTTGTTGGAGGTCATCAATAAGTGCAAGTATACATCTATTTCTTTTTGTTGTGTTAGTAGGACCAGGTATGAGACAACTTAGAAACATATATGGCTTTTTCATACACATTTCATAGGGTAGGTTATAAGGAGTGACAAATATCGGTCAACAAGAACATGGAGATGTTGAAGCTTGTATATAAGGGGTGAACCCATTAAAACATAATCCCAATCTTATATTACGGGGCTCAACTACAAATTTTGGAAATACACTATCAAAATGTTTCCAAGATTTCCCATCAGATGGATGTTGCTATACACCATCATCAGCTATGTTTTGAAAATGTCATCGTATTTGGCTTGCTAACTCCATTGAGGTATATAGTCTTTGTAATTGTGGTATGATAGGCAAATAAAACATACTTTTTATTTACATTCTTTTGTATGTTTTGTTTTGACCTTTGAAGGCAAGTAACTGGGATGACCATAAAATTTTCACTCATTTAGTTCGATGTCCTCCTTGTAATACAACATGCATCCAACTTCACATCAATCAATCTTGACAACCTTCAAGCCGAGAGTAGAGACAACTTTTTTTGCTTCATAAAAAGTCTTGAGTATGCAATTCTCTGTTGGAGCTACATCAAGTAACATTTTAATGAAATAATCTAAACTCTTTTCAGTTGTGTGCCAATTGGTTCGAGTGCCCAAAAGCCTTATGGCTATTGACAATTTAGACTCAGTTGCTCCATCATAAATGGGTTGATGACCAAATGCTAAGATATAATAAAACTTTTGATAACATTGACATAACAACTTCTTGTATCACTTTTGTGTATGTATGCTTTGTTCACCATTTTGGCTAATGATCCAAAGTCATCATCACGCCTAATGCTATCATAACTGGTGGTGGATGTAATGTTTAAGTTAACCTCATTTGTCTTTGTCTCTCTGTGATAAACTTGTACCCTCTAGTTGGGTTGAAAACCATGTTGAAGCAGATAACTCCTGACATGAGAAAGTTTGGGAATTTTCTCACAACAACATTTCACACATAGACACCTTATCCTTCCATTTGGTATGTATGAAACTTGATCCATTGCCCTATAAACAAAATCATGAACATCATTTATGAAGGGTTGCCTCAATCTTTTTCAAAAATCAAGCATTTCATACATCCAATCTTGATCCATTGTTCTTCATGTTGATGATGAAATTATCAACACTCAATAGTATACTTATACCCTACAAACGACCTAATACACAAATCATGTGGATATTAGTGTCCAATGCACTACATCTGTCACATGTGAATTTTGTTGTTCAAACTTAGTGTAAATATTTAAGACATACTAATTCATGTAATTAACTATTAGGTTAGTGTAAGAATTTTGTATACGTAAATCCTATACGAATAAGATACAATAATGTTCGAGTTAAATATAATACAAATTCAATACATCTTGTGTAGTTTAAATCCAATTTTGTAATTCATACATCATCATTCATACAAAGTAATTTTATTTAACGTGTATGTATAAACACCTCTATAATTTTATTTAACGTGTCTATAATTTATACATCTTAATTTCATTTAACGTGTATGTATAAACATCATAATTTTATTTAACGTGTATGTGATTCATTCGCCATATTATTTTAGTATACATTGTATAAACTAATATACAAATATAAAAGTGTTTTATTTCATATTATTTTAATGTTTATATAACAATATCAAATAAAATATATGTTTTTTCTATTTTAAAATAACTTACCTTCATTTATGTGGCTTTATTAGTTTATAAAATAAATAAGTATCCTCATCTTTAAGAATTACATGTAGTATTCAGTTAGCATTGACACAAAACACTAATATAAATATAAAAAAGTGGATCAACATTTTTTAAATTAAATATATATAGTATGTATATTTAAAAAGTAATTATTAGCATATATAATTTGACAAAAGGTTTTCCAAACCAGTGGTTAAAAGTCACTGTGAAAAGAGAAAATTAAAGTGGATTTCAATAAAATTTGAAATCAAAATAATCAAAAATAAAATAAAATTTAATTTAATTTAATTATTTGATAAAAACAAAAAATATAATTAAATATAATAAAAATTAATAAAATTTATTTTCTTTCTTAATTTAATTTTTATCTATCATGATTTTTAATATATTTTAGTTAGTTGAAACTTGAAAATTAGTTCCATTCTCTTTTTTATACAGCCTACAAAGTTGTATTTTTACTTTATTAAAATGCACAAATTTTACCTAATAAAAACGATTAAAATATAAATATATACATGTATTAAATAATAAAAATTGAAAATAAATTGTTAAAAAAAATATCCAATAATAAATTTTTAATAAGAATTTAATTATTTTAAAAATGTAAAATTATTTCTAATTAGTACTTTAACTTTTCAGACCCTCTCTCTTTGATATTCCCACTCCTAGCACTTCACTATTTGCAACATGTTTTGAAAATTCTAAGCCCATTCTGCTGCCCATATGTTTTGCTCTCTGCCACACCTGTTTATTTTATACACCCACTAGCTTTTAATTTCTTTTTAAAAAATGTATATATATATATATATATATATATACTCACACATATATATAAAATAAATATTTCAAACAAAATAATTTTTTTTAAAATTCAGTACTAAATAATGTTTTGAAAATGCTTAATTATTTTGAAAAATCTAAAATTATTACTAATTTGTACATTAACTTTTAAGAACCCTTCTCTTTGATATTCCCATTCCCAGCACTTCACTATTTGCAAGCAAATGCTTCCTACACCCAATCATTTTTAACCTGCACCCAACATATTTTTTTAATTTCCAAAAATGCCCTTAATTCGGGAAATAAAAATCCGAAATTGAAAATAATATATTCTGAAAAAATAAATCTGGAAGTGATTATTGAGTTCTGGAAATAAAAATCCGGAAAAAAAATTAAAATTCTATTTCGGATAAAAAAAATATGGAATTGAAAAAAAATACAGAAAAAAAAATCTGGAAAAGTAATTATTGTGTTTCGGAAATGAAAATCTGGAAACAAAAATGAAAAACTTATTCTGGATAAAAAATCCGTAATATAAAATTTCGTTCTGGAAAAAAATATCCAGAACACATATTTCAGAAATTTTTTTTAAGGACAGTTTCGTCTTTTCCACTGAGATCGGGTGCATTGATATGGTGCAGGAAGGAATTGCCCTATTTGTACCGTGTTTTGAAACGACTGGGCCCATTATGCTGTTCAAGAGTTTTGCTATCTGCAACCCTGTTTATTTTGTTTTACAAAATAATTTGTAAAAACAATATATCTAGTACTAAATTTTTAATGAGAATGCTTAATTATTTTGAAAAATATTAAATTATTACTAAATAGTATACCCCCCTTTCTTTGATATTCCTACTCCCAGCACTTTACTATTTGTACCACATTGTCAAGCTTGGGCCCATTAAACTGGCCCATAACTTTTCCTATCTGGACCACCCTTATTATACATGCACTCAGTTTTAAAACCTGGGCTCATTCAACTGACCCATCTCTTTTACTATCTGCGACCCCTGTTTATTTTATATATCCACCAGCTTTTAATATCTTTTAAAAAATATTTATATAATAAATATTTTAAACAAAATATTTTGTTAAAAAAAAAAAAAAAACTAGATACACTACAATTTTTTTATTCAAAATCTAATTATGAATAAAAGCCCACAAGATTCACTCTCACATAACTCACAAAAATCCCTCCAAATTTTTCATAAAAAAATTCCAAACCAAACCAAACAATAAACTAAAACAATCATAAACAACAAAATTTCCTAAACGAAACCAAATCATAGAAACAATCATACACAGAAACATTCATAAATAGATACAATCATAAACAACAATACCCAACGATCATAATTGTTTCTTGATAGCTAAAACTACTAGGTCAAACTGAAGTTTTGCAATTAAAAAAATTTACCTTTCAACAATTTAAAATAAAGAGAGAGCTGGACTTGCACCTTCGAAATTGCTATTTATTGGGGATTTAGAAACTGGGAGAAACTAAAGGCGGAGAAACAAAATTGCTATTTATTAAACACTTTACGTCGACTCATGCATACGAATAAAGGATGCAACCACGAAAAAAGACTTCGTGTTGACTGAGACCAATGCAAAACGACACACGGATACACTTCGCATCGACTGTGACTGACATAAAAATGACTCATTAACACACTTTGTGTCGGCCTTAACCGACACAATAATTGAGGCACACTTTGTGTTGGCCTGACCGACACAAAAACAACAATTCCTTTAACATCGGCTAGGCCGACGCATATCTATAATTTTTATTTAATTCTTAACCTAAAATTTTGTTATAAATGTAATTAATAAATATTTTACTACATTAATATTAATAAGTATAATAAATTATACTTTAATATTTTTATTATATTAAATTAATATTTTTATAAATTCGTTCAAATTAAATAAATCAACCAAATTTAATGGATATTTAATTCAATATTTTCATAATATTTTGAACATTTATTTAAATCTTGATAAACTTAAATATAATTTTTAAGCAAAATAATTTAATTTATTCAATGAAAAAAAAGCTAAACATTGGATTGGAAAGACATTCAATTTTATTCTTATTAGAAAGACAAGTTGATTCTTTTTCATTTATTCTTATTCGAAAAGACACTTTGTTTCAGAGTGTGATAGACAAATGCTTTGAAAAAATATGAAATCGCTTCTAAGTGCTGATTGATGTAGTTCACACTAAAGGTAAATATTGATTACCCAAGATGAAAACATATGCAATTTTATTTCTTTTTGAATTTTGGAGAAAAAGTATTCGAAGTAGTCCAAATAAAATAATGGCATATTTAAGAATTAAGCATCGTAAAATCACTAGATGTCAAACACCTATTATTCATGCAATCAAGATTGTTTTACCTGGAACACAATTTATGGTTCTTAATGAGACCGTTTCATTTTTTGTTGATTTAATAGGAGGTCAAGGACATCCATTAAAAGAAGCTAAATCTATGAATCTGTCCTTGAATGCATTGGGGAAGTGTATTAACACACTTACATGGAATAATGCTCATGTGCTATTTCGTGACTCAAAGTTTACTACACTATTATGTGATTTATTTGGAGGACGTCGCATGGAGGTTAGATTCAGTGAGTATAAAAATTCATGTTTTCTTTTTGTTTATTTCTTTTATTACTATTACTATATTCACATTAAAATTTTCAATTATTGCATGTTATGTCCTACATGGTTGCTTGTAAAACACACTGGTATCCTACATGTTCCTGCATAAGAGAATGAAAAAGAGGTCCAACAATTAAAGAATAATTGTGTTATATATTCAATTGCATGTATAAAACATGTGGTGAAGTTTGTTAATTTTGGGTATTGTAGTAATCTAACATCTAAGAATAAATTACTCACTTACACTCACTTTTAATGTTTGTATTATATACTTTGTGGATAAATTTTAAAATGAGTTTGTACTTCATTTCTCAAAAGTCACCTCTCAAAAGTCCTTATATATTACACATATTATGAGATTCATATTTTCTTAAAGTTACCAAAACAAAGTTTTTTCCTGACTTTTTTTTCTAAAATTTACTTTCAAATTTTACCACAATAATTGTTTCTTTATTTTTAAATATATCCATTAAATTTTACATGAAATAATTCATGTCAGATTTATATCTCTAAAATATGTATAATATTTTATATAACATTTGCAAAAGTTAAATAAATATTATTTTTATTTTTCTATTTTTTCATTTCTTTCTTAACTTTTTCAAATAATTTCTTTAAATAATTTTAATATTAAATTGACAGTCTTGATTTGAGAAGTGTGTTGAAAATTTTAGACAAACTAAAAATAAGATTAATTCATTGTAAACATAAATAATTGATCCTAAAACATGAACATATGATTTTAAGAACATTTATTCGTATCATTACTGAAGTTGATATTGACACGACGTTGGGCATGTGCAACAATCATGGTAGTTGTCCGCTTGATGGATGTGAGGAAAGAGTTGAATAGTGCATTGGCATTGCGAAATGAAAACGAGCAACTTCCTGCAACATGGCTCGCATGGAAATTCTACAATAATGTTGAAACGAACGACAAGTATGCATCCTTTTTTGTTTTGATGATATTTATTCATTGGGTTACGAGATAACTCATTTTTTGAAACTCAAAATAAACTCAAGCTACCACAAAGCACAAGAGAGAACTCATCAATGCATGAGAATATATATAATAACATTGAATCATATTTCTCACTTAGAACATGATAATCATACCACGTAAGATCCTATATAACATATAACACTCAAAAGTTGCCTTCTAGTTATCAATTGTTGAGCAGCAAAAGTGTTAAAAATATATACACCAACAATCAAATCAATTAAACCAATCTTATTTTTGGTTTTTATGTCCTATATAATACACTCGGTTGAAAAAAATATTAGTTCACAATGAAGAAAAGATGTGAGCTTGGATACAAAGGTAAGATTGAAAGAAAAATAGGAACATATATCACATCAAAGAGACAAATGTTTTTGATTGAAATGTTGATGACTTTCTACGATAACTGCACCGCGTTTGTTAGAAGTAATAATTGTTTTTAAGGATGAATATCGATCCCACAAGGAACAGTGAATCATCGAGTACAATATTCGCTAAATATAAAACAGAACAATAAAAATTTGTTTGGAAATTGTTATAATGGCAATAATTAACAAAAAAAAAACAAACCAAAGAGTAATTGCGACAATTGGAAAAATGGGGATTAGGTTTCATCTGTTTTACTCACATGTATTTTGATTAACATGTTAATATTAATTTTTTTTATTGAAATTGATGGTCGTAGAAAATTCACTTATATTAATCCCTCGCATATAAAATCCTTAAGAATGTTTCCTAAATATCAATCTCTCGCATATTTATAAAAATAACTTAGAATCACAAATTAACATTTCAAGTCTATCCATAACACTCAAATATGTTAAGTATTGTTGTTTAGGTCTGAACCCTAAAAATACCTATCGATCAGATTTAAGATTCTCAATTTGTCACGGAAAGTTAAAAGTAAAACAACAATACCAATAATTAATCAAGAACTGAATATTAATATATAAGATATCACCTCAATACATAAGAGTTTGAGCAAATTACTCCCAATCCCAAAGGGTAGAATTAGTCATGCATACTTCTAGCACCTTCCATTCTCCCAATTGGGTTTCAATTCACTCTATGGTGTTTTCCTCTCAATCTGACACCCTAGGGTTGAGCCTCTAGCCCCCTATTTAACCTAATTTTCTAGGGGTAATGAGCTAAGTGATAAAACATAAAAAAAGCCCAATCTATCTACCGCATTCTCGCTTGAGTGAGAATCTTCTGTTGCAAAATTGGCTTTTTCGACACTTTTCTCCATTCTGGGATAATATATGTTGACGGCTTCTCAAACGAGACTGTTTGTGGAGCAGGAGTCGTCATCGAAGGACCCGATGATCTCCTCTTGGAGTAAGCCCTCCAGTTTGGGTTTAAGGCCACCAATAACCAAGCCGAGTATAAGGCTATCCTTGTTGGGCTAAATCTAGCATATGACATGGGACCTCGCGAGGTAACTTGCAAAAGTGACTCCCAGGTAATGGTCGGCCAAATCAAAGGAGAGTTTGAAGTAAAGGAACCCCTACTCCAGAGATATTATCATACGGTCAACAACATCATAACTAGGTTTCACAAAGTGACGGTGGAACACATCCGTCGGCAGAAAAACAAGAAGGTCGATGCGCTATCTCAGCTAACGACGACCAAGAAGAAAGGCCACCACATGTTTGTCATTCAAGTTTGGCTAACACAACCTAGTGTGGCAGAGGTCGAGTGTCTAGCTATTACCGAGATCGAGACCTGGATGACCCCGATCGTCAGGTACCTTGAGCACGACACATGCAAGCCAGAGGAAGAAAAGGCGATGAAGCAGCAATGTTCAAGGTACACTATGATCAACCAGAATCTCTACCGTAGAGGCTACTCAAGGCCATTATTAAAGTGCATCACTGAAAAACAGGCAGAGTACGTCCTCAAGGAGATCCACGAAGGAGTCTACAGTAACCATTCGGGAACACAAACGATGCCTACCAAAGTCCTCAAGGTCGATTACTATTGGTCAGTCGTCTAGGGTGACTGCGCAGAATTTGTGAAAAAATGCATCAAGTGCCAGGAATTTGGTCCCCTACACCACCTCAAGCCAGAAGTACTGCATAACATGACATCCCCATGGTCGTTCGTCATCTGAGGAATGGACATCATTGGTCCCTCCACCTTGGGAAAGGGACAGGCAAAATTCCTCCTAGTCAAAGTGGACTACTTCACCAAATGGATCTAGGTCGAACCACCCGCATCCATCTCGACCAAGAACGTGCAAAACTTTTTATGGCAAAGTATTTGTGTCGGTTTGAAGTGTCGCACTATAATAACTAATAATGGTCGACAGTTCATCGATTAAGGACTCCAGTCTTTCTACGAGGACCTCGGTATCAAGTCAATAACCATCTTGGTCGAGTATCCCCAGACCGACGGGAAGGTTGAAGTTGTAAACAATGTAATCCTGAACGAATTGAAGAAGCGACTTCGCAAAGCAAAGGGTCGATGGACCGAGGAGCTACTAGAAGTCTTGTGGGCATATCGCTGCACTCCCAAACATCTACACAAGAAAAACTCTATAGCCTAACATACGAAACTGAAGCTATGATCCCGGTCGAGGTAGGTGAGCCTACCATTCGAAGGCAATTGTTTGACCTGACTCTGAATCAAGAAAGTCTCTCGGTTGGCGTATATCTACTAAACGAGCTCCGCGAAAATAGCAAAATTTGTGAGGCCACATGCAAGCTTTGGATGGCAAGGTGATACAACATAAAGGTCCGATCGAGGAGCTTTCAGAAAGAAGATCTTGTATGGAGAATGAGAAGCGAAGCAAGGAAGAATGACGGCAAGTTCTCATCCAATTAGGAATGCCCTTTTCCAGGTCTGAGAGGTTACAACTGGGGGGGCGTACCACCTAAAGTGGCTATCAGGAAAAATTGTACCAAGGACGTGGAATGTCACGCACCTCAAGTTCTATTACAATTAAACAAGCAAAACAACTTACGCACTTTTTCCTCACCCCGCCGTTTTTTCCCTAGGAGAATTTTCGGTCGGACAGGTTTTAACGAGGCGTTTCTTTCAATGCTTTACAACTTTAAGTCAAATTCATGCATCTCTCAATGCTCGGCTCGATCAAGGATGTAGCCTTAACCGACATACCCTACTGATACATAGAAGGCTTGGTTCAGTCAAGGATGTAGCCCTAATCATCATACTCTATTGATACCTAGAAGGCCTGGTTCGGTCAAGGATGTAGCCATAACCGACATGCCCTACCGATACGTAGAAGGTTTGGTTCAATCAAGGATATATCCCTAACCGGTATACCCTACCGATACCTAGAAGACTTGGCGCGGGTAAGGATATAGCCCTAACCAGCATACCCTACTGACACCTAGAAGACTCGATTCGATCAAGGATGTAGCCCTAATCGGCATACCCTGTTGATACCTCAAAGACCCGATTCGGTCAAGGGTGTAACCCTAACCGGCATACCCTGCCGATACCACAAAGACTCAATGCGGTCAAAGACGCAGCCTTAACCGGCATACCCTACCAACACCTTGTAGCCTCGGTTCGGCCAAAGATGTAGTCCTAACCGGCATACCCTGCTGAAACCCAAAAACATTCACAAACAAACACAGTCGGATCAATGACTTAGTTTGTTCAATTAAGTTACTCCGACCGCTTACTTGTTCAATTAAGTTACTCCGACCGATTACTTAACTTGTTCAATTAATATAGCACATATGAAGGAACGGTTGATTCATTAAAACAAGCATCCTCAGTTGAAGGAATCAAAAAAGCTAAAAACCTAAGACTAACTAGTCTTCGTCTTCAACACCCTCGGTCGGGGCAGTTGAGTCGCACTCTGCAAGGCTTGTACCTCATGGGTCGGCAAAATCAGACCCTCGAACACATCCATGTTAGGGTCGAAGTTACCTGATGGGGGTGGACCGTTGTAGAGGACGTGGGCCTGGCGGATGCCTGGAAGAAACTTTGGCTGCGCATAGGCAAAGTGTCATCAATGTTCTTGTCCAAGTCAGCCTCGATTGCCTCCTTCTCGGCTTGCAGATCAGACCTCTCATTCTCCAACAGCAAGATCCTTTGGCCAACCTCCTCCAAGGCTTTCTTCAGTTGGGCATTCTCAACCGCCTTCTCCCTCCACTCGAGCTTATTCGCTTGAACCTCAGCGATCTCCCGCTCGGCCACCTCCTGAGCGAGCCTCTCCTTATAGGCAGAATTCGCCTTGAGAGACTACTTCAAGTTATCTAAAGCCTCGGCCAACTCATGCTCGAGCTGAGAAATATTCTTGACTCGGTGGCCCCGAACGTCAGCACCCAAGCGGGCCAGGACAAGCCCTTGGCAGATCATCTCGATGCTGCCTTGAAGCAAGTCATCTTTGGGGACGAGCTGGATTAGCTCTTGTGTGGAACGAGTTAGACGATCTTCACACCCCTACAAAATTATAAGTCACCCCCAGGCATCGATAGGGGTAACCTCAAGGCCTTGGGCGTAGGCTCAATGACAGCAGGGGGAATGGTTGGTTGAAAACATTGGTTGACGGGGAGTCAATTTTAATAGGGGAGTGGCGCGAAAGAGGGGGTGACGGCATTGTGCCCGGGGAGCGAGTAGTCGTTGCTATGTTATCCCCCTCCCTAAGCCTTTTCTTGCTCTTATCAAAGGGACTGGCACGAGCGGCTGACTGCCTGCTAGCAACCAAGGTCTCCAGGCTCGAACAACCTTTCCGTTGTGCGGCCCTCTTCTTTGAAGGTTTTGATCAAATTATTAACCTGAGAAACTTCCTTGCTCATGATTTTTGCATCAACCAGAAGGAGAGCATTAGTTGAAGAGTAAATATTTGGCCGAAGCTAAAGAAAACTAACATATTCTCGAAGGTCATCCAACGGTAAGATGACGCATACACGGTCAACAGGCTCCGTGCAGGGAGTTTTCTTGGAAGCTTATCAAAAAGAGAGAAAATATCTCGCTTCTCGACACTCGGGATCGGACGAGGCTACTACTTGAACTTTAAGGGATTCCTAGTCCAAAATATAGGAAACCTCGACCGACTGACTTCATCAAAAAGTATTGCATGCCCTCAGACCGGATGAAAACTTTAAAAAATTTCTCTTTGAAGTTTTTGTAAGATGTGGTGTATGAACTAAACAAAACGTTACCCACCCGACTGATGAGTGAATGCCATACAACAGGCTCGGACGGGTGGCAAGTATAATAACTTAGAAAAGATGAAGGAGTGGGGTACAAATGAAAAATGTCGCATATCAGGCAAAAGGCCTGAAGGAACGCCCAAGTGTTTGGATGAAGCTGAGAAGGAGTCACGTTGAGCGCTTAAAAGACGCCCATCGTGAAGTTGTCAAAAGGAAGGGAGAAATGTAAGTTTGAGAATAAACAAGAATACATATAGAAAAAAAGGACACTCAGCAAGAGACCAACCCAGGCATATGGTGTCGGCCGACAAACAGGGCTCAGCGATCAGAAAGTCGAGACAAGCATATGCCTTTAAAATCGGGACCCTATCCAAAAAGCATAAACAGAGGTCCCGGTCGTAAAGGCATAGGTGATCCTAGTCACCTTAGGATCCATCCAGTCAAGCCCTAGAAAGGGAGATGACAGCTCAGGGAAACCCGACCGGTCAGTAGCACCTCCCAGGTCGTCCCTCCTGGCCATAACCTCCATAGGATGCAACACTTGGATTGCACCGACCGACAAAGGATTGGTCATGGAGAAGTTGGACGGAGAAGATGAAAGAGACGGAGACGAGGACGAGGACGAAGACGAAGGACGCAGATACGAGGACGAAGACGGAGGACGCAAAGACGAGGAGAAGGGGGAGTCAAAGCAGAAGAGTTAGGACGAGACAGAGAAAAGATGACTAACCTCAACCTTACTCTTAACACTTAAAGTCATGACCATCGGTCTACTCCACGAGTGATAGTTTATGGATAGTTTATAGAATCAAGGACTGACAATACGAGGGGTGTAGCAAAATTTCCACATAATGAGAATAAAGAACACTTTGTGCATTTATTCTTCTACCGTATTGAAAGAAAAAAAAATAGAAAGAACTAGTAAGAAAAGAAAAAGAGACAAGATCATGTTCACACCAAAGCCACTCTTGTAAAAAAATAGACGAAAAGACTTATGGTGTGTTTGAATTGAGGAGAGGATTTGAGAAAGTGAATTTAAAGTGATTTGAGAACAAAGTGTGAAGAAAGTGAGGTTGTTTGGATTTGAGTATATTAGAATGAATTTACGAGAGAAGTTTATTGAAATTTGTAAATGATGTAATAGTTGTGAAAAAAAAATTAAAAGGTATAAAATATAAATTTACAAATTTATCCTATCTTTAAAAATATTTGAATAATAATAATAAAACAAAATTTATTTATTTATTTCTATTTTTTGTAATTAATATTATTATTATATAAATTTATTTCTTTTTTAAAAATATTTTTTTTATTATTATTATTAATTATTTTTATTAATGATACTATTAAATGTCTGATTCAAATAAAATTATTTAATTATTTTGACAGGATAAAGGGTAATTGCGTAAAGAATAATTGCATAATTTGTTTATATAAAGTTGGATTCCTGCTAGTTTCACGTAATTTTTAGCTAAAGAGTGAAGAAAGTTTTTTCAATTTCTTTACCTTTCCACACTTTTTTTCTTCACAAATTATTAAATGCAAACAGGAACAATTCTCACAAATCTATGAATGAATAGTAATCACCAAAAACAAACAAAGCATTAGGTAGAACACCTATGCAAAACCCTACAGAGAAAAACAAAGCCACCTATAAAAGAAACAATAGAAAAATCTTATTCAATGAATTGTATAGTGTTATATAAAATATCATGTGATTATGTTCCGTACAATTATTTTTATTATATAAACTAGTAATAATTTTTAAAGAAATATCAACCACATATTATTATTTCGTTATATAAAAATAAAAATATTTTTTAATTGATTTATTTATTGTATAGTACTATATATCATGTGATTCTGTCCCGTACAATTATTTTATTATATAAAAAATATTAATAATTTCTAAAAAAATATCAACCATATTATTTATATCTCTATATAAAAAAGAAAAATATTGTTATTAATTGCGGTAGTAAAGGCTTTTGAAACCCTTTTTTTTCCATCTTGGACATATATATATATATATATATATATATATATATATATATATATAACTTCGAAAAGGATAGTTAATGGCCTCAAAATAGATTGAAAGGTCTTGTCATGGGTATAGGTATCTATACGTCTGGACAAATCAAATTTATGGTTATTAACTTTTTTCATAAATATAATAAAAAAATTGTAACTTATAATTAATTTATAAAAAAGAAAATAAAATATAGAAAATTAATAAAATCATGTTTTACAAATTAATTTATAAATAAGAAATGGTTACCCATCACATTTGACAAGCTAACCATTAAGTAATTCATTAATGAATACGTTTAGTTCCAATTTAGACCATCTATAATATATCTATAAATTCCCAACTCCATACTCATAATTGGTGAACACGTGGCGTTCATAATTAAGGTCTTAATAAAACCAACACACTCCAACAAATCATTTCAAATATTTAACTCACTATTTTCTATTTAAATTTATAAAAACAAACAAATATCTTTAAATAAAGAAACACTAATTTAAATTTTTAACTCAGTTTTGTTTTTAACTTGAATAAAAATGGATTTCGTTTTAGTGACACAATTTTTATTTGAACAAATATTATATCAAAAGCATTTTGAAAAGCACTGTTTAATTTTAGTTTAAAAACGAATTACTTGTTTGAGCGAAAACTAGATTAAAAACAAATTAACTTACTGTGTTAATTTCGCTTAAGGGAGATATGTTTCGTTTGGACAAAATTATTATTAAACGTGATTGGTCAATAAAAAATCATCTTATTTAATAAAAAATTCATCTTATTTTCTAAAAAATTCAAATTTAAAACTTAGATCTCAATACGATAAATTAAGGTTTTTCTATTAAATTTAAAAACTAAATAATTGGTAGTTAAAACATTGGTTATTAATTAGATACTAATTTAAAAACTATTTAATAATAATAGAAATTAATTTTAAAAAAAATATAGTTTCTAAAATATCTCTAATTTAGTTATTATTGCAATTAATTATTTTATATCTAAAAATTAGTTTTTATTTCATGTAGTGTTAACTCACTAATAATTTTTTTATTTATAAATTTTTAACTTATTAATAAAATTTTAGACTTGACCTTATTTAAATCACTTCCATTCTTATGTAACTTAACTTAATTTTATTAAAGAAAAATATACTTTTTATTTTATTAGTTAATTAATTTGCTTGCGTAATAGAACTTGAAGTATATGTGATATTTTTTAAGCATATTTTTATTTATAGGTCGAAATTACATAAGACTAATAGTAAAATTTTAAAGATGAATTTATTATATACAACATTCGTGAAGAACTAAAAGTGAATATATGTGTTTATATACCTACACTTACCTAATTTATGATAATGATATATAATTAGACTAACTAACATCCAATATATCTATATTTCAAACTTTGTAGTTATTATACATAGACTTTATTTAAACTTTTTTTTACTTAAAGAGAAGAACTTCTATATGGTAGAAAAATAAATAATTTGGTTGTAATATTTTCATTTAAAATTTAAAAATGAGCATTTTGCCTTTGAAGAGTATATAAGATGAGCTGTTAATGAATTTTAATAACTATGATTAATTGCTGATAAATATTTTTTTTTTAAAAAGCACTCATTCAATTCAATCTTTCCTTTTATGATTGAGAGTGACAATTTTTCCGTACTAAGGACCATTTGACACACTACCTATCATTGATGGAACCATTTTTCTAACCATCGCATCAGATGCTTACAGTTACGTATTTAGAAAAAAAATGGAAATTTGTACTTTTCAATAAATTTTTAAACGTTTAACCTCTGTTTGTTTATGTCGATTATATCCAAGAGACACTGTTGGATGCAATAATCATCACTGGATTTAGTTTTTGTTTTGTTTTAAGGGCTGTATTCTTGAAGAGGAAGAAGAACAAGAATATCAATGGTAGAGATTTATAGAAGAGGAGCGATTGAATTCGAATAAATAGTTATTTTTTTTCTCTCCTTTTAAATGCAAAGGCAGAGTGGTGGTGTTTTCTGTTATGTTTGTTATTTTTTTTTACTTTAGGGTTTAGAATTTAGGATTTAAAAACTAGATTTTGATTTTGGTGATTTTGAACGGTTAGATAAGAGGGAGTAAGGATAATTTGAGGTAGAAGGAAAAGTTCTAATTAATTGGAAGATTAAAAAAAGTTGTATTAATATATATTAGGTTGGGATGAGAAAAAATGATTATTATAAATAGATGTATATAATATAAACAATAATACTTTTATTTCTATTATTTTTCCATCATAGTGTATGATATTTCATATTTTGTTCTATATATTTTTTCTTCTTTATAAATAAATTTGTTGTACAAATTCATTATACATATAACATTTTTCATTATAAAATATCATCTAGCATATTTACATGGTTATGTATCTACATACAATCTAATTAAATAGACAAAAACTTTCAAAATGTATAAATAAACATAACGGTAAATTTGTATATACTTAGATAATATTATTTTTACGATTATTTTCATGTTTCGACAGTGTTAAATAACTTGTATTTCTTCCGAAAATAATTATTCAACGGTGTCAAACTAAATTATTCAACCGTATTGAAAATAATTTACCATATTATATTAACTCAAATCTACACAAAAATACCTCATATTTTATTATTTAAATATTTTTAAATGAAAAAATAATTTTATAAACTTACATTTTACATCTTTTAAGAAAATTAAAAAATCCCTCACAAAAAATTATATCACTCACAAACTTCAGTAAATTTTTCTCACAAATACACACTAACATACATCAATCCAAACACACGATTTTTTCACATTTTTTTTTTCTCAAATCCTCACACATTCTCGTATCCTCACACAACTTTAAAACACATTCCTCATGTCCTCACACAACTTTAAAACACATGTAAAGACAATTATGTAAGAAATTATCTTCCTCACATATGAAAAAAAAAAACATGTAAACCATATCAAATTTACATTATTATCCTTCAATATTTTGAAACCTAACACAAAAATGAATGAAAAAAAAATATAATCGATTATTAAAAAATGGCCAACATAATTCACACAATTGATTATATATATATAATATATATAATAAAAATAAAATATATATTAAATAATATTTTAAATAAAAATATTAAATATTTAAATTATTAATAAATAATAATAATTAATTATAACTATAAAATAATAAAAATAAAAATACTTTTATAATAATTTTTTATATAATAATATTATTAATTATAAAAAAATAAATATAATTTTTTTTTAATTGAAACAACTATTTCTTTAGATAATTTTTCATGTTCTTGTCAATTTCACATATTTTACTCGAAGTCATTTGTAAGATGATATTGGAAACAACGTTTTACTACATTTTCAAGTTTTGGTGGATATCTTTTAGATATACGTAATTAAAATTATATTTTTAAATTAAAACAAGATAATTTTATAAAAAAAAATTAATGTATCGATAATTATACATTATTCGTAATTTTCTTAAAGTTAGTTATTATAAGTTATCAAAAATAATAATTTAATTATAAATAATTAAAATTCATAAATATATTAATCATATTTTATTTTTAATTATTTTTAAATATAAGAATAAATTTAAAATATTATTATTTTATTAATTATAAAAATATCATTTCAACTACATATATCCCATCATTCACAAACTTTAATAAAAAAAATTCATACATATTTTAATCCAAATAATCTAAATTTATTTTCTATTCAAATTTATTCATTAATTCAAAAAAAAAACATTAACAAGAGGCTTTTACATAATGTATGTAAGATTGAATCAATTCTACTTACAAACTATTTTTGCAACTTGCACTAAACCTAATTTATCTTAGAATTTTATTTTTCTTATTTTTACTGATTAACCATTATTTAATTAATAGAGTAAATTAATATTATAAAAATAAATATTAAAAAAAACTCAATATATTTTTACAGGTGCAAGAAAACCAAATGTAACCATAACGTTTACAAAAATTAAAATCCAAATAAAATGCGCACTATAGGAACAAATTTTGTATAGTGCAATTATATGGTACTGTATGGGTTGAAACAGAGATATTCGTCAACATATCTAACTTCACACGCTACTGAAGATGGAACCAAATTCTGATAACTTGTCATGAACCAAAACTCAATAAACATGTAGTATTAAATAAATACAAAATATTAATCAATAATATAAAATAGAGAATATATTTTATAAAAGGTATTGTTTTTATGGTCCAAAATTAAAAACAAAAATAACCAATCTTATATCTCTTTCATAAATTTATTATAAAAATATATATTTTTGTTAACTAAATATATTTCTTATTAATTATGATATTTTAACTAAATTATAATATATTATAGTTTTTATCTATTAAAATATATCTTAAGACAATAGTATCAATAATTATTAAGAAAGTAATTTATCATAAAAAGTTGGAAAGTAGAAAACGAGAAAATGTATATTAATAAATATTGTAAATATAAAAACAAATTATATCAAAATATTTAGTATTTAAATTATGTTTCATATATTTCAAAAACAAATGGAAAGTTTAAATCACTAACTTTAATACAGAAACAATCTATACATAAAAGCAGTTATAGAAAAATAAGAAAACTAATATTTAGTTCATCAATGGAGTCTTTACAACCACAAGAGAGAAAAAGAAATCTACAATAAGAAATTATTATTTTATAAAAGAGAAAGTAATTTAGAAAAAAAAATATAACTTAAAAAAATAAATCCGCAAGATTTTAAAAACATTTTACATCGGTAATGTAATATCCAACTAAAAAAAAAATAAGAATATCATCACATTTTTTTTTTCATTATTTTCTGTTTTGTCTAACATAAATTGATTACTTAACATCTCTTATATTTATCATATGAGGAAAAAGTATTCCTTCTATGGACTAAGGAAATGACACCCGTGTTTTAATATTTAATGATGATAATGAGGTTATTTTCATTTCGTTATTATTTCATTTTAAATTTTTTGTATATTATTATAAATTTTGTAATAATGAAATTTTATGATTTATAAGCCTATTTTTTTATATAATTAGTTAATATTATTTTTAAATTTACCTATCACATCAAATTTGAAGATAAATTAATTAATATTTTTAATAAGCAAAATGTGATCTTGAGGTACCTAAGCTTTTTTTATCACCAAATAATGAAAATAATAACGTGTTACATTTTTAGATGTTGTAACTAAGGGTGGTAAAAAAATTCAAATTACAAAATTCAATCCATAATTATCAATATCTATATTAGTTTTAATTCATTTAAATGGATTTATTTCAAATCTAAATCTATATTTTTGGATTTTAAATTCAATCCATTTAATTGGATATGGATTAGATATAGATTAGATACATTTTTGGATTATCCAAATTGCATTTTGAGATGAATTTTGACTTGTCTCGATCAAAGTTAAGCCAAGACAATCCAGCCGAGCGGGCCCTGGCCGATGTTTAACCAAGCAGTACCAGACCCATATCGAGTCGTTCGGGCCCGGACCGATGTTGAGTCATCCGGACCCGGACCGATGTCGAGTCATTCGGGCTCGGACCAATGTCGAGTCGTTCGGGTTCAGGCCAATGTCGAATCGTTCGAGCTTGAGCCGATGTCGAGTGGAGCGGGCCCGAGTCGATGTCGAGTGGAGCGGGCCCGAGTCGATGTCGAGTTAATTGGACCCTGGCTAATGTTGAGCCGAGCGAGCCCGGACCGATGTCAAGTCGAGCGGGCCCAGGCCATTATCGAGCCTTCCGGGCTCGGGCTGATGTCGATTCGTTCAGGCTCGGGCCGATGTCGAACCGAGTTGGTCCGCGTTCAGGTTGAGTCGGATTAGGCCCGGTTCGAGTCAAGTTAGTCTGTGTCCATATCAAAATGGATTTAATGTAATTGACAAAGTGTATTTAATCTAATTAACAAAATGGATTGAATCTAGATTTATTCCAATTTAAATAGATTTGAAAAATATCCATTTAAATTTGATCTAGTTAAAATGGATATGGATTTTAAATCCAATCCACTTATTTGGATTTGGATTTAAATTGAATATTTGAAAAATTCAATCCATAACCAGTCCTAGTTCTAACTCAATTACCATATGTTTTTTTTATTGATGGCAAAAGTTATATATAAATATGAAAAAAATATCCATATACTCAACACCCTACTTTTTTTTCTACATTGTCGTAAAAAAAATCACTTTTTATACAATTATTTCTTTATCATCACATATAATTATCTCTTTTGTTGGGTTAAATTAAATTGTTTGTCCACATATATGCAGGTTATTGAGAAAATTAAATTCATTGATAATATATTGTTTTGCGTGTATATTTTTGTTATTAAGAAGTGAATTTTAAGTATATTTTAAATTTATAAAATTAATTTATAAATAAGGTTTATATTTATTTAAAAATTATAAAATATTTTTATTTTTAATTGATGTAGAATTTAACATCATCAAATCTATTATGTTCAAATGTGTTCCACTAAAATTTATATATATATATATATATATTATTTTTATTTTTATTTTTGTAAAAATATAATTAAAAATAATGCTATAAATAAAATATCAAAGTGCTAGGTTGACAATCATACACCATGTTATTTTTTTTTATGAAGTTAAGTCATTTTGAAATTATATTATATCATATCATATTATAATTATAAATTAATATTTTATAAATTATTAAAGTAACATTTTTCTAAAGCTATAATTAGCAAATGCCCATGTTTTGTGTGTGTTGGAAGGACAAATAGACAACTTCTTAAATGCATCTTAAATCATCCCTAACACTCATAGAGTTTAATTTATTAAAATTGCTGCATCATTTATTGGGTTGGGTGACACTGGTAGGTGTCATTAAGGGTTCTTATTCTTTCTATATATATATATATATATACTTATCTAGTTATATTGTACAAGTAAAAAGCATTCCTAAATGATCATCTTCACCATATAACTCTCTCTCATACATCCTATCATTTCAACATCCTCTATCTTCTCCAAATCTTATTCTTAGATTTCTTCTATAATTTCTACTTATAGCAGTTAGTCAGAAAAGATGTCTGAGTTCTTCAAGGGAAAGACCATTTTAATGACTGGCACAACAGGCTTCTTAGCAAAAGGTACTACTAAATACACAATGCATCTATAATAAATAATTTGAAGTTTTTCACCTGCCACTGAATTTGTCTATTACATGCAGTTTTCTTGGAAAAGATTCTGAGAACCCAACCCCAAGTACACAAACTGTATCTTCTGGTCCGAGCAAAAACCATTGATTTGGCTGCACAACGCTTCCAAAATGAGGTTAATCAATACTATAATAGTATACACATGCTTGCTATATGAGTATATTTTATTACAAAAATAGCTTTCATGAATAGTAATTCTCCCAAGAAATAATGTAAGAAATCTTTGTTTGAGGAACATCTGCATTTCATTTATCTTCCCAGAAGATAATTCTTTTTTCATTTCTCACTCTCCATATTATGTTATCATCAAAACCATTACTTATTCTCCCTTCCTTGCTTTCTTCTTTCAAATCACTCTACAACCATGATTCCGTTTTTGCACTACTTTTATGTGTTGGGCATCTTCATGTCTCATATTTATTTTTCCATAGGCCTTCTCACTCCTTAATCTTCATTTCCATTTTGCTAAGAGAGTCAAAGAGTTTTATATCTTTAACTCCAAGTTCACCTACTTCTTTTGTTTTAAAACTATCCTCCCATTTATCTAATTCAATCTTCCTATTCTCAGAAGTTGGTAATTTGTAAAAAGACAAAAGGAAGCTATGAGAACAAATTTTATGATCCAAAGTCTACCGCAAACATTAAGAACGTACCTTCCCATTTTGATAATTGTTTCTTGGAATTTTTTTCAAAACAGGTTGCCAAAAATTATATTTTCTTGGATTTTTTCTCACTGTCATGTCTACACAAGTGAAAGTAATATTCATACTACTATAATTAAGGATTCAAGATTACCTTTCTAAATTTTGTCTCTCAATATCCAAACCTTTAGTCTTGCTTGTGAAAATTCACCTTAAAAACTTAAGCAAGTTCACTGAATTTTAACATCACTTAGGAATAATGTGTCATTTGCATATTATAGTATGTTCACTATCACCTCCTTGGACCTCACTTTAATCTCTTCCAACATTTTTCTTCTAATTGCTTACCTTACAATCCTTGAAAATCTTTGGACAATAACAAAAACAAAAAACAAAATCAAAAGATTACCTTAATCTAATTAATCCACATATTATTACAACCTAATTTATCTATCATATAGTCCATAAAGTCTTATGTGACTGAGTAATATGATTTTTCATAGTTTACCTTTATTATGATACAATTCTTCTTTTTACAATTCCCTTCTTTCACCAATTCATTTACCATCAAGACACTATCTAACAAACATCTAGATTCTATCTTTTATGCTTTGTTTGGATTCAAGGATGAATTTGAGGGGAAAGACAGTAGAAAGTGAGGTTGTTTGAATTAAGAGAAAGAAAGTGCAAAGTTAAGAGAAATGAAAGGAAAATTTGTAAAAGTTTGTGAGTGATGTGATGAGTGTAATTGATAAAAAAAATTAATTGATGAAAGTGTAAAATTACAATTTTTTCTTTGTGGTTAAAATTAATTTAAAATGAAATAAAAATTCTTATTTGTACATAGAACTTGTGTTTGATTAAAACATTATTTTTGTTACGGTTAAGTACAAGAAAATCATTAAATAGAAACCAATTTTAGAGACATAAAGTAATTACTTACTATATTGTGACTAAAGTTAGTAGTTAAAACTTGGTAGCTAGTTAGTTATAAATTTAGAAATTGATTTAAATTTTTTTAATAATAATAGAAACTACTTTAGATACCGATAATTTTTTTAGTCTCTAAAATAGTATATAATTTAGTCGATATAATAACTAATTATTTTTTGTCTCTAAAAATTGTTTATATGTAATGATTTTCTTGTAGTGGGTTGGTGATCTCAGTTGAAAAAAAATTTATATAAATCATTTGAACTTGTGGATATCTAAAAATTGTTGAAAATGAATTTTGATAAAATGAAATAAAAAATATTATAAAATATTTAATAAAATAAACCAAAATTGATTAAAAAAACCCAATGCCTAATGAGTATTAAACATAGAACCGTCCAATAATATATGATGGAAAAAAAGAGTTAAGTTACAATAACTAGGCGGAAAAAAAAACAACAATTATGTCATGACAATTATGTCAAATCATTAAATCTTTGTTAGAGTTTATCAATTATTTGATGAACTCTCTCAAAACCTTTGTTGACATTGATGTTTAAAGTATTTAAGTCTAACCCAAATGCAGAATACCACACATGAATAAATAACAAATGATGTTTAAGACTTACTTGTTGATAATCTATGAACCAAGCACATGATGTTTGACCCACATACAACACCACACCAACATGCTCCTTCATCAAAGCACCTAGACCAAAACGTTCCTTCACCAAAGCACCTACACCACAATAATCATACAAGTCAGCCTTCAGTTACCTCCAAATTATGCATAGTAAAAAAATGTGAGGATATATGTGCTACATTTTGAAGCATAATCGATTATTACCCATATAATTGATTATCTTCATCCTTCAAACCTCCATTGTCATTTCTTTCAGCCATGACACCTTATCTCTACACTTCCAACAAACTCCAACAACCACCCTTCCACATGCAAGTGCACGAAAACACCTCCACGAACAACAACTTCCTTCAAACAAAACTCCACCACCTCAACTCACATGCAGCTCACACACACCACAAACTCATCTCACACGAACAACCACCAAGTTTTCCAAAGAAGAACGAAAATGGGAAGCTTTACCAAATCCATTCACGAGTATTTAATGGAGTTTTCAAACACTCAACTTCAATAGTCAAAGGACTATTTGCCTCGTTTAGGAATCTTTGCATGCATGGCCAATGTGTAGATCATGAATCTCTATCATGCATAGTGTAAAAGTGAAGGGCACTTTGGTCTTCTCATGCACGTCCAATTGACTTTCCCTCTATTTCTTCACACTTGAGGGTGACACTTCCTTGACCCTTTCCTCTCACATCTACACTCATATTTCCTCGCTAATCAACTAATACAAATATGTGACTTTCCCTCAAATCCATCTGCGTAAACAATATGTATCCATAAACAAACATAGTATTACACCTTGCACATACATATTTTTCCCTTGCTTTCTCTTCCAAACTTATACCCTTCATACTATCTTTTACCATTTTGTGCCCTTCTCGAACTATCTCGGGTTGAATCTCCATGCCTACACTATCTTAGTCGATTGAGGTGTATATTCCTATTCTCATCCCATATATTTTCAAGTCTCCTCCCAATTTTTGTGATGTTCGCAACATCAATAAAACTTGATCAAACCAAATTTTTGTCCTTTCATGTTAAGATTTTCGATATATCTAAAGATCTCTTATATTCACTCCCACCTTTAAAAATTCTTCCCATATCTTTTCCTCCAAAATTAATTGGGAAGTGCGAGAAGAAGAAGGTGTCCTTTGCTTCTCGCATGATCCCAATTTTCTATCTTCCCCCTCTTTCACTCAACACCTTTTAACCTCGGGATAATGAAAAATCAATTTTCTTACTAAATTTTATCATTGACTCATTTTCAGTTATTCATATTGAATTGTGGCATTCATGCATTTCTTTAATGATCATATTACAGGTCATTCGCACATATTTATTTAGAGTGTTACGAGACCAATGGGGCAAAGATTTTGATTCTTTCATTTTAAAGAAGATTGTGGTCATATCAGGAGATGTTTCTCTCCATAATTTTGGTTTGGAAGATGAAAAGCTCAAGATTAAGATGTTTGAAGAGATCAACATTATTATAAATTTTGCAGCAACTACCAAATTTGACGAGAGGTAAATTATCTAGTAGGAACCAATAATTTTTTCTTCTTCATATTTTGATTCATTATTATTTTTCTACAGATTTGACATCTCAATAGATGTAAATACAATGGGTGTCTTACACGTCTTAAACTTCGCAAAGCATTGTCCTGAGATAAAGATTTTTATGCAAATATCAACTGGTAATTGTAGTTGATTATAACTTGATCATAATGTAATATAGGTTACTATATTTACCAAAACATTATTCAGTTACCATTAAGCCAATTTCCATTAATAACACATTTTTTGGTATGAATAAATGTTAGCATACGTGTGTGGAGAGATTAAGGATGAAAAAACAATTGTGCAAGAGAAACCCTTTGAGATGGGTCAGACCTTGAAAAAGTCCTCGAAATTAGACATAACTGAAGAAATGAATTTGTTGAAGAAGAAGATAGATGAACTTCGATCAAAGAATGCTACTGAAAGCACAATAAAAAATGCATTGAAAGATTATGGAATTGAAAGGTACATCAAATTCTTATTTTGTTATAACGCTGATATTCATTAATCTATAAATGAAATTATTTTTGTGATGTATCAGAGCAAATTTGTATGGTTGGCCAAATACATACGCATTCACAAAAGCAATGGGAGAGATGCAATTGGTTCATCATAAAGATAATGTTCCACTAATCATTATACGTCCCACCATGGTTACTAGTACCCTTAAGGACCCATTTCCTGGTTGGATTGAAGGCTTGAGGTAAATATTTTTAACATTGTCTCAAATGTGTATTTCATTCCAATTATTCCACTTCCTAGACAACAAAATAAACTCTTAATTTATCAATTCTACTTAAAGTTAAACTTTTAGAGTTTATTTCATCATGTTCAAGATTTTCTTTAAGAGAAATTATAAATTTATTTATTTTGTATTTGCAGAACTCTCGACAGCATAATATGTAGTTATGGTCAAGGGAAAATAACAAACTTTCTTGGTCATCCCAAGACAATTTTGGATACGGTAAGTTAAATGTATAAATTTAGTTTTGGTTATATGTATTAATCGATACTTAAATGATTATGTAAAAAATAAAACATCAAAAGTTTAAACTACTTATCATTTAATGTGTTCTTTTATATATCTAAAAAGCATTGGTTTGTTTTGCAAAACATCTATGGATGTCTAAAGAATAACTCACTAAATTTTATTTTTTTTGTTATAAAAATATTTACCTTATAACATGATTTTGTTGAAAAAAAAATTACTAGTTCAGTTTTGTGTATATACTAACTACTATGTAATATTATATGCAGATACCTGCAGACATGGTTATCAATTGTATGATGACAGCAATTATTGCTTTTTCAAATCAAACTCCCAAGAATTTCGTCTACCACATATCATCATCATTAAGAAATCCATTCAGAATTGCTGATGTTCATGATTACTGCTATCATTATTTCATTAAATTCGCGTTGAAAAACAAAAATGGAAAGCCAATAATAGTGCCCAAGCCAAATTTGATATCAAGTAGGGCTGTTTTCGACATTTACATGACAATTCGATATGTTTTTCCACTAAAGGTTTATTGACTACCAAGTTTAACTAAATAATGAAGCAAAACTACAATAATATGTTTTGCTAATCTTTTAAGGTTTCATGTTGATCTTTGTGCATGGGTTTGATATATTTAGGTCTTAAATGTGGTGAACAAAGCGTTTTGTCAATGCTCTCGAGATGTTTATGACGATAGCTACAAAAAATTCAAAAGGGTGACACGACTAGTTGAAGTATACAAACCATACCTGTTTTTTAAGGGCGTGTACGTGTTTTTCCTTGTCTATAATTACTAGACATGGTACATGAACTACTTTTGTTCGTAACCATCATTCTCATACAAATTACTTTCGGTTTCAGCTTTGATGATTCAAACACACAAAATTTACGAAGAGCAACAAGTAATAACATTGAGGTTGCTGCTGGATTGAACTTTGACCCTAATAGCATCAATTGGAAAGACTACATGATGAACACACACATTCCTGGTCTTGTAAAGTATGCGTTGAAATGATCTTAGAAATTATGCTTTGAAATGGTTGCACACTATAGTCTTGGTATTTTTATAAAATTTTATTGTTCGGTTTACAAAATAAGAGTGGACTATCACAAAAGAGAATTGAGCATTATTCATTCCATTCATTATTTAATTTTACTTTTACATTTGGGATTTCATTTATGTTGCGAATGTTTAAATTGTTAAATGATATCACTCTTCATTTCACAATCATACTTCTCATTTTTGTTGTCAATGTGTTTTTTCTTTTCTACAATTTGAACCATGCGGTCTTAATTAATTGTCATACATTCAAACTATTTGTATTCTTATCATTACAAGAAAATTATTAAATATCAATTAATTTAGAGAGAAAAAATAATTAGGCTTTATAATAAATAACTTAGATACTATTTTATAACACTACAAGAAAATGATCAAATAACAACTAATTTAGAGACCAAAAATAATTAATCACAGTATTAATTAAGTTAGATATTATTTTATAAACTAAAAATTATTAGTATCCAAAGTTGTTTATAATTTGGTATCTAATATTAACTACCAAAGTTTTGACTACTACTAACTACTTTAGATTCTAAATTAGCCTTTAATTAAATTACTAAATAATTTATAATCTAAAGCAATTAGTACCTAAAACCTTGGTATATAAATAATCACCAACATCTTACCTAATTGTAGTCATTAAGAAACCTCCACTACATAACCCAACCTTGTTTAGCACCAAATTAATGCATGATTAAGCCAAAAGCATGTGGATAAATTCCAAACAGAAAAATCCATAGTATCCAGCAATACCATATGTTTAGTGAACACGTGAATTTCTTTCTGCACCTCCATATTTTGTTCCTGTCCTCCATAAATATTTCAATTCCAAAATTACCATTGGACAAAAGGTGTAGGATCTGTTTTTTCTTTTTTCATTTCTGAATTGTATAATCCATAGACCTTACAAATTCTAAAATTCATAATACAATTTTGTATTGTATTATTCTAAATTTTATAGTTCAGAATATATCAAATACAACACTACAAGACAATCATGAAATAGAAATCAAATTTAGAAACAAAAAATAATTAGTTGATATAGTAACTAAATTAGATACCATTTTAGAAACTAGAAAAAATTTTGGTTTCTAAATTAGTTTTTATTATTGTTAAATACTTTCTAAATTGGTATCTAATTAACGACCAAAGTTTTAACTACCAGTTATTTAAAATCTAAATTTGGTAGCAAAAATCTTAGTAGCTAATTAGATACCAATTTAGAAACTATTTAACAATAATAGAAACTAATTTAGAAACCAAAACAAAATTTAGTCTCTAAAATGATTTATAATTTAGTGACTATAACAACTAATTATTTTTTGTATCTAAAATTGATTTCTATTTAATGATTTTCTGGTAACATTTCGAACTCTAAAATTTGAAGTACAAATTTATATTCCGAATTCTAGAGTTCCGAAGATGGGTGCCAATAAAAAAGATGAAGAAAAGGAAATTGTCATTTCATTTCATGTCTTCTCTGGAGGAGGTGCAAGAAGAAAGTGTGGAGGTGCAGGAAGAAATTGCTGTCTGTATATAGTAATAAAAGCATCAATAAAACCAAACTGAAGGTAACTTTGAAAATAAATGTTAATTATTATAAAAAAAAATAGTTACTATTGACTAGTTGATTTAGTTTTTGCATTGATTTAAATGTGTTTGTTTCAATTTCATAATTTTCTACTACATTTGTTTCACTTTTTTTATATTTTATTATGTAATTTTTTTCTTTATTACACATAGCGAGGACAATGCGAGTACAAAGGTCAAATAAAATTTACTCTGCGAGAACCATAAAGCGGAATAATGTGACCGTGCGTATAATTTTTTTTTTCCATAAATAATAGTGTATATGTTAAATATTTTTATTTATTATTTCATTAATATCATAATATATATATTATTGATGTTTGAAAATTGATTATATTCCAATATTAATAAATTTAACGGGTTCAATAATTAAACTCTATTATCTTCAGTTATGAATAATTTGTATTTATTTAGACTTACATTTACTTATAAATAAAAATTTAAATTTATGTATTTTCTATTTTAATATTTTTTTACATTATGATTTTTTATATATTTATAAATAGTAAATATTTAATTTTAAAGTTTTTTAATTATTTAATATCTTTTTACTTAAATATTTTTTTTAGAACAGACTATTATTTAGGATAAAAAAAAGTTATCATAACATTCACTAAAAAAATTAAAAATAATTTGGAGACTAAAAATAATTAATCACTATATTGACTAAATTATATACTATTTTATAGATTAAAAAATTAGTTGTATCTAAAGTGATTTTTATTGTTAAAATAAAAAATTTATAAAATGGTTTTTGAATTGGTATCAATATTGGATACCAAGGTTTTAACTATTATTATTTTAGATTTTTTAAATTAGTTTATAAAAAACTAATTGAGGCAAATTTAGAATATAAAATAATAATTAACTAAAATTTTGGTAAGTAATAATTAGATATCAATTTAAAAATTATTTTATAAATTTTATTAATAATAAAAATTACTTTAGATACCAATAATTTTTTTAATTTATAAAATAATATCTAATTTAGTCAAATAGTCTGCTCTACACTACAAATTTTAAGGCTTTAAATAGGAAAATTCTTTCTATACCCAATTTTTTTAATCCTGTATACTACATAGTTTTAAATTTTTGAAAATATCTTTCATTTCATAAGAGATTGTTGTATTTTAGAAAAGTGAATTTGGAAGAGATTATTGTATTTTAAAAATAAAAATTAAGAATAGAATTCAAAAAATCAAATCCCATTATGGAAAACAAAAATCTGCAAAACAAATTCGTTATGGAAAAAAAAATTAGAAACATATTATGAAAAAGGGAGACCAAAATATATTTGTATATGTATCCTCGTTTTATTTTATTTAGGTCTTTTTCATCTTTTTACATTAGAATAGGGTGCAGTTATATGGTGCAGAAAGTAATTGCTCTTAAAAAATGATGACTTCACTAAGTAAAAAATTAAAGATTGTTTCTTCCTACTCTTCCATATGTTCTTTTCTCACCTCTATAAATTTGTGTATCTCAAAAATGTCCCTTTTAATATTCTGGATTACATAATTTGGAAATCTTTTTCCAAATTTGTAATTAGTTTTTAGATTATGTGATCTGAAAGTCTTTTTTCAAATGCGTGATTAGTTTATGGATTACATAATTTGGAAGTTTTTTCGAATATGAGATTACCTTACAGATTATATAATCCAGAAGCCTTTTTTCATATGTGTGATTAGTTTCTAGATTATATAATCGGAAAGTCTTTCTACATTTGAGAGTACCTTCTAAATTATGTAATCCGAATATATTGCAAATTACATAATCCAGAGGCTACTCTCAAATCTAGAAAAAAAACTTTTGGATTACATCATCCGGAAGCTATTTCCAGATTATGTAATAAAAAATATCATTTTTTAAAAATATATTTTGAAATTACATAATTTGTAAGTTATTTCCAAATCCGAGATTAGCTCCTGAATGATGTAATTCATAATATATATATATATATATTATTTTATTTTAATTGCCCTCTGGATTTTATAAATCTATAGACGTGGTATAAGAAAGATAAATAAAATATTTTCAGATTTTGTAGGGAGGTGACACAAGAACATATGGAGATGGAGGTGCAGGAAGAAGCAGTCAAAACGAAATAGTGGGCCTCTAGAGTAATCCAGAAACACTTCATGAGAAAGACTTTTGTTTTTTGCAGCTCCCCATTTTTCAACCTGCAATCCCATAGTTGTATGAGATGATTGAATTGTCTTTTATTAGCTTCAACCTCACTATACCTTACCACTTTCGTCACCATTCTCACTCTTGTCGCATCATCACCGCTGCAGAAGAAAAGGAAAGGAAAGCACCGCATAGGAAGAAGAAGAGCGAAAAAAAAACTCATTCTAGAATGTTCTTTCCAGAATAAGGTTTAAAGATATAGTACCTATTTTTTTATATTCAAAATAACCAAGCAATATAACTAAGTATTCAAATGTGTAAGAAATAAAGTTCAAGAAAAACAAAAATTTATATTATATTTAGTTGTTTAATAATAAATCAATCTATTTCTTACAAACTCTTACAAGAATCAAATGAGTACACTGATTTTGAAACCCTTCCACCTTGATAACCCTAAAAGTTACTCAGACACAAACAAATAAAACCTGGACAATGAAGAACAAAGAAAAGAAAAGCTTCAAGAAAAACTTTAGCAAGAGCTCTTTAAAACAGTTTGTCAAAACTATTCTCTAAAAGACATCTCGAGTTTTCTATATAAAAAAAATATACAAACTACTTTTACTTAACTAATATAAACAATAGGTTAAATTCTGTTTTATTCAATTGAAAGAGAACGAATTGAGTTTCACGATACATTTGATCCTCATAGTTTAGTTAAATAATCTTATATTAAACAATTTAAAAATATATTTTAAATTACATACTCTAAAAATACATTTAAGATGGCATAATCTAAATAAATAAAAAGTCCATGTCATATTTAAAAGAGTTGACGAAGCTAAACAATTTTTTGATGAAATATTGAGGGGCAAGGAAGATTACATAGAAGTATTTTCCCACATAATAAGTAAAACTTATGCACAAATATTTGCACATTATCGTGTTCATTGTTTGGGTGTCTCTAACAAATTGGTCATCAGTGCCACATTTTTTTCCAGTTGATTATAAAAATGAAAAAGAAGTAATGAGAGTGGGAAAACATGTAACGAGAAGAGAAACAAAGCAGGAAAAAAAATACGAAAATGATTCTTTAACAACTATGCAGTCTACAACTTTTACTAAATATTAATATTTTATTCGGAAAAATCCTTAATTTATTGAAATTTTAGGAAAAAAAAACTAATTCTTTTTTGTTGTAGTTTTCTTTAAGGGTCTTCTTTTCTTTCTTTCTTTAACTTTCTATGTCGTTGCAAATCTTTTAGTGTAAAATTTGTTTTTCTTACTGTGTTGATTTATATTTAAGTGCAATTTTGAATTATTATTATTAATAATATTATTATTACTATTCTTATTGACATTATTATTAAAATTATTAATATTAATAGTGACAATAATTATAATAACATTATTAATAATAGTAATAGTAATTATAATAATATTAGTAATAATATCAATAATAATAATTAAAATAGTATTCATAATAATAGTAGGAATTACAATAATAATAAAAATATTAATAATAATTATAATAATAATAATAATTTTAATAATAATATTAATAATAATAGTATTAATTTTAATATTAATATTAATATTAATACTAATTGTAATATTAATAATAATAATAATAATAATGTTAATATTAATAATATTAATAGTAATTACAATAATATTCTTTCAACTTAGTGTTATCTATCTATCTTCATATTCTTACATTTTCAATTTAACCTAGTCAAATATTACTATAAGAAAAACATGAAATAAAAACCAATTTTTAGAGACTAAAATAATTAGTTGCAATAGTAACTAAATTAGAGACCATTTTAGAAACTAAAAAAAAAAATTGTTTTCTAAATTAGTTTATATTATTGTTAAATAGTTTCTAAATTGGTATCTAATTAACAACCAAACTTTTAACTACCAATTATTTAGTTTCTAAATTTGGTCTCTAAAACCTTGGTTGCTAATTAGATACCAATTTAGAAACTATTTAACAATAATAGAAACTAATATAGAAACAAATTTTTTTAAGTTTCTAAAATGATCTCTAATTTAGTTACTATTGCAACTAATTATTTTAGTCTCTAAAAATTGGTTTCTATTTCATGGTTTTCTTGTAGTGTTTTTTTTTTATCAGCAATAAATAAATAAAATTAAGAGGGATACTTCAGGGGTATCCCAACCCGTATACATCAACCACATAGTTACTCTCCCCTTTATGGCTTAGGGATACAACCGTTTTGTGGCATAACCTGCTTAAAATAAAGCTGTAACCACAAAACAACAAACCAATTTGCACCATCATGACAGAGGACCTACACGGTTATGACAGCAACCAAAATGATTTTCTTGTAGTGTATGTTATTAAATAAAGTAAATATTTATCGTAAACATATTTTTGAATTGGATTTTCTTGACATCATTGTTATAATTTTATTTAAAATGTTATTTTTTGGTATGTTTAAATGAAGTTTGTGATTAGCTTTAGTACGAAGGCTTTCATTTATTGAAGTAATGATCAATTGGATTCGAGTAAGGTTGAAATTAATGTGTTAGTCATTCATAAAAATTGTTTAAGATTAATGTGTTAATCATTCATAAAAAATTGTTTAGGTTGGAGTGATTTGGTCAAAGTTTGTACACACTAGTCAGAAATGACAGAATTAAAACAAGAGAGTTTATCACATGCTTTAAAGGACAAAATCTTTTATTCATAATTCTTCGTAAATGGACAAGTGGACTTGTTGGAAAAAATATCACAACCTAGACAGTTTGCGTTGATCCAAGGGTATTTAAAAATTATGTTTGACAGATTTTACATATTCATATTAAAATACTTGATACCAAATATTCCACATAACAATACAAAATACATTGTTTGAAAAATAAATTTACGTAATAAATAAAATGTGATAAAAGTCTAGTGAAAATTATGTGTGTGGTTATAAACTCGAAACCAAACTCATTATTTGTAGTATACGTTATTTAACTTTATAAACAACATAATATAGTAGCAGATGTTTGGACTTAGATTACAGTGAGATGACTATTGTTCTTTGTTGCAATGTAGAAGAAAACATTGCACCTTAGATTCCAAACCTATGCTAAAATAACTATTCACTATTTGAGCTACCACCAACTATTTTGTATATAAGTGGTATTACTACCATGACCAATTTTTTGACTCCTCTGCTATTGAATGCCGAATCAAATATAATAGAGTCATAATGTACAAGAGTTCCATCATCATCAAATAACGCAATTATATTTATTTTATTTGATATTGGTAAAAAAAATAAAGAATCATAATGGATGATTAAGGTGAAACTGTCACCGCCTGCAGAATTAAAAAAAAAAAAAGTAAGAAAAAAACTTTAAACATAAAAAAACCTAATAAGACTGGATTATAAGGATAGATTTGCACCACTTATATACTATAAAATATTTTTACCTTTAATAGATGTGTGATCTATAACATCTCAATACTTGTCTGGGAGATTTGTATGAGGAGTTGATAGCAATGGTCTGCTAAGCTCAACAAACTTTGGCTAGGATAAGTTTTAGATGACTTTGATACCATATCAAGAAGACAACTTTAAATCTAAATCAACTTTATAAAATTGGTTTATGAGATGAGGTTTGCACCCACCTCTTTCTCTTTCTCTCCCTCTCTCTCTTAAATTTTGAATTTTGAATTATGGAGTAGTTGTAAACATAATTCACAGTATTGAAAGAGTAATCTTTTTATCACCTCTCCCAACTTCAAAAATTAAGCGAGAGTCACCCCTCTTTTGAGTTATTCAACCAAGTATTTCCCTTCAAACCCCATTCTTCTCCCTTTCTTTTTCAATAGTTCAGAAAAAACACTTACGTCATCCAAGAACCTTTCTCCGCAATGTCATTAAACATGTAACTTTCTCAATTCACGTTAGATCTAAGAAGTGAACCATTTTCCCCAAAAGTGTAATTATGTGTATGAAAAAAGAAGAAGAAGAAGAAGAAGAAAGTTTTATGCTTTCAACAAAAAGAATTCTTTCATTCTTCTTATGTATGCACATTCTCTTCTTCACTTTACCTAACTTCTTCGTTACACTTTTTATGATTATATATTATTTATCATTATATTTATTTGTCTCTCATTTCTCCTCTATTTTCTCTGCAAATTTGTTATTTTCTTTGCAGATTTGTTTTTGCGTATCTTCGTGCACTTTTTTTTCTTTCTTCTTTATTCTTCCTAGGTGTGCTTTCGTGTCAATATTATGTGTGCGAGTACACATTTGAATATTTTGTGTAACTTTTTGTTTTTTTATCTATTTTTTTTCATTCTCTTTGAACTTTTATTGAGTTTTTTTATACAGAGAAAATTTAGAGCAAGAGAGAAAACAATGGAGATCACCAGCGTGAAGGTTATGATCTCATGATTCTTGCAAATGCTTTCAACAATGAAGATCACTTCGGCTACTTCCAACATCACATCATCAAGGAGTTAATCATCTTTGTCGATCTTACCGTCGCCAACCGCATCCCTCAAGGTCAATGTTAATCTGTACAATTCAAAGGTTCTTTTTTCTTAAATGTCATTTCTTAGGATTTCTTTCTTTTACCCTCATTGCTCCCTTTGATAATAATAGAAATCGTAAATTTTTGTATCAATATAAACGTGTTTTTTGATCTGCGGTGATTTATTTTATTTCTCGAAGAATTTTTTATTTTTATTATTTATCGAATTGTGAATGATTGAAAACGTTTTTTTTTTTCAGAGTATAAAATCACCTACAAGAAAAAGTCATCTTTGGGATGAGACATGCTGATATCTTATAAATTATGATCTGCCATCTCAGCCAGATAACTATCATCTCCAACGAATTGGTTGCAGTGGTCGGGTTGGGAGAAAGGGTGTTGCTATCAATTTTGTGAGCAGTGATGATGAGAGGATCCTGCTTGACATCCAAAAGTTCTATAATTAATGAGATGATTGAGGAGCTGCCAGCCAATGTAGCTTATCTCATTTGATTTCGTGTCCCTTCATTGTTGATTGGTATGATTTTTGTTATGGAGGCCTCTGTCACTATTTCATTTTCCATGATCTGTATATAAAAAAAAATCCTCAATTACCATTTTATTTTATTCCAATGTTATTTTTATTATTTTAAAAATATATATGAGAAGATATTTATTATTTTATGATTCTTTTATTTTTTAAAATTAAAAATTAAATTTTAAATTTTAAATTTATCTGACAGGGCCTTTCTCTGGCAAGACTTGAACTTAACTCCAAACCGGTGATTTTGAAATGGGCATACTTCTCTAATTTTGGGTTTACCAGAATGCGTTGCTGCAATTTTGAAATAGGCATATTTTATTAGAATAAAATGTTATTATTCGCATATTTATATTAACAATATAAATTATAATACATTATGAATAAAAAAATATTATTATTATTATGTAAAATTATTATATATTAATGTAAAATGATAATTTAGGAAGTAATTGATCATCTTTCTAAGTGTTTAAATCTTTATAAATTTTTTTAATGAATATTATATATATATATATTTTTTTTTTGATAATTACTTATTTTTGTAGATAAATGTGTAAATGCATTTTCATTTAACTGTAGGGATTCCTTGTATATTATGTTCTCTTTAATATGTAATAACAAATAGTGTAAATAAAATATTCATGTATACTTATCTTTATAAACATAAATTGTACCGGTATGGGCGAGGCCGAGGCCCACCTGGCTGTCCGAGGCCGAGTCCACTTGACCGAGACCAGGGGAACCTGGCTGAGACTTAAGAGATTTGGCCGGATGACGAGGCCGATGACCTACCTGGTCGAGACCTTGGAAGACTTGGCCAAGACCTTGGAAGACTTGGCCGAGACCTTGGAAGACTTGGCCGAGACCTTAGAAGACTTGGCCGAGACGATCGAGATCACTGGAATTTGGCCGAAGGCCGACCCATACCATGATGACTTGACCGACAGCCGACCCATATTACAGTTAACGCTCAAACCAAGATCAGCGAAGTTAATCTCTATCATTAAGAATTAGATAATGCAACCCTAAGCAGTATCCACCTCGATAAACGGGCCCAACAAGGTAGGCCCATTAGAATAATATAAATAGCACACATTTCAAGGAGTAAGGTATGTCATTTACTATTGTTCACCTACCTGAGAGTTGACCACCCGCTTTACTGACTTGAGCGTCGGAGTGCCTTCGCAGGTACTCCCACCATCCGGTGTTCAGCCGAGGTCGAGTGCCGAAGGAAAAGCAGGAGGACGAGAAGAATCTCAGCTCACCACCCAGTCACCTAACCGACAGAAGGAAGGAGAGAAGACTTCAATAGTTCTCTAGGTCCCATCTCCATAGCAGGAACATAAATAAAATAAATACCTGATTTTTTAGATAACAAAATATCTTTATAAACAACATTTTTTATCAAATTTTCATCTTCTTTAATCCATTATATTTTATTATATCATAAATATTAATAAAATATTTAAAATCATAATTAATTATGTAATTAATATTAACGTAATTTTTATTATAATAAACTTAACAGATAAATGAAAATATTCATTACAAATAAAATATTTTTTTTCATTTTTATTTTTTATTCTAAATTTAAACAATTTTACTTTACTATTTTTTTACATGTTTCTTTTATTTCTTCTTTTCCAATCCAACAATTAATCAATGTTTATAGATTTTGAATAATAAAGAATTAAAATAAAATATAAAGACTAAGAAAATCACCCATTTTAAAAGAATAATTAATAATTTTAAATTCTAAAAAGTGAAAATCTTATTTGAAAAGAGAAAGTATTCCTTTATTTTATAAATTTATTTGCTGAATTTTTTCTCTTTTTATCCTATCATATTATTTATTGCTTGGTTTTCTTTTTAATCTTCTATGCTTCCTTTGATCTTATTGATTGATTGCTTGAATTTTTTATACATAAATTGAGAAATATTTAATTATGAAAACTAAGCTAATTTATTATTTTATAAATTTCTGTTAATAATATTTTATCAACTCTTTTATGAGATGATGTGTTTTTTCAACATTCTTCCAACAGTATTTAAAAAAAAAAAAAAACTATTGATACCTCACTAAAAATAATATTACTTACTCATGTATCTGGAAGTATAATTGGAAAATAAATACATTTAAGTATATGCTAAAATTACTCTTAGAAATAAAATTATTTACACTTGCTCTTTTGAGTGATGAGAGATGTTACCCCTACTTTCCCACTTTCATTGACATAAAAAACACACTAAATTGGTTTTGTTAGCATTCTTTGTAGAGAGAAAAAAGAATAACAATTTTCCTTTCTCTATTTTGGTTAGAGTCTTCAAAGTGGAGAATCTCCAAAAATTAAAACACACACAATTGTAAGATCTTCACCAATTATGGTATCTCATCCATAAATTGCAACGCACAAAGACCATTTCTGTTATAATAGTACACCTTATACTCTAGAGAAAAAAAACATCTTTTCAATCATTCAAAATTTAAATTTTAAAAATAAAGAAATCACAAAATAAAAATATCTCTTTTCATATATTTTTAAAATAATAAAATAAAACATAAATATAAAAATATCATTGAAATAAAATAAAATAGTAATTATGAGGGCTCTGTAATAAAAATCATACCAATCAACAATGAAGGGGAGATGAAATCAAATGAGATCAGCTAGAATGGCTGGCAGCTCCTCAATCATCACATTAATTATAAAACTTTTGGATTACAAGCAGGATCCTGTCATCATCACTGCTCACAAAATTGATAGCAACACCCTTTCTCCCAACCCGACCACTACGATCAATTTATAACAACTTAGACTGGCTGGACATCGATACCACGAACCAAAAGATCTGTGCTGACAACATATCTATTCGCATTTTTTATTTTTTTTATTTATATATTTATATTTAATATTAAAATTTGAATAAATAATATTATTATTCGTATATTTATATTAATAATATAAATTTATAGTATATTAAGAATAAGAAAAATATCATTATCATCCTTATGTAAAATCATTATACATTAATGTAAATTAGTTTAATCAATGTGAGTGATTGATTATCCTTTTAAGTATTTCATTCTTTACAAATTTTGTTTTATTCTAAAGTTATCTTTATACTTATGTTTTATTTTATTATTTAAAAGTATATGAGGTGTACAACTGCATCCCTCAAGTCCAATATTAATTTGTACAACACGAAAATTCTTTTCCATAAATTTTGTTTCTTATGGTTTCTTTCTTTTACCCTCTTTGCTCCCTTTGATAATAATAGAAATCGTAATTTTTTGTATAGAATATAAACATGTTCTTTGATCTGCGGTGATTTATTTTATTTCCTGGAGAATTTTTTATTTTTATTTTTTGCCGAATTGTGAATGATTGAAAACTTGTTTTTTTAGAGTATAAGAAGTACACCTACAATAGAAATGGTCTTTGTGCGTTGCAATTTATGGATGAGACATTATAATTATGATAATTATGTTGAGGATCTTATAATTGTTTGTTTTAATTTTTGGAGATTCTCCACTTTGAGAATACATGTGATAAGTCATGGAGGACGGTAGATGAAGACTCTAACCAAAATAAAGAATGGAGAATTGCTCTTCCTTTTTCACCCTACAAAGATTGCTAACAAAACCAATTCATTGTGTTTTTGATGTTGATGAAAGTGGTAAAGTGGTGGTAGTATCTCTCATCACTCAACAAAGCAAGTGTAAACAAATTTATTTTTAAGAGTAGTTTTAGCATATACATAATTTATATTTATTTTTCAATTATACTTTCATAGATACATGAGTAAGTAATATTAGTTTTAGTGAGGTATCAATAACTATTTGTATACTGTTGGAGGAATGATGAAAAAACACACCATCTCATAAAAAGGGTTGATAAAATATTATTAACAAAAATTCATAAAATAATAAATTAGCTTAATTTTCATAATTAAATATTTCTTAATTTATGTATAAAAATTTCAAGCAACCAAAGAATAAGATCAAAGGAAGCATGGTAGATTAAAAGGAAAAAAAAAGTAATAAATAATATGATAGGATAAAAAAAGAAAAAATTCAGCAAATAAATTTATTAAATAAAGGAATACTTTCTCTTTCTAAATAAGATTTTCATTTTTTAGTATTTAAAATTATTAATTATTCTTTTAAAATGGATGATTTTTTTAGTCTTTGTATTTTCTTTTAAATCTTTGTTTATTCAAAATCTATAAACATCGATTAATTGTTTGGATCCGGGAAAAAATAAATAAAAGAAACATGTAAAAAATATAGTAAAGTGAAATTGTTTAAATTTAGAATAAAAAAGTAAAAATAAAAAAAAAATATTTGTAATAAATATTTTCATTTATTTTTATTTTCCTGGAAGTACTATACCTATATATATATAAAGGAGATTCACCTCTTAACCACCATTTTATTTTATTTCATTGTTATCCTTATACTTATGTTTTATTTTATTATTTTTAAAATATATGAGCGAGATATTTGTCATTTTGTGACTTCTTTATTTTTAAATTTTAAATTTTAAATTTTAAACTTTAAATTTTAAATTTTAAATTTTAAACTTTAAATTTTAAATTTTAAATTTTAAACTTTAAATTTTAAATTTTAAATTTTAAACTTTAAATTTTAAATTTTAAATTTTAAATTTTAAACTTTAAATTTTAAATTTTAAACTTTAAACTTTAAACTTTAAATTTTAAACTTTAAACTTTAAACTTTAAATTTTAAATTTTAAACTTTAAACTTTAAACTTTAAATTTTAAATTTTAAACTTTAAACTTTAAATTTTAAATTTTAAACTTTAAATTTTAAATTTTAAACTTTAAATTTTAAATTTTAAATTTTATAAAATTTAAAATTTAAATTTTGAATTTAAGTTTTAAAATTTAAATTTTGAATTTAAATTTTTGAATTTTAAATTTTGAACTATGATTTTTGGAGTAATTGTAAACATTGTTGATCAAGAGTGATCAAGAGCTTTGAAGAATCCAAATCCAAGGTGTTTGATGGAAGACTGGAGTTGCTGCTGTGTGTTTGTGTGGGGTTTGGGGTAGAATCATTTGTAATTCACTCCTTGTTTGAATCCATAACTAATTTGATTTGAAAACCTTTTTAAAATGAAATGTTTTTTAACTAAGGGAAAGACAACCTGTTGTTTTGTCGAATCAACCGGTTGTTTTGTTCTTAGGAGGTTTTGAAAAAGGTTGAAAGTTGTTTGACTTGGTTGACTTAACTGTTAAACTAAATCAATCAGTTGTTTCGTGTTTTCAACCGATTGTTTCTTTGAAAATCCTAACAATTCTGTTTTAATTTGTGAATCTCTCTTAAATGATTTCTAACTAAATATGCTCTTTCATTAAATGTTTTAACCAATCTTTGGAAGTATATATAGTTTGTTATATGTTTCTGAAGAGTAAGAAACAATTTTGAGAAATTCAGTTTGACAAATTTAATCGCAAGTTTTCAAGATTCACATCAAGCTTTAGATTTTCAAGTGAGAGTGGAATAGAATTGCAATTGTATTCTTTTCAGTTGTACTTTGATCAAGTGTAATTCTTTTCTCAATCTTCTATATTTATGTAGTTGTATTGTAGAGAGTGTTGTGTGTTCTTGAGGTGTTCAAGATCAACACTCTTTGTGTGGTTTGCCAAAGGTAGTGTGTTTCTTGAGGGGTTCAAGGTCACTATTTTGGTGTGTGCTGTTTGTAATCTGGTTTTGATTGCTTAGTGGATTACCCAGTGGTTTATGGGAACATGATGTATTTCTTGTTGTAAGAGTGAACCAGTATAAACTGCTTGTATGCATTTCTCTTTTTCTGGTCTCTTTTAAATTTTGTTTTTAAGTTGTTTAAATTTCTACTAGTATAAACAACCGATTGAATCGAAGAAACAACCAATTGTTTTTCTGTGTTTCACTTTAAAACAGATTGTGTTCTTTGTTAACTTGGTTCCTCTTTTGGATTTCTTCATTGAGTTTCATTAAACCTTCAAAAGTTTTCGAAAATCTCTTATAAACAATTCACCCCCTCTTGTTTAAGACCATTTATTCTAACAAACCTAATTCAAAATTGATTCTTGATTCACAGTTTTGAAAGAGTCAACTTTTGAGTTATTCTCTTTTGAGTTATTCAACCAAACATTTCCCTTCAAACCCCACTTTTCTCCCTTTCTTCTTCAATGGTTCAGAAAAACCACTTACGTCATCCAAGAACGTTTCTCCGCAATGTCATTAAACATGTAACTTTCTCAATTTACGTTGGATCTAAGAAGTGAACCTTTTTCCCCAAAAGAGTAACTATGTGTAGGAAAGAAGAAGAAGAAGAAAGTTTTATGCTTTCAACAAAAAGAACTCTTTCATTCTTCTTAGGTATACACATTCTCTTCTTCACTTTATATATTGTATAATGTATATATAATGTGATTATGTCCCGTATAATTATTTTTATTATATTAAATAGTAATAATTTTTAAAAAAATATCAACCACATATTATTTATTTCTTTATATAAAAATAAAAATATTTTTATTAATTGATTGTATAGTGTTATATTTTCTCGAATGAAATGACAATCAATCTCAATATGTTTGGTTTTTTCATGAAAAACTGGATTTGAGCTAATATGAAGAGTAGCCTAATTATCACATATAAGTATCATTTGAGTGACCTCTCCAAATTGCAATTCTTTAAGTAACTGTTTAAGCCAAATAAGCTCACAAGTAGCCGAGGCCATAGCTCTATATTTTGCTTCTACACTAGATCTTGCGACAACACTTTGTTTCTTGCTCTTCCAAGAGATCAAGTTATCACCAATGGAGACACAATAACCGGAAGTTGATCTTCTATCAGATGGAGATCCTACTCAATCAGCATCTGAATAACAAACAACTTTAGTATGGTTATCATGACCATATAACAAACATTTTCCATGAGAGCCTTTAATGTACTTCATTATACCAATGATTGCATTTCAATGATCTTCACGTAAAGAATTAAGAAATTGACTCACCACACTGACTGCAAAGGAAATATCAGGACGAGTAATAGTGAGATAGTTCAATTTTCCAACTAATCTTATGTACTTCTCAGGATCTGAAAGAGGCTCCCCCTGATTGGGTAGAAGCTTGACATTGGGATACATGGGAGTATCAACAAATTCGAATTCATTAACCTAATTTTCTCCAAAATATCCAATACGTATTTTGTTTGAGAGATAACAATACCAGTACTGGCTTATGCTACCTCAATCCCCAAGAAATATCTGAGTTTGACAAGATCTTTGGTCTGAAAGTGTTGACAAAGGTGTTGTTTTACTTGTGAGATGACATGGTGATCACTACCTGTAAAAACAATGTCATCAACATATTCTACAAGATAGATACACCCAACACTTGAGTGACGATAAAAAGCTGAATGATCTGCTTCACTGCGAGTCATACCAAACTGTTGAACAACATTGCTAAATTTTACAAACCAAACCCTAGGAGACTGCTTGAGGTCATATAAGGATTTGTGAAGACGACATACCAATCCAGAAGACTCCCCCTAAGCAACAAAATCGGGAGGTTGCTCCATATAAATTTCTTCCTGCAAATCCCAATTAAGAAAAGCATTTTTGACATCTAGTTGATAAAGAGACCATTGTTGAATAGCAGCAATAGCTATGAATAAGCGAACATAAGCCATCTTTTCCACTCGAGAAAAAGTATCACCATAGTCTAAACTAAAAATTTGGGTATAACCCTTAGTCACAAGACGAGTTTTGAGACAATCAATAATACTATCAGGACCAACTTTGATAGCAAAAATACACCTGCAACCAATAATAGATTTCCTAGATGGTAAAGGAACAAGTTCCCAAGTTCCATTATTCTGAAGCGCATTCATTTCATCAAGCATGGCCTGACGCCAACTAGGATGAGCTAAGGCATCACCTCAACATTGCTAAATTTTACAAAAGGGGTTAAATAGTCTATGGTAACTCAAAGCAGTATAATATGGAGAGGGATTACGGGTAGTACGTATACCTTTACGAATAGCAATAGGAAGATCAGGTTCAACTGTCAGAGCCGAAGGGGGATGAGGTGTTGACACCAGAATAGAGTCAGCTGATGGACGATAAGACGTTTGACGAAGACTATACACCTGAAGAGTTGATGGTGGTGGTGAATCGTTAGGTGCACTAGGCACAACAAGAGAAATATTAACTTGATTAGATGAAGACATAGAAGGAGAAGGACAAGACTCAAAGTAAAGGGAAGATTCACTGAAGGTGACATCTGCTGAAATAAAACAATGGTTTGAAGAAGGTGAGAAACATTTATATCCTTTTTGTGATCTAGTGAACCCTAAAAAGACACATTTGTGTGACTTAGGAGATAATTTATCAAGACCAGGTCTAAAATTATGAACAAAGCATGTGGACCCAAAAACTTTGGGAGGTAAAGAGTGGAGAGGGTCATTTGGAAATAAAATAGAATGAGGAATTTTGTTATCTAAAACTGAAGATGGCATGCGATTAATGAGATAACATTCACTAAGAACAGCATCACCCCCAAAAACATTGAGGAACATCACCATGGATTAAAATAGTACGAGTTGTTTCAACAAGATGTCTATTCTTGCGCTCAGTTATCCCATTTTGTTGAGGTGTATAAGCACATGAAGTTTGATGAAGAATATCATGAGAAGCCATAAATTTTTTAAAAGAATGAGAAAGATGCTCACATCCATTATCACTGTGCAAAATTCGAATGGAAATCCCAAATTGATTTTTAATTTCATTGTAAAATATTTGAAATATAGAAAACAACTCATAACGGTTTTTCATTAAAAACACCCAAGTATTTCTTAAATAATCATCAATAAAAGTAACAAAATACTGAGATCCTAAACTAGACTTAATATGACTTGGTCCCTAAATGTCAGAGTGAACTAAGGCAAAAGGAGATGAAGCACGTTGTGAGACACTACTGGGAAAAGAACTACGAATGTGCTTCCCTAACTGACACAACTCACACGATAAACTAGATATATTAGACAAACTTGGAACAAGCTGCCGCATCTTGGCAAGACTAGGATGACCCAACCGAGCATGAATGAGAGATGGAGAATCCATAATTGCACCAACATGGGTAGAGGTTTGTAGTTGATAAAGTCCATAAGACTCACATTCGATGCCAATCATCCGTCCCGAACTCCTGTCCGGTAAAGAAACAAAACCTTTGGTAAAAGAAATAACACAATGAAGGGAACGAGTGAGACGACTAATTGATAATAAGTTAAATGGAGACCCAGGGACATAAAGAACATTATCAATAGATAAAGAAGGGAAAAGATTAATAGTGCCAACACCATGTGAGGTACCCTATATCCATTGGCCATGGTGACCGAAGGTAAATAACTCGTAGTAGATAGGGAAGAGAAAAAAGATTGATTACCAGTAATGTGATATGTGGCACCTAAATCTAGAACCCAAGGGCTAAGGGAATTAGAGAGAGTGAGGCCAATAAAAGATGTACATGAATGTGCAACAAAAGCAGTGGAACTAGGGTTCTAACGATCCTCATACCATTTAAGAAATTCATTGAAAATAGTAGGTTGGCCTGGGGTATCAATTGAAGTATGGTCCACGATGGCAACGGAAGCGGAAGAGGGAACGGAAGAAGCCATAGAAGATAAGGACAAATATAGTCACTGACAATTGGCGGCACCAACAAAAATGAAGGCTCCGATGAGATTCCGACGACGTATCCGGTGATATTCCGGTGACATCTCCGGCGAAGGTCCGACGAGGCGGTGGTTGGAAAATTCCAATGAACTGTGGGTTCACCAATAAAAATTGAACCCTAATCGTATGCTCTAAATACCATATTAAAATAAAAGAAAGAGTAGGATAAATCTCTGGTCACATAAGATTATGTTTATATAGGAAAAGAAATTAAGCCCATTACATAAATATGAAATATGTAACAATATTTATAATATCTCATAATATGTAATAATATTAACACACATTATAAAAACAGTATTTTAATTATAAATAATTAAAATTCATAAATATATTAATCATATTTTATTTTTATTATTTTTAAATATAAGAACAAATTTATAATGTTATTATTTTATCAATTAAAAAAATATTATTTTAACTACATATATCACATTCTTACAAATTTTAATTTTCTTTCACTTTTTTATCTATATATTTTAATCCAAAAGAGTCTTTTAGATCATGTAGATAAGATTGAACCAATTCTACTTACAAACTATTTTTGCAACTTGCACTAAACCTAATTTATCTTAAAATTTAATTTTTCTTATTTTTACTGATTAACCATTATTTAATTAATAGAGTAAATTATTATTATAAAAATAAATATTAAAAAAACTCAATATATATTTACAGGTGCAAGAAAACCAAATGGAACCATACCATTTACAAAAATTAAAATCCAAATAAAATGCAGACTATAGGAACAAATTTTGTATAGTGCAATTATATGGTACTGTATGGGTTGAAAGAGATATTCGTCAGCATACGAAAGATGGAACCAAATTCTGATAACTAGTCATGGACCAAAACACATAAACATGTAATATTAAATAAATACAAAATATTAATAAATAATATAAAATAGATAATATATTTTATAAAAGGTATTTTTTTATGACCCAAATTTGAAAACAAAAATAACCAATCTTATATCTCTTTCATAAATTTAATATAAAAAAAATGATATTTTTGTTAACTAAATATATTTATTATTAAGTATGATATTTTAACTAAATTATAATATATTATAATTTTTATCTATTAAAATATATCTCAAGACAATAGTATCAATAATTATTAAAGAAGTAATTTATCATTTTCTTAAATCAGTAATAAAAATGAATGAGAAATAATTTATCGTAAAAAGTTGGAAAGTAGAAAACGAAAAATGTATATTAATAAATATTGTAAATATAAAAACAAATTATATCAAAATATTTAATATTTAAATGATTTTTCATATATTTCAAAAACAAATGAAGAGTTTAAATCACTAACTTCAATACAGAAACTATCTATACATAAAAGCAGTTATAGAAAGATGAGAAAACTAATATTTGGTTCATCAATGGAGCCTTTACAACCACAAGAAAAAATAAAAATCTACTATAAAAAAATATTATTTTATAAAAGAGAAAGTAATTTGGAAAAAAAATGGCAAAATTTTAAAGACATTCTACATCGGCAAAATTACTCCATTTATTGGGTTGGATGGCACTGGTAGGTGACATTATAGTTTCTTATTTTCTTTCTATATATATATACTCATCTACTTATATTGTACAAGTAGAAAGCATTCCTAAATGATCATCTTCACCATATAACTCTGTTTCTCATACATCTTATCATTTCAACAACCTCTATCTTCTCCAAATCTTTGGCAAGTCAAAGGAAAAAAAAAAGGCTTTAAAAGGTTTGGATGTTTGTTAGAATGAAAGATAAAATTAATTTTTTTATATTTATATTATGGTTCTCTTATTCTTAGATTTCTTCTAGAATCTCTACTTATAGCAGTTAGTCAAAAAAGATGTCTGAGTTCTTCAAGGGAAAGACCATTTTAATGACTGGCACAACGGGCTTTTTAGCAAAAGGTACTACTAAACAAACAATGCATCCATAACAAATAATTTGAAGTTTTGCACCTGCCACTGAATTTGTCTATTACATGTGCAGTTTTCTTGGAAAAGATTCTGAGAACCCAACCCCAAGTACACAAACTATATCTTCTCATCCGAGCAAAAACCATTGATTTGGCTGCACAACGCTTCCAAAATGAGGTTAATCAATACTATAATAGTATACACATGTTTGCTATATGGGTATATTATACTACAAAATTAACTTTCATGAATAGTAATTCTCCCAAGAAACAATGTAAGAAATCTTTGTGTGAGAGCAACATCTGCATTTCATTTATCTTCTCAGAAGATAATTCTTTTCATTTCTCACTCTCCATATTATGTTATCATCAAAACCATTACTTATTCTCCCTTCCTTGCATTCTTCTTTCAAATCATTCTACCACCATGATTCCATTTTTGCACTACTTCTATGTGTTGGGCATCTTAAGTACATACCTTCCCATTTTGATAATTGATTATATGTGCTACATTTTGAAGCATAATCGATTATTACCCATATAATTGATTATCTTCATCCTTCAAACCTCCATTGTCATTTCTTTCATCTATGACACCTTATCTCTACACTTCCAATGAACTCCAACAACCACCCTTCCACATGCAAGTCCACGAAAACACCTCCATGAACAACAACTTCCTTCAAACAAAACTCCAGCACCTCAACTCACATGCAGTTCACACACACCACAAACTCATCTCACACGAACAACCACCAAATTTTCCAAAGAAGAACGAAAGTGGGAAGCTTTACAAAATCCATTCACAAGTATTTAATGGAGTTTTCAAACACTAACTTCAGTGGTCAAAGGACTATTTGCCTCGTTTAGGAATCTTTGCATGCATGGTCAATGTGTAGATCACGAATCTCTATCATGCACAGTGTAAAAGTGAAAGGCACTTTGGTCTTCTCATGCACGTCCAATTGACTTTCCCTCTATTTCTTCACACTTGAGGGTGACACTCCCTTGACCATTTCCTCTCACATCCACACTCATATTTCCTCGCTAATCAACTGATACAAATATGTGACATTTCCTCAAATCCATCTGTGTAAACAATTTGTATCCATAAACAAACATAGTATTACATCTTGCGCATACATATTTTGCCCTTGCTTTCTCTCCCAAACTTATACCCTTCTTATTATATTTTACCATTTTGTGCCCTTCTCGAACTATCTCGTGTTGAATCTCCATGCCTACACTATCTTAGTCGATTGAGGTGTATATTCCTATTCTCAATCCATATATTTTCAAGTCTCCTCCCAATTTTTGTGATGTTTGCAACATCAATAAAACTTGATCAAACCAAATTTTTGTCCTTTCATGTTAAGCTTTTTGGGATATCTAAAGATCTCTTATATTCTCTCCCACCTTTAAAAATTCTTCCCATATCTTTTCCTCCAAAATTAATTGGGAAGTGCGAGAAGAAGAAGATGTCTTCTACTTCTCGCATGATCCCAATTTTCTATCTTCCCCCTCTTTCACTCATCACCTTTAAACCTCGGGACAATGAAAAATCAATTTTCTTACTAAATTTTATCATTGATTCATTTTCAGTTGTTCATATTGAATTGTGGCATTCATGCATTCTTTTAATGATCATATTACAGGTCATTCGCACAGATTTATTTAGAGTGTTACGAGACCAATGGGGCGAAGATTTTGATTCTTTCATTTTCAAGAAGATTGTGGTCATATCAGGAGATGTTTCTCTCCATAATTTTGGTCTAGAAGATGAAAAGCTCAAGATTAAGATGTTTGAAGAGATCAACATTATTATAAATTTTGCAGCAACTACCAAATTTTATGAGAGGTAAATTATCTAGTAGGAACCAACAATTTTTTCTTCTTCATATTTTGATTTATTATTATTTTTCTACAGATTTGACATCTCAATGGATGTAAATACAATGGGTGTCTTACACGTCTTAAACTTCGCAAAGCATTGTCCCAAGATAAAGATTTTTATGCAAATATCAACTGGTAATTGTAGTTGATTATAACTTGACCATAATGCAATATAGATTACTATATTTACCGAAACATTATTCAGTTACCATTAAGCCAATTTCCATTAATAATACATTTGTTGGTATGAATGAATGTTAGCATATGTGTGTGGAGAGATTAAGGATGAAAAAATAATTGTGCAAGAGAAACCCTTTGAGATGGGTCAGACCTTGAAAGAGTCCTCGAAATTAGATATAACTGAAGAAATGAATTTGTTGAAGAACAAGATAGATGAACTTCGATCAAAGAATGCTACTGAAAACACAATCAAAAATGCATTGAAAGATTATGGAATTGAAAGGTACGTCAAAATCTTATTTTGTTATAACGCTAATATTCATTAATCTATAAATGTAATTATTTTTGTCATGTATCAGAGCAAATTTGTATGGTTGGCCAAATACATACGTATTCACAAAAGCAATGGGAGAGATGCAATTGGTTCATCATAAAGATAATGTTCCACTAATCATTATACGTCCCACCATGGTTACTAGTACCCTTAATGACCCATTTCCTGGTTGGATTGAAGGCTTGAGGTATATATTTTTAACATTGTCACAAATGTGTATTTCGTTCCAATTATTCAACTTCCTAGACAACAAAATAAACTCTTAATTAATCAGTTCTACTTAAAGTTAAACTTTTAGAGTTTATTGTATTATGTTCAAGATTTTCTTAAGAAAAATTATAAATTTATTTATTTATTTATTTTGTATTTACAGAACTCTCGACAACATAATATGTAGCTATGGTCAAGGGAAAATAACAAGCTTTCTTGGTCATCCCAAGACAATTTTGGATATTGTAAGTTAAATATATAAATTTATTTTTTGTTAAATGTATTAATTGATACTTAAATGATTATGTGAAAAATAAAACATCCAAAGTTTAGACTACTTATCATTTAACGTGTTCTTTTATATATCTAAAAAGCATTGGTTTGTTTTTCAAAACATCTTTGGATGTCTAAAGAATAACTAAGTGAAATGTTTTTTTTTGTTATAAAAATATTTACCTTACAACATGATTTTGTTGAAAAAGAAATAGTAATTCATTTTTGTGTGTATATACTAACTACTATGTAATATTATATGCAGATACCTGCAGACATGGTTATCAATTGTATGATGGCAGCAATTGTTGCTTGTTCAAATCAAACTCCTAAGAATTTCATCTACCATATTTCATCATCATTAAGAAATCCATTCAGAATTGCTGATGTTCGTGATTACTGCTATCATTATTTCATTAAATCTGCATTGAAAAACAAAAATGGAAAGCCAATAATAGTGCCCAAGCCGACTTTGATATCAAGTAGGGTTGTTTTCGACATTTACATGAGAATTCGATATGTTTTTCCACTAAAGGTTTGTTGGATACCAAGTCTAACTAAATAATGAAGCAAAACTATAATAATATATTTTGCTAATCTTTTAGGGTTTCATGTTGATCCTTGTGCATGGGTTTGATATATTTAGGTCTTAAATGTGGTGAACAAAGCATTTTTTCAATGCTCTCAAGATGTTTATGACGATAGCTACAAAAAATTCAAAAGGCTGACACGACTAGTTGAAGTATACAAACCATACCTGTTTTTTAAGGGCGTGTACGTGTTTTTCCTTGACTATAATTACTAGAAATGGTACATGAACTACTTTGATTCATAATCATCATTCTCATACAAATTACTTTCGGTTTCAGCTTTGATGATTCAAACACACAAAATTTACGAAGAGCAACAAGTAATAACATTGAGGTTGTTGGATTGAACTTTGACCCTAATAGTATTAATTGGAAAGACTACATGATGAACACACACATTCCTGGTCTTGTAAAGTATGCGTTGAAATGATCTTAGAAGTTCTGCTTTGAAATGGTTGCACACTACACTCTTGGTGTTTTGATAAAATTTTATTGTTTGGTTTACAAAATAAGAGTGGACTATCACAAAAGAGAATTGAGCATTATCCATTCCATTCATTGTTTAATTTTACTTTTACATTTGGGATTTCATTTATGTTGTGAATGTTTAAATTGTTAAATGACTATTACTCTTCATTTCACTGTCATACTTCTTATTTTTGTTGCCAATGTGTTTTTTCTTTTCTACAATTTGAACCATGCGATCTTAATTAATTGTCATACAATCAAACTATTTATATTCTCATCGTTACAAGAAAATTATTAAATATCAAGTAATTTAGAGACAAAAAATAATTAGTCTTTATATTTAATAACTTAGATACTATTTTATAACATTACAAGAAAATCATTAAATAACAACTAATTTAGAGACCAAAAATAATTAGTCATGGTGTTGATTAAGTTAGATATTATTTTATAAACTAAAATATTATTGGTATCCAAAGTAGTTTCTATTATTAATAAAAATTTATAAAGTAAATTTGGTATCTAATATTAGCTAACAAAGTTTTAGCTACTACTAACTACTTTAGATTCTAAATTAGCCTTTAATTAAATTACTGACTAATTTATAATCTAAAGTAATTAGTACTTAAAACTTTGATATATAAATAATGACCAACATCTTACCTAATTGTAGTCATTAAAAAAACCCCATTACATAACCCAACCTTATTTATACCAAATTAATGCATGATTAAGCCAAAAGCATATGGATAAATTCCAAATAAAAAAATTCATAGTATCCAGCAATACCATATGTTTAGTGAACACGTCAATTTCTTCCTCCACCTCCATATTTTTCACCTTCATATTTTCTTCCTACACCTCCATAAATCTTTCAAATCCAAAATTACCATTGGATTAAAGGTTCAGAATTTGTTTTTTCTTTTTTCATTTTTGAATTATATAATCCGTAGACCTTATGAATTCTAACCTCATAATACAATTTTGTATTTCAAATTTTACAATTCAGAATGTATCAAATACATTTTGAATTCTAAAATTTGGAATATAAATTTATATTCCCAATTCTAGAATAAGGAATTTTAGAAGCTGAATAAAAGGAAAAGATGGGTGCCAATAAAAAAATGAAGAAAAGGAAGTTGTCATTTCATGTCTTCTCTAGAGGAGGTGCAAGAAGAAATTGTTGTCTGCATATAGTAATAAAAGCATCAATAAAACCAAACTGAAGGTAACTTTGAAAATAAATAAGTTAATTATTATAAAAAAAACAGTTACTATACATTTAATGTGACTAGTTGATTTAGTTTTTGCATTGATTTAAACGTGTTTGTTTTAATTTCATAATTTTCTACTATATTTGTTTCACTTTTTTTATATTTTATTATATAATTTATGTATTTTCTATTTTAATATCTTTTTCTATTTTATTATACAAATTTAAATTTATGTATTTTCTATTTTAATATCTTTTTTACATTATGATTTTTTATATATTTGTAATAAATAGTAAATATTTAATTTTAAAGTTTTTTAATTATTTAATATTTTTTTACTTAAATATTTTTTTAGAATGGACTATTATTTAGGATAAAAAAAAGTTATCACAACATTCACTAAAATATCATTAAATAGTAATCAAAATTAAAGACAAAAATAATTAGTCACTATATTCACTAAATTATATATTATTTTAGAGATTAAAAAATTAGTTATATCTAAAGTAATTTTTATTATTAGTAAAAATTTATAAAATGGTTTCTGAATTGGTATCTAAATTAACTACCAAGGTTTTAACTATTAATATTTAAGATTCAAAATTAGTTTCTAAAAGACTAATTGAGACTAAATACAAAATAGTAAGTAACTAAAACTTTGGTAAGTAATGATCTGATATCAATTTAGAAACTATTTTATAAATTTTTATTAATAATAGAAATTACTTTAAATACTAATAATTTTTTAAAATTTATAAAATGGTATCTAATCTAGTCAATAAAACTAATTTTTTTTAATAATTTTCTTGTAGTTGTAGTGATTATTAAGTTTTATTTTCTAAATAAAATCTTATGGGCTGATTCTCCCTGCACCCAACACATTTTAACTGGCACCCAATCACATATAAGAAAAAGATAAAATTACCCTTAATGAATTTCATAATACCACCCAACCCTATTCTTCTTCTTCTTCCTTTCTGCGTGAAGCAGTTGTGGCAGCCACGGTGAGCCACCTTCTTCTCCATTCGTTTGCAGCCACCGTGACCTTCATTATCGCAGGCAGAGCAGCAGCCGCGACGGAGAGCTTCTAAAGTCGGAGAAGGAACCATCAAGGTACGACATGTCTATCGGATATTTGTATCCGTAATTCACTATTGCGTTCCGCATAAATTTTTTCGTAATTCATTATTGTATTTCGGATATTTTTATCCGTAGGTAATTAGTGGCTTCCGGATATTTTTATCCATAATGGACTTTTGACTTACGGATATTTTTATCCATAATACACTTTGGACTTTTGACTTCCGGATATTAATATCCGTATTGAAAATTTTGACTTCCGGATATTAATATCCATAGTGAAAAAAACATACTTCCGGATTCTGATATCTGGGACCAGCTGAGCTCGAAGAAAAACCAGAAACGATTAATGTTTGTGCACAACAATGAATGTAACCTCCTCTTTTGCAGCTCAAAGCAAAGCTTCACACAACAATGAACTTCCTCTATCTCACCATATAATAGTTTTCAAAGTGAAGAAGATTAGGGCATGATGAGATTTTAAAAAGTTCGTCGGGTGCCAATCATAATTGATCGGGTGCAGGAAGCAATTGCCAATCTTATGTTTGGCTAGGTCCTCAATGTATTTCCTTTTTTCATGTCACCACGTAATATCCTCAATAATTATTAACCATGGATTCTTAAAAGATTGTTTGAATACACAAATACCAAAATCATGTTGTCAATATTAAGTGATGAATGTAGTTATTATCAAGTGACAAATTAGATTAAGAAATGTTTATTTATATAAATGGTAGCCCAGTTTATAATTTAATGTCCACCTAATTATTTTATAGTTTTTATTTATGAGAATTAAACACGTCTCAAAGAATTTAACTTACACACCATACCCAATTAATTGAGCTAAACTTCTTTAATATTTAATAATTCCTTAAATCTTGTGTGAAAAAATTAATTTCTTAAATCTAACTAAACATTTCTTAAATCATCAAAGTGTGTATTCATGTTATTTTGTTTTCTTTCAGTAATATACTAGTTTTTTTTATGCACTTATTATTTAACTTTTAATTTTAAGTAATGTATTAATCCTTGTATTCTTTTAAATGTATTAATCCTTTTATTCTTTTAAATTCCTGTTATATAATTTATAAGAAATAAAATGTCGGGCATTTTTATTCTATACTTTATTTATATTTCTATCATTTATTTATATTCTATTATTTATTTATGTTTAGTAAAATATTTATAGTAACATATTGATATCCATGTTCAATCATTTATTTAAACCTTTTGTTTTATTTTATTTATTTTGTATTATGTTATGTAAAATATTTTTAGAAAATTATTATGTTCATAATTAAGTTTAAAAAACTACACAAAAGAGAAAGATAAAAGTAAATAAGTTTAGTCCAACAAATTAAGAAAGTAATTATTAAGTAGGTCAATATTTAAATAAATAATGTTTTGAATTCGGAGATTCAATTATGTTTAAGATTATTCAATTCCTTCTCAACACACTCATGCTTAGATAGTGAATAGACATTTTGTGTGATTGAAAGATTATCGATTTTTTTAAAAATAAATTAATTATAATTATAGCAATGTTTTTTATAAAAAAAATATTTAACTACCTCATCACTTCTATAAAAAAAAAAAATTGTGTTTATAATGAATCATGAGATTGATTATAATCATGATATTAGTCTTATTCAAAATCCAAGACCTATGTAGTTTGTAGTTGTGTTAAATTTATTAAAATTTATGTTTGAGACTTACAAAAATATTAGTTTTTAATTTTCTTTAATATATATTTGTGATACTAGTAGAAGATGAACTTTCTCCATAGAAATTATTTAGAAGAGTTTTAAGGAATTCTTCCTAAATGTTGATTAGTAGACAACTTAGTTCTTAATATCTCTAAAAGACATTAAGTTAATAAATAGTTACATTCTTAATACAAATCTTAATGATTTATTAGCTGGGATAACGAAAGAAACCTAAAAACAATCTATTTTTAGGATTTGTGACCTATATTCCATCAGGAATCAATAATATATATATATATATATATATATATAATTTGAATAATTGTAAGTTTGTAAAATATTTTTTGTTTATACATGTATATAATTAATATTTCAGTACATTATATTGTGATTAGGGTTCTTTACATAATATTTTTTGAAATTTTAATACAAAATTCACTCCTAATTTCCTAATCATGTACAAAAATTATTTTATAAAAAAAATTACGCCGATAAAAAAAAAGCATAATTTTTTTAAGTTACAAAAATAAATAGAATTTAAAAAAAAAATATTCAGTTTGATAAATTGTCAACAAATATAAGATTTCATTATGAAAGAGTCATAAATACAATTACAATTTTTTATCTTTTATCTATTTTCTAGAAGTCGTCATCTACAATTTTATTTAGTTTTAATTTTAATTTCAATTATAGAAGTCATCACATTACACACAATTAATATTTATTATTAATTTATTTAATCTAAATTTATAGAAGTCAAGACTTTTATTAATTTTTATTTTAATAAATTAAATTCATCTAAAAAATATGACTTCTACAGATAACAAGTCAGCTTTTTTTTTATTTGGCTAATTAAAATGTGTTTATATCCATGCATTTCCGCTGTAAAAATTGTAAGGCTTCAAATTCTTTTTACACCGAATTTATTTTATCCTACATTCTACATAGTTTTAAATTTTTAGAAAAGTGAATTTGGAAGAGATTATTGTATTTCACAAATAAAAATTCCGGAATAGAATTCAAAAAATCAAATCCATTATCGAAAAAAATCCGCAAAACAAAGAATTCGTTATGGAATAAAAAAATAAGAAACATATTATGAAAGAGGGAGACCAAAATATATTTGTATATATATCCTCTTTAATTTAAGGTCATTTTCATGTGGAATTGGGTGAGTAATACGGTGCACGAAGTAATTGCCCTTAAAAAATAGGACTTTACTATGTGAAAAACTAAAGATTGTTTCTTCCTACACCTCCATATCTTCCTTCACCTTTATAAATTTTTGTATCCTAAAAATGTTTCTATGTAATATTTTAGATTATATAATCTAAAAATATTTTTACAATAATTAGCTTTTATTATTCATATGTGTGATTAATTTTTAAATTATATAATCCAAAAGTATTTTCTAGATTTGAGAGTAACTTCTGAATTGTAATCCGAATATATTGCAAATTACATAATCCATAAGCTAGTCTCAAATTCAGAAAAACTTCTGGATTACAGATTTGTAATCCAAAATATTTATTACATAATCCATAAGTTATTTCTAAATCTGAGATTAGCTTTTTAAATGATATAGTGCAGAATATTTATTATTTTTTTAATTGGCCTCATCGGAATGACATAATAAGGATAAGAAAATATTTTTAAATTTTGTAGGGATGACACAATAACATATGGAGGTGGAAGAGAAAGGCTTTTGCTTTTTGAAGCTCCCCATTTTTCAACCTGCAATCCCATAGTTGTATGAGATGATTGAATTGTCTTTTATTAGCTTCAACCTCACTATACCTTACCACTTTCGTCACCATTCTCACTCTTGTCGCATCATCACCGCTGCAGAAGAAAAGGAAAGGAAAGCACCGCATAGGAAGAAGAAGAGCGAAAAAAAAACTCATTCTAGAATGTTCTTTCCAGAATAAGGTTTAAAGATATAGTACCTATTTTTTTATATTCAAAATAACCAAGCAATATAACTAAGTATTCAAATGTGTAAGAAATAAAGTTCAAGAAAAACAAAAAATTTATATTATATTTAGTTGTTTAATAATAAATCAATCTATTTCTTACAAACTCTTACAAGAATCAAATGAGTACACTGATTTTGAAACCCTTCCACCTTGATAACCCTAAAAGTCACTCAGACACAAACAAATAAAACCTGGACAATGAAGAACAAAGAAAAGAAAAGCTTCAAGAAAAACTTTAGCAAAAGCTCTTTAAAACAGTTTGTGAAAACTATTCTCTAAAAGACATCTCGAGTTTTCTATGTAAAAAAAAATATACAACATACTTTTACTTAACTAATATAAACAATAGGTTAAATTCTGTTTTATTCAATTGAAAGAGAACGAATTGAGTTTCACGATACATTTCAATCAATTTATTTGTAATTCAATCGATTGAAATCACTTTAAATAATTTTTTTTAGTGATTTTAATAGATTGATTTGCATTTCAATCGATTGAAAACCAAACCATTTTCATTCAAAACTGATTGATTACTCCTCCTGTGTTAAAATAAGGCGATGATATATACAAGAATTCTCTCATTAACCTTCATCCCTCCAACAGGAAATCCTATTGCCGTGGATGTTGGGTCTTTGAGAGAATTTCTTAGACCTGAACTTATTGTGTTCATTGTTTGGGTATCTCTAATAAATTGGACATCAGTGCCACATTTTTTTCCAGTTGATTATAAAAATGAAAAAGTAATGAGGGGTACATGGAAAAACATGAAACAAGAGAAACAGAGCAGAAAAAAAAAAATACAAGAAACACATTTTTTCCTTCACAGTCCGCAAAGATAAATGTAGCGCATCACCGTCAAACTATTTTCAACACTGGCCGACCGTGGCATTTTTTCCCAATTTGCCCCACTGTCGGTGGTGACTATTTGGAATTTCCACCGGAAAACTCACCCATAAACTTTCATGAAAAGTTAGTGTGAATTCTATAACATCGCCCATTCAATGAAATCACTATATCTAACTTAAAAGCCATCCATGTCTCTTTAGATAGTAATATAAAATATTTGTAAGCAGTGGGTGTATCTCTGAAGACGAAGTTAAAGAAAAAAATCTTGAGACATTTTGGTTGAAGAATGAAAGATAATGTTCTTAAATTCAAATAAACATAGTGAACCCTAATCGCAGGGAAGGAATAAGTGGGTTCTACGTAAAATTTATCCACCAACCTGACCCTGCCACCCACCCCAATCCACTAGCATGCGACAGAGTTGCAAAACAAATCAAAACTTTACCTAACAGACATTTAGCATTACAACCAGTTTTTCCAATCAAAACCACCATATAAATATCACAGCACTCGCTAATGGTACGCCAGAAAATGCCAAGGTACCCTCACCATATTTTACATTCTATCTTCTCTCCTCCTTGGAGCACACGTGATGATTTCGTCAACTCTCAGGATCATCTCAGTTGCCTCTGTTGAAGATAGCAATACAGCTTGCTTGACTTTGAAAGCTTCACATATCCCCCGTTCGGCCATGTCTCCAACCTTTAACAAAAACAAAACACAGGTAAACGTAGAACAGGAAATCAAAAAAAGGAAACGCAGGATACTTTTCTAAAAACCTACGCCTATACATAAATCATCGTAAAATTCTGCTCTTGCTAAAACGTTAAATTTGAACACGCACTCGCTAATTATAGGTTCTAGCTCATCCAGCATTAGGCACATACCCTCCAGGAACATACACATATATTTTATATTTCGATGAGGCAAATCAAACTATATATACAAAAAAATCAGATACTCAATATAGATGACGATAAAACATTACATATCAAATGAAATAATTCTAACATATTCCGACAAGAGTGCATATCATACATCATGATGCTCATTCAACAAATTAACCAAACTCTTGGTTTCAATACTTACAGAACCAGAAATAACATCAATTCCTGCAGTACAGCCCTCCTTCTGATGCTCGGCACGGAGCTGAGAAATCAACTCGGCACTATCCAAACCAGCATTATCAGCAATGATAGTTGGGATAGCCAAGAGTGCACGGGAGAATGCCTCAATAGCAAGAGACTTCTTTCCAGGAGTTTTCTTAGCCAATGCATCCACTTCCTTTGACATCACCATCTCCGGCCACCCACCTCCAAGCAACACTCTGCTGTCATTTACAGTCTGTGATAGCACACACAAGGCATCATGCAATGACCTCTCAGCCTCATCAAGAACATGGTGGCTGCCACAAAAGTAGATGCATCAGACTTAAAGTGAACATACAAACAACATTTGTTCTAGTTTGTTTTAAAAAATGTCTATTCATACATAGACAACACTCCTAAGCATGTGAAGCTCACAATGCACTGACTGAAATAATAAAATTTGATTTGAACAGCCCTATATAAAGACATAAATTTAGTATGATGACATGAGCATACATAAAGACACGCATATAAAGCAACTAGCATTCAGAAATCCAGCACTCAGTAGTTCAATCATTGTGTTGTACGATTCTAGGTGTTAAATTTCAACAAGGCACAGAAACAGCATAAGATTATAATCCACCGCAAAATAGTTAATGGTTCTTGTCAAGGTTGATAGGAGCAGCATATTACAAACAAACCCTATTGCCAAAATATAAAAAACTTCAGCTGACAATTTTGAAAAAACATGTTATCAAGATTAAAATGCCTAACTACGTAAAGGAACAGTGGAAAGAAATTTTGTAAATAACAAAAGAATAAAAAGTACCTAGCACCTCTCAGAACTATTGTACATGCCTGCCCCATAGCAACACCAGAGAAATGAATCAGTTTATCCTCACCAATCATAATCTCCTCAATAAGGTCACACTGCCCAAGCTTAACAGACTCGGGATTGTCAAAAGTTGATGCTATTTCGCCACCAGTTACCAGAGCCAGGCGCTCAATACCATCAAAATCAGCATGCTCAATAGCTAATATCCCTGCATCAGCAAAGAGCTCCTCTGGAAAATTGTAAATCAACTGCCTGTTCACAAAACAGTTGATACCATGACCTATTATCTTCTGCACCTTTTCTCTCATTTTCTCTTTCTCAGCTGTTTCAATCTGAGCAACTCTAGCCATAGAATCAACACGAACACGTGCCCCATATATCTTCACTTTATCTGTATCCATGGCAGTGTTGGCCACCAGTATCTTTGCATTCTCAATACGTTTGGGTTGTCCAATACCGATTTTCTTGTCAAGAATGAATCTGGCCAAAAATATGAATCCAATTAAGATAGCTAAACTTTTACAGAGCAGTGCAATGTTAAGCAATGGTTAGGGGAAAAAACAAGAATACTATTGCAAAACCCTTCATTACACAGGAAATTGCAGAAGTTTATGATCATCTTTTTTTGAACATGACTTTGCCCATGTTTCTTGGAAAAAAGCTTATGCAATTCCTTATAATAAAGATAATCAGGATTCAGCAACAAGTTGAAGAATTTCTATTTGCAAACTGTAAAATAGTCCCACTTTTCAGCAATATTACCCTTCATCTAAGAATGAATCCATCAGTGAGCCTCCAGGTTTCTTTATAATCTGGATAGATTCTAAATTAGTGCTTCCCTGCATTTAAAAAACACCATTGAAAAGACGGATATAAGATGAAAGAATGAAAAGACATACTTAACTTAATAAAAATATAGCTCAAACTAAAAAAATAAATATTGAAGCATCATAAACATTCGTTTGCACAGTAAAATCATTGAAAAGCATATTACCAAATTAACAAAACAGCTAAAGGACACTTCCTATTTTAAGGCCATCTAGAAAAGGAAAAATTCATTACTCGACATGAAAAGCTGCCATAATCCAGCAAAAAAATACCAAGTTCAACAAATAATTTCTGAGTCTTTACAGAGTATTCCAAATTCATTAATGAAATCTTACCAAATGTATATTTTTATTTACAGATTGGAATATATTTGAATAGCCACACTCGTACTGTAGGAAATTATTATGAAACTGCAGATATTCATATATAAGTAGGTTATGTAATCCAACTTCCTAATAACATGTTCAAGAGAGCTTTCAGTCAAGTATGTGGAAAAAATACATCGATTAAGTTTGAATCTGGTGTATCAAGACTGAAGTTCTTGTGCTGTTCAGAATTTGTCCAAGGGAGAAAATTCAGCTAACAGCAAAAGGCTCTATTTGCTATATCCACTAAAATTGCAAACTGGTATTCAGTAGGATAGGCACAGTTTACCTTTAGTCTCATTACAGCATCCACAGCTAATTTTGCAAAATGCTCCTTGTCCTGTGAAAGAATCTTTGAGCTCAAAGTTGTCATTGCAATGTTCAGTAAGTCTGACCGGAATTTCTCTGCACATTCCAGTAAATTATATCAATATATGAATATATTAGATAACATGACACGATAATGCCTGTAGACGTTGTCCTGCTAACATCGTGATAATAATAACAATGTAACAAAAGGCAACAGAGACGATGATAAAACCCTGAAAAAAAATCCTACTAAAAAAGTGGGAGAAACAATACCAGAATCAGCTTTGTTGTCCACAACCTTCTCTAATAAAGCATTTCGGGCACACTCTGCAGCCATTCGGAAACCTAGAAAGCATGCGGAAAAATAAGTACATATGGGGCAGCATTTGAAGTAAGAGAATAAAAGATTGAGAATGGAAATTTTCATTAGCTACTTCTATAACCGCACCTCTCAATAACAACCATCCACAAATTGATTCTTTAATTAGAAAACAAGAACCAAATTTTTTTAAGACGGTAGATTTTGCATTCATTGCTTAATATCAAGCTTCAAAGGAACACTCAATGATGTTAGACATCAAAGAAAGACATTTGAATACAATTTAAAAATGGATGATGCACAACAAGGAAGATGTTGCCTTCTTATCCAATATAATTATGTAATGCCTTGTACTCAAAGTGTGAATCAATGAAGTTGGCAGTATAAAATTCATTTCTATGAAAACTCAACAAAAATTTCAGGATAAGAGCAGTTGAGCCACTGTAGAAAAGAAAATAAATGAACCTGATATTATTGTCATTGGATGAATCTTGACTGCAACCAGCTTTTCCGCCTCCCTTAAGAGTTCACCAGCCAAAACAACAACAGAGGTAGTTCCATCCCCAACTTCATCATCTTGTACTTTAGATAGGTCTAACTTACATTAAGGATGGTTATCTTGAAATTTAATCATGAAAAAAATATCCACATCAATGCTCTCAATAATAACTGTATGGGTTTTATAAGGGTGACAGAACACACAAGGCTCCCACCAAGTGGGATCTGGGTTGTGTATGTACACAACCTTGTACCCCACCACACATTCAAAACTAGAGAAGTGCTTCCAAGACTTGAACCTCTGAACTATGAGTCACAAGGTGGGTGCCATATAGTGGTGAACTGCAACATAGCACTTTTGCATCTCTTCCCCAGATTCAGAAAGGTGATAAAAGTATCTTAGTCTGTGTCTATTAAAATTGCAAATTCCTTAAATTAATGATGGCCTTTAATCTATCCAGACAGACATCAATTCGATTTAGGTTGATTAGGGCCTTCCATGGAACTAGGTGTTTCTCTTATGCTTTAGAAATTCAAAATCAAAAGTTCTCAATTTGGAATAATCGTATTGTGCTTTTTCATGGTTAAAAACTATTCATTTAGTAACTTCCAAACCCTTTGGTAACACAAATAAGAATTTCACATTAGCTCTCTCCAAAATCCGAAATTTTCTATGCTGCTTTCACCGCAAAAATAAAAATTGATAAGGATACCCACAAGGACTTTAGCAGCTGGGTTATCAATATGGAGGGACTTCAAGATTGTAGCCCCATCATTAGTGACAGTAACTTCACGTCCTCTACCTGTAGACTGCAAAATTTTATCCTGCAGTAATCACGTCCAAGATATATGAATTGGATAGAAATAGAAAATAATGCATTTATCACCACCACTTATAAAAATGTGCCAAGAAGAGGTATTACCATTCCCTTTGGCCCTAAGGTTGTCTTCACCAAGTCAGCAATTGCCATGGCTCCAACAAAAGAAGCCTGCACAAAACCAAATCATACAACACACATAACGAGAGTTAACAAACTTTTCCTAGACTCATAAAAACAATAATGCATGGTAAAACTTGCTGATACAGATCATAAACAGTATATTATAATCAAGAAAACAAGGCAAAAACATAAGAGCATAACATGCTCACCATTCTGGCCCGCTCTCCTTTTTCTTCACTGGCTTCATCTTTAAAAATTCTGTCAATCTATAGCATTCACCACAAAAGAAATCCTCAAATGAAGCAAAAAAGAGAAAAGAAAACAACAAAAGTGTATAGTACGTAACTTACCGCCATAACAGGCAAATTCAAATGGAATCACCTGAATAGAGAAACAAATCATATCAGTCATAGAAAAAAAAAATATCTACATTCTGAGAGGATCAGGCCAACCAAAAAAAGAATAACAAAATCAAGTAAAAAAAAGCACCCTAAGGAAACACTGCCCTATGCATATTAGGGCTCGATTACACTGTTTGTTCCTTTCACCTTTCACAATAAACCACCTCTCATAATATGCATCACTCGGTTACACTTTAAAAAAACTATAAATATAGTAATTTCTCCCAGATCATCATCTACCAGCAAGTTACTAAAATAACACAGATCTACCAAAAGAACAGGAAAAAGAATTATATATCCTGTACATTAAATAAAATAATAAATAATACTAAAGAATCCACTATGTCCAAAGTGTAGACAAAGAAAACATAAACCCTTTGCGTCTGGTTTTAGGTTACACACTGCAAATGCAATTATTACTTCTATCAACTAAGCCATTCTAGCTATTCATCTACATCGTCCTATAAAAAATGAGAGCATCGGGGGCTCGGACAAGGAAAAGAAACATGGATTTATTATGAGAAGGTGAGAAATGAAGGAAGAAAAAAGTAATGCGATTTGATATGGTGGAAGTTAAGAAGTTGATGCAGAGCAGAACATAAAGGAACTTCCGAACGGAGAGAAGGAGAATCGAAATGCATAAAATGGTTGAAAGCTTGAAATACAGAGAACGCGAGAGACTCACTGGCGGAAGAAGGTAGGGTTGGCGAAGCGAGTGAGAGAGCTGCGATGCGAACAGAGAGCGTAAGGGTTTTGTTTCAGTTCTGTCAAAATATGGGTTTATACTTCACAAGGAATATGTTCCATAAAACGAATCGTTTTGACCTACTCTCTCTCTTCATTTTTTTTTTCATAACATTATACGTGAATAATTTTGGTAATTTAAGTTTATAAATTTCTTTTACTGCGACAATCTTATTTTGAAATAAAAATAATAATTTATTTATTTAATAAAATAAATAGTTAAATATTTTCTTCAACATAATAATACAATTTCTTCTTTCAGAAATAGGCGTAGTATAGTTTTTAAAATTATTTTTGCAAGATTATATTTTTTTTATAAATTATATTATCTATACCTATATATAAAAAAATTCCTCTTTATAACCATTTTTTCTTTTTTTCATTTTATTCTTATAAGTTATAACAATCTTTCATTCTATTAAATTGTCCTGGGCATTTTGTAATTTCATAAAGAACAGTTGCTAAACAAAAAAAATTCTCCTATTACAAAAACCAATTAACACCTCACGTTACTTTTTCATCCGCCTCCACTATAACTCTCAAATTGATTTTTTGGTCTCATTACGTTTCTCTCTCTTCTTATCTCTTCAAATCCATGTGCCTCTTGCTTCATCTTGTCGCCGATACAGAGAGTGGTTCTTCTCACATGGCCTACACTGGCCTTTCTACATCTACTTCTCCACCCTCCTCCCTTTCATTCTCGTTATCTACTATGTCATTTCGGACTTCTTCCCCCGACCACTGCCACAACACCCTACGCGACTTCGACCTCTAGGTGGTCTCGAGAAGCCCTTCCTCATGGTCATCAAGGGTCAATCAAATCTATGATGTTTGGCAAAGCACGTATAAAGAGGATAAGACCACTTTTTTGTGTTTTTTATTTTTGCCCTTTTTTGTTTTTTGTTTTATTTTTTTATTCTAGGTTTTTGTTTGTGTGGTTAATAGAGGCATTTTTTCTTTCTTGGATGTGCATTTCAGGAATGGAAAATACTTACAAACTCATTGTTTTGTCCTTGCTAAGCACCAACTCCACAAAAAGGGAAGTTTTTGGTTCAAATTTTGGGCGATTTTGGTGTCTCACCCTCTTAATTCCCCCAAGGATCAACTTTTCTTATTCATGTTACAAAAACCAAGGTCAGAGACTCGTGAGAATGCGGGAAAACCATAAACCAATGAATGGTTACACTTTGTTGTACAAGAGGACGTTTGTGTTTTCAGCATCAATTCCATTTATATCTCTTGCTCCCATTTTGCAGAAGAAGAAGAAACGACAGTTACTATGTTTTTTCATGGCCGCTAATGCCATTGAAAATGGATTATCATGATTTGCCTTCACAAGGTACAAGAGTTACACAACGTCTCATTCGAAAATATCGATACTTTTAGGAGCCTGTGGTGCACCAGAAGAAACTCAACAAAGCAACAACAATGATTTCTTAAAAGCATTATTGGAACACTAGTTTTGAAATTTAGGCAATTATGATGAATTCCTGAGCATCTAATATCGTTTAAAATCTCGGATGTAAACCACCCAACTTAAATGTCTTCCGGTTCATCGGATTGGCAAGATGTGTCTGAACTTAAGTAAGTAACTTCTTCTTCAGGCATTAAAGATAGGATAAATTCATTAATTTGATCTACACATTCAGTCGTTGGACAAAGTATTGCACCGTCATCAAAATAGTTAGCATTGCTCATATTATCCAAGAATTTAGGATACACAAATTCAACTAAGCTGAGTAAAGGTGAATCACTGTGTTCGATTAATAGATGTTTGGGTATTTCAATCATGTCTTTCCCAATTTCATTTAAGTTCATATTTCCATCACCAATCTTTACATCACCAATCTTTAGAATCCATTAAACAAATTCATTGATCTCTGCAACACTTTCAATTAATTCCTGACTTGTTAATCTCATATTCTTTGGAAGTTTTAAAACTTTGCAATATTTCTATAATTCATAATAGTTTATAGTTGTATTTACATTGTCATATCTTGATCCCTTCAAGACAACAGGTAGAATTTGCCTAAAATCACCTCCCAGTACAACAACTTTACCACCAAAAGGCTTGTTATTGTTCTTTTCATCTACAACCTTCATAATATCTCTTAATGTTCTGTTGAAAGCCTCAAAACACAACTTGTTCATCATTGGAGCTTCATCCTTTATAATCAACTTTGTCTCAATCAATAACTTAGCACGAAGGCTTCCATGACTTATGTTACAAGTTGATGGTAGAATGAGTTGTTTTTCCGTTAGGAAGCAATAAAGAAGCAATCTCACTTAAAGCTACATTTAATACAATCATTCTTGTTGATTTGATTCCACTAGACATTGTTTTCCACATAAATGTTTTGCATGTTCCGTCATATCCGTATAAGAAGAAAAAAACCTCCTAATTGTACTGCTGTCATTATATTTTCACATACATTCATTTGTTCAGCAGTAAGACATTTGAACAGTGATGCATGCAATTAAGACATGTTTGTTATATCATAACTCAATTCATCAATAAGAAATCTATTTTCCAAAATATATGAATTTGAACGAATAGGTTGAGGTAGACAATTGAAGTCCTTCAAAGATTTACCATTTGAAACTAATAATTCATCTATTTGTAGAAGACAAATATTTTGTAATTCATAATCCTCAATATGAAGGCCTAGAAAATGTAAGTTACATTACATAACTTTGAATCATAAGTTAACTTTGGAATAAGTATTTCATTTATACATGGTAAGTTGAACTTTCCTTTTTTTTATATAGAATATCATCAGATAGTAACTTCCAAGTAGATCTCCAGACTTCATCAGGCTTAGCCATTGTATTCATCATTAATAGTGTAACAAACAAAGTTCTCAGTTGATGTGCAAAAGCAATGCAACTAGATTTTTTAATTGCATCAATAAATTCTTTATCATCGGTCAATAGCCCCACTGCATAACAAGCTTCTTGATATGTCTTGTAAGTTATGATATTAACAGTTTTTATGCTCTGATAATCAGTACAACCTTTTTTTTATCTGTTAGCAATATCCTTAAATAATACAATTTGGTTGAGCCTGGAGGAACAAAGGTACGTTTTATAATGCTAAATCCATTTTTTATTAGTTTCCATTCCTTCTGTTGAACCATCCAAATGTTAAAAACACAAATCTGTTTTTCTGTATTTAAACCAAGTTGTTTGTTGCATAATCTCAACAAACTATTAATTTCATTTAAAGATTGGTCAAAGCATTAAAAACTGAAGGGTAAACAGTTAGAAAATCATTTAATGTTCAGTCAAAGCACAAAACAGTTTTCTGTTATGGTACCAAAACAAACAATTGGTTGTTTCAACGAATCAATCGGTTGTTTTGGTTTTGACAGCAAGTCAACCATAAAAACAATTTTCAATCTTTCTAAAAACATCTAAGTATAAAACAATCGGTTGTTTCGACAAAACAACAAGTTGTTTTTTCACTTAGCTTGAAAAATACTTTTCTTTTAAAAAAATTGAGAGTGTCTATGCTTTGGATTTAATGAAACACCTCTAGCTTTTGTATATAAAAAGTTTACCTTGTTCATATAATATATTTTTGTATCGTGTAATGAAAAATGTATTTTCAAATTATGTAATTTAAATTTTATTTTCAGATTTGGAAATGTATTATAAATTATACAATTCATAATCTATAATTATAATTCTGTACGGTATCATTTATAATATAATTTTAAACTGTATAATTTGAAATATATTTTTAAATTGTGTGTTTCAGATATAAAAATGTATTTTAAATTAACAATATAATAATGAATTATGAATTACACAATATAAATTTTATAATTTATATTTTTGGATTGAATTTTATGCAAATAATTTATAAATTTCACAATTTGAAAGTTAAAATTACAATTTTAAATTGTCCAATCTCATATTGCTTTAATGTGACGCTAGATTGTGAAATATAAAAGTCAAAAAAAAAATAAAAATAATAATAATATTATTATTATTATTAATTATACAAAAATATGATAATTAATTTTCATATTATATAATCTACAATTTTATTAAATAGAAAATTATTATTTTAGATTATTTAGTCAAGATACTTCCTATTTTTCAATTTATATATAACTATAGAAAAAGTGTCACATTCATAATTATTCAAATATTTTAAAATAAAAAAATAACACAAAAGGACTAACTAACTTCAACATGTACAAAATCTTTATCTGTAAGAATAATCATTGTCAGATTCAATGTTCAAAATAAGAACTGAATTAGCACACGAGATAATAATGAATCTTAGGGCGATTGAATGAATTATAAAATGTTAAGGGTAAAATGGACATCTTAAGAAAGGGAAGGTGCAGATAATAAATATGTGGATGAAGGAGCCCAATGAATATTTTTCATAATGGGTCGGATTGGTTTATGTACAGGTAATTTCTACTGCAACCTCCATAAATTACAGTTTTACCCTCTTCTTCATGTTCTCCATTCAGTATCTTATACACAACTTCCACTGCAATAACAGCTACTCACTTATAGGTTGTGTTTGGATTGGGGAGAGGATGAGTGTAAATGTAATGATTTGAAAGGAAAGTACAAAGAAAGTGAGGTTATTTGGATTATGGTATATTAGAGTGGATTTGTGAAAAAAGTTTATTGAAGTTTGTGAGTGATATGATGGTTATAAGAGAATTTTTTTTTTAAATGTGTAAAATGTAAGTTTATAAATTTACCCTTTCTTTAAAAAATATTTAAATAATAAAATTTTAATTATTTTTAATATTATTATTTAATAATTTTATTTTAATTATTATTAAGTATTAATTTATATTTATATTTATTTTTATTGTTATTATTATAGTTACTATTATTATTTATAATTTTATTATTATTTTTATATATTATTTATATTTTAAATTTTAAAAATTAAGGGTAATTTAGACTTTTGTAATGGTATGATGTATTTTTTAAATGTTTTCTTATCTTTCTTCGCTTGGCAGAGCATATGGCTTTTATCTCTCTCGCAAATCGCAAATCAGCGCCCTCCAATTCGTGCAATTGAGTGGAAATAATAAAAAACAATTCTTGTATTTCTATCCGAGTGAACGTTCACTCAGATGCAAACAGAGCAATAATGTCACCTTCACAATACCTCTCACATTCAGTGTCATCGTCTGCGACAGTCTCTTACCTTCACTGTCCAAGCAAACAAAATTGTATTTCAGATTTTAAAATTTGAAATATAAAAATTATATTTCGAAATCTAGAATTTAAAATATAAAAATTGTATTTCAAATTCTAGAATCCAAAATACACATTTTTAATTTCAAATTATAAGATTTAAAATACAAATTTTGTATCAAATTATAAAATTCAAAATACATTATATTTTGAATTGTATAATCTATAATCAATTTTTTTATTTCAAATTTTATAATTTAAAATACAAATTTATATTTTATATTTTAAAATTTAAAATACAAATTTTTTATTTCAAATTATAAATTTTGGATGAACAATTTCTTTACTTTCAAAGATATGGGGATGTGAGAAGAATTAGGCCAAAGTGCATTATTTTGCTTGTGAGGAAGTTTCACCATACTATCTTAAATTAATAATTGAAATTTTTGAGTAGCACTTAGTTAATTATTGTGACATGTATGTTTATTCTTCTCCATAGATTGAAAAATTCCCGAGGCATGTGATTTTTCATTCCAACAATTAATGTAGTCGATGTAGAGGCTTGAGACCGGGTCATCGAAATGAACACATGAACTCATCGAATTACTTCAACTGAAGATCATTTTTCTTAACTCTCCAAAGTCTTTTTCTTTTCACAGCTGACAGATTAAAATTATTCAAACTGAAACAATGAACTCTTTACTTATATTTTAAAATTAATCGATAGAAATATGTTTTCAAATATTAATAATTAGTTTTAATTAATTTTAAACTATATTGTTTAGTCTTTTTTATATTGATATTCTACTATTAGTTTTATATTAGAATATTTTAAATCAAGTTTCTTAAAACAAATCACTTGTGTAAATGTCGTACATTCCTTTTGTTGGTTTTTTTTTTATAATGGTAAAAATATCTTTAAACATAATTAATTTTGTCCTATTTAAGAAAAACACAAAATTATGTTTTACAAGCAAAATATAGAATGTTGGAAGGTAAATACGTCCCTTTCTTAATGAAAATGTGTATTTTTCAGTTCCCAAGAAAAAAATGAAAACCATATAATAACTATTTGAATTACCATCGTTATTAAGACTATGAGTTAGATGGGTCTCCTAGTGTTGGATGGTTTGATAACCATTGAATTCTTTTATTTGTAATCTAAATTTAAGAATTTTTGTCATTTTTAATTCTTTTTTGTTATTTTTTTATTTTTAAATCTTTCATTTTCTTCCTCTTCTCTCACCTCGCACCTTCATTGTGTCTAACTAACACCTATCTGTATTTTTTTATTTTTACCAAATATAGTAAATGTAGTAGTTATATATAACAAATTTACAAACAAATATCTTTAATTTTAATAATAGACAAGAAAATCAGTTTAAAACAGAAAATTAGTTTTCAAAATAAACGGGCAAAAACTCAAAATCAAACTGTTTCGTGATTAATTTGAATCAAATTGAAAATTAAAAAAGTTTTTAGTCATAATCAATTAGATTAAAAACAATCAACATAAATCCAATCACAAATTTCATAAATTTAGAACTTTATAGCAATTGAAAAAAATAGTCTCAACATATCAATTTCTCCACTTTCTTCAAATAAAGTGGTCTACATCTAGTAGATAATAAATAAAATAAAAATTTTAAAACTAAAAATTACTTTGTTAACTATTGAAATTACAAAATAACTATAATAATAAATCAATCAATCAAATATCAAAATGAACCATTTTTTTATTCATAAACAAAACTACCAACATTTCCCTACACTCTGAAGTGGATATAGAAACGCATACGGTTGAAGATGGATGAAGCCTCTTCTCTACCTAGTGTTAGTTTGTGTTTGATGTAGAAAATAGCTAGTTTGTTGTAAAGTTTGTAATAGGTTTAGATGATCTTGTATGTAGGCTTGTGGTTGTGTAAGGTTGCCTTTTGCTACATGATCTATCCTAAATGCCTAACCAAGCCTAGATCAAGCACATGAAGTGGTTAAAAGTTTTTCCAAAAGCGTTTTAGAGTTTTCTCCTAAAATCAGGATACTGCACAAAAATAAATCTGTTTCTCTGTAAAAGAACAGGTTTATTCTTTGGTCTGCTGAAAGGTTTTTCGAAAGTTAGTTAGGACACCAAAGGTACAACTCAGACAGTTATTTCAGTTAGCTGAGTTGGCAGTTTTCACAAAATAAATCTATTAGGTTCAAAACTGAATCGGTTGTTTTCATAACAGCTTTTCAACTGTTTTTTAAAAGAAGTTAGAAACCGTTTTCTATATAAAGAAAAGCCTCTCTCACATAAAAGGATGCTGAGCAATTACGTTTTTGACAGAGATCAAACATTTTCTATGTGAGAAGAAGGATTGAAAGGTTTTCCAAAGGAATTTTCAAGTGTGCTTGTTTTAGGAAACCTTTGATCTTGGTGAAGGTGCTGGTGCAGTTCTGCAGCAAATTGAACTACTGGTTTTGAGTTCTTGCATCTTCTTTTCAGGTGTAATCTTTCCTTTATTCTGGTTTGTAAAGGTGTAAGTGTTAGTCACTCCTTGATAGGGTTTCTTGGAGTGCAAGGTGTGTTGAAATAGGGTTTTTCAGCATTGGTTGTATTGTTCTTGTAGTGTTCAAGAATTGTTGTGCTTGTAAGTGATTGGTACTGGTTTTAGTGAATTCCACCTTGGGGTAAGGTGAAATTGGACGTAGCTCTGTATGAGTGAACCAGTATAAAAACTTGCGTGCCTTTTCTTCTCATCCCTGCACTCATTTCTGGTTTTGCTTAATTCTGTTAAGAACTAAATCTGTTCTTTTGAAATTGAATCTGTTAATTTTGGGTTTAAGTAAAAACTGTTCTTCCTGATTTGTTAAAGCTCTCTGATCATAAACAAGGCAGTTGTATATGATGTTTTAATTGATCTGTGAACAAATAGTCTAATCATTAAAAACTGAGAAAGATTCATTCTCTTTAAAACCTTGTGTTGAATGAATTTGATTGTTCTCTTAGCATAGTTGTATTCTTCATACTCATAAAATCCAACTAATCTGATTCTGTTATAACCCTCTGTTGATTACAATTTTAATTTGAACAAATTCAAATTGTGCTAGACTGCTCTGAAGAATCAATCTGTTTCATGTAAAACAATCTGTTCTTTTGCCTCTGATATACTGTTAATGGTGTGTTCTTGCGAAAATTTTATAAGCTCAATTCACCCCTCCCCTCTTGAACTTAGACACTAAGGCTTCGTTTGGATCCAGGGGTGCCACTGTTGGCGACGACGGAAGTCACAACAGCACCCCGTTTGGATCCAGGCATGGTTGCGGGTGAGGGTGCAGCGAAAGAGAAAGTTGAGTGAATTGTGTTTCTTCTGAAAGATGAAGAGAAAGTTTCACTGTGCAGTGCAAGTCCCAAGTCATCACCACGAATTTCCAATGTTGCCCTTACTTTTGTGCTGGAATCAAGAAGCACAGTGGCTCTGCGTGCATGCCAGATGAAAGCATGAGATTCCTGACTTGGCTCAGGAATCTATTGACCATGTGAAAGTTTGAAACCTCATCAATGAAGTGGGTGAGAGGTAGGTGCGTGAGGTTTCTGGTTTCTTTATAAACGTTGTTTCCTCCATTCACAGTCACAGATAAGCGAAGCATAAGCAAAGAGAGAGCGAAGCATAAAGTGTGTAGTTGGAGAGATTCATAAGTCATAGTGTGTGTTAGGGGCTTCATTAACGTAGAGGTTATTTATCTGAAAGTGTTGTGTTCATCTCTGGGTTCATCTGTGCCTTCATCTCGTTCATCTCTGGGTTCATCTGAGGTGAGTTTATATGTTTGATTGTTGGTTAATCGATTATGGTTTAAGTATCACAGGCAAAATAATCAATTATAGTGTAATCTGCAAAATTTCCCAAGCATAATCGATTATCTGTAGTGTGTAAAATTGCTCTTAATCGATTATTTGTTGTGATAATCGATTATTGTTGTTTTTAGCCTAGTAGCATAATCGATTATGCTTTGATAATCGATTATCTTAACTGTGTAAAATGGTTCCTAATCGATTATGTGCTGTGATAATCGATTATGGTTGTTTTTTGCCTGCTAACATAATCGATTATGCGTTCATAATCGATTATCCTGTGTGTGTAAGTGATGCCATAATCGATTATGTTCTAAAATTTTTGAAATATAAATGTTTGTTAATTTATTTGTTTTCTATTATTTTCAGGTGTGTTGATCTTCCTATAAGCCATCCTATTGCTATTCTTGAGTGCTTATCTTCGGGTTTTAAAATTTTTTTATGTAAATTTTTTTTATTTAATTTCTGTTTTATATTTATGATTATGGTTTTGTAATATAATTTGTTTAGAATTTATTTTAGTTTATTATGTTAAGGCTGTTGCTGTAATATAATTTTTTTAGAGTTTAGTTTAGTTAATTATGTTAAGTAGTTACTAGATAGTTAATTAAATATGTTAAGGAGTTTAGTTAATTAAATTAATTGTTTCAGTTGATTTATTATTTTAATTTTCGTAGATAGTTATTAATTTATTAAGAAAAATATTTATTTCTATGAAATGAATTATTTACGTAATGGAAACAGAAATTTGTAAATTTTAGATTTTTTATTATATTAAACATAAATTATTAATGTTATAATTAAATGAAATAAAAAAAGTTGTTGTGATTAAAGAAAACTGAAAAATTTAAGATAAATATTGTTTATAAGAAAATAGATATTGTATAATAATATATATACAAAGTTAATAAATATTGTATAAGAAAACTGAAATATTGTATAATAATAAATATACAAAGTTAATTTTTGTTTAACATTTAATTTAATGGTTTATAAGAGAATAGATTATTTTTTTAAATGAATATTTGTATTCTGTATGGTTAATATTTTTTTAAATTGGACATAAATTATTAATGTTATTAGTTGAAAAGATTAAAAAAAATGTTTTTGTAATTTTTGTTATAAGATTTAATTGTTATAAGAAAAAAATGAATGTATTTAAAATGAATATTTTTACAAGTGGAAATAAAAATTTGTAATTTGTAGGTTTTTTAAAAAGTAATTGATATTTTAGAAGTGCTATTTTTAATTGATATTTTAATTATAAATGTAGAAAGTAATTATTTAATTCAAAATGAATTCTTTATGAAACAGATTTAAAAAAAATTATTTTGACAGAATGGAATTCAAAATTTTAAAAATATTTTGATAGGGTTTTCATTTTTTAGATTAAACATAATTTATTAATGTTATAATAAAAACATTATAAAAATGTTGTATTAATTAAAAAAACAGTAAAAGTTTAAAGTAGAAATATCATTTTGAGTTTTTTTTTTAATTTATATTTCACATAAATTATTGGTGTTAGAATTAAATGTTAAAAAAATGTTATACTAATTTAAAAAGTTAGAAAAAGTTTATTTTAGATTGATAATAAATTATTACAAAGAAAAATAAGTTTACAGAATCGAAATAAAAATTAATAATCTGTAGTTAATATTATTTTAGATTGTACATAAATTATTAGAAAGATAAAAATAAATGTATTTAAAATGAATATTTTTAGAAGTAGAAATAGAAATTTGTAATTTGTAGGTTTTTTAAAAAGTAATTGATATTTTAGAAATATTTTAATTATAAATGTAGAAAGTAATTATTTATTTCAAAATGAATTCTTTATGAAGTAGAAATAGAAATTTTAGGTTTTATTTTATTTTATTTTATTTGTTTATATTTATTTGTTGTTTGATTAAATTATGTTATTGAATGATATAGTAATTTTGATTAATTTTTTTATTAAAATTAATTAAAAATACGTTTTAGGGTAACTGTATTGGTGTACTTTTACACCGATACGGTAACCGCGTTCGGTATGAATTCGGAAAGAAATTATGACGAGTCAGAGATGGTACACTTTGAGGAAACAGTTGCAATTTATGACGATCTTGTTGCGGCGAACATGAACTTAATTTCATAAATCGAAGAACAAATAAAAAAAAATAATGAAGGTACAGTCATGATTCTTTGTATGATTGCTTTTGGATTGAAATTGTTACGCACAATGCCTTACTACAAGCAACTGTATCAGTGAGTCCCAACCACAAAAAGAGCGTCACAGACAAGAATTGATGGAGTACTTGGTTCACACTGAACAATCTCGTCACATTATTCGCATGGGACCGAAAGCTTTCATTAAATTATGTGAACGAATACGGGGAACTGGATTTGTTAAAGATGCATATCGATCAACCGTGGAAGAACAAGTAGCGAAATTTCTGCACATTATTGGGCATAATGTGAAGAATCGAAGTGTGTCATTCTTTTTCCATCAGTCTGGAGAAACAGTTTCCCGTCACTTTCATAATGTTTTGAGTGCCATTTTAATGTTGGAGGGGGAATTTTTAATTCAACCAAATGGAACGGTTGTAGAACCACACATCCTTAACAACAGTCGATTTTTCCCATACTTTAAGGTTTGTTGATAAAAATATTACTTGAAATTATTGTAATGTCTTCTTTAGTTTGTGGTTAATTAAAGTTATGAATTTTTGTTTACATTAGGATTGTTTAGGGGTCATAGATGGGAGTCATGTACGTGCTAAGGTTGCACGTGCTAATGCGCCTCGTTTTCGAGGGAGAAAAGACTGGCCAACCTAAAACATATTTGCAGCCTGTGACTTTGACATGAAGTTCACATATGTCTTAGCCGGTTGGGAAGGAACTACCTTCGATTCAAGGATATTGAAAGATGCTTTGGTACGAGGCGATCCTTTGGTTATTCCAGAAGGTTAATTATAGGGGATTGGGTGTGCAGAAAAATTAAAAGGTTGTAGTAATATTGCTCGTGCACAGGCAACGGCAGCTCAAGATATAGCTGCCGAAATTAGACGAAGAAACGACCTATATGCTGAGCATGTACACCACCATCGACGCCATGCCTCATACCAGTACTCAGAGTCTGATATTTGGGCAATGCTCGTGGAGCTAAACATTCAAGATGAACAACTCATGGATCAATGCTATGAGTTTTTATGTGACCATCCCGGAAGAGTTAAGCAACTATTTGGAATGACAAAATTGTTTGGATTTATGACTAGGCATTGATTTCATATCTCTGCGTGGGGGTTACCTTTAATTATTATTAATCTAATATTCGACTGTCTTTGTTAGTAGCTGGACATGTAATATTTGACTATCTGTGTTAGTTATTGGACATGTAATATTTTGCATTGTGAACTTCTACTTTCATTAGCAATGTAATATTTTGGTTTTTGAGCTTGCATTATTGCTTTATGATATTATGTTAACTTCTGTTTAGTTATTTATTGTAGTAATTGCATTATAGATGGCATCATCATCGCACAAACGTAACAGAACCCGTAAGGGTAAATCTCCAGCAGAAGATGTTGACGTTCCTCCTCCACCAACGAGGATTCCAGAAGTTCTTGATTATTCAAGATACTTCAGTACCAGGCGTCAAATGGTGGTTTTTGAAAAGAACTTTCACGCAAGAGCAGTATTACCACCAAAAGTGATGCATACTCCCTTTTTTGTTGGTCCAGGATTTGAATTCCAAAATCTTCTGAATTGGCAAGGTTTACAACCTTTCCTTGGAATTAATCATCCGTATTATGAGGATTTGATCAGAGTATTTTATACAAATGCAAAATTCACACCTGCTGGTCACCTTGCCATTGAGATTTGCGGAAAAATGATACACATTAAAGAAATAGATTGGATGACCATTGCTCATCTACAGTACGATGGTCTTAAGTTAACCCCTGGAACGATACCTGAGGAACTGAATTTTGATCGAGGCCTAGCATTATCGTCCATGATTCGTGAAGATGTTGAAGGTCAAAATCTGAAAAATGTCGGTAGTCTGAAAATGAATGACCGACTGTTGCATTACACATGGGTGCATATCTTGTGCCCTCGAGGAAGCAACTATGCACAACTGCTGAATGAAGAATAATGTACGCATTAATTGGCCCTCATTACATAATGCAACAGATCATCAAATGCTGGGATAACAAGATGCCTCTCGCATATGCAAATTTGATAACGAGGATCTTGTGGGTGTATGGCTTTGACTTGTCCAATGAACAAGCAACAATGCTAGGCTGGAATCATTACTTTAGCAAAAAAAGTATGACAAAATTAAATATATTCCAGGTCAATGTCTTATGGCAACTTGGTAGACCACAACATGCAAACGAAGAAGATGATGAAGAGGATGAATTGCCACCACAAGATGATGAAGGTGGTCAACCTGAAGGGGAAAACCCCACTCAAAGGGAATTGTTAAATCAAATTTTGTCTGGCATAGAAAAAATGAATACCCGAATGGACAGAATGGAGGTTACTCTGACTGACATTCGACGTCATCAAGGCCATTGAGTGTGTTATTATTATGTTATTGTCATTGTTATTTTTATTTCTAAGTTTCATGTTGAACATTGATGAATTGTGTTTGTTATTTTTGACGTTGACATTGTTATTGTTAAGGTCTTATGCTACTTTTCATGCTACTTATTTACATAATCATATTGTTTTTAATGCAACTTTTTTACCATCTTATTACTTCGACAACATTGGTTAAGTGTCATTAATGTCTGCGTATCACAACACGTTGTCATCTAGTTGTACTGGTTGTAGTGTGCAAAAACGTGGTACTTTTACCCATGCTACTGGGACCACAAGTGCCTTCGTTGATCCTATTTGTGATTGTGGACAATTTGCTGTTTTAAGAATAGCAACAACACAAAAAAATGTTGGAAAAAATTTTTGGGGTTGTCCCAACTACAAGGTAAAATTTATTCAATTAGGTTTCAAACAAACTTAAGAATGTTATTTTAAACTTATTCATTGTTTAATTTTATTGTTTTCTTCAAAACAGATTAGAAGTGACATGGTTTTAGGCTGTAATTTTTTCAAATGGTGCATTGAAGACGTTGCCGATGAAAAAGATTAAATTATTATCATACAACGGAATAAGATATGTCTTCTAGAAAACCGTTTGAAGGTCTCCACAAGAAGGATTCAAATGTTATTACTGGGAATGTCTTTTCTTTTTCTAATTAACATTATTATGTTCTTCATGTAATGACTTTATATTATATATTTTGACACCTACTTAATATTCATGTTATATTCTAAATTTCTATTTTCTTTTTAAAATATATTCATTTTGCTATTCATAATAATGGAAATTATTATTAAAATTAATTTTATATATATTTGTATATATATAACATAAAATAATTTATAAAATCATTTATAATATTAAAATTATGTAAATAAATTAACTTAAATAAAAAATAATTCTTAATTAATAAAATGTTAAATAATATAATTATACTTTAATTTTAAATTATAATTAACTAAAATATGAAATAGGATTAATCGTTATTTATTCTTTTTTTATATAAAGGGTAAAATTGTAATCTTACAAATTTTACTATTCAAAATATATTAAAATACTCTCACAACTATTACATCATTCACAATTTCCAATAAACTTTCTTCACACATCCACTCTAACATACTCCAATCCAAACAACCTCAACTTTCTTCACACTTTCTTCACACTTCCACTCCCACTCACCCTCAACTTTTCACTCCCCCACACCCTCTAATCCAAACACACCCTAATAGACTCAACACATACAACTTTTTTTCATAGAAACGTGCATGGAAAATAGTGTTTCGAAAATCAATGTCTTACTTTTCTTACATTTTTCTTAATGAAATTTCTCTTTTATTTAAAGATTGTGAATAAGTAATAATAGATAATAATAAATAATAAATAATGGGAGAAGACAAAAGAAAACTATCTCTCACAGTAAAATTTAATAATGTTAATCACTTGACAATATATTTTTAGAAATAATATAGTTATTAAAAATAAAGGTTTTATATTTATAAAAAACAGAAAATGTAAAATAATATGCATAAAAAGTTATTGGATATAAAAAATATGATTATCCTTCTACAAAAATGTCTCATCATAATTTGAGCCATTAGTACTGTTAAGAGCTGTCACGTTGAGAACAGTTCATACAAAAGATTAAGTCATTTTATTTGTTGTCCCACAATTGCCACCAAAAGTCATTCAACTCAATCAGAATTGGTCAAAGAATGAATAAAATAATATAATACCCAACTAAATGTTTAAATTATGTCCGAAAAAATGAGTTCTTGAATATCAGATATTTTGGATACCATCACGATACAACTCAAGTCATCAAAATATAGATAATATCATTGATTTGGAGATTGAGACAATATAATTTTTTTTTTCAGAATACAGATCGTTATGTATTTACAAATTATAAGTCACCTTATAATTGGATTTTATGTGAACTATATATATATATCTAAAAATTATTTAGATGCTTATGATTCGGTATGTGATAAACAAGTATAATAAATATTATTTATTAATGTGTACTTTTATATTTATATTGGATGTTGGTCTAGTTAAGTGTATAGACCATCTATTCAAGATAGTCAAGATAGTCAATGATAAATATATCCTTTACCGGTGTGTGTTAAATCATCATTTATGTAGAGCATTATCTGGTATATATGGACCGAATTTCAACCTCTCCGTCTTTAGTCATAATTCTGTTTTAATTGAGCGATTAAAGTTAATTTATTGATATCCTTTGATTTGTGCTATAATATAACGTTAGATAAACAGGTCGAAAAATGATCCATAAGTTGTCAATCTTTGGGTCAGATCCATGACCCCACATGCCTCCAGTCTCAGGCATAGGCCAATGAGGCTATGATGAGTTGAGATTGAAAGACAACCCATAAATTATCCATCATCGGGCCAGGTCTATGACCTTACATGCCCCCCAGCCTTAGGCGTAGGCCAATGAAGCTATGGTGAGTTCATTGGTATTGCTTGATTCCTCCTTTCAACTAATTTCCAATAGTGTATCCAACTTGAGCTCGACACTTCTTTTACCTGAGTGAGTTTTTTTAAATTGGACCGATCGTTGTCGGCACCCTCAGGCTCTTCACCCGAGTGAGGTTTTTTAAATTGGATCGATCGTTGTCGGGACTCCCCCAGGCTATTCACCTGAGTGACGTTTTTTAAATTGGATCGATCATTGTCAGCACCCTAGGCTCTTCACCTGAGTAAAAGGCTCTTCACTTGAGTAAGGATTTTTTTTTACCTTATCAAGCTTTTCACCTAAGTAAGGATTTTTTTTGTACCTTATCAGGCTTTTCACCTCAGTAAGGATTTTTTGTGTACCTTATCAGGCTTTTCACCTACGTAAGGATTTTTTTTGTACCTTATCAGGCTCTTCACCTTAGTAAGGATTTTTTTAATTGATTTCGACTGAGGTCGTGCGCCTACAAATTTCAAACTTGTACACCATGTAGTATACTGAATACACAATCTTATTTTCAATCAACATCAATTCTAAATATATCAAATTGTACCAAATACAAATTAAACAAATAAGAAGAAATTTTATAAATATTTAATTAACTGTAATAAAAACATAGATTAGTCACGTTCCATGTTCTTGGTATAGGTCTAATATCCAATAATTTATAAACAACTAAATGAATATTCTCCAAGAAAATGGTAATGGTTAGAGAAAAATATTCAAAAACATAAATATTCTATATTTTTTGTAATTGTTTTTTGTCCGTATACAAGAAATCATTTTTAATTCTTGAATTTCACATTTTTAATTTAATAAACTTTCTATCAAATGGATTTTCAAAATTTAATAAGATTCATTATTGGTTTTTTACTCTTCTATACTCTTTCTTTAATAAGAACAACATTGTAATATAGTGATATTTTATAACAAAATATGACATTGTTCTAACCAAGATAGATGACCATCAACTAGAGTATCAAAGATAACCAGAAACAGTGCTTTCCAGTCTTAGTGTCGTCATGTATTCTCTACTCGGTCTCCCTTCCCTTTTATAGAAGTCTCGACGTCTATCCCTTTGTAACGGTCTTTCTGTCATAATAAATTATCGTAAACCCCCCCTCCGGTAACTCCACCAAAGTTCTTTATGAAGATTCTGTATCATCGTTGGATCCTTCGTATCAAACGTTATGATATATTAATTGGGTCGGTCCATGACCTCATAGCCCCTCAACCTCAGGCGTGAGTCAATGAGGCTTAACCCTCTATCTTTCAACACATTCTTCTCTCCTCTAGCCTGATCATCCCCCTGCTTTAATCTCATCTGACTCGGCCCATGACCTCACATACATAATCTTAAAAACTATAGAAGAAAAAAATATGAATGAATGGGTAAGTTATATTGATAAATAAGCAAAGATTTTATTTTTATTTATTTATTTATTTTTTAAACCTGTTATAAAATCAAATAATATTCAGGAAAGGATCATAATACTGTGTATAAATTTTCTAATGTATATAATAGCATAAAAGATAATTTTATAGTAAAAAAAATTCACCTTAATAATAATAAAAACACATTTGAACACTTGTAAACATCCTGATAAACTCCCAGGTGATAATACTATTTTTTTTTCACTTTTCATAAATTTTAAAAACTTAAAAAATTCATCATGTAAAGATTATATTAATGAAAAACTTATGAATGAAAAACTTATGAAATGAGTAAAATTTAGGAAAATTTATAAACAAATATGACCAACATAATATTTCTTCTAGTTTTCCATAAACACCTCATAAATATTTTAACCAAATAAAATGCAGCACAGGATAAATTTAACTAATAAAAAAATAATATTAATTTAAGAATAGTAAAAAAAAAGTTCTTAAAACTCATAAAAATCACCAGAGGTTGCGAAAGCACACTAAACTGAAAATGTATTATAAACACCCCAAAATTTCACAAATATTTCCAAAATTCTCAAAACGCAATTCTTATCAAATATACTTTAAAATAATTAATAATTAATTTGTAGTCGTATAAATTCTCACATTGAAAAAAAGTGTGGTCATTATGAATTTATATATTACGAACTTATATATTAAAGTAATATTCATTTTTGTAATTTATTACTATGGTATCAAATTAACTTTTCTTTTAACTTTTTTAATTATTTAATTAATACTCAACTTGCACTACAAGAAAATCATGAAATAGAAACCAATTTTTAGAGACCAAAATAATTAGTTACAATAGAAACTAAAATAGAGACCATTTTAGAAACTAAAAAAAAAAATTGGTTTCTAAATTAGTTTCTATTATTGTTAAATAGTTTTTAAATTGGTATCTAATTAATAACTAAAATTTTAACTACCAATTATTTAGTTTCTAAATTTGGTAGCAAAAACCTTGGTTGCTAATTAGATACCAATTTAGAAACTATTTAACAATAATAGAAACTAATTTAGAAACCAAATTTCTTTTTAGTTTCTAAAATGGTCTCTAATTTAATTACTATTGCAACTAATTATTTTGGTTTCTACAAATTGGTTTCTATTTCATGATTTTCTTGTAGTGTTGTTTCAATCAATATAATAAAGTAAAATAGGATGCTTACAAATCATTATCAAAATAATATTTCATTAACTAAACAATTATTAATATTTTGAAATAGAAAATAAACAGAAAAAAATAGCAATGGCATAAAATCATAACAATGGATTCGGACACCGAATCACTAAACATGATTTTTTTATATGAATTCGATTGCATTTCCTTTATAATGATATTTCTTTTGGGTTTCAATTATCTAGAAAATCTCTGAATAACTTTATGTGGCAAAGCATGAACACCAAATCAATAAATAGTATAATGATGTTGAAAATATAATGATGTGACTGTTTTACTTTATTTAATCTATTCACTATGTTTTTTTATTACGATTTGATTTTTGAGCTCAAGGTGATCAATCAAGGATAAAATAATAACGAAATAGAAATTAATACGCTCATTAAAAATTAAAGACACATCAGTGTACCCGGCATGGCGGCGGAGAACTGTAATCAACTACGTTACAATCGTTCTTTCATGGGTGCTATGGGTGTTGCCGTGTGTGAATAAGGAAAGTTATATATATATATATATATATATAATATTGCGGAGGTAGGAAAAGTTTTATGTGTTCCATAGTAGACGCCAAGAGTTTAGGCAACCTTCGACCTAGAACATTTAAGGTGATCGAGGATAAATATACCATTAACTGGTGTGTATTAGATCATCATTTATGTAGAGCGTTATTTGGTATGTATAAACTGAATTCCGACCTCTCCATCTTTAGTGATGATTTTTTCTTAATTGAACGATTAAAGTTAATTGATTAAAATATCTTGATTTGTGTTATATAATATACTGTTAGATACACAAATTGAAAATCAAGAGATACCAATTCTCAAACCAAACACATGACCCTACCTATATAATGTATATTTATAGTGTCATAATTATTCTTATCTAAATTAGGATAAAATAATTGACTACTAGTTAGATATTCAATCACATCAATTCAACCACATCAACTATGAGGTATCCACCACATTACTTCACCGATGAGATACTCCATCACATTACTAATGAAGTGAAGTCCGAAACTCACTATTAAAATATACATATTTTTTAATGTTTTATACTTAAGAACCGTCAACTACTTTTACTATAACAATTATATATTATTTATTTTGTATTATACATATATTTTTCTAAGAAAGATTATTACAACTACGATAAATTGAAAAAAAAATAAGTATAATTGTGAAAGTTGTGATAATTTAGTTATGAAGTTTATGTGATGTAGGAGATAAGATCATAATATGTGTCTGTTAGTGTCGCGCAAAAACGTGGTTTGATTTGAAGTGACAGAGCAATTCCCACGATTTCATTTGGAAGTCCTTCACATGACCCTACCAACCTTCAAATCTAGATCAAGAAAATCACAATGATCATTTATTAGTATGAGATCACTGCTGAAACCATTCTGAACATGGGTTGCAATTTTAGAATTATTTAAAACGTGGAAAACATGTTGTACGAAAATAATGGAGTGCAACACCATGCATTTTCCACATAATAGAATACCCGGCATCACCTTCGTTACTTACTATACAAAATCTTAAACTTCAATCACAGATTATGTTGGTTGAAGATCAACGTAAATAAAGAATTTTGAATATATAATTGAAGTAAGACTGAATTAAGTTTAAAAGTTATAATTTTATATGGTATTAAAATTTATTCTAACAAAAATTTATTAGATATATTATATTATTTATTATTAAACTATTCATAAATATCTAGTATACAAATTAACAATTTTCATAACATCAATTCATATTATATATTTGATTTTGCTTATTTTATATCGGTTGGAGATCTGAGATAAAAATATTTATAATATATAAGTAAATGTAAATTTTACTTTATAATCGGTTTTAAGAGATTGAGATAGAGTTTTACTTTTTAATATGATATTTGACTCATTTAGAATCTATCATAACTAGAGTTTGTTAGACCGATAAGACTACTCTCTATTGGACCACCAATTATTTAATCTCATGCATGAGTTAATAACTTCGACTTGAAGAGTGTGTGTAAATGATTCACATTAATTAAAGACAAAAATATTTCATAGTATACAAATGAGTGAAAATCTCAATTTATAAATTAGTTTCATAAAATTGAATTAGACTTAAAATTCACTTCTTAATATTATTATCAATAATATCATAGGATAAAAAAAAACATGATGTTTGGTGTGATTTTTTTGATTTTACACTATTACTAAGTAACGAAGATAATTTTGATTACTTAACTAATATGGTGATGATCTAATTTATTATTGTAGTGTGTGTTAATAAATTTTGATTTGACGATAATCTATTTAAGAAAAAATATGTTGGATCTCTGCTGTGTAGAAAATTTCTGAACTATATATACATGCTAAACAAAATATGAAAATTTGATAAATGGTAAGTTATTTTTTTAATCAATGATTATGTACTTTTTGAACACGTTTATTTACAAGTATTTTTAGGAAGAAAATAATAAGATAAAATTAGTTCATACTTAAGTTAAAAATATAAATGTATATAACTTTTTTTTACAGTTTTTGTATAAGGTAGTTTTAGTTTATATAGAAAATAATTTCAATTTTTTAAATTTTTTTCTTTCTTGTAAGTATCTATATAGAAAAAATTATTCAAACATATATATACTATATTAAAAAATAATAACATAATTTCTCTCTTATTTTACAACAAATTTATCATATTTTTTAAAAGGAAAACAAAACAACTTAAATTTTGTTATATTTTCCTAATTTCTCTATTTTATTTTTATCCATTATTTTCTTTTCTTATAGTCAAAGGTACCATTTAACTGGAGTTCTAAGTTAAAATGAAAGATTTTGAATTGGAAAATATCAACTACGTCACAAGTTAAGGTCTCTAATTGATCATTAATCACCCTCAAATTCTTCTAAAATTAAATATGTTTTAATTAATCTGAAGTTTTATCCCCTCTAATCAAAGGCACATGGGTACTGAAAGTAAGCAAAATTCCCACTACTTTTGAAAAATCAATTAACTTGTGATTTGGATAAAGACTAAATCAACCCAACCAAATCTTTATGTGCAGCAAATTTTGAATGAGAATTTTATGAAGTCAAAATAGTATATAGAATATCAAATTTCCAATATTAATTTCACAATATTTGTTTTTTTTTTATTGTTTCTTTATATTCGAGTACTTCTAGAAGAGAGATATACTTTAGGAGTCAAGATTAATAATTATAATTTATACACATTATTTTCTCTTAATTCATTTTTTTTATAATTAAATGCGAGTTTCGAATATTAACATAACATATTTACAGTTGGATTGGAACATTAGTGCTGTTGTCTCATAATAAAAATAAAGATTTGAAGTTTCTCTTATTATATCTCATTTTTTATGTGTTTATTTTTAATATATTTAAATTTTACTTATTGGGAGTTGAAATTAATAAATAAATTATTTTTAATCTATAAAATTATTTTTTGAAAATAAAATTAAAAAAATATTTAAATTTAAATTTGTTAATTGTATCTACCCATTATAAGATAAGATAGGAAAACTCATTATAAGATAGGAAAACTCATATAAAAATTATTCCTAATTATGTTATCTTAATTTCCAACCAGTTAATATATATATAATTTGTTGTTTTGTCTTAGATTAACAGTGTTATTCTTCATTTGACTTTATAAAAGAAATATTATCCGAACTTCCAAACTAAAAGGTCACTCAAATGTATAAAGGTTTTATTTGCCGACATATGAAAAAATATATATAACTATTTATTAATATGCCGATAACTATCAAACAAAATTTTATGATATATTTTTTTATTTTAAATTGGGAAGCTATAGCTTGAGTTTGTATTTATTTTTGTGGTACTTTTACTCTATAAAATATAGTAACAGATAATTAAATAAGTATTTTATAAGCACTATTTTAAAAAGTATAACCTAAGTTAGATGCACGTTTTAAGAATTTTGTTGGTGTTCCACAATGAATCAATGTTAAATTTTTTTTCAGTTTAAGTTGTGTAACGCTTATGACACGGTTTGGATTGCAGAAGTTAGTGAAATTTTGAAGCACATGAAATTGTCATTTTGAAAGGGGGTGTAGTTGACAATGTAAAAATGTTCGCTACGATTCAATTAAATGTATGGTTATAGATTACTTCCAAATCACACTCTGGTTTTTTTTTTCTCTTATTCTAACTTGTGTATTGACCCTTTGGTTTGTATAAGGATGAGTAATTGATGAATTACTTTGTTGGTAGCTCTTTAGGTGGTTTTTGAGGTTTTGTTGATGTCCTGTTTTGGGGGAGACTAAGATTTATTTTTATGATAAGGGTTGAACCACCCCTGGAGTGATTCGTATTTATTTATCTTTTTTTACTGATAAAAAAAAATGCGTGTTGATTAACCAGCATTACAAGAAAATGATTAAATAAAAATCATTTTTTAGTGACAAAAAATAATTAGTTAAAAAATATTTTTAAAGATAAAAAATTATTAATTAGATACTATTTTAAAGACTAATTTTTTTTTTGTATCTAATTTAGTTTCTATTATTGATAAATGATATTTATATTGATATCTAATTAGATATCAATGTTTTAGATACCAACTTTAGAATCTAAATAATTGGTAGCTAAAACTTAGATAATTAATTAGATATCAATTTAGACAATAATAAAAACTAATTTAAAAATTAATAATTTTTTTAGTTTCTAAAATAATATATAATTTAGTCAATATATAAACTAATAATTTATTTTTTCTAAAATTAGTTTCTAATTAATGATTTTTCTAGTAGTACAAATTTAATATACAATAATACTCACATACAACACAAGAATTTTATAATATCTTTTTGCATAAAAAATTTCACAACTTTTAATAAATTTAAATATACTAAATTTATTTATTTTTATTTCAAATTATTTCAGTTTTTTAAATATTTTATTCTGGTAAGACAATTTAAAATTATTAAATTTTAATTTTTTGTGTTGATAAAGTATTTCAATTATTACTAAATAAAAAAAAATCAATCTTATATTTTTAATTAATTTTTTTATTGATTCAATTTTCTAGTCGTAAAACACCGTCGTTTCGATCTCCGACTCATTTCTCTTGTTTCTGCCATTTCTCTTCCACGTGCTTTAGTTTTATCTCAATTCAATGTTCGCATTCCACGTTTTAACAAGGTTCACTACATTTTTTTTTTCCGCAATTTCAGTTTTTGCGTTCAATTTATCAATTATCTCCTTTTCCATAACGTAGAAAGAACCATAACAATCATCTTCATTTTATTTTCTGCATAACTTTGGTGCCCATGTTTCATTTTGAAAAGAAAAACATTCACGAAAAAAAATGTAAGTAAGAACTGATAATTGATTTTTAGTTTTTTAATAGAATAAAAGAATAGGAGAAATACTACAAACATTTTTTAACTCCGGCTTTGAAATATATATATATATAAAATTTTCAAAAAATGTAAGATTGAAAAAAATGTTTTTTTTTTATATTACGCCACATAGTTATTGTTATTGGATATGAAGCCAGTACCAATTGGGTTGAACTCATGTTTAGTGAGTGACCTTAATCATTGTGTTCCCTTTGTAATTTCTATTTAAAGAGATTATTATACTTGTAATTGGGTACAACAGGATATAAATAAAACTTAATAGTTGTTTGTGTGGATCACGTTAAATATTATGTTGTTTATTTTCTGCAGTTGATTCGTGATTATGTGTGTTGCTTCCGCATATGTTTTTTTCCGTCAAGTGGCATCAGAATTTAGTTCGTTTACACACTAGAGATCCGATCAACAGAAATTAATCGACGAGACGTGAAAATTGCGGCTACAACGGTGTCCTAAAGCTAGGGTTTTGCAAGGGCGACAGTGACGTCCTACAGTTAGGGTTTCGTAGGGGCGACAACGACATCCCAAAGCTAGGGTTTCGTAGGGGCGGCAACAGCGTTCCAAAGCTAGGGTTGTGTGTGTGTTCTGCAGGTGTGCTAGTCTAAGACGACACAGAGTGCAGTGCAACGGAGGTGACCAGCGACGGTGGTGGTGCGAAGCGCTAGTGCAATGGGGACCACGACCAGGTCTATTGGTGAGTGATTTTGGGTGGTGCAGTTTTTGTGGTCTTTATTTAAAAAAAATTGTCAAGATCTGAAATTAGTTGTATCGAGTATCTCGACTAGTCGCTTGAGATGGCAGAAGACGGGAGGTTTCAAATTGAAAAATTCGATGGTACAGATCTCAGTTGGTGGAAAATGCAAATTGAGGATTTGCTAATTCAGAAAGTTTTAGACGTGGTTTTAGGTGACAAGTCAGAAAAGATGTCTGATGCAGAATGGGCAGGTTTGGATCGAAAGGCTATGTCCGTTATTCGACTCTCTTTGACCAAGAATGTTGCGTTCAACATTCTAAAGGAGAAGACAACGATAAGTATCATGGAAGCATTGTCTAACATGTATGAGAAACCATCTGTTGCAAATAAGGTGTTTCCGATTAGAGAATTGGTAAACACAAGGATGAAGGAAGACAATTCAGTTACTGAGCACATCAATAAAACGACTTCGATCTTAGCCAGACTTACGTCAGTGGGCATTAAGTTCGATGATGAAGTTCAAGTTTTACTACTATTATTGTCTTTGTCTGACAGTTGGTCCGAAACAATTACAACAGTTATCAGTTCAGCGTGACCGATGGATTCACTTTTGAGAAGATTCGTGATATCATTCTTGGTGAGGATGTCCGAAGAAGGACTTCTGAGGAATTATCTAGTGAATCGCTATATGTCATCAGAGGTAAGAAAAATATCAGAGATAGTGGGAGCAAGAACGAAAAAAAGAAGTCAGTCAAAGACTCGGGATTGCTCAAGTGTAACATGTTGGAACTGTAAGGAGGTGGGGCATTTCAGGAATCAATGCCCAAATTATAAACAAGTCAACATTGCAGAAGACTTCGTGGACGAGGACCTCTTAGTCTATTTCCTGAATAACAATGTGGATTCCTGGGTCATGGATTCTGGTGCTTCATTTCATGCTACCCACAACAGTGAAGCATTGCAGAATCTAGTTATTGAAGACTTTGGAAAGGTAAGACTAGCAGACAGCATAAATCTTGATGTTACGGCATGGGTGACATAGTGTTGAAGACGCCAGTCGGTTTGTGGACCTTGAAGGATGTCAGAGTTGTTCCAAGCTTAACGAAAAATTTGATTTCTATTAGGCAGTTGGACGAATAAGGACATGATGTGAAGTTTGGAAATCAGCAATGGAAGATCGTCAAGGGAAATCTTGTCATGGCCTGCGGAAGAAAGAGAGGTTCGTTGTATATGGTCGGATTACTGTCTGAGGGAGTGACCGTCCCAGTTCAGAAGATAAACAAAGTCTGGTTCACAAAATCTCGTGGGCAAAAGAGGGTTGTCTTTACAAGAGAGAAACCCAGAGCCACAAGTCAAATTCAGGATGAACGAGCATGGAAAGGTTCAAGTAGACCAGTCAGAGGTGCTTATAGTAGTGGGAGCACGGGTCGTGCTTCAGTTGAGGTTCCTAGAGGACAGTGGGTTAAGAGAACTAGTATTCCAACTATTGAAACATCTCCAAAAAATTTCTTGTTGAGTATGGAGTATGTTTCTTCTTAGGCTATTCTAGAATTCGACAGTTTATGTAAGTGGGAGTTGGTAGGAACAGAGGACGGGTCAATGGCAGTTTCAGTCATGACGAACGTGTTGAAACTCAGGGGAGTTTCAACAAAGTCTTCAAGATGATTAAGAAGGCTGGTGACAACTAGAGGTGAAACATTGAGTTCCATCGACAGATTACAGAAGTACATGTACACAGTTGAAGCACAAGTGAACATTGTTCCGTGGCTTCAAGTGAACACACGTTAAACAATAATTGTCAACTTCGAGTTTTTAAGTACAAGACAAAAAATAATTTTCTTACAACTTTTCACTGAGGACATTCTCATACAAACCAAACACATGTACAGTGGTTCAGTTTTAAAATAACATGAGGTGTCAATAGTTATAAGGAAATTAAATAGAAGGGTTAGACAAACAATAGTTCTTCATATATATATATATATATATATATATATATATATATATATAAACAATTAACTCTACTTTTGGAAGACTCGTTTATTAATTTAGACTCTGAGATTTGTACGTGTCATACTACCCCCACTATGATATCTCTCCAGACATCTATATGTGCATATGGATATCTTAATCATATCATATGACCTGTCAGGTCATTTATTTTAACATCGTAGACTCGGTCATATGAACCTTATTTGACTCTCACCACGTGATAATTTTCATCTATATGATTTCAATATACCAACATAATAAAATATTTCCTTCTAAACTAATGCCTAATCAATGCACATCATAAGAATCTCAACACAATGTTTTATTTCTTGAAGATACCATGTCTCGATAAGATTCCACATTATCATGTCACTTGTCAACATACCATTCAATCACACATAAATTTATACTTTTAAAATAGTTAGAAAATATCAATATTAATCACATAACATTTAAAATTTCACAAATCAGATGAATTTATAACTAGTATTTTCTTTATATTTTGATAAATATTAGATTTAGTTGTTTTAAACACTTAAGAAGTTGCATGAATTTAATTAAATATAGTTATTATAAATTTGTAATCATTTACAATTTTCAAAATGATACATTATCATAAGATTTAATTAAATTTCATGACTTATAGAAGAAAAACAATATGTAGCTGAACGAAAATGACTAATGCTAAGAATTTGGCTCGAGCTCAGGGAGAGCTTAAGTCCAAAGAAATGTGTTTAGAATAAAGAACTGGTACTGAGCGAATTTGAGGCACATCACACCCCAAAAACAATAAGTCTATGAGTTAGATGTTGACTTGTATATATCAATAAAACATTAACGAATTATATATATATATACCATTTGTTTATACAAATGATTATATTTTATTTTCTTTGTTAATATTTTAAAATTCCAATACAAAATTCCCCATGAAAGATACTACAAAAGAAAATTTAAAAAACAATGAAGAAAAAAAAAAACAAAACAAAAACTAACAAGATGGTTGAAAGAGATTACCTCTTAATTTTTTTTTTAAAATTACCTACATCCTATGTATAAGTGGAAAATGTTTGAAATGTTTAATCCTATAAAAATAAATTTTAAGAGTATATTCTAACTATTAAATTTTTTATTTCTAAAATTTACTATATCTTTCTATTTTTTTTCTCCACTCTTCTTACTTTATTTTAGTTTTTTTAAGATGATTTTTATCAGTTTTTTAAATTTACATATTTTTTAAGGTAATATTAACATGAAAAATGTTGAAAGCAATCAAATATCATAAGTTTTGTTTTTTTGAGTACAAAGTGGACTTAGGTCAATTAAGGAGAAATTGAATGATATCTAACATCTTCGGTGATAAAGAGTAGGGATGACAATACAAGATGGGTTGTGCAGGTTAGTCCATAGCTCAATTGAAGAAAAAAATGCAGGGTGGGGTTGGCTATTTTAGCCCGTAGGCTCGTTTAGGCTCGTCCTGCATAACCCAGTTCGGACGGGCCAAGTATAGGATGAGGTTGACTAGCTCGCATAACCAGCAGACTTTAAAATTTAATTTTAATCCCTAAAAGTTTCACACAGTCAAGCCAGCCAACCCTAAGTGTGTGTTTGGATTGGGGAGTGGATGTGTGAAGATTTGAGGGAGTGGATGTGTGAGGATGTGAGAAGAAAGTGTGCAAAAAGTGAGGTTGTTTGGATTGAGGTATGCTAGAATTGAGGTGTGAGGAAAGTTTATGGAAGTTTGTGAGTGATATGATGGTTGTGAGAGAGTTTTATTTTTTTTAAAAAATTGTTAAATGTTACTTTACAAATTTATCCTTGTCTATTAAATTTTTTTAATAATGAAATGAGTATTTTTGTTTAAAAATAAATAACTTTCACATATTTCATAGATTTAAAAATTATAATTAGAAAAAAAAAATCATTCAACAAATTAAATAAAAACAAAACTTCAAATAATTTCTTAAAATATTAAACATATTATAAAATTAGAAAATAAATCAGAAAATAAATCAAATCTTATATAAATAAAAGATAATATTTTTTATTATTAAAAATCCTATAATAATGAAAAATAAAATAAAAAATACTAAAAAAATATAACGTAATTAACAATAAAAAATAATTTCATAAAAACTATTATCAAATAAATTACTAACTCATAAACATAATAATTATAAAAAAAATATATTAATATAAACGCATCAACAAATTAAATTTAAAGAGAAATTCAAATAATTTCTTAAAATATTAAATATATACTATAAAATTAGAAAATAAATAAAATTTATATAAATAAAAAAATACTATTTTTTAATATTAAAACCTTGTATAGGAATGAGGGTAAATTTGGAAATAACACATTATGATGTGGTTTTCCCTCTACATCTCTTCATTTTGAAGGGAGAGAATATTTAATGTTCAAAGGTATATCCTCTCCATCTCTTCCCTGCAAAACCCTGGATCCAAACCATTTATATCCTCTCATTTTTTTTCCTTGTGAAGAGTACATCCATAGAAACAAATAGAGCCTAAGGGTGTGTTTGGATTGGAGAGGGGATGTGTTAGGATTTGAGGGAGTGGATGTGTGGAGATGTGAGAGAAAAGTGTGAAGAAAATGAGAGTGTTTAGATTGAGGTATGTTAGAGTGAATGTGTGAGGAGAGTTTATGGGAGTTTGTGTGTGATATGATGATTGTGAGAAATTTTTTTTTAAAAATTGATAAATGTTACTTTACAAATTTATCATTGTCTATTAAAAATTTATAACAATGAAATGAGTTATTTTTGTTTAAAAATAAACAACTTTCACATAAAATTAGAAAATAAATATATATTAAATATAAATAGATATAATTTTACAATTATAATTAGAAAAAAAAGTATTCAACAAATTAAATAAAAACAAAACATAAAGTAATTTCTAATTTCTAAATATGAAACATGCATTATAAAATTAGAAAATAAATCATATCTTATATAAATAAAAAATAATATTTTTTATTGTTAAAAACCCTATAGTAATGAAAAATAAAAATAAAAATACTAAAAAAATATAACGTAATTAACAACAACAAAATAATTTCATAAAAAACTATTATAAAAATAAATACTAACTCATATACATAATAGTTATAAAAAAATATATTAATATAAACGCAACAATAAATTAAATAAAAAGAGAATTTTAAATAATTTCTCAACATATTAAATATATTATAAAATTAGAAAATAAATCACATCGTATATAAATAAATAAAAAATACTATTTTTTAATATTAAAAACCCTTTAGATGAATGATGGTAAACTCGAAAATAACATATGCTAATGTGACTTTCCCTCTACATCTCTTCATTTTGAGGGAAGAAGATATTTACTATATTCTCTCCCCCTCCTCCTTACAAAACCCTGGATCCAAACAACTGATATTCTCTCACTTTTTTTTCCTTGTGAACAGTACATTCATATAAGCAAACATAGCCTAAATGCCATGCCTCCTCCTATCACTACAAGAAAAACATGAAATAGAAACCAATTTTAGAGACAAAAAATAATTAGTTGCTATAGTAACTAAATTAGAGACCATTTTAGAAAATAAAATAAAAATCGGTTTCTAAATTAGTTTCTATTATTGTCAAATGGTTTTTAAATTGGTATCCCATTAGCTACCAAGGTTTTAACTACCAATTATTTAGTTTATAAATTTGGTAGCAAAAACCTTGGTTGCTAATTAGATACCAATTTAGAAATCATTTAACAATAATAAAAAATAATTTAGAAATAAAAAATTTGTTAGTCTCTAAAATGATCTCTAATTTAGTTTCTATACCAATTATTTTATTTTGTTTATGATTAATGAAATTTTATTAAAATACATTTGTATCTAAAAAATTTTTCAAAAAGTTTTTCTTATGTGGGTTGGAACGCAGGTCAATCCATATGCAGAGCGGACCAATAAAATTAACCCACATTTCTTATGTAGTTGGATCAATCCAACCTATATTTTACAAACCAAATACAAGATGAACTCGTCTGCATTGTCATCCATAACAATACAAGAAATTCATTAAATATAAACTATTTTTATAATAAAATAATTAATTAATATATTGACTAGATTAGTTATTATTTTAGAAACTAAAAAAATTATTAGTATATAAAGTAGTTTATATTATTAATAAATAATTTTTAAATTAATACTTAATTAGTTATCAATGTTTTAACTACCAACTACAAAATCATTAATCAAAAATTAATTTTATAGATAAAAAATAATTAATTATTATATTGATTAAATAAGATATTATTTTAGAGATTAAAAAAATTATTAGTATATAAAATAATTTCTATTATTAATAAATAATTTTTAAATTGATATTTAAATAATTATCAAGTTAAAAAGTACTTTAAATATCAATAATTTTTTATTTTATAAAATATTAATCAAAGTAATTAATTATTTTTAATTTTATAATTAATTTTCATTTAATTATTTTATTTTAATATAATAATTGCATGCAACGGACATTGACTAATCTAGATAAACTTTAACGGAACTGACACATAAATGAATTTAATACAGCTTGAAATAAAGGAGATTGAAAAGGATGTAGAGATGAGAATGGCTTGAAGGAAATTAATAATTATTACTTCTTATCTCAACAAAATTAATTCATTTCTTTAATAACTTCACACGCAGGAGATGAATTCAAATATTTTGAAAATGGTTACCACGTGTTATCCATACAAAATGAATCAAATTAAATGTATATATAAATTTACGAGTTAAGCATTAATAGTATTAAATGTTACCTTGAAACTTTCAAAGTCTAGTTTACTTATCCTCCGAAGAAAATGTCAGCAAGTCGCCTTAATAAATAGACATTACATTGTCGATTAAAACTATTAGAAAATAATAAATTATTCATTAATTTTAGATACATAAATTTATTAGGAAACACTGAACAATAATAAAATTTAAAAAACAGTATTATACTTTTATTGAAGATACCATCTCTCTCGATCACATTCAACATTATAATCATACATAAATCTATACTCTTAAAATACTTAAAAAATATCAACATTAATCACATAACATTTAAAATTTCACAAATAAGATGAATTTATAACTAGTGTTTTCTTTATATTTTGATAAATATTAGATTTAATTGTTTTAAATAGTTGCATGAATTTAATTAAATATAGATATCAGAAATTTGTAATCATTAACAATTTTCAAAATATACATTATCAAAAGATTTATTTAAATGTCATGATTTAACAAAATGAGTTGAACGAAAATGACTAATGCGAAGAATTTGAGGCACATATAACACCTGAAAAACAATAAATCTACGGGTTAGATGTTGATTTGTATATAGGAATAAAAAATTAACGAATTATATATATATATATATATATATATATATATATATATATATATTTTGATCCTGCCGGTTGATCAGAGCGCAAGAGTCCTGCTACGTCAAAGGTATCTCCCTCTGGATCGGCTTTGCACCACGCTAGCTTCCGTCCTTCACACCTCGATTCTCCTCAAGAACCTGAAAAAGACAGAGTGGCGCCGCTGCGGCCGATCGGGCTCCGACGCTCAAGTCAGTGACGGAATCACCAAAAACTCTAAGAGAGAAAAGCTAAAACTCAAGGAACCGTGCAAAATCTCTCTCCGCGTACTCAAGTGTTCTCAAAGCGTAAAGAAGTGTTCTAAACGCGCGTACCTTAGAATCTGTTAAGAGTCCCTTATATACCTGAGCATTTTCTCTCTCCTGACGGTTACACCTCCGGACACGTGGCTCGCATCCAGCTGTACACGTGTCACCATCTGGAGCGTCCTCTACTCTTCAGGCTGTTCGACTAAGTTACCCATGCAAGGAGTAACTCGGTGCATAGCTGCCTTGGAGCGCGATCTCTTCTAGTGGCGAGCACGGGGTGTCACCATGCACACCTTCTCTGTGGTCTCGCCTGCCGCTATCATGATATGCTTTACTTGCTTATCGTGTATGTTCTGGTAAGCTGTTCCCTTGCCCCAACCTCTGGCTGGGGAATGATCATCTGATAACTTCGTCCTTCGTACTCGTACCCTCTGAAGGCCCTAAGCAAGCCTTCCTGATCCTTTGGCAATGTCCTTTTTTCGGCGATCTCTAACCACTTGGTCGCCTAAACCCACATATGGCGACTATGATACAAGCTTGGTGACCGCGCGGTTAGATATGCTAGAGATCGGAGAACGCCAACTTAACGATTGACGACTACACAGACTTCAGACTTCCCGATGTACTTCCCTTCTGTCAGTCAGGTGTTCCGCTCAACGCGCCTATATTATCACTTGCTGCCACGTCATCACTCCCGCCTACCTGGTCGGTACATATATCATTTGTTTATACAAATGATTATATTTTATTTTCTTTGTTAATATTTTAAAATTTCAATACAAAATTCACCATGGAAAACTACAAAAGAAAAGTTAAAACATAGTGAAGATAAAAAAAAAAAAAACTAAATTATTAAAAAAAAAACACAATATTTCATTTCTTGAACATATCATGTCTCAATTACATTCCACATTATTATTATTTATTGGTCATTTCACTTGTCAACATACCATTCAATCACACATGAATTTATACTTTTAAAATAGTTAGAAAATATTAAATTTAGATACATAAATTTACTAGGAAACATTGAAGAGTAATAAAATCTAAAAAACAGTAAATTATATTGTGAAGTATGATAGTACAATACAAGAATTATGCTAAAATCCATCTCATTCCTCTATTGGGGGCACTGGGATACTGTCGCTCCATAAGTGTCGTAAATTTTTGAGAAATAACCCTTGCCGACTAGGCCATGAAACAGTAGTGGTTTTTTTTTGGTTAAAATGAAGTAAAACAAAGGAAAACGTGGGAAAACATTGAGGAGGAGAATGAAGTGTTCACAAACGAAAGTGATACTTGGATTGGAATGGTGTGGTTGTACTATGAGCTCAGCAGTCACAGCCGGAAACACACACTACTTACCTGGCCCAAAACAAAATGCCGACATGAGATAAATAATAATAAAAAAACAAAATCTAAGGTTAGTTGAAAAAACGAAACCTCTTGTACTAGTAGTTAACGCAACTGGCACCAGTTATTCTAGTGACGGCTGGTTACGAGTGTTGAGAGTCCAAAGACAAAGCCGAAATCTAGAAAAGCTTTGGCCCACACAACCCAAACACAATTTACTCACGTGGGAGAAATAAAGAGCCAACAACAACGACGTATGTTCCAGCAACTCCTCCTGTCCTGTCGCGTTATTTTACGCACGCGTTACTCATGCCAGTTGACGCTTACGGCTTCTACGTGTTCTTTTGTCAACTCTCTCCTTCCACCACTCTATTTCTTTTCTCCATTTATTATTATCAATATTATTTTTCCAATTAAATAATAATAACCCAAAACAAAAAACCACACACCAATTTTGGATTATTATACCTGCCCATTGTATTGCTACTATAAGCAGTAGTACTACAGTGGACCGAACCCATTGTATATGTATATATATCAGAGCCTCCCACCTCCCTCTTCACGCTTCTATTAATTGCATACACATCACATTAAAAAAACTTCATTCGGAGAGAGATGAGTTTCCAAGGTTCTCTTTCTCTTCCATCAATGTCTGCTACCTGCGCCTTCGTCTTCTTCTCCTTCACCCTTTTCTTCTCTTTCTTCTCCTTCCTGCTTTTCATCACCAGGATGAAGCCCTGGTGTAACTGCCTCCTCTGCAAGAGTTACTTGACCCTCAGCTGGGCCAGAAAGTTTACCAACCTCTGCGACTGGTACACGCACCTTCTCCGAAAGTCCCCATCCGGCACCATCCATATGCATGTCTTGGGGAACACCATTACCTCCAACCCTGACAACGTCGAGTACATTCTCAAGACCAATTTCCACAACTACCCCAAAGGGAAACCCTTCTCCGCCATCCTCGGCGACCTTCTCGGCAAGGGAATTTTCAACGTCGACGGCGATTCCTGGCGCTTTCAACGCAAAATGGCCAGTCTTGAACTCGGAAGCGTCGCGATTCGCTCCTACGCGATGGAGTTGGTCAACGAGGAGATCCACTCGCGCTTGCTCCCTATTGCGGTCTCAACCGCGCGTGGCGAAATGAATAAGGAAAAGGTCTTGGATTTGCAGGACATACTGAGAAGATTCTCCTTCGACAACATATGCAAAATATCGTTCGGTCTTGACCCGGGTTGTCTTCTTCCGAGTCTTCCCGTTTCGGACCTCGCCGACGCGTTTGACCTGGCCTCCAAACTCTCCGCGGAACGCGCCATGACCTCGTCGCCGTGTGTTTGGCAAGCGAAGCGGCTTCTCGGTATCGGTTCGGAGAAGAGACTGAAAGAGGCGATCAAGGTCGTGAACGACGTCGCAGACGGGATGATAAAGCAGAGGAGGGAAATGGGGTTCAACTCGCGTAACGACCTTCTCTCGCGGTTCATGGGATCCGTTGACGACGACGCTTACTTGAGAGATATCGTGGTGAGCTTTCTTTTGGCGGGCCGCGACACGATCGCCTCGGCGTTGACGGGCTTTTTTTCACTGCTGTCGAAAAGCCCCGAAGTGGAGGCGCGGATCCGCGAGGAGGTGGGCCCGGGCCCGGAACCGCCGACGTTTGAACAGATTCGCGAAATGCATTACCTGAACGGTGCTGTTCACGAGAGCATGAGGCTGTTTCCGCCCATTCAGTTCGATTCGAAGTTCGCCAAGGAGGATGACGTGTTGCCAGATGGCACTTTTGTACGGAAGGGGAGTCGGGTCACCTACCACCCTTACGCCATGGGCCGGATGGAAAACATTTGGGGGCCCGATTGCCTCCAATTCAGGCCCGAAAGGTGGTTGCGCGACGGAGTGTTCGTACCACCGTGTCCTTTCAAGTATCCGGTGTTTCAGGCTGGTGTAAGGGTGTGTTTGGGGAAGGATTTGGCTTTGACGGAGATGAAGTCTGTTGTTGTTGCATTGATTCGGCGGTTTGACATTCGGGTCGTTGAACCGGATCAGGAGCTCCGGTTCGCACCCGGTCTAACTGCCACTTTAAGAGGCGGGTTACCGGTTCGGGTTTTTGAAAGAGTGAAATAGAAGTTTGAAAAATGAAAAAAGTGATGTCATGTAAATAAAGTTGCAGTTGAATTGAACTTTTTTTTTTTCAAATTCCAAAATTGAGTTTATTTTATTCTCTGTATTTATTATTTTGATTTGTTTAATATATTTTTGGCGGTGAGGTAATTATTAAAACGGTGGTGTCTTGGAACTTGCATTGATAAGTAACCGATAGCCGATGACAGAAAAGTTTCTTATCTGTAAGTTTTTCTCGGGCTTGGTGATGAGTTGCAGAGAAAAGAGTTAAGTCAGGAAACGGTATTTAATAAAAAGGAACTAACACTTTATTTTTTTTGAACAGGTTTTGATTTTTTAAATTTCTATAAAAATATCGAAACATGCAAACATGTTGTGAAAAAAAGTATTAATTTTTTCTTCCTAATAGTTATTAAATAAATTATACTAATGTTTTTATTTATACTGTAGAAAGATAGATTATTTGTTTTAATAACTTTGTTTCAGCAGATGACATTTATTTATTGTTATTTTTTAGTTTATGAGAAATATTTCCTCTATTCAATGGAAGTGACTATATGTTTTCATTGCTTTATAATAGTTTTTTATCCAAATTTTAAACAGTTATCTAATTTTTTTAATACAATATATCTCTTTATGTGTGGTTACTTTTTTTATCTTGTTATTATAATTTAAAAAAATTCTTATCTAATTAAGAGAATTATATTATTTTAAAATTGAAAGCATAAATCAAAAATCAAAATTTTTTATTAAAAAATATTTTAACTACCATCTTTAAATTTTAAATAATTAATAATTAAAAACTTATAAAAATTTAAAAATTATTATATATATTTTTATTAATAATATAAATTACATTAAATACTAATAATTTTTTAATCTATAAAAAATTATTTAATTTAACTAAATAATTAATTTTTTTATTTTTTATAACTAAGTTTTATTTAATAATATTTTACTTACTTTTCATTTTTTTTCTCATTTTCTTATATTTCCACACTCACTTTAATCCAAACAAAACCTTAATACAATAATTCTTAAAAGAATATTTAATTACTTATTGATTTATTAAAAGATAATTAATTTAAAATATGTTTTTTTTAAATATCAAGAGAAGAAATACATTAAAATTATTCAGTAGCCTCCAGCCGTTATATCCTTTTATAAATTCTTATATAATATTATTTAAAATCTTATGTTAAAAGCATTAGTAATAATAATTAATTACATATGATAGATTAACTGATAATTATGTATCAAATATTAATGTTTTTTATTTTAGTGAGACAGATAGATTGTTTGTTTTAGTAACTTTGTTTAAGCAGATGACATTTATTTATTGCTATCTTTATGTGAAAAATTTTCTCTATTCAATGAAAGTGATACTATGTTGATACATGTATTAAAAAATATACTTCATTGTTTTATAATATAGTCTTTTTCATAAAAAAAAATTAACAAAAATCTAACTTTTTTAATACAATTTTAATTATTATTATATCTTTTTATGTGTGGTTACCTTGGTGTTTTTACCTTGGTATTATAATTATTTTTCTTCACTATTAACTAAGAGTATTATATTGTTTCAAAATTAAAAAACATATATAAAAAACACCATTGTTTTTGTTGAAAAACAAGAATTAAGAAGAAAAAAAGATAATTAGGATTTTGTAACTTTATAAGATGTCTTTTATATCACTTTATTTATTGTTGAAGTGTAATTGCAAGCGGAGAAATGATGCATATTAAGTTTGGATTGACCTACGAAAAGAAGAGATGAGAAGAAAAACGTGAAAATAGTAGTATGAGGTGACGAATTTATAACTTTGTCTTTGTTCATGGTATATTTTTTGTACGTGCATAATAAAACAATATTGATGAAGTATCTGAAGAAATACATTAAAATTAGTTTAAATTTTTTAATATAAAGTAAAAGAGAATAAATACTTAAAATTATTAAGTAGACTCGAGCGACTTAAATGATTTTATAAGTTTTTATGTAATGTGATTTAAAATCTTATGTTAAAAGTATTATTTTTTAATGTTTGAGACTTATATATTACTTTCTCATCAAATATATTTAGTATTTAATAATTTAGTTCATGATTATGTTTTTAACCATTCTTTCATTTAAGAATGAAAATATGGGACGATGAGTTTGTAGTCCGCTACCAAAAAATGTGGATGGGTTCATTAATCTAACTGGCTGACCCATTTAGATCCGTCTCACATAATTAATAGTCTGCGCGGGTCAACGACACATACCAGAGGTAGCGACTGTTTATTAAAAACAAATGACTAGACATATTGACCCGCATAAATAAAAAATAATATTTTTTTATTTTGTAAAAAAAATAATATCTCATTCATCAATTATTGTATCATGACATTTGTTTTATTTTATTTTAAAAAATTGAATTTAATGTACTAAAAGAATAATTTTTTATTTTAATTATTTAAAGGAGTTAGTTTTTTTTATTATCAATAAAAGAAAAAATAAGAATCAATTTGGAGGTGATCCAACTCATGGAAAAAATCGCACAAAAATGAACAATCATCCTCCTAAAAGTTTGTCACTAACTTCATACCATAACAAATACAATATGACCAACCTAAATAAATCATTTATGTTTAATGTACAAACTAGGAATTTCAAACACCAAAAAAAAAAGGAAAAACAAGCAGAATGAACTTTAAAGTTTTCCCATGATCAGACTTTTAGTTCAGTCATGAAGTTAGTATGAAGAGTGACACTGAATTTAGTTTTAAGTAAAATTTTCTTTTTAAAATTTGTTAATAAAAAAATAATATAAAAAAGAGATTTCAATAGGACAGTTAAGAAATTAGTCATCTTCATTAAAATATTTTGTTTATTCCTATATATTTACATACATATATAAGAAAAATATACACAAAACAAATTTTTAATTATTTTTTAATCAAACTTTTTAACAACTGTCATACTTGAATTTATATTTTAATTGAATGAATTGTAAATGAGATAAAATTTTAATTTTTTAGTAGTAGGAATACATTTTTTATAATTAATGAAATTTTAATTTTTGAAAAAAAAATATTTTTCTTATGTGGACTGACCGCAAGTTACCTCTTATGCAAACGAGTCAAACGCTAGACGAACTTATTTGAGACAGTCAGTCCGCATTGTCACCTTTTAATTAATTATTTTTTCTATAATATCATATATAATATCAACTTTTCTTTTATTTCTTTTTACATTTTGATATATATATATATTTCAAATTTTAAAAAGCTTGCTTTTTAACCTCTTTTTCTTCATTTATTTTTCTATTTACTATTTTTCCAATTAAATTAAAAAAAAGGACATAAATGAAGAGAGATAAACATGAATGTTCACAGATAGTGTTTAAACATGAATTCAGAAGAGAGATAGACTTTAATGAATTTTGTTATTTACTTCCTTTCGGTTACTGTGGCTGCTTTGATTTGAGTGCTTATAACTTTGACTTTGTTGAAGCATGCAAAGTGGACACGTGTTTTTTGCACGTTTCTTCATCTCCCACCCAAGGATCTTCCACCTACATTTTTTCTACGGTCCTCTTTTCGCCACGACGTATCTTCCACTCTCCACGTTAATATATTTTTCTACTTTCATGGCTCTCCTTTCAAAGTCTCTTTAGTGTTACTACTTATATTTTTTTCAACTTTCCAATTTTTCAATATTTCTCAATTTAAATAAAACATTTTAAAATTGTTATACTTTTAAATAATATCGAATTTTTCATCTTTCAAAAATTATAATACAAAAAATATCCATGCTAGTTACTATTTATAAATGTTTTAATTCATTTTTAAATATCTTATAAATTTAGATATTTTTAATTCAATTTTTATTAAATTTTGTGTTCTATTTAATATATTTTTTTAATTTTATTTAGGTATTTTGTCTTTGATTTTATCATTTATGGGATTACACAATTATTATGTTTATTTTATTGATTAATTAAGACATTAGAAAAAAAATCACAAATTGATCAACAAAAGTTAAAACTCAATAAACTATGTAATAATTACATATTTAACAAAACACTACTAATTTAAGAGATAATTTAAAGAATCTCATAAGAATGTATTGATATTTGATATTTTTTATGTTAATGAAACCTGAATTTCATTTATAAATAAATGAATTACACAAATTCTATAAATAGAGAATGAACATTGAATATAAATTATAAATTATGGTTTAAATGATAATGGAATATTTTTGGGGGTTGGACTCTTGTAGTCAAAATTAAGTTTCTTTTATAAAAATTGACAATTGAAGTTTCTTTATCAATGCAAATATGTAATCGGATAATGCAGTAAAATATTAAATTAAACAACGTTGGTACGGCAACATCGTTGATGATGTCATGTATGATGTATATTTTTTCTTTAAATACACAAAGCAAATATAAAATTAGTAGCTTTTCAGCCCAGTGAGAACTTTATAAGCCACTTTTTGGTTTAATATTTTTAATTAATTTTCAATTTTATATCCTATTCATTTTGCGGTTGTTTCGTACCATTTTGATGTTAAAAAATATGCAAAAATGTCAAACTATACATATTTGAACTTTATCTTTAAGTATTATGTTAAAAAGCATTATAATTAGAATCATTACCTACATGATTCAACATAAGAATTGTTTAAACTTCAATTATGGAAGAAGTATATTTCTAATCACATGACTACGTGTAACCATCTATCATCGCCATTTGTCTACGGTCGGTGCCACACAATACTTTTCTCTATATACTAATATATATATATATATATATATATAATTGTAGATACCACATACAGAGAGAGACTGATCCGTATTTATTTGTATATTTAAAGGTTGATGAATCTTTGATATCCAACATTTTCTCTACGTACACTTAACAATTAATAATAATATTATTTAAATAAATTTTTATATAATTTAATTATAAATTTATTATATATGTATATATAACTATAAGGGATATCAAATTATAATATTTTATATTTAAAATCACAAAACCTTAATAATAATTAAGTGCCATATAAGTCAGGAAAATTTATGAGTTTATGACATAGAATAGGACAGAGAAAGTTTGATAATAGAAATAATATAAAATATTTTATAAATTCGTTATCTTAAAATTTTGGATCGAAAATCATTAAGTAGTTTTGCTCACGAATTAATAATTTTGATTTTTTCATATATTCCCTCTAATAAATCAGAAGGTTGGTATATATATATATATGTATTATATGGTTTTAAATTGATAATATTTTAAAATTAATAAAATTACTTACAAAGTAGTTATTTAAAATTAATATTTTTAATAATATAATGATGTAGAGAAATAGCATAAACAATATATTTTATAAAAAGAAAAATCATACCATTCAACAATGGTAGACTCCCAACATTTTCTTTTTGAAAACAACAGTCATATATATATATTTTTAACGTTTTTATACATTTGATTATTGTCCAATTTTTTAAATTATATAATATGCGAGTCTCGTTTTTTATGTAGTTAACCTCACTCGTAATTTGATAATTAGTTAACAAAAACAAATTCAGTAAAATATCTTAAAAGGAGCGTAAGACATTATCCAAGACTCGTGTTTTTTTTTGTTGTGGGAGGAAAAGTTGATAATAATTTTTACCGGTATAAATAAATAATAGTGAAATTTGCACCTACACTTTATGTTAGACTAACCACCCAATAATGTAGAAAAAAATGTTAACGATATCTACAAACACCACTTTAAAGCGTTGTCTAATAAATTAAAGTGATAATTTTGAAATTAAATAATTATATAGACAATTATTCAAAGTAAAATTGCAGTCTATTATTTAATTTTGGACATACATTATGGTTGTTTATGTGAACTGAAAACTTGATATAAACTACACTTTTGGACAAAACATAGTTTACTATTCAAATTTTGAACACAGGGTTATTAACTAAAACTGCTGTTTATTTTAATCCCACTGACAATAAATGTTTTATTAATTATATGTTTTTATAGTTATTATTAATTTATATTGGATTTGATGTAAAATTATTATTTTTACGAGGTTATTATATTTTAAATTATAAGTATAGTTACTAAAAAAATATATATGTGGTGGAGATTATTTTTTGTAAAAAGAGACATTTATAACCATCATAATATACGCGTGTGGCGACTCCACGTGCCGTGACAAATCTGATTGTCATAAAGTATAATGTGTCAGTCTATTGCGAACCGTTGTAGCACGCGCCATATAATACCTTGTGTACCTGTATAGGCAAGAGAGTCTAGATAGTACCTGTGACTTGATGCACAATTGCTAACGTGTCACTAATCTCCTAGTTGCTTCAAGCCTCCTTCCTCAAATATTAATGCTCGGTCGGTCGGGGATTATCTGCAAAAGGTACTCCGACGCTTAAGTAAGTACTTTAGTTTAAGAGTGTATTATGGTAAATGGAAAAATGTACCTTACTCCTCCACAAAAGGTTTTATTTATAGCATTGGTTTATGAGCCCCGACTCTAATGGGCTGAATATTAGTTATTAACTGACATGCATCGTGGTCTCTTATTACTAAGGATGTGTACCTTTCAGTTAATCAGTTTTAGCTGGTGTGTCAGGGATATTTCCCATATATTTTGGGATACAAATTGACTCATTCAATATCATCATAACTATTGTTGTTTGTTATTTATTGTGTAACTTGATGTGCTATTTGACTTGGACGGGTCGATCACCAAGGTTGAAGCTGTCTCGTTCGGAACCGACTGGTACACCTTGTACACCTTATATAAAGTGATAGTTTTAAGTGTTTAATTTGTGTCAATTTTAACCTTGTATAATATAGTTCTCTAATAAAGTAAAACAATTTCAACATAAATAACGATGATTTTTAAACGTCACTATGCAATATAGTATGTCGTTTGTAATAATCATTATTATATTAAATGGTGAATTATTTCATGTTACTTACCATAGTTGTAATTTGAACATTAAATATTTCATTTTAATTTTATAACTTTTAATATTGTATTAAATTATATTTTTATAATTTAATTTCATAATATAATTAAATTTTATATTATAATTAAACTTCATAACACAATTTAATTTCATAATACAATTTAATTTCATAATATAATTAAACTTCATAATATAATTAAATCATAATACAAATAATTTCATAATATAATTTAACTTGATAAATACTAATAATTAAATAATATAAACATAAATTGTTAAATTGAAATTGTTAAGTTAGAATTATTAATTTATTAGATTATTAGTTATATTTGCAAAATTTTCTTCTTCGTATTTATTTTTATTATTATTTTCATTTTATTTAGTCATGAATCATATCTTATGTAAACCAATTTTTAACAAAAATAAAATGACTTTTCGGATATTCTAAAATCACAAATTCATATGAAAGTTTTTCAATACACAAACTTTATTTTAATTCAAAAAATTAAGAAATATTAGAGATTTCACATCGATTATAGATAAAATCAATTAATTATATACAAGTAGATGCAAACTTTATTTTAGAAGTCAGTTTTTAAGATTGAATTAGACTTAAAATTTACTTCTTAAAACGATATAAAAGTTATTTAGACTATCTCAGTGAGAGTTTATTAAGCATATGCCATATGCTATAGAATCACTATCACACCATTCATAAGTTTCTTTGTAAGCTTGAATTAAACTTAAAGTACACTGCTAAAAGAAATTCAATTAAAAAGTAACACGATTAGGAAGACATGAGCATACATGGATCTATACTAACCTATCCATAAGCAGGGGTCCATGACAACAAGTATAAATAGATGAACACTTGAACACCCGTGAGTTGAAAGGTAATGAATTTCTTATCATCTTAACTCGACCATATCTAACTTAAGCGTTGTGGTATTCGTTACAGGTACTTTCACTCTTAACTGAAGACACACGACCAAAGACAAACACCTAGTGATTGGAAAAAATATATATAGAACTTAAACGATATTTTATGTAAGGATATATGCCCTTTTAAGAACATACTTCTTAAAAAAAAAAAAAACTCTATAAAGAAGTGTACCTCTAAATTTTGTAGGGAAGTTAAGAGTATATTTTAATGAAGAAGATGTTTAGATTCAATGTATGAGTGTGGCACGAAGTTAGCTGAAACCATGTTTGGTTGTTCCCGTGACCTATAATATAGAGAATGCATGGACATTCAACCACTCAAGGATACTTCAAAATTAAGAAACGTGTCTTTGTTACACGAATCTTTGATTTTTTCTCAAATTTCAAAACCCTGTCATATTCAAACTATGGCTTTTGCCCAATTTAAAGTTCGTCACCATGTCTGAATCCATTCATTAAATTTAGGTTTACTTTTAGCATTTCACGTAGCTTCATAATTGACAAAGTTTTAAAAAATGGCACGTATAAATTTAGCGTTGGAACCCTAAAGAGTTATAGAAAAATAGAAAGCATGTTCGTCTTCAACGAGAAAGTCAAACTCCGCCTCCTTCAATAATGTCAAATTAAGCCAGAACATGCAACCTAGCAAATTTAAACTTTAATTAGCTCTCTCATCAAAATAATATTGTATATACAAGGATTCTATAATCTCCATGTGCACTCTTTTCTTTTATAACATTCATATTTTAATTCCAAACTTTAACTATTCATTTTTTTTATACAACATCTACAAAGTATAGTCTTTTTACTCTTATATGGAAAATTGTATAGTTTTTGTTATTATTATTAGACATCTCTTATCAACTAATGATAAATAATAATATTTTATAATAACTATAAATTTTATTTTATAAATCATTTTTATAAAATTAAATTAGATTTAAAGTTTATTTTGTAATAATTGTAAATTTTGAAAAAAACTATTCATAATCATGCATTATTTTTTTAACTAGACCAAAGTTATATTTTTTAGCACAATTTTCATTTTTCTTTTACTAAAATTGCTTGCAACCATGGTTTAAGTGAAAAAAGTGAGTCATACTTGCAAACAAACTTTCACTGAAACTATGGTAAATTTCAGCAAACTTCAACTCAGTTAAAAAGTTAAAACTTTTTTTTTTTATCGTGAAGTCGTACTTTCAAAGTATAACTTATTTATATAATTTTTTTTAAAAATTTACCAATTTCAGTAAATTATAAAAAACTTACACCATTTTTGTAAATTTTCCTGACTAAGCTCTCTAATTTATCTATTTTAGTCTCCATGCATTTTTTTTATTTGATTTAGTCTTTACAGTTTTAAATAATTGGAATTCAAATGGATTGAAAAATAAATTTGTAGTAACTAAATTAAGTATAAAATTTGTAAGAGTAGAAATTTTTAACATTTCAAAAATAATTATATCAATATAACCTTGTTATGACATTCAAAATCAGAAAATAAAGGAAAAGTGAGTTCAGATTGAACATGTTAGGGAAAACAATAATCTAGATGGAAGTTATATATCTTTTAATCCCAAAATCATTCTATTTACTAGCGGGAACACAGGCACGTTAGTGCCTGTGTATCCGCATTTTTTATTTCTATTTCTTTAGTATTTTTTTATTTTTCAAAAATAATTTCTCTTAATAACATTAAAATGAGAAGTTAAAGAGTATACAATTAAAGAGTAGTGTGTATCCGCATTTTTTATTTCTCTTTCTTTAGTATTTTTTTTATTCTTCAAATTAGTGTTTTACAAATTGAAATGCATATAAAGAGAATTACCTATTATTGTGATGAAGCGCGCAACTTTTGAGTCTTTTCGTTCCCCCTAGTCACAAACTTCAATTACAATTTCATGAAACAAATGTCAAATTAGGGTTTCAGAAAGATTAATCAAAGAAATGAAAGTATAATTTTACATGAAAGTGAAAAGGAAAGAGAAAAGAAAGTGAGAAGTATGGTAAAGAAAAATGTGTTATGTGTAGTGGAGAGAGAAAGTGGGAAGTAGGTACCTATATAGGAGAGAGAAAGTGGGAAGTAGGTACCTATATAGGAGAGAGAAAGTGGGAAGTAGGTACCTATATAGGAGAGAGAAAGTGAGAAGTATGATAAGTGGGTTATGTGTAGTGGAGAATCATAAAATTTGTTTCTTAAATCAATTTTAAAATTCTACAATTTTAAAGTGAGAAGTATGATAAGTGAGTTATGTGTAGTGGAGAATCATAAAATCTGTTTCTTAAATCAATTTTAAAATTCTACAATTTTAATAAAAAGAAAAATATCAGTTTAAATCAGAAAAGTAACGTAATCTCCACTCTCCTGTTAATGTGGTAAACAAAATATTACAAATATCTTTAATTTTTTATTCAATAGAGAAGAAGATCTTTAAAACAGAAAAGTAACTAATCAATCTCTCAACTCTCCAGTTAAATAATAACAAATAAAATAAATTTTAAAATTAAAAAATTATTTTATTAATTTTTGAAATTATAAAATGTCCAAATAACCAAAATAAATTAATACAATAAATGATTAAGTAAAGATAAAATGAAAAAATTAAGAGCAGTTAATAGGAGAATAAGAAATGACACAATGACCATAATATAATAATAAAATTAAATATTAATATAAAGATAAAATAAAAAAAAATAAAAAAAAAATAAAAAAAAAATAAAAGCAGTTAAGAGGAAATCCTTTTTATATATAGGTATAGATAATTCAATTCGAGTATAAAATATCAAATTTATATAAATAAATTATCTAAAAATATATAAAAACAGAATTATTGATTCGTAGTGTTTTATCTTTAATTATGAGACCTTTTCAAATAAGAGTAAAAGAACACGTTACTGAATTTTGTCTCCTCCTCTTCATATATATTTTTTTTCAGTTAAAAGCATTATAATTTCCGTTGCTTGCTACACCAACCACGAATATAATTAAAACAATTATTTGGTAGGTAAGGATTTAAGGTACATCGGTAAGGAAAGTTTAAGAAAATTAATACAGAACGATCAATTAATTATGTTTATTTTAATAGTATAAAATATTAATTAAGTTTTTATAAAATATAAATGTAACTACAAAATTCCTTATGTTTTATAATCTTCTTAAAACTAAGTAAATTATAGAAATATATTTGTAAGAAGTAGTTTAAATGCAATAAATCAAACCAAATAAATGGATTCTGGATATAATTTTATTTTAGGAAATCTATTTGAAAAAAAAAGATTAAATGATAAAATACAATTAAATTTACCCTTTTAAAGTCAATGGGGACATATATTTTGAAAAAAATTTAAAAAACTAAAGGTGTATAAATATACATACTAAAATATCAATCACCCTAATCTATGATTATTTAGGTATTGGAAACCTCATTTGAATATATATATATATATATATATATATATATATATATACTCAATTCATACATGTGATAAGCTACCCAACAAGATTCATCACTCATAAATTGTCATCCAAAAATGACATATGTTATGGATATATTAACTAATGCATCTCATCATTAATCATATAACATTTCATAATATATACAATTAATATCACCTTTTATACATCATACAAGCACAACATGTATAAAAAAACATATTTAAAATACAACATTATCACTATAATTTTACACCTCTTCACTTAGCTTCTCTCACTGAAACAAACTATCTCTTCAACAACATATATAAAGAAACATCTATCTCACTTGAGCGACGATCATCTAGTCACCTGAGTGTCAATCACTTGAGGGTTATGGTAACATATAGATAATCACCATATACGAAAACAAATCAAATACAAAAGAGTTCATGGTTAAATTGTGTACTAAATTTTTTTAATTCACACAAACAAATGTTATCAAATGCAAATTTTGTTGATAAATTAATTGTGAAAATGTATTTTTGCAAATCTCCTTTAATATAAATCCTTTTTTAATATTAGATAAAAACTCATGAATATACAATATGAAAGAGTTAAGGATGAAAAATTGTTGGAGATCTGGAGATCTCACATCTCTTAGAGATGAGAACATTTCATTGTATATAAGTGAGTGCAAACCTCAACCTTATGAGCTGGTTTTATGGGGTTGAGTTAGACTTAAAGTTTACTTTGTAATATGGTATCAGAGTCATTTCGATCATATCCTAGTGAGTGTTTGTTGAGCTACATTTTATATTTTACAGTGATTTATTTACTAATATTTTTTTTTATCAATGTGATTAAGTTCGATTATGTAGAACAATTAAATTATAAACCAAATATTCATCGGAGAAATTGAAAGTTACAACACAACGTAATATTAGTTTAGGATTCAAATTGAAAAAAATCATTTTTACATTGATTAATAAATAATTAATGTCAAGTACTTGTTTTAATATATGTGTGATATTACAAAGCAATTTTTACATTACTTAAATAATAACTAATGTAAAAAAACTGTCTTTTTGTAATAATGCAACTTACATTTTTAAATTTTGTTCGAAAATATCTGTGAAAAAAGTAATAGTTGTACATAGAACATCAATAATTGATTAAAAAATATTATTAGCATATTTGGTTCTAAATAAATAATGTCAAAAGTGAACTTTATTAGCATTAGGCACCTAGGATACATAATAGTAATCATAAACTTAAGTCATTTGTTAAGTGTTACCTTTTCTAAATTATATTTATCGATCACTTTATACAAATAGGGTCGACGATAGTCTTCTTCCAAGTGTCTATGTCTAGAGTCATTGCAATCAAATAAAATTAAAATTAAAAAAGTACTATGAATAAATAAGCAAATTCCCACAAACCATTTTCCTTTACTTTTTTTTTCTTTTAAAACAAACATATGTATCTTAAAAAAAAAAAAAAACAGTTCCACTCTCATTCTATTTTATTTCATTTGGATAAAAAAATTGATTTTTTTTCCATTTTTTTTCACAATATCTTTTCCCTCGTCCCATCAAGAGACTGATCCAAAAACATTTTTTCAGCAAAATAGACAAATATCATCTCACGTTACTTTAAAAACATTTTTTATCAATAAAAAATAAATAAAATAAAAAGAATTATTTTAGTGATACTCTAATCTTATAAAAGAAAAAGTAAACATGAAAATATTTAGTGAACATGTATAGTAAATGGGCAATCGAACTCTCACTACTTTATTTCTTTTGATACGTAGCTTGTACCATCTTCCTACCAAATTATCTACTTTTTTTGGCCATTTCAATTTGTCCCAAAATAAGTGATGTTCTTATTTTAGACTGTAATATATATTAAATATTATTTTTCCCCTAATTTATCTTCACATAATTTAACATGTTAATTCTACAAACACTACCTCACTCTTCATTTAATGTATTTATTGAAAATACGAGGCTACTTTAATAACATTGTATAAAAAAGACATATATTTATTATTTTTCTTAATTTGTGTGTCCCATTATATTTACACTGTACATTTACTTTTGAACACTTTAATTTATTCAAAGTATTCAAAATTGGGATTGGGTAGAAATTAAGATACTATAATGTGGAATCTTATGCCTAAAGTCAAAGTGTAATGGAATCTTTTACTATATCCGAGGACATCTATTGGTAACATATGTAATGTGTTTTCAATGGGTAAACTAGCACCACAATATTTTGCATGTAGGCTTATCTCATAATTTAAAAAAAAAATGAATGAGAAAATTTTAATATAACTTATGTATAAGTTAATTTTAATTTATATGAAAGTTGATTTTAATTTTATTTTTTCCTTAAAGAGAAATTTATAAAAAGAAGTACATTTAAACATATCTAATTTACTTGAGAGGATTTTTTTTATCGGCATTTACTTGAGTGGATATATAAGAAATTGAAACTAAGTAAGAACGTAACCAATTTGAAAAATATACATAGAGAGATACTTATCTTAAAATTTAAATTACATGTAAATTATAATACATGTTTACTTTTTGAAAAAGAATTTTTAAATTATAGAAACATGTAATTTTCTTTAAAAACGTTAATTTTATTTATTTTCAAATATTAAAACACATGAGTATTTACACGAGAGATAAACACCAATCAAATTATCACACATATATATATATATATAATATAATTCTATTTTACGTATACAAATTTTTTTTTCTGGAATTACGTTTAAATATAAGTAGTTTCTTTAAATGTAAGACAACTGTTAACCTTTTAAATAAAAAAAATACAATTTAAATTGTATTTTAGAAAATTTGTTTTTCATAACATTTGTTATTACAATATTTATTAATAATTCTGATTATTATTTTTTAAAGCTTTCAAAAATACCAATAAACCACAACTCTTGTCTATAATCATTACCATAACAAATATTTACTGGGTATAGACTTTAAAATAATTTAAGTAAATATCAGTAATTCTTCTTAGATTTTTAAATGTTTTGGTTAACTTAATTTACACAATTAACTTATAAAGCCATGGCAATCTCTCACTTATATAGTAAATTTGATTTCATTATCGATTTAATTAGAATCTCTACACATATTCTCACATTTTTTTATCAGCGTATATAGTGTAACACCTCTCCAAATTACTATACTACTTCAATATTATATTTATTATTTTGATAACTATGTTTTTTTTTTTTTTTATCATACTACTTCAATATTAGATTTATTATTTTGATAACTATGATTTTTTTGGGAAAGTCTCATTTTTCACGTTCACATTTTTTTAACTTTTTTGACTAACATGCCTAATATATCTATGTTGTTATCAGTCTTTGTCATAATGGAAGTGATCCATAATAAGTTAGTATTTAATATTTGGTGATGGTATTAAATAAATATTATTAAATGTATATATTTATCTTGTTTTAAAATATGTAATTATAAGATTAAAAAGGTTTCTGATAGTTTGATTTGACACAAATTACTGAGTTAATTTTAATAGTAAATTTTTTTTTCATACACATAGATTATGATCAGATAGTTATAGAAAGAATTTAGCTTAGTATCCCGAGATATATCTTGTTAAACTTTCGTTCCTTTTAGTTATAAAATAATTTTTAAATTAATATTTAATCATTACTTACCAAAGTTTTATTTACTTACTATTTTTTATTTTATTTTAAATTAGTCTCTATTAGTCTTTTAAAAATTAATTTAAAATATAATTAGTAACTAAAATCCTACTAGCTAATTTAGGTACCAATTTAAAATTATTCTATAAATTTTTATTAATAATAGAAATCATTTTTTTAAATAAAAACTTTCATGTTAGGCATCACTATGCAACTTAAGATCTCAGTTAGGCTGACACTTCAAGTAACAACAATCATTTACCATCACATGCAAAAAAATATTATTAAACAAAAGAAAAAAGAAAGAAAATACAAAAATACGGGGGGACTAGACAAAAATCCATATGTTAACAAAAACGATACATATGTAGACTATACCTATTCATAAAGAATTCTAAGAACAGACAGGGTGGAAACCTATTATACCAAAGAAAAGATTCTCTATGAAAAAAAACCTAAATTAGCCAACTTATCAGCACACGCATTTCCTTCACGAAAAATATGAGTAACCGTAAACCTAATTTTCCCACAGTAATTAAGACAATCATTCCATCGATTACAAAACATCCAAGGAACATTTGTCCTAACAGTAAACGCATCACAAACCAAAGCAGAATCACATTCCAACCAGACGTTAGTAAGCCTCATCTTTTGAGCTTCCTCCATAGCATATATAACCCCATAAAACTCAGCAACCAGAGCAATCTGAACTTCAAGAAACGCAGAAAAAGCTCCAATAAATTCCCCCATACTCCCACGAAAAATACTTCTGCAAGTAGCAAGACCAAGATATCCCTTAACAGCCCCATCAATGTTAATTTTAACCCAGCCTGGTGAAGGAAACTCTCATCTAACAAGAAGAGGACTTATAACTTTACCAGTACGAGTGTTAATACCAAAAAACTTGAGCACATTGAAATCGAACATATCATTCTTCATTGAAGCTTTAGATGAATTACCCACTAGACAAGTTAAATCTTTAATAACCAAATAGCCCTAAAAACCTCAATCTTATCCTGAAAACGAGCATAATTTCTCATACGCCATATCATCCAAATAGAAAAAGTTATCACAGCTAGCTTAATCAATTTAACTAACGGACTACCATCACTCTTAATAAAAGAAAGAAGATCATCCTTATTAGAGAAATGATAAGTAGGAAAAATGTGTCGAACCCAATTCCAAATACGCAAAGCATTAGCACATTCAAAAAATAAATGTTGAATAGATTCCTCGTGCTTTTCACAAAGCGTACACATAGAACAAATATGCAAACCTTTATATTTTGAATATGTTGATCTGTAGGAAGCCGCCCATGAAAAACTTTCCAAAAGACAAGAGTTTTGGAAGACGGAATATATGAAGACCAAATAAATTTACCGCAACCACAGGAAACCCCTGGATCCAAGAAAAAAGTCCTAGCTGATTTAAGAGTGAGACGACCAGACTCATCTAAAATCCAATTAGGAATATCCTGTACTGCCCTAACCATGATATGAGTAAAAAAGATGAGGCATTTGCTGTAAAGACAATGAAATATTCCAATCACCACCTGTCCAAAACTGAGAGACTGTATCCAGAATACTAGTACCATCAGATAATCCTCCAATATTTACTAAAGAAGTAGTAACACACCATTTAATAGAAATATTTTAGATACTAATTTTTTTTTAATATTTGAAAGAGTATCTAATTTAATTGTAATTAATATTTTATGTCTCTAAATTTAATTACTATTTAATAAATTTTTCTTATAATATATATATATATATACGTATAAATGAAGAATCTATATTTAAGATCATCTTACACCGATAATATCTCTTAGTTATCCATTGAAGATGAGAAAAAGAAAGCAACTTCAAACACAAGTAAAATAAAACTATTTATTAGGACCAAGTTTAGTTCAAAATAACTTTCTAGTCTTTCAAAGTCCTACTCTAACAGTCAGAAGTTTTTTAAAATAAAAAAGGAACGTATAGAAAGAGAAAAAAAGTTTCTAACTAAAAGCCTAAAATAAACTAAACATCATAATTAATTCATTGTAAAATTTATTAATAAAATAATACTCAGTTTTTAATTTACTAGATTCTACCAAATAATTCGAGACATAATCAATAATGATTAAAATAGATTTTAATAGTGTGCATTAGTGTTTGGTTTGTGCTCTCTAATTTAAAACTATATGTGTTGGGCAAAAGAATAAGATATTAGAGACCTGCAGTGATGATGATGACACTAGAAGAATCTCTTCACTAATTAATCACATGTCGTCATTCCACTTCCCTACAATCTAATGCCACTCAAAGGAAGACCTAACTTTGTAGGGGAATAACCCAATAATCCAACACAATGTCTACGTTTGCTGCATAAAAAAAAAACAACATGTATACGTGGTTTGTTCTTATACAGGTTCTCTCTGTTGCCTTGTTTTTCACTTATGCCCTATATTTATGCATAAAAAACCTACAAAAGTCATAGGTTTTTTTATCAAACCTTAAACTAAAGCAAGCCGTGGCCGAAAGCATGAGCTTTATATTAATGTCAGCATAAGGACATGATAGTCAAATTGAACTCATGCTTTGTTTCTTCAACGACAACCGTTTCCTTGTCTTTCTCGAAATTCGCAGTGTCATGCTTGGTGTTGAACATGTTTCTTAATGTCGAATGGACAACGTTGATAAGTCGGTTATGTCAAGCGTGATATCTTATCTCATGAGTGAATGCGATATGGATTCCTCATATGAACAAGATCCACAAACATTAGTTTAACACACGTTTTCAAAACATTTTACTTTTAAATTTATTTCAAATAACAATTTTATAAATTCAAAGTAAATTTGGAAAGATAAAGTAGATATAAAATAAGCTCTTACTGCCTAACTAGAGAAAAGTTTGATGATAAAGAAAAGAAAAAGTCGTCGCATGTAACATTTTTTTTTTATATTAGATATTTGACATTAATTACATTTAGAAATAGTTCAACATAGATTATAAAACGTAAAATTATGTTGTTTAATATAAAAATATAAATTTACCATATGAATAGTGTATTACTTACTTAACGATTACATCTATATTTTATGAAATTTTGATTTTATGAAATTTTGATTATTCAGCTTGTTAATTTTTAAGTGTCACGACACCTAAATCCTATTAAGTGAATTTTGATCATGATTAATTAATTTTTGATCTAAGTTAAAAACAAATATGTGAATGCTCCTAATATGAAAGGTAATGAATGTTTGATTCTAAACACAAAATTATAACATACAACCATGTTTGACTTGATCGTTAGAGTGTTTTTGCGGGTACTGAATTGAGAGAGAACAATTGAGACCGATAAGCCTAAGAGAATCAAGGACGAGAAGAAATTGAAGACTGACCTTAAATCTTTGGTGAAAAATATTCGATCTTGTAAGAACAAATAGTATAAGATAAGAAAAGAAAAGAAAATCCAAATTTTATATTAGTTAGTGAATATTTCAAGGTTAATTTTGAATGTTTTTATTAATTTGTTTGGTTTTGCCTTAAATCCAAAACTTAGAAACTTTCAATTACACAACCACATATTGCATTTTCGCTATACATGGAACTATTCTTAATTTTTGTTTGAAATTTAGTATAAATGATTAAAAATTAATTATATGTTCTATTTTTCTAAGAAAATTGGCTTTACTCATAAACTTTTTTATCATATTTTTAACTAATGTGACATGCATTTATCCAACTTTAGTTCATAAATATGTAGGTTACAAACTTCATCATTATTTATGCAATATGTGCTTTTGTTTTGTGTAATTGAAGGTGATGTCCAATCCATTCGAAATTTTTTTTTCAATAATTCGCTGACACGTACAAACAAAGTCTATTATCTGAAATTTGATAAAATTTAGACAATATTTTATATTGATTTCCAAAGCATGCAAAATGGTAAAAAAAAACACTATAGTCAAGTATGTATATGGAGAACAACAATAAATAGTTTCAATGAAATTTTGATCAAATTTAAGATTAGACTTATAATGTATACATATTAACAAATTATAAAATATAACTTTTTCAATTTGGACAATTCAAGATTAATATAAATGATTAATGTTTAACCATTTGTACAAAATCTCAAATGGAAATTAAGATTCACTCAATGTGGACATAAAAATAATACTTAATTTAAATGCAATTAGTACAACAAAAATGAATGATTCCACCCAAACATTTTAGAATACATCTTACTTCTACAATTAATCCAAATTGCATTTTATAAATTTCCTATAATTTAAACTCTATCATTTTAGATCACTCCTAAAGACTAAAATTATTAATTAGTCCCTATAATTTTTATTATTCCTAATTCAAAATTATAATGTTAATCATCTTATAATATTAACTCCTATAAAAAATTTAATTTTAATATTCAAATTTCAAACTTAATGACTAAATCAAATATTTTAAATTAAATAAAAAATACACTTACAAACAAATTCAATTGACACATACATGCATTGTGGTGATTGGGATCACTCAACACTACAAGAAAATCATGAAATAGAAACCAATTTTTAGAGATCAAAATAATTAGTTGTAATAGTAACTAAATTAGAGACCATTTTAGAAACTAAAAAAAATTTGGTTTCTAAATTAGTTTATATTATTGTTAAATAGTTTCTAAATTGATATCTAATTAGCAACTAAGGTTTTTGCTACCAAATTTAGAAACTAAATAATTGGTAATTAAAACATTGGTTGTTAATTAGATACCAATTTAAAAACTATTTAACAATAATAGAAACTAATTTAGAAACAATTTTTTTTTTAATTTATAAAATAGTATCTAATTTACTATTATAACTAATTATTTTATTTTTTAAAAATTAGTTTTTATTTCATAATTTTTCTTTTTATTGCGGTTCAATTTTAATAATACAGTGAAGATATAGAATACTTACTTTAATAGTGTACTTAAACCCATAAATGCTGTAATGAAATCAAAGAGAAAAGTCACCAATACAAAATGATTCAAACTAATAAGACGATCTCCAGAAACTACATATTAATGCTATAACGTTTCGCCGAAGAAGAAAAAGGAAAGAAAATCTAACACGCATACAAAATGTAAATAAGAAAATAACATTTTGTTTTAATTTAAATTGTTTAACAGTTTTGGAATCCAATACAAACAAATTTCATTTGTTTATAAAAATGTTGCATCTTATTTATTGTATCTGGCATAAACTTAGTGACATAATATATCAACTTTGCACTAGTAGTTATTGACTTACATATTTAGAGAGAATTCTTACCTTTTTAACACTTGTCAAACACACCATGATCAGTCTTTGACAGTGTTTATGCCAAATGTCAATAAAACGCAGAAGCAAACAATATTGCTTTCGCTTCTTCTTCTTTTTTTATCGATTTTCATATACATCACGAGTCTTTGACCATGATTTATGTCAAATGTCAAAAAAATGCAAGAGATAACTAAGAATACACTGTTAAAGTTTATCATTGGGTCTCAGTAAATAAATAAATAAATCAGAAAAAACACGTTTTTATAGAGTGTTCACCATCGCAACAGTGATTTTCCTTTCATACTATGGTCTAACAATCACATTAATAATTAAAATAACAAGACATATGGTAAATGAGATATGAACTTCTGTTAAAATATATATGTTGAAGGCATAATAAAAGGAGTCTTTAACATGTGTTAATTTTTAACCTAAAAACTGTGTGTGCTTATTTTTAAATGATTTGTATTTAAAATGGAATGCATGTTTCATCTTGTTTTTATGACTAAAATTAAAGGTAGATTTTATTCTTTAAGTTCTGTTTGGTATTCAGCGTGAGACTGCACAGAAATGTTGCTTTCACGTTTGATCCAGAACACCAATGTGTATAGCCAAAGTTTATTTTATTTTATTAGTCTATGGATGAGGGAATCAATGAAAAAGCTAGCACTGGGGAGTTAGGTATATGTTAAACAATACTCAAATGCATGCTTTACTCATTGTTTTAGAACTTTTATACTAATTGAATGGAGAAAAAAAGATAATCCCCAATTAAGAAATAATTAGATGAAATCTCACTGGTTACTTCATTTTAATATTTATATTTTTTTATTCATGTATAACTTGTTCCATTATTATTTCCAACCTTAAACAGTAAATCACTAGTGCAAAATGAAGAAAAAAATGTTCTTTATTTAATGCGGTTTTGCGTTTAAACGCATTCGTAAAAAACGCGGTGACATTTTTGAAATTAATCTGATTTACAAATGCGGCTAAACTTAAAAACCGCATTTGTAAATCCTTTTTACCCTAAATTTTTTTAGCGCGCCTCACCTCTTTCGTAGTTTTTTTCTGTTATTGTCTCTCGTTTGCACTGTTCATCCTTTTTACGTTTGCTTCTCGTTTGCGCTGGCATAAGAAGTTCATCTCTTTCGTACTCTTCGCTATAAGTTTGTAAGCTTTTGAATCGCTTTCTTCCTCTCCATCTTCATTAATGTCCGTTTTATAAATTATTTCCGTTTCCTTAATACGGTAATTAATGTAAGCTAAAAATAAATGGAGTAAAGATAATCATAGAATTTTGTTTATCTCAACTATGAAAAGAAATTGAAACATATTAAATTGGATTCTCACCATTTATATCTTAGTAACTTTAATTTTTTATTTAAATCAAATATTTTATTTTATGTCATTTTTATATTTGTGATGTATGACTTTTTATTTTTCTGTAATTTTGTTATTATTATTTTTATTAACGTTAAAGAAATTTTGGCTTAGCCTATATGTAAAATATACTTCTTAGCTATGTCATTTCTTCCTACACTCTTATAATTTAAAAATTTATCTTTGTGGAATTAAATTAATTACGGTAAGTATGGATTTTGTCACTGTGGGAGTGTTTGTATATATTTCTGGAAGTTGTTGTGTGTTTGGTTGTAGTTGATGAGTCGTGCTTCACTTTTTTTTTATTGGATTTTCATTTCAGATTCTTCTAGAGAATCTAAAATTTATTTTTTTTAATTTTAAAATATATAAATATAAATTCAAATTTTAATTTAAAGACTAAAAATTGTATTTCAAATATATGAACTCTCTTTCTATGAAAATATAGAAAAAAGAGTTTGTGTACCAATATATATAATAAAAAGTTTTAACCATAGTGAGAAGTTATACGACTTAACTTCGATATAATTATTTGGATATCGTTCATTCTTTTAAGTATTGAATACTTTTTATTTAAATTATACAATTTCAAATATATATTTTAATAAGATAATATATTTTAAATTAAAAAGTAAATTTGTATTATTGAATTTAAAATTGCATTTTGAATTATAATTTTATGACAACAATTCAAAGAGGACGAACGGATAGGGGGTGCACGATTCCCATACGAAGAAGAAAATAATGAAGTGGAGAATAAGAGAATTTAGATTTAAAATATTTCATTAAGGGTGAATTGGTTATTTCACCACCCCGTGGAGATGTATACTGAAATCGCGGAGGTGCGGCAAGCAATGGCCCGCATCAGGTTTACATACAAAATTAATGGTACAGATTATTGTTAAATGCACACGCAATTTTACGAAGTACACCCTAAATTTTTTAAATATACACTTAATCATCTTTTAAGCTTGGCTTCTACATGTTCGAAGGTGAGTTATAATTTTGGTTGTTATATTTTTTTTATCTTTCTTTTACTATTATAAAATTGAAAATTATTATTTTAGTCTTTAATATTATATAATATTGTTTAACTATTTTTACGCCAAACAAAAGATTAAATGATTGTTTTAATACCATTTTTTTTTATTTTGATTGTGTTCCTTTCTCTTTACACAAGTTTTGGTTTGATCTATAGTGTTTTGTGATTCATTCCTTTACTCTTTTTTTATATTATGTTTCATATGATGATAGATGACTCTTGAATTTGAAGGGTCGATGTCAAAATTTATAACCATGTTTAGGATGATTTTTTCAAACAAATCAAATTATGTATCCTTATATATAATCAATGTTAAAAAAAAGATTTTAAACCAGATAACATACTCTAAGAATTTTAATTTTGACGTGAATTAGTGTGTAGAGTTTTTAAATTTATAATATTAACTTATTTAAGGAGCAATATGATGTTATAAATCTCTATTATACGTATTATACAATATTTTATTCACTACTAATAAATTTTTATAGGGTTAAATATCTTTAATTCTTATAAATAGCCTAACATTTAAGGGTCAAAGCAATTTCATAGGTGTCCTGAATATGGATACTTCTTTTATTATTGTTCTGGCCAAACCTTTGATAAAATGCTTAGACAAATTTTCTTTACACGATGATGTAGTCACAAAAGCATTAAAGTATTTTCCTTAACTTTATTGTATCTTTCCTTTGTGTTTGTTTTTTCTCTAAGGTTGTGTTTGGATTGGGAAGAAGATTTGATGGAGTGAATTTAAAGTAATATGAGAGAAAAATGTAAAGAAAGTGGAGTTATTTGGATTAAGGTATGTTATAATGGATTTGTGAAGAAATTTTATTAAGATTTGTGAATGATATGATGATTGTGAGGAGATTTTTTTTTTTAAATGTGTAAAATATAAGTTTACAAATTTACCCTTATCTTTAAAAATATTTGAATAATAAAATATGATATATGTTTGTATAGATTTAAGTTAATTAAAATATTTGATATAAAAAATATTTATTTTTATTGAATAATTATGTAATTTATAATGTACTTATTATTGTTGTAATAAATTATAAAAAATAATCATAAATATAAATATAAATTACATATTTAATAATAATTAAAATAAATTTATTAAATAATAATATTAATAATAATATAAAATTAATTTTAATTTGATTTGATGAAAATATTTTTTTAATGTATTTATAATAAAAATAAAATTTTCCAATAAAAATAAATATATTTTACGTCAAATATTTTAATTAACTTAAATCTATACAAAAGTATCTCATATTTTATTATTCAAATATTTTTAAAGATAAGGATAAATTTGTAAACTTATATTTTATACATTTTTTTAAAAAAATTAAAAATTTCCTCACAACCATCATATTACTCACAAATCTCAATCAGTTTTTCTCACAAATTCACTTTAACATACCTTTATCCAGACAACCCCACTTTCTTTACATTTTCCTCTCAAATCACTTCAAATCCACTCTCTCAAATCTTCTCCCTATAAAGGGGTATTGTATTAAGGTAAAACAGAGGAAAAAATGGGAAGGATCTATATTATTGAATGAAAGGGTTGCCTTTTAAATAGCCTTATAGCAACTAGAAATACAAAAAAAGTGCAACCTATGTAGCAGTTGCAACATACTACAATAAAAGTGGCAAAGGAATATGTCATCCCTTAACACTAGGATTATTAACTAACTACATAAAACAAAACAACTTTATAAAAAACAAATATCCTTAGAAACAATCAGTTTACTTCTGGTGATGAACATACTCCAAGCAGGTTGCGCAGCTTCACAAAAACGTCAAGTTTTAAATGCTTTGTCATTACAAGAGATTTGTGCTTGAGTGTTGCAGTGAATTAGTTGCACAATTCCTTCTTTTATGAGTTCACGAAGAAAATGGAACCATACATCAATATGTTTACTTCGTCCATGCATCACAGGGTTCTTAGCGAACTTAATTGTTGAGTTGTTGTTGCAATAAACAATTGTAGAATTGTTTTGTACATGTCCAAGCTTCTCCAAAATCTTTCTCATCCAAATTGCTTGACAAGCACATGCAGTTGCAACTATAAATTCTGCTTTTGTAGTAGACAATGATATTATGGGTTTTTTTTTTGGATAACCAAGATATTGCACCAGAACTCAATAGAAACACATACACTAAAGTACTCTTCGTATCATCCAAGTCTTCAACATAGTCGTTATCTGTGTAGGCCACTAGTTCTTCATTTCTCCCTTCTTGTAGAACACTCCATAGTCAACTGTCCCTATTAAGTATCTTAAAATCTTCTTAGTTGCTTGTAAATGTAACTTAGTAGGATGCTCCATGTACCTACTGATGAGACTAACGACAAACATAACATCTGGTTGTGTAGAAGTTAAGTACATGAGACTTCCCACATCTGCTTGTAGTAAGTGCTATAAAATTTCATGCCATATTCATCCTTTTGAAGCTTTTCTCTAGGAATGATTGGATTATATACCGAATTACTTATCTCCATTCCGAATTTCTACAACACATTCATCGTATACCTTTTTTGACTAATGAATATACCATTAGTTCTTTGCATCACTTCAACACCAAGAAAATACTTCATCTTTTCCAAATCAGCATATCAAACTCAACCATCATAGACTTTTTGAATTCAGCAAACATTGACTCATCATTGCCAGTAAATATAAGATCATCAACATACAAAGTTATAATTAGAAATTTACCGTTAGAACTTGTCTTGACAAACAAAGTGTGTTCATGAGGACACTTTTCAAAGCCTTCTTTAAAAAAATATGACTCTATGCGACTGTACCAAGCCCATGGAGCTTGTTTCAATCCATAAAGAGCTTTCTTCAACTAATACACATTATGCTCATTGCCCTTGATTTCATATCCTCAAGGTTGTTCAACAAACACTTCTTCATTGAGGACACCATGTAAGAAAGCCGACTTCTTATCCAATTGATAAATGGTCTATCCCTTTTAAGCTACAAGTGCAAGCATTAGTCGAATTGTATCCAATCTTGCCATAGGTGCAAAGACTTCATTGTAACCCGTTTCATATTGTTGAGCATACCCTTTTTCCACCAACATTGCCTTGTATTTGTCTATTTGTCCATTCTCATTAAGCTTTGTTTTGTATACCCATTTCAATCCAATTTTCTTTCCTCCAGCTGGTAAGTCTGTCAATTCCCATGTGTCATTCTTCTCTATTGATTCCATTTCCAAATTCATGGCATTTCTCCATTTTTCACTATTCACAGCTTCTGCAAATGAAATTGGATCAGTAGTTGTGAACATGGTCAGGTTGATCATGTCTTGTTCTTCAGACAGTCCTGTTTCACTTTCATAGTCCCTCATCCAAACCGGTTGCTGTCTAATTCTTCTAGTTGAATCAGATGATCTCTCATCAGTATATTTAACTTTTTATAAAGTTGTTTTGTTTAATGTAGTTAGTCAATAATCCTAGTGTTAAGGGATGACTTATTCCTTTGCCACTTTTATTGTAGTCTGTTGCAACTGTTGCATAGGTTGCACTTTTTTCGTATTTCTAGTTGTTCTAAGGTTATTTAAAAGCCAATCCATTCATTAAGTAAATTAGACCCTTTCCATTTTTTCTCTGTTTTACATTAATACAATACACCTTTACATTTGGTATTAAAGCTCCTTTATTGGGGCTTGATTAGAACCTCTAAAAGAAGTTGTCCTTTCACGCAGATGGCAGTAAATAGTTTTGTTCGACCAACAATTCCAAAGTTCGATGGTTACTATTACCATTGTGCAATGCTCAAGGAGAATTTCCTACAATCTAAGGAATATTGGCATTTAGTGGAAGTTGGAATCCCTAAAGTAGCTCGGGCTGCTGATCTTACTGAGGAGCAAAAGAAAGCAATTGAAGATCAGAAACTCAAGGATTTAAAGGTAAAAAATTATCTTTTTCAAGCAATTGACAGATCTATCTTGGAGACTATGTTGAAGAAAAATACGACTAAGGACATTTGGGACTCAATGAATCAAATGCATAAAGGAACAACAAAAGGTGAAACGAGCACATCTGCAAGCACTCCGAAAGGAATTTGAAATTCTTCAAATGAAAGCAGGAGAATCAATGAATAAATATTTTGCTCGAACACTCACCATAGCTAATAAGATGAGGATTCATGGTGAAGCCATGCAAGATGTCACTATTATTGAGAAGATCTTGCCATCAATGACTCCATAATTTAACTATGTTGTCTGCTTTATTGAAGAGTCAAATGACGTTGATACGCTATCTATTGACCGACTACTCTCTTAGTGCAAGAGCAACACATGAGTAGTCCTATGATTGAAGAACAAGCCTTAAAGGCAACTTCTGAAAATAGAGCAAGAGGACGAGGCAGTGGAGGATTTCGTGGAAGAGGAAGAGGAAGAGGCATGTCAAGTTTTGACAAATCCACTGTGGAGTGTTATCATTGCCATAAACTTGGAACTTTTCAATATGAATGTCCAAGCAAGGAGAGTACAACAAATTTTGTAGTATCACAAGAAGAAATGCTTTTGATGACGCATTTGGAGGACACACAAACGCAAAAGAAAGATTCATGGTGCCTTGACTCAGGGTGTAAAGTCACATGTGTGGCAAAAAGGAACTGTTCTCTAATTTAAATGAAAATTTCAGAGAAACAGTGAAGTTGGGAAACAATTCTACTATGGTTGTGAAGGGGAAAGACATAATTAGATTTCAGTTAAATGGAATCTCCCATATCATTACTTAAGTATTTGATGTACCTGAGCAAAAGAACAACTTATTGAGTATTGGGCAATTGTAAGGGATTAACAATCCTATTCGAACATGGAAGATGTAAGGTCTATCATTCAGAGAAAAGCTTAATCATGGAAGCAAGAATGTCCTCAAACAGAATGTTCATTTTATCTGTTGAGCCCCAATCAAATGTGACAACTTGTTTTAACACAATTACAGAAGATTCAACCCAGTTATGACACTACAAATATGGAAATTTGGGCTTTAAAGGCCTGAAGAATCTTGAGCAACAAAAAATGGTGAATGCCATGCCACCACTCAAGTCGCCCTCCAAAATTTGTAAAGATTGTCTAGCGAGAAAACAACAAAGGGATCCATTTCCAAAAGAGAGCACATGAAGAGCTTCTGAAAACCTACAGTTGGTACATGCTGAAATATGCGTCCCTATTACACCCATCTCCAACAGTAAAAAAAGGTACCTAATTACTTTCATTGATGATTGTAGTCGTAAAACTTGGGTATATTTCTTAGCAAAAAAGTCAGATGCTTTTGATACTTTCAGAAGCTTTAAAAGTCGTGTAAAGAAAGAAACAAGTACATTTATAAAATGTATACATACTAACAGGGTTGGTGAATTTACATCACAAGAATTTACTGATTTTTGTAAGGAGAATGGTATAAGTAGACAATTGACAGTTGTGTATACGCCACAACAAAAATGGGGTAACAAAGAGGAAAAACAAAACTATCATGAACATGGTTTGCAACATGCTTTATGGGAAAAATATTCCAAGGACTTTTTGGTCTGAGGCAGTTCACTGGGCTATTCACATACTGAATCGATGTCCAACAATTGTAGTTAAAAATAAGACTCGAGAAGAAGGTTGGAGTGGACTAAAACCATCAGTTAGGTATTTTAGAACTTTTGGGTGTCTGGCTCATGTTCACATACCTGACAACAAAAGAACAAGGCTAGATAACAAAAGTATGAGTTATGTTCTGCTTGGTATCAGTGACGAATCAAAGGCATACAAGTTGCATGATCCAGTTTCACAGAAGATCATCGTGAGTAGAGATGTTCTATTTGAAGAAGATAGAAGCTGCGATTGGGATCAAATGCATGAGAAAATAATTACAATCTAGAGTGGGAAGATGAACAAAATGAAGTTGTCAATGATGAAGCGAACATCAATGAAGAAATAGAAGGAAAATCAGTGAACTCTACTTCAGATGAGTTAACTGATGAGAGATCACATGATTCAACTAGAAAAAATTAGACAACAACAGATTTGGATGAGGCACTATGAAAGTGGAGCATGACTTTCTGAAGAAAAAGACATGATCAACCTGACCATGTTCGCAACTTCTACTCCAATTTCATTTGCAGAAGCTGTGAAAAGTGAAAAATGGAGAAATGCCATGAATTTGGAAATGGAATCAATAGAGAAGAATGACACATGGGAATTGACAGACTTACCAGTTGGAGGAAAGAAAATTGGATTGAAATGGGTATACAAATCAAAGCTTAATGAGAATGGACAAATAGACACAAGGCAAGGTTGGTGGCAAAAAGGTATGCTCAAAAAACACGGAGTGAATTACAATGAAGTTTTTGCACATGTGGAAAGATCGGATACAATTCAACTAATGCTTGCACTTGCAACTTAAAAGGGATGGACCATTTATCAATTGGATGTGAAGTCGGCTTTCTTACATGGTTTCCTCAATGAAAAATGTTTATTGAACAACCTTGTGGATATAAAATCAAGGGCAATGAGCATAGGGTGTATAAGTTGATGAAAGCTCTTTATGGATTGAAACAAGCTCCACGGGCTTGGTACAGTCGCATAGAGTCATATTTTGTAAAGAAGACTTTGAAAGGTTCCTTCATGAACACACTGTTTGTCAAGACAAGTTCTAACGATACATTTCTAGTTATAAGTTTGTATGTTGATGATCTTATATTTATTGGCAATGATGAGTCAATATTTGCTTAATACAAAAAGTCTATGATGGTTGAGTTTAATATGACTGATTTGGGAAAGATGAAGTATTTTTCTTGGTGTTGAAGTGATGCAAAAAACTGATGGTATATTCATTAGTAGAAAAGGTATGCGATGAATGTGTTGGAGAAATTCATAATGGAGAAAAGTAGTCTGGTATATAATCCATTCATTCTTGGAGAAAATCTTCAAAAGGATGAAAATGGCATGAAAATTGATAGCACTTACTACAAGCAGATTATGGGAAGTCTCGTGTACATAACTGCTACACGACCAGATGTTATGTTTGTCGTTAGTCTCATCAGTAGGTACATGGAGCATCCCACTAAGTTACATTTACAAGCAACTAAGAAGATTTTAAGATACTTAAAAGGGACAGTTGACCATGCAGTCTTCTACAAGAAGGGAGGAAATGAAGAACTAGTGGCCTACATAAATAGTAACTATGCAGAAGACTTGGATGATAGGAAGAGTACTTCAGGGTATCTATTTTTATTGAGTTCTGGTACAAAACAACTCATAGTATCATTGTCTACCACAAAAGCAAAATTTATTATTGCAACTGCATATGCTTGTCAAGTAGTTTGGTTGAGAAGGATTTTAGAGAAGCTTGGACATGTACAAAACAATTCTACAATTGTTTATTGTGACAACAACTCAATAATTAAGCTCGCTAAGAATCCTGTGATGCATTGACGTAGTAAACATATTGATGTACAACTGGTTCACTGCAACACTCAAGAACAAATCACAGATGTGATGACAAAGCCTTTAAAACTTGACATTTTTGTGAAGCTGCGCAACCTGCTAGAAGTGTGTTCGTCACCAAAAGTAAACTGATTGCTAGAAACATTCAGTTTAAGAGAAGATGTTAAACATATTTGTTTTTTATAAAGCTGTTTTGTTTTATGTGGTTAGTCAATAATCCTAGTGTTAAGGGATGACCTATTCCTTTACCACTTTTATTGTAGTCTATTGCAATTGCTGCATAGGTTGCACTTTTTTCATATTTCTAGTTGTTGTAAGGCTATTTAAAATCCATCCCTTTCATTCAATAAAATAGATCCTTTCCATTTTTTCTCTGTTTTACTGCACTTTGTCTAGCTTTGTTTTTTTCCTGTCAGGTATGTGAACATGAGCCAGACACCCAAAACTTCTAAAATACTCAACTGATGGCTTTAGTCCACTCCAAGCTTCTTCTAGAGTTTTATTTTGAACTGCAACTGTTGGGCATCAATTCAATATGTGAACAACCCAATTAACTAGGGGTGGCAAAGTGGGGCCCGTCCCACAGTAAAAAACGCGGGGCAAGCTAACATTTTCAACCCGCTGACCCGCATTAGCCTGCTCCGCATAACCGCGGCCCGCGCAGGTCAATAGTGGGGCGGGGCTGGTTGGCCCGCCAAAAAAGAATTAAAAATTAATTAACTTGATAACAATGGTCCAGTAGAGGAGTGACAACTTTGAGTGAAAGAAAATTAGGTTTTCACTCAAATAACAACGTAGTTACATTGTTCTAAAAAATGCACACAACACACGACGCACTCTCCTTTGCAGCGCCACCGCTCGCTCTGCTTGCGACTCCGCGTGGCTTCGCCTGTAACTGTTGCGCACTACTGCATCCACTCCTCATCTAAGTTAAAAAAAAAGCGAGTCAACCTGCATGTGGGGCGGGTCATGAAAACCAGCCCGCATTTTGTATGCGGGGCGGGTCGGCCAGCTTTGTCACCCCTACAATTAACTGCCTTAAGCCAAAAAGTCCTTGGAATATTTTTCCCATAAAGCATGTTGCGAACCATGTTCATGATAGTTATGTTTTTCCTTTCTAGTACCCCATTTTGTTATGGCGTATACGCAGTTGTCAATTGTGATGTAAATTCACCACCCCTGTGAGTACGCAGATATTTTATGAATGTACCTATTTCTTTCTCTACACGGCTTTTAAAGCTTCTGAAAGTATCAAAAGCATCTGACTTTTCTACTAAGAAATATACCCAAGTTTTACGACTATAATCATCAATGAAAGTAATTAGGTACCTTTTTTTACTGTTGGAGTTGGGTGTAATAGGGCCGCATATGTCAGCATGTACCAATTGTATGTTTTGGGAAGCTCTCCATGTGCTCTCTTTTGGAAATGGATCCCTTTGTTGTTTTCTCGCTAGACAATCTTTACAAATTTTGGAGGGGGACTTGAGTGGTGGCATGCCCTTCACCATTTTTTGTTGCTCAAGAGTGTTCAGGACTTTAAAGCCCAAATGTCCATATCTGCAATGCCAGAAGTGGGTTGAATCTTTTGTTATTATGTTAAAACAAGCTATCTCATTTGATTGAGGCTCAAAAGATAAAATGAACATTCTGTTTGAGGACATTCTTGCTTTCATGATTAAGCCTTTCTCTGAATGATAGACCTTACATCTTCCATGTTGGAACATGATTTTTAATCCCTTCTCTTGCAACTACCCAATACTCAATAAGTTGTTTTTTAGCTCTGGTACATAGAATGCATCAGTAATGATATTGAAGATTCCATTTAACTGAAATCTCACATTGCCTTTCCCCTTCACAACCATAGTAGAATTGTTTCCCAACTTCTATGAAATTTTCATTTAAATCAGAGAACAAATCAGAGAACAGTTCCTTTTTGCCACACATGTGACTGCTACACCCTAAGTCAAGGAACCATGCATCTTCCTTCTGCGCTTGTGTGTCCTCCAGATGCGTCATAAAGTTGGTCAATACATAGCGTATCAACGTCATTTGAATCCTCAATAGAGGAGACAACATAGTTGAATTGTGAGTAATTGATGGCAAGATCTTCTCAATAATAGTGACTTCTTGCATAACTTCACCATGAATTCTCATCTTGTTAGCTATGATGAGTGATTGAGCAAAATATTCATTCACTGATTCTCTTGCTTTCATTTGAAGAATTTGAAATTCCTTTCGGAGTGCTTGCAGATGTACTCGTTTCACCTTTGTTGTCCCTGGATACTTTTGTTTCATTTAGTCCGAAATGTCCTTAGCCGTATCTTTCTTCAATATAGTCTCCAAGATAAATTTGTCAATTGCTTGAAAAAGATAATTTTTTACCTTTAAATCCTTGAGTGTCTGATCTTCAATTGCTTTCTTTTGCTCTTCAGTGATCCAAGCTTCCATTAAATGCCAATATTCCTTAGACGCTGCCCATCTACTTGAAAGGACAAATGCTTTTCATGGTTTTCATCAGGCCCCAATAAAAGAGCTCTGATACAAAATGTAAAGGGGTAATGTATTAACATAAAACAGAGAAAAAATGAAAATGATATATTTTATTGAATGATAGGTTGGCTTTAAATAGCCTTACGACAACTAGAAATACGAAAAAAAAGTTTGTCACCTATATAGTAGTTGCAACAGACTATAGTAAAAATGGCAAAGAAACAGATCATTCCTTAACAATAGGATTATTGACTAATAACATAAAACAAAACAACTTTATAAAAAAACAAATATCTTTAACACTTCTCAATCTAAACACAATCTTAAAAAAAAAAAAAGTCCCCTTTTGTTGTTCAATCCCTAATTTCATGGAGTTCTTATAGATTCGTCCATAATTTTCCTCAAGTGTAGTTTACTTAGTCATCTCACCTAAATAGGATAACACCTATCTACCCAAAAACCTAAAATTTAGACCCATTTTTAGAAAACGGCTATACTAGACTTTTTTTATAGGTCTCCCGAAATGGCACATCACAATGTAGTAAAATTATAAATCGATTACCAAAACAATTTAACCGATCACGTACTTTCTTCTTACACACCATGATTAACAGAAAAAATCCAAATTATATTTCAATTAAAAATGTTTTGGATCGTATAATCTAAAAAATTATTATTTTGTATTATATGTTATTTAGAACTTCCAAATATATTTGGAAATGCACAAGTATAATTTAAAATGTTGATATTCTATAAATATATTATGAATTAAGAAATTTAAGAATGTAGGTAATATGAATCTAGAAATGTATTATATATTATATTATATAATTTGAAAATTCAATATGTATTATTGGAAAATCCAAAATATATTATAGATTATGTAATTAAAAAAAGATAACGTATTTTAAGTTACTCAGTTTAAAATATGTTTTTGTATTAAAAAACAAATATAAAAAATATTTGCCTAATAAATCCATGAATTCCTCAAGCCAATTTCATCCAAAGGAAAGATAATATTATAATTTTCAACTATTATATGAAATAATATAATTTTTTTAATGACATATTTTAAGGATTGTTATCCTACCATTCGTGGTTAGACAAAGACCAAGTGAGAGCAGTTAAGATAACAAAGAAATCACTGATTAAATTAAATAACTAAGTGATGTTTAACATGAAAATTTTTAAAAAATAAAATAAATAAATAAATAAATAAATAAAAATAAGTAACTTAATAAAATGTTAGACAAAATATAACAAACCAACCACAAAATTCTTAGCTTATTTGGGGTAAGAAAAAAAATATTTTTATAGTTTAAATGAGTAAAAAATAAGAAAAAAGAATTTGTCGATCATTTAAATTTCGTCTCCAAAGAAAATGACCAAATATGGAAAATACCAAAATAATAAACTTATCCCATTTTTATATTAAAAAACACCAAAATCATTAAATAATATATATTAACTTACGCAAGTTCATTTTAATTTAACTATGGGTGTGAAATTACACTAAGTATATATTACAAAAAAATTAGGGTGAATGATAATTTTGACGTTGAAAGGGCAATCCAATGACAATTTAATTCTTGGAAAAATGAAAAATTTAAATTAACCCAAGTATAAAAAAACACAAATCAAATTTTATAATTTTATGTTAAAAATACATTGCAATATAAGATTTGGCTCGGACACTTCTCTTAAATAGTGTGTTCCATAATGGACACTGACACTCATACGATATTTGTAGGATTCGATGAAGTATTCAATTTACAAAATATTTATTGAATTTCTGACAATTCTAGCATAATTTTAACACAATTTTAAAAAAAATATATTAATTTTTTTAAAACTCAAACTTATTGTATAAATTTTTATTACGATTATAAAAATAAGGAACAAATTATTTTGAATCGGTCATAAAAAAAACATTTTTTTATTAAAAAAAAATCTAAAACAGACATATAAATCTTTATTATCAATTTATATAATTCATAACTATATAATATATAGATTTGTATCACATTGTAATATATTTTAAAAATATATATTTCATGTTCCTACCGGTGTCATATATTTTAAAAATTATATATTTTCATGTTTATATCGATTTAGGGTTTAAACATTATACTTCAATAAAGAAGTATATTTCAAAATGTAGGGTTTATACAAAAAGTAAGAAAAACTATTCCATGAAAATGAGAGAAAAAGAAAAACAACATAAAGCATTTTAAGGTGCATTGGATTTCCATGGTGATTCTTTCCCAACCATATATTATCCTCAACAAAAGTGCAAGATTCGGCATCACCATCCGATGATATTCACATGCTAAGCACACTATTCTACTCTTTTCTATGTGGGGCGCACTTTAGCACTCAGCAACCAAGCAAGTAACTCACCACTGCAAGATGGCGAGTACCACCTTCTGCTTGCTCCACTCACCCCTCTGCAAATTCCCATCTTCATCTGTTTCATCCTCTTCATCTTCAGCTTCAGCTTCATCTGGCTACAGAACGAAGACCAAGTTGCGACCTCCCACATCTTCGTGCATGGGCCAGCAAGACCCAATCTGCAGCAAAAGAACCATTATTTTAACGAGCATAGCCCTTTTTCCATTTCGCCGTTTGAAGAGGGCCCCCGCTCTCGAACCACCACCCCCAACTCCAAGTAAGTTTCTTCAATTTACATTTCTAATTCATAACAACGTAATTGCGTTTGGGCCGCTGAATTAGCAAGTAGTATCCCGAAAAATGAGTTCTTGGATTGGTTTATTGCATAACCGGAAAATTTTCTGATATGGGTTTACTTGTAATGTATTCGATTAGTAGAGAATTTAAAACAGCGCAATGCTAAACGTGTGTAGCAGTTATTTAGGAGGATTCGCCCTTCAGAGTTCACTTGCATTCTAGTTAGGAGCTAAGATTCAAGTCTTGAACGCTTTTTTGGTTGAATGCAATGCGATGTTTTCGAAATTGAAGAGATATGGATTTGGAACTCCCGGAGTTTTAATAGAACAGTGATATAATTGGTCAGAAGAGTGACAGAAGAGAAAGAAATGAGGAGGATGTGTTGTGGATGTTCTCTTCTTTTCTACCTAAATTCAGAAAGAAAATTAGAACTCGTTTTCAAGTTTCAAGTTGTGAAAATGCATGTTCCCTATTTTTGGTTCTAGGATACTATGTATAAACTCTTGAATTTTCAATTCTTTTTCTCTAGGATGTAAAATAAAATGGATACTTAGAAACTTCCTTGAGTAAATTCTTATTGATTTGCTGCTTTTTTGCTTGTGACATGTTCGATATTATCAGACTGATTTTAAAAGGAATGGTTGATTATTTTACATTACAACCCTTACAATGTACTACTAGAGATTCATACATATGTCAAAAAGGTCTCCATTTCCCCCTTTTTGGACCCCCTTATGTACATGCATGCACTGTTTGACCCTTGCTCTATTAGTTGTATATTGATGTCTCATGAGGTCTGCCATCTACTCCTCTAGAGAAAATTGTGTTTTTAGGACCTCAGGTGTTGTGCTGGGTTTTATTTTCCATGACCCTGTCTTAAGTTTGGGATGTGGATCAGCGTTAGTCTTCTTTTTTGTAGTAATTTGGGGGTAATTGTTCATTCTCCTTGCAGCAGAAGCAAATGAGGTGAAGACACAAGAGGATAACCAGGAAGCCGAGGTTTGTGAGGGGTTAAGATCAGATACCAATATTGAATAGTAAATTTATTCTTACCTACCGTATTTGTTTGTGCCTTGAATGTTTTTAGTTGATCTAAACCTTGTAGCTTCTATCGACAGACAGTACCTGAAGAGGACAAATCATCAACTTCCTTTCTGTCTCTCCTGAATGGAATTGGGATATTTTCTTCCGGTGTGCTGGGTGCTCTCTATTCACTTTCTCAGAAAGAAAAGTCCACTGCTGATGCAACAATAGAAACAGTAAGGTTATTTGCACTCTTATGTTTCTTAGATGTGTGTTAGCCTTTGAGGAATGTCTCTCTTCCTAACAAAGTCATACAGTGAAAAAGGAAAATGAGGAAATATTCTTCTTCTGCTACTAAGGGAACAAAAATGTCTGGTCACTTTCCATTTAATTTGATTTAAATGTTTTTTTTTTTCTAAAAATAGTTTTGGTTTATTTATGCATTAAAGTTTAAGCAGTATTTTTACTGGTCAATGTGCACAGATGAGCAGGAAACTGAAGGAAAAGGAAGAACTGATTGTTTCCTTAAAGAAGGACTATGAGCTGAAGTTACTGAATGAGCAGGAGAAACAAGCCAACCTACTTGAAAAGGCAAAGGAAGAGAAGCAAGCATTGATAGAACAACTAAATTCTGCGAACAGTACTATCAACACCTTGCGGCAGGAGCTTAAACATGAGAGAAGTTTGATTGAGGACCTGAAACTTCAAATTGACAGACTTGGGACTGAGCTTTCAAAGACTGATTCAGATAAGAAAGATCTCGAAAGCAATCTGAAAGAAAAGATAGATTCCATTGAAGTTTTACAGCAAAGAATCAGTGCGCTCAGTGTGGACCTCAAGGACAAAGAAGATGTTGTTAAGAGTCTCAATTCGTCCTTAGAAGTAAAGGAGTTGGAATTGAAGAGTTTGAATTCTACCTATGAGAAAATCAAGGATGACTTATCCAATGTACAGTTGCAGATTCAAGGGTTGAAAGATGAACTACATAAAAGCCAAGAGGAACTAGAAGCTAAAGATTCCTTGGTGATGGAACTAAATTCAAGAGTGAGTTCCTTAACTCTTGAGAAGGATGACTTTAGGAGTAAATATGATGTCATGGAGAAGGAATACAATGACCTAAAGCTCACTACTGAAAGGAAGGCTGCTTTGGACTCTAGGGTTTTAACTGAAAAAGAAGAGGAGCTTCGCCAGCTAAAGCATCAATTTGATCTTGCCCTGCGTGAATCAAACAAAAACCTGATCATCAATGCTGATTTATCACGAGAAAGAGATTTTTTGAAGGAGGCCCTTGAGAATCAATCTGGTAAAATTAATCATTTAAAGCATGAACTTCAAGTCACCCAGGGAAATCTTGAAAAATCAAGAAATGAGTCTGCTGAATTGGAAAACCTTATAAATGAGTCGAACAAACTGCGCAATGAGCTTGAGGTTGAGGTGTCTAAGCTTTCATCTGAGCTCACTGAAGTTAAAGGATCACTACAGAGAAGTCTTGATAATGCAAAACATGAGGCAGAAATGCTAGCAAGTGAGCTTACAACTGCAAAGGAACATTTGAAGAAAGCAGAAGCAGAGCTACAAGGTAAGTCCCATGAATTGACAATTGCTCTTGAAAAGCGTGATAGCCTACAGAAAGAATTAATTGACATATACAAAAAGGCTGAGACCACAGCAGAGGATTTGAAGGAAGAAAAACAGTTAGTTAATTCTTTGAACAAAGACATACAAGCTTTAGAGAAGCAAATCTCAGAAGACAAGGAGTCCCGAAAATCTCTTGAGATGGACCTGAAGGAGGCTATCGAATCACTTGATGAAATGAACCGAAATGCGATGATCCTTTCTGGTGAACTACAGAAAACTAACTCCCTTGTTTCTAGCCTTGAAAAAGAGAAAGAGATGCTTATTAAGTCCCTAACAGACCAAAGAAATGCAAGCAAAGAGGCCAAGGACAACATTGAAGATGCTCATAACCTCATCATGAAACTTGGCAATGATAGAGAGAATTTAGAGAGAAAAGGGAAGAAATTGGAGGAGGATTTGGCTTCTGCCAAGGGTGAGATATTGCGCTTAAAGAGTAAAATCAGTTCTTCTAAAGTTGCTGTTAACAATGGACAAGTGCAGAAAGATGGAGGTGAAAACAAGGTCAACTCTTCAAAAGTTGCTGTTAACAATGAGAAAGTGCAGAAAAATGAAGGTGAAAGCAAGGTTACTGTAAGTGCGAGGAAGACTGTCAGAAGAAGAAAAGCTAATCCACAATAACATAGAAAAATTTTAGAGAGTTTTCTATTAAAAAATTCTATTAGGGTAAATTATATTCTGTAATAAAGTATCTGGAAGCCAGTTGATGTTGAACTCTATTCATTTTGGCATGCAAAAAATTCCATGTTGCAATAGTATTGTACAAATGGGAATTTTTAAGTTTGTAGGGCAGTTGTTTTCTGATAGTTTTCTTTAGTAAAGCTATAAAAGGTGAGAATACCTGTTAAACCCTACACGGCTCCTATTTAAACCAAGAGTTTTATCACTAGACTTGGCCGTCCTTGTGTCTGCTGCATTTGAAGTCTCATGTACTAGTGGATGGGAGATTTCATTTTTTTCTTTTGACTAAAAGCATTCTATGCTATCAATTGAATTAATTGTCACTAGTTTAAGTTATCCATTATCTAATTTGATGTAATGATTAAGATTTATCTTTGATTTTCTCAACAATGATTAAGATTTATCTTACCCTCTAAAGTGGGTTGCATTGCACACTTCAGTGGAGTCAATTCCAAATAAATGATAAAAAATTGAGCTTTTTGGTTCACATTATTTTAGAAAAATAATTAATTTGTCTGTTTTCTTAAGTGATAAATTTTTTTTAAAAGTGATTGTTTTCTACAATACTGACAATGCGTAATGGGCTACTGTACAGAAATTGTAATCATATGTTTATGCTTTCCTACGAAAACATGAGAGTGAGAGATCATATTTAAGTTTTTATTCTTTAGAGTTGTGATAATTATAGTGTATTAGTATAAGAATTGGTAAACATGATTTTTAACGAGTTTCATTCTGTAAATTGATACATTTATAAACTTGGTTTTGAATGACTGTAAAACCAATTTTGGCCAAGAGATTTAAAACTATATTTTTCTTCTGATTTTTAGTGATCTTGAGATAAAGGTATATTTGAAAATTTTATAGTTTACATTAAACCTTGTATAACACAAAAACTATGTAGAATCTTAACTGCAGCCGCTTATCAATGCGTTTCAGTAAATTCATTTTGGTAAATTTCACGATAATACTAACTAAAATAAAACAAATATCATTAACAACTTTTTAAGCAGATACCATTCATTCTTGAAAGCTCAATAGATGATCAATTTAGTAGCTTATGGTCTTCGGAACTTGAATTGTATGACAGCAGAAGTATTTCATTGATCATGGTAAACATTTCATATACACGTAATTTGCATCATGGAGATGATAAATGGAATAAAAGAATTAATTTGAGCAATGTTCAATAATCTCAGTTGCAGGGACCCGTTGTATACAATGATACTATTACTCTGATCCTAGGTACTCAATTTAAACTGTGTTCTAAAATCCAAGAGGTACATTCTTCGAGAAGCTGGAATTTCTGACGAGATGCTATGTTAAAAAAAAGCTGCATCTTTTCACGAAATTCATTTGCACTTTCTTTGCACCTAAACGAGCCTGCACATGCACATTGCTCTGCCAAATGTGCAGCTTTCACCTGATGGCACCTGATACACACCAGATCTTGCAGGTGGTATAGTCGTTCTCTTTGTCTTACAATCTGAAGAAGAGCATTTTCCATCACCTCACGGTCATAAGGCTGGCCACACTGTGGCACTGCACAACGCCACTCCTCAGTTAATGAAACGGAATCCGGGCACAAGTTCAAGTCTCTGCAGTCATTACAATAGCTGTACCCAAAAAAACAAAATTAATACATGTGAATACAGGAATCTTAATGCACTTTTTTTGTCTGTTTATATTAACTTTTTACCTGCATATGACATTGGATAAGACGAAGGAATGACAAGGATCGTGAAACTCGGCTTCTGGAGCAAACTCTTTGACATCAACATATTTGAGCAAATTCCTTCTCAAGACCTGCAAGTGAACGAACCAATCAGAACTATTGCTTTGCTCACCAAAGTGTAGAGACAAGAAAATCAACAGTAGAAGAAAGAAGTCATTCAACTTAAATTACTCAAGACAGGAAATATATGAATCTGCTATGGAATTATATTCATTTAACAAGGACACGGTCTCTGAAATATATTAAAAGTATTCCTAAGTGAGACCATCATACTGCAGAAGTGCCACAAGAATATAATATATATGATAGTATGATAGTATGATAATAAGGCAGCAATAAGTCATTTAAGGAAAACAAGTAGAAAAAATATAGCAACTCCCTCTTCAAGACATCCTTTATTAGGAGACGAATAAATGAATAACTGTTAAACGAATTTAGCTAGCATTACTTAAACAATTATTACCAAAACTTCATGCTGCACACTTTGGTCAAGGGCCAGGACAGCACAGACATGCTTGATAAATTCCAAGGCAGCATCCCCTCTGTGTAATTCAGGGCCTGGTGAAATACTCTGGTTGTTTTCTGATCTGCTCACTCGCTTCATATGAAGACCAATATGGTGAACAATTCCTAGCAGTTTGTCGGCGAAGTAAGAGCTAATCTGTGGAATAGAATATGCAAAAACAAAATAAGAACAAATTAATCCTTCAAAAGAAGAAAACATGCAATTTCAGTTACTTCTGCTGTTATACCTGTCCTTTGATATATTCTGTTATTTCTGATTCAAAAGCCACTGCAGTTCCAATGCTTATTGATGGAGTACATGTGTCACCATCCTGCAATGAGGCCCTGATTTGAGCTTGGTTTTGTGCATAATTCCATGGAATATACATGAATTCGGAAACGATGTAAACAAAATGGTCCTGTAGATAGCCATAATATGAACAACTTAGACATGAAGTACGCAGAACAGCTCCTGTATTAAATTACTGGCCATTTAACTTTAAAAACAGTAAATTAATATTCAATACAGTAAATTAATCTTCAAATGTAAAGGCTCCTTCCCTTCACCACATCCGTATTCCAGGTAAAAAATTACAAGGTAACTTACTTGGACTTTTTTTGGCAAGTATTCAGCAATATTCCAGCTAGATATAATGTCTACTTGGGATTTATCATTCATGGCTTCATCAGATTTTGCTGGTATACCACCATAGTTATACTACACGCAGAAAATCACAATGACAGCAATATATGATTACATGATGTTGGAGTGAATAACAGACAAATGAAATGATTGCAAGACTACACGACTATATCCACTTCAACAAACGTTAAAAATACATTAAATTTTCATAGTTGTACAGTAAAAACTAATATCTTCACTAGTAATTAGATCATTCAACACTTGGCCACCATCATTATGCATTTGATGTCAAAACAGGATAAGCCAACTGGAAACAAGTACTGCTAGGGATTTGTAATATTTATTTGCAAGAACTACTATCACACCATTACCAAATCATATACTAGCTTCATCAATCAAGCATATTTCCATTTTCCTTGATTAAAAGATAAATGAAGAAACTCAAACACTCATTTTGGCATCAGAATTAAAACCTCTCTCCCGCAATTTCACATATGGTCAACAACTCAACATTATATCAAACAACTTTCTCATTAATTATAAGAATTTTTTTATTTCCCATGCCTTTGTAAACATCCAAAGTTCAATTATCAAATATGCTTGGGAGACCTGTACTAATTAATTATTAATCTTAGTGGCAAAACAATTCCCAGGCATTCACAATTGCTTCTGAAATAATTTGAAGAAAAAATTTAGATATTACCTTGCAGCAGTAACTAAAACAGTGAGGTATAAACAATGAACAACAAAAGATCATGACAAGACCATACCTGATCCATGAATAGCAACGAGCACCAGAACTGCAGTGGTTCAAGCTCAATCCATTCAAATAGATCTCTACAAAAATAAGCAATACAGGGTTACATAAAACAAGAAGCCTCAGTTTAATGTCAATTAAGTTGAATTTAACAGAAAAAGAAAGACTCGAATGAGTAATTCTTTCATCACAACTTTATGTAATTCGGTTGAATGATCCCTAAGATTGCAAAAAAAAAAAAAAAATATATATATATATATAATCAAAGAAAATTAATTCTATGGCTTTTGCAATACTGACCTAGATTGGATAGTTCTTAACAAACTGTCACAGTAAGCTTTGGCTCTAGACAGATCATATTTCCCTGTGTCTATAATAATCTTTGTGAAGTTTGCAAATACAATTGTAGCACCTAACTTGCGGAACTCTGCCAACAACAACGCGAAGACCTTTTGCATGACCTAAAAATATCAATGCAATCAAAAGAAATGAGTGACATTCAATTAAAATATTTTAGCTAAGATATTTAAATCACAATGAAATGAACTAATCAAGGGACACAAGCCTGGAAAAAAACCCACTTTAAAGGTGGGAAAGCACTAAATCATCAGCAGGAATATCTAATTCACTAAAACAATTGTTTGTCTTTATCAATAGAGTACATTTTCAAATGACAATGAACAGAAAAATATGATAAGAAAAGGAAAAATAAGAAACAAATTTAATTACATTTAGGAGTGTTCATGATACGATTTGGTTCAGCTTTGGACTAAACAGGTGCGGCACAGTTTGTTTCTGTTGAAATTAATTATGCAATATGAACCAAACCAAACTATTGCAGTTTGAGTTGGTTCAGTTTTTCAGGTTCAAAACAATTTTGCAGCATTTTATTTGTTGAACAACCCTTTAACTTTAGAGTATTACCAATGAACGAATTTAAAGCAAAACATTACATATTAGTTGTTGTCAAACATTACATGATTACAATCACAAATACACAATTAGATAATCATGATGAAAAGTCAAAAAATTCTATACTACATTAATTAAAAAGTCTACTACAATAACATAACACTAGATTTCTAACAGAAAGTAGCACCAAGAATAATTTTAATTGATAAATGCAAAAATCTACATCCTATATAAATTAAAGCATAATAAAATTTAATCAACAAATCAATTTCAATCAATGAAATCTACTTACAATTAAAATAAATAAACACAACATGGAAATAATAAATTTAATGCACTAGGAAGTTTGGTTTGGTTTGGTTTTTGACCCCACACTACCAACTAAACCAAACTGTGGGGTTTAGTTGAAATTTGGTATCTCAGTTTGAGGTTTTCTGTTTTCAAATTAGGTTAGTTTGATTTTAAGCACCCCTAATTACGCTCACTATAGAGCTTCTTTTAATGTAAATTGTTTACCTTATGGAGTAGCTGGTGGAGAGCGGGATCATGAAGTTTTGATTTAGGGCTGCAATGTGGAAAGCAGAACAGGAATTAATTAGACAAAACAATAGGATGACTGTTAATATACCTCAGGTAGTGTGACCCATATGCCCTTTTGTGTGGATGTTTAACAATGGCTAAAAAATGTAGTAAAAACCTGCAAAGCCATCTATATAGATGCTGCAAAATTGAATCAGCATAAACATTTCCTGATGTCACTGTGTCTGTTAGGCACCGCTGGATAAACTGCTTAAGAACTCGAAAGGCGTGTGCACAAGAGGTAGACTCGTCAAAACCATTCTGATGATTCATTGAAAATGCTCCAGAATCATGTTCATGACCAAATCCTAATAGAGTGCCTCCTTCCATTTCATTAACTAGGCTGTATTTGAGTAGAGCATTTACAGCCAGGTGGTGTATCTGCAAACAAATTAATAAATAAAAGTTAAATCACCGTTAATTTTTAAATTATTGTTCACTACGGAGAAAGTAACTTTAGATCATTGAACCTTTAACTCCACAGTTAAGTTTCTATAAGCTCCAGGATATGTAAGAACAGGTTGTTGGACCTATTTTCAAATAGCACAGCAGTCAATTTGAGCAATCAAATATAAGTTTAAATCATCAAATAATAATTAATAACGAGGGAAAATTATTCTTCGGAGACAATTGTGGCACAGTTTGAGCATCCATAGTATTTATCCAAAAACCATTGGAACCCACAGTTTAAAATCTTATCTTTATATCAGAGTGGTGAATTAGTTCATTTTTAGTCTGTTAACAGATAACATCTTTTACAAAATAAGAACATGTTAAGCATGGTTGTCATGTTATAAAGAGTTGTTACTGCTTAATATTTGTAAAAGAATAAATAAAACTCAGAGTGGTTGAGTACAGTACAATAACCGCAGCTTTCATAAGCATACAGAAATCAATTTGATTCCCAAAGAATAATAATAACACCAACAATAATACAATTGTGAGAATAGAGCACTAAGTAATTGCAAAATTGATAAGACGTAAATATTAAGGTCCGCAAAAAATTGGGGTAATAAAGAACCAAAATAACTATGTGGCATACCTCGTCAACAAAACAGCTATGTTCGTCATTAATCCCACCTAAATCTGGAAGGCCATCATCAGATATCCAAAGCACCTGCAAAATGGAAATCTCCTTTACGAATTATCCTTTTAGGAACTACATATAATGAATTACAAAATATTCAACCCTCTCCTCCAAAAAAACCTAAACCCACATTTGAACATACCAAAGATAAAATTATTTTGCTCTAGTGCGGACACAAGATGTAAAACGTCAAAAACAAAGAAAGAGCAATTAATTTTCATTTTGTTAAAAGTAATATGAAGTATGTTTAAATATTACTCAACCCTACAAAACTAACATGGTAAAATTTGCACTCATTTATATACTATAAGTTGACCATATTTTTAATCAGTGGGACATGCAACACATTCTCTCACACCGAAAACTGCATCATCTTGAAAGTGGGATGAGATATTTTTTAACAGTCCAATAGCGACCAAATAGATCCAACAAGCCGGTTTTGTAGGATTCAGTTATACCTAAACCCACTTTCTAAGAATGATATTACAATAACTTCAATCAAATTAAAATTAAAACCTGTTGATTATCATGCAATGCTCTTGAAAAGAAGATATCTGTCATATATATGAGCCAGTCAAGTTCAAAGTTCCCCGGTGGTACCTGCAAAAGACATGCATAAGAAAACAAAATGTTAGACTTATAAAATAAAACTTCTCAACTTATATTTCCACTCCAGGGACAATTAACTGCACGTAAAGAGAGCTACATTGTTTTTACTTGTCCTAAAAAACCACCTTTGTAAATTGAACTTTTCCTAAACTATAAATTTCTTTTACAAACAAATATTTTTCTCTATTTCTTTTATAATTTTCCCTCAGATATGCTAATAAAAATTGAAGTACTTACATGGGCATATCTTGAGAGAGCAATTCTTTGATTTAACCATTGGACTGATGCAGCACAGCGTTGCATTCCAACTTTACCAGCAGTTTGTTGCCATCCAAGAATCTAAACAATGCCAAAATTAAATATATTAAGAAACAAAAAAAAAAAAAAGAGATCTAAAAACAGACATGCTAGAGAAGGACTACTTGTTTCAAACATTTTTACCTGGTACTGACTATCACGTGCATTATAAGGAATACTCAGGCATGGAAAATCATCCAGAGCTCGGATGCCCAATTTTACTAATTGAACATTTGGGCATTCAATGACAGCAACCACAGGCACATGATTTTCCCTCCCATGACTATGATTACAAGAGAATTACGAAATAAATCAGTCCAAAATATGTAAATAGAATATTGCATTTTAGAATTTCAGAGCTTATAGAATTTCATAAAATAAATAGCTCAGAAAGCCGCAAAATCTTTAAAGGATCATAAAGATTGAGCATTGTAAAAATTTCAAGTTGTTATCACTTGTAATCTCCTTTTGAACATTAACAAATGTAACATGTTCACATAAGATCCATAAGATTAACTTCCTCAATACATGACATTCAAAATATGGAATTTATTGGTTAAAATCAAGTCCAGACCAGACAGAACAAACCTTATTTATATTATAATATAAACTCAAGTGCTACTAGGTTTTCTACTTTACTCATGATTCAAAATCTTGTTTCACTCTTGTTACACTACACAGGGACAAACCTGTCCTAAAAGAAATTGCATGATAAAACTCCCCCTGTTCTTTTTATGTCACATTTTAAGAACTTTCATACTGTATGAGAAAAGTCCCTCTAGTCTTCTTTATAAACCATCATGCTTGTTACTTTACAGAGAAAGTCACTTTATCAAATGTATGAAGCGTTAAATATTTTTTCCAAGTCTACCCTTCATCCACAATTTCATTATGCTTAATTCCTCTACCCTACACGTCCCTAAAAATGTTTCTACTTCTCCAATAACAGCATACTGAAATTTATGGGACACTAGAAAGATAATTAAGGTGAAGAGAGAAATTAAAACAATTAGTGAGATATAAAGAAGTGTAGTTCAGGAATGTTCAAAAGAGTTATTGTAAACCAAGATAGAATAGATAACCTGTGACCATTTATTGCTCTTTGCATCACTGTTTCAGCATCCTTGACATGTGCGACATAGTCCACCTGTATATAGGACATAATTATGCTCAAGCAAGTTATACTACAAAGTAAACAATCAAAAAAATGTAGTAGTACCTTAAAATTAATGTCATTCCTCAGAGGTGGCTCAATAGACAACGTCTGGCAAGCATCATGAAATTGTCTTTCAAGAAAATTCGGAGATAAATCTTTGTTTTGATAGGGATTAACCACCACAACAGATATTGCTTTTGATGCAGGAAAATATCCAACATATATAGCCCGCCCCTCAGAGATGCTGAAGTTCATAAAGGAGTAATGAACGTAAAACTAAAGCTTTAAAAATATTGCAAGAACAATAAAAAAATAACATTTAAGTTTTAAATCAAATGCAACTATATGTTTTTAACACATAAATGATAGAAGAAAATAATTTCTGGATAATGATCCTCCACTTACCTGTGGTACAAATAAAAGAAGGATAAAGATTGTTCAAGATAAACACATTCTGTCGTAGTCTTCATGTGCAATTCACTCAAATTCCATGGTTCTTGTAGACTACGTTTATTAGCAGTTTTGTCCACCTTACATACGCAACCAAGCTGGACTATTGCATTAAAGTCCAGTGGCACCTTAGTTTCATATATTCCCTGACATAAAACTTGAGTCCGTTAAATTCATGTAACTACACTGATCATATAATTTTTACACTATGAATATAATATAATTTAAACTCTTGATTGTAACTTAGTAACATAAATCCAAGAATTATACACGGGTTGTAAGAAATAATTCAGATTTCAGAGAACTCATATTTCATCCAACATAAAAGATCCTGACAGTTTGGAATACAATTTGACCTTTTGCACATTGCCGCAGTCATGTATGCTAAAAGTTTATATTAAAAATACCAGTTCATACAACAACTTTTATCAGTCAATGTTGAAAAGTTCTACTTTATCATGAACTAATCTAGTCATTTGCTACTCAAAATGAAAGACACATAATATGCCAGGAAAATATTTAGAATGAAGAGTGCATATTCACTGCCTTGCTCTGAAGAAAAAATAACTAGAACTATATTTTAATAAGCATACTCTTACTACCAATAGATGGCAACACAGAAAAAACTATCTTTAACACTACATCACATTAATAACCAAATAGAGGTGAAACAAAAAATTGTTACTCCGTTCAATAACTTTTTGTATATGTTAAATTCCAATAATTTAACCATTGATTATATCGATATGATCTCAATGATTATGCACACCAAATTTTCAAAAAATTGGGAATCTATAATTAGATACTTATAGTAGACGTTTACTTATATTTTCAAAATTTATGTCTGAAGTTTTATAAATATTAAGTTCATCTATGAAGTGATATCTTTTAAAAAGATTGGATTATTAAAATTTAATATATACAAAGAATATTATTGAATGGACTAACTTGATCCTCGTTCATACTACCTACACACATACAAGATGATTAGTAAGTATGCTGACCTCAACATCAGGATCCGCTAGAAGAGTTGCAAGTTTTTTGCTTACTTCCCCATATTGAATTTCATTAATCGAGACCTGCAAATTTTCAACGTAATAATGATATTAAATGAAAAGGTTAACAAAATCTATTAAAAGTAAAAAAAATAGAAGCAATAACACCACAGTACCGTACCTCATATAAGTTATAACTATGCCTTCCATGAGGAAGAGTCTTGTTAACACGTTTACCAATAAATTCTTCATTAATTGGGGATCTTGAATTGAGGTAAAAGACTCTAGGAACAGAAACTGGAATCTTATGCATACTCCCATCAACAACAACCCAAGCAAAAAATTGGCCTATCAGTGAACTGGGAACTAGTTGTATTATCTGAACACAAAAATGAATAAGGAATTTTAAAAATCATACCAGTCATATTGAAAATTGACTACTTGCAAAAATTTAACCTTACCTGCCAGTGACACTTCGTTAAGTCTACCTCAAGCCTTTTAAGATACGAACTGACATGACTTCTGCCAGGATTCCTTTTACCACTCATTTGTTCAGAAACACCATTTACACGATTAGATGTCTTTGATTTCTCCAATCTGGGAAACAAATATCTCTTCACTAGTCAGGTTTTTGTCCAACACTAAAGACTAGTGTCATACAAATTCTGAAACAAAAATAATTTCATAATTTACAAGAACATACTTATATAGTAATGCTAAATGCCCCTTTCAAGCTTTTGTATGCCCTAACACTATTAGTTATCATATTAACTGGTGTCTGCTAATAAAATTACAGGCATATAAAGCAGAAAAGAAAATTATTTCAGTAGAAGATCCAGAAGATGTAGGTTTATACATTGTTTTAGCTCTTTCAAACAACCCAAGACTTTCTTTTGGGACTTTCTCTGCAAAAATGGGAAAAACCACCCCAAAGAGCTTCCTAATATCAATGCATGAACTAAATATTTAAGTAGCAGTGAGCACTTTACCTTTGCTTCTTTCTCCTTTCCAGGATATTTTTCCATATTCGCTTCTTTACTTGAAGCCATCCCTGATAATCAACAGTTCTGTCTACATTTTCACATGTTTCACTTTGTTGTAATGGTGAAAGTACATTTTTCTTGCTGCTATTATCTTTACTATGCTCTTGCTCCATATCTTGTTGATCACTGAGCTTCCTTGAATTTTGTTCATTATTAGCTTCATAATGCCTTATAATTGGTCTAGGTCCGGGCGTAGAACTCCTACTCTTGTTTCCAAAGTCCTCTAACTCATTAAGAATCTCATCATCCATCACAAGAGGGACACAATTTGAGTCATTATGCTTTTTTGACTGCTCATTCCTGTTCATTGATTTAAAGACATCAACTAATTTCCGTTGGCGAAACCTGTCCTCCTTCTCACGAACTTTCTTGTGCAACCAATCAGGATGAACTACCCTAGGGACAGGATTTGAAACCTGCTAGCATTAAACTCCTTTAGAAAAAAGAACAAACAATAATGGATTATTTCAAATCAAGAAGATAAAAATTCAATACACCTTTTGCATTGCAGCAGGAATAGTGACAATTTTTTGAATTGCAGAACTAAGCCGCTGCTTGTAATAGGACCAATCAATTATCGAACGAATGGCAACTTCATGCGAGACCTTGCACCATTTGCGGATATAGAACTTCATTACCTCTGCATACATTAAGCATACACACCTATTTAGAATATGAAAGAATAAATTTGTTATTATCTGTGAATTAAAGAAACCCAAAAATAACAAGTTACCAGCATCAGTTTCAAATATTGCCACAGGAATAGCACGCTCGCTAACTGGTGTGCCCTGCAAAGGCAATAACTTTTTAAAATAAAAGTAACTAGGAGATAAAGATGATGTGATTATTGTAGACAGAATGAAAAAGGAAAATACATATTTGCAATTCATGAATTTTCCATATAATACATGGAACACACCTTTGGTTCACTTGCAACTATATACTGACATCGAAGACCTTTATCTTTGACCATTGTATCTCCAAGAAAGTCAGCTAGACGTCTAGCAGTGGTAACAGCACAAGACTTCTGCTCACCATAATCAGCTAAAGATTTGCTCATGGTACTTGATTCTGATATATAATCAAGCAACTCACTGTCTGCTATATCCTTTCCCTGGTTCTGTATGACACAATGAGTTGAGAAAATAAGGAAACAAAAAAGTTGTACCTGGTCATGACCATCAGTATCTTAAAACTAATTTGAGCAAAACATATATGAACTCTATTAAATAATCATTAAATTATTATAGAAACTAGAAATAAACTAGCATACATCAAGAAGATCAAGCCAGCGGTTTGCCACTGAAGCAACAGCTGAATAGCATTCTTCTAATGTTGAACCATGGAGAAACTTGTCAAAAAGTTCAGCCTGTGACAAGAAAAGTGTTTCACATAAAACAAAATTGAAAACAGAATAACAATAAAAAGCAACCTCAACATTGAACAAAATGTTTTCTTTTAAATGTGATGACAATGTATAAATAAAAAATACATAGAAAATTTCATCAAAGCTGTTAGATGAACCAATTCAGAAAATAGACACCCACGAAGTATAATTTTGTCACCAACTTCTGTTAAAAAATTCAACCATTACGTAAAAAAACATTAAGCCATCCACTTCAATCAGTTTTGATCCACAAATGTTACAATCCTTACTTATCAGTCTGGTATTAAAAACACTGACAGCTTTATCATTCTCACGCACAAACATCAGGGAGAAAATAAAATTATATATCCTTGTTATTATTGGAGCATATTGTATGGCATTGCAATTGAAGATGATGATTACACTTCTTTTTCAATATACCTGGAAAACTTTGATTAGCTTCAATTCACCTCTTCGCTTGATCTCAAAACCTTTAAGTTCTGCAAGGGTTCCATCATCATTAAAAACAGCATATCGCTTTTTAATTAAAATTCCTTCTTCCTTGGAAGCAGGAAGGATCATTGCCTACACCAAAGCAAAGCCATTTAAGTCATTTACATATAGTAAATCTTAGAATTTGAATTTAAGACTAACTTAACCCCTTAAAATTGGTTTGAGACCTAAGGGTGCCTCCCAACACTATTTTAGACTTATCTCAAGTCAAAATATGACTTAAGTTTTTCTCAATACATTCTCTCATCCCTAGAACAATTGGGTTCTGTGAGCAAATAATATGATAGGTGGCCCAATAATATATCTACAATAAACTCAGATATCATCTTAGATCTTAAGCCAACACCACAAATCTACTTGTGGAGTGAGAATTGTCCCCCACTTATATATACTATTTTAGTCTTACCACTGGTCAATCAATAGTAAAACTCAAAAAAACATGTAAATCATAAAATATGGCTACATTTTACCTTATATGGTCCATCCACCTCAAATTCAATAGAGCATTCACTATGAGTTGTATAAGTTTTCCTCATTGGATCTGTGAGTGTCTGTCAGAAAATTGAAAGAATGAATTAATAACAAGCAATAGCAAAGCAACTGCCCTAACTGCAAAACACTGAAGCAGAAGAATCTGCATCAAATTGTGCTAATAAAATTACAAGCTGACCTGATATTGATCATTTGTATTATTTATTGCCACATCAACATTAAGCATAACACAAGGGTATGATATTGTAAACTTCTTCTTTGAGTCTCTGAAATCCATTAAATATGATAATCATTAATTGATTCTATCAACAGCACTCAAAATGATTGATAATTAGATAGAGAAAATGACAATTTGGAAGAAAAAACAGGTAAAAAAGTAGGAAGCAACAGAATATATTGCCTACAGCTGACACCTCAAACTACACTTAAGGAACGAGGAATGATACAAGAACATCCAATCATCCTTATTAACAATTAGACACCAAAATAAGTGTCCCTTAATATTGGAAGTCAGCAATTTCCTAAATTTCTTCATTATATGAATAAATTAAACAATGATTGTCTTAGTTAAGCCACAAAAAGAAACACAATCAATTAAAACTTCAAAACATGTAGTGTAATTATATATATGAATAGAGCATACTCTGTTTTAAAAGTAAAATTTTCCGGAAAGGATCCCGGTAGTGCACACCAAATACCATCCGTGTCTAGTTCAAGTGGTTTTCCTATTTTTTCTACTAGCAAGCGAGCATTCTGGATTATTTTTGCACCAGTATATGTCACTACTCCAGCCATTTCCATGGAATACCATCTTGCACCCCTGTAAGATAAACATCAATGCAAGGGATGATTCAGAAGAAAAAATAGCAAATGTGACTAATGAACTCCAATGATGAAACTTCAATAAAATATGGAGGTCAATTTACTCACTTGCGCATGACATATCCATAAAAGGAATTAAGTATGCACTTGTGAGCAAGTTGCAATGAATCATAGAGCACAACCATATCCTGATTTGCATGAAATAATTAAAGTTACCTGTCATAATACTGTATTGTTCATAGTAAATGAATAAATTGTTGAAGAACCTACAAGTTACAAATATCTTTTATACCTGTGCTTCTTGGATCTTCATAGAATTTCCACTAGCCTTGGCCTCTGACAATTTTCCCTTCCAAACCTTATTGAGACCTTTATATTCGTATCTTCTATCCCGGAAACTTGAATCAGATAGCACAAAACAAGGGCTTAGAACAACACAACAAACTAAAGAAAAATGCGGAGTAGAAATTCTCTAAGGTTAACACACGCTCTATCTATGTTCCTCAGATTATGAACATATAAGGAGATAATTTCTGCTTCTAACTACATATGCAAAGGTTAACATTATTGTTCAAAATTAATATTCAATGATCATCACTCACCTGCGAACAGTGTCAACATAAAATGGATTTTCACGCATGCAGATTCCCGCTTCACGAACTTCAGTTACAGGTTTGTTGAGTACCCGCTTATACGCCTGTGGAATCCATCAAGATTTAGTAATCATATATTATTTAATCAAACACGTTCAATGAAACAGCCATAACCTTCTGGCAGTATTTCTTTAAACGATCTTTCAGTCTTAATTGTTGCTCGGTCTTGGGAAGGTCAAGAAAAGATTTTGATGACCTCTTCTCAGAATAACGGGATAAGGATTTGTTGTTCTCAGAATCATCAACAAACTCTGATTCAATCTGTGTCTTTAAAGCATAGTAGTCACTGAAGGATTTCAAATAAAAGTGTCAATCATTTCTTAATTTTCCAAAAATGTGCTCAAAAGATCTACAGAACAGGAAACATTAAGCGAAAATAAAATTACACCTTTTCTTTGCCATGAATGTTTCTCCACGCCAGACCCACTCAAGCTTACGTAGGCAAGTCTTTCCAGGACGATTAAAATCACATGCAGTGCAGACTTCATCAGTAACAATTGATGGTGGCTGCAAACAGGAATGAGAAGAATGAGAGGTTCATATTTATCAGAATTTCAAAATTCAGGATGACAATCCTAGTGGGACATATCAAGCAGAAAACAACAACGATATCCTTAACTCCAACCATTTATCAAATACTTATCCACACTAAATGTTTGCCATAAAAAGCTAAGAAATTGCTGTGATAATGTGGTGAGATGCATTGCCTCTATCAACAATAATCACAAGTGTGTAAGACCACAACAAACTCCATGCCACCAGCTGAGTATTTTTATGTACACCGTCAGGGACTACATAAATGCCGTATTCACATTAAATATGGCTCAAACTGCATATTATAGTCATCCTCTTAACTTTTACTAGTCTTATTCACATTATTTTGAAAAACCATCTAAGAAAAATGGGAGAACACTGGTGATATTTTAAAACGGACATATTCAAAATAATCATGTAACACAGTGTAATGCAGGAACAGAAAAATTCAAATAGATAAACACGTTCTCTGTTTTGATAATTAAATTCTTCAATCTATAGTAGTGGTGAAGACTTATTTTTAATTAGTAAAACTCCTGTACCAGGGACCCATGCAAAAGGAAGGTCTACCAAGTGTGTTCACAAAGGCCTAAATTGAAGGTCCAATTGAAATTAAAAGAAGGGGGGTGAAATGGTTATGGAAAAAGATTAAAATGAGAAAGAAAAGCTACAGTATGAGAATGTGAAACTGAGAAATAGGGGAAATCTTTATGTGATAGGGATCATGCATATCTTTTTTCTTTTCAGCAGATAGCTTGGGGGCAAAGATTTTATTCCTTGGCTGGGGCATTTTGCTGTCTTTTTTAATCAAAAATACACTCTCCCTTCTGTTGGATAGTATTTATTTCGATCAGCCTGCATATTCTGCTAAAGAGCAATAATATAAAATACAAACCTCATCATACCTGAAGTCGGTTTGTTAAAATTATGTTTGGATACATAGCAGCTACATCCAGATGATAAATGAGGGGACATTCTTCACGTGTTGGTGCATCTCGTAATTGTACAAGCTGCATGCACAATGAGAAGTAGTCATGTCTTATTCAAGCGTATTGTAATATTCAGCCATTTAGATCACAATAAACAAATGTACATATCTTAGTCAATGTAATGACATATGAATAGCAAATAATGATCCTAAAATCATAAAACCAAACAATTAAATTACAGATTTACACATGATTATAATAATACATAAGTAAATACACAAAAATTTGACCAGACAAAAATCAGAATCAGTACCTTTTCCATGATTGCATTCTTTACTTCATTATAATTAGAAACAGATTCCAAATCCATCTTACCCTCCACTGTTACAGCATACTGTAGATCTCGATCAAGGTTGTTGATCAGTTGCTGGAACCATGCCACTTCATGGTTAGTCAAACATATTTTAAGAAAGATAAACAATATCATAATGGAGTTACAAAAATATAAACTATTAGAATTATGGTTTTCATGTCTGTTCCAGTGATCCACCATACACACAAAAGATTTCCTTATTTTGCAAAGAAAATAGCTATAATTGAAAGAAATGATAACCAAACATATGAAAATTGTTAAAAGATTGTATGGCATGTTTATAATAAAAAGGAGAGCTAGTCATCAGTAAAGTAATTTAAGATAGAAACAACAAACCTGATAAGCAGATGGCTCTAGTGTAAAACTAGATGGGATATCAGATCTGAAAACACCACTTTCAAGACATTCCACATGACCACCAATGTAAGTCTCACTCTCAAGAAGACGATTATTATAAAACTTCTCTGGATCAGATTGGTGTTTGTTAGGGCATATAACATTGGCCTTGTATGCCTGTAAAAGATGCAAAAACAATTAAACTGAAACTAGAGGCCGTTAGATGAAAAACTTTAAGCAGAGAACTCCACCAGGAATGAACATAAGAGCCCACCTGCACCATAAGCAACATTTCGCAGAGGGTTCCACTACCTTTACGCAAAACCTCATCTGGTGGCATAGGTATAATGGTTGAAAGAGAGAAAATAAAGGGATGAACATATGTTGTATATAAGTAATAAGTTGACACAGCATCAGAAACAGAATAGGAGGCCATCATCTGCAAATACATTTAAAAAAATGATTAAGATGTCTCATGACCTGGAAACCTAACTTTTCAGATTTTCCAATGTCAAAGTAGAACACATCCTAACCCTGAGAAAAAGTCCAGGGATGACAATTAATGCTCCTGTCCAACATAAGGCATGGTCTTATGAACAATTTCATAATTTTTTTTTTCCCTTAAGATGCATATCATGACTGGTGTTCGGGGTAAATTAGTGTAGATAAGTAGGGGGAAATTCTCACCCAATGAACTAGTTTGTGTTTCAAGTTAGGGTCAAACCCAATATGTAAGATGATATCATAGTCTAGGTCAATTAATGGGTCACTCACCATATTTCGCGTACACCAAGCCTAATAGTTTTGGGAAAAACTCCAATCATAAATTGACTAAAGCTAGTACCAGTAATGTATGTAAGTAGAGGGTGACCCTCAACCTATGAGTTAGCTTTTGAGGTTTAAATTAAACCCAAACTCAAAATCTAAGAATGTATCAAAGTCTATCATAAATCCATTAAAGGGGTACCGACCAAATTATCCATGTAATAAGCATGTCAATACATATAATAGTGTTAGGCATCACCAGGGTATTGGGAGAAAAACCCAAATTTCACTTCGACTGGTGATAAGACTAAAACAATGTATACATGTGGGGAAACCCTCGTCTCACAAGTTGATTTTGTGAGATTAAATTATCAACTAGAGACAGTGCCAAGATAATGTACATAAGTGGAGAGACAACCTTCATCGTATGAGCTAGCTTTTGGGATTGATTTAGGCCTCAACCGATAACCTAAGAAGCTCTATATTTGCCATAATCACAACAATCAAGGCTAACAAGACAAAAGGTATTCAAATAATTTTACTACTAATTCACACTCTATTTCACTAGTTCAAATTATTCATACCAAATACATCATATCAAATCAATTTAATAAAAAATAAAGACATCACTTCAAATGACTCATACCTGGGGCTTTTCCTTTGCAAATCGAACCATGTCTTCAGGATTCACCTCCAATGGATCATATCCCAACTTTGCTTTTGTAACAGCCTAAAGAAAAACAAAGAAATGTCATGTGAAGAAAGGACAAACTTGGTTAATTAGAAATTTATGAGCTGAGAACTAATTCCTGCTTTACTTATTATAACATGCAAGGAAACTGTTCAATTTAATGTAAAAATAAAGTTCTTTTTAAACTAACAAATATAAAATTCTAAAATGATTTTACCAATATAGTAAATAAATTATGCATAGTTAAGTCCATAACTTCTTGAGCAAATATTAGTTTGTCTTCATGCACACAACACATCCTCCTGCAGTTACAGGATGCCAGGATAAAACTGCTTACATTTCTGTTATGGTTGAAAATAAATGATACATTTCCAGCTTGATAATTCGTGTCACACCGAAAAAGAAATTTTTAAGCGTGAGTGTATAACTCCTTTGTATCAAATAAAACTGTTGCAATTAGTGTAGTAGATAGTTATAAATTAGCTGTAACTGATTTGGTTAGTTGGCTATAATTGTAATGTAACTTGTAAGAGAGACATTGGACTAAAACTGTGTGTAGTATAAGATAGAGTCCATTTTATATAAGTTGATTACAGTAGTAGTTATAGGAGATTTTATTCCTTTATATATATCCTTACTAACTATAAAGTTTCTAATTGAAAAAAAAATCATAAAATATAAAGATGAATAAATCCTTAGAGATAATCTTAGACACTCTAAAATATTTTAAGTCGGTATCATCAAATGTTTTTCATATTTCTTATACTCCTCTTAAATCTCTAGAAAATAATTCATTTCCCAACAAATAATTATAAAACATAAAACTTCTCTTCAAGACAAACAATGATATTAAGGGCCCGAGAAAATAGCTAGAATGATAGCTTAGCCACATAGCCTGAATGACTATATGCACGAGAAAAATTCATAAAAAATATTGTGAACTTTAAACCTAACTCAACCCCATAAAACTAGCTAATGAGGTGAGGTTTGCACCCACTTATATACTATGAAATTTCCTAATCTCTAGTCGATGTGGGATCTCCAACACACACCCTCACGCCGAGAGTGACAGCTCGTGCGTGGGATAACGTATTATGGGTGGTCCGATAACGATCCAATAGCAGGTGGCCTGATAAGCCTAACAAACATTCGCTAGGATAAACTCGAAAATGACTGTGATACTATATTAAGAAGTGAACTTTAAGTCTAACTCAATCCCATAAAACCGGCTAATGAGGTGAGGTTTGCACCCACTTATATACTATGAAATTTCCTAATCTCTAGTCAATGTGGGATCTCCAACAGAAAAACATGACACTTTATCACTTGTTTGCTCCAAAAGTGAGCTGGGCCCATGAAAATATTGGCCATATAAATGGTTAGATTTGTTTTCTTGTTTAATTCCTAGTCATTCAAACTGATTTCCTAATTTTTTAACTGGCTGAATGGGAAAAAACATTTTTTTTTCAAAAATATATTTAATATGGTTCATGAAAGAGAAGTTAGAACAAGTAGCTTATTTTGCCTTTTCTACATTGTATTGTTGATGCCTAGGGCTGGAAATAAAATAAGCTAGTTCAGTTTTCATGTAAAATAATTCTAGTCTCAATGCTAGCAGTTCTGAATTACATAAGAACATTATTAGGGCATTGCAGGTTCATATCTTTCATAAGACTTCTTGACTACACAAAGAAAAACTATTCAAGGCAAATAGTAGCTAGGATGTGCTTTTTGTTGGCAAGAGAGAAAATGTTCTTCTTTGCTCGAAGCTCACTTTTTTAAGTGTTCACTAACAGTACTCTCTGTTTGTTGCATTAAATTTCAATCTTAGAATGTAATGCAATTAGTTGTTTCACGATGTACAAAATGGAATTTGGCTAAAGAATTAAAATCTTACAGGAAGACTGCTATGCCAATAAATTGTGACGAAAGGAGTTAAATATATCAAATACAACGAATCTAATAAAATGGTCTACTGTGTCTTATGATTCTTATCAATACTCAGATACTGCTTCATAGGTAAGAGCGGGAAAGTCACCTTAACTATTGTCACCCTTAGTCCATTAGTAGCAGCCTCTGTGGCATTTACTTAATTGCAACATCAAGGTCTCACATTGACTAAAGATATGATTAAATTAAACCCAAATTCTAAGATGGTATTAAAACTCATCCTATATTGATTGTTGGGTTGGATTCACTAGCATCTGCCACACTCTGAGTTGGAAGTCCTAGGCATGAAGAAAATATAAGAAAACCACCTTATTTGCAATCACCCGTAGCCCACCTTAGTTGCATTACCTTAATTGCAACTCCAGGGGTGATCGTTTAATCCCCACGTTAAAACTATGATGTCAGCTTTACTTTAAAATCCTATGTGTTAATTTAGTTTCTTTCTTTATACAACAAAATATGAATGGTTTGGAACTTATCTATCAGTTTACTATACATAGGTTTAGTCCACTACTTCAATAAAATTCATAGATCAACCAAAATTTTAAAAAATAAAATAAAATAATATCATGGTAGGAAAACCGTAATGAAGTGAATAACGTTCATGATTAATAAAAGAAATTATGCAAAACAGCTGAGAAATCGAGATCAAACTTTGTACCTTCAGACCTTGACTCCCCTGAGGGAGATAACTATCACGTTTAACCCAAGCAAAACAATCCAAATGGCAAGCATATCTAGCACGACATTCCCCTTGATTTGTGTCACATTTGAATCCCAATTCCTGAAATATTAAATAACAAGGATGAAAATAGAAGAAGAAGAAAAAAAATACCAAATAAATGAATTTAAAAAGAAAACTAATGGGTTCCACAGCTTCACAATAAGTATAAAAACGAAAACCTGAATAACAAGCATACATGACTTGTCCCAAAACTTTGTGACATAACAGTCAAACTCAAGTTCAAAATACTATGGGAACAGTTGTCATTCTACAAGTTCAAAAGGTTTTAATAAAAAAAATATACATGCATCCAACCTAAAGAGATGGAAAATTGCAGGAAATGCTAGCAAGCACATTTTTTTTTTTATCAGCAATGAAGCACATTTTATTTAACATAAGTCAATTGCCAAAAGCAAAAGCTTAAACAACATACATCACTCATATTTAATCCAAGATGGGTTGCCCTTCGTTCCAGGAATGGCCAATCAAAAAAATCACCATTGTAAGTCACGTAGATACCAGGTTTCACCTCTTGCATATGAGAAAACCACAATCTAAGAAGCTCAATCTGAAAAAAAATAAAATAACAAATCTCAACAAATTAGACTCATCATCACTACAAATAAGGAAAACCACACAGTGGACAGATTTTAAACCTGTTGCTTGTGGATTCACAAGTACCCTTACCTCATTTTGAACATTTGTCACCTTAAAACACCCTTCAAACTCTGGTTTTGGAGTGTACTCTATATCCTCTATATCATCCCCAACACACTGGGGACAAAGAAAATAAATTATTTAAAGTTATTAGTCCATGACAATGACTAATGCCCTACATTACAGTTTCTCATGGTGCAATTTCTGGATCAGTTAACAACCACATTTGATACTTAATAACTGAATAATTTGTTATATTTCAATTTCTACATACTTTGCTATTGAAAAAAATTATGTTATCTCTGGTTGCATATCTAAAATTCAAAAAATAAGATCGCAACATTATATTCAATTTTATTGCAAATCAATCAACCTCGTGTGCATACAAAATTGGGGATGTTTTAGAAATATAAACCACTTGCAAGTAAAGAATCTGAATAAAATGAACCATTTTTTAAAAGAAAGAGAAAGAAATCAGAAGATATTGATCACGAGAATACTGATGATAAGAGGCTTTTGACAAGATGTATGGTGATTTCCTTCAATTAAATAACAGAGCCAGAATGCAGGAGAGATGGCATGAAAATTATCATGACACTTACCTCTCTATTTATGATTAAATACCCTTGACCATCTATCATGTATGAAATCATCATAACTAAATCATAGTCAGCATCAGGAAACTTTAATGGAAGTTTCGTGGTCTCAATGTCAAATGCACAAACACGAACTTCGGCGCGCTGTAGAAGATCTGTCCTCTTCTCAAGTGTTACCCCATTATTAGACACTCCAACATCATACCACTGGCCACACCGTATATCTAGGTCACATTTTTTTGTAAGTGTCATGATAAATATACAATGGCGTAGCAATCGAAAATAGGATAACAGCATAGACATTAAAAGCACAAAAAAAGAAATATCAAAAGGTACCACTGTCAATGGCAAAGCGAACATGATAAGGAACATCATATTCTCGAAGATCAGTCAAGCAATCTAGAAAATCCTGAGGTTTATGTTCTCTGCTAAGCAACAAGATCAGGTAAGAACAAAGATTTAACTACAATTATCTGAGATGAAAAAATATGCCATTGCATAAAGGAAGTGATATGCGAATGCGAATATTTTAAAAGTGATTTACCTTCTTTCTGTTGACATGGACACAAAGGCTTCTGTGGTATCAGATTTAGCCTTATTTCTTTCAACTGAAGGCATGAGGTCTCTCTTCACGTCCATCAATTGTTGTACGGTATCAAATGAAAGCTTTAAATAAGATTTTCTTAACCCAGATAAATGGTTTTTCTGTCAATAATCATGAAAGCATCAGAATCCATTTGCAAGTATAAAGGAAGCAGGTATAACCTATTTGAATCAAAGCAAAATTAAAATTTTAAAGAAAATCCAACCTCAAGATTTAATTTTCAGAAAGCCATTGTCAAATGCACAAACAATAGCAAGAAACTAATGGCAGACTATATGAAGACAAAGTGTATTCACTTAATTTCTGAAGACTCTGGAAAAAAAAAATAGCTAAATCAAATCCAATTAAAAATATTACTGGAGCTGAATGTTGTATTTTTAAAGATGTTTGTCATCTATCAGACAAAGTGAAGCAGACAGGACATCTATAAATTGCTTACAAGATTCAGGTCTTCTTTCTCTATAATTTCAATATCAGCAATCTGACCTTCATAGCGTCTTCTCAGGTATGTTTCAACATCCATCTCCATTTTATCCTATTAAATTAAATTTATACAATCATAATTAACACCAACATCATGATTGTTGCTACAAACAAACACTGAATCAGAATACATCCACAATGGCAATGAACGCGAAGTTTAGACCAAACTTATAGCCACAGCCCCACATATGATACAACTGAATGTTCACACCTACCTTTGTAGCTACATAAAAGTACGGCCGAAATCTGAATTTTGACTTGAATGAAGAGCCATCCTGCAAGCAGGATCCAATCAGTAAATCATTCCTTAAACCAGGTCACTCTTTGGAGGAAAAAAACTTCTAACAAAAACAAGCTTTACCCCAAACAGTACCTGTGTAACAAAGTAAAGATCCACACAACTGTATACTTTGTAACTGTTTTCATCCTCAACAGATGACTGCAAAAGTATGTAAAAACATGAATAAGCTCATCAGAATGATATATTGCAGCAAACCAACTAGTTGAGACTGTATATTGTGAACAGGAACCAAAAAACGAGACATTTGCATTTCAATCACTCATTCAGCGTAGCTATGTGATAACGGTTTAATTCACACATAATCAATGCTAGTGAATTGCAATAGTATTGTTGTACTTACGGATGCAAGAGTGAGTAGCCATCCGAGTCGCTTCTCGCCCTCTGAAAACAGATCGAACCCTAATTTAGCTTCGAGCTCATCCTCGGGGCTGCGGTTCAGCTTCCGCTTCTTAGGTGCTCTGGTGTCTCTCCGATCACGTCGCCGACCATCGCCGCCCATTGTTGCCTCAACGAGATCAAAGATGATTCTGGCGTAGACTCTTTTGAATTAAGGTTATGAGAGTTTGGAAGAAGCTGCTGAGAGTGGGAAATATCCTATCAAGACATTTTCCCGCGCTTTTTGCCCGGTTGCAAAGTAAAGTTTGGCTTGCAAAGAACCAACCCGACGAACCGGATCGGTCCAAGTTGAATAAAATTTTAATTGGTTCGATTCTTTTGTTAATCTCTCATCTATGAGGTGGCATTGTTACATTGGAAAAAAAAAAAAGAGTATTATCTCAATAAACAATTTTAATCTCTGTTATCGAAGTTCTCTCATTTTTTTTAACTTGAACTTAACATAGAAAAATAAGTTAAAACAGTGTAAGATGTTTGCTAGAAAATGGAAACTAATATATTTAATATCTAAATATATAAAATAATAACATTTTTTGCAAAAAGAAATTCATATTTTAATTTACAAAATATTCCACGATAATGGAAAATGTCAATTTGGAAAGACATTCTTTGAAGGTAACAAAAAAACTATATTTAAATAATTATATGTAACCACCTATTTACTATATCATACTATCTTTTTTTTATGTAAAACTTAATAAAATTAATAATCGCAAAAGAAAATGAAAAAAAATACATTTTTGGTATTTACAAGAAGGTCACTTTGCCAAATAATTCTATAGTCTTAACTGGATGCTTTTATCTTCAAAAAAAATTTAAGATCACCTAGACCTGTTGAAAATAATTAAATAAAAATCAAGATATTTAAATTAGAAGCCAATGAAACAAGCAAACTATCTCTACATAGACATTGTTGTTAATAAATTATTAACAAATATAAACAAAACAAAAATGTACCAAAGTATTATTAAAAATAATAATAATATACAAGGAATAATAATAAATTGGTAATAAATAATTATTGTTATGACATGCTGTCTCAATGATAACACAAAATTTTATTCGTTCTTGATAATTATCACAATATTTTTCATGGAAAACATTCACAATGGACTACAATGAATTTTTTTAAACAAAACTTGCTTCTACCCTTTACACATTAACAAATTATGCTCTTTAATCCATTTAATATTTGTTATTAAGAGAGATTGAATATATCACTAAGAGTTTGACATTTTCACTAAGTGGTTATTGTAGTAATTGTGTTAAACAGAAGCCATTGTCGATTCCAAAAGGATAAAAACTTATCAGATCATACTATAAAAGAAATATGATTATAACTAAGGCTATGTATAGAAAAATGTGTTTATAACTTATTTAAACTTATCTTATGACAATAGTTCTTTTAAAGTAGTACTAAAAACTTATAAACATAGTTTGTAACATGTCGCCAAGTTATTTCCACTTTATTTTAATTATAACGTTCTCCAAATAACTTACAACTTATATTAAAATTATTTAACCCTGTTTTATTTTTCAATATGAAAAATAGAAACAACTTATACATAAAACACTTATATGATAAGTACTTATTTAAGTTGTTAAACCAAACAGTCCTAGTAATTAACAATATAAGTCTCCCTTCAAACCTTGAAAAACCAACAATTTCTTACAAAACTGTTCCTAAATTTGACCATACACAAAATCCAATTAAAACGTCAAAGAGATATGTGTGTTCTAAACCTATTACAGTTTAAGCTCATTAATCAGTTTTGCCTCCTTCAAAGACCCTGCAACATGAATAAAAAAATGAAGAAAATGCACACAATTATCATTGATAGACCAAATGCTAACAAAAACAACACCAATACGCATACCATTTCAACATTATTAGGTGACATTTTAAATGAGGTGGCATTGTATATTGTAAAATAAAAATTGCACTCGTTAATACATGACAAAATGATAGAAAAGTAATCACGTTAGGAAATACAAATATACATTCTTAATCAAACTAATTAATGATTCTAATTAATTTTTTTTATAAATCTTATGATTTTTATTATTCAAATTAACAGCACAAAAATATATTCTTATTCAATTCCAGATATATATAATTTAGAGCATAATTAAAAAATATATGTTAAGTAAAATATTTATTATTTGAAATTTTAAAATAAAAAAGCATTTATTCCGATTCAATTTAAAGAATGGTATTAATACATATTTTAATTCAAATTTACATCATATAAAAGAGTATCTAATGATAGTTATTGTTGCTCGGTAAAATTAAGAATTCTTACTGCATCTCTGTCAATTTCATTTAATTTTTTTGTGGAAGACTATATTTATACATGAAGAAAAATAATTTTCTCCATTTCTTCTGTTATAGGATTGAAATGCCATGAGTTAATGCATATATATATATATATATACCCACACATATGAATACAATTATTCTTAAGGTGTATAATTTTATCATTTACAAAAACAAACAAAAATATCATTAGCATTTTTCTTTGTTAACAGTCATGATTAAATTAAAATTTATTGAAACGTTATTTATGAGATATGATTATAGTCATTTGTATGTATGTATCCATTTGAATCATCCATTCACTTAATTAATTTTAATACAATTTACTTAAAGAATGATTCTTAAATACATTTTTATTTTTTTATATTGATATATTTTCACATTTAAATTCCAGTGTTAATTTTTTATTAAAAACATTCAATTAGGTTCACTAAATCAAATGGTCCAAGGAAACTCACAAATTTCTGGTTCAGAAAATGATGTTGTTCAGAAGCAAAACTTTGAAGGAGAAATTTTAGTGACTGCCAGCAACAGGAAGGAACCAGAGAATATGAACCATCTATTTTCATATTATCAAGGTATTCACCACAAATCTCCACATGAACAAATTCCTCTTTCAAAGTGATGGAACCTATTGGCATCCCTTACAACAAGGGTCCTTTGGGAGACTTTTGATGCTATCTTAAAGAATGCATGACAATCATCACAAATTCGAAGGTTTTTTGTGATTCGAATGAAAGTACTGTTTGGTGTAACAAGCAGACCATAATCAAGGGCCAACCTTTCACTATGTCTGTATAACATATGTGTTTTCTCTTCTTCACTAACATTGTGGAACACAAACTTCGTTTGAGCCCTATACCCTCCTTTTCCCAGAAGTTTTGTAAACTGAGCTAGTTTTAGACAAATATCATCAGACTTTGGATGAGACTTGTCCCTTGCCATGAAGGTATGAATCTTATTTTCTACCTCAATCCAACTGCATCCTGCTGGTGTCTTCTTCTTTCCCTTCATTCTCAACCTCACTTCTTCAACATCATTCCATCTTCCATATGCTCCGAAGATGTTTGATATCAACACATTTTCCTGAATTCTCTGTATCCGATTGTAAGAGCTTCTTTGCTGCAATCTCTCCCAATTCTTTATTAGAATGAATGCAAGAGCACACCAAACTTCAGAAGTAGGTTTGATAGGCATGTTTCTCACAAAACGATGAGCCTCTTCGAGGGAATTGGAACGGCTGAGGAGATCAACCATACAGGCATAATGTTCTGGCCATGGTTCCAATTGATATTCATATTTCATAATATCGAAAATCCTCTTACCTTCATCCATTAACCCTGAATGGCTGCATGCATTTAATAAAGCTAAAAAGGTTATATGGTCAGGAATAACATTTTCATCAGTTATTTTCTTGAATAAAGCAATGACCTTACTTCCACTAGGGAGCTAGCAATTGGTCCCTCCAAGAAGAAACCTTTCCTGATCAGAAACCCATGAATCGCCTATCCTTTCTTCAATGAAGATAAACTAGCAGTGGCAGAGAGTGCACTAATGACAGCTATAGAATCAGGATGAATTTTAAATTGGTTTAGAATGTAGAAAAGTTCAAGAGCTTCAACTGGAAGTTCATTATGAACACAGCAGGTAATCATACTTGTCCAAGACACAATATCTTTGGATTTAATGGACTCAAATACACGTCTTGCATAATCTATATGTCCAACCTCTCCGAATACATTGACAATGGCATTTTGTAGCACTGTATCAGCTAAATCTCTCTTCAAAACATAACCATGAATCTCTCTGACAAAGTTTTTAGATTTCAACTGGGTACAAGCCTGCAAAACACTTCCAATCATCATGGGGTCAACAACCATCTCATCCACCTGAACCATCCGGAACAAATTCATTGCTTCCAGATGGCATTCATTCTGTGCATATCCAGCAATAACAGTTGTCCAAGAAATCAGATCCTTTTTAGGCATACATTCAAAAGCACGACCCATATATTTCAGACAGAAACATTTAGCATACATATCTATGTGTTCCCAATCTGCATATTAGAATGCATTCCATTTCTTATTACATAGGCATGAACTTACTTCCCTTTCAATAAATTTCCCAATCGGCCAGATGCGGCAATCAAGTTTAACACTGACACAAGATCAAACTTCAAGCCAGAACCCTGCATATCCCGAAAGTAATTTAGAGCATCACTATAGAGCTCATTTTGAACCAAACCGGAGAGCAATGTATTCCAAGATACACAATCCCTGCAAAGCATACTATCAAAAACTCTTACAGAATCCTCCATTCGACCACGAAACCATGAATTTCCATACCCAGTTTAACAAACGAGGGATCCTCACAACCTTGAAGAGCTGCAACAAAAGTATATGTATTACTCTCGACACCAACCTCCTGCATTTTTCTAAAAAGCGACAATGCCTCCAAACATTTTCCTTCTGCTACATGTGCCGAAATAATAAAATTCCAAGAAACAGTGTCCTCTTTCTCCATCATAATCCCATCGAACAGCACCCTAGCCCCATCAAGATCACCACACTTGGCATACATACTTATATGCGCATTACACACAAACACAACTTCACCATATCCACTCTTAATAGCCACACCATGAATTTCAACCCCTGAGCGGGTTTCACCAAGAGCACCACACGCTTTAAGCACAGAGGGAAAAGTACAAGAATCTAGCGCCACACCAAGGGCTTTCATCTCTCTGTACAACTCAATTGCTGCGAGGTATTTCCCACTTGACACAAACGCACCCATCATGGCATTCCAGGTAAAAATAGTTCTCTCAGTTATCTCATCGAACACTTTGAGTGCATCGAGCAAAGAGCCACATTTTCCACATTTTCCGTACATATGAACGAGCTTGGTGGCTAGAAACACCGAAACGTGAGATTTCAGCAAACAGGCATGCAACTATTGGCCTTTTGGAAGGGCTTTCTCAGTGGTGCAGAAGTCAAGGAGGAGAGGATGCGCGTGTTCGAGACGCGAGGGGGACGTGAGTGGGTGAGAAGAAAGGAGGGTTAAGGATTCAAAAGCGGGTTTGAGGATACCTTGGTTGAGGGTGATAACGGAAATGGGTTTGAGACCTGAGAGGATTGAAGTGGACATGGTGACTGTGCACGGGTGGAGCTGTGCCGCGCCGCGCCGGAACAAAGATCTCACGCGCGGAAGCCGCGAAACAGGAACACTAAATTAAAGTGATAAATAAATAAACAAATAACCTTTTTATTTCTTATTTTTTTGACTTATATATATATATATCTATTTTTTTCATAACATTTTTGTATTTTTTATAATTGATTCTATTTTAACCTCTACAATAATAGTTACAAGATGAAGTTATTTTAAAATATTATAAATTATGATCTTTTGAAGGTAGTGATGTGTTCTAAATTTATAACATTTTTTATTTTTTATAATTAACTTTATTTTAACCCCTAAAATAGTTGTTACGGAGCGGGAACTTTGGTTCGGACCGGGTCAATAAATAGGTAAACGGAGCCCTATAAAATTCGTTTATCTTCCCCAATCGTAAAGATCCTAAATTGTCACAGAGCTAGTTCGTCGTTCTTCTTCATCACAAATCTCACAATCGTTAGAGAAATTCATCGCCTCTATTCCATGTAAGCTCGTAAAGCCCCAACTCTATTACTCACTCACTGCACGATTTAGCCACACTCTTCTCCCAGATCTCGTTTTCCCCTTTTTTGTTATTTTAATCTAATCAAATAAATTTTACCGAATTCCCGTGTTTGGATCCTTTTCATACAGTGTGCCTTATCCATGATGCTGGTTTTTATCATTTCTCAATTTGTTGCTGTATTCGATTGTGTCTTCTCGATTAAATCCCGATAGTTTGTTGTTTTCCCTATTTTCGTTTTTAGCGAAATTGACGCTTCAATCTTGTTTTTCATCTGTTACGTGTGTGTGTGTGGCGGACGGGGGGAGATTATTCATTTAATGTTCTTTTGAATTATGAAACTGTGAAGTTTACTTCAAGTTGTGTAAAATAACATTAGGGTTAGGCATACCTTTGTTCCTAGGTTGTTGTTGCAAGTATTTGGTGATGTCAATTCTGTTCTTGTTCTTTTGGCACATATAGTATAATAATATTTGTTTGGACAACAATTGACGAATCTTTTGTTTACAAATAAAACCACCCACTATGCACATCCATACGGGACAGTGTGCGTGGTGCAAAGGCATGAACAGTTGCACCTGCTAGACTTGATAGTATACAATAGTACTTGGTGAAGAGATTTTGGAGTTGTGAGGAGAATGTAGCAAGAGATATTTTCTTGCTTACTGGAGTTTGGAAAATTGTTTTTTTTTTTGTACATGTAGAGCTTTTTCTAATGTGACATGTTAGATATTATCTGGTGAAACTGAGAACTGTCTGCACTGGATTATTGGTATATAGCTTTTGCATATTCTTGTTCACCTGAAAATCTCCACTTTATTTTATACAAATGACAAATCACAGTTGGGTGATTCGATTTTTTGGTAGTATGGTGCTTTAGTTATATATTTATCGCATTTTTTCCTTCTTTATCTTTTGTTTTTTCTCCTGCTTTGTTCTATGCTTAAGTTGGAACTAGTTAAAGGCTTCAAGTACTTCTCTCTATCTGCTGTGTTTGTGGTGGTGACAAAAGCGGGGGATAGCATTGCTGAAGTTCTGTTTTGTTTCAATTCATTTCATGCCATGTTTTCTTCTTATTTTATATAGTTGGGAAACAAATAAGATAATCATTGGCTTTGATATGCAGGATGCCAGAAGCACCATTTAGACCACGAGAAAAGCTTTTTGAGAAGCAAAAATATTACCAGAATATCCACAGGCATACCTACTTGAAGGGACCCATGGATAAGGTTACATCTGTGGCCATACCTCTGGCTTTGGCTGCTACATCACTTTATATGATTGTAAGTTAATTGTAATATGGTTTTTTTACTTGTCTCTGTTGACTTCATTATCAGTGTGTCTCCAATGCTCCATTTGTCTCGAGTCATATTATATAGACACTGTTTTATGCATTTTGTCCAGGGACGAGGAATCTATAATATGTCGCATGGAATTGGAAAGAAAGAATGACCGGGGAATTTCGAATTGAGGAGGTGGGCGATTTGCCTCACAAAACAACTATAGCCTTCTTAATATGGACTACTGGTTTTCTTTGCAATTTATGTTTGTTCTCTTAATAAAATTGCTTAGTTGCAGATTTTGACTGCCATTGGGGATTTATAACTTTATAATGGAAGTTGTTCATTGTATGTTTTATATAATCAAATTGGGTGAATTGGCTCAGACTGCTGGTTTCAGATTCTGGTGTATGCTTTGTCCTTGTTTTGCATGCGTTACACAAGCTCAACTGTATTCCTCATTTGTCGTTAAGCATTTCAACTCTTGCTTTATGGTGTGCATGGTGTGTAGTCCAGTGGAATTGCCTGGCGAATAGTTAGCCTTAAGCTATAGGTGGTGGCAGGAACATGTGAAACACATTGGAATTCCATAGCATTTGTATTTATAATGCATCTTGGTTTTATATTGGAGAGGCCTCCACCTCCAACCACGGTTTGGGTAAAAGAATTTTTCCGTAGGTTTTTCCCGTACCAAGTAGAAATGTCTAACTGAAAATCAAACACGATATAATTAGAAGCTTGATTCAATCCTTCAAACTATTAATATGAAACTGAAGTGTTTATACATATTTATTAATTAAAAAGAGTAACAACATCGGGCTAGGAGTCATCTGAGCTATTCTTTAACTTTCTTGTCGAATACATATTTGGAAATCCACCTTTTTAATGGTAACCCTTGTAAATATGGGCTCATCGCGTCTTCCATTCAGATTCAAACTATCCCCATTTTTGGTGTAGTATTCAGCCTACACTGAGAAAATCGGAAATTTTCAAGACTCGAAGTTTGTGATGTGGTTGGGTGCGAGTATTCTCTACCAAATCCTAGGCACAGAACCCAAGGGCAAATTTTCTCGGTCCATGCATGCTATTAAGCAAGCAACTTTGTTATTAAAGGAGGAAGCAATCTGTTTCTCAGTGAGATCAAAGCATATTTTAGTGTTTGAATGTAAACACAGATTTGCCCCTGGTGCAAATCTAGCACGTACTTTGTCTTCCTCGAGGTTTTGATTGATCATGTACACAAGCAGCAAACAAATTCGTATTATAATCAGACAAAGCAAAATCTTTTGCAGGATAGATTCAGTGGAAATGTGATACGTTGACCCTGGTGGGCCTATGCAATTCAAAGCTCGACATGACGTACTACAGCCAGTAGGCAGCAGTTACAGAACTCAGATATTCAATGCTGTTGATCAAAATTCAGATACTTGGAAGTTCATGGACGGTCAAAACCCACAAACAAGAGCACAGCAACTAACCACTAAGCTGGAAACTGTAATTTTTTGGGTGGGTGGACTGTGGGGCATATAACATTCAAATGCCTCCAATAAGTTCAGCAGAAAGTTTACAGATCTTTGAATGTATACACCACGCTTGACAGAGTTGGATTGACTTTTAAGCTTTTCTGACTTTTGAGTATACATCAGGAAGTAGGGTTCTCTGGATGGAGTTTTAAGAACCATACAAGTGCATGATTAACTCGAACACATATCCTAATTGGCTAATCCACAAATTAACATGATGATGTAACAAAAAAAAAAAAAACTATTACGAACACTAACTAATAATGAAGGATCACAAATCAGCCTGGAAAGTATTCACCATCCACTCTTTCATGTATTTTTACTCGTGTTGTACTTGTCCCTACTTAAAGCATTCTCGTTATATGTGTTTGTTGAAGAAATTTTAAACAATCCCAGACTCAATTAAAAAGGTGGTCATATCCTGGAAAAATATTACCTTAAAAATGAAATAAGATTCTAAGATAATGCTTTGTGTTTTCACTTTTCTCACCTAGATTCATCAAGTGGAACTCAACGGTGCTTGGCCCAGTGTAATGTGAGAGCAATTATTTAGAACATAAGTTGGAAGCCCCTTTCTTACTGTGCCAAGCTGTGTGAGTATGTGACTTTCTGCTCCAGAAAATGCATTTTTGGTCTGGTCATCCATATGGGTAATAATTTTTTATAAAGGCAACTGGGTACTGCTAGTTCTCCTACTCTGTCTTGCTTCCTAAGGCTCTCCCACATTCATGCTTTATATAGCAGTAGGTGGCCCTTTCTGTTCACTCCTCAACCAAAACTTATGGTCCAAGCACCTTTCTATCTTAAAGAAAGCACTTATATAATTACCAACGCTTCTTAGAAACTTCTTAAGAAAAATACCTGTATATATATGTTACCTTATATAGATCTAAAAAGATTTGCCTTATTAAAAGTGGTAAAAAGATTATATGATCCTGCAAGTTACCGCGGGGAAGGAGGTATATAACTATATATATGCACGCGCCTTTGTAAATTTTTTGGTCCATACATAGACTATAGATGCCACGTTGAGGAACAGTAGTTAGCTGAATTTGCCAATATACCAACTTAAGAAAATTGCTACCTAACCAAATCGCTCTCATAAAAGATTCTTCACTAAGTTTTCAGGGAATAATAAAACGGAGAAGTGTAGTCAAAGACTTAACATCTATACTCTCAACATATAACATCTTCCAAATCCAATACTAGAACTTTGATAGTGCCATATAATCAAGTTGGCTTGTGAGTAAAGTTGGCAGGAAAAACTCTAAGTATTTGTTTAGAGAAGATAAATCCACTGTTAGCTTCATAGCTTTTAACAGTCATATCTGTCATTTGGGCTTATTCTATGGTTTGTTAACAAAATAAACTGCTTAGTCTCACACCCTTAAAGCCAGTCCTGTTTATAAGCACCTTAGGGGAAAGTAGAGCCATCATTCCAAGAAAAAGAGAAAAAGAACAGAGAAAGAAAACGGGAGATAACTGGCCTTGGAGAGGAAAAGAGTGTTATCGTCTGTGGTGCAACAATGGCAACACCAAAACAGTCGTATGAGCAACACCAACAACAAACAAATGTGCAGCGTGTGAGGAATTCGGGGATGATTAACGTCAACCAGAGTCCAATGAGGGATGACAAGGAAGAGGAGATGTCAAGATCAGCTTTGGCAATGTTCAGAGCAAAGGAAGAAGAAATTGAGAGGAAGAAAATGGAGGTGAGGGACAAGGTTCATGCTTATCTGGGTCGAGTAGAGGAGGAAACAAAACGCTTGGCCGAGATTAGAGAAGTAAGTGTTTGGTTTAGCTCTAAGCTTTCATGCTTTATTTGTTTTCTGGTCTTGTATGTTTCACACATAAATCAACATATAGCGTGTTTGGTTCCACATTCCAGATATGCTTTTCATGTTAAGCAGCCAATAGTTATAACTTCTACCTCTGAGACCTGATTTCTTACTTGTCTTCCCAAACACGCCAATAAAAGGTATGGGAAAAAAGTATAGAATCTATTCGTGTTTGTAAACCAAGCAGGTCAATCTGATTAGAAACTTTGTTTCCTTTTAATTTTCTCATAAAATCTTTGAGCAAGAATTGAGGATGATCAGAAATTCAAAGGCAATTGCTGTGTGGTGTGTGGTGTATTGGTTATTTTTCCTTGTTCTTAAACAATTACTCACATGTCACCAGTGTTGAGTAGTAATTGCTCAAAAAAACTGAATATGATGTTGTAGGAGCTTGAGGGTCTGACAGATCCATTGAGGAAGGAAGTTGCAATGGTTCGAAAGAAGATAGACAGTGTGAACAAAGAGTTAAAGCCACTGGGCCAAACCTGCCAAAGAAAGGTGAGGTTTTCCAACTGTTTACCAGTTGTTTTGCTTTTGACATTTCTAAAATCTATTCTTAACTTAAGCCATAGGATTTACTTAAGGTGGCAAAGTGATCCCCATCTGGTTTACTTACACAGCTTTTGATACAAACACTTGAGCACTGAAAAGAATTTAATCAATAAACCATGCTTGCTTGCTTGGCCCCATATTGTCTCATCAACTGGGAGGCAAAGTGGACATGATTATTTAGTGGTTAAGCTGTTCATTATTAATAATTGTGTTTAAAATGTCCCCTTAGAAAATGATCTATTTGGTTCAATGGGAGATTTCAAATTCCTCATGCAAGCTTCTTTTGCATCATTATGCCTAGAAAAATAAAATAAAGAAAAAGGGTTGAAGGGAGATATGAACCATAAAGCAATCATAACTCACCATTGCTGATACCACTTTACTTTCATAAATAGTTTGACAGATAAAAAGAGAATAAGTATTAAACAGGAACTCCAAATACTAGTTACACAAATAGCCAAATTTACTATACATGTCAAATGGTACTTTTAACCGTTGTAACATGGAACAATTCAATTCACTGTTGGTTGTAAACATATCAGGATTCTCTCAGTATAAATGATTTAAACTTGATTTTTCTATCTTTTTTATGGGATGATAGGAAAGAGAATATAAGGAAGCCCTTGACGCTTTCAATGAGAAAAACAAGGAAAAAGCTCAACTTGTTACCAAACTAATGGAGGTAAGAATTTGTTTGATGATTTGAGTGTGTGTAAAACTTTCTAAATTTGTGTCCTTACTTGTCTTGTTCTGTCTTTATTCAGCTGGTGACAGAAAGTGAGAAGTTGAGAATGAAGAAGTTGGAGGAGTTAAGCAAAAACGTAGATACCCTAAACTGAAATTAATGCTAATGCAAGTAACCTTACTTCTGGAAAAAAGTGTGATGTAACTAGAACCATGTGGTTGTATGGTATGTGACATAATTTGTGATTTCATTGTATTTTGAGATTTTGATTAGGAAATGTGCATTAGACACCTGAATTCTGAACATTGCACAAGTTCTTGTCATTTGATTTGAGATGTGATATTCAAACTGAACAATCAGAAAGGTCTATTTTCTTTTTGTGAATTGACAGATCTGGTTAAAGGTTTAGAGAGTTCTTCTATTGCTCAACATTTTGCACATACACTTCCAGAATTTTTGCACTTCAAATGATTTGCCAAAATTATTTTTATGCTCAAAGGAACTGTGTGTTCATGTTACATAGAGCATGTTTTGAAAAAAAAGAAACAAGAGTGTCACAATTGATGAGTGGGAACCTATTTCAATTCATTGATAACATTAGTGTTATTTTAGAAAGAAATTATAATTAGATATTTGTAAAAAATAAATGCAGTAAACAGATTATTATGTTTGTATTACATTAAAATATATACAATTTTATAATTTTATTATTTTTTATCAATAACTAATTAAAAAATATAATTTAAAAAAGACATATAATTTTGTAAAAACATTATTAAAAAAAAGTTATATAACCATTATTTTTGGAAATAGAAGTTTTTTCGTTTTTTTTTAAATAAAGACAAATTATTCAATTATTTTATTTATTTAATAAATAATTTTTATTTAATAAATAAAGTTTATTTTTTATTTATTAAAAGGTAAAATTGTCTAATTTAAACATGATATCAAAGAATGTTAATATAGTTTAGTTTTATTTTTCTTATTTTTTTATCATATCAATAAATAATTAAAAATAATAATACAATTTCAAATATATATATATATATATATATAATTTTGTAAAGTTAGTATTAAAAAAATTATACAACCATTATTCTTAAAAAGAAAAATTATTTAGTTATTTTAAAATAAAAATAAATTATTAAATTATTTATTTTATTAAACAAATAGTTTTTTATTTAATAAATATTTTCTTTATTTGTTAAGAGATAAAATTATCCAAAATAACACCGAAGTTACTAAATATATTTTTTATATAATAGTGTAATTATACAATTAAAAAAACTCTCTTATAAGATTCCTTTATGATTTTTAAAGAAAATTATATCAAAATTAAATTATCTAAACTATTATTATTACTTTTGGAATGCCAAATATCTCACATTTTTATATTATTATTTTTATTATACATTAAAAATAACTATTTATCAAGAAACCGTGAACTTTAAAACGTACAAGTAAACATAAAGAACTAACGAAGGAAGTGAAAAATTGATTAAAAAATACTAAAACAAAATCAAAATTGCTGTCTAGATTATTATTATTATTATGAAATAAATAAATAAATAGAGAAATCTAATTTTTCTGTTGAAACCCTAAAACCAAATAAATTGAGTATTTTGTCCCAACATCTAAAACTGACATTAGGGGAAGAACGTAGAGTGAAAGAAAGGTTAACAATGGCGTCAGAGAGCACAGTGACTTCAAACTCCACCGATGGTGAACGACCAAAGGTGGTTGTCATAATGGGACCCACAGCTTCCGGAAAGTCGAAGCTTGCCGTTGATTTAGCTTCTCACTTCCCTGTCGAAGTCATCAACGCTGATTCCATGCAGGTCTACCGCGGCCTCGATGTTCTCTCCAACAAACTCCCTCTCTCTCACCAAAACGGTACCACAGTATCCTTGCCGCACCTGATTTTTCTCCATCGCAATCTCGTTCCGTTTCTGAAATCACGTTTCGAATTTGCTGCAGGAGTGCCGCATCATCTCTTGGGCACTGTAAGCCCCAACGTGGAATTCACGGCTAAAGCGTTTCGGGATTCCGCTATTCCCGTATGTCTCAATCGAAGAACGAAGAGAATCCACTTTTATTTTTATTATTTATTATTTGCTCTTTTTTTTTTAATTTTCAGATTATTGATGACATATTGGCTCGCAATCGTTTGCCTGTTGTAGTTGGAGGTACAAATTACTATATCCAGGTTGGGATTTTGAGTCATGCGTTCTTTGTGTCTTGTTGTGTAACTTGTGTTCTTCATTTTATTTGTTTATTAAACTTATTTCTGCTTATTAATTTTGAACTTTTGCCAATTTATCCTCTACAGGCTCTTGTGAGTCCGTTTCTTCTAGATGATTCTGCAGAAGATATGGATGAAAGCTGTTTGGGTGACCCACCTGGTATATTGTTATGTATTTGGTGCTTTCTTTTACTTCATGTTTTGTCTCTGTTTCAATTGAAATATACTTATCATTTATTGCATTTGTAATTTTATAGGCATCACGCAGTCTGAGAACAGTTTCCCTGCCGAAAATGATGGTTCAAGCTATGGTTATGATCTGCTCAAGGATATTGATCCAGTTGCTGCTAATAGAATCCATCCAAATAACCATAGAAAGGTTGGGTATAATTTGATTATTTATCGTTTATACTTCTAGAGAAATGCTAAGGTCCATCTTATTTATGCAGTTGGAGTAACGTATGCAACAATGCCATGATGTTTTTTCTGTTTATAATGAGTTCAAGTGCGTTGTATGTGTTAAGATTTTTACATCGTCACCTAGTTAAATATCAGTCATGATTTGACTTTTAAAGTAGTTGTTGCAAAAGTCAGCATCTTAATATATATGGCCGTTTATGATGGTATAACAATGTCATGAGATCTCCTACACAACTCTTGTTGAAGACTAAATATATTGAGTGTGGAACTAAATATTTGTTTGGACAGTGATCGATAGTGGGTAACAAATATGTCCAACAAACTTTGTTAAGATAGACTTTGCTACCATCTCACAAAATGAATTTAGGTCTAAGTAAACTCCCTGCTTGCAAACAAACATCTACATTATTAATGTTTTTAAATTTAATTCATATAATATACAAAGCACATATAAGTATGCTTATTATTGTAGTCATATGATTTTAGTTTTGGCGTTCTGTTCATCAAAATAAAAGCTGTTCTATCTATTCATTTTTTAAATTTAAATATACATGAAATGCCTAACTGGGGATTACCCGCGTACTTGTGTTTTTAATGGGTTTCAGATAAATCAATATATTAGTTTGTACACTCGCACTGGTGTTCCTCCTAGTAAAGTTTTTCAAGGGAAGGCGGCAGAGGTTTGTTTTCTTCTTTGGCAATCATCCATTACTGGAATTTTGATATGATCTCTTTTCTCTTTGTCTATGTATGTTTTTATAATTATTTTCCAATTTGTGGTCTTTTCCCACTAATCACAGTGCCGCACTTTACTTATTCTGTTCTATTGATGGACAATTGGTGTGGTGGACATCAAGTGGATTAATAATGGAAGAAAGATGTTAAATTGCCAATGTTTTATTGCAATATGTCTGTTGATTATTTTTTCCCCTTTTAAATAATATTGGTCGTACTTGTGGCAGGGCAGAATTGGGGTCAAGTTGACAACTTAAGATATGATTGTTGCTTTGTATGTGTGGATGCATCTCTCCCTGTACTGGACAGATATGTAGAGCAGAGGGTAGATTGCATGATGGAAGATGGATTACTCAATGAAGTCTATGACATTTATAATTTGAATGCAGATTATACTAGAGGTTTGCGACAGGCCATTGGTGTCCGTGAATTTGAGCCTCTTCTTAGAACTTGTGTTGTCAAAGACATGTATGAAAGAGAGAGGGATTTGACTGAAGGATCCAGCATAGAAAAGGGCAAGACGTTGTTTAATGGTAATTTGGTGGAGTTGGTGAGATCTTCCTCTGATACTGAATCCACAATTCTTTTGGAAGAAGCAATTGAAAAAGTAAAGGTCAATACCAGGAGACTTGTTCGCCGACAGGTAAAAAATTAATGTCATTTGTTTTATGACTTCAACAAGCATTCTTATTTTGGCCGGGCATGCAAGGAAACTGAAAATGTCATTTTTCTGTATTCACAAGTAATAGCAAAATTGCCAGTACCACTGAGATGATTCATCTGAATTTTGACTTAGAAATTTGAAATACATTGTCCTTTTTGTAGAGCATTTAGTTCACCTGCTATTCTGCTGTACAGTATCACTATTTATTTGTTTTAGCTATAATTTATTTGTAATATTTTTAGTGTTTTCCAGTGCTTCCTAGAATTAGTGTTATTGTCTAAGTAGTCCGGAACATGATAACCTCAAGGAAAATAACATAAATATTCAGTATTCGTTGGTGACAATGAATTGACTGGAGTTTGTACGGAAACTTAAAGTCTGAGATTTATATAGAAGCTTTGTTCATGACAGAAGAGGATGCTCAGTCGACTGCAAACATTGTTTGGTTGGAACATACACTTTGTTGATTCCACAGCACCAATATCAAGTAAGCTGTTTTAATCTTGTTCCTGCGTATTTTCTATGTTCGTCAATTAGGTCGTTTAGTATCCACCCTGGATTACATTCATTTAGTTATTTATGTTTCAGGCAAATCAGAAGATGTATGGGCACGCCAAGTAGTTGAATCTGCTGTGAAGATAGTTAAATCTTTCTTGAGTGGGAACGGAAGCTTCTCATCCACCTTTGGGACTTCAAATGACACAGGGATGAAAATAATCCAAAGGGACCTCTGGACTCAATACGTATGCAAGGTCTGTTATGTTTTATGATCCACTTGCCCAGAGACATTTGTTTCGTTTTTTGTTAATAACTTAAATGAATCTTCTTTTTACTCTGGAAAGGGAGTGTGGTGATCTTGCAGTCTTACTGCAATAATGTGGCACAAACTGCATACAATTTTCACCTACAGAAAAAAATAGCAAATTTAAGTTTCTCTAAATTTTTTCATTTGGATGCCGAATTTTTCTGCATGAAATACTACATAAAAAGTTGAAGTTTTCTTATGAACTTTCCTTTTGGCAGGCGTGCGGAGATCGGGTTCTTAGAGGATTACATGAATGGGAACAACACAGACAAGGTCGAGGGCACCGAAAACGTATTTCAAGTCTTAAGAGCAAGGGTCAATTTCCTGGTTTCGTGGAACAGAAGGTGGAATATTCTCAGTGTGAACAGTGACCATGTCGTATGATTTACGAAATGAAATATATATTGGTATTGTTGAAGGCATCTCATGTTCGTCTGAAAACAAATTAAGTAAGGAATTTAAGTTAAAGTGATATTTCCTTCAAGCTTTTTCAAATATTTATTCACGTTAGATAACTAGATCACACGAGGTGCATTAAAATAAATTTATTAATAGAAACGGGACATCGTCACCTTTTTTTTTACACTATCATCTTATTTGTAAGTTATCATATATAATATTTTTCTTTACTTTTTATAAGTTAAACTATGTTTGTAGTCTTAATTTGTTATTAAATTTGTTTTTATATTTTTATCTTTTAAACTATTCATTTTGGTATTTTAACTCTTGAAATTAAATAAATAGTCTTTCAAAACTGTAGTTGTCTCTTCAATTTTATGGTACAAGTTTGATTTTATTTAATGATTGAAACCTATTATATTTATTAATACGAAAATTAGTAAATCACAAAACTCAATTTATTGGTGAATAAATCTACATGTTTATCAAACTTTACATTGTAACGAAAAATATGTAATAACAATAAAATAATTTAGATCTAATATCCTGAGACAAGTGCTTTAACTCACTGCTATGGAAGGATTGGCTCACAAATCCACTCTTTATTTTTTTTTATTTTTAAAAATATGTAAAATGATATTAGATTTTTTAGGCTATTCTTTTATGTTTTTAGTGTTCTCAAAAGTTAAAAATGTATTTGTCATTGTTTTTAGTTTATTTGTTTCCAAACTTAATTCTTATAACACTTATCCAACTCAAATTTATATATAAGACTAGAATTTTTTTTTTCGAGTCAACCTGTTAGTTTGTGGACCTTTTTTCCAATCCAGTCCATGATTTTCAAGGCCAGCCCATAACGTCAATTATGTAGAATCAATAATAAAAAAAAATGTATTTCAAAATCTATAATTTATATTTTGAATTCTACATTTCAAAATACAAAATTTAACTTTTAACATTCCGACATGTATAAATGAAATACTGATGGCACATTCTGGATTTAAATTCTCAAAATTGATAATTTGTTTTTAAAAAATAAAATTAGAATTTCAAATTTTATGAAAGCACAACTTGGAAATGGCTTCTTCTTCCTGCACCCCTACGTGTTTCTTCCTGCACTCCACAATTTTCTAAATCCCAAAACTGGCCTTAATCTTTTATTTGAAGAATGACACCGTGGTTACTGGAAATCGGGTCAATCCGGAACTAAATATTTTTTTTTCTGGATGAGGGGGTGTTCTGGAAGCAAATTTTGCATAAATTATTAATTTTTGGATTGCTGAATCCGGAAGCCTAATTCTATTATGGATTGATGGATCCAGAATGCTTTTTTTTAGTTATGAATTTCTGAATCTGGAATGTATACTTTTGTTATGGATTGGTAGATCCAGAATGCTTTTTTTGAATGATGGATTTTTGAATGTGAAATGCATATTTTGAATTATGGATTGGTGGATCTGGAATTTTACCAGAAGTGCCTATCCGATTTTTCGGATTCCATAATTCAGAATGCAAAAAAAAAAAAAATACAGTTCAAGTGCATTTTAGAGTTTTTAAAAAATAATAGGGACATTTTGATCTTTGCATAACATTGTGGGGGTGCAGAAAGAAACTGCCCTTGAAAATATAGAGGGCAACTTGAAAATATAGAGGTGCAACTTGAAAATATGGACGTGCAGAATGTAACTGGCCCACATCAAACTTGTGTACGTGTGATCCAATATCGGTCCATACCTTGTAACAATATCCAAAACTAGCACATGCATAACGTGCTTTTAGTTTGTCACGTAATACTGGAACCACTTTTTATTTGTTTTGTTTTTTCTACAACACTTAATTACATAATCTTATTTATTTAACTTTAACTATGAGCTAAATTTATAATATTTTTACATGTAGTTAGACATGTATAACCCTTCAATTACATCGTCATCACACAAAATCTTAACCCTTCAATCAATTTATCATTGCAATATTTTTTTACAATTAAAACGAGATTTAGCAAAATGAAAAGTGATTTTTTAACACATTACCATTTCGAGTATTTTCTTTATGGTAGAGGATTCACTTCATAACACTAATAATAATTTGTAAAACAAAATTAATCTTTATTATATACTTTAATAATATTACGACACAATTAATCGACATATAAATAATTATATATTAACTTTCGTTTTTTTCATAACCTCTTGGCAAATAAAATTAATTATATTTATATGCGATTAATCACATCTATTTAAGTGATACCTAAAAATAGTAAATTCAAACCTAAATTAGCTACTTTACTTCAAAATTATTTTATAAACACTCCATATATCGTAAGAATAAAGAGTCTGAACAATACTAAGATTAAGATGATGGGAGAATTGATTGAAAAAGATATTTTAACAAAAATATTTTTTTTTAATTCTTAATTGATTAAACTTCTCAATATTTAAAAAATATATAAAGTTAATGAATGAAACAAACATTTCAAACTCAAATAATCTATTTAAAATAACTATTTCAATAGATGTATCACAAATAGATGTAAATGTATCACAAATACTACCACATATGTATCACAAGTCATTATCAAAACAACCAACATAAACATGTTTTTGTGGAAAAAGAATCATACAACTTCTTTAGTGAGTGCTATTATTTATTTATATATATTAAACCGGTTCGAATCGAATGAGTCACGTTATTTGATATTGGTGACCGATTGACTGAGTGACTGACTACATTAAAGAAAAAAAAAATATGTGTGACAAATATAGTAACATTTTACAAATCAGGGTAACACTTCTAAAATCTGAGTCACACCCCCACAATTCGAAAACTATGAGACAAATAAGTTAACACTTTTTTATTAAATATGTGTCAAATATGGTCCATAAACGAGATAATCCACTACTAAACAATATAAACAATAAACACAAAATATATTACGAAGTGAACTTTTAAGTCTAACTCAACTCCATAAAATCGGCTCATGAGGTTGAGATTTGCATTCACTTATATAGAAATGAAAGATTCTAATCTCTAGTTGATGACCGAAGAAAGCAACAACTGAACAGAAAAAAATAGTAATAAAAATAAAACGAAGAGAGATCAAAATCAATTGTTATCTATATAATGAGAGAGTGTATAAGGAATAGTATATATAGCCCAACCCCAATCATTGCTACGAAACCCCAAGCAAAGTGCGTTTTAAACGAGAAAATAATTTAATTTAAGGTTCATAAAGAGAAAGAAAAGGTGACACAGTGATGTTGAAGAGAATGATGAAGCAAAATTTGAACCGGAACATAACTCACACTTCACAACATATTGACTTACTCACTATGCAGGAACAGATTTCGTATTTCTGTACTTCTTTTTCTTTTACAAAATTCATATTTTTGTCCAATCTTCTTATATATATATTTTACATTTTAACTAATTAAATGGTTTTTTAATGATACCTTAAACGAATGTGTTAGATCTAAAATTCAACTCAAAATAGTTTTTCTAAAATGTATTTTTTTATATTATGAAAAAATAGAATCATGATTAATGATTTTTTCTTAGAATAATATTATTCATACTAGTGTTTTTTTACATTTAAATCCAGAACGACAGTTTACTTTATTTTATAAAGTATTTTTTTAAAAGTAATCTTATTTAATGCAGAATCAACTACTAAAATATAAGTTTTTTTTCTTAAGAGGAAAACTAATTAATTAAAGAAACTACTCCTTCTTATAATTAAACCATTTAAGATTTTCTTAAAAGATAAATGAAGGTAGTCCAAAAGTTGGAATGAACTAAAATAAATCAGTTTTCTTTTGTTATTCTTTCTATTTCTATGTAATTTTTACATAAACGTTCATCTATCGTATTAACATTGATGAGAGATACTCATGAACAAAAATATATTTTAAAGGTTCATTTCCAACCAATTGTTTTTCTCTTAATAATTTATATATAATAACTTGTTAATTTTTGTTGGTTTCCGTATTAATGTCGATGGTCAGTAATAATAATTCTTCTTATCCTAATTTCTTATTAACCAATTTGAACCTAAAAGTAATTAAAATATTTTCAAAATTAGCTAACAAAAGATTATCTCACATTAGGGCCAACATGATTTTGACATTAAATGTACCTAACGTGTGGTCTTGCCAAAATGATAAGGCATGATAAACAAGTGTTTAATAATAAGAAATTGAAAAAAAATGATGTCAATGACCTTTTGCGACCAAAGAAAAATAAAAAACAGTGAAAATTGATAAGGAAAGAAAAAGTGATTGTTTGATATTATCTTATTCTTTTTTTAATAATAACGATAATATTTGGTTTTTATCAAAATAAAAAAATATATATTAAGTTAATAATAAAGATAATATTCTAGTTAATCTTATATATTTTTTATGATTTAAGTAAATAATATTTAAAGTTATTTATTTAAATAAAGATAATCCTCCTAAAATAAATATCTTTCTTGTAGGAAAAATATTCCTAAATATAAAATTTAATTTTATAGTTTTAAAATTCTTTTTATTATCCTCGATTGCAACAACTTAAAAATTATATTTTACAAATATAGGTTTTGAGTTAATTGAGTACTTGTGTAATTTGTGGGTGAGCCCGTACTCCTTATTTCAAGTCATGACTTGCTTAACAATTATATATTATAATTTAGTTTTACTTTTATTTAATATATTTTTTTAATGCATTTATCTTATTGACATCTTATAGTTGAGATACTTGTAAAATGTGATTTGTCCTCTATTATATACTCTAATTTAACTTTATTTTTATTATCTAAATTTAATTTGACTTTATTTCTAGAATCTCGAGCAACATTACCATAAACATATAGTAAAAGCAAAACAATGTTCTATTGCATCATATATAGCATTTTTGTCTTGGCCAAAGTTGGTATACATGCCTCAATCATATTCAAATGGTCTGGTTACTCAGTTTCAATGTTCAATCTCATTTTTTTTATTAGTTCATCACACAATTTTGGTCATATATGTTGTAGAGAAACCTTTTCATACTCTAGAGCTTAGGCTTTTGGAAGAGATTAAAAGCAACATTTAGTTCAAAATTTCAAATTTTGGTTTAAATAGTTAAAAAATTATGTAAATTAATTTTATAATGTGACTCATATGAAATAGATTTTGGGTTTTGGGTTTGAATTTGGTTAATGTGAGAAGTTATATATATATATATATATATTATACCTAATGAAAATCTGATCGATGGAGATTGAGAAAGAATAGAAATACAGTTTCTACAAAGATGGTTGTCTCACTGTTAACAATCAATAAAGGGTGTGACAAGAACATAATTGTCCTGCTCATATAGGGATTCTCATGGATCAAGGTAAGCGTCTATCTCTATTATAATTGAATATGATGTGTGAGAATAATAGTTTGTAAGATCCTTAAGATGATGATGTGAATTATTGTTTATTATTGCACGTTCTTGATTTTACATAAACATGTCACCTTTGGGTCACTTCTCATATAAGAGATATCATTTTCCAATATACCATCTACTTTGAGTCTTCAACTCAATCTAGTATGAAGTTCTGCACATTGGTAATTCTCTACTTGGTAATGGAACTAGTTTAATTTTAGTATATTACATGACAAGTTTCAGGATAGTAATTCTATCACTACTATGGGGGTGGTAAGATGTTGGAAATTATGTTATGAGGAAACAAAATAAGTTGATTTTACGATTGTTATATCACTAATAGTAAGCATATAGGTTAAATTCTCTGTGTGTTACGTTTTCTTGTTTTAGATATATTTTGCAAAAAGGAATAAAAAAAATAGTGTATGACACTTAATGTCAAGGACATGTAACATGAAGTGCACTAGACTCTAGAAATTAAGAGCAATATCCAACTACATTTTGGACCAAATAAGAATCAAAGCTTCCGCTAGAATGTGAGATGTAATATTATCAGGGTGTGAATAGGTAAACACAAACACTAAGGTCCACTCACTCAAAGAATGTTTCTCAGAAGAAGAATTAATTGTTGATACAAGTGGCTTAAATTTATTTTTCTATCTAATGACAAAGCATATATTTTAATGTAGTGATTTTTTTTAGAAAAGTGTATTCTACTGAAGACACTTTAGTAGGAGGACCAATTAGAACTTATGCAAATGTCATAAAGCTTGTGTCTAGATGGTCTTTTAGACAAAACTTGCATCTAAGTCTCAAGCTAGTCTGTACGGTCAACTAGATGAACTTTGAACCTCAGGTTCAACACCAACACAACCACAAATTGAATCTTTTATCTGTGTCTCAACTTCATAGGGTAGATAGTTCATTACATCCTTCGTTTGGTGAGGTTGAACTTTATTCAAATTTGAACTGAAGTTGTAATAAGTTTGACAACTTTAGTATAAAAATAATATACAAAAAAGTCATTATCTCCATGCACGACTTCTGTATATTATTTTTCCACTAAAGTTGTCATACTCCAATGATTTCATCTCTTAAAAAAAAAACTCAATAACATTAATTAACTTCAATCTTCTTCATTGAACCAAAGTCATGTGTTCTACTGACTTTTGTAACAAAAATTGCACTAAATTGAAGTCACCTTTAAAAATAACGACTTCTTGAGAATAAAGTCATGTTACCTTAACACCACTTATTTATTTAAGTATTTTTTTTTCTTTCTAATATGATCATTTTAATAAATTTGGTGCGATTGTGATAAAATTTTAGAAAAACTTGTGGTTTAATAAAATAAAGATTAACACGTTTTAATATTCAAAAGAATTATGCTATTTTTTATATCGAAAAACAAAAGGTTACAAGTTATAAGAATATTTAGTTTTTATGTTACACAACAGGTTTCTTTATCATTCAATTTTATTTTTTTATATTTGTCATTCATTTTAAAACAAATCAAAATAACCGAACTGTACGAGCTTTCAAATTCTGAAAAGGTGAAAGTAATCAAAATTACTTGTATATTGATTCAGGAAAAAAATAGGCCCTTTTAATAATAAAACTGCATTCAAATAGTTAAATTTTCTTCAAGAATAAAAACTAAGGATTTATAAATAATAAAATCAATTTAAGAAAAGAGAGATAAATGTCTAAAAAAAACTATTTAATTATCTGATTTATTAAATATTAAAAGTAAAATTTCTAGAGCTTAGAAACCTTCATATTTTGACCAGATGTCTTTTAAATCACTTAAAAATTTGAAATTATTAAATTTATTAAAAAATAGAGCACAATGATAGTTATATATTTCTTATTTTTTAAAAACGTCTATCTTCTTTAGTAAAATAACATTTATATTTCTTATATTTTAATAAAATATCACCCATATCCCTTATCTTATTTAAAAATAACATATTAACTAAAATTTAATTAATAATTATAAAAATTAAAGTTTTAAAACATTAAATTTGTTTATATTTTTTATTTAAGTTTGATTAGTATATTATATTTAATAAAATAAGAAATGTAAATATTACTTTAATAAAAAAACAAGGAACGTAATTATTACTTTAATAAAAAACAAGGGAGATTAGTATATTTTATTAAAAAGATAAGAGAAGTTGATATCTTTAAAAACTGAAAGCTTTTTTTTTATTTAATTAAAAAGATTAAGGAAGTTGGTGTCAGTTAAAAATTAGACTTTTGTAATTGTCATTTTATTGAAACTTAAGAAGAATAAATATTAAATATGTATTTCAGAATTAAAGAGGATGTTAGAGTCATTTAATACATTATTTTTCTAAAATTTAACAAGAGAACATAGATACTATAATTTAATAAAAGTGTAGAAAATAAATAACAATATTAAATGGAAATCTTGAATAAATAAATATAAAGCTTTTAAAATATTTTATATTATAATTATAATTAATAATAAATAGGCATATTTAAAAATGTACACAATCTAGCTTAGTTGATTAAGTAAAATGTGTAAGATGTTATACATTTCTTGACATTTATTATAAAATCATAAATTTAGTATGCATGGTAATTTGTAATTAGATTGATAATACTCACAAATTATTAAAAAAAGGTATTAACCTAAGCTTTAATCACGATTAAGCAAAAAAAAAATCTTAAAACATGTGATTTGTAAAATGGGAAAACATTGGGGACCATGAATTATTATCATCATCGAAAAAGATAGAGGTGTGTTTGGTTGAGTATGAATGGTGGACTTTATCCATACTCGTGATGTTTGCATCTGAAGAAAAAAATGAATTGCAATTTTACTAAGTAAAAGTGGGGACTTAACGTTATTTGATTGAATTTCAAAACCCATTCATTCACAGGTATGGAAATTCCAGTTCACACAGCTATTTTATAATATTATTTTTTTAATACTAATTAAGCTTTTAATTATTTTGACTAACATCTTTATACTTTTAATGGAGTCTTTTTTAATTTTTCAATTAATTCTAAGATTAAATGGATTTTTTTTCTTAAAATGGAACCTTTTTTAAAATTAATTCTTTAATAACACCATTTTTTTAAAATTTAATTTATTCGATAACACTATTTTTATTCACGGTCTCACATTTGTTTCTTAGCAGTGGGTAGAAATATAATTTTGATTTTCAGTTTTCGATTTTAATGTATAAATGTTTAATTGGAATTAATTATACAGTAACCTGAATTTTGGGATGGTGTTTTGGATTTTTTTTGCTTTGTCAGAGTGAATGGAAAGAAGAAAGGAAATATAATATAAAACAAATTTAAGAAAAAATAAAGTAAAATAAAACGATTTAGAAACTTTTTTTGTAAGTAAGAAATATTTTGAAAATTTTAATTAAAAGTGGGGAGAATAAATTTTAAATGAGAGGAGAAAATTATTAAATTATGTAAGGCTAAGTTATTAAAAAAAATTTATAGTGAATTTAAATATTTATAAAATTGAAATAGAAGGAAATATAAAATTTGAAAATTAAAAAATTAAAAAATATTAAATTCATAGAGAATTTTTTTTTCATCAACAATAACGATTAAATAAATAAATGCAAACCAGGTGGTTAAATTTATAGAGGATAATAATAATATAAAGAAAATGAAATAAAATATTTTGTATGTACTATGAGAAAAATAAATGAAAAATTGTTTTATTTTTGCACTTTTATAATAAATTTGAATTGTGGATAATAAATTCTAATAAATTTGTAAATATAGTTTTATAATAAAATTTAAATTGGCTGAAAAAATTATAATAAATTATAATATTGGTACCAAAATTATGTTGGTATTATATTTTTATTTAAAAAAATATCAAAATAAGTAATAGTAAAAATTAAATAAGTAATAAGCATTTATAAAAAATTAGAAGTCGAAGTTATATTTTTTAGAAATCAGATTTAGATAATGCACCAAATAACATTTTTTTTGTTTATTGAAAAAAACCAGAAATATCACTACAAGATAATCATGAAATAGAAACCAATTTTTAGAAACCAAAATAATTAGTTGCAATAGTAACTAAATTAGAAAATATTTTATAAACTAAACAAAAAATTGGTTTCTAAATTAGTATAATTGGTAGTTAAAACATGGTTGCTAATTACATACCAATTTAGAAATTGCATTCTTTTATTCTATTTTAACTACTCCTATTTTAATCCTTACATAATAATATATAAAGATACATTAGTATATGATATGTTTACATAATATTTAGAACATAAAATTATCAAAACTATAGCTAAGTAATACATAAATAAACTCAACCACGAGTGAAAATAAAAATATCTCTCTAGCTACACTAGATCTATACCTGGAACTCTTTATTACGTATGATTATAGTAATTTATAAATATACATGAAAGAAAGAGTGAGTTAATTTAAATTGAAACACAAGACAATAAAATATACATGATAAATACATGTAAAAAATCTAATCATGCATAATATTGAATTATTATATACTAAGATGTAGAAATTCTCAATCACATCTCAATCAATTTATTGAAAAATTTATATTTAATATCCCAATCACATACAAAAATTAAATCCGTATGTAATATTCATATGTAACACTTATTTTATATATTAATCCAAATCCTAGGTAATAATCTGTATGTAAATCAACAATAAAAAAATTCATTTTCACCGTACTATTAGAATAATTCATGCAGCTATTTTGTAACAACTTTGACATAAACTTTCTTGAACTTCTCACCATCTTTTGTCTAAATATATATATATATACTATTATCATATTTATAAATATTTGGTGTGCCTTATATCTTCACACTCCTTCTTAGAATTAATACCAAAAATCATATTTATTTTCATGTGTATCCATCCTTTGTTTCATTGTTATCATGGTATTTAGACATTGGTTATTTATTGGAAGCTGCTACAGCGCAATGCAATATTATTGGGTAATTTTTTTCCCAATCCAATTCGTGACCATATTTGTAAACTTGTCAAATTTACTATGATTTTGTGGTGAATACAATTCTAATAAATTTTTTCTCATTAATATTAGTATTAATATTGTTATTATTAATATTAATAAAAATATTAATATCAATATTATTATTATTATAATTATTAAAAATATTTTGTATGTAATATTTTATATACGGATACATTCTATATGTAATTATTCCCGTTTCATGACGCTAAAATTACATACTGATTAAATCCGTATGTAATCACTTTTGACTTACATACGAAAAAATTTGTATGTATCGTTTATTTACATACTAAAATTAAATCTGTATGTAAATATTCATATTTAATCACTTTTAGTTTACACACAGAAAAATTCATATGTAGTTACTTTTATTTTTATATACGAAAAAATTCATATGCATCACTTTTATTCTTACATACGGACAAATTTGTATGTAATGTCTATTTACATATTGAATTAAATTCGTATGTAAATATCCGTATGTAATACTCACTTTACATACGGATTCTGATTTCATATGTAATAATCGGTATGTAAATAAACAATTTCTCTTTGTTTCTGATCTTAGGGTGTATATGTTGTGTATATGTTAAGAAAAGCTTATGACCTCAAATAATCCCTAAGTTTTGTTTGAGAATTTCTCCATAGTTATTGAATCTCTTAGATAACAAATACCGTGGATAACAAATATTTGCTTTCAATAGCGCTTTAAATTTACACTTTTTTCTTTTTCATGTGAAATTTAACCATATCTAGAAGAAATTAATTTCACGTTTTTTTTACTTTCTTTTTCGTTTGGAATGCAATCATATATAGAAGAATTTATTGAAAGAATTGAAAAAAAAAAAAGTACAAAGATTAAATTAAAATTAATTTTAAATATCAAAATAATTAGTTAATATTGATTAAATTGAAATTTTTCTTTATAAATTAAAAATTATTGATATTTAAAGTACTTTTTATTATTAATAAAAATTTATAAAATTATTTTTAAAATAGTAATAATAATTAGTTACCTACTAACTATTTTATATTTTAAATTTAATTTAATTAATATAATAATTAATTTTTTTTATCTTTAAATTTAGTTTTATTTAATACTTTTTTTTATCGCTAAAAATACACTATTGTTACCTCTAATAATACCTTTATAGTTCTAAATCTGGTAAGAAACTCAAGTTCATCATATTGTTTGTAGACAATTATATAATATCGTCCAGTTCCACTCTCTTTTCATCGTCTTTCTTACTTTTAGTTTGAGGCCACATTTTGTCTTTTTCTCTCTATATTTATCTGTGACTTTCTTTCCCCAACAGTCTGTGTAGCCTGGTTTAACAGTTTATCTTCTTTGAATTTGAATACCACTTTCGATCTCAGTGATGCTGGAGAGAAGACATCCATTGACGTCATCAAACTTTTTCCACAATCCAGGGATCTAGACATTCTTAATATGTCCTTCACGTCCCACGTGGTTTCTTAAAACCAACCAAAGCACTCAAACTCATCGTCTACATGTGTGGCCCGTGTACTTACGTTCCATTTCCGCGTTCATTTTCTGTCCAATTCGCGTTTTCCATTTATATATATTAGTCAACTAACCACACTTTTATACCAACCTCACTCCTCACACTTCCACAAAGAGAACACACTCATTGCCCCTCTCACTTCCGAACAATACAAACCCCATTAACCCTTATCCACTCTTATGCTTCATCTTTTCCAAAACTCACATAGATATATATAATTAATATGGACATTGAGAACAACGAATCTCCTTGTTCCACTTCACTGTCTCCACCAAACCCTAATCCACAACCCAGCAATGCTAATCCATCTCACAAGAGGAAAGCAGGTAGAAAGAAGTTTAGGGAGACGCGGCACCCTGTGTATAGGGGTGTACGCCAAAGAAACGGCAACAAATGGGTGTGTGAAATTAGGGAACCAATAAAAAAATCAAGGATTTGGGTAGGCACATACCCCACTCCTGAAATGGCTGCTAGGGCACATGACGTGGCTGTCTTAGCCCTTAATGGCATCTCTGCTAACTTCAATTTCCCGGATTCTGTTTCCCTTCTCCCCCTTGCAAAGTCTTGTTCTGCTCCAGATATAAGGGAAGCAGCAAAAGCTGCTACTCTTGATCAGGCTTTCATACCAATACCAAACACTGCCTTTTCTTCTTCCTCTCATGGCAATTCTAATTTTGAAGAAAATGGGAATGGTGAAGACAGTTGTTTGAGCATCAGCATGCAGAATGATGAGTCTGAAACAGTGTTCTTTGATGAGGAGGCACTGTATAATATGCCAGGTCTGTTGGATAGTATGGCAGAGGGTTTACTAATTACTCCACCCTCTACCAAAACAGCTCTGGACTGGGATCATATAGGTTCTGAAATAGACCTTACTCTCTGGAATAACTAGTTCAATATAGGGGTGCTAGCTTTTCACCGAGAGTGTGGTAGGACATTTTAACTGGTGGTGCTGTTAGTGTAAGCAGATGGAGGTACCTGATTCGTTGTGTTTGAAGAAAGATCTGTATGTATGTTTGAAGAAAGATCATTGAATGATACTAATTCTAGTAGTTACTAGAATCTTTGGTCAATTACTGCTGGTACTGGTGTACTGCTAATTTCTCCCAACCAGTTTTTCCAATTCATCAAAAAGACCTTTTTATTTTTATCAGAAAAAAAAATTAAATAATTAAAGGAAACACTTAATGGTGTTGAAACATCTTGTACAATCCTAACCATCTTGCTACTAAAACCAGAAACATAATTAACAAAACCGAGCTTATGAAGACTAATTTACTGCATAATTATGCAGCATTAAAGCACCCTACAATAACAAGCTTCATTTACATTGAATGTAGTTTCCCACTTCACTTCTACATCAAAACCAACAGCTAAGTTGCATTGTATACATCAATCTGCATAATTCAACTAAAAATCTGCATAAGAAGCTTGATCGTATAGCAAAGGAACAACCATCCATGTATATCATCAAAAAGACCTATCCATGTGAAGACAGAAAAGTTTATAAATGTGATTAGCAACGTCATAAGGGAGAAAAGAAAAGTGTGGAGTTATAGTAAATGAAAAAATCAACGAAATTTTGTATGTGTCAGATCCCTCCCTACACTTGATACCAATTTGTTCTATTTAAAAAAGTTCATGATAGGTTAACATTTTTCAAATTTTATGCAACAGTTTAATAATTATATATAAATATAATATTTTACTTTTAAAGGAAGTTGTCGAAGGTTTTTTTTTTTTTTAAAAATTGATTGTCAAAGTAATTATTTTCATTTAAAAATACTTTTTAAGCGACTGGTAATTGATTAGATAAATTCACCTCAACAAAGTGTAGTTTAAAAGTGATTTTTTTCTTTGTTATACTAACCTTTACCATGCCCTTGAACATTGCTGTGGTTTGTTAGTTACTTGTCATAAATGCTTATTAATTAGTTTGGCAGATAAAGGACAACCTATATTTAGAAAGAATTTATTGTTTTCATATACAACTGCTTATGCATAACAGAAAAAAAAACGTGGTTTTCTGGCATGGTTTTTCTCTTCTCCCTCTCTCTATTATCTTTTTTTATGTAAATGTGTGTATATATATATATATATATATATATATTGAGTGTTGCAATTAGATGCAGCTAATTTTCTGAAGAATGCTACAGGCACAACCAAATAAGCCTGAGATATGGTAGAAAAGACGAAGAAAAGTGTTGGGATAATTTTAGGAGATATATTGAAAATATTCAATACAATAATTCATAAGTTAATTATGTAAGACATCATAACATTATCTCTAACTCAAACTCTAAATTAGGTGTTTGAAAAAAAATTTATATGTTGTTTAACCTTTTTAATTTCTTTTTAATATGAAATTTTTAGTTGAGGGATTAAGAGAAAGTGTTAGGCTGATTATTTTAACTTGGGATAATTTATTTTATATAAAAAGTTCATTAAGAATTTTTTTTATGTGGTTATCCACATCATTGCTACCTAATTTTGAACAATTGTCATTCAGTTTAGGCAAACATCTTAGTATATAATAAGTAATAATAGAGATTGAAAGATAGGTCTTAATAGCATTAAAAGTTACAAAGAAACAAAAGAGGTATTATTGCCCATTTTATTTTACATTAGGAAACTGAATCATAATTAAATATGACATATTGGAAAAAGTATTAATTTTTTTTTAATATTTTCAAATTAAAATATAATAAATATTATTTTTTAAATTATGTTGAATATTAGTTAGATTTCTACAAAAAAAAATATTTTATTATTAAATAAACTTTGTTTCAAGTAATGTTTCTTCATTTGTATATATTTTATATTTCATATGTAATAGAAAACACTGCTATGAAATAGTTGGAGCATAGTGAGATGTGAAAAAGTGGTAAAATTTAGTTAACAAAATTTTCTTCTGTCAAAGAACTTTTGACTGTAGTGATGAGCTATAGGTATGAACGTGACCAATGTGCATCTTCTCTAGTAGACTTAGTCAAAGTCAAATTTTATTTATTTATTTTATATATATGTGCTTCTTTCAGTACGAGCAAAATATATAAGAAAAAACTTTTTGAGTTAGAACACGTTTTGCGGAGAGAAGAGAAAATAAGGGATTGAAATAAATAAAAAATTAAGAATGTTTAATTAAAAACTAAAAAATTAATAAAATAAAAATACTAATTGAACTCATTCACTTTTTATTTTTCTTCTTATTTCTTTTTACCAGAAAAAATTTAATTAAATCTACCACAAACATTGTTTATATTGAAACAAAGAGACGTGTAAAATATTGTAGATCGATCAATTCTGAATGTTATTTTTTTATGCATCAATTCACACTGTAATAACTACCCTACTTTTGTCTCCATGCAGTGGCTAATCCAATCTTTCTCTTCCACACAATTTTTCCATAAAAATAAAACTAACATTATAAAAAAAATGATTAACTAAAATTAATTTTAAAAACAAAAAAAAAAAATTGTGTCTGATAATCCACAACCAAAGAAGAATAAGAAGATGGTATCCGTAAAAGGTGCAGTGGTGTTAAATAATTCCTCTTTTTGAGAAGTGATGCAGTACAAAGAATGCCCCTCTGGGTTAGTGTTCTGAATCCTTTTATGAGGGACTGTGACGCGGGTGCTGTGGCATTCACTCGCGGTGTCCACCAGCAAGGGGCAGAATACATGCTACGAGTGATGAAAATCTATAAACCTTATTTCGGTTCTTTTATCATTGGTGGCTATCATTGGGGCTATTTTTTTTTTTAACAAAATGTTCTGTTTAAAAAAAATTACAAAAATAACAAGTCGTGTTAACTTGATACGATTTCATATGCAAAAATTGTGTACGACTTTGACACGTCAACCTGAAATCGTTTCAATTTGGCACGACTTTGTCCACGTCATATATATATATATATATATATATATATATATATATTTAAATAAATATATATTATAATTATTTAATTATAATTAGAATTATAAGTTATGTAATATTTGAAATTAAATTGATAAATAATTTTTTTATGAAGGAATAAATACATAGATAAAGAAAATTAGGAAATTAATAATCAAACTTGGAATTGAATTTTATTATTAAACCTGTCTGTGCGGACAATTGCTTCTATTGTGACATTCAGTTCTATAATGTGAACAACTTTTTAGCTTATTTGGAATTGAATCATCCACAAAAATAATTCTTTATTTATTTTCCAAATACAATAACACTTCTCAAATAAATATATTACGTTACCGTCAATTATTATCCATACACCATTATCTAATTTTTTGATTACTTAAAACTAACACCATTAAAAAATTATGTATCGAATTAATTTTAAATATTACATAACTCACTACTCGATATAAAAAAAATGATGTGGACAAAGTCATGCCAAATTGGCACGATTTTAGGTTGACGTGGCAGATTCAGATTGACGTGTCAAAGTCGTGCCAAGTTGGCACGACTTGCTCCATTTTTGTAATTTTTTTGAAACTAACCCTATTTTAGTAAAAAAGAAAAAAAAGAGCCTAGTGTGGAAAAAACTCCCTTATTTCATGAGGAGACTTGTTGGGGTTACATTATTAGAGAGAGCTCCTTGGAGCTCATGCTAAATAAGAGCTCATACTAAATAAGGTGCGCAAAAAATTTAAATCGTTAAATTCAATTTATAATAATTTAAATTTATATTATTTTTAATTCATTTAAATGAATTTATTTTAAATTCAAATTTATATTTTTTTATTCAATTCATTTAATTGGATATAGATTAGATATATATTGGATACATTTTTGTATTATCAAAATGAATTTTTGATTGGATTTTGACTTGGTCCAGGCCTAGGTTGGGCATAGTCAATCCAGGACCAGGTTGAGCAAAGTCAGTCTGATTTCATGTTGAGCCGAGTCGGCCCAAGACAAAGTCGAGCCAATTGGGTTTGGGCCAAAGTCAAGCTGATTCGGCGTGGGCCAAAGTCGAGCCGATTCGATTCGGACCTATGTCGATCCAAGTAGGTCCGGGCCAATGTCGAGCCGAGTCGACCCCAACCCATGTCGAGTTCAGTCAACTCGGACCCGTTTTGAGCCGAGTCAGACTCGAGCCCAAGTCGAGCCGAGTCAGTCTGGGTCGATGTCGAGCCGAGTTGGCCCGGACTGATGTCGAGCCGAGACGGCTCAGGTCCATGTATAGTTGGGTCAGTCCGGGTCCATGTCGAGCCATTGTCGAGCCGAGTCAATCCGGGTCGAAGTCAAGCCGAGTCAGCCTGAGCCTATGTGGAGCTGAGTCGGTGCGAACCTATGTTGAGCTGAGTCGGTGTTGGGCGATGTTGAGTCGAGTTGGCCTGGGCCGATGTCGAGCTGATCGGTTGGACCTATGATGAGCCGAGTCGGCCCGACTTGGTGTTTAGCCAAGTTGGCCCAGGCCCATGTAAAGTTGAGTCGGTCTGGGACCATGTCAAGTCGAGTCGAGTCGACCCAGGCCCAAGTTGACCCGATTCAGCTCGGGTCTTAGTCTAGCCGAGTCGGTCCAGGTCCAGGTCTAGTCGGCTTAGGCCCAGGTCGAGTTAGGTTAGCCCGTGTCCATATCAAAATAGATTTAATCTAATTGACAAAGTGAATTTAATCTAAATTTTTTAACAATATGAGGGATATGGAATCATAGAAACAATATGATATTCAGAGCTTTAATGGTACACAAAAAAAATATTTTAAGTGACACAAATAAAGGTCTGGGTGTAAATAAATCATAAATACCCAAATACAACACTCTCATATTCCGAATGATGTCTTAATTCTCTTGAAAGTCTGAAATCAATTAAGTAAATTCTTGGTGCAAATTATTAGGGTACATTTTATGGTTTCTTGGGGTCTAAGATCGGTCATTAGAAAGGTTATGTACATTCTACTCTTACCTGCATATTTTTGGTGTTGTAACATGGTTACCTATTGAGGTTGGACATGAATATATGTAGGGAATCGGTACTAACACTATTTTTTGTTGTAATTATGCATGTTTTAGTTCCTATGTTTTATGCAAGTTGTTGTAATTCCCAATGTATCAACTACGCGCAGAGGATAACTGCTAAAATACTTTCTGGAAATTTTCTTATATGTAAATTGTGTTAATGTTGTGGAAGAGGTGCTTTAAGATTATTTACTTTGTCAATGTATTTATGTTGAGAAAATAGCCCCTGTTCGTGGAATGGGGTGTATATTTTAGTGAAGATTTGTAGTTGGAAAGTCTAGGCATAACTATGGGGTTTTTTTTTTGAGAGTTTTAAGGTCATGACTCTATATTTTGGATCTTTTGTATACGAATTGGAGTATCTATATCATTTATTAGATTCTTTATGACTGATAAAAAAATGAACGAAGGAAGTTTTGGATGGACGAATTCAGTAAGAAGAATCTAGAAAAAGAAGAAATATGAGGTTAGTTATTCATACTATTAACTCCTTATTTGATGATGAAATAAATAACTCTGCAATAGATTGTTTTGGCTAAAAAATGGTAGTATAAAAACTCTTAATCTTTTGAAATTATCCATATAAATAGGTGTTATGTTTTCATGGGAGGAGAAAGATGTTTTGAGAAAACTAGAGGAGATGGAGGAAAGAAACAGAAACATGAAGAAAGAGAGAGAAAAGGGGGTGACTAGTATTCAATCAAAATCATTAGCATAAATATTAGGGGTTTAAGGGGAGGGATAAAATAGATATATCTTACAAAACTTATCTTTAAGGATGATGCTACTATGTTTATGTATATAGGAAACGAAACTTGATGTGTTGCATAATGTAAAGTTTTATTACCTATGAGAGGATAACAATATAGATTGGATTCATATGGAGGTAAAAGAATGATGCCGAGGGAATTTTGAGTATGTGGCACAAAGGTATATTTACTCATGAAAGGTAGATCATTGGTAAAGGGTATGTTGCTATGGTAGGTAAGTATACTAGAAGAAATAATCACGATAAAGTGGCAATTATAGTCAAGAATGTATATTCATCTTGTAATATTAAAGAGAAATATTTAATGTGGGATGACATAGCAAAAATTAAATTGGTAAAAGCTTGTAAAACATGATGTATATTAGAAGATTTTAACGTTGTTAAGAGACATAATGAGAGGGGATAAATTATGTTGGCAACACTACAAGAGAGATGAGAGGATTTAATGAATTCATAAAAAAAACTAATTGTATGATGTGCCACTAGTTGATAAAAAGTAGGTGGTAGAGACTTAATGACATAGCTAAGAGTACGATAGACAAAATCCTAGTATTCTAAGAATGGATGGAACAATGGGTATGTTGTAAATAATATACCCAATACTTTAGTATTGAAGACGTCATTGACAGATTGAGGTTCATAACCATTTATGTCGTGGATATTTGGCATACAATCTTACTTTTAATGACATCGTTAAAAGAATGTGAAACACATATTTAGAAACTTGAAACTACATGGTAATAATAAAAGAAAAGATGAAAAAGTTGAAACACGGCCTAAAATTATGGAACAAAGATGTCTTACGAACACAAATAAACTACAAATAATTAGGAAGGTTAAGGAATTAGATAATACGAATGATGATAATAACTTAGATGAGTATATGAGATTACAACGTAGGAAGTTACTTAGCGAACTTAAATTAGTTTATAATAAAGAAAACTAGTCATATTAAGAGGGAGAAATAAAGGAGGCAGTAAGATAGTGTGAAAGCACAAAAAGGTCCAGCATGGTTTTAACTTTAACTTTATCAAGAATAATTGAGAGACAATAAAGTGAGATGTAATACAAACAATTAACTATTTTCAACAATTTGTAAATATTGTTAGAGATCCCAATGCATAATTTATAACCTTAGTACCTAAGAAAAAAAATCCAATAGGTTTGGTTGAAATGAGTTATATCTTAGGTTGTGTGTATAAGGTTGTCTCTAAAGTATTGAGAAATAGGTTGAAGAAAATGCTACAAAAAAAATATTATAAGTACTTCCCAATGTTATATGTTATCATTGTAGTTAATGAAGTAATAGAAAATATTAGGAGAAAAAAGAAAAAAAAAAAGAACTTTCTGGTAGTGTGGACAAATTATTGTTTATTCTTCTCTTTTGGGCCTCTTCTTTAATGCAAAAACTGAGAAATTTCTTCCTGCACATCCATAAAAAGATGTGAAATGATAACTTTGTTGTTTTCTTCATTTTTTTTCATTAACACCTCTCTTTCCTTTTTTTCGGATTCTAAAATTCTAAATTCTAGAGTTCAAAAATACATTCTGAACTCTAGAATTTGAAATACATTTTTTTTTCTGAATTCTAGAATTTGGAAGGTATATTTTGGGTTTGAAATATATTCTGAACTCTGCAATTGTATTCAAAATTTTAGAATTTGGAATGCGTTTTTTTTATTATGAATTTTAGAGTTTGAAAGATTTACAGATTATATAACTTGGAAATGAAAAAAAAAACAAATCTTGCACCTTTTCTCCGAGAGTAATTTTGGAATAAAAAAATTTATGGAGGTGTAGGAAGAAAATATGGAGGTGGAAGAAGAAATTTCCCAATACATAGATTATAGATTGAGTTTACAGATTTAAACATGGTCCATTTAAATATTTATCTTTGTTCATTGCGTATTTATATAAAATTTAAATTTCATATTAATGTAAAGTAATACTATTCTAATATCGTTTAATCATCTTCTTTTTTATATAAAAATTAGTTATGGGAAAATTAATTGATATACATATAACATAATAATGAAAAAAGAAACTTAAAACTATTGCCTGCCAATGTAATAAACCATGAGTTATGTGAGTGTTATGTGTTGAAACTACATTTTATTCTTTAAAAATTATTTTGATAACACGTTTTTAACAGATTCACAGAAACAAAATGATTCTCTATTCTTGTTAATGGAAACCTATTTCATTAAACAAATTTGAAAACTGCAAAAAAACAGCAAAAATGAGCTTGGCCCATTGTCAAGGTAAAGCTAAGATTGGGGCTTTCATTTACAGATAAATTTATATGTTTAAGCTTGACTTCTTTTTTTGTATATTAACGTGCTTAATTATAATAATAAAAACAATATTTATTTATGTTTATTTGAATAAGCTAGTGTTTAGGTTTAAAAAACTTTTTTGCATGACTTAATAAAAATTGACTTACTATTTCCTTAAAAAATCTAGTATGGACCCACATGCTATTTGTAAGATAATTGATATATTTATACCCTAGTGATTTTTAATATTTCATTGCTTTTTATATTTGATGTAACAATAATAAAATATCTTGAAACTTGTTATACAATATTTATACTTATTTATCCTTCTGGTGCTTCTCTTAGTCACCCTTTACTATATTTTAACTTCATAAGTCATTTATATTATTAAAAAATGGAATTAAATATATTTCGGTGTCTTCAATATCATCACATCCTTTTCTCAAGAAAATAAAAAAGTGATTTTGAAAACAAACCATCATCCCCTTAGACACGATGGGGGGTTTGTTCTGGTACGTTGTTTAATAGTCTCACACTGCTTAGGAGTCGATGTCAATGACAATTTAAATACATATTCTTTCTTAAACTCTTTGAGATATCTTTTAAGAATAAAACTATGACGAAGCTTCTAACTCTAAAATATTATGATCTCAAGTATATTGAGATGACATCACTAGGATCAATCACCACATTTTAGGTATTGTAAAAAAAGTGATTTTGAAAACAAACCCTTATCCCCTTAGACATTGACTGAGGGGTTTGTTCTGCTACGTTTAATAGTCTCAAGTTGCTTAGGTGTCGATGTTAAAAACAATTTAAATGCATGTTTTTTCCTTAACTCTTTGAGACCTCTTTTAAGAACAAAACTGTGAAGAAACTTCTAACTCTAAAATATTATGATCTCAAGTATATTGAGATGACATCAGTAGGATCAATCACCACATTCGAGGTATTGTAAACAAAGTGATTTTGAAAACAAACCCTCATACCCATAGACATTGACTGAGGGGTTTGTTTCGGTATGTTTAGTAGTCTCACGTCGCTTAGGAATCGATGTCAAAGACAATTTAAATACATCTTTATTTCTTAACTCTTTAAGACATCTTTTAAGAACAAAATTGTGACGAAGCTTCTAACTCTAAAATATTCTAATATCAAGTATATTGAGATGACATCACTATGATCAATTATCATCAGGATCAATCACCACATTCGAGGTATTGTAAGAACTCCATCATGATTGTTCTAGCGGTTTTATCTTTAAAAGGTATAAGGTAAAATTAATATATCATGACAAGTTACTTTTGTTGGGAAACCTTTTGACATTTTTACACTCAATTAATCTCCCCAAAGAGAAAAGGCTATTGTATCCTATGATTACTCTCATTTTTCACACTATATGATAATAATAAAACAATTATTTTATACTAGTGCTAAGTGGTGCCTAATGTACTGAAAATAGCAAGTAAATCAAATAGTACATCCAAAAGATCATGACACTACCTACCTATTGTTTGTGTTTTCCAAAAGACATTCATAACTCTTATATAAGATCCACATGTGGAATGAACATGAACTCGATACATAGGTTATTATTAATATACACTCATAGTCATGAAGTTTACTGCAAAGAGATCTTACCTATAAATATTTCTATTGGTACAATGTAAAAAAAATTGTGTTTTAAATTTTTTTATCAATAAATATTATTTTTATAGACATATTAATCTTCGCGGTTAATATACAAGTTAGGTTTTTTTAGCAAAATGTTAAATTTACTATCTATTTCTTTCTTTCATTTACTTTTATCATAAGTCAATTTAAAATCTCTTGAATTTCTTGATAGGGTAAATATTGGAGTTCATTATTGACTAAAATATCATCAATTATTAAAATTTGGATTAGATAAAGAGAAAATTTACTAAAAACATCAGCCCAAATAATTCAATTGTATATTGAAGGTTTTTTATTTCATAATAACTTGTGATTAAGACAGATTACCAATTGTATTGGTGCTATTAGGCTATCTATAATCAATAATACATTTCTTTTTTGACATATCATTTCATACAATCAAGCCAAATGTGTCTTCATTTTCTTTCATCGATAATAACATAAGAAACACATTTTGATACAAAACACTAATAAAAGTATTCATAGAATTTCCAAGTTCCCATGTTAATTACATGTATTAAATGATTTCAATATCAGTAATTAAGAATAATAAAAAAATATGTATTATTGGAATTAAATAGGTGAAGCTGATGAATAAAAATCAGCTGCACATCATTGTTGTATATTGAAGTGAGTCAAGATTCCTTAAAGATAAGTACATAAAAAGATGCCATTCATCCATGAATTGAAGTTCAATAATTTACCTTGGTGGTGCACATGGCAAGGACAAGGGGAACAGTCTAGCAAATGGCACCACTTTTCTTAAATAGAAAATGGCAGTGAAGAAAGGAAAGGCTTGTGGCATAAATATTATGATAATGTTTTCTGACTCTGAATGAGGCCAACCCATAACTCAAACTTCTAGATGGAAATGACCCCAGGGGTCTGTCCTTCATGTACAATGACAATTACACCAGACAATTTTAACTGTACAAATATGGAGAAGAAGTTGCACCATGGTGGGTCTATGTTTAAAACTAGTACCTTTCCTGATATTGAACCGTGGATTCTGTCCCAATAACTTTTTTTTCCCTTTTTCTGATTGATTATATTAACTTGACGTGTGAATAACTCCAACTCGTACGCGAGATTATATATTTATGATTGATCTGAAATCACTCCGACAACGCATGATCTGGTAAATCCAGCAAATTCTATAATGAGTTCTAAATAGGTTTGATATCATAATAAAAAATGAACTTTTAAGTTTAACTCAATTTTATAAAATCGGTTAATAAAGTGATATTTACACTCACTCATTTATATACTATGAAATGTTTTTATATCTATTATGGAATCTCCAACGGATTAACCTAGCAATGGTGAAATTGGTCTTTAGGATCTGCTGTGGACAAATAGAAACTGTAATAGTTTATGCGTGCATGTTGTATAGGTTTGTGCATATATACGTGGTTGTTAGGAACTACTTTTATTCACAAGAGTTGTGTTGTAGCTATGGGAGATTTTAATCACTATGTGGTTGTTAAGTTCAAGGATGGTGTGGCAGTTGAAGAACTCATTCAAGGGTTGGAGAAGATGGTATCTGGAATTCATGAAGTCAAATCCTTTGAATGGTACAAAACCATAAATTGCAGTGCTTTGTTTCTTCTTTCTCTTAACACATGCTTTTCTGCATTCATATGACTGGTTAATAGTTGTGTGATTCTGGTATCTCAGTGGTCAATGATAACCTTTGAGATATAGTAAACAAAAAGCACAACCAACTACAGGTTGTATACAAGATCTTTAACCTTTTAGACTATTTTGGGCATATGCAGAATTTCACTTGATTTTTCCTTAACATTAGCATTTAGTAAGCAATTCTACTGTACTTATTATGTGTATCACATGTTTGTATGACAGGGGAAAAGACATTGAAAGCCATGATATGCTAAGACAAGGTTTCACTCATGTGTTCTTGATGACATTCAATGGGAAAGAGGAGTTCAACACATTTCGGACTCATCCCAATCATATTGAGTTCTCTGGAGTGTTTTCACCCTCTATTGAGAAGATTGTGGTCCTGGATTTCCCATCAAAGCTTGTCAAAGCACCAGCATGATCCTCAACTCATTAAACTTTCCATCTTTCAAGTGCATGCATGTGTGCATCCTCTATTTGTAGTCTGATATGGTTGTTCCTAGTTCCTGCATGTTCTTCTGCAATTTCAACTTCATAATAAGCTCTTTTTTTTTCTCAATAAGAAAGTTCCAGCAGTTCAATTGGTTATTACTATGGAAAATGCTTCATGTAGATAAAAAATGTTGATCTAATACTATAAATTCGGATTTTTTATGAAACTTTGACAGTTATTCTCTGTTATTATTAAAATAAAATCGGTTTTTAACAATGGAGAAATGGTGTTAATGTGGTAAGTTTGCACAATTTTTATAATTTTAAAAAACAATTTCATTTATAACTTTAAAAAAAAATAATCTCATTTTAATAATAAAAGAGAAAAATTGTTCCACTCTTATCAAATACTCTGTAAATTCTCTCCATGTTTCTACAGCCAACACATTTTATAAGGCTTCCAATTTCCGAGACACTGACTACAAATCCAAAGAAGCACTCCTTTTACTTTGTTACTCACACAAGTAAAATACTGAAAAAATTTATTCATATTTTTTTAGCATAAATACTTTCATATTATTAAATAATCGGATTGTGATCCTCATAAGATTTTATATTGAGTTTGTTTGTTCTTTTATTATTAAAATAATTACCCACATGCAATATTATAGTATTATTCCATTTTGTGGTGCCTAAAAATTCATGAATCATTGAACTTGTGAATTTCTTTGAAAGAAACTTGAGTTGCCAAATCATGGACTTGTGTTGCAACTTCCTCATCGCCAATTGAGATTCCATTCAAGAGTAGACTTCTCCTCTTTTTTTATTTATTTAGTATTAAAATAATTACACACATACAACACAATATTATTTCATTTTATTTTTTTATTGTGGTGCTCAAAAAAATTATGCACTGAACTTACGAACTTCATGAACATTCTATGTTTATCTTTTAATTTAAGTCCATACAAATTGATAAGGATTATATTAAGTCATGGTAAACATTCCCCGAACACAGTACACTAAAGGAAAAACACTATTTTTTAAAATCATTATATATATATATATATTTTTTTTTTTAATACTTGATTTTAATTTTCCATTATATGATATTAAATTTATAAATATCATGACCTGTATTATATTAAAGGTGACTTTCATGGAAAAAAATTTTATCAACATTTATTATAATTTTATCTACTAAGTGCATCTCCCTCGTACAAGTGGGTGGGTGTAACTCCAATTATGTGAAAAGTTATAATGTGTCAATTTTTTATGAGTATGTATATGATATCTTGTGAATGAAGCTACAATTTTATAATTCAATCTTTTGTATATCAACATATTTGTGACACTCACCTCGATGGAGTCACAAAGTGTCATAATCCTTTTGTTACAATTTTTTATATTAGGGTGTTTCTCATATCTCTTGTAGTTGAATATTTAGTATAATTTATTCTACAGTTGAATCTCTGAACAACCATGTGGTTGCAACCACGTCCTTATTATTTGAACAAGGCGAGTTAGATAAAAGTAGCTAAAACTTTACTACATAAGTTTTAAGTATTTTTTTAAACTTTACTAATACAATAAATATATATATATATATATATATATATATTATTTCATATGTTAATGTTTACCTATACAAGGTGAAATGTAAAACCCGTCAACTTACCTATCCTTAAATATTTGATCTTTATTTGTTAATTTTTGAGTAATTCTTTATTGACAAGTATGATAGTATCTCTAATTTAGTTCAAAGTCTTGTGCACAACATGAATTCACATCATGAGTATCACTAACTCAGTTGCACAAATTGAGGATCTTTATTTTGATATTAAACTTTAAGTTTCTCTAGATTAACCTCTACCTTAAACAATTCTTCATTAATAAGAATGAAAATGTGTTTAGTTTGATTTTACATATTGAGTGCCTCTAACTAGTCTACTATTTAAGAATATTTAATACAACCTCACACCTTGAGTATTTGTAGCTTGAACTTATTATGCTTTGAATATTTTTAAAAATAAAAAAACACAAAAGAATGCTTTGTTATAAAAAAATAATTGTTATTGGTTTATACTAAATATTATACATTGATATATAAAAAGTTAAGAACACTATCTTCTTAATTTAGCACCTTAAAGTGTACACCTTCTAATGAGTTAGACAATATCTTTTTGTCAAACAGTAACAAGTGTACATCTCTAATCAGTTAGAGAATAAAAGATTTTCCACCAATCTATTTATGATGAAAGGTCGGCACTAACCATCAAGCATCAATCTATTCACTAAACATTATGCATTAAGCTTTATAAAACAGTAATTATTATACAATGATGTCTATGTAAATTTTAAAGGTTATATAAAAATTAAGTATTTTACTTAAAATAAGTATTTAATAGTGTATTTCAATATTTATAAAAAAAACTAAACATGGTATAATGTGTTATATATAGTCGGCTAAAAAAGTTTTCATCTTTAAAATGTAGCAATCAAACATAACATATCATTCACCTACTTAACAAAAAATACTATGATTATAATAATGAAAGACTTATTTTTTTTTTATCAGTAATACAAAAATAAATAAATAAAAATCACTTTAGGGGTGATCAATCCATGTACAAAATTGCACAGAAACGAACAATTCCTCCTCTCAAAATCTTGCCACTAACTTCCTACTAGAACAAATGCAGTCTGATCAGCCTAAATAAATCACTTATATTTAATCGAATACATACAAACCAGGATATCCAGACACATGTCAGTAAATGAAAAACAAGCATAAAGGACTTTAAAGGTTACTTAGGATCAGACCTTTAATTGAGCCATGAAGAAAATTTCGGAATGGTCAATCACTCCACCTTTAAAGATGTGTTTATTCCTATGTCTCCAAATCTCACTTACCATCGCAATATAGACATTTTTCAAAATTAAATTAACAAGTAGGTGTTTCATGTATATTAGACTACAGGAAATGTGAGACAAAAGTGTAATGAACAATCGAGCTGAGCCCTAACCACTTGAAGCAAAGGTTCCAAGCAAATGACTTGTTGTATCTACTCGAATCATGAAATACTTATGTATTTACTCATTATCATAAGTGTACATACTCCCAATTACGACCGCGTACATTTAGACCAATAATCGCTCTTTTATTATAATATTTAAGGCACATAAATCAGACAATAATTGTACGTTCAATATTAAGACACATAAACCAGACCATAAATCTATTATAAGTTACTAACGATTATAGGTCACTGTTATAAAATCCATTTATATCTCATGATAATCATTCAATGTTTTTCTTAATGGTTTGAGTCCAACAAGCCCTAGAAATAGGTGATGACTCTCTTAGTAAGAGGACACACTAAACCCTATTTTATACTCTTAGCTCTTTGTTAAGAATTTATCATCATTTTTATGCTCCAAAGCTCATTCTCCGAGGAACACACAGTCTTCACCGAGGTACACTCCGAGTCCATTTTTTGTAGGAACATTTGGCGCCCACCATGGGCATGGTAAAACTTTTCTCAGGACCACTATAGAAATATGGACATACACTCTCAATATGAGTATCTAACAGTAAAACACAAATCAACCGATAGGGGATCCCCCAGAACACACGAGGAAGGATTACCTAAAACTGTGAGAGACGCCCTAAGCCAAATGCAGGAAAAATTGGAACGAGATTTGGCATCCCTAAGAAAGTAACATAGGGCAAAATTACTGGTACTGCATGATCATATAGATCGTAGGGACAACAACAACACCACTCAGGGTGACTGATGAACATATATTTATTCACACACAATAGCCTTAATCATAGATTATTGGACTATAATAATAAATAAATCCATTGTTTTAATTAATATTCTTATAATTGGGTTTATTTGGGCCTTAACTATTGTTAATTTTGTGTTTTTAGAGTAAATTATCCGGAGGAAGCATCTACCTTTGTGAATGGGCCAAATATGCAAAAGTCCAAGTTGCTTCTTGAACCAAAACAGAAAAAATATTCTGAGGAGAAGAAAGAGAAAATAAAAGCTACAAGATTCCAGAAACAGAATTGGAAGCAAATCTTTTGCAAAATAAAAAGAATTATGGAAAGTGGAAACTGTTTACAAAATCTAAACTGCAATATTTTCCCAATATCCTTGGAGCAGAAAAGCCTATAAAAGGACACAAGCATAAAGGAGAAAAGGTTAAACCTTTTTGGTTGATTCTTTTGTAATTCCCCATTGAGTTTTGAGGTTTTGTTCAATAAAAAGTTTCGATTTTTAATTCTCTATAACAATTGTTTTTATTGTCTAATCTCCTGGAAAACTGGTTTTTGTGACATGGTTGTACTTGAACGCATGATTGAGAGTCTTCCTTATCTTAAACTTTGGTTTCTTAGTTAGTTCGCATTGTTCTAATTAATTTCTTGGGCGCATGATTCAAGGGAGAGGAGGTAAGCATTCCCATGGAGTATACGCATGGAACAAAGTGGGTATTGATTAAACTAGTAGACACATGCTTTACTGGTGAGTTTCAGCTGAATCAGATCGGCGCATGTTCAATCTGGTTTAACTCTGTTGGAGGATTGAGAAAAGATTAATCTTTAGAGAACCTGTGAAGAATTCAATGGTGGAAGAACTTGGGATCAACCGCTTTTTATTTGCTATTTTAATCTCTTTTATATTTTTTGCATAACTATCTCAAACCCCATTTTCATCTTTATTGTTATTGCTAACTTTTATTGCTTGCAGATAGATTTTAAACCCTGATCAACTGATTTTACTATTGGATTCGTTGGGAGACGAGTTGGGGACATTTGTTCACAATTATACTATCATCTCTCTAGTGTTAGACAAGTCTACGCTAGAATCATATTAATTTGACAGCAAAACGATAACTATTAGTGACCAACAACACTTGGAGCATACCGCTGAATCCTTTGAAGGATGTTGAAGCCTCTGTTTTGCTTGATGTTGTTGTGCTGGTTTAAGCTTTGTTCTGGGGTAGTTTAATGTTGTAATCCACCCTTGGATTAAATCTCAAGCAATTAGCGTTTCAATCTTTATCAAAGTAAAATGTTTTTCAAACTAAGTTGAAACAACCGATTGTTTTGTCGAAACAACCGATTGTTTACATTTAGGTGTTTTGAGAAAGTTTGAAAACTGTTTTTGAATGATGAAAACTGTTAAGTACCAAAACAACTGATTGATTCGAGGAAACAACCGATTGTTTGTTTTGGAACCATAATAGAAAAACTGTTTTCTTTGACTGAGCTTTAAATGCTTTAACTGAATATGCTCCAGTCATTAAATGCTTTGACCAATCTATTTTAACTGCAATTAAGAGTTTGTTAAGATTTGATAACAAACTATATCTTTGTATAATTTCAAAAAAACTGTTTTTAAGAAATAAGAATCTTGAGACAAAGTTTTTCACTAAGAGTTTTTCAAAGAGTTCTGAGATTACTTAAGAGTTTAGAGATTGATCAAGGTGCTGGAATAAGATTCTACTTGTATTGATTTCAGATATTCATCTGTAACAAGTGTAATCTTTGTAAACTGCTGAGCAATTCGTTTGTGTGTTTTGCTGAGATTGGTTGTGTGTTCTTGAGGTGTTCCAGATCAGCAATCTTAGTGTTGGCCAAGGAGAGTGTGTTTCTTGAAGGTGTTCAAGGTCATTCTCTTGGTTGTGGTGTAAGTGATCAAGTGGTGGTTGCTTAGTGGATATCCTCAGGGTTTCTGAGAAGACTGAATGTAGCTCTAGTTTGGAGTGAACCAGTATAAACAACTGTGTACAATCTCTCTATCTCTAACTCTTTAATTTCAGTTTGTTTTTTGTTTGCTGGTATAAACAACCGATTGTTTTTTCTAGTACTACAATTTTTGCTTGCTATTTTGGCTAACTGAATTGCTGAATCAATTGGTTTTTGAAATAAATTCATTCTAGCTTTGAAAAGTTTGCGAAAACCCCTTTAAACAATTCACCCCCCCTCTAATTTAAAGCCATCTTTTCTAACATCAGTTACCTTAGGTTGCCATGCTCTATCAAGACATTTCAAAATCTTGATGTTTAGCTCTTCCTTTTCAAAGGTCTTGTCAAGGCTCATGAGATGATTGATGATGTGCGTGAATCTTTTCTGCACTTCAGCAATTGTTTCACCTTTGAGCATTCTAAACATCTCATACTCTTGGATTAGAGTATGTTTCATAGCTCTCTTCACCTCATTTGTACCTTCATGAGTTACCTCCAAGGTGTCCCACATTTCTTTTGCAGATTTTCATTGAGAGACCGTGAAAAACTCATCTGAATTCAAAACAAGAGGTTATTATGTTTTTAGCAATGCAATCAAATTTGGCCTTCTTGCTTTCAGAATCAGTCCATTGAGACCAAGAATTTTCAATGGAAGATCCATCCTTTTCAAACTTTGGGGCAAAAGGACCACCAAAAGGTAGTCTATCAGCCATTTAAAAACAGTTTTAGGATCAACTTGAATAACTTTTAGGAACCAAGCTCTTGATGCCAATTGTTAGAATGTATGACTTTAAACTAGAGGGGGGTGAATTGTTTAAAGAGGGTTTTCGCAAACTTTCAAGCCAAGAATGAAATTACTTCGAGAAACAAATGATAAGAAATTCAGTTTGCCAAAACACAAAGCAAAAACAACAGCACCAAAAAAACAATCGGTTGTTTCACAGAAACAATCAGTTGTTTATACCAGTTTGCAAATATTAAAACTGAATTTAAAGAGATTAAGGATAAAGAGAATGCACACAAATGTTTATACTGGTTCACTCTAAACCCAGAGCTACATCCAGTCTTCTCAGAAACCACTGAGGAATTCCACTAAGCAATCAAACCTAGATCACTTACACCACAACCAAAGAAGTGACCTTGATCCCCTCAAGACACACACTCCTCTTGGTCAACACACCAACACTAAGAATGCTGATCTTGATCCCCTCAAGAACACACAACACTTCTCAACAAACACACAAGGTTTCTTCAACAGATACAAGAATTACATTTGTTACAAAATGAAATATGAAATCAATACAAGAGAAAATTCTATCTCACACACTTTGATCAAACTCAATCTCTAAACAATCTCAACTCTTTCAAAATCTGTGAAAAACTCAAATCTTTTTTTCTATTTGTAAAACAAAGTTGTTGTTTGTTATCAAATCTTATCAGACTATTAATTGCATTTAAAGATTGGTCAAAACATTAAAAACTGGAGTGTAAACAGTTAGAAAATCATTTAATGCTCAGTCAAAGCACAAACCATTTTTTGTTAAGATACCAAAACAAACAATCGGTTGTTTTGGTTTTGAGAGCAAGTCAACCATAAAAACAGTTTTCAACCTTTTCTAAAAACACTTAAGTATAAAACAATCGGTTGTTTCGACAAAACATGTTGTTTTTCACTTAGCTTGAAAAACACTTTTCTTTTAAAAGGATTGAGAGTGCTTATGCTTTGGATTCAATCAATAGTGGATTACATATTAAATCTACCCTAGATCCTATCTAAAGGACAACCCAACAACAGCAAGCACAACCAGCCTTCATTATCCTTCAAAGGGTTTGGATTCTTCAAAGCTTGAACACCACTTGGTTCAACATATAGCACGAATGAGTGTTTTAAGGTAAGGGATCTTCTGGAGGAGTTGGTCCAATCGGGGGTCTTAAACCACTTCATGTAGTAGACTGGGTCAGGAAGGAGGCCGCAAAGCATAGAACAACTCGTCGGTAAGTGGCAAGTTTATTCCAAGAATGTGGAACGTAACCCATTTAAAGGTGTACTATAGTTGAAAACCGAGAACTTGTACTCTTTTTCCTTTGTTGGGATTTTTACCCTAAGGAGGGTTTTACCAAGCAAGGTTTTAATGAGGCAAGCTCGGCATAATAAATTCCCTTTTTTTCGGTATAATCCCGTCAAGTTCAATCAAGAACTAAAATCACTCAACTAAGAGCACAACAAAAATAAAGTTCAATCAAGAGCACAACAACTCGCTCAACAAAAATAATACAAATTCAATCAATAACTAAAAACGCTCAACCAAGAGCACAACCACATGCTTAACCAAGAGCAAAACAAAATAATGCAAGTTCAACCAAGAACTAAAAACACTCAACCAATAGCACAACAACTCATTCAACTAAGAGTGAAGCAAAATAATGCAAGTTCAATCAAGAAATAAAAACCCTCAACCAAGAGCACTACAACTCGTTCAACCAAGAGTGCATAAAAAATAATACAAGTTCAATCAAGAACTAGAAACGCTCAACCAAGAACACGACAACACGCTCAACCAAGAGCAAAGCAAAATAAGAAAAGTTCAATAAAGAACGAAACATGTTCAACCATGAACATAGTTAAAAACCAAATCCAAACAGGTCCTAACTGAATTCGTTCATCCTTCAAATTGATCTTCTCAGATTTCGAGTTGGGGGGACTTATGTACATAACCCCAATTACGATCGAGTACATTCAGACCAATAACCACTTATTTAATATAATATTTAAGGCACATAAATCAGACAATAATTGTCTATTTAATATTATATTTAAGACCCATAAATCATACCATAAATCGGTTATAAGTTACTAGCGGTTCTAGGTTACTGTTATAAAATCCATTTATATCTCATGATAACCATTCAATGTTTTTCTTAATGGTTTGAGTCCAACAAAACCTATAAATAGGTGATGATTCTCTTACTAAGAGGACACTCTCAATGAGAGGACACACTAAACTTTATTCTATACTCTTAGCTCTTTGGTAAGAATTTATCATTTGTGCTCCTACTGACTTAAGCATCGAAGAGTATTTCGCAGGTGAACATCTCCCTCTCATCGGAGACCAACTAAAAACTCGTTCCCCGAGGAACACACCGTCCTCACCGAGGTACCCTTCGAGTCCATTTTTGGTAGGAACATTTGAATGTTCTGATCTCAAGTTCAAGAGATAGCATCGCTAGGATCAATCACCGCATCCGACTTTAGAGGTTAGTGTTCCATCACGTTTTTTTCCTCGTCTCGGTGGGTTGGAGGAGGAAGACATATATAAACTGTCATTGATGTCAACTCCTGAGTGAAGTGAAAATATATTGGCAGGACCAAAACAATAAAATATATCTTTATATAAATTATTATCAATTAAAATCAGATAATCTTTTCTAATAATATTTAAATAAATCAATTGTAATATTTAAATAAATCAATTGTAACAAGTGGATTGCTATCATATATTAATACCTCGTTTTTTTAATCTTTAATATAATATAAATGATAATAAATTTTTAAAAAAATATTATTTACTTTTTATCATATTAATAATAATTAGCAAAAGCTTATATAGTATTGTTTCTCCTAAAAGTAATATCATTTCGTACTGATACTTATTGGTTTTTAATCGGTTATTGACCTGAGTGTCTACAACTTTTCTATTTGAAGATTTTAAGGTTCCTAGGTGCGATTCTTAAGAACTTCTATATAATCTACACTTCAGTTTCATCCTTTCCAACGTGATTTTCTTTTGTTTGGTTATTAAGGGAATAACCATGATAGTTTGAAAATATCATAGGTATTTTCATTAATTTCTCATCCAACTTTTGTGTGTGTCTTTTCATGGAGTCATGCAATTTATTTAAGATAAAGTTAGAGTAAAACAATTCCACTAAAAGTAATTAGTGCAATTAAAAAAAATTATACCAATAATATTGAAGTATGTATTAATTGTAATATATCACTTTTTTTAAGTTTATCTTTAGCTTCTTTTTTTTATTTGATCTATTTTCTGTTTTGTTCATCTTTTCTTACTCTTACAACCTAAAGATAGCACTTATTCTTTCTTCTATTACCTCTTTTTTCTATCTTTATCTTCTTTTCCACCCTCTCAATCTGTCTCTTTCTTCCTCTTCTTTAAGAATTTTTCACTCAACATCTTCCTTTTACTTTTTAGGTCAAGTTGGGAACCTTTTTCCCTTTTAGTCTCCTTATCAAACTACTATGTCAGTCTTAACAGAGGTGCACTAACACCAATCTATGAATATGAGGAGTCCAAAAAAAAGTTATTTTTCATAATTTTCTAAGAAAAAATATTATTTTCTTAACAAGGAAGTTACCTTTCTTTGTTATATTAAAATTAAAATTTGTACCCTTATTTGTTATTTTTTTAACTTTGATATATTAAAACTAATTTACATATTTAGATGTTAAAATTAATTTTTATTATTATCATTATGGATTCACAAAAAATGTCACTACTCTTTATACCCATTATTCTTTATTTTCAATATATATTTTGAGTAGAATATAATTAATGACATATGTGGTAATTAGTGAGATGTGCTCTCATACAACTAAAAGTTTTACATCAATTAGAATTAACTAAGTTTATACACACTTCATTATCTTAATTATATATATATATATATATATATATATATATATATATTATCTCGTACTCACGTGCAACATTGATCATTGCTCACTTGGAAATAAAATTATGCACATTTTTGGTTCTCTAAATGTATGAACCTATGCATATATTTGGGGTTATTGATTGATTTAGTGAAGAATTCAATGGTAGAATAAAGAGGTGGGGTGAAGACATGGGTCAAGACATGCATTTGCCATTGCCTTGCCTTAAAAAGCATAAACACCAAATCTACTTTAGTAGGGTATGAAATGATTATCAATGGTGAAAAACATTGAACATGCAAAAATCCAATGACCAATTGGAGATAATAACACAACTTTTTGGAAGGATGGTCTACTAAAGCAATGACAACCTAAAACAAAGTAAATTTTCTAATTTATCTTTTTATTAACCTTTATTTATTTCATTTCATTCTTTTAACTTTTAGCATTCAACCTATTAGTCCTTTGTTTTTAGTTCTATTCAACTTTCTGATATTAATGCTAAGTCCAATAAATTTTTCCTTTCATTACTTTTTCTTAGATTTTTGTTTTAAAGAATTTCAATCTTCTGCGTGTTATTATTGACACTTCCTGAAATAATTTGACTTTTTTTGTTTGCCTTTTCCTATTATTATTATTATTCATTGCATTCACATATTCGGAGGAGGCAACCAAGTATTAGGATTTATTAGGATTTGTTATTATATTCATTAGAAATTTGTGAGCATCATATATCATAACATTACGAAAAAAATCATTAAATAACAACTAAAATTAAAGATAAAAATAATTAGTCACTATATTAACTAAATTAGATATTATTTTAGATACTAAAAATTTATTTGTATTTAAAGTGGTTTTTATTATTAGTAAAAGAATCTAAATTGGTATCTAAATTAGCTACCAAGATTTTAAGTACTAATATTTTAGATTCTAAATTGGTTGAATTAGTCTTTTAGAAACTAATTTAGAATATAAAATATTAGTAGTTAAAACCTTAGTAGTTAATGGTTAGATACTAATTTAAAAACTACTTTATAATTTTTTTTATTAATAATAGAAACTACTTCAAATACCAATAAATTTTTTAGTCTCTAAAATGGTCTCTAGTTTATTCCAATAGTAATTAATTATTTTGGTCTCCAAAATTAGTTGCAATTTAATTATTTTCTTGTAGTGTAAGGATATTTAACAATATTCATTGTTTATACTATAAGAATAAATGGTTTTGGTGTCAGACACAAATTAAAAAAAAATTATGCTAAGTGTAATTAACATTTTTTACATTGAATAGTGTGTTCGTGTCAGACACACGTATTAGACATCGACACTCGTAGAACACATATCGATGAAGTGTCTAATTCAAAAAGTATTTGTTGAATTTCTGATAATTCTAACACAATTTTAAAAATGAGAAATACATTAATTTTCTAAAAACTCAAACTTATTATATAAATTTTTATTATGGTTATAAAAATAAGGAACAAATCCTTTTGAACCATTCATGAGAAACATCTTTTTGCTAGAAAAAAAATTAAAACATATTTGTGCATATAAATCTTTATTGTCAATTTATATAATTCATAAATATGTAATATATGTAGGAACTAATTGAAGAAAATAAGAGACAAAAGGTTGTAGCAATTGATTGAACGTAATTCACTACAAAAAACGTGTATAATGCGGCGGTTATTTTTGCAAAAACTGACGTTTTTAACCGCCGTATTATACGTATGTGGCGGTACCGCGTACCGCCAGAATTCTTGTCGTCACAAAGTTTAATGTGGCAGTCAAATGAGAACCGTTGTAGCAGACGCCATATTATGCATTGTATAAAGTGGCGGTTTTAAGCGTGTAATTAGCGTCAGTTATAAATGTCGTAATTTTAAAACTGGGTAAACCAATTTCAATGTAAATAACGACAATTTTAAACGCCACTTAATACGGTATAATATGACATTTATAATAACCATTACCATTATTGTAATTAGAATAATAAATATTTAATTTAATTTTTAATATTTTTAATAATTTATTCAATTATGTTCTTATAATTAAATTTTTCATAATATAATTAAACTTTATATTATAAATAAATTTCTTATCACAATTTAATTTCATAATATAATTAAATCATAACACAAATTAATTTCATAATATAATTAAACTTGGAAAATATTAATAATTGAATGATAGAAACATATCAATAAAAAAATGACCTCATTCATTCATTAAGAGAACAAAGTTGATAATGTCAAAGGAATCAAAATGATAACATTAAATTGTCAAAATATCAATATTTATATTTGAACATATTACAAGTCACGTCCTAATTTGTCTTGTTGCCTCCACTTGATCCTATAATATTTTGGTTTGGTGATGGAACATCACTTCCAACATCTGGTGCCTGAAATAAATAAAATATGTTTTAAGTTAATTTTTAATTTTTAAAAAATAAATGAAAATAATACTATAATGAAGACAAATATGCAGGGAATTATATATGCAGATGTGCAAGGAATTATACAAATGGATGGACTATATCAAATATGAAAAAGTTATGCACCATGATTGCTAGAAATGTAGCACTGTTAATACAAGAGAAACAATGATAGTCCACCCAAAAGTAAAAGTGAAACAAATATTATAATTATAAATTTATTACCTGAAATGTGATTCAAAACTTCCAAGATGCTCTAAGAAACAATTTCGAATAGACAAAGGTAAAAAAAATGTTAAAATCAGTCTAACAAAAATAATAATAAAACATACTTTTGAAACATTGTCCACCTTCACAATTATAGTAATAAAACATGTGTACAGTGATATCACAAGAAAACAAATATATATACTTAAATTATGGAGCTAAAAAGAAAGTAGAAAGAGATTATGAGAATGATATATATAATTGATATATGTTGCACATAATCTTGTAAGATATATAGATTAGCACCTCTACCTTAAAAAGACAGATTAAAAAACTGTTGTAGTATATATCATTATCCATTATAAATATTCTACTCTCAGAAAGGAACTTTAGATATGCTAACTAGAAATAATTATTCACAATTTACATTTCGGATAATTGCACAAACAACTAACATGCGACAGTCTATCATAAACTCCTCAAATTCTAGAAAATTTTATTCCACTGAATTGAAGAGCTACGAGAGCAGCTGAAAGTTCTTATTTACAAGTCAGTAAAACTCACAAAATCATGGCTATTAGAACGGTTAGACACGATTTAAAAGTACGGGGATGCAGCTACAACTTCACAACTACATAACCACTCATTATTGTAGTCAAGAGTAGATCGTTTTAACGCCCAAGAAAGTGTAAGGACATTTCCTGACAGCACTTGGCATATATGATCCCAAAAAATAGACAACTAGCTGAGGCACCCCGAAAGGTAACCCAGAAGCAAAGAAGAGTAGCAAGGCATAAGAATAAATGAATGATGCAATAAGTGAAATTCAAGAGAGGGGAAACAAACCCACTGATATAGCAATAGTTTTCATTTCTCAATCACGTGATAAGGTATTGCGAAATAATAAAATATAACTAGCAAATAAATCCACAAAGAAACAATATATTCCAAAATTGCCATAAAAGTGATATCTTATTTCAATAACAATAATCACTCTAATAATTATAAGGGAACATAAGTAAATATTAATACCCAAGAGTGACAAAGTCATTGGCCAATGCATCAAAATCACGGTTTACAAGATGTAAATAAGCTTCCATGAATCCATCATGTGATTCTTGCTTGAACTCACATGTCATACCAAAATATAGTGCATAAGAAGTAACAGAATGCATCATTGAATCAAATGAATGATCAATTGATTCCAAGAGTTTAGCTTATTTTTATCATTAAATTCTTGAAACAAGACATATTTATTATTTAAACATTAACCAAAAAGCCAAAGGATTTGAAATATTAAATATTAAACTTCAATTACCCAAATGATATATCACAGGAGGAGATCGTCAAGAAAGGTGTTGGTGAATGGTATTTTGAAGGCTCCAAAAGCTATTAGGAACAATGTTATCCAAATTGGAAGCATCCATTGAACCATAAACAGAAATCTTCCTTTTCCTACAACAGAAGAAGAGAAGAATGACATTAAGATTATTAGCATTAAATTAGAAATGAGATTGGAGTTGGTGAAAGGAGAAGGTACTGGAAGAAGTGATTTTGGCCTCGCATTAGCGGCAACCCACTCTCCCGTCTCCCTCATCTTCTTCTCCACTCTTCCTTCCATCGCTTGTCCTAGGAACAAGTTCATCACCGTCTTTCGAATGTTGGAACCTTTGTTTATCAAAATCAACCACGTTTTCAAAAGCAAGTCAACCCCCAAATAAACAATTAACTAAATTTTACGAATGATTCTGCTCAATTTTACATAACAAAAATACAAAAACAAAAAATCAGTGCCTCCTTCAAGTATTTGGAAACGATTGCGGTGAGGGTGAGAGGGGGGTTTATGAAATGGGGCTGAGAAGGAAAGGAGGAACGTGAAGATTGAAAGAGGATGAGGGTGAGAGTTAGGGTTTAGAGGTTGAGTGAAAGAAGTACATTTCCAAGAGTCAAAGGTATATTTTTGAAGAGTGAAAGAGGGGAAAACGAAAAAAAACTTGGGGAAAGATGAAGGTTATGGAGGGAATGAAAAGCGGGAGAAATTTTATTTTGAAAACTAATTATGACGATTCTAAATGCCATATTTCGAAGGAACATTATGGCACTTACGAAACTGTCGTATTATACAACTAACAGTGGCGGTTTTTAATAACCGCCATATTATAAACGCCACTATATACACGCTTTTTTGTAGTGATTGCACAAAATTGCAAAACTTATCTTATTCATTTTGATTTACTCAATCATATATATAATAAAATTACAATTACTAGAAGCTATAAAATAGGAATACTAACAGGCCTGTAAACTAACCATTAATGCAATATAACGGTAAAATAGTTTAAGGGTAATAAAATCAGAATTAATAACCAACATCCTCCCTTAATTCTGATTTGGAACAACCTTCCCAATTTGAGTCATGATATTGTTTTTCTCAATCGCCATCAATTCTTCATTCATAGCCTTTTGGGGTGTTGAATGGCATCGACAAGTCTCACAGGTTCTAATTCTGCAAGAAAAGCAAAGTGAACCAAATCTCCATTGTCATCAACTTCATCATCAAGATTTACTTCGCAATCTTGAAGATGTACAGGTTTTCGCTTTTGCCTTCTTGGTCACTCCATCATAGTTGCAGGTTGAACTGCAGGTGCTTCAAGAGTGACTCCATCTTCCACATCATCGTTCAAAACATAATAATATCATTTTTTTGAATCCATTTTAGCTGCTACATTCCATTGCCATTCCTCATCTTCAACAAATGTAACATCACGACTCACAATCACCTTCTTTGTCATTGGATTGTACAGTTTGTATCCTCCATGATTATATCCAATGAAAATGGTATTCACTGCCTTATCATTCAACTTTGATCTTGCTGCCTTGGGGACATGAGCATAAGTAATTGACCCAAATACCTTCAAGTGTTGAACATTGGGTTTGAATCCGCTCCATGCCTCAATCGGAGTTGTGTTAGGAACACTACGAGTGGTGATATGTTTATCAAATATACCACACATGTTACAGCCTCAGCCCAAAAATAATTTGGCATACCTTTCGCTTTAAGCATGCTCCTCGCCATGTCCATGATTGTTCTATTCTTTCTCTCGGCAACTCCGTTGTGTTGAGGTGTGTAAGGACATGTTATGTTATGTTGCAACCCAAGTTCTTCATTGTGCCTCTTGAACTCATTAGACTTGTATTCATCTCCTCCATCACTACGCACCATCTTAATTTGTTTGTCACTCTCTCTTTCAACAAATGTTTTAAATAAAGGTTAAAAAATATTTATTACCTCCAACTGATGATATGTTCATTGGACCACAAACATCTGTATGAACAAGCTCCAAAGGAAATTTTGCACGTCAAGGCTCCTTAAGAAATGGTATCTTGTGATTCTTTCCAAAAATGCAAGCCTCACACAATGATCATGGTGATGAATATGGGGTAAACCATTCACTAAATTTCGTTTGGAGAGATTTTCCAAACTCTGAAAATTTAAGTGCCCAAAGCGTAAATGCCACAACCACGATTCATTATTCACTATTGCATTCAAGCATTTGAAATCACCCATATGCAAATCTACTGGAAACATGCGGTTTTTTGATAGAAAGGTTTTAAGAATCAAACTACCTTTTTTTATCAAAAATTGATAATTTATTTTCAACTATGTGCATCACGTAACCCTTTTCAGCCAGCTGTCCCATACTCAACAAATTACTTTTCATATCAGGTACATAGAAAACATCATAGATGTACCTGTGATCACCATTCTTCAATGTGATAAGAATTCGCTCTTTTCTAGTCACCAAAACGAACCTGCCATCATCGACTTTCACTTTTGTGCGAAATGAGTCATCCAAATCTGCAAACAACTCCTTCTTACCACAGATATGATTTGTTCAACATGTATCCAAATACCAAGTCTGATTGTTTGGAGTTTCATTTGATGTGGCTGCCATTTGTATGATCCTCTTCATCTTGTACATGATTACTGTCTTCTTGACACAATTGGCAGCATGATTATCACCTTTTGATCTGCAGTCATTTGCATAATGGCCACGTTTATGGCAATTATAGCACTCAACATTTGATTTATTATAAATGCCTCCTCGTTCTCCGCGACCACGTTCCTCGCGCCAAGCGCCTCCATGATTCTGACCACCACGACCTTTGCTGAAATAGCTACCATGTTTATGATAGGAGCTACCAATTGAGGCTTGTGCTTGTAAAACTTGTTCAATTGGTTTTTCAATCTTATTGTCATTCATACGCTGCTCATGCGCTCGTAGAGAACCAGACAATAACCTTACTGTCATTTTTGAAATGTCATTGGCCTCTTCAATTGCGGCAACAACATGTTCAAATCTGGGAGTTAAAGATCTCAAAATCTTCTCCACCTTTGCCTACTCCGAATGTGTTTCACCATTGGTCTTCATCTGATTTGTTAAGGCAAGAACTTTATTTATATAGACATCAATAGTCTCTATGGTTTCCATCTGCAGCAGTTCATATTGGCGTCTTAGGGTTTGAAGACACACCCTTTTGATCTTATCATCACCTTTATAATTGGTTGACAAAACTGTCCAAGCCTCACTGGCAGTTGTTGCTCAAACGTCTCGTCATTCATCCCTTGATGGATGAGATACAAAGCCTTATTTACCTTCTTCTTTTGGTCACTGCGTTACTCGTTGCGCCTCAGTTGCATTATCATCTAATGCAAACACTCCACTATCAACGACATCCCATAACTCATGATAATCAAACAAAACTCTCATTTGCACACACCACCGATTGTAATTTTCATTAAGGATAGGGACTAATAATTGGGTAGAGTTCATGATAACAGACTAGCTCTTGATAACAGTTGTAGGAACTAATTGAAGGAAATAAAAGGCAAAAGGTTGTAGCAACTGATTGAACGTAATTGCACAAAATTGCAAAATTGATCTTATTCATTTTGATTTACTCAATCATATATATAATAAAATTACAATTACTGGAAGCTATAAAATAGGAATACTAACAGGGCATGTAAACTGACCATTAATGCAATATAACGGCGGTAAAATAGTTTAAGAGTAATAAAATCAGAATTAATAACCAACAATATATATATATATATATATATTTGTATTCTCGTGTTCTACATTTTAGAAATTATACGTATCACCGTGTCCGTGTTATATTAGTGTCCATGTCAGTGTCTATGCTATATAAGTTGGGACATCCTTACAATGTCTCATATTTATTTCATTCTTTCTTTACTAATAAAAAAAATAACTTAGAACTATTACCAAGTAAGTTATATTAAAATTAGGGAATTTGTTGAATAAGAAAACTTGAAAGAATAAAATGAAATAGATAAAAAAATGGTGAAAAAAGTTTAAGAATTAAAGTAGCAAATTCACACAAAAAAATTTTTTTGAAATTTGAAGCCTGAGATTCCCTCTCAAAGCAATGTGACCTTTTTCTAGTGACTAAGAAAAAGAAAAGAAGGAAAAAGAAAGTCACTAACCATGCATGGGACCAACTTAGAAAGAGATTTGGGAAAAGTGTTTTCTAGAGTTATTAACACCATGCTTTCTATCTTGTGTGATCAAAAGAAACCTACAGAAATATTAAAATAACTTAGTGAACATTCTTTGCATCGATAGAGAAAAGGGATGAACATGAAGGCATTCAAGAAACCACAACAAATTCTTCATTCTTTACTCTTATTCAATATCATATTATCAGGTTCTTCTATACAGCAAAATGATGCAAACTACTGTGGGAATATCCAAACTCAAACACCTTTCTCCAATTCTTCTATACTAGATAGCATGGTTTTATGCATATCTCATAATCTCTACTTGAGATCATCCCTTGGCCTTTTTCATGTTTCATCACTAGACAACAATGGTAGATTACTAACCATCACTCACTCTTCTTGTTCTTCTCTACAATATGTTTCTCCTCTAGCTGTCACAGCTGGTTTCCCTTCTCCTCCTGAGCCTAACTCACTTGTTCTCTTCAATTGCTCAAGCAGAAGAAACCCCCTTTTCCCAATCATGCAAAATTGTAGGGACTTGTACAAATGTGGAGGTGCTGTTTCACCATCTTCCAAGACTCAAGAAGAGAACCATAACCACCCTCATCCATGTGTAGTTGTTGAAGATCTGAAAAACGTTGATAAGGATTTTCACCCTGAGCATCTGAACTGCTCTCATTTCAGCTGGGTACATAGAAGTGCATCAGATGGTGGACATGATCAAGGATTTAAGGTTGGAACAAGGATATCTGTTGACATTCCTCGTGTACCAGAAATCTGTCAAGGGTGTGAAAAACCTAATGGAACCTGTGGTGCTGGGTTGAATTGTTTATGTCACCCTAAAGAGTGCAGTAAGTAACTATAGGTAGATTTTTATTGAACAAAACTTATATATTATAACCATTTATGGTTGCTTGAAGTGTTATTTTCTAGTTATAACTAGATTTTGATCTTATAATAATCCATGGAATAAAAACTCACATAAATTACTAAGGTAAAATTATAGTTTTGATTGAAGAGCAATACTAGAAGAATTTATCTATGTTTTGCCTATTTATCTTTGTTTTGAGTTGTGAGGAAACTATCTGATGTAAAGAAAATTTTGCAGAAGACAAGGTGATCTCCAAGGCTGTGCAAAAATCTACTGGTAGTGTTTTTTTGTCTCTGCTTTCTTTCATTGGTTCAGTTACTGTTGCCTTCTTCATGGGTGTCTAAGAAAGTTTAGGTAAGAGTTGGTTTGTTAGTTAATAGTACTGGGAGGTGTACACTTGTCATTTGCTATAAAAATCTAATATGCATAATCTTTGAACATGTTATGTTAATTATAACTGGCACAAAACAGTGAACATGTATTCAACATGAACCTTGTATAATTATCTAAAGGATTTCAAAGTAATCTCAGATTTAAAGTTGGTTAGGAAGGAAGATGAAATTATCAGTTATGCTTCTCTCAGTTTTTGCACCAAAGTAGTATAATCTTTTTTGTAAATTATGATTTTAGATAAAAATATTTTTTTTACAAAATAAGTAACTGATACACCATGTATACCATTTTAATGCGTAAAAGTCATATACGACTAATTAGATTTCAATGTAAAATAATAAATAAAAGTCATAAAAACTATTCACATGTTTCAAAAATTATTAGGATGTTATATACAACTTTTGTTTAATGAAACTGTTAAAGTCGTAATGAATAAATACGACTTTTACCTAAACAAAATTCCATCTAAATCGTACTTATAGAAAATGATTTTCATTTTAAAATCGTCCACATGACATAGAAGTTACCATTTTTATAAAAAAAGTTTATTCAGAATTATAATTTGTGAAAAAGAGAATCAAATCACTTAAAAAAGCATCTTCTCTGGTATTTGATAATACCTTGAACAAGATTGTTTCAAATAAAAGTACAAAATCAGAAATAAAAATAATAGTTTAATTTCTGTCCAAGATAAAATCTGTCACCTTTCAGGGGTTTATAGGAAATCTAATTGTTCATCTTATTTAACTATATTGTAAGGCTAACTAAAGCAGACACAATGTTCAGGGCATAACAAAATTTTCTAAAATTATCAAACTTTTTTTTTTGGGATACAGAATTTCATAAGTTTAAAAAAATATTGAATTTGAAACAATTTTAAAGAAATTAAACTATATAAAATTTTAATTTTTATTCTACTTAAATTTATTTATTTTTAAAATAATATAATTTAAATTCAACTTTAACTTCTTTTTGGGTAAAATATTTTCACTACAAGAAAATCGCGAAATAAAAACCAATTTTACCATAAATAATTAGTTGTTATAGTATGATGATTAAATTAGAGACTATTTTAGAAACTAAAATAACTTTTGATTTATAAATTAATTTTTATTATTGTTAAATGGTTTCTAAATTTGTATCTAATTATCTACCAAGATTTTTGTTACCAAATTTAGAATCTAAATAATTGGTAGTGAAAACCTTAGCAGCTGATTTAGATACTAATTTAGAAACTATTTAACAATAATAGAAACTAATTTAAAAATCAAAAAATATTTTAGTCTCTAATATAGTCACTATAGCAACTAATTATTTTTGTCTCTAAAATTGGTTTCTTTCTTGATTTTCATCTAGTATTTCATTATTATCAAATGTAAAAATTATTCTAATATCAAAAAATAATATTTAATAATTTAAACATATTAATTGATTATTGGTCAAAAAAAATATTTTCCAGCCAATGTAAAAATATTAGTTGTTATTTAAAACAGTTTTTCTTAGTATATGTTTTCGGCTAACATTAGTTACAACGATTTTACTCTCTTTTTTCTAACGTTATTAATCAAACTTTTTTTTTTTTAATGATACTTCGATGATCAACTAAACAATTTTCTCAAGTAACTTTGATTAGTATTGATTATTATCAATGTTGATCAAAAGCCTTCTCAAACAATACTAAAAAAAACTTTTGATCAACTTTGGAAACAATTAAAATCGACAAATGTAATATAGAAACAATAGTTATAGACATCGATAGAAAGATCTAATAGGCAGAAAAAAAAAACCAGAAAAATGCAGAAATATTAATATATCTTTTTTTTCTAAATTAAATTTTAATATTTTTAAATTTTTCATTCATTAAAACAACATTATATCACACTATAAATTATTTATCATAAATCATATATACAATTTATATTTCAAAAATATTTATTTATTACATTTTTTAATTGTAATATAATTTATGTATATTATTTCATATTAATATTTACTCCTAGCATGTTTTATTAAAATTAATTATAATTTACTTAGACACTTATAATTTATTTCCTATATATTAATTTCAATTCTAAATAATTGACAAATAATTTATTTTCTTAATACACCATAAATAAGGATTTTATCTCAAACAAAAAAATCTTAAATTATTTTATATATTTTTAAAACTACTAGTTATTATATAGTAAAATTACATGTAATATATAAAAGCTTTTTCTTTTCTATGTGCAATAAAATATTATTTCATTTCAATATATTAATATATTTTATCATTGGTCACACCTTGCGTATAAAATTATAAACATATAGTTATAAAATAAAATTATATGTAATACTTTTATTTAAATATTTTTTAAATAATAAATTAATTATTACATATTTTATATAAAAATATTGTTCACAATATATTAAAAATAAAATTATGTGATTATTTTTTTATAAAAATATTTATCAAAAATCTCACATTAATTAAAGATAAATACAATTTATTTGAATAGAAACAATCATATTCTTTTATCTTAGGCTTAATCTCACTTTTTAATAATATTATTTTACTTAATTGAATTATAAATTTAAAAAACAATTATACAATAATTTAATTTGTAAGCTCCAAATAAATTATAAGTTTTTTTAATAAAAAATAATATTAAAAGTAAATCATAGAACGAAAAAAAATAAAAGAAAGTAGTTATATATAACTACCTTATTTATATTAATTATCATATATATTACCTAATTAAAATAGATATTTAAATTTCTTAAATATTTTAATTTAAATATATTATTTATCTTATTTTTATTAATTAAAAATTTTACTTTTAGAGTTAAGCTTGCTATAATTAATAATAAAAGTTAAGAAAGCAACACAATTATAAAATTAACATATATTTTTATTGGAATTAAAAGTAAACGGGTCATGTTTACAAGACAAAAGAATTTATTTAAATAAAAGAAAAAGTATCTACTCGATCTATCTTTATATTTTAGTCAATTCAAATTTTGGTGGATCAAATTATGATCTAAGACTATCATTGATGAAAAATTATTGTTTTTTAATTACCTTAAACTTTATTAAAAATAATTTGTAACTACATAACAATGTTAATAAACTAATTCAAATGTGTGTTTGCGTGGAAAGATTTATTTCTTAAAAAAGATAAAGGAATCAGAAATTCCATTGTAGGTTTGGAAATTAATATACTTGAATAAGTCGATATGATTTGATTTTATTCAATAATGTAGAAATATTTTTAAAAATAATGTTTTTAATTTTACTATAAAAATTAAGTTCGATTTTGATTTCTTTCCCTAAAAGATATTGTACTCTTCAAAATAGTTTAGATGTGGCTTTGAATAAGATTTTAGGGATTAAAAATGGTGCATTTATAAATTAGAAGAATTGAAAATGAACTGTTTTTAGAAGAAAGGAAAATATATTTTACCCATATTTTTCTATATTTAGTTATAGGAAATTTTGCTTTTATGTTACAAGTCCATCAAAGATTAAAAAAAAAATATTCAAAAGTGATTAATTTTTTATAAAATTAATACACGTGTTTAGATGAGTTATCTAGGAGTATTTCTGGACAAGAAAAAATAAGAGAAAATTTTGTCTGTAACTCTTAAATCTTTATTCATTCTTTTAAATTTTTTAAATGAAAATTATTAATCAAAGTTTATAATATTGAAATTTGTGATGTGATATCAAAATACGACTAATTTTTTTAATATCAAAATTAAAGTTTAAGGTACACAATATGTTCTCATCGGTTTGAGTTTGTGTTGATGGCTGAGGTTTCTATGGTTTAATCCAGTTTTCCTGCTTTGCATGGTTCATCAATCATAATATTGTAAATCACACTACAACAAAGTCAGTGCTGTGTTTTCCTTTGACAAATTTCATTGAATTTATTTAATTGGTCATTGGTTATTTTTGGATAAACATGAATAGAGAAGATGGTTAGAATGTCAATGATGTCTAAAGGCTAAATTTGATCACCTAGTCATTAGTTACCATAACTGTAAAAGAAAAACTGCATAAGTTTAATTTGTAATTAATTAATTTAATCAAAAGATATAATCATTGAAAATACTATCATTGTCATATACTTTTAATTATTTAAAAATGGAAATGAGAAAGTGATGAAAATTAACATTATCATGTGACACTAGGATATATAAATAAGAATAGATCCCATTTGAAGTTTGACTTACCAAATTTTATCATCTCTTAAAAGATTTTGTTTGATAGTTGTAGTACCGGATGGCCGAGATGCTGGTCGATAAGGCCGAATAAACTTAAGAATAAACAATAAACACATGATTAAATGTAATTAAACCAGTTTAGGTATAAACTATGATTAAGGCACAATTGGGCCGTCGTCTGAAATCCAAGAGCAGACCCATCCATAACAGTTGAGGTTCATCCCAAAGTTATAAATATTAGAGGAGATCCAGTGTCAAGGTAATTTCTCACTATTAACTCATTGACATATTGTACTCGGACTAACTTGAGCGTCGGAGTGCCTTCGCAAGTATCCTACCCCGCTGTTCTTGAAGAAGGACTTGCAAGATGAAGACACCGAACACAGGAGCCGCGAGGACGAGAAGATGAAAACTACAAAAGTCATTCTGAGAGGAACCTGACCTTGTAAGAACAATAATAATGAAGATAAGGAGGGGGAATTACAATGAATGCACATTTTTTTAATATAAAGAAATTCGCTTTTACCATTCACATGAAAAAAAAAAGGAAAGAAAAAAGACTGTGAAGCCACACTACAATGTGTTCTTACAAATGAATGTACCAGAAGAGAATCGACGAAGAGTATTTGTGAAGTGCAGTGTTGATGAAGCAGTGGGACTTCTCCACAGTCACAGAGGCATTTCAAACATGCAATGCCTACAAATTCAGGGTCCATTTGCTTAAGCTTATAAAAATTGATTGTCAATTATGTAAAGAAAAATTGGCATTTATAGAGGTTTTATGTTAAGCAGAAGTTTACATTTGGTTATGATCATATAAAAAAACATGCCTTGAAAAGTGATTTTATACGATATCATTTCTCAAGGAACAAGTTTGGATTAAAAAATGTTCACAATTACATTCATAACTATTTATAGAAAATTTAGAACAATTAAATAATGTTGTGTGCTGAATAGCAGTTGGCCAATCTCAATTGTAATGAGAATCCACCTTGTACATTAAGGTACAACAGTGTTGCATGATAGCAATTGCAAGATGTAAGCCTGTTTAGTTTCATGTCATTAATTGTGCATGTAACTCAAATGTTATAATCTCTAGTTGATGTGAGATCTCCTCCAACACACTCCTTCACGCCGATAGCGGGTGACCTGATAAAGCCAACAGACACTCGCTAAGATAGACTCGAAATGACTCTGATACTATGTTAAGAAGTGAACTTTAAGCCTAACTCAATTCCATAAATTCGGCTCATGAGGTGAGGTTTGCACCCACTTATATATAATGAAATGTCCTAATCTTTAGTCGGTGTAGGATCTCCATCCTGGACTAGCCCACAAACAAATATATACTAACTACACAATACTATATTTTGTTCCTTCAGCAAATTGGGTCCTTGTTTTAACAACAGTATCACATGTTATTTCCAATATACAGCTCTTCAATTTCAATTTTCAACTTTTTGACCCAACCACTTGTTGTAAAACAGATTCTATAATATTGCAAAACAGAAAACCTAGAAACAGAGCATGTGCAGAAACGGAAATCTGAGTGAGCGAACAAACCTCCGAAACCCTCGTTTCTCAGAGGTTGAACGTGGGATAGAGTCCCAACGTTCCGCAACCTAAGGGGACCTCCAGTAACGGTTCCTACCTTGAATGGGTCTTTCAGAACGTGCGTGCTCTCAACAGATCCAATATGCTCCACACTCTCCGGGAAGACGTAGTCTTTTTCTCCGCAAACTGCTCGGAACCGCCTTGACTGTGGAAGCAGAGTTGCTCATGTAGTGGGATGCGATTGCTTTCTTCATCTATAAAAGCCGCAACCCTTTGCCTCAGAAGACACAACTCTCACTCATCTTCTTCATCTTCTTCACCCAACACCACCTGAAACTCCTCTTCCTCTCACCTTTAATTTTTAGTTTTCTCTTTCATCTTTATTAGATTATTTTAATATTATAAAACTTTGGGTTCCATTGGGTATTACTCTTTTAAAGAGTAACTTGCTAGTTCTGATCCTCGGAAATATCCGAGAAGTTCCTGTTGTATCATAGGGGACTTGCGCAATACACCGCGGATAAGTCCTTACGGACAGTGATTACTCACGCCTCGGGAAACCATTTTTTGTTCGTTTTAAAGCCTATTTTACTACAATCGTAAGGACTTATGTCTGAAAATCCGAACAACAACGACAACACCGCTACGGGAACATCAAATGTTGTTTCCGCAACACAAACCATTTTTGCGAAACCATTTCCGGACGTCTCCAAAATTGAAGTCTTCACCGGTCAGAACTTCCGACGTTGGCAAGAACGCGTGTCCACCCTATTGGACATGTATGGAGTTGCTCATGCACTTACAACTTCCAAACCCGACTCAACCACGGCTGCGAAACAAGTTGACGACTGGATTCATGCGAATAAGGTATGCCGTCACACTTTACTCAATGTGTTATCTAACTATCTATTCGATGTTTATGCTTCTTATAAGAATGCGAAAGATATTTGGGATTCTCTTATCCTCAAATATACTACCGAAGACATCGTCAGAAAAAGGTTCGTAATTGCAAACTACTACCGCTGGGAGATGATCGAAGGCAAAGACATCAAAATCCAAATAAACGAATATCACAAGCTGATTGAAGATATCAAAACTGAAAGCATAAAATTGCCAGATGAATTCGTGTCCGAACTCTTGATCGAAAAGCTTCCGCAGTCTTGGGCGGATTACAAACAACAACTGAAGCACAGACAGAAACAGATGTCTCTATCAGATTTGATCACCCACATCATCATCTAAGACACAAACAGGAAGGAGTGCGCTGCTGCAAAGGCCAAAGCTTTGTCTGCCAAAGCAAACGTGATAGAAGACAAACCAGCTCCAAAAAGGTACGAGAAAAAATTTGATCACAAAAAGAAACCTAATAACAAATTCTCTCGTCCCAGTGGAACTAACCCCACTTTCAAGAAAAAAGGTAATTGCTTTGTCTATGGAAAGCCAGGCCATCATGCACCTCAGTGCAGACATGGGGCTAAAAACGATTATCCTCCTAAGGCAAATCTAGCTGAAGGGGAAGATACTATTGTGACAGTTGTTTCACAAGTAAACCTTGTGACAAATGTGAGCAAATGGGTGGTAGACTCTGGGGCTACCAAACACATCTGTGCAAACAGAAATGTGTTCACCTCCTACACAAGTGTGGAGGATGGAGAAGAACAAGTAAATCTCGGTGACTCCAGGACAACTTTTGTCCTAGGAAAAGGAAAAGTTCTTCTGAAGCTCACATCTGGTAAAACTCTAGCTTTGAATGATGTGCTACATGTGCCATCAATTAGAGTTAATTTGGTCTCTGTGGCATTACTAAGCAAAGTTGGGATTAAAGTGTCATTTGAATCTGACAAGATTGTTATGACAAAAAACAATGTTTTTGTGGGAAAGGGATATTGTGATCAAGGCCTTTTTGTATTAAACATTTCTAAAATTATGAATGAATCTAAATCTTCTGCTTATATTGTTGACTCGTATGATATATGGCATGCTAGATTAGGACATGTGAATTCTTCGTATGTTATAAAATTGCAACGACTAGGATTAATCAACATGCATGACAAACAAAGTAGTAAATGTGATGTATGCGTAGAATCTAAAATAACGAAGAAAACATGTCACTCTGTAGAACGTCAAACTGAAATTCTTGGTTTAATTCATACCGACCTTGTTGATTTAAAACAAACCATTTCTAGAGGTGGTAAAAATTATTTTGTAACCTTTATATATGATTTCTCTAGATACACCAAAGTGTATTTAATTAAACATAAGGATGAAGCTTTTGACATGTTTTTAACTTATAAAGCGGAAGTAGAAAATCAACTTAATAAGAAAATTAAGAGAATTAGATTAGATAGAGGTGATGAATATGTTTTATTTAATGACTATTGTGTAAAAGAAGGTATTATTCATGAAGTAACCCCACCATATTCACCTGAGTCTAATGGAGTAGCTGAAAGGAAAAATAGGACTCTTAAAGAAATGATGAATGTCATGCTTATTAGTTCTAATGCTCCTGATAATTTATGGGGTGAATTTTTGCTTACTGCGTGTTTTTTACAAAATAGGATACCACATAGGAAAATTGGTAAAACACCCTATGAGTTGTGGAAAGGTTATCAACCTAATATGAAATACCTAAGAGTGTGGGGGAGTTTAGCTAAAGTGATGTTACCTGATCCTAAGAAAAGGAAAATAGGCTATAAAACATCTGATTGTATGTTCTTAGGATATGCAGAACATAGTGCTGCCTATAGGTTTCTAGTTCTTAATAGTGATATAATTGAACGCAACACTATAGTAGAGACAAAAAACGTTGAGTTCTTTGAACACATCTTTCCGCTAAAGAGTAGTGGTACATCTGAACAACCTATAGATAGTGTTAGTGATACCTTGAGTGAGGATGTTAGAAGAAGTAAAAGACAGAGAAAGGAAACATCTTTTGGAGATGACTTTTATACTTATCTAGTTGAGAATGATCCAATAAGTTTTATAGAAGCTACTAGTGCTCCTGATGCTAAACATTGGGATAAGACCATTAAAATTGAGCTTGATTCAATAAAGAAAAATAATACGTGGACCTTAGTAGATCTGCCTAAAGGAGCTAAACCCATTGGTTGTAAGTGGATCTTTAAGAAGAAGTACCATCCTGATGGATCCATAGAGAAATATAAGGCAAGATTAGTAGCTAAAGGGTTTACTTAAAAACATAACATATATTACTTTGATACTTTTGCACCTGTTACTAGGATTTCCTCTATCTGTGTATTGCTAGCCTTAACATCTATCCATAAGTTAGTAATTCACCAAATGGATGTTAAAACAGCTTTTCTGAATGGTGAATTGGAAGAGGAAATTTATATGACTCAACCTGAAGGTTGTGTAGTCTCAGGTCAAAAGGAAAAGGTATGCAAACTTTTAAAATCTTTGTATGGTTTGAAACAAGCACCAAAACAATGGCATGGAAAACTTGATAATGTTTTACTTTGTGAAGGTTTTTCTACCAATGATGTTGATAAATGTGTGTATTCTAGATCTGAAAATGGTGAATATGTCATTATATGTTTGTATGTAGATGACATGCTAATTTTTGGTACATGCAATGATATAGTTTTTCAAACAAAATTGTTTCTTGGATCTAAGTTTGAGATGAAAGACATGGGTGAAGCAAGTGTGATTCTAGGAGTTAAAATCATAAGGAAGGGAGATAGTATATTACTATCCCAAGAAAAATATACTGAGAAACTTCTAAAGAAGTTTGGTTACTATGACTTTAAGTCAGTGAGTACCCCTTATGATGCTAACTCTAAATTAAAGAAGAACCGAGGAGAATCTATTTCTCAAACTCAGTATGCCCAGATAATTGGGAGCTTATTGCATTTAATGAGCTTCTCTAGACCAGATATTGCTTATGCAGTGGGTAGATTGAGTAGATACACTCAATGTCCTAGTCAGGATCATTGGGATGCTCTTGCGATACTCATGAAATACTTGAGAGGTACAATGGATTATGTCATTGAATATAGTGGATTTCCCGTTGTGCTAGAAGGGTACAGTGATGCTAACTGGATCTCTGATTCAGATGAGACAAAATCCACTAGTGGTTATGTATTTACACTTGGTGGTGGTGCAGTTACATGGAGATCAGCCAGGCAAACTATTATTGCAAGATCAACAATGGAATCTGATTTTGTTGCTCTAGAAATGGCTGGTAGTGAAGCTGAGTGGTTGAAAAACTTCTTAGCAAACATTCCTTTAGGAATGAAACCAACCCCATCTATATCAATGCATTGTGATTGCCAATCGGCAATAGCTATGGCTAAAAATAAAAGCTATAATGGAAAGAATAGACATATACAATTGAGACATAATTTGGTGAAACAGCTGTTAAAGACTGGAACGATTTCTATTGACTGTGTTAAGTCAGAACGGAATCTGGCAGATCCTCTGACAAAACCCCTAGGGAGAAAAATGATTTTAGAAACATCGAGGGGAATGGGACTTAAGCCACTTGCAAACAAACAAGTGATGGAAACCCAACCTTTGTGATTGGAGATCCCATGAATAAGGTTCATATGGGTAAAAACAAGTCACTTGTTAGTTCTGCTAGCACTGATATTGATTTAAAATCAATTTTGTCCATTCCTATGGTGTGTGTGAAAGTGCTAGATACTGCATTATCGAGAGGATAAACTTTGTGGTTAAAATTCAGCGATAAAAGAGTTTTAACGATTTACAAAGTTTTAATGATTTTCATATCTCTTATGGGTGGTGTATAATTTGCAGCATACACTTGATGAAATCACTTATATGAGTGTCAAGTGGGGCCGCTTGCATGAGATCTTGGCAAGATCTCTATAACACTCATGAATACCGGGCACGCGCATGGCCTGGTAGTGCAACACAGCGATAACAACAAGTAATGTGGGGGTGTGTTGTGACTAATAAACCTCTAACACATACTAAGTGTCTTGGTTCATATAGCTCGTTATACCAACTACACTATGTGTTACGTTCATCAATCTAAGACTGGTTCATATAGCTTGCTATACCAGATCTGATGCATTACATCTTAGATGAACCCAGAAATTTATTTTCCTTTTCTCTTTATCTTTTGCAATATGTGGGGGATTGTTGTAAACCAAAATCTCTTTTTGTAAAACAGATTCTATAATATTGCAAAACAGAAAACCTAGAAACAGAGCATGTGCAGAAACGGAAATCTGAGTGAGCGAACAAACCTCCGAAACCCTCGTTTGTAGAGGACCAATGCTCAGAACCCTCGTTTCTCAGAGGTTGAACGTGGGATAGAGTCCCAACGTTCCGCAACCTAAGGGGACCTCCAGTAACGGTTCCTACCTTGAATGGGTCTTTCAGAACGTGCGTGCTCTCAACAGATCCAATCTGCTCTGCACTCTCCGGGAAGACGTAGTCTTTCTCTCCGCAAACTGCTCGGAACAGCCTTGACTGTGGAAGCAGAGTTGCTCATGTAGTGGGATGCAGTTGCTTTCTTCATCTATAAAAGTCACAACCCTTTGCCTCAGAAGACACAACTCTCACTCATCTTCTTCATCTTCTTCACCCAACACCACCTGAAACTCCTCTTCCTATCACCTTTAATTTTTAGTTTTCTCTCTCATCTTTATTAGATTATTTTAATTATAAAACTTTGGGTTCCATTGGGTATTACTCTTTTAAAGAGTAACTTGCTAGTTCTGATCCTCGGAAATATCCGGGAAGTTCTTGTTATATCCTGGGGGACTTGCGCAATACACCGTGGATAAGTCCTTACGGACAATGATTACTCACGCCTTGGGAAACCATTTTTTTTCGTTTTAAAGCCTATTTTACTACACCACTCAGGAGGATGAGTTCTTCTTGGAAAAACTAGACTCCATCATTCAATAAGATCATTATAATTTTTTTCCTTTTAGTCTGCATATACAAATTTTCAGCCAAAAAAATACATAATAGTGGCTTCATCCATATGTTCAGTTTAAGATCAATTTAACATCGTACACTACTAGTAACATTCAAAACAATCAGCTACAAACAGGTCCAATACGACAGTATTTAACAAACTACAATGAGTACCTAAGACAATTTCTAACTGTTAAACTGAGCACATTATACCAAATATAATATTAAATGTATTTATTATTAGAACAATAATACTTCATGTTTATAGTTTTATATAATATTTACAATGTCATTTATGTTAATTTATATAGTACTTGATATTATAATTATTATTTGAAAATATTTCTATTTATTTTTATTGTGTGCCAACTGTTGGAATTGATTCATCACTTTTTTTTAATTAATTTTCTAGATAGACTTTATTTCCAAAACTTGTTTTCTTAATTATTTTGTCAAGTCAGTAAAATTTTAACGAACTTCCACCTAAATCTTTAAACTTACTTGTTTACACCTTCACACAAAAATTGCAGTCTTTATATAATATTACTTAAATTTAATTTAAGAACTCCATATAAAGGATAATTCTTAAGTTGTCAAATAATTTAATTTAATTTTTCTTATTGATTGTTACGATGTTAATAGATGTATCAATGTCCAATAAATAAATGTAAAATACTAAAATTATATTTAATAACGGTATGAAAAATAAAAGTTCAATCAAGTTAAAACTCAATCATAAATATATAATTAAGTAATTTGTTTAAAGTAGAATGTTTTTATCTGATAATTAAGTAAATTAATTCTGACTTTATCATTTGAGTATCTTGCAAGTAAACACTCAATCGAGAGAGCCTGAACCAATAGCCAAAAGTTGACCAAGATCTAACAGTCCAGTGATAGTCCAAATTCAGTAACTAATAGCAAACCCAAACTCATATAACCAAGAATCCAAACCAGTTGATCTAGAAAAAAAAAATTCACATAATAAACAAGTAATGGAGAACTCAAGAGGAGGAAAAAATAAATTAATGGCTTCTAATAATCTCTAATTAATATTATTGATTTGGAAACTGCACAATTTTTTTATTAATAAAAAATATAGTAATGATTTTGTATAAAAAAATGCCATGTCAAATATTTTAAAGATGAATTTTTTTATGTTGTCATTTTCATAAAAAAAAACATTGTTAATTTTTTTCATAAACAACGTTGTTAAGTTGTTTAATGGTTAAATATTGATTTAAGAATAAAAAACTAGACAGAAAGACGGCCATAGCAACAGGGAGAAAGGAAGAGGCGAAATGGCACAGCAGGGAAAGCCCACGCCATTGACACAGCCATGTTAGCCATATTCTCTCTCGCCAATTCCCGTCACTACTCTTCAACGCTCTCTCCAAAACATGCGCTCCAAGGATAGAATCGCTTACTTCTACGACGGTGTGTTTTCCCTTCACTTTCATATTCTTTTAATCGCATTTTTTCGTTTCTTTGTTTATTTTTTCTCCGATTCCTCTTTCGTGGAATTGAACTCGTGATGTTCGTCAACGCTCTTCGCATCACGCGATTTTCAAATTCCTAGCTCAGTTCGTTCTTAAAAATATCGAAACCCTAGCTAGACCTGTATCTATGGCCTTTGCGCTGATTGCTGCGTTTGGTGGCAAGAAATTGTACAATAAGGATATGAACTTGTCTTTAGAACTGTTTTAGATTTCTGATTCTGCTCCATGCGTGGCTCGGTATTTGTTCTGGAAAATTCAACGTAGAGAATTTTGGATAGTTGCACTTTAAAAAAATCTATTTGGCTGTCAACTATGGAATTTAGTTTTACATTTTTTTTTATTAGTATTCATGCTGTTCAGTAAGAAAATCAGCATCTATAATAGCACTCGAGTTCTGTGGGGAGCTGTTCAATCTTGAATACTAGTTAGCTTTCGGATTCTAGGCTTTAAATTGTGGTGCACATTTGCAATTGTGGCTGCAACATCAAGGTTTTTGTGGTTTTCACAACCACATAGGGACACCAGCCACATTTATTTGCAATATCAAGAATTGCAGGTAGCTGCAATGCAACCTCAATTTAAAACCTTGTCTCGTGTCAAGGAGTTTCCTTTACCATATTTGTTTAAAAAGTATAAATTGAAAATTGAAATTATTTAACGAAAAAGGCAATGTTTAGTGCCTTTAGAACTTAGAAAAGCTTTGCTTTTCAATTTCCTTTTAATGTTTGTTTATTTTTTAATCCCTAACGGCACATTATAACAGTATTCTTTTATGTTATCTGCTAGGTTTTGTTTCTTTGCATGTTTTTTGTCTACTCATGTATTTCAACATTCACATTGTAGGCGACGTCGGTAGTGTTTACTTTGGGGCGAAGCATCCAATGAAGCCGCACCGGCTTTGCATGACTCATCATCTTGTTCTCTCATATGACCTTCATAAGAAAATGGAGATTTATGTTAGTTACATATATTGGCTGTTCTGCTTTTTTATTTATGTTTGTTTTTTTTATTGTTCTGATGGTTTCTATTTTATGTATGATCCAGCGTCCTCACAAGGCTTATCCTGTTGAGCTTGCCCAGTTTCACTCAGCTGATTATGTTGAGTTTTTGCACAGGATTACGCCTGACACTCAGCACTTGTTCTTAAATGAACTGACAAAATGTATGCTATTTGGTTTTAAATGCATTTGGATGTGATTTTAAGTGTTGCAATGAAACCCAAATACTTAATGTATAATTTATATCCTAGATGTAACTGTCGTTAAATTCTTCCGTGTCCAGAAACATGCACTGGGGGTGGAGAGGAGAGTTCCATAAATGTTTTGATTAACATTATGCAATTCTAATGCTCATGGCAGATAAGCTTGGGGGGAAAGGAGGGCTTTGGAAAGCACTGTAGAATATAGTAAATGTTTTACCTATAATTCCTTTTATTCTTCAGCAAATATGAGCTTAGCTCCCTCGTCCCTTCCATAAATTATTGATATATGACTTCTGAAATTAACTTTTTCCAACCCCGATGCTTATATAATTATTTTTCTTATATATTATTAGCTTATAGTCTAGCTACCAGCTAATATCAGGTTTCTCTTATTTTGTTAATCGTTTGTCAGATAACCTTGGAGAAGACTGCCCTGTATTTGACAACTTATTTGAATTTTGTCAGATTTATGCTGGCGGAACCATAGGTATAATATGTTTATGTTTATAATAGTGCTTCTCTGAATTATTGTTATCCCTAGTTTGCCATATATATGCTGATTGACTTATGTGCCTGCAGATGCTGCACGTCGATTGAACAACCAACTTTGTGATATTGCTATAAACTGGGCTGGTGGACTTCATCATGCCAAGAAATGCGAGGCTTCTGGGTTTTGTTACATCAATGACTTGGTTTTAGGAATCTTGGAGCTTCTTAAATATCATGCCCGTGTTTTGTATATTGATATAGATGTGCACCATGGTGATGGCGTAGAAGAAGCCTTCTACTTCACTGACAGGTCTGTCAGTTTCTTATATCATGTTAGATTTATGAGGTGAAGCTATTAATAATTGAGAATATAGTGAGTTTGGCCATGCTGCTTGTGATTTTTCTCTACCTTGTTTAAATGGTAAACTTTATCATTACAGGGTGATGACTGTCAGTTTTCATAAGTATGGAGACCAGTTCTTCCCCGGTACCGGTGATGCTAAGGTGGTTCTTATTCTGTTTGTATCTTTAGTTGTGCCAATCAGTCTATTCTATCAAAAACTTGTTATTACAATAATATTAATATTCTAGATCTGGATTTCGCTGTTCCCCATGTTGTAATTTGCTAAATGGGTTGCTCTATTCTGTCTGAAAAGTTTTGGAAATACTCTATATAGATTGGAATGATTTGAACTGATTTTACCATATTAAAGGAAATAGGAGAAAGAGAAGGAAAGTTTTATGCTATAAATGTCCCATTGAAGGATGGAATAGATGACCTTAGCTTCACACGACTTTTCAAGACTGTAAGTTCAACTTTTTGTTTTCCTTTTCTTTTTCTGCCAAACTTCAACCTGAATTATAAAGCTTCTCATTTTAACATTCATTGCATTATTTCTGCTTGGTGGTAATTTGTCTGAACTTTTAAAATTCTTATGCCATAGATTGTTTCCAAAGTAGTTGAAACATATCAACCTGGTGCAATAGTTCTCCAGTGTGGAGCAGATTCGCTTGCAGGAGATCGCTTGGGTTGCTTCAATCTCTCTATTGATGGTGCTTATCCCCCAGTAAATTTCCTATTCTGATAAAAATATCATCATTCAATGTTAGGGATAAAGCTCGGTTGTTCTTGTTTATGTTCTTAGTTTGTCTTCTTCTCAAATATTGGTCTCTATTGCTTAGTGGATGGTTTAGCTTGATGAGAAAATTTATCTGTTGATGTTTTTTTAATAGGTCACTCTGAATGTGTTAGCTTTGTAAAAAGGTTCAATTTGCCATTGCTGGTGAGTTTATATCAGTTTATGTTTTCCTTCCACTTGTGTTTTGGATGATTTTACACTAATGGACTTCTATCACAGGTCACTGGAGGCGGGGGATACACAAAAGAAAATGTTGCTCGATGTTGGACTGTTGAAACAGGAGTTCTTCTAGATACAGAGCTTCCTAATGGTATAAGTCAGCCTCTTTTCAAGTCTTGAATTATGATACGAAGATTTCATTTTATTTTGTTAATGGGATTGAATATTTATTTTGTTTAAGCTTTAAAGTGAAACAAACACTATTATGTATATTGTGAAAGTGATGGTGATTTGAACACTACAGACCTTTGAGGCTCTGTAAACCTAACTGCGTAAAACCCCCCTCAAATTCTCTCAATACTGAATCTTCTCTTCACTGCTTTTCCCTCTTTTTTTTTTTTTTATCTTTGTTACTTCAAATGGTTTCCCCTTCCTTTCCACCCTCTTTGCCTCATAGGCAAGGTTGTTAGTTGCTATGACCCAAGCCTCTAGTTTGCCCCTTTCTCATAATTTCTATGCGGTCTAGCATAGGATTTCTGTAGTTGCACACAACACTCGGGATTGGTGAAAAATCTGCAATACATTATTGTAGTTATTGTTTCATTATATTTATTTTGCAATATTTGCCCGGAGAATAATTTATCCCCCAAATGCTTTCTATCTTAGTTCTGAGCTTAGGCTTTAGGTTTATGTCCCGATAAACAATATAATCCACCTTAACCCTACAAGCCCCTAAATAATACCATACCTTTGTTGTCCAATATAGTCGATATTCGGCATTCCAGATTTAAATTGTCTTATTCTTATGCAGAGTGGAATTTTTTCTTACTTGCTTTGTTCTGTCTTGCAGAGATTCCAGAAAATGATTATATTAAATATTTTGCACCAGAATTCTCTTTGAAGATTCCGAATGGGCAGATAGTATGTATTTATTTATTGGGGTTTCTCTCTAGCATTGAATTTAATTTAATTTGCAGTGTGTGGTATCTTTACTCTTTACAATATTGCTTGTACTAATTTTTCTTTTAAATTGATCAGGAAAACTTAAATAGTAAATCATATCTTAGCACCATTAAAATTCAAGTCTTGGAAAATCTTCGTTGCATCCAACATGCTCCTAGTGTACAAATGCAGGAGGTGAGTGAGTTCATCCTTGAAATAGCAGCACCCCATCTTATACACAGGCTCAATTATTTATTTTATCATAAAATTGTTTCTTGTGAATGTTTTGTTTTGACTTTAGAGGTGTTATGTTACAAGCTCTTCAACTTTCTTGTATTACTAATCTTTTACCAATGGTTACTAATCAATTTTTGGGAGGTATATTTTTAAGCATTTGAAGTGAAAAATATTCCTTATAGTGTTTATAAATTAAAATGAGAATCGTTGGTAGATTGCGGATAGAGAAGGGGGTTCAAAAGTTGGGTGGAATTTCAGGAACTATATATCAACAATCGATTCAGTAAATGTGTTAAACTGAAGGAAGATGACCATTGAAATTGGGCATTTGGACTATTGAAATATATTATTTAGGCTATGCTTGTTTGTAAACTTGGACTTGGGCTCAAACCCCTTTGATGATGTCATCATCCAACTTCTTTTAACAATGCATCATCTGGTAGTGTTTTCCTAAAGGTGTGACTAATGTTTTGTGGGTCACAGGTCCCTCCTGACTTCTACATTCCAGATTTCGATGAAGATGAGCAGAACCCTGATGAGCGCATTGATCGTAAGTTGCATTTCTGATATCTATTTTAATCTGTGATTTTGGGATGCCTAATTTTGATTGCTGTCATTTTGGCTTCGTATTTCTCAAAATGTTCAAACTAAGTCTTAAACCTCAGTTTTCCTTCCATTCAATAATTAGCATAAATATAATAAGGAAACATATCATTGTTTATATAAATTAACCAAGAAAAATGTGTAAAATGTTTGAATAAAAATAGTATGAATGTGTATGTATGCACACACACATATATATAGAGAGAGAGTAGCAGGAAATATTGTCCATCTTAATCCTTCATTTTCTGCAAGCAACTCATTTTATCAGTTAGATTGAAAGAAAATTAAAGAGGGATAAGATGGAGAGTAACTCTTAAATTACTCTAGGAGTAATTTGATTTTGTGTAAATGTATATATATGCACACACCACATTTTTATTATACATCAAAATTTCCATTATTTTTATTATTTATTATATTAATCAGTAGTAGATAAACTTTTGGGGAAATAACTTAATTGAAAAATCATAAGGACTAAATATCAGTAATTAAACTAGAAGAACTAAAATTGAATATAGACTTTAAACCTAAAAATGTGATTAAGTAAAACAGTATTATTTTTCTTCCTCTCTTTGTCTTGGTGCCAAATCTTGGTTCATGGATATGCTAATTTTCTTTTCAGAGCACACTCAAGACAAGCGCATCCAGCGCGATGATGAATATTATGAAGCTGACAATGACAATGATCAAATGGATGTTTCATGAAGTTAGCTGGACCATGATTCACTGCAGTCACATGTCAGAGTCAAGGGGAGAGGTGCAGTCATGGTCTAATGGCTATTTATTTTTTATGGTATTTTAAGTTTATGAAGAATGCCAGAATCTCAGTTTTTTAACATATTCTTCCATGTGCACCCTCCGTTATTAGTTAAAATTTATTTGTGTATGTATTGGTTAAAATTTATTGAAAATTATAAAATCAGAAAAGATAGTTATTACTTATGAGATTTGCCAATTTTTTTAATTTTCAATAAATTGAGAGCAACTCTGACACAAGCTGAACATTATTTATTTGTACTAAGGTGCCATTTCATGAACAATGCTGGAACTAGAGTTGCCCTAGTTGCCAAATTAAAGAAAGGGGGTTGTATTGTTTGATTCAATTCATGGAAGGAAGAAAACGAAAAGAGAGTCTAATTTTCTCTTATTGACTTCTCCAATATGAACATATTGATTTAAATACTCTTGTTCCTTGAGATTAAAGGATAGACTGATAAAAAAATTTAATAATCTTATTCAACAAGATTCAATTAGTTAGTCTACTAAGATTAATGGTTAGTTTAGTTAATAACATTATATTTATATTAAAATTGTGAATATTAATGAAAAAAATTAAATATTATTTAAGTTTTAATTCCATGTATATTTCTCATATTTAATACATTTATTGTACTAATTTTACTTTCGAGATGTTTTTTTACACAAGACGAAGTTAGACTTCTAAAAACCATAAATATTAATGTATTTTATTTACTATTTATTGCAGCTAGAAAAATTATCCACAATTATGGGTATTTTTATAAAATAAATAACAAAAATGACACTATGGTCTTAAAAAATGAATAAGTTATAATTTTAATTAAAGTCTTGTAATAAAGAAGTGAGAAAGTGTTGAAAATATTTTCTTTCTATTAACAAACACTCTTCTGCTCTTAACCAACCAACATATCTAATCAGTATCACCCACCATTAAAATCTTTCCTCCTCCGAAGCAGAGCACTGACATTTCTTGAATATGCATTTTTCAATTTTCTCCAACTGAAGTAATAAGCTTTGTGCCTACTGCGTGATATTCAATTGAATTTTTTAAATGCATTCACCACCCCATTACTCCCAATCAATGGTAGTAGGTAAACCTTGTCGAACTAAGTTAAATGAATCTGAACTTTTGGGTTCAATGCTGCAGCATCTAATTTGAAAGGCTTAGACAACTAATGCTTGTTTTGACACACGTCTTAAACATATCAAATCATGTTCACTATGTGAAAAATGCAAAAGTTTTGATTAATAGCTTCTGAAAAGATGTGTAACATCACATGCCAGTAAACAACCAAGTTAAATGAATCTGAATTTTAGGTTTGATTCAGTGATTGCATCTAACAACTAATAATAATAATATTCATCATTTGAAAGACCTAGACAACAAACCGTGCGTTTGCCTCAAACATATATAATATAGCTTCTGAAAAGATGTGCATAGCAGCACAACAGTAAACACAGAACCAAACACGCCCCAAATCAGTCCTCACCCGTGAAAAAATTCAAAAACGTGTACGTCAACATAATAGTCATCATCGTACATATCTCTGCTATAATCTGCTGAAATTCAGCATGATAGAATGGAACTTCTGACTCAAATTGTTATCTTTCAAACAATACATGGAAATAGTTGGGTTTTTGGGACAGTGAACCACTGAAACAAGATATTATGACATCTGCATCAATGGATCTATAAATTCACCACAGGATTGAATCTTTTGTACATGTTTTAGGATTCCTGTACATGTTTATTTTCTGCCAAAATGGTTTCCAGTAATGATCCGCAAGCATCTTCTAGCAAATCCAACACCTGCCAGTGCCAACATAATGACGATAAGCAAAGCATCAACCAAAAGTAAAGAGTTCTCCTGTAGTTCACTAGTGTTTGTTATCTTTGAAGATAGATGCATTTCTTGCATCATCAACAATTTGAGACCAGATCCACCAAGCAATATCCATATAATAGTTTATTGAACCAAGTAGTAGCAAGCATCATTCAAAACTATCGTAGCACTAGGAATTAACACTCCACTCCAACATACAAGTCTAACAAAGTGCTACCATAACCAACATGATTCATGAATATCATTACCTTCTCAAACCCTTGCGCTCCACCATAATAGGGATCCGGGACTTCACTTTCATCATGCTTCTTACAATATGAACACATCAACTTAACCTGCATCATCACAATCCTGGTTAGACCAAAAAGTATACCAAACAAAAGCCCCAAAGAAGAGCAAGACCTTGCACCAACCTTTTTATGTGCATCATCCGGTAAGGAATGTTTTCCTTTCCATCTATTAAAGGCCTCCAATATGTCCTCTAAAGGAAACAAGAAAATGTCCATCAGAAGACATCACAAAGCACGTAACCAAACATTCCATCTCAGAATCTACCTCTGTTCTGCTTGTCCATAGCAAGAATGAGGTCAAAGTCAGTGAAATCAGAGGGCTTGATTGGCCTTGAAATAGAAGTTATCTGAATCCCACGCCTCTTTGAGGCTGCCCTCATTCTCGAGTCCGCTTCATTTCCCTTCAAAAAATCACCACCATCCCAAAAAAAATAATAACTTTATTAACAATCTGTAGAGTTTAATTTCCACGTACTATGAAAATCTTTACACTGGAATGCTTGGCATAACTGTTTAACTTTTATTGGAAAAATCAACCAACTTATCATCCATGATAACTTGTGATTGAAGATATATTTTAAATGAATGAACCTACAAAATCTTTCATATTGTATCTCTTCATTTCCACCCCCACAACATTCTCAATTTCCTCTTGAATTTTATAGAAAAATACTTCACGATTTGCTGTCATTCTTTATCAAATCCAGACTTAGCTTAGAATTAATGAAATTTCTATTCTTCTAACAAAATTGTGCATATAGATTACTGTCCTCAATATATATATATATATATATATATATATATATATATATGTGTGTGTGTGTGTGTTTTTTATTGTGTGAAGTGCAATCACAAACTGACATATGACAAATATGATAATCTCCGTCTTAAGAATTATTTTTGATTGGTGGACCATATTGAGAAAATCTCAAGTCCACACTGAGTTGTGGGAACAATTATTGGATTAGTGGGGTTGAATGAGGCTAAACCAAGATGCCAAAACTAGTTCAGGGTCATCTAATACATTATCCACACACTAAACTGTTGGTGTGACCAAGTCACACATTGACCAGAAATAAGTCCAAATAAAATACATAAGTGTGAAACAACACTCATATCACCAGATGGGATTGAGTTAAGCTTTATTCTAAATGGTACCTGTAAAAAATTTGCTCATTCCTTTTAAACTAAAAATAAACTCATCATAATTTCTCTTCTAAAAAACTATCTTTTGGATGACAACAGAAGCCCACCTCGTGGTAATTGATAGTGCCAGCAGAATCAATTCTGAACATCGAATTGAGGCTCTTTTTGTTGACTAAGTCAGTAAATACTCCTTCGGCAGCGGGGCTTCTGCAGATGTTGCCGAGGCACACGAAGAGAACGGAAAATGGCTTTGTTTGGTTGTCCGTGACGGAGGCTGAGGAGGCCATGGACGCACGAATTGGAGAAAAGAAACGATTTTTGCAGGAAATGGCTAAAGGGGTTGTTGGGTTTCTCAGATTGAAGTTTGGAGTTTGCAAAGAAGGAACAATGAAGAGGAGATTTGGTGAATGGAGGAGTTGGGAAGAGTGGCAAAATCGTAAATTAATTACGTTCATTGTTCCTTCAAAGGACCGTGTTCTCAAATATTTTTTGTTTCTCCTATGACGTTTTTTAAGAGCCCAAGAAAAAAAGCTCCAATGAAAATTATCTCTTTTTTTTTCATTAATGTATTTTCTAGTATGTTACTTTTTTATTAACTCTTTGAGAGATTTGTTTCCTAAAGTATTTTTTCTTGTTTAATTTTTTTAGAACAAAAGAGTTTAGTTTAATGCATTTTCAGGGTAATTTATTTATTGAATAGTGAATTTCAACATGTGTATCATAAAATAATGTCGATTTAGTGTTTTTTAACATATTATCACTCTATTACAAATTTAATACATTAAAAATTTGAAAACTTCGATAGTGAAATGTATGAAAAATAATTTTGAGTGACAAAATTAATAGTTAAATAATAACATGAAAAAAACTTTTTTAATATTGATAATCGAAAGCATTAAGGAATGAATGTAAGAAAACTATTATAAAGGTAAATGTATTTACATATGACTATATATATATAAAGTTTAAAGAAGCTAGAAGAAGAAAGGAACAAAGAAACAGTTGCTTTATAAACGAAGAAAGGAACAAAGGATAAAAGATTGTGGAAATGGTATAAAAACAATTTTTTTTTATTTTCTTTCACACTAAACACTAGTACAAAATATGAATTTTACGATGCTTTATAAAGATGGTTCGTAAATAACAGTCGTTATAAAAGAGGCGGTGACATTTTTATAGTTTTTTTGCAAAATTTCAATGTTTTTAACAACGATTTTGCCTGAACCGTCGTTATATGTATGTTTTTTTAGTGTTTTTAACGACAGTTTCTTTTTTGCAATCGTCGTTATATGTATGTTTTTAGTGTTTTTTCACGACGGTTCCTTGTTGAATCGTCGTTATATGTCTTCTGGAACGCTTTTTTCTGTGTGATCTCCCTTCACTCTCTCCTCACTTTATCTTTTTCCTCTCACTCTCACTTCGCCTTCATCCCACCTTCCACCTTCCTCACTCTCACTTCACCTTCATCCTTCCACCTTCCGCCTTCCTCACTCTCACTTTCACTTCACCTTCATCCCTTATGCTCGCACGACCAACCCTAAGGTTGTGGCCGCCTGCCTCCCTTCCTCCTACAACCGCACGCTACCACCGAAGGAGAACGCTGCTGCAAATTTGGTTCCGTCTTACCACCGCTCATCTCATCCGCACAACTTTTTCTCGCAAGTTAGGGTTCCGCCAAATTAGGGTTTTAATACTCTTTACTGTTTTTAATAAATTTGTGAATACAACGTGTTGGTTGGTTGGTTATGAGTCTGGGGGGTGTTTGACCTTCGGTAATTTTGATTTAGATAATATTTGCGTTGATGAATGTAATGTAATAGACACAAAATGGGTCTTAAGATACAAGATGGACAAACAAGGTGAGACAATATTGTAAAATTCATTAAAAATAGGTAAAAAATGAATTTTGATCCAATTTTTTGTGTGGTAACTTGATTCAGTGTATATTTGATGGAGGAGTCCTCACAACTTGGAAAATAATGATAGATTTTGAGTTGCGAAGAATTAGTAGTGGAAAACTTCAAACGACCATAATTTTTGATAGAGAAGTCAGATGGAGACGCGTAAAAAATGAAAGTTGTTTGAAACGAGGTAACGAGTCTAGCTGCCAGTTCCCGACGTCTAACTATCAATTGGCCCAACCAAAATTCCAAAAACCCATCATGTACTATCATTTTTTATTTTTTAGTATTATTTGGGTATTTTTTAGGTACTTTAAGGTTCTAGTTCTCATACTTACACTTATCATAAAATTCTGAAATTTTACATAATGCTTTCTAGTATAAATTAGAGATTTATCAAACCATTATGATTACATTACATTCAAAAATTTATTTATTATTCATATATTACATTACATAATCTTATTTGTGTGTTCTAACTTGAAATCTTATTATGAATATAACATGTTGAGTGGGGGGAGAAAGGCAAGTGCAAATGCAAAGAAATTCATTTGGATGTACCTTAAGGTAACCATGTATAACACTTTAGAATTACATCAAATTTTTCCATATATTTATAGAACTTTTTTTACACTTTTATATATTTAAATTATGATATTACATGTATTATTGTTCTGAAAATTTGATATTTTATGCAGAATTAGATTAGAGTAAAAAAATAATAATACAAATTTAAGAAAAAAATACTTATAACAACGATTCTCCATTAGAACTGTCTTTAAAAAGCACTTATAACGACGATTCTAGTGAGAAATCGTTGTTATAAGTATATTTCTTTTAAAGAAAATACTGTCATTTGGTAGAATAACGACGAATCATCGTTAAAATAGTTTTATAACGATGATTCTAGAATCGTCTTTATGACTTTTTAACCATCATTAATTTGATGTTTTGTAATTGTATTTTTTTATTTTCATTTTCTTTTCACTTTATTTTATTTCACCTAATCAACCATTTTTTTCACCTGTTTCATTATTATTTTTCATTAATTTATGGCATAGATTGGTGAAAAAAAAAATTATAATAAAGACTGATGTATAGGTTATGAATATCTATCAAATCAAATCTGTCAATCAAAATCAAATCATTAATTCTCTTATATTGTATTTAACATTTTGACTTATATAAATATATGAAAAACACGTAAATAAAATAACTATACAACCTATTTTTAAACAAATCATAGAATTATGAAAATGAAAAATTAGACAATATTAAATAGAATAAAAAAAAACAACAACAATAGCAGTAGGAACTCATGAATCAAGTCTATTTTTTTACTAAATATAAATGTTGGATAAATATATAAGTAACACAGTATTTTGACTATAAATACTTTATTATTTATCTTATTAAATTTACTAATAAAATAATCGGATGTTCTTTTATTGCAACGAAAATGTTTAACTCCAATTTTCATATAATCATTGGAAAAATCTAACTACAAAACATTATCAATAGTTTTTATGATAATATTGTTTTTTAAAAATATAAACTAGACATAAAAGAAATTCATTCTTAACTTCAAATTCTAGAAAATAAAATAAAAAACTTAAATGTTTCCCTCAAGATGTTTAAAATTACTAACATTTTTAAACCTTTATAAAGACAATAAATATATAAGTGCTGAAGATAGTCTTCATAACCATCTGATCCTGAACATGCACGTGAGAAGAGTGAAGGATACTGCAGAGCTTATTTACTTCATTCTTTAACTTCCCTCACCTAATCTTTATGCATATGCTTTCAAATTCTATTTTCATAATACTATAGTCTTATCATATTTGTACTTAAAACATTAATTTTATGTTACAGTTTTTGGTAGCACTAATCAAATATAAAAATAAAAATTTATTAAAATGAGGACACAAATTTAGAAGGTGAGGTTGGCTAAACTTACAAAAAAAAAAAAATTTAACTATAACGCAGGTTTGAGGACATTAAAATGATTATAAAATTAAATAATTATTAAGAAATGGACTTTAAGTTTTTCTACTCACTTATATACTATGAAATGATCTTAATCTCTAGTCGACGTTAGATCTTCAACAACATACTTTCTCACGTCGAGACTATCAACTCGTGCATCTTGTGTATGAGACTATATATTATGGGTGGTCCGATAGCAGGTGGTCTGATAAGCTCAACAAACCATCATTAAGATAGACTCAACATGAATTTAATACCAAGTTAAGAAGTTGACTTAAGGTTAACTCAACCTCATAAAACTAACTTATAAGATAAAGTTTATTTGGTAGAACTAAGAAACATAAAAATAAAAACTTATTAAAATATAGTTTTTTTTAACCTAATTTCTTACTGATAAGCTATTAACAAACTTATAAAAAAATAATATAACCTTTAAACTTCAGGCTTAAGGCATAAGTTTAATACTATTTTTATATTTAATTATATTTTAATTATTTAATACATTTTAATATTTTCAATTAAATTTTTATTATCATTTTATTGAGTGTCTAGTATAGTTTTTTTTCATCTAAATACTTCGTGATTTGATTTTTGTCAATAATAAAATAATTTGACATTATTTTGATATTTTGTTATCCAACTCATCGATCTATTTACCTATTTCCTTTTCGATCTTCTTAAATTTGGTTAACTCGTTCTTGGGGAGAAAAAAAACTAATTGATAGGTAAATAGATATTGAAAAGAAAATAAAGAAGTTCATGAATGAATTGAAGTTAAAAAATAAAAGTAATATTCTTCATCTCGATAAAATCAAATATTTAAGTAATTAAAAAAATAAAATATATTAAAGTTTTTAAAATTATAAATCACTGCATTTATTTCTTTAAATTGATTTCGAGAATACATAAAATTTCTTATAATAACTAAAATTAAGAAAAACGACATAATCAAGCCGCAAACACTAATGGTTAAATTTCTGCTAAACTCATTAATCATTCACATATGTTACGCAGTAATATGAACCAACAAAAAAATAAAATATTATTTGTAAATATCAAATTTCTAAATCAATAATTTAAAAAAAACGTATTTAAACTTTTAAAGCAGGAGACATTTCTAAAAAGTAAGTAAATATACTGTCATAATAATAATCTCTGAAGTAAAAAGAAAAAAAAACTAAACTCAGTCGTTTTACTATAATATTTATTTATGAAGTGAAATCCTTAAAATATGATTTTTAACAGGTGTTTAAGGATTAAAACAGTAAGTTATTAAGATTAGAAAAACTTGTTTGATATTTGAGAAATTTATTTTGATTTTTTCAAATATTTAGGTATTTTTGTAATAAATAATATTTGAAGGTGGGCCAAGCCCAGATTCTCGGCCCAACCCTTTTGAGATAGAAAGCCGCGTGTGGCTGTGGAAAATAAAAAAGGAAAGGATCTAACCGACAATTACCCTCTTTCTCCGATCACAACCTCTCTCTCTCTCTCTCTCTATCTCTCTCTCTCTCTCTCTCTCTCTCTCTCTCTCTCTCTATCTCTCTCTCTCTCTCTCTCTCTCTCTCTCTCTCTCTCTCACACACACACACACACACACTCAAATACACTTCAACTTCTTCTTCTTCTTCTTCTTCTCCTCCTTCTTCTTCTTCCATTTTCATTTTCATTCCCAAACACAAACCATGGACACTGAGGATCTAGCCGACGACCTTCACAGTCTCAGCTTCGCTTCCACCAATACAACCACCAAACGCAGCACAAGTTTCAGCTCAGAAACCACCACCGTCACGCCCTCCACCTCCTCCCACTTTCTCCACCCGCCACTCCCCAACGCCAAGCCTCACGCGCCCTCCTCCGACCCCTGCGCCTCTTTCATCCACCGTACAAGGCCCCTGGCCTTCTCGCACCTCCGCTTCACGCGCCGCCTGGGCTCCGGCGACATGAGCGCCGTCTATTTGGCGGAGCCCAGGGAAGAAGGTGGCGGCGCGGTGTTCGCAGCGAAGGTGATGGAGAAGGAGGACTTGGCGAGGAGGAACAAGGAAGGGAGAGCGAGGACAGAAAGGGAAATTCTGGAAATGTTGGATCACCCGTTCTTGCCCACGCTCTACGCGTCCATCCACGCGCCAAAATGGCTCTGCTTCCTAACGCCGTTCTGCCCCGGCGGTGACTTGCACGTCCTCCGCCAGCGCTTCCCCAACAAACGCTTCCTCGAATCCGCCGTCAGGTGCGCCCGCCGTTTCCTTCCAATGAAATCATTGCAATCTCTTTTTTTTTTTGTTCTGGAGGGAAGAATCCTCATGTTAAATTATTCATTCACTAATCATATCAATTAATAATTAGAGTATTATTTATATAAATTCTAAATAAGTATTAAAATATTATGATAGGGTTGGTTTCATTATGGGTTTCTAGTAATTTACGTGCATTCCCTTAAAAGATGGTAGAAAGCTTTCAGGTGAAATAGAATTTTATCTTTCCCAATACCACACACAAGGAATTATTACTATAAGTATGCATTTTAATTTTTAATTTTAATTTACTGTTCTTTCATTTATTAAATTAGTAAAGTCTTTTACTTTTACTTTTACAACTCAACCAACCAAACCAAACCTATTTCGTTTAATTTTAAACCATCTTTATGAAGAACATTGATATTGGAGTGGGTTTAGGAAGTTAAGAATTTGATAATGAGGACGTTTTGGAGAAGTGATTTGGAAATGGCGGCACGTGATGGTGTGATTGCCTATGCATTCTATGCAAAATTTTACTTTCAAAGTCAAAACGACAACGCACGCTGCTACTTCAATTTTTTGTCATAAACTGTGGTACCCATAAGGTGCGCATCATCACCCTTTGAGGTGCTGGATAAATTCTACTTGCTCTTTTATTTTTTAATGTCAATTTTACAGGTTTGTGGGGACTACGGAGTTTTTTAACCTGAAAAAGTTCATAGCTTTTTTCTTACGGGAGAATCTACCCCTGTTGACGAATCTTCTTTCTTCTCTCTCTCTATATATATATACACACACACTCGAGGGGATAAAACATTTTAAAATTGATTCCATAATTTTTGCGGGATTTCTGCGTTTTATTTCTTAAAATTGCAGTGGTCCCTATTGCGGAAAATAAATCTCCTTGGGCAGGGATAAGGGATTTTCCTAATTAAACATTTTTGTAGAGTATAATTAATTAATTAATTTGTTTATCTTTGTGTAATGTAGTGGAATTTGGTTTTTGAGTGTTCCCTGATATGTTCCCACATGATGAGATAAGGTTGTCTGTGTGTTTGGCGAGGCTTGAAAAAGATTGGAATGCATGTAAAAATGTTTGTTTCATTTTCTTCCTTCTGCTGCTTTTGATTGAGCACGCTTTTACGTGTTAAAAAACAGCACAGCGCAGACCAATGGAAACAAAGCTGAATCCTTCAGAGACATGTTCAACTACCCCTGATTTTTATTCTGGGTGAAATTACAAAGAAAATGCTTGGTAGTTGCTTCCTTTGCATGAAGAGTCACTTTACTAACTGCTTTTGTTCTCTTGTCATTATTTGCACGTCTCACTCTCACCTCAAACACCACACACGACTTTTTTAAAATTACTTTGGACATGCATATGCCTCTGTCGTTGACTTCTTTTATTTTCTTCCATTTGCATGGAGATTATCGATGTTGTCCCAAATATGTCGCACAACACATGCCAACTTCAAAAACAAACCACATTTTTCTGTCTTGCAAACAAACAAAACCTTTGATTACTCATTCTAACAAACATTATTCAATAATTATGATGCTAATCACAGGTTCTACGCATCCGAAGTTTTGTTGGCACTTGAATATCTCCATATGCTGGGGATTATCTACCGCGACCTCAAACCCGAAAACGTGTTGATAAGATCTGACGGCCACATCATGCTCACCGACTTCGACCTGTCACTAAAATGCGACGATTCCACATCAACGGCACAGATAATCTCCGACCAAAACCCCCTTCCCACGCGCAACAACTGCCACGTGGAGGGCGCACGGGTGGCGTCGTCGTCGTGCATAATCCCGAGCTGCATAGTCCCGACGGCGTCGTGTTTCCAGCCGAGACGCAAGCGGAAGAAGAAGCAGAAGCTGCGTAGCGGGCCTGCGTTCGTGGCGGAGCCCATGAACGTTCGGTCGATGTCATTCGTGGGGACCCACGAGTACTTGGCGCCGGAGATCGTGTCCGGGGAGGGCCACGGTAGTGCCGTGGACTGGTGGACTTTGGGGATATTTATGTTCGAACTGTTTTACGGCGTGACACCCTTCAAGGGCATGGACCACGAGCTAACCCTGGCGAACATTGTGGCTCGAGCCCTTGAGTTCCCGAAGGAACCGGGTTGTTCAGGGGCCATGAAGGAGCTTATATCGCAGTTGCTGGTTAAGGACCCCGCAAAGAGGCTAGGGTCGCTGATGGGGGCTTCTGCGATCAAGCAACACTCTTTTTTTGACGGCGTTAATTGGGCGTTGCTTAGGTGTACAACTCCACCCTTTCTTCCCCCACCTAACGCCAAAGCTGTATATGATGATGATCATCACACTTCCCCTGACATTTTCGTTGATTCTTATTAATGGACACCCTCTCACCCAACACCTCCATTTTCCATTTTCCATTTCTTTTTTACCACTACTACCATAAAATCGCCTTTTATGTAATAATTAATAATAATAATAATATAAATATGTATATTCACAAGTATACAAAATCCTACAAATAATGGAACCTATGGACACTGCTAATCTACTTATCATGTCTTTTTTTTTTGGTATTTGAATTTTTGTGTGCAAGCTTAAATATTTAAAACTCAACTTTCACCGATTCTACTTGTATATAACTATATTAATAAGAGATAGTAATTGTATTTTGTGATTATAATTTTTTTTTTCTTTAAAAGTATGTTCCAATAAAGAAAAAATGACTGATGTGGTAAGTGTTATTTTCCATAAATCAAGTACATGTGGTTTTTAAAAAAATTGACAAACTTATTTTAAGGAGACAAGTTCGAAGTGATTTTTTTTAGCAATAAAGAGACTGTAAAAGTTGTCATATAGTTATAATTATGTAGCATTTGTTTTGCTATTGCAGGTTTTTATTTTATCATTCAGAAAAGATAAACAGAAACTATTTCCTAACAAAAGGTAATTGCATGACATCAGTCAACAACGGACACTACTGTTACAGATTTAAGTAACTATTAGATCATCATGTAAAGATGGTTATCCAATATAATTAACTAATCAATTAATTAAAAAAATTAATTTAAAAGCTCTTTTGGTTATGGTGAATCACGGTGGTTTGTGGCTTGGGGCCACAGTGTGTGGCGGCTTGATTGGGTGGGATTTTGGTCTGAAGGTGGTGGTTTGTGATTGGTCCCACTTCTTGATTTTGGTTTGCCACAATCCCTCTTTTCTGTCCAAAAAATTTAATCAAACAAGATAATTTTTTTTTTCATTTTGTTCTTACCAAACACAATGGAAAATTATTAGTGCATGTTCGTGGAGCATTACATATGAAAATGGTGTCAACCAAGAACATTTATGGTTTTGATATGAGAATGGTCCCTGAATAATAACATTTCCAGCTATTTATGCAGTAGTAAATTCTAACTGCCACAGAATTTAAAATCAAACTAAACTATTTTGCCCACTTTATCACAGGTTTGTCATAATTTGTTGCGAACATTACTTTTAACTATACAACCAGAGAAATTCAATGTATTTTAATGTTCATTGAAATGCATTTAATTTTGCTTCCATTTCACTTGTCCGCACTTTGTTCTAGACATCATGTAGTTAATATATTGCAGTCATTCAAATGTACTTAGTACCACATGGAATACCAGCAAATATAATGAAGCTATAAATGATGAATCGCAAGTAGTGTGTATCAATTGAAAAATAGAATTCACCCTTTGATTTTCATTTTATATATATAGAGTGAGATAGATAGATATGCAATGCTCTAATAGTACTTGATACACTTAAAAGGAAGATTTGATTATACAATATTTTATACAAACCTATAATCTAGTAAATCTAATATCTTTATCTCAGCAATTTCCTTCTTCAAGTTCTTAAATGGATGTAATACATTCTTAATTCTTATCTTTGGATGTAATACATTCTTAATTCTTAACTTGTCTAATAATCTTCAAAAACTTTTCAAAATTGTCAAAATTTCGATAAAAATATTTATCAGTTAATCTTATCGAATATTTGATACTTTTATAATATTTTTTATAAGTTTTTTCTTGATGAAAAAACTATCAACCTCCACATGCTTTACAAGGAGGGTTGTGAACAATGTTACTTGCACTCTTATTATCACAATATAGTTAAATGAGACGGGTAAGTAGAGATGACAATGCAGGACGGGTCATGCGGATCGGCCCGCAGTCCACTACTAAAAAGTGCGGGATAAGGCGAATTAGCTCGTTGACATGCATGAATAAAAAAAATATTTTATTTTTTTACACTAAAAACTCATACCCCACTCATACATTATTCTTGTTGTGAAATTTATTTTATTTTATTTTTAAAAAATAAATATCTTATTTTAATCATGTAAAGAAGTTAATATTAAGAATAAGAGTGAGTTTAATTTTAAGTAAAATTTTATATTTAAAATTTTTTAATAATATAAAAAAAAGATTTCATTAAAATATTTTGTAGCAAAACTTTGATAAGATACTCTCATACTTACATACATATAGAAGGAAAATATATGCAAAACAAAATTTTAATTACTTTTTAATGAAGCCTTCTAACAACACCATACTTGAATGTATTTATATATATTTTTATCTTAATTGAATGAATTGAAACAAGGATAAAAATTTAATTTTTTAGTAATATAAATAATATTTTATAATTAATGAAATTTTAATTTTAAAAAAATATTTTCCTTATGTGGGCTGGTCCGCAGGCTACCTCTTATGCGGGGAGGGCTAACCCGTATTGTCACCCCTATGAGTAAGTGCATACTGTAAATCCTCAAAAAGTAATATGAGACACAAACCTTAAGAGAGTCCAAGAACTATTCCTCCAAGTTTAGCTTTTGAACTAGATCTAACTAGAACTTTTTGCATCTTACTTTTCCATGTGATAAGCTTACATCTTACAAATATGAAATATTCAGAGGTTGATATTGAAGTTCTTCTTGAACAAATCTCCTTTTCGAGGAGAAACTTTTATGTAATTGTATAACAAAATTTATGTTCACCTATATTGTGCACGAACTGATTAACGACACTAAGAACACAAGCTAAATCAGAGTTGATGTGTGAAAGATAAATCAATCTCAAGTCTTTGATATCTTCCTTTGTTAATTGGAGTTTGATATTCTTCAATACAATCCTTAATTAGAGAATTTATTGGTTAGCATGTTTTTAGTTTCTTTCAATAAATTCAATGCATATTTTCGTTCGGAGAGAAAAATATCTAATTTTGATCTTGAAACCTCAAATCCAAGAAAATACTTCAAAGGACCAATATCCTTTCTCTCAAATTATCTCTCAAATTCATTCGCCAAGTTCTATTTCAATGTCTTTGGTTCGTTTAAATCAGAGAGGTTTTGTTCATGGTTGGAAAATCTTGGATTGCTTTGGAGTGGAATCTGAATTTAATTTTCTTAATATGAATTGTATTGCTGGAAACATTGCTATTAAACATAGCATCACCAAAGCTTTAGATACTTTGGACTAGAGATTCAAAATTAAAGTTCTCTCAGTTTGGAACCCTGTCAGCTAACTATTTGGGAGTTCTAGTCTTCACTGGAAAACCAAGGAAACAACATACATTGCCCATTGTCAATAGGATAAGAAGTTTGAAACCTGAAAAGGGTCATTGTTGACTTATATGGGTAGGGTGCTTTTGGTTTCCTCTGTTATCCAACATGTTATTCTACAGTTTTCAACTCTAGCTAAGGCCTAAAGGAGTTCTCAAGAAAGTTGAAACATGGGGAGCCTTGGATTGAGATCAATTTCTGATATCAATCATGCAACAATGCTTAAACTTGGCTGGGAAATGTTAACTGTATAGTGTGAATGGGCAAAAATCACTCTAGCAAAGGTTCAGATAAGAGTTAAGCCTTCTAGTTCCTTCATTCTTTATTTTATTTGCGCAGGAATACAATTCAACATTGAAAAGTTCTTGAATAAAAACTCATGATACATGTTTGTTGCTCTGGTTTTCTTTTGGATCTGATTTAGATTGATAGTTGTTTTTGTATTTGACTTATAGAGAGTAGCAGTTTGAAATCTTGTCATGTTGCTTGATGAAATTGACAAGATGAGGTTTGATCTTCGTGGAAATGCAGCTTCTGCATTGCTAGAGGTTCTTGATCCAGAATAAAACAAAACACTCATTAGTATCTTGTGTAAAAAAATAGACACTCACTCACACTTAAATTCTCTCTAAAAGAAACACTCATCTTTGCAATTCTCTCTATTGTATTTCTTTCTGTGGTGTATCTTACAATTGAGAGAGCATCCTATTTATAGGCTTTAGGAAGCTCTTCTAGAAAAGTCTTCATTATGGCCTTAAAACCCCACTAACAACACAATTAAAATCCCACTCACAACTTTTGACCTTTTACATATCCAAACTCCCATTCTACTCTTTTCTAGTAACTTCTAACTTTAAAACCCACAAATTACATTAAAGTTTATTCAACAAAACTCCCCCATAAACTTAAATGTTTCTACCATCCATCATGCCAATCATCTTCTTGAATTTGTCGAAAAAGACTTTCGGTAGCGGTTTTGTGAAGATATCAGCAACTTGATCTTGACTTGCCACATGCACCAATTCCACACTTCCTTTCTTCACATGATCACGAATAAAGTGAAAACGAACGTCAATATGTTTGCTTCTTTCATGGTTCACTGGGTTCTTTGCCAACTCAATTGCTGATTTGTTGTCAACTTGAATCACAGTTGCATCTAGTTGCTTTAGCTCCATCTTACTCAACAAGTTTCTTAGCCATATCGCATGACATACACACCAAGATGCTGCCACATATTCAGCTTCACACGTCGATAGCGTCACGATCGGTTGCTTCTTTGAAAGCCAAGAAAATGCTGTGTTGCCCATAAAGAATACATATCCCGATGTACTTTTTCGATCATCTATGTCTCCGCACCAATCGCTGTCAGAGTAACCCACCAACTTGTAATCTTCTGCTTTTGAGTAGAACAATCCGAGTGATACAGTACCTTGGATGTACCGTAGGACTCGCTTCAACGCCTTCCAATGTGAGTAAACCGGTTCCTCCATGAATCGACTTATGATGCCGACACTTAATGAAAGATCCGGCCTTGTGCATGTGAGATAACGAAGGCTTCCTACCAAACTCCGGTATCTACTTGCATCGACACGTTCTCCTCCATCGAACTTTGAGAGTTTTGCACCTGGTTCCATTGGTATTGATACTGGGTTGCAATTTTCCATCTTGTACTTCTTCAAAATCTCCTTTGCATATTTCTCCTGTGATACAAAAATACCTGTCTCTTTTTGTCTAACTTCCAAGCCAAGGAAAAACTTCATCAATCCCAAATCTGTCATCTCAAATTCCCGTCTCATTGTGCCCTTAAACTCTTCTATCATATCATTATTGTTACCCATAAAAATGAGATCATCAACATAAAGAGCAACAAATATCATGTTACCTCCATTGTTCTTTGCGTAAAGAGCATGCTCGTAAGGACATTGCTTGAACCTGTTCTCCTTGAAGTATGTATCGATACGAGTATTCCATGCCCGCGGTGCTTGCTTCAACCCGTAAAGTGCCTTCTTCAATTTTAGCACCTTCTTCTCCTCTCCGATTTTCATGTACCCAGGTGGTTGTTCGATGTAAACTTCTTCTTCAAGCACACCATTCAAGAATGCCGACTTGACATCCATTTGAAATATCGGCCATTTAAATTGAGCCGCTTGGGAAATGAGCAATCGAATTGTCTCCATTCTTACAACGGGAGCAAACACCTCATCGTAGTCAATTCCCTCCTTTTGTTTGTATCCCTTCGCAACGAGTCGCGCCTTGTACCTCTCTATCTCGCCTTGAGCATTCATCTTTTTCTTGAATATCCACTTCACACCAATGGGCTGACTTCCCTCTGGCAATTCTGTTAGCTCCCATGTGTTGTTGCGGTCAATCGCTTTAATCTCCTCATCCATGGCAGTTTGCCACTTCTTGTCTCGCACCGCCTCTTCAAAGCTGATATTTTCAGCATCTGCCAAAAGACATACTAGGTGTACCTCATTTGTCGAATCATACAAATCATGCAAACTTCGAATTTTAGGTTGTCGTGGTTCATCTTCATCATCGGTTGTTTCAGAATTTATACTTGTCGGTGACGATTCTCCAACTTCAATCATAACCTCTGAAGAATTGTTCCAATCCCACTCGCTTGCTTCATTTATTTGCACATCACGACTCACCGTCACCTTCTTGCTTATTGGATCAAGTAGCTTGTACCCTTTTGTCTTCTCATCATACCCAATAAAAACATACCTTTTGCTTTTGTCTTCGAGCTTCGTTCTTCGTTGATCTGGTACGTGTGCATAAGCCACACTACCAAACACTTTGAGATGAGAAACTGTTGGCTTTTGTCTGCTCCATGCCTCTTGTGGTGTTTGATCATCTAACTTCACATGTGGACATCGATTTTGCACATAGATGGCACATTGCACAGCTTCCGCCCAAAATTCCTTTGGCATCTTTTTGCTCTTAAGCATTGATCGAACCATGTCGAGAATGGTCCGATTCTTCCTCTTGGCCACACCATTTTGTTGAGGAGTGTATGGTGCAGTTAGAAATCGCCTTATGCCTTGCTCCTCGCAATACTCCATGAAAGTCGTTGAAGTATACTCGCCACCTCTATCAGATCGTACAGCTTTGATCTGTTTATCAGTTGTCCTCTCCACCATCACCTTGAACTTTTTGAACACCTCAAATGCCTCGGATTTTTCTTTCAGAAAGTAAACCCAAGTTTTCCGTGAGAAATCATCAATGAAGGTAATGAAATACCTTTTACCGCTGAAGGACTCTGGAGTAATTGGTCCACATATGTCGGTATGCATCAATTCGAGAGGTTGCTTAGCCCAATATTGAGCCTTTTTTGGAAACGAGGTTCTCACATGCTTGCTGAGCACACATTCTTCACAAAATTTTCCCTCGTAGTCCATGTTGGGTAGCCCGTGCACCATATTCTTCTTCGCTAACTCTTTTAGTCCACCATGATGTAGGTGACCAAAACGGAGATGCCACAACGATGCCTTATCTTCTATGTTGACTTGCAAACATTTTACTCGTATGCTTCTCAAATTCAGCTTGTACATCCGATTTCTTGCCATCTCAATTCGGGCAACCAGACACCCTTGCTTGTTCTTCAAGTGTAGGAATCGATCTTTCAAAAATATCGAGTAACCTTTCTCCGTGAGTTGCCCCATACTCAAAATGTTGGTCTTGAGGTCTGGTACGTAATAAACATCTTGGAGTGACCCAATTAAGCCATCCTTTTGTAAGTAGCAAACCGTACCTCGCCCTTTGACCTCCACCTTTGATGCATCTCCAAATGAAACATGACCATCTTCAATCTTTTGCATATCTTTGAATAGGTACTCGTGACCGCACATATGGTTGCTTGCTCCAGAGTCGAGGTACCACAGAGTGTCATTGTTAATGTTGACTTCATCTTGAGCCATCAAGAGAACACCTTCATTCGTTTCGACTTCCAAGGCTAGGTTGGTTGTTTCTTCTATCTTTATATCAGCACGACAATCTTTTGCAAAATGCCCCACTTTACCACAATTGTAACATTTGTCAGAGTTACAATCCTTCGCATAGTGACCATATTTGTGACATTTGTAGCACTCGATGTTGGAATAATTCGATCGGCCGCCTCTTCCTCTACCACGTCCTCTTCCACGCCAATTTGGTTGGCTCGACTGTTCCTTCTCCTTATAGTACCCTTCATGGTTGCTGCCTTTTCCACCATGACCGTTTCCACGACTTCCACGACCACGCCCTCTATATTGAGAATTTTGATGATAGAGTACCTTTTCGTCTTTGATCGACGCCTTGGTTTGAAGTGCTTGCTCGAGTGTTTCCTCCTTCTTCTTCTTCTTTCGTTGCTCGTGTGCCTCGAGAGAACCGGTGAGCTCGTCAACTGTGAGCGTCGCAAGGTCCTTTGACTCTTCTATCGCGCACACAATACTCTCAAAATTGTCTGTTAATGTTCTCAAAATCTTCTCCACAACTCGTGCATCGGTTAGAGTTTCACCGTTTCGGTTGAGTTGATTCACCACAGCCTGTACACGTGTGATGTAGTCAGATACACTTTCTGACTCCATCATCTTCATGTTCTCCAACTCGCCACGCAGAGTTTGTAGACGCACTTGCTTAACTCGGTCAGCTCCTTTGAACACCTTCTCCAATATGTCCCATGCTTCCTTTGAAGTGGACGCACCAGCAATCTTCTCAAAAATTGCCTCATCAACAGCTCTATACAACATGTACAAAGCTGCCTTATCTTTCGATCGCATCTCTTTCAATGCCTTGGTTTGAGCTGCCGTATAACCCGTGGTATTGGTCGGTTCTTCAAAACCTTCTTCGACCACCTCCCATGAATCCTGAGAACCGAGAAGAGCTTTCATTTGAATGCTCCAGTTGTCATATCTGGTCGCCTTCGTTAACCGTGGTAGCGGTATTTGACCCGTCACATTCGCCATTGGCTCTTGATACCAAATTGTAAAAAAATAGACACTCACTCACACTTAAATTCTCTCTAAAAGAAACACTCATCTTTGCAATTCTCTCTATTGTATTTCTTTCTGTGGTGTATCTTACAATTGAGAGAGCATCCTATTTATAGGCTTTAGGAAGCTCTTCTAGAAAAGTCTTCATTATGGCCTTAAAACCCCACTAACAACACAATTAAAATCCCACTCACAACTTTTGACCTTTTACATATCCAAACTCCCATTCTACTCTTTTCTAGTAACTTCTAACTTTAAAACCCACAAATTACATTAAAGTTTATTCAACATCTTGTACTATTCATAATGACTTTTCCTTGTCTTGGTTTATAAATTTTGCTCCCCTAAAGACCAACGCACGTTTCTCCACCTTTGCTTATTGTCCTTCAGAAAAAGGAAGAGAAAAATTAACAAAACTCAAATTAATGTCATTCTTTAGATGTTTCTAGCGCATGTTTGAATAACCCTTTTGAATGGTATTGCTATTTGTCTCTCAATAAATGAACTTTGGGAAGGGGTGTATAGATTATCCAAGCATGTAGTTAATATCATTTTCTAATCAGTATTCATTTTTTTTTTATAATATGTACTGTAAAAGTTTGGATTAGATGAACAAAGATTACTTGAGAAAAAAAATTAGTTTAATGAAAAATAACAAAAGATACTTCAAAACTGTATTCAATTTTTTTTCTTAAAAAATGTCTATAATGGTGATCCGACCATATATATATGAGTAAATATATAGTATAAATATATTCTACAATGTTGTTATTCTTTTATTTTAATTGTTATGATGTTATTCCAAAGTTTGCATACTTGCATATTGCTGGTGGGACAATTAAGGTTCTATATCTACTATATTTTTCTCATTTTTTCTTAGACTCTCTTAGTTAAATGAAAAGCACTGCAAAAGGTGTTCTTAGCTAGCTTTGTTTGATTCTCAGGATTATGGTTGTCTTGGTCTTTGCATAACTGGAAGTGTTACTGCTGTAACAGAAGTTGTTAGAGTTGATGCAAGTTTTTCAACTTTCTTTTTGGTTCATTCTTCCTTGCCAATGCTCACTATTGGTAATAATAAATCTTTGAATGGTAACCATTTTGCTCATAGTATACCCATAGTTCCTAAAACTTTACATCTTTGGTTGACCATTAAGCATATAATAATATTTATAATATAATCTTAGAAAGTAACGTTATTTTCTCTTTATTTTCCGGAGAAGCTGAATTATTGACAAGTCTCTTACAGGTAAAGAAGGATGGAGGATTTATTGCTTCAAAAAGATAATCGTTTTTGTGCTAATTGTAATGCTCTAGATCCTAAATGGGCGTAAGTGTATTCACCTATGCACTTTTTTTTTTCTTTTAGTAGTTTATGGTCATGATCAGTGATTATTATACTAAAAAATGGAGCCTGAGTTTTGACCATTTTTTGGAAGGATTTATTAAGATCCTTGTGATTAAGTTATAAGAAAATTAAGTGCGTGAATTTTGCTATAACAGAAAAATGTGAAATGCATATTACCTCCTAATTGTGAATTGCTTTTTTCTAATTGCATCTTCATATCAGAGTTTTTGTGTGCTTAAAATGTTGTGGCGTGCACCAAAGTCTTGGTTCTCATATATGAAAGGTAAATTGTTCCTAACCCACTTTACTTCAGAAAGAACATTTTATTTTTAACAAGGAGTGTAAATCAAGTTCCTTCTTTTGTATATAACAAAATAGACACTAATGGGCTAGTTATGTTTTGAAATGGGTTCCTCTTGATGAGAAAAAGAACAAACAAGTACTCTTAAATGTCTGTAATTACAAAGTAGTTTGATGAATTTTACTTTGTTTGGGTGTATTCATTTGTTTCATATTTATTGTCTTATGCTTTATGTACTAGAAGGTTAACCGTATTCTTATATCCGTAATAAGTTGTGATATCTTGTGAAATTTAGAGAGAGAAACTAAAATTAAGCATATGAGACTAGAGGTGTAAACTTTGCAAATAAGGATTTCTTTTCAATATACTACTTAGTTATCTTGTAATATATTCATAACAAAAATCAGAATCCACCCCCACAATTCTTCCATACATCAACCTAAAAGCATTCTATGCACACAAACACAAAAAAAATTAGCATTGCCTTCATATTGGCCACCCCATCCCATGTATTGAAAATCAAAACTAGACACCCGAGTCAAAAATTTTGGTTACTTTCTCACAAAGTCCAGAATTCACCCACAATTCTTTTATACATCAACCTATATACATTATATGCACACAAACAAACAAGGGCATTGTCTTCATATTGGCCACCCATGCATTGAAAATCAAAACTGGACACCCTATTTAAAAATGTTGGTTACTTCCTCACAAATTCAAGGACTAGACTCAAAGATCATAATTCACCCCACGATTCTTTCATACATCAACCTATAAGCATTCTATGCACACAAACACACAAAAAATGGGTATTTCCTTTACATTAGCCATCCCATGCATTGAGAATCAAAATTGGACACCCCAATCAAAAATTCTGGTTACTTCACCTACTTATCATCTTCTTATTGTCTTATTAAGTAATGCAAAATATGCCTTTACTTATCTAAACTCACTACCAAACCACATTATGAAACATATAACCATATCTTGCAAGAAACAAACACACAAACAAAAATTTATTCAAATCCAATCTAATATTTCAAACGGTGATAACATGATAACATTAATATCGTGTAAATGAACAATATTATCGGTCACCAAAATAAAAAAAATTCAGTCATGATAATGAACACTTAGCTTGTGTTTGTTTCCGAGTGCAGAAAAACGAACAATCACAGTTGTCAATAAAAAGAGAAGAAAAACATATAGTAAAAACAAAATAGCACGCTAATCGAAAAAAAGTTTCTACGCAAAACTTTCTTCGCAACAATGCGAAGAAAGTTATATTTTATATATATATATATATATTATTCTCATTTACTTTTTTACCCTTTTATTTTAAACTTAAATTTTTATTATTTTTATTTAAAATATAATTATTATTTAAATATAAAATTTATAAACATTATAAAAAAATAATTAATCATATTATATATAATAAATTATAAATATAAATATAAATAAAAATAATTATATTTTTAATAATTAAAAAATAAAATTATATAATAATTATATTAATTAAAAAAAGTAAAGATAAAAATAATAATTTTATTTAATATAAAAACAATTTTTTATCAAATATTTATAATTATAAATATTTAAATAATATTTTAATTAAAAATAATTATAATTTATTAATAAATATATAAAATTAATTTTTCAACATTTCTAAATATAAGGATAAATTTGTAAACTTACATTTTTATCAATTAAAAAATATATAATTTCAATCACACCCATCATATCATTCACAAACTTTTATAAATTTTTCTCATACTTTTCACTTTATTTACCTTAATCAAAACATCTTAACTTTCTTTACACTTTCCCTTCAAATCATCACAAATCCACTCCCTCATTTCCACTCCTTAATCCAAACAAAGCCTTAGACAACAAATAAAGAAACAACAAGGTTCGCACACTAAAGACGCTTACCTAATTTCAAACGCCTATACCCTAAAAAGCTTGGTCTGTGCTACTGGTTATCTTCACGAATAACTCCGATAATGATCCAAACCCCGTCCGATGAGGTCGCTGCTTCTTTTTGTCCATTTGACCTTACCACTTTTCTTTCTCCCTTCTCAGCTTCGCGCTTCTCACTTCTCACTGCCGACCTTCTCCCTTCTCCCACTTCCAATAACACTCAGATACCTAAATTAGAATGGAAATAGAAACAAGTCTAATAAACAACAAGAGTTAAAAGACAACATAATTAAAATGCAACAAATTACAAAATACTACAATAATTATTTTTAAATTACTGCACACAAGCAAATTTTTTGTATAAAAAATTAATTTTTACAAACAAGTATTTTCATACAGCAAAAATACTACTGCAAGTAGCAATTTTGTACAACACAATTAAATTACTGTATAGACACGTTTTAAAAAAATTTACATATAACAATTAAATAAATTCCTGCAATATAAAATTTAAATGATACATTCACCAATACCATCACTTTTATTTATTTATTTTGTAGATCAAACCATTGCATTCATTCTATAGCATGATTTTATGTTTTTCTCAACCAAATTCTAAGCTACATATATGAAGCTAAAACACTAAAACTATCATAGTTGTAATATGAAAAACTGATCAATGGATGCAATCAAATGGTATGAAAAGGTCATATATAATTTTTAACTTTACTCCTGTTAATGTTTAAAAAGTAAGATGCATATTCTTAATTTAAATTTTTAAATGATACAGTAATTTATTTTTTTATTAATTAGTAAATAAAAAAAATCGAAATATCGAATTGTATTCTAGCTTTTGTCCAACGATTACATGAAAAAATGTGTTATCATAAAATAACTTAAATAATTGTGCTTGTAAACGTGACACCGTGCCAAGCTAGGTAGCACATTGTTGAAGAAATGAAAACTTTAACTTTTGTAAAGAACTTTTACTTAGATAAATCTTTTATCTCTAGCATTTAGGGGAATTTTACTTTCAAAATTCAAACTAGGGATGACAATGCGAGGCGGGCTGGCTTGCAGCTCGCTAGTAAAAAAGCGTGAGACAGGTTCAATAATTCATCCTGTCGATCCGCTTAAGCCCGTCCCGCATAACCCGCAGCCTATGCGGGCCAACAGTGGGACGGGCTGGCTTGCTGACCCGCAAAAAAATAAGACAAACTTGTGTACTTATGTCAAACGCTGTGTTTAAATACATTCAAAATATATAAATAAAAACAGGTGAATAATGTTTCTTCAAATTAGACTGAACTAGTTGAACCATAATTTCTTTCTCCCTATTTATTGTGGGAGTAGAATCATTTTTATTTTGTACGATTACTATTTATTTTGAATGATGACCATATTGGTTGAACCATGATTTATTTTGTATGATGACCATATTGTTGAACCATTAGTTTCAATTATATGTTAATTCTATAGTTCCCGATAGAATCTTAATTTGCAAAATGGATTGGAATGTATGACATTTCTTCTTTCTCCGGTTTATTGTGCGAGTAAAATCATATTTCATTTTGTATGATTACCATTTATTTTGTATGACAATCATATTGGTGGAACCATTAATTTTAATTATATGTTTATTCTATATTTTTTGTCAGGATCTTAATTTGTAAATTGAATTGGAATGGATGAAGAATGTACTAACATGCATCCAATGTTATTGAAATGGAAGAATATTGATGTTTTTGAATTGGCTATGTTTAATGTAGTAGTGTAGTTGTTTGATGTTTGAGTATGTTTTGAGATGGAAGAATATTTATGTTTGATTTTTATCTTAATTGAATTATTGATGTTTGACTATGTTTGAAATGGAAGAAAAGAATATTGATGTTTGATGTTTTACAATACTAACAAACATAGGTTCAATTTTTTATTCATATAATCAATTTATATTCAATATTTTTATAATTATTGAATTTTATTATTCAATTTCGTAACAATGCAAAAAGTAACAAATATTTTGATTGAGTTATTTTATATTGAATTTTTCAGTAGAAAACATTTTTATTCAATTTATTTAAAAAAAATTGTATACAAACTAACTCTTATTCAGTACAGAGAGATCAGTCCGCATCCACTACTCGAAATGAGCCAACCCTACATCCTGTTGACCAAACACGAATCCATACTCCCAAATTTCCAATCCTCTGATTATTTAGCTTTAACAAGCCTCTTAACTGAAAGTCCCTTTTCAGCTTAGACATGAACTAAAGTGCCTAACTTATCTATACTTATAACATTTGAGGCAGCACAAACAGACAACTTTCTACACGTGTCGCTCTCACGAATTTTGTTAAAAAAGAAACAAAAATTGAAATTTACCAGAAGAAGAATGTTTTACATGTGGCGCATTGTGAGGCTTTAGCTGGGAAGAAAACGAGCTCATGGTTCTGCTTACCGAAAATGAGTGAACAGGCCCAATATGCATAGGTGGAGGAAAAATTAGGGTTTATGAATGTGTGTTCTGTGTGCCTAGCAATGGCTTTTCCAAAAGCGTGTATGGCTGTGCAAATGTCAATTCCAGCAGATATTGCAGAACAATGACAGAGCACCCTTTAGGTAATGGTTTTTGAATTTAAATTTGAATTTATGCTTTCTAAGGTTTTTTTCGCTTTCCCCATTCTCTTTGTCTCTAAAATCTAATTACTCTCCTTTACTCATTTTCACCAATTTGGCAACTTCAGAGATCAGTATTTGAAATATTTTTTCCCCAGAACACCATTATTTTTCACTATATATGTATAGAGCCATTATTTCATTTTTGTTCGGTTTTGTTCTTTTCATTTGACATTGAACGAGGTAATCTTTATACCGTTTCTAGGGTGATTTTGTGTTCTAGGGTTGTAAGTATGTGTTCATTTCATTTCTCTTTATTTTTTCCTTTCTGATATTTTGTTCTTTTGATTTGTTCATCTTATCAACTTTTTCAATGTATTTTACCTCCTTTTTATTGAGTTCGTGTTCCAGGTTTGTACGACGTAATGTTATTTCTCATTTTTGGCTTTTTTGTTCATCTCATCCAACTTATTCAGTGTGTTTATTTTTCTTCATTACTGTTGAGTTCAAAGATGGCAAACAGTTCCTCCATTCGTTCAAACAGGCCCTGCAACTATTCAGGTTGTATTTTATTCCCTTTTTTCTATTCAATTAGTTTTCTTTCTGACATGCAAACGCACTTTGATATTCTCTGCCATTTTTTCATTTTTTGTTTGTCAATATGTTTTCTCATGCTTTTTCTTAATATTTTTTGGTCTTTGATTTTTTTTTTCTGATAAAAAAAAGCTTTCTTACTAACATGCAAAAGCTTTCTTAAATTTATTTTTGTTTTTTTTCTTTATTCTTTTTATCGAAGTTTCAAACTTTGATCTTCTCTGCCATCCTTTCATTTTTTGTTTGTCAATATGTTTGTCAATATGTTTTCTCATGCTTTTTCTCACTTTTTTTGTTGTCTTTCGTTCTCTGTTTCTGATAAAAAGCTTTCTTTCTCACATGCAAAAGCTTTCTTAAATTTGTTTTTGTTTATGTTCTCTGTTTTTTTTTATCAAAGTTTCTCTGCCATCCTTTCATGTTTTTTCTCAATTTTTTTTGGTCTTTGGTTCTCTGTTTCTGATCAAAGGTAATTTCTTTTTGAATTTGAATTATCATTGTTATTGGTTTTGACATTTGTCATATTGGTTATTGCTTATATAAGAAGAACAGTCTGAAGATCAGTTTGAAGAACATGCTCACGCTGTTGCTTATTGTGTAGGCTGCATTTGAAGAACAATGTGTAGGGTCAAAGAACTTTCAGATGTAGGATTGATACAAGGATCAAAGAATTTTGTAATTGTTTAAAGACATATTTTTTATACTCTGATGAGAGAAGTATATATCAATGTAAAATCAATTTCTTTGATTGTGTAAAAAGACATGTTGTATACTTTGATGAAAGAAATCTATATGAATGTAAAATCAAATTTTGATGTAATTTATTTAGATTAGATTCAAGGTCAATTCCTTTGTTTTGTGTATAGATATGAATATGAATATTTTGAGATTGTTTGAAAACTATTTTCTATTGCTTGTGTTTTGGAAATCACAACATGTTAATAATCTAATATTACATTTAGATGATATAAAAATAAAAATATAATGACATTGATTTTCATTCAATATTATTTAAATCATTTTATGAACATTGAATAAATTAGAAGGCTTAAGAATTAATGAATAATAAATAGTAGTATTTCAGTTGTACCAACTAGTAATATGGAAAATATTTCTAAGTATAGATTCATAACTGAACTTAAGACGAGTTATACAAAATAGTAGTATTGCAGTCAATCATTATCTCTTTTGAATGTTAATAAACTTCATCAAAATTTTATTATATTAATATTATGATTATTATTATTATTATTATATTAAGATTATGATTATTATTATTATTATATTAAGATTATGATTATTATAATTATAATTATATTAAGATTATGATTATGATTATTATTAAATTATTATTATTATTATTATATTGTAATTTTAATATTAAAAATAATATTTCAGTTTCCCACTTTTGCATTGTCATTTTTAGCTTCTTTTGCTTATTTCTTTCAAAGATGACAAACAGTTCCTCCATGTGTTCAAACAGGCCCTGCAACTGTTTAGGTTGTATTTTATTCCCTTTTCTCTATTCAATTAGTTTACATGCAAAAGCTTTCTTCAATTTTTGTTTTTGTTTTTCTTCTCTGTTTTTTTATCAAAGTTCTTCTTTGCCATCCTTTCATTTTTGTTTGTCAATATGTTTTCTCATGTTTTTTCTCAATATTTTTTGGTCTTTGGTTCTTTTTTTCTGATAAAAAATACCTTTCTTTCTGACATGAAAAAACTTTCTTAAATTTTTTTTTTCTCTGTTTTTTTATCAAAGTTGCAAACTTTGATCTTCTCGCCATCCTTTCATTTTTTGTTTGTCAATATGTTTTCTCATTCTTTTTCTCAATATTTTTTTTTTGTATTTGGTTCTCTTTTTCTGATAAAAAACATTTCTTTCTTACATGCAAAAGCTTTCTTAATTTTTTTTTGTTCTTTGTTTTTTATCAAAGTTGCAAACTTTGATCTTCTCTGCCATCCTTTCATTTTTTGTTTGTCAATATGTTTTCTCATGTTTTTTCTCAATATTTTTCTCATGCTATGTTTTTTATTTTATTTTATTTTATTTTTCAAATTTATTTAATTTAACCGTATTAGCAATATTTTAACTGAATAATGTTCTAATTTGTTTCAGAATTGGAATTTTGAATTTGAATATTTTATAATGCAGTATTGTATAAAGCTCAATTTTAATATATTGCATGTAAGAATTGGAAAGTCCACTTTCAATATTGCATGTCAAACCAATAACTAGCTTCAAATGTTAAGGACATACCAAATATACAAATCCAGAATACAGAGCAAACAAGATTGACAATGTTTGTGAATGTTCTTTTCCTTTCTCAATATAATAGCAATAGCCTGTTCATACAAGGAGAACGCATCCTCCATTTTCCCTTGTAATATCAATATCAAATCAACCTAAAATTAAGGCAAATGTAAAAACTACAATTTGTAAAATTTAATAAAAAAAAATAGAAAGTGGATTTTGGGAAATCATGTGGCGCCAATTTGACTGCATTAAATTTGACTACATTTATGACATTGTTTCAATGACGCTTGTTTGTATAAAGTTGAATAAGTCTTCTAAAAAAACACTTACATAAGCCAGCTTACCAATCTGTGTTCTATATTTGCATGCCTGATTATTGCTTCAAGAATAAAGTTTCACCATCTATCACCATTTATATCTTCAAATAAGTTTGTAAAAATTGTAATTTGTAAAATTTAATAAAAAAAAATATAAAGTGGATTGTGGGAATTCATGTGGCGCCAATTTTGAGAAAATTTATGACAATGTTTCAATGAGGTTTGTTTGTATTACGAGACACATTCATCAATGTGTTCTCCAATAGTGTATAAACTTGAATAAGCCTTCCCAAAACTGTAAAAAGTATGTGCAAAATTACTTTTTGTTGCATGGACTGCATTTATAACATTTTTTTATGGTTTATGAGAGCATTGCACATTCATCAATGTTTGCAGATCTGTATAATTCAACCTGGTGTGTTTCATGAAGTGAACCAATTGCCACAGCTGCCAATCCTATGAAGTTTTGGGTGGTAGAGCAAAAGGTCTACCATGGCCTTTCCCAAACGTTGTTCAAATTGGGTTGCCAAATGGAAAGTGGATTCCTGAAAGTATCACCAAAATAGTACTAATTTTGTCTGGATTCATAACATTGTTTGAATGAGGTTTATGAGAGCAGTGGACAATGATCAATTTTTTCTGCAATAGTGTATAAAGTACAAGAAGCCATCCTAAAACTGTAAAAAGTATGTGCAGAATTGCTTTTGTATATAGGCAACGTGATGTACCTTTCATTGTCTGGAGGGGAGAATTCTGGCAAGACAATTAATTTATGTTTGCTCTAAAAAAACTCATGCCTTGGGTTTACCTTAAGGGTGTTAAAATTTAGTTGACACATGGAAAGTTGAATGTGGAAAGCATATACATTTATTATGAAGGTGTGCTATAAAGATAGGTAATGTTGACTCTATTTAAATGAACTTCAGCATTGTGAATACATTCCGATTGAAATTTTATTTTGTCATTGTGTTTCTCTCACTAAAACTGTTTTCTCTATTTTATGGAATACACTATGTCTATATTGAAATTAGATCAAACAATCAATGTGTTAAATGATGTGAATTCAAAAAAGGAGTCATGGAATGTGGTTGTTAAAGTCTTACGGCTATGGTGTGTGCAAGATTTCATGAAACAGAAAATCCCTTTTTCACTAGAGATGGGGCTACAAGATGAACAAGTAAGTTTTTTCATAAAACTCAGAGTTGTGACATACATATATTTTATATGTGTTGCTTTTGAACATGTTTTCCTTATGTATTTTTTTAGGGAGTACGAATCCATGCATCTCTGAGGAGGACACTAATATATAAATTCCAGAGTCAGATATCTGAAGGTCATGTGTATTCCATCCAATCGTTTAGTCTGGCATCCAATTTAGGATCTTACAAAACAACTAAACATGCTTATAACATTAACTTCCAATATGGAACAAAGGTATCTTTAACGGCTAATGAAGTGGTACCACAAACTAAACCACATTACACCCCTCTTTCACTGCTTTTTGCTACTGGCTTTGACACTGACTTTTTAGTGGGTTAGTTAAATTAACTTTTATGCTGATGTTTGGTATCTTTTCAATACAAGTTTTCTGTTATTAACTTCAGTAGTGTTTTACGCATATATAATTGGAATTCTGACTGGAGTTGGCACAGAGCGGGAGTTGACAAAGGAAGGAAAAGTTACCAAAATGAATGTCATCTCCATAGATTGTGATGGGTAATGTTCTAACTTCTATTCACCATTGTTTTTTTTTTAAAACTGATTGTGTAACATAGTTGTTTTGTGAGAGTAGTTTTAGGATTCAATGCACCCTTTTTGGGAATTATGTAGATTAGTTAAATGCATTCCTGTCAACTGGGGAAGTAGACAATGCAGTCATATCTATAGAATTTTCCAAAGTCAAGTTCTTCAGAGGTATCATTTTGGATGAATCAAAATATCTTATCTCTATTATTTGTTATTAGTTTGGATTTTTTAATTTTCTTACATGTTAATTTTTATTATATAGGCAACATCTATGTTCAGAACTGTATTGATTACACAAGAGTGGAATATAATGTACTGACTGAAGAAGCATTACTGTTGAAAAAGAGGTACTTTAGAAATATCATTATTTGATATTGGTGAGACGATTTTTTGAATGTATTATAATTTTGTTTTAATGGTAAAGATTGTTAGAAACAATGGACTCTCCATCCCAGGGGTTCAACCAACTCTGTGAATCTTCAAAGCAAACTCCTGAAGATGAGTTTCTTAAGACCACCGTCAGGAACACCATAGCAGGGTTGAAGGATTGTAGAGAAGTAAACGTCATTATATATTTTAAATTCTTATTTGTCTTTTGTTTCCACTTATTTTTAAATTTTATTGAAACAAGTCAACACATTCATAGTTCTTGCAACTATAAAACATGTTGTGGATGATGATGATTGGTGGTATACTGCATGCATATGTAACAAGGCAGTTTACCGCGACTCCAAAATGCTTTTTTGTGAAAAATGCAATAAGCACGTAATGAAGGTCACCCTTAGGTACACGTTTTGAAGTATGTGTTATTGATTTATTCTCGGATATTGATTATAGTACAGTACTAATGTGTTGCGTTAAACATATTGTATTTGTATGGCACGTATAAAGTGCAACTTCGTGTGATAGATGACACTGATTCTACAACCTTCATGCTTTTTGACAGAGAAGTAAGTTCACTGCTGAGTAAATCATGTGCTGAAATGTTTGAAAACCATGATAAGGTTATTGTTGCACACCTTTAAATGTGAATTATATATATATATATATATATATAACACGTGCATTGATTAATTTGAATTTAAACTTTTATTTTAGAACGAAAATCTTCCAAATGAATTTGCAAAAATATTGGAGAAAAAGGTTTTGTTTAAGGTTGATTAAAAAATGGATAAAAGGCTTCAGGTTTGAGCAAACCTTTAGAGTTAAAAAAATTTGTGTGGATGAAGACATCATTCAACGTTTCATCAGTGACAATAATAGTTCATTGGTAAGTTATGTTTTACTGTACAATGTCTGTAATATAAAATGTTTGTTAAGTACTGATTTGTTTAAATCCTCATTTGTTTGATAAGGAGATGTATGATCAAGATGGAAAAAAAAGGAAAAGAAAAGCTAGCATTAACTGATGCTTCCTGTGAGAACATCACAAAGGTATAAATAATTCTAATAGACAATAGCATTAGTTGAAAACATTTGTTTTGAAAGTGTGTGTATTGAAACAGGATTTGTTGACAAAGTTTGGGAGTGAATGCAATGAGTCGCAATCTCAAACTGTGGATTTGAGCAATGACAGTGTTATAGTGACTCCACTCAAGAGACAATCTTCACCATTGTTGTAAGTTCCAGAGGAAAATCTGTCACTCAAGACATTCAAAAGAACTGTTAAAATTGAGAAGTGAAATGTTATTTAAAATTTATGTGTGACATTTGATCTTTTGAGGATAGGAGAGTAATTTGCTTACTTATGTAATATTGTAGTAGATTTGATATATTATGCAAAACAATGTCATAACTATTTTATGTTTTGAGGATATTATGATTACTATTATGTATGACATGTTATGTATTGCATTGTTTAGTTGTGTATTGCTATTTTGTAGGTTTGTATGTTTTGATCCTCAATGGATGAAGATTGTTAGAGTATGCTGAAAGTTCTGTCATAACAAAGTTGCAGAGGTGAACCAAAATGTTCCACGACATTGTTATAAGATTGAAGATTGTTCATACAATATTTTAAACATGTATAAATCCTTTGAGATTTGATTATTAATGTGAATAATCAAATGTGTTGTTTGTATCTTTCAAGTGTGTTATGCAGTGCATGACTTTAGTCCGTGTAATGGATTTATTAATAGGTTGTAATAAATGAAATTTCAAGGGTAGTATTGGATTTGAGCTCAAACATTCTTTCTTTGGTAACATTATGATGAATAGATTGCCCAACTGTTGCTAAACTTTATTGATCTTTGTGAATACAATTACACAAAGGAATTTGTGTTAAGCCTTATGATTTTTGTGAATGATAGTTATGACATTAAAATTCAAGTCAGCTAAGATACAATTTTGTAAGAGTTGTTGAATTTTGACATTAACATCATGCTGCAGAAGCTTCCAGTAATTCTGAAAACAAATTGCATAGAAAACCATCTCCTTTTAAGATAGTGTGCATATTTAAGCTAAAGATGAGTTTTGATTTCATCCACAGATTGGATGAGAATGAGCAATTTAACTTCAAAATCAGTAAGCAAATGTTGAAGCACAACTTGCCTTAGAACAGTAGTGATAGTAAGATTGATACCATGATCAGATGAAGTAAATATTAGAATAGTACTGCTTATATCACAGTATTCAAATTGAGATAGAATTGGGCATGTTCAATATCTACCTTGGGAAGCTACCAAGATCAATAGACAATCGTGTGTGTAACTTTTCATAAAATTTTATTTTAAAATGTTTGTCAGTAATTTTGGGAATGTGCAGACAACTTTCATCTGTACTTTATAATTAATTATTAATACAATTTGACTGTCTTTTGTAAATCTTTTTTGTCTAGCCTAATTTGTTTTACTTGATAACAAGAAGGAGATGATGTAGTATAGATTTGTGCAGACCATAGGAATAGCCCAAATTTGAGAAAGTCAAAGTGCATCCAAAAAAGAGAATTTGGATTCCCGCTTTAAACTTTCACTGGTCTCTACCTATTTGACAAATTCTTTTCTCAAAACAATTTAACAACTATCTGAACTTCACTAACTACAATATATGCATATGGATCCAGATGAGTCAAAGTGTGCAAGAAACTAAAGGAATCATCCTTCATAATAAGTTACACAAAAAAGCTACCAAACTTACAGGTAAAACCTCATATGCCATTTTTAAAAAAAATATAGAATTGAAGTTTATCATTGATGACTTGATTTCTTAAGGTACTTCAGATAAAAATTGCAGCAAACAAAGTCCTCGGACAACCACAATTTCTTATGGAGAAGCAAATTCTGTTTTAACAACAGGTAAATGAGGTTCTCATTGTTGGTTATTATTTACTGCTAATGTATTAAAATCAAAACTTCATTGTAGATGTCCGTGACAAATCAGGACACAATCCAACAAATAAAATGAAGATGGTTTTCAACCAAGAATCCACAAGCCAAAAGAATAAGTTAACAACATTTTCATATGGATTAAACTACACACATGATGCAATTTTTGACATAGAGAGTACAAGACATGTACATGATAGTTCATCTGAGAATGCAATAGAGAAAGCTGTCATGGTTGTTAAAAAAATGATATATTAAAATGAATTTATGATGTGCACATATATGTTCAAATATGCACCAAAAATATTTTTATGGTTTTTTGTACTTCTCATTCATAATGGAAAATAGCAATTTATTTACTATCATTGTCATTTCCCAAAATTTAGAAAAACATATTCCTACTTCATACTAAATGTATATGTTAACTAATTAAAAATAAATTAAATTAAAATTCTAATTATAAAATGTAATTTTTGTTAATTTGGAATTAAAAATATGATATATTAAAATGAATTTATAATGTGTACATGTATGTTCAAATATGCACCAATATGAATTTATGATTTTCTATACTTCTCATTCATAATGGAAAGTATCAATTTATTTAGTATCATTGTCATTTCCAAAAATTTAGAAAAATGTATTCCTACTTCATACTAAATGTATACGCTAACTAATTAAAAATAAATTAAATTAAAATTCTAATTATAAAATGTATTTTTTGCTAATTTAGAATTAAAAATATGATATATTAAAAATGAATTTATGATGTGCATTCAAATATGCACCACGCTCTTTATTTGAAATTCTGTTAATTTTTTTAGATAGGGATATGTGTGAATGAGAATTTAACCATAAAAATATTTATTTATTCATGATGGTGCATTTTTTAGGCATGCACTCTACTCTGCTGGATTGGATTGATATGTTGCCTCATAAAAGTTTTTTATTTCACATTAAAACATATACCTAACTATTGAAGTCTTTTTCAAACTCTTACATTTTAAACTCATTATTTACCCAATCTTCTTTCTATGGTTGTCTGTACTTCTCATTCATAATGGAAAATACCAATTTAATTAGTATGACTGTTATTTACAAAAATTACCATTCATCATTTCAATACCTAGAAATGTAACATTTTTTTTTAATTGCTATAAAAACTATTAATTATTGCTTATTAGTTATTATTTATAAATACCTTTCCACAATCACACTATTAGTTGCATTTCTGAAAAGTTTCTAAACTCTAATCTAACTCTACTCTCTGAATACTTTCCTCTTCTAAACCAATTCAGTGTTTCGTTAACTCTAATCTTTGTTATATTGTATAAATTTCTTTCTTTACAAATTGTATGAGTTGATTGTATTAGATGAAAGTATATATGTTGTAAAATTTATTATTATTAAAATATTTCAATTTAAGGTTGTATAAAATTATTTATATAAGACGCTAAGATTTTTATTGTAATAAAAAAGGTTAAAATATATACCTACATAAATTGTAATTATTTAATTATTTATTAATATATTAATAATATTTCATAAATATAATTTTTTCCAATTTTATAGATAAAATCTTTCCTGTGTAATAACCTAGTATTAAAATATAGAAACCCTAGCTACACCTGTATCTATGGCCTTTGTTGGGATAGTAGCACTTTAAAAAAATCTATTTGGGTGTCAACTATGGAATTTAGTTTTTTTTTTTTTTCATTAGTATTCATGCTGTTCAGTAAGAAAATCAGCATCTATATTAGCACTCGAGGTCTGTGAGGAGCTGTTAAATCTTGAATACTAATTAGTTTTCGGATTCTAGGCTTTAAAGGTTTTTGTGGTTTTCAAAAGCACAGGGACACCAGCCACATTTATTTGCAATATCAAGAATTGTAAGTAGCTGCAATGCAACCTCAATTTAAAACCTTGTCTCATGTCAAAGAGTATCCTTTACCATATTTGTTAAAAATGTATAAATTGAAATTATTTAACGAAAAATGCAATGTTTAGTGCATTTAGAACTTAGGAAAGCTTGGTTTTTTATTTTTCGATTTCCTTTTAATGTTTGTTTATGTTTGAATCCTTAACGGCCTATGATAACGATTGAACTAATCTTCTTTTATGTTATCTGCTAGGTTTTGTTTCTTTGCATGTTTTTTTTGTCTACTCAAGCATCCAATGAAGCCGCACCGGCTTTGCATGACCCATCATCTTGTTCTTTCATATGACCTTGATAAGAAAAATAGAGATTTATGTTGGTTGACAGAGAATGTCAATATATAAGGTGTGGTAGAGAAGGTGAATCTGTGAGAGGGATTGTGAAATTGCAATGGAACTCTCAGAAGAATGGAAATCATTCTTCCCAGTAGGTTCCTCCACCGTAGCTCCTCTTCTTCTCTCCAATTCCCCTTCTCTCCCTTTAGGTCCTCTTCTCTTCAACCCTAACCCTAATTCTCTCTCCCTTCTCTTCTCTTCCCCCTCTCTGCTACCATCTCTCTACTGCCCTCCCTACCTTTTACCTTCCCGTTTCCTTCTCTCTTCCCACCCTCCTTCCATTCTCCCCTCCACCGCTTCTTCAATTGCCTCCCTCTTCTCCTCCACCCATCAAAACGACGCCGCTCCCCCCTTCCTACACAACCGCCTCCACCTCCTCACCTACCCCCACCGCCCTTACGCCCTCCTTTTATTCCCCGCTGGCTCCAACGACCACAAGCTCGCGTTTTTCACTCTCCGCTTCAAGGACTCGCGTTTCCATACTCAGCTCGATACCAAAGGCGACGTCTTTTACGCCTCTACCGGCTCCTCGCACCGTATCTTGAACATTTCTGTTAACCCTGTTGCTGATTTTGGTTTCACAGGTAGTGATGACGAGGATGATGATGCTTCTCGAGTTATCGGGTATTTGTTGGCTACTACTCTATATTCCGTTCATTGGTTCGTTGCGAGGCACAATCAAATCTTGGATAGACCTAGCGTGGTTTGTTTGGGTGATAAGATGTTCAAGACTTGTCCGGTGGCACATGCTTGTTGGAGTCCTCATATATTGGAAGAGAGCGTGGTTTTGCTGGAGAGTGGCCAGTTGTTTTTGTTTGATTTGGAGTGTTGTGGCGCCGGTGCTGGTTTCAAGGGGACTAGGTTGAAGGTGCCCTGGATTGATTCTTCAGAGAGTAAGGTGTGGCTGAGCTGTGAGTTTAGTTGGCACCCCAGGATTTTGGTTGTGGCGCGTTCTGATGCTGTTTTCTTGGTTGATTTGAGGCTGAAAGATTGTAGTGTGAGTTGTTTGATGAAGATCGAGACGCTAAGAATGTATGCTCCGGATGAAAATGAACGGTTTCTTGCGATGGCAAGGGCTGCTCCGGACAACTTTTACTTTGCTGTGGTTTCTAGTAGTGTTTTGCTTCTATGTGATGTGAGGAAGCCTTTGGTGCCGGTTTTGCAATGGGTGCATGGGATTGAAGGGCCTAGCTTCATGTCTGTATTGAGCTTGTCTGATTTGAGGTCCCACTCGAGGGAGGATGCTTTTAAGTTGGCTTCTGAAACTGGGTTTTGTATTATGTTGGGAAGTATTTGGAATTGTGAGTTCAATATCTTCTGCTATGGGAATGTATTACCATTTCGTAAAAAATCTGTTACGTCGAAGATTAACCCAACCATTTGTGCTTGGGAGCTTCCGGTTGAGATTAATTTGTCTGGTCATGAGTGTCATTGTGGAAGTTGTCTCTTAAGGAAAGAGTTCTCAAAGGATGCGCTTCCTGAGTGGATTGATTGGCAGCAGAAGAAAGAGATAGTTTTGGGATTTGGCATTTTAAGCAATAAACTTGCCGCATCACTGTGTGAACCTGATGAAAATGGGGGTTTTACATTGGTAAGGCTTACTTCCTCGGGAAGGTTTGAATTGCAGAGATATCATGCCTCTTGGGCTCAGGCCAGAAACTTAGAAGATTGTCCCGATCAAGTATTGTGTTTGAATAGACACTTACTGTATCCCACGAGTGATGAGGAGTACAAGTTTCCAAAAAATTATAACTACTTAAAATTGGATTACCTTGAATCATATGCAAGTGGTGGACTTACTCAATTCCTGATTAGAAAACTAAAAAACAACTATAAGGATGCCCATGACAAAGAACGCAAAGAAGTGCACGAGTTATTATGTGAGAAATTAAATGCTTGTGGGTTTGGTCAATTAAGATCATGTCCTGCGGTTACTTCTGTTTTTAATGATGTCAAGCTACCAGAAAGCTTACATGAGGTTGCTTTGAGAAGATTGTGGGCTGACTTACCTATGGAACTGCTGCAGTTGGCGTTTTTGAGTCGTGCTGAATGCCATGAAGTTGTTGGAAACCTGGATCACAATAGGGTAGCATTGGAATCTTTAGCTGTTCCCAACCTTCCTCAACTGCCTCCATTCTTTTTAAGGAAATCATCACCCCACAGCAATGATGACATTGTGGGTCCAGTTATTCCTTTTCCTGTTCTTCTTGTGCTTAATAAATTTCGCAATGGGAGCTCAAATATGGAAGGAGGTGAATTTTCAGTAGAAACAGAGCTTAGCCTCAAATATAAAGAAGTTATGCAGGTGGCTGGCGAGATTGCTGTCTCAGCTTATGGGCCTACACAGCTTGATAATCATGCAGTCTCCCTTGCTGAGGATGGAGAGGAAACCTGGGCTGGATCTTCGAAATCAAAATCTTTTTTGTTATACAGTCCAGTTTCATTCAACTTGTCGGCAGCTGACCATGCACATGAAAAGTCTGTTTATAGTGACACAAATTATGATACATTCATTTCTTATGTCCCAGAGAAGAAGTCCACTGAGCAAACTGAATCTGTTGGCCAAAAAATCTTTGATGATCTTTCCCCTGTTGAGTTGAGATTTGATGCTTCTGTGAAGAAGCTCGAACCTCAAGGTTTAAAGGCATATGATCTATTGAAGAGACAAATGTCTAAATGGCAAGAAAATTTTGATTCATATAAGGAATTTTGTATTCAATCTAGATTTGAAAAAAAATAGTTAACGGGTGGTCCCTCCTTTATTCATCCTCTTCCCCTTAAAAAGTAGATATGATAAAAGCTAATGGATCCCCATCTCCTCCTATCTGTTGCTTTTGGTCGATTCTTGGAGACAGGTTTGGTTGGTGAAATTTTTAAGTAAGCAATTGACAAATAAGATGGTAAATTCGAAGAAGCTGTTCCTGGAGAAAAGAGGCTCTCATCAATTTGAAGAGGAAGTAGGCAGCTAGAGGCTTATATCCATTCAATTCTTAAAAGCTCTAATCTATTTGGATGGTATTGTACTGCTTCCTCTCATCCTTCTTAGTCCGTATTGGGGAAGATGATCTTCTTTTGTGGTTGGTTTACTTAATGAACCTAAAAAGAGTTTGTCCTCTACTTCCTCTCAAGATGATTCAGGAAAGGAAAGCAGTACAGTCTATCAATTATTGATTGCTCATAGAAGAATGATATTCTCTCCCAGCAACACCGATACAGATTTTAATTGCTGTCTGTGTGAAGCTTTGTGGTAAAAGGCAAAATGTACAAAATGTTACCATTGGCATGTTCAAGTATCTTCTAGTGTACAAGGGAGATGCATTGGAAGACTTGCTTGTTTGTAGACCTGATCAAGGGCAGCAACTTGATGTGATCCTTGGTGGTTTTGATAAATTATTGACTAGAAGTTTGTCTGAGATTTTTGAATGGTGCTAAAGTTTCAAGGAGTAAGAATCAAAAACATGGATTTTTGTCAAAAGAAAGAAATGGAAAGAAATATCTAGAAGCTGCAATATTGGATTTAAGACTCTGGGTGCGGCAAATTAGCAAAGATATCGCTGGATTTAGTTTGTAATGCTGTTTCCACTGAGTTGAGAGTTGTTTGGCAAGATAACTATGGATGGATTCTACACAGTAAGTGTCATCTTTCTCACTAAGTAAATCTTATTTCACATAAGAGCCAATATGGCAGTTGTCTACCATTGAAGGTCTGTATTGAATGTGGAAAAAGCTTGAATACTGCAAGCATGAAGTTGATACAGTATAGAATATTCTTGATGAACAGTTTAATTAGAGAAACCAGAGTTGTCTCGGAAAAATTGAAAATGGTCCTGATGAATCAGAGTCAAAGCCTTATTTTCAACATAAATCTTACTCGGAATAGCATGTAAGAATTATCTCCTTATCTTTTGATATTATTGCTAGTTTATGACCATGGCATTTATGCTGCATTATTGATGATGAGTTGTAGCATAAAAAGCCCTTAAGGACTTGAAATTTTTACCCTCTCTATGGTGCTATTCTTTTTAAGGTGTTTAGTGTTGCAGCACAGATCTGAGCTTTGCCTTTATCTTTTTAAATTTGGTTCTCATGCCACTTTTTTTGGTGTGTGGTTATGTCTTCCCCCATTTCACGTTTCTGAATGTACTTTATCTGCTTTGTATCAGGTTGGACAACAATTTCAGGATCCTCAAAACAAGAAAGCAACAAGGTACCCATCTCTCAAGATAATATCAAATCCTTTTCTAAAAGGTGTCACAAGGGAGAAATAAGCAATTTCCAGTGCTTTATGCAATGCATCTAAAGACCTTGTCAGGACATGATCTTCCCCAATATCTATCCAGTCTTTCCACAAGTATTTGCTGATTATGAGAGTGGAAATCTTGATTTGTCCAACCCAAAAACATTTCACAGGCTTGATAAACCAATGGACTGCCAGACACCTAAAGGTGAAGACTAGTTTAGAAAATGGTTGGTCTCTTTTAGTGCTTTATGATTTTGTTTTGAGTTGCAATTTTTCTTTCATTACATATGATGTATTGTTTGCAGTCATGCATACCTGAGGATTATATCAATACAAGGACATTAGTGTAGAACCTGTAGGTTGAATGCATTGTTTTTCTCTATCTTCTTTATTCAAGTTCGTATTGGAGCAGGTATGGTCTCGCTCTGTCTTCTTCATTGTCTCTGGCAATGTCCACTGTAAAACTTAAGTATTTCCTATTAAAGAAAATATATTTTCATCTCCCAAAGAAAATATGTAGTTGATCTTTATAAAGAAACAAATAAAGCTGAGATGTAGAACCTCAGGAGTTCCTATTGTAAAAAAAAACCCATATTGGTAGGAAAACTTAATTATTTATTGGTACAAGTCCTCCACATGTTGCCTTCCCACTGCCATAATCACTCCTTGACATCACCGTTTGTCTTGTTGGCATCTTTTGCCTTTTTGACCTTGATTCACTATTTCAGATTACTTTGGTATTGGGACATGTTTCCCGTCTCATGATCTTAGGATTCTTCTCTCTCCTTAGATCTAGTTATTGCTCTTCATCTGTATTGATGTATATATATGAGTTACCAAACAAAGGTAAGGCACTTGCCTTAACCTTAAATCTGGGTACATACAAAAGAAACAGTAAGGAAATAACATTTTATTTAGCCCTACAATCTAATATCTGTCTTCAATTGTATACACTTTCCAAACATATATTTATGTGGAAATGTCTGACATGGTTTGTCGTAGAACATTGTCATTATAGACTCCCGTGATGAATGATGTCTTCATACCTCGTATAACTATGAAATATGGGGTAAAAATAATGCTTTTCACTGCACAACCTTCTGCATAATTCCAATTCCTATTTGCATCCTTTTTGTTGATTGTCTCGCGTGCAATGTTAGAATAGTGAATGGCATAATTTCTAGCGTTTAATTTTGTGCAATCTTATGCACTTGATTTGACAACCATGATTTTGTAGTGATCAACAATCTTTTATTACTTGCAGATACATGAAAAATCCTTAGCAGAATCCTCTTTCAACACATGTAAAATTACATGGAGGCATTCAAATTCAGTACGAGGTAATACTACATCATTTGTAACAGTAAATAAAAGTGATGCACACCTTTTCGCGGACAATGTTATTTACCCTCTTTTGGGTATATACATTTTATCAAACGAATTTACCCATTAAGTTTAACTACTTGTAACACACTTCATCTTGATTCCCGAGTTCTACTGGCTAAATTATATGTTTGGATATTCAATTTCTTACATTTTAGTATATTAATAAATTTGAGTATGAAAAAAAACATTATTTTTATTTAAGTTATTACTTGAAACTGAAATCAAGTATATATGATGAAAGTTTTGCTAAAAACTCAAATTTATCTTACCAAAAAAATAAAAGTCTATATGTAGATAAACAATGGTGGATCTTATATGCAGCTGCCCCCTTCCAAATTTTTCTTTTTAAAATTACTTCTATATTAGTATTTTTGTGTAGAGATTGCCCCTCCTCCAAATGTTTTTTAATGATTAATTAATATGACACAAATTAATTAAGAATAAAGTTGAAGTAAATGAGAATATTACGAGATAAATTAGTTACAAAAATATGAAGATAAATTAAATTCATAAAGGAAATTATATAAATAGTTAGTTCTTTGAGACAGAAGGCTTAAAAACATTAAATAAAATAGATTCTGAGATATTTGAATGTATTAAATAAATTAGATTTTAAGAGATAACGAAATTTGAATGAGATAAATTAGGTTTGATATAGACATTAGAATATAAATATTAGAATATGACGTAAATTATGTAAGATGTTACAAGATAAATTAGATCCTACGATATAAAGATATAAAGAATTAGTTCTAAGAGGTAAAGAAGTTAGAATATGAAATAAATCAAATATAAAATGAATAAAGAGAATTCAAAAGGAGTTAAATTAAGAGATTTAAATAAAAGAAATTAGGTGACCAAAGATTCAAAAGATTAGAATGAGATAAATAGAAATATTAGAATATGAGATGAATCACAGTATTAGAGTATAAGATAAATTAAGATGAAAGATAAATTTCTTGTTTATAGTATGGCACATTGAAAAAAGATGTTAGATGAGTTCAACTATTTAAAAAAAAAATACAATTTATTCATCGCAATCTAAATCTATTTCAGAATGTGAAATTTGGAATTCAAAAATACATTTTAAATTATTTTCAAATCTAAAAATATCATATTTGAATTACACAATTTACATTATTTAATTTTAAAAAAATACATTTTGAATTTTACAATCTAAAATATATTTTAGAATTACATAATTTAAAATACATCTATGAATTATTGAAGCTAAAAATATATTTTATATAACCAAAATTTTGAAAATACACTTTAGATTATATATAAAAATATATTCTTAATTACTAAATTATGTAAATTTAAAAATATATTTTAAATTATATAATACAAAATATAATTATGGATTTACATAATCTAAAAATATATTTCAGATTATATAATCAGAATATTCTTCTTAATTCCACATTTCAAAAATTCATGGATATTATAACACAATTTGAAAATACACTTTAGATTATATAATATAAAAATATATTCTTAATTACTAAAATACACTTCTAAATTATGTAAATTTAAAAATATATTTTAAATTATATAATACAAAATATAATTATGGATTCACATAATCTAAAAATATATTTCAGATTATATAATCAGACCATTCTTAATTCCACATTTAAAAAATCCATGGATATTTTAAACTTATATAACATTTCATGGAGGTGCATGAAGAAACCCAAAAAAGTAATTGCCTATAAATTAATCTGGTACTACTCTAAATTTTAAATAGGTGTATGCTCTTTCAAAAATCTGTTACTTTAGGGTTTAGGGTTCAATTATATAAAATTAAACTAAAATGAATACGCACACGTTATTTTTAAACTTTAAACTAGATACATTAAATAAGTAATTTTGTAGTCTCAATTACGATTTTTATTAAATATAACTTTTGCTCGAAGATTGAAAGCACGTTAGTAAAAAGACAAATTGAAAATTCAATAGGCAAAAAGTACAATTTAATGTAAATATTATTATATATTAATTAGGGTAAATTATGTTTTGTATCTTTGTAAAATAGCGAAAATATTAAAAATATTCTTTAAAAAGTTTGGATTATTTTAGTCCTTATAATATTTAAACACAATTTTGTATGTTCTCATAAGTAATGAACTAACACGTGTAAATCTAATTAAAAGGTTTTTTTAACATTTGTTTTGTTTTAAACTAAGATAATTAAAGTTATAAAAATAACAAGTTAGTAACCCTTGGTAACAAGAATCGGAAAGGGGAGTAAAAATAGTAAGATTTTCGAAATTATTGAACTCTTATTTGAAAGAAAGGAGAAAAATGATTTTAAAGCCGAATTTAGAATGAAACACTATTTTGCAAGGTCCCATTGACGATTATAACTTCATTTAACATTGCAGCTTTGTGATGAAATAATGTGTTTCCCTTTTGTTTTACTTTATGTTTTGTTGTTTTCTTTGATGGGACTGGTGCATTAGGGTTCTTCATTTTCATTTTTCAATTTGAATCCATGTTTGTCATTTTCGTTAAAGTTGATGGATTTTGAAAATAAAAAGCTTGTTCAATATGGTGGGTTTGGCCCTTAGGTTCTTAGGCTCTAATATGTGAGAGGGTTCTATTTTATAGGAATGTTGGAAAAATGACCTCAAGCTCATTACTAGGGTATACTTCATTCATGTATATGGAGTTGATATTTATCAATGGAGTTGTTTTCATGTTTTTGGCTTTGATAAAGGATTTGAAATATAAGGATATGTTCAAAGTTGAATTTTTAAATAAATAATATTCTGAATAAAGAAATAGTAGGTCAATTTATAATTATAATCATTCACAATCTCTCTGATAAAAATATATACATAAAAAAATGGTGTTAACAATCAAATTATAAAAAATGGTTCTTTTATAATTAAAAATGAAAAATCTAAGCACCTCGATAAACTTTGTTGTCATAATGGTTTGGACACACGGATGAACTTTAAGATGTCTTTAACTAGAATAAACTTAAGTTCATGGACATATTGTCCAACATCAATTTTTTTGTCATCCAAAAAAATATGATGAAGTCACCTGGCGAAGGGTCTTATTAAAACCTTCTTTGTGTTAACTAAGAATGAATCTTTTAAATTTGTCTATGCTTGATGACTTTTTACAGTGAGTGCATCGCGTTTGTCAAAAGTAATAATTGTCCCTAAGGACGGATATCGATCCCACAAGGAACAGTGAATTATCGACTACAATATTCGCTAAATATAACAACAAAACAATAGAAAAAGTTTGAAGTGATTGTGGTGACACTGATCAATAAGAAAATAAATAAAGAATTAGTTGCTTCAATTGGAAAAATAGGGATTAGGTTTCATCTCTCTCACTTTCATGTATTTTGATTAGCATGTTCATATTGAGTTTTTTTGAATGAAATTGATGTCCGTAGAAAATTCATTTATATCGATCTCCTGCATATAAAATTCTTAAGAATGTTTCCTAAATATCGATCTCTTGCATACTTATAAAAACAACTTAGAAATCACAATTAATGACAATTAACATTTCAAGTCTATCTCTAGCACTCAAATATGTTAAGTATTGATGTTTAGGTCTGAACCCTAAAAAAAACCTCTCGATCAGATTTAAGATTCTCAATTTGTCACGGAAAGTTAAAAGTAAACCAACAATACCAATAATCAATCAAAAGTTGAATATTAATATATAAGATATCACCTCAATACATAAGAGTTTGAGCAGATTAGTCCCAATCCAAAAGGGTAGAATTAGTCATGCATACTTCTAGCACCTTTCATTCTCCCAATTGGGTTACAATTCACTCTATGGTGTTTTCCTCTAAATCTAGCACACTAGGGTTGAGCCTCTAGCCCTCTATTTATACTAGTTTTATAGGGTTAGGTCACTTCCTGTGTCGCGCTAATGGGCTAAGTGATAAAACATAAAAAAAAAAACTAATCTTTCTTTGCATCTTTTTCCATTCTAGGACCTTCCATTTTTCTCTTTTTAGCTCAAATTATTCTTTTTTACTTCAAATCTTCATTCCTCCCTAAAGATCTGCAATTAACACCAAATTTGGGAATAAAATGCTCTTGTTCAAATAATGCTCATAAAATTGTAAAAAGGTATAAATTCATAAATTAAGGATTATTTATATGTAAATTAGCAATAAATCCTCATAAGGGCATATATTTTAATATGAAATATTACGGATATTAGACACTTATCAATGCTTTTCTTAACCTTCACCCATGCATGTTATTCCTTGTGATGTGTCCAGGGTTATGTTGCTCAGGCAAGCCATTTAATTCAATTTTTTATTTCTTTTCTTTCTCTTCTAATTGCATACATGACTTTTCCATGATGACATCTCAACTGATAAATAAACATTTTTAGTTTATAGATCTTTTACTTGATTGCTCGTAGAAAAATTAGCCTCCAAAGCTTCTTTCAACAAGCTCTCTCAAGTAGGCCAACTCTTATTTTGATTTCAACTCTATTGAGGTCCCACGCCACACCAATTTGGATCCCATTTGGCATCAACAATAACCCTAAGATTGCAAGTCCATACAAGAATTCAATAGATCATTCAGAGTAGCCATCGTGACTACTTCCTCATAGATGAGCTCAAAGAGATGTTTAAGTTAGATTCAACATGGAAGTCACAACTAAGGAAGGTCTTAACCAAACTTGTACTGGTCCTAGGATAGAATGACATATGTCTTTTAGGAGATTGGTTTGACGGTGACCTCTTTGCTTGATATAATTTCAAGGGACTTATCCCTTTCCTTATGCTCCCTTTTTAGTCCAATTGATAGTGAATGAAGATCTTGTTTCTCACATTTGGATTCTCTTTTTCTCTTCTTCTTTTTCTTCTTAGCTATAGCTGAACACTCCATCCGTAATTGCTAGAACAAGTTATTATTTTAAGGGTATGTGACTACCATAATATTTGAAGGAAAAAGAATTATTCTACAAAGTTAACATAGAGAAGATAAAGTGAAATTAAGAAAAACAATGTATACAATCTAGATTCTGGTGATATTGCAAAGATAAATAAACATAAATAATCTTATGGTGGAAAATTTCTAATGAAATTTATTAAGAATATTTAGTATATGATTATCATCCAAGATCATATGAGATCTCAAAAAACTATGATATCTCACAAGATTTTCTGTCCAATAAAAATAAAACTTTAGCTTATCCTAATCATAAAAATATTGACAACCACTCATATTAACAACTACTTTAAAAAAATCCTTCTAAAGATTTATGTGAGGTAGTATACATGGCAAAGAGGAATGTCATAGATTGTTTTACAAGATAAAGGAAACCAATTTGGTCCCCTAGTTGGATAATATAAAAAAAGGTATATTTGGGGAGAGAGGTCTATGCACAATGCCTTATATACTTGTAACTAACTGTTCAGAGAGAGTTAGGTGGGTGTCACATTTAGAACCCTGAGCACATCCATAACGAATTCATCAATTAGAAAACACATGTGTATACTTGGCCAAGTAGACATACATGTAAAAAAACTCAACTAAACTCCATTCTCGGCCATGACAACATTATCAATAGCACAATGTTGGACAACCAACAAGATATCGTCCTTGACTAAACTCTCCAACATATAAATGCTAGTGGTGAAAGCGCAAATGATAGATTAGAGAAAGTCCCCCTCACATACGAAACCACCCACTTATTTCTAGTGTCTAACGAGAGATCATTATCAGCTTGCTCCAAGGCTAACCGATGGTGTGATTATTTTTCAACAAGTGAATCGAGTCAACTGTAGTACATCTAATAAGAGGGGTTCTCGTATCCAAAGGGACTAGTGATAAGCATAATAGAAATATATTTCTTATGAAGTGGAAATGTGATCATAAAGGGTTGTATATATTATTTTTATTGAGTAAAATGAATAAAAAGTAAAAAATAAAAATGAGTGAGATTGAAGCTAGATTTAAAAAGGGGAAGTTCTCTATTCAATACAAGGGTTGAGATTGAATTTCTTTGTAAATCTCTTATGCTAAGTTACTTACAAATGCATTGTTTTTCAAGTTCACTGATCCTTATGGTCATACCAAGTTAATCCCTTAATCATGGTTATCTAGAACAAAAGATTATCCGAATCATTTCCTTGACTTACAATAGCTTGCTTCTGCTTTAAGTTGGAACAATTCAAGTCAAATATTCAATTATGTTCCCAAATATTGACTTGTTTGGATGATTTGAAAGAGTTTGAAAAATGAAAGTGTTTCCCAACATCATTCATGTTCTAAAGGAAAGAACGATGATTCCTCACATATCAAGCATTAAACATTCAATCAAATCAAATGAACTAAAATAAACAAACATTCATAAATAACAAAGGATATTACATTGCTTTTCAATCCCAAGATGAGGAGTTTAGCTACTCATAATGATGTTTACAAGAACAATCAAAGATGAATAATTAGCAACTAAAGACATGGAGTCTTGGATGTTGCACGCCAGCTGAGGCTGCTCTCCTTCTACCAAATTTTACACCTTCGTGTCAACCTATTTAGCTCGAAACAGGGTCTCCCTATTTATAGAGCTAAGGTGTGGGCTGCTTTTAATAGGAAATTCATTCAATGCATGCCAATTCATTCAGTGGATTAGCTTTCTTCAACTTGAAGAAAGCTTGGCTCAGAGCCCACTCTCAGCCTAACCCAACGAATTGATTTCCTTGGTCAAAGGGTTTCTTCTTCGCTCAGATCCTCATAGATTCGCTCAACAACCCAAATTTCCTTAGCTTGAAATTTGAAATTTCCTTAGCCCTTCTCTGGTGTAAATTTGCTTAGCGATTCCTCAATGCTTAGGGCTTGGAGGTTCTTATTTTAAGTGCTCTCTGTCATCAATTCGTTGAGCGCTTTTGCATGCACTTAGTAGATTGAGACTTCTTCTACTTCTTTGTTTCGTTTCTTTTTTTCCTCAAATTCCTGCAAGTTTTCACTCAAATGCACACCAACATATTCAATCAAGTCAAATCATGATTCTAAATGGGAAAACACTATTTTTCATAAGATTTTCTACATATTTCATTCAATTTTAGTGCCTAAGTGTATGCAAAAAAATATGAATATTTGGCACCTATCACTAACCCCTCAACCACAAACTTGAAATCCACTGCACTAGAACTACTACTATCACAAATAGTTCACGACGATGTTATGATGGAATCACTCTTAGAGTCAAGACGAGATTGTTAATAGACTTCCTCAAATAATGATTGCCCACTCGATAACTCCTCAAACCGTGAAATCAAGTATATAACTTGCTTAATGCTTGAATAAGATCTTAACAGCTAACACTATGATGTGAGTTGATTTTAGGATTGCACATTTTATGGGTTGCACTTTGTTTAGGATTTTTTGAATTAGAAATTATGGTGAGAAACCCAAAAAAGATTATCACTGGACACGAACTTAACCAAGTGGATAAGTAAGTGTGAAGGTTCACTTTTAGAGGGCAAAGAGAAAAACACAATATAGGGTGATGACGAGGTGCAAGAATTAAAATAACATAAGATGGAAGGAAGCAAAATGATGACCGAATAAAAAACAAAAAACAAATAAGCAAATGGAAATGGAATTTTGGAAGGCATAATGGAAGAAAGAAAAAAAGAAATATGAGAGCAAGCTTATGGAATGGAAGATGGATTACGACACTTGGAAGGATGAGAGCTTCTAAGATGAGTGGTGAAGAGTCGTCACTTGAAATGCATTACACTCGCAAGATAAGACCCAAGAACCTTTAGGAGACTCACACTATAAGAAAAAAAGGTTTTAACGGAGGTTATTTAGCAAATGTTGATATAACCCTAGGAATTGATTTAATCAATGAAAGTTTTTTTAACATTCGTTAAGTTCCAAAGGTTATTAAAAAAACCTCAGCAAAATAACAGAGGTTATTTTAACCTTTGTTAAATTTCAAAGATTTATTTTAAAATCTTAGCAAAATAACGGAGTTTTTTTAACATTCATTAAATTTTAAAGGTTTATTTTAAACTCTCAGCAAACTAACGGAGGTTTTTTTAACATTCGTTAAATTCCAAAGGTTTATTCTAAAACCTTAGCAAAATAACAAAGGTTTTTTTTAACCTTCATTAAATTCCAAAGGTTTTTTTTAAAACCTCAGCAAAATAACGGAGGTTTTTTTAACCTTCGTTAAATTCCAAAGATTTATTGTAGAACCTCAATAAAACACTCCAGCTTTTTCAAACTTCAATAAATAAATATAATTAAATATATTTATAAATAAATAATTAAAAGCTGCAAGTTTTAATATATTTTATAACTAAGTTCTCTAAAATTTTGAAAGTGTAACTTTACATTACAAATAAGTTTTCTAAAGTTTCAAAATTTTATTTTAAAAACTCAGTAAAATAGCATTGGATAATAAGTATATCAACAATTAATGTTGGATAATAAGTATTTTAACCGTATTTGCATATTTTTTATGATTGATGGTAGTTGATTTATATAATTCCTAGTTTTTTTTCTTACTAGCTCATACTTCAAAAAACTTGACTTATTTTGTTTTAGCTTTTGATGTACGTTTATTTTATGTATAATTTTAGTTTTAGTTTTAATTTTTAATGTTTAATTCTCATAATTTTGAAACATTTTAAATTAAAGTCTTTATTTTAAAATGCATCTAATAATTAATTCACTGTGAAACTAAGAAGTGATAAAGTTAACTTCTCCTCGCAATATGTTATTGCAATCTTTAGCCAAGAACACATATGGTTTTGAAGCCCACAACTGATAGATAATACAATTATTTAGGATATAAAAAGAAGTGATAAACACTAGTTGTTGTCGAGTTAGGTAACAATGGTTTGTGACCTAAGTTGGGGCAGTAAGGTGATGGAAGAAGCAATATTAGAGTAAGAAGAAGACAGTACCTTATTTAATGTTTCTTCTCCTTAGATATAATAAACATAAGTGAGGCTGAATTGTGATTCCTTGTTAGGACTGTCGTCGGTGGCCATTGAGCCTGTGCTGGATAGTAGTGTGTCTACGGTATAAGAGAGAAGTCAGGAGGATCGTTAGAGATAGTGAAAAATAGGGTTGAAGGTTATTTAAAACGACAACTCATTTTACGAAAATTTCGAAACTCATTGTATTTTACGGAGGTTTTTAAACCCATGGTATTTAACAGGGGCTTTGAAAGATTTTTCCTAAGGTTTAAAAAAACCCCGAGGAACATGTTCCCCAGGGATGGTTTAGTGGGGGAAATTGCAAACTTAGGTAAATGACTTAATAAAGGTTTTAACCTTAGATAATGTAAAAATAAACCTCCATTAAAACCATTTTTTCATGTAGTTTAGCTCACTAAACACTCTGACAGAGTTTCTTTTCTATTCAATTCAATGTGTAAATTACATGAGGTAAGACACCCTTTATATAGGAGAGAGTGACTTGGGGAGCAAGATTGAGAGGGGTAGAGGAGTCATTTATGAGAAACCTTCTAGAACGTAGGTCAAAGAAACCCTAAACCTAGGTGCACATGTCATGAAAAGTGAGCTTGATACAAGCCAAATTATTAAGCACACCCTACTCTATCTTATTCTTCTATTTAGACCCCCAAAGTGAGCTCAATTTATTTACATAAACTTGTCTTTTAAAAAACCATAAGAAAGTGACCTATGTCTAGTTCTTCTTCTGCTGAGGTCCTTTTTAAGTTTGGTGGGACCTTGTCTTGGATTCTGAGATGACTGACTTAATTGCGAAATGTCTATTGTGTCCTTAGTCATCTGTTTGTCGAGATGATTTGTATCACACTACAAGAAAATCATTAAATATAAACTATTTTAGAGACAAAAAATAATTATTTGCTATATTTACTAAATTAGATACTAAAAAGATCATTGATATCTAAATTAATTTCTATTATTGATAAATAGTTTTTAAATTGATATCTAATTAGCTACCAAAGTTTTAACTATCAACTTTATAATCTAAATAATTAAAATCTTGATATTTAATTACATATTAATTTAAAAACTATTTATCAATAGAAACTAATGTAAACTCCAATACTTTTTTAAGTATTTCAAATGATATTTAATTTATTCAATATAACAACTAATTATTTTGGTATTTAAATTTGGTTTCTAATTAATGATTTTTTGGAATCAAAAGATTACATGACTACCACTATCTATTTATAGAAATCAAAGATAAGACAACCCAATCGTAACAACTTTCCTCATCTATTAGATTTCTCATATTTATTAGTCATAAAAAAGATGTTATTGCTTCCAAATAGATACTATCTTCGTAGCATCATTACACTGCCGTCCAAAAGGCACAAACCAGCTCTTCCTTATTTTTAAAACAAAGAAAATACTGAATTAACACAAGAAGAGTATGAAAGAAAGTTAACTGACAAAGAAATATAAGTGGATAGGCCCATTTATAATGAAATTTTTTCATAACTCTAAATGGATTTATATATTTTTACTGTTCAGAAAAATAACTAGTGAAACTAAATTGTTAAATTTTTAAAGAGACTTAAGAATAAAGTATGTTGCATGTATAGAAATAGAGAAAGAGAGAGATTATTCCTCTTGTTTTTTTTTAAGAATGTTCCTCTTCTTGATAGCATACCATAATTCAAAATATATGTTCTGAAAAGTCATTGCAGAACTAATTTCCTCCAAATTCAACATTATCCATATATTTATTTGAAAGAGGAAAATACTACATACAAAAGTGAATACATCTTAGTGTGTATATTCATTGCCAATGAAACATATGACCAATCAAATGCAAGAAAAGAGAATATTAACAGATTTTTGTTATCTTGCTTCCCAATATTAGAAGAAGCACTAGGTGGGGGCAATGATGGTGGGATTGAACAAGCTTGAAGGCCTCACTTTTTAATGCTAAATCAAACTTTTCCATTATTTCTCTTTTACTTCGTTGATTATTTGGGTTAAATATGTTTTTTCATTTGTAAGTTTCACGCGAAATTAGTTTTTCTTTCTAATCCAAATTTTAGACATTGAATACTTGTAGTAAGAAAATTATTGGAATTAGTTATTGTCAATTTTTTTGACATGACAAACAAATCTACTCTACGATGAAAATTTGTTTGTTACATAAAAGAACACTCGTAAGGTAATGATCAAATCTAATAGTTTACTTACTACAAGTATCTAGAAGATCTAAAGTTTGAAAAGACAAAAATCAATTTCACATTTTAATAGGACGAAAAACATATTTAACTCATTTTTTTACACATTTATACATCTTACACCGCATCGATCAAAGATAGTCAATTTATAGTATATAAATAAAGTATAAATCTTATCTAATAAATTAGTTTTATGACATATATAGAGTTATATATATATATATATATATATATATATATATTTCCTAGCTATATCTTATCTTCATTTGTTGGGAAAGAGACACTTAGGTAGAAGGTTAGGCTAAAAGAAGATAAGTTTTTAGGATAACACAAACAAGTGAATTAGAAATAGGAAAGGAAGAAGAAGGAGCATGTGTGAAGAAATTTTGGCTACTGCGAAAGTAACATCCACCAAACAGCACCCAAGATGCAGAACCAGCAAAGTAACATGTAAAGCATAATGGAAACGTACTATCACTTGGAAGCTATTATGTAAATGAAGAAAGAAAGGGAAATCAAATTAAAAGATAACTGACACTTTTAGTGAATACATCTTTGCACTTTATTTTGAACAAAGTATAAAGAAAAAGAGCAAAAGAGAGGTGATATTTTTACATTTACTACATAAAATATATTTATTTAATAACTCAAAGTAATAATATTTTAATTATATTTTACTTTTTAATTTAAAATCTTGATATACGTTATTATATTATTACTGTGGTTGTAAAGGTAGATGAAAGCTGAACAAAAATTGTATATGTATAACATTTTTATGAAAAGTTATTCAGAAAAAGGAAAAAGCGATAGACGTGTGAAATTAAATGATTTATGTGATCAAATAAAGATACAAATTTTAAAAGTGATATTGTAAAATGTAACATAAAAATATTGGTATAAATAATAAATAATATAACACAATTGTTACCTTCTCCAAACCCATTTTTTTCATTCCTTTTTGTTGCCATTCTCTTCCCATCTCATTATATTCTAGTTATTCTCTCTCTATGTCTCTGTTTTAATTTTAGAAAAATTATACTTTCACAACAGGAGTTATATATAACTCCTGTGATAATTTTAATAAAAGAAAAATACAATAAAAATAAATTTATACTTAAATAGTGTAAAAAATAATTAAAATAATAGTATCGGATTTGTCAGATGGGTGTAAAAAAAATTTGAGTTGTTCATGGTTCTTAATTTTAATACATATTTATCATTTTCTCTCTTTTTTTTTTAACATGAATATCTTAAAAAATATTACTAATAACCACTTTTTATATATATAACTAGATATCTTATTACGAGTCTCACGTTTATTTGAAAATTGAAGTCAGTAAATTTTATAAACACATTTTTCATACTTTTAAAAAACAAACATAAAAATGTAAATAATTTGTAGTACACTGTAAGAAAATCATGAAATAGAAATCAAATTTAGAGATTAAAATTAATTAGTTGTTATGATGACTAAATTAAATATTAAAAATATTTTTGATTTCTAAATTAGTTTTTATTATTATTAAATGGTTTCTAAATTAATATCTAATTAGCAACCAAAATTTTAGCTACCAAATTTAGAATCTACATAATTGGTAGTTAAAACATTGGTAGCTAATTAGATACCAATTTAGAAATTATTTAACAATAATAAAAACTAATTTAAAAATCAATTTTTTTTAGTTTCAAATTATTTTTAATTTAATTATTATTGCAGCTAATTATTTTTTATATAAAATTAGTTTTTATTTCATGATTTTCTTGTTGTGGAAATACTCTAAATATAACTAAGTCCAAAAGGCATATACCAAGCAAAAATCAAATCAAAATGAGAACATTAGCCATAAAAAACAAGACTTACACAAAGAAAAAGCCTTTATAAATTGTATGAAGTTAAGAATGGAAAGAAAGTTAAAAAGATGGAATATCACATAATAGAAAAAGTTGTAAATAAAAGAAATGTGGCATTTGAAGTTGATTTGATCCAAATAAAGTGTATCCATTTGTGAGGAAGTTGGGAGTGAGAAAGAAGATCTGTATATGTTTAGAAACGCATGCATTGAGAAAGTAGGTGATGATGATTTGGTTGAGAGGGTGAAGTGGAAGTTTGGAGGGACCAGGAGTGATGAACACATGTTGAGGCATCTCAGGACACAGGAAGAGACCATGATGCATAATCAAAGGTTCCACCACGCCAGTAAAGACAAAACCAACATTTAAAATGTTGGAGCTTCCTTCTTTTGAATCATTTTCGTGTGAAAGTGACCCGACCAAACCTAACCTTATTTTCCCACTAAACTAATCCCTCTAAACCAAACCAAACCAACACTTCAGTTATACTTTTAAGGTTTTAAGTAAACTGCAATATCACCACCAAATGCTAAGGAAGATCCACATCGTACCTTGCCCTTTTTTTATTAATTGGACTGTTATCATCAAAATTACGTTTTCACCTTTCAACCAAAGATTGCAGTGAGGAACAAGGAGAAGACTGGTCAAGATATGGTTCATTCCATTTCCATTCACAAGAGTCCTTTAACTTTGTTTTCCATAAAAGGCTTGCCAATTCATTCATCACATTCAGAGTCTTCCATTAGTACCCTTTTAGCTCTATTTCTCTTTTCTCCCTCTAACCAGAAAAGAATAAAACTAGTAAATAAATTGGACACTTTTTCCTATGGCTTCATGCTTATGTTCAGTTGAAGATCAATTCAACATAGTACATTTCTAGTAACATTCAGAAACAATCAGCTCCAATTGTTTTTACAAACTAAAATCACTGTCTAAGATAGTTTCTAATTGTTAATCTGATAGAGTGGACTTGGTCTTGGGGTTTGGATAATTCGCATGCAAATTTTGAGTTCAAAGGTTATGGTTTCTAAATTACATGACAGATATATCAAAGATGGTTTGTGAGAATTTGACAGTTGTGGCACAAACTAAATGCAGAGAAATAACTAATTTTTCTTGTACAACTAAAATTTCTGAAACTGGAAATTATTTTGTTTCTCTTAAAAAAAATGAGTATGTTTCCTTTCAAGAGGAAAGGAAATAAAAGAAGAGTTAAGGCAAGAATAAGAAACTAAAGAGACAAAAAAAAAGGTTAAAAAAAAGGAATTAGAAGAACAATTTCAGTTCCCTTATGTGGTCTTACAGGCATAGATCAACAAGGAGAATTCAACTCTGTCTTTATCTTTCTGTGCATTCTTTTCCTCCAACCACAACCTGCTATCCATGCCACTCCTAGTCCTGAACATGAACACTGCATATCCAGAAGAAGATGAAGAAGAAGAAGAAGAAGAAGGGCTGAAGAACCAGTCATGAACATCCCAAAGCAAATCAACCAGCAACCCATCAACAAAAATGGTTTGATTCCCCCTGAAATTCCACTGCAACCTCTTCACACGAATCACGGTCTTCTTATCTATGCACACACACAAAACCGGTGACTTGAACATCCCTTCATTCTCCTTCTCCACGCTGCATCTGATCATAACATCGTGCCACGTGCCAGTGTCGCAGAACTGAGCCTTGGTGGTGTAAAGGGTGTTCCCAGAACAATGCTCTCTTCGTGACAAAAGAGAGACCTTAGCCAAAGCGGTGTTTATGTTGTTACTTCGGAAATCGAGCCTCTTGGAAACCACTGTTTCTTCAGCCGTGTCACCGAGAACCAGACCAATTTCCGAGTCAATGACGATGACAACGTGAAAGCCTTGAACAGGTTCGGGACCGGATTCATACTTGGCGTTTGAAAGATCCCACGAGATTTCGACCTTGGATGAGAGAGAAGAAGAGGGTTCGAGGATTTTGGTGCCCTTCTTCTTCCTGAAGAAACGGGAATTGGTGTTGAGTCTAAAGGGTGGAGGGTCCTCTTCGTTGAAGGTTATGGCGAGTCCTTGGTTGGAGTGGCTCCTACACCATGTGACTGTGACCAGAATTTGCTTTAACGTGGAGAGGACTAGTTTGTAGACGCTGGAGACTGAGTTTTGGGTGGAGGGAACAATGTCGGAGGGAGAGATGCAGGCGTTGTTCGAATAAGAAGAACACGAGATAGATGAATGAGACACGTTAACTGCGTTCTCGCTGAAGCAAGTAACAATGTCTCTCATTGTTTGGTTTTCACAGGGAGAGAGCACCAACTGACCAAGACCTATCTCACCTGTACTTATATACACTTGCTTTTGTCTTTATGTGATCAATGTGGGATTTAATTCTCACACAAAGATCTGAAGTTTTTGGAGAAATTGTGAGGTCTGAGAGAATGGAGGTTATGGTTGCATCTTCTGTCTTGGGTCTGTGAAAAGGGGAAACTGAGAGGAAGAAGACTTGACATTTAGCATGACAGTCTCTCTCTTCTTAGAATAATGTGCGTCTAATGAGAGGGAAGAGAAACCTTGGGTGCTCTGCTTTTTTATTCTGAGTTGCCAGTTGATACTGCAATTTAAAAGAAAAGAAAAAGGGCGAGAGAAGAAAAGATTCATCAGGTTTTCAACACCAGTTTTTTATTTTTGTTTTTGTTTTCTATTTACTATTCATATCTTGGGTTTGATGATGATTAATAACTCCAATTAAATAAAAATATGTTATGAACAATTTATTAGCCTCATCGGGTATGAGTGGTCAAGTTGGAAAACAACAAAGGGACATAAATGAGAATGAATAAGCATAACAAAAAACAGAGGAATCTCCTTTATTTCCCTTTCTCACCTGTTTTTTGTTTTCTTTTTCTGTATTTTTTATTCTATTATATCCTGTTTTTCTATTTTACTTTTTTAAAATATATATATATTCTTTTTAATAGAGTACTATTAACTATCTTTTAATAAATTTCACTTATGAATAATTTTCTTAAATACTTAATTTGATTCTCAGTTATGCTCCCAATTCCATTCATTTTTGTAAGAATCACATTAAAAGTTAACTTTAATAATTTTGTAAAGCCCAATGTAGAATTAATCTTTGCATTAACTATTTAATTAAGACTCTTTTTTGAATTTAATAGCTCTTAGTGATGAAAGAGACTACAAGAATTAATATTAATTGCTGATAAAAAAAGAATTAATATTAATATAAAGATTTCAAAAAAATTAAATGTAATGTTAGGATAGTAGTAGCTTTGAAAAATATATCAACTATGTTTCAACAATAATGAATTCATTAATTGAGTCTTATAAAAAAGAGGATAATTCACTAGTTCTTCTGATAAGAATATGTTTATTTAAAAACTCAGTTATTTTTATCACGTGTAATTAATCATTATATTCATATATTTAGCAGAGAAATAACGTGAGATGACAGCAGTGGTTTTTATTTTTTGGGAAGTTTCCTTTGTCAACTGTTATATGTTAAGTTTTAGGTGCAAAAAATGTGTTGTTAATTCCATTTTTAAATATCTGTGGCTCTCTAATACCCAATAATTTTTTTTATTCTTTAATCGGTACTATTTGAGCATTGGTTAACATTCATCATATTAAAAAGAAATACATAACTTAATGAAAAAAAAAATAGTTTGCTAAATAGAAGTTTTCTTAGGGACCCATTGGAGCAAAAGTTTGATTGGATAAATATGTGGTTGTTTTTTCTTTCTTTCTGCTGCCAAAAATACTATATCTCTTTCTTGCAATAAACCAGCAAAGTGAATAGTGCAGTGAGGATGCCATGAATATGCAATAGTGAATGTTGGTCCCACAAAATAAATATGGCCTTTGAACTCATCCCAACACAACCTCATCATCAATGAGAAATATTTAAGAAGCCATGCATCAACTAGTTATAGACTAATACCTTTCTGAGTAATTAATTCAGATTAAAGTATTTAATGTGAAATTAAAGGAGTGTGTGTGACTATTTTAATTAGTACGATCTAATTGTTGCATCATAGGATAAAACAGAGTATATCATGTGGTTGTGGTTGGGAAAGAAAAGCATTTGAATGAACAGAAGCACATGAAGTATTAAAGCTTAACTGTTGATCCAGTTTCTACCCCCTCATTCTACACTTTTTGGGAAGTGTTCTGAAACCAAACATAAAGTATGATGAGTGTGTGAAGATGAGGGTTCACACATCACAAGGAGTTGCAGTTTGATTTGGTTTAAGGACTCAAGTGGAAAAGAGAAGAACATTTTTCATTTGTATATGTTAGGTTATTATGGTTGAATTATTGTTACAAGTGTGAAGAGGTAAAAGAGAAGTGAATTAAGGGGATGGTGGAATCTGTCACAAACAATCTGAAACAGGGCATAAGGGGCATCATTACTTTCTCTAGTTGAGGTACAAGTGTAAGGGCATGTTGTTTTGGGTCATGGACCCCAGAAACTCTGGTCCTGCTGGGGGCATGTTCTGCCTTCCTCATTATGAATCGAACATTCAAACTTGCTTATGGTAAACGTAAGGATTCTTTATATGTAACCGCATCTACAAATCACACTCTACAGTGTGATGACAAATATTGAGCTGAATTGCAGCTAATTTATTGCTGTGCATTAAGGGTATTCCTGTGTGGACAACTAGACCACTTTTTTAGGTGGAGAATCACCAATTTGAAGTTTAAAACTAAATGAGATATAACATATGATATGGTTATAACTTTAATAACCACATATCTTGAATATGTCAGCAAATGCTACATGTGAAATCTTCAAATTTGTATGTAGGAAAGATCATATATTCAACCAGAACAACTTCTTAAATTATTTTCAGTAACTCCAATAGTTAGTTTCTAAATTTTGACTAGGTACACCTCAAGTTCACAAAAGTAGGTATAATCCCTCTTGACAAAGTGTTCTTCAAATGAAATATTTAATGGTCTCAAACATTTCACAACTACAATTGCAACTATATATGTGCAGAATTAATTTTAGTTGTTATTTAAGAGGGGAAAGGAGGAGCTGCAAAAAGGTGAATAGAATGCATGGTTCTTGTGAGTTTCCTGGTTTATAAAGAAGGCATGTTAACTTTTCTTTTTCTTTTCATCTACATTTTGAACTTTTCCCTAACAAAGTAGAATAACCAGATTCCTTACAAACCATATGTTTCTCTCAACAAATTATTAGCTAGCTACAATACAACTTGCATTGTGAATGCAAATCCATGAATGAAATAAGAGAAGCATATTATATTCCAGCTTGCCCACAAAGCTAGCTGAGAAAAGGCACACACTTGTATTCACTCTTCACTTAGAAACCTTGAAATTCCTTGAGCCTTTTACTTTTGAAAAGTTCATAGTAGCTGGTAATTGTAATAGAGACTAGAGATTCATGGTAGGGACTGATGAATCAAATCGATGTGTTATGATTAAGCAATTATAATCCATGTGTCACAGACACATTATATACCTTTGTAAAACAATAATCAGTAAAGTGAACCCTATGCACTCTACTCTTTTTCTAGAGAAACCTCATTGTTTTCTTCTTTCCCTTTTGATGCTAAAGATTACTTAGATTAAGATTCCAAAGGGTCATGACTCATGAACATGATGATACATATAATTAAACTGAAGGTGAGGGTGACCACTCAAAAGGGGCAGAATGGAATCCAACTGAAAAGGAAATTATTGTGCCTTGGCCTTGTGTAATACTGATAAGTTTTTCTTCAACCAAACACCTTTTCCTGGCAAAGTTGAATTTGAATTTCTTTTGGCACATAATAATGCACACTTGGTACCAATAGATCTCAGACTTTATCCTAAGTTGTTGATGAAACTTGAAGGAACCTGTTACCTATCTATCTGCGGGAATATTGGGAATTAATAAATCAATTGGGCCAGCCATAACCTTTTCCCCCACTTTTTATTTGGTTCCTTCCCAAGAGCAATTCAAACTTCAAAATCAAAACCGTTTTCAACTTTATCTTTTCTTCCAAAATTATGCTGTAACTGAATGTATGCAGACAAAAAATTTGAAACTGATGAGAATGATCAAGCTAGGGACTAGGCAAACTCTCCCTGCCCTGTGCTACATGTTCTCTCAATTATTCAACACATTCTGCAAAATCCCTGTTAACCATGGAGTACACAACTATTTGTATATTCCTGTTTTATATTTTACTTTTACAAGCCTTAATCTAACTAATTTGGGTGAAATTTATGTTTTTTTGTGATCTTAACCAGAGAGATTATTACATGTTTTAAGACCACCATACTTTTAATTAATTTTTTCATAACATATAATTAAATGTTATCAGTTAAATATTTTTGGTTATGTTTCTACCAAGATAGATTGAAATGATAAGTGTGTATGTGATGATATGAAACACTGTAATGGTTTATCAAAAACAGGAAAATAATCACTCTCTTTGAGGCCATTTATTACCAGAAATTCAAATTACTTTCTTGGAGATGAAAATATTCCAAGAATAAAATTTCTGAAAAATTTAAATAATCATAAAAATATGTATAGTTGTTAACTTCTTTTAAAATAGGATATTTATAGTCAATTATTATATAACATTTTGTGTAAGTTGACATTTAAAGGTAAGGAAGTTTCATTTTTACTTATGGATTAACAATTCATATGAATCTTTTTTTAATAAACATGAAAAAGTTTTACTTTTATTCCACTTTTTAAAAAATGTCAAAATATTAATGCCAAAAAATCTTAAATGCTCTCACAATCTCATCTATGATAATCACTCCATCAATATATTAAATTTGGTTTTAGAAAAAAAAATTGCATGTCTGCATATATAATTTAAGGAGTGACTTATTTAAAGACCTCACTTCATTTTTTTCATTCAATTACTCTCAAAACTCCTTTTTCTTCCTATATCATGAAAACTATACAATTATTTTTAATAAATTAATATTGATTTATTAAGAAGTAAACTTTAAGTTCCAATCTTATAAAATCACTCTCTCATGTCCGAGATCTGTCAACTCTTATGAAACTATATATTATGCGTTGTTCGATAACGATTAATAGCTTGGATTTTAAACTTAACTTTACAAAATCATTCCCCACACATCAAGACATGTCAACTCGTGTGTGAGACTATATATTATGGATGGTCCGATAGTAGTGTAACAGCGGATGACCTGATCAGCCAAACAAACTCTCACTAGAATGGACCTTAAATGACTGTGACATCATATGAAAAAGTAGACTTTAAATCTAACTCAATCTTACAAAATCAGTTTATAAGATAAAGTTTGCACTCTTACATATAGTGTTATTCCCTCAAAGGTATGAGAGTTGAAGTATATAAACATAATTAATAAATTTGAGAGAGGAAGATGTGTTTGATTCACAAATATTTTAGCCATTGAAATTATGTATATTGGAACATAAGTTGAAGTAGCTATCTTGTAAAAACCATCTGTATCCTGGATAGTACAATAATACAGTGAATAGTCCAATGTTGGGTTCAATGAGTCACAGATTATTATAATGTCTTAAATGTCATGGACTTTTAGAGTACAGTTCTTTAAATATGGTATTCAATGATATAGGTGAATGTTTAACTAAAACCACCGTTTAAAAACATTAAATGTGCAATCTTTGATTAAAGTTTTTGTTAAATTGGGAGAATTATTAGAAGGGTACTTCAAAACTTTTTAAATGTATCTGTATATATATATGATGCTGATGTAATGTCTGTGTTACATAAAAGAAAAGTTTTGTGGATCACTTTCTTCAGTTACAACTTTGTCTCAAGAATACTGCAAACAACATGATTTGGGTGTGCTAGCTCTCAAATAACTCTTTTTTATTTTATTTTTTTAACTTACTCTTACCATTTTAAATGTCATTGATTTTATTTTATTTTGTTTAAAATGAGTTAACAAAAAGTGATACACCATATGTAATTGTAATAATAATGGAAGATACTTTTCAAATTTGTTACAAAACATCAAAATATTAAAAAAAAACTATAAAAAATGAATTGGTTGAAAACTAATAAAAAAATGAGAGCATTATTCCAAATTAAATTTAACTCATGTTGGTTTGTTTATGTGATTCCTTTATTTAGAATAATAGACAATTGACTTTATTTTTTTTCTAATTATGTTATAGCAATTGGTTTTCGCGATAATGACAAGAAACCAACCAGCAATTGAATTCAATGGCTACTTTTGGGCTTTTTATTTCTTTCTTTCGTTGAAATATTTTAAGGAACTTGTAAAAGAAAGAAAATTGATCTATTGTATAAAAATCATGTTCAAGCACAAAGTCAATGGAGCAAGATTGAATAAATTTTCCATTTTTTTTTCTATTTGAGTTTTGATCTTCCTAGCCTAGATCCATTGCATTGTACTGAATTTTTAAATATAGTGTATACATTAAAATAATTATAATGTATATTTTGGGTTATATAATATAGTGTTATTAGTTTTAATTTTAAAAAATATATTTTAGATTTAATGTATTAATTATTATCGTTTTATAATTAGGCTTATCTATATTTTTTTCACATACTACCGTCAAACTTTTTTATTTTCGTAAATTTTATGATAGTGTCATGAGATTATTTTTTTTTAAAATGAGGTCAGAACTATGTTGTTCTACAAAAATTAGTAAAAAATCACATTGTTTTGACTTTTTTTTTTAAATTACATTTTGTTATTCTACTAGAAAACTAGTGAAGTAGTAAAATGGTTGAGATTGAAATTTTTAAGAATAAAATGTGAGTAAAGAACTTGTTGAAAATATAGTAATAAAGCATCAATATTTTATTATTCTCCCGTTGTCTTCATTGAGAAGGTATTTTTTTTATATATAAAAAAAGTTTAAATATTATTTATTTTATTTTTCATCCGTTACTATATTACGAAAACAACAATTGCTGTGTTGCTATGGGTTTGCAATTTTTACATATCTTTAAGAAAGTTTATAGTGTTTCTTTATTATAGATATTACAGCTTATAATAATTACAATTTTATTAAATTAAAATATAGTATAAATTTATAAGTATCATTACAAATTTATTATATATTTATATTCATATATATTAAAAATAAAAATACCAATTTAAAGAATGATACATAATCATGTAATAATAAATTACATGTTAAAAACGAAAACATTAATTTAAAATCTGACAATCTTATAATTTTATAACAATAAAAAAATTAAATAGAAAAAAAAATAAAAATTAGTATTCATGAGTTGTTTTTTTTCAAATTCAAAAAAGTTGATTTTTTTTTTCGTTTTAAAATTAAATTTTTCTAAGCTTTTTAAAATTCAAATTTTCAGTTTAAAATAACTATCAGATTTATTATATTTAATATTATAAGTAATAACATTGGAAGATGAGTGTACAGTGTACACTAAATTTTGTTTTTCCTTTTAACTCTATAAATAATTGTGTTTACAATATTAAATATTTTTACTATTCATCTCCTATATTTTAACTTATTATAAATGATTGAGAATTAAAAGTTAGTTGCTAACCTTTATTAACAGAATAAACTTAATTATAAACAGTTTAACGGTTTAAAATTTGATACACTACAAACATTTATTTTTTTTAATTAATTGTCTATTTATAATATTTTTTTTCTCTTATAAGCATGTAAAAGTGAATCCTACGTCAATATCCATCAGAGATGAGTAAAAAACTGCAACATGGTACCTAAAAGTAATGAATGAATCTTTGTTGCAAAGACAATTAAGAATAAAATAACATTCTTTTACATGAGATTGGTGTTGCTTTTGGGAAGTTTGGTTAAGGGTTCATTTTCTCATTAACACAAACTTTAACAAACTTGATTGATGAAAGTGACACTTAAAATTCTGCAAAAACCTTTTTTTTTTTCTCAAAATCTTCTTTGAAGATACAAGATAATGTGATTGTCGGCAAAATCAACAACTAGTTCCGTGTGATGGGACGGATCAAATGATATACTCAACAATCATTGAACAAGTTTAAACATGAATCACATCACAGTGTTTTGAATTTGAGAATTTCTAGATCTCTTCCTCTTAAAATTAAACAAGCAATGGCATCATCCATTGAAGAATTTTGGTGACTAAAATTAGTTGCATCTCAGCAATCTTTGTAATCTTGTGTAAGATTTATAGTATGCCAAGGTGAAAATTTTCAAATGTTTGATTGGGTGATAAATTTAATCTTCTTAATTATAATGTTTTTTTTTTAAATAGCATTATTTTTATTTTTATTTCTCCATCCAACACCATTTTGATTTCATTTTTCTATTTAGATTTGTTTTTTTTACCTTTTTACTCATATTATTATTTTCACTTTTAAATATTTATAAAATTGTAGTGAATTTAAATATTTATAAAATTAAAATAGAAGAAAATTTGAAATTTAAAAATTAAAAATTAAGTATATAAAAATTTATGAAGAAATATCAATACAAAAAGAATGAAATAAAATATTTTATAGGTATTTTGATGTAAGTAAATATTATGGATAAAATAAAAGTAAACCCTAAACCCTAAATTCTAAACCCTAGACTCTAAACTATAAACCATAAATCATAAATCCTAAGAAATTATAAGAAATATTATATAATCATATTTGTTGTTATAATTTATGACATATATTTATATATACTTCATCATTTACATAATCTTTCAATTTAAATATAATATTTTTCTTAATTTTTATATTAAAATTTATACATTTTTTATTAAACCTAATAATAAATTTATTCACTTAATTTTTTTTATTATTACATACATATCATCAATGAATAACTTAATTTTTATTTATAATTTTTTAAACCATTTGGTTAATATTTTTTTATATATAAAATATCCAAACAATTTTATTTAATTTTTACTATTACTTATTTTGATATCTTTTTAAAAAAAAATTATTTCAATTTTATATATATGTTTAAATTTACTACAATTTTGTAAATATTTAAAAGTGAAAATAGTGCTATTTGAGGGGAAAAAAAGTAAAAAACGGTGTTAGATAGGAAAATAAAAACAAAATGGTGCTCGATGGGAAAATAAAAGTGAAAATAATGATATTTGAGAAAAAAGTTCATAAAAATGTAAAGAAAGTGAATGTGTTTGGATTGGGGTATAGTATAATGAATTTGTGAAAAAAGTTTATTGAAGTTTGTGAGTGGTGTGATAGTTATGAGGGTATTTTTACTTTTTTTTTAAATGTGTAAAATGTAAGATTACAAATTTAACTTGGTCTTTAAAAAAAGAATAATTAAATATTAGGTATTTTTCTCTAAATTTGAATGAATTAAAAGTATTAGAGTATAATCCAATATAGTTGAATAATTAATTTCTGAAAAAAAAGGAATTACTTAACTAATATATGTAAAAATTATAAATTGTTATGTAGAAATAAATAATTTAAAAATTTTAATTATAATTTTTTTTGTATTAAATGTAAATGATATTATTATATTTATAATAATTATTATTATATAATTTGTTTATTATAAATAATTATATATTTTTGTATTAAAATTTTATTTTCTTATTAATTATTATTATTTTATTTTATTAAAATATTTGTGTTTGTTAAATTTATTTAGTAGGCAATATTTGTAATGAAATCTACTTTTTATTAATGAAAAATGTAAAAAAAAAATGTCAAATCCTAAAATAAAAAATGGCAAATTTGTAAAAAACTTAATGTTGAGTTGGTTTTCCCTTTGGTTCTTTTCATTTCAATAGGAGAAGAGATTTATTGTTCATACTTATATCCTCTTCTCCTCTTTTCCACAAAACTATGGATCCAAATAAGAATTATATCCTCACATATTTGTTTGTGAATAGTACATCCATAGAAACAAACAGGTCCAAGATGAATTTCACAGACAAAAAAACAAAAATGATAAAATTTGAGTAAGATGAAAAATGATATTATTTAGATAAAAAAAATGAAAAGTGAAGAAAAATAAAAATAAAATTTATAAAAGTTTGTGAGTAATGTGATGAATGTAATTAATAAAACAAATTAAAGAAATTGTAAAATTACAATTTTATTTTTGTGGTAAAAAATAATTTAACATGAAATCTTAACTCATATATAATTAAAACATTATTTATGTTATGATTCTTTTTGCCACATTTAAAAAAAAGTACGAGTTATTTGACATTAATATATGTAAAATTGTTGAAAATGGTTAAATAAATTTTAAATAAAAATAATTGTAAAAGATGTAAGCAAAATTGTAAAATTTAATTAAATAAATTGAAATTGGTGTAAAAAATTAGCATCTAATTAATATTAAACATAGAATGATACAATACAATATGGTGGATAAAAAGAGTTAAATTACAATATTTAAGCATAAATATTTAAAAAAAAAAACAAGAATCATATCATGAAAGCAATCATTCAAGAGAGTCTTGAAACTCATCAAATCTTCGTTGCAAATGGTCAATTCTTTGATGTAGTCTCTCAAATCCTTGCTTCATATTCATGTTTAAGTTATTTAATTCATGTTGCAACTCCTAAATACCAGACTATCATGGTAGATTGGGGTTTGGTGGGACATGTTGTACATGGTCATCATGTATTGTTGGGTCTTCGTTGTCAAGATGTTCTTCATCATCCTGGTTGGCCAAACCATGTTCTCCAGACACCGTTGACAACAATATTCAATTTCCTCAAGTTTTTTTTTACCAAAATTGTGTATCCAGCCTAATTAGACAAATGCATCAATAATAAGTCATGATACGTGTAATCAGATTGATGTATGGAAGATGCATGTTTAAATTATTAATATATACATATTTAAATTAAATTCATATAAATTTTACCATAGAGTATAATTTGTCCTTCATATTATATATACCTTAACCTAATTTTTTTTCCTATTTAAATATTTTCCTTAACTAATTTAGTTTTGGACTAAATCAATTACACAAAAAAGACTTTATATTCAACTCAAAGAATACAAATAACAATAATGTATTTGTATACAAATAACAAATAACAAAGATTTTAATTTTTATTATTTGTATAATTTTAATCAATTATTCAAACATAATTTGATATCAAGTCTCCATAATCGATTATGTCTCACATGCAAGACCTTTGTGTGTCCAATATGTATATGCAAATGAGACACTCATCAATGGAAAACAATGCATTTGAGAGCTTACTTGTGGATGTCCATAGGCATACAACCACGAGACCGCCAAAAGAGCTACATCAACACAACTACACCTGCCTTGAGGTTGCACCTACAAAACATCATTCTATTAATTGATTATGGGTCACTTGGAAGAATCAGATCATGCACACAAAACAATCCACAACTGGAACAAAAACACAATGATTGAAAAGAAAACACCATGTGAAAAAACAACAACATAATCAGTTACCCATAACTGATTATGTTATTCTTTGCTTTATGGATTTGTTTTAGAAAAACACATCAAACTCCATATATAAACTTGGGAACCATGAACCTCACCTTATTCATTGATCTTGACCCCAAGGTCTATCAATAACTCGTCTTCACACAACAACTCCAACACACTTCCAACACCATCTTTCTTCAAAGCCACCAACACCAACCAAGTAACACAAGTAGATGAAAATGGAACAAAGCACCTCACACTAATCACAACACCACAAAGCTAAGATTCGAAGGTTCAAACTATGAACCCAACATAATGATTTTAATGTCATGATAAAAACCTCACCTACTCGTGATCAACATAGCAAGAACTGATTTTCCTACTCGTAATCAAGATAGCAAGTGTTGGGAAAAATGGGTAATTTTCCCACTAAAACAAAACCCTAACAGAGCTACCCGACAAATAATATTGAATAAATAAAGCGGAATAATAAAAGAGATAAAGAGGAAAAAAACACACCCGAAAATTGTTAACGGAGTTCGGCCTGTTTAGCCTAATCTCCGAGCACAGCAAAAACAACTCACTTTTATTATTATGGGAGAAGATATTACAAATTGGGATATATAACAGTGAAGGAGGAAAGTTTAATTTATAACCCTCAAACCTCCTTCCCAAACAATGAACCCACTGATGTGGGACTTGGGATTAAGCCAAAATCAACAAATCTCCACCTTGGCTTAATTTCAAGTCCCACCTAAAACAAATCTTCTCAAAACATAACAAAAATAAACTTTACAGTGCTTCAAATTTGCGCCTCCGGGCGCCAACTTCAAATGTGCAAGATATTAACCAAGTCTAAACAGTGTTCAAACTTGGTCCTTGTAACCACCTTGGTGAGCATATCTACAGGATTCTCCGTAGTGTGAATCTTCTGGAGAACAATCTCCTCTTCTTCGAGAATCTCACGCACAAAGTGATAACGAACATCAATGTGCTTCGTCCGTGCATGAAAGAATTGATTCTTTGCTAAATGAATAACACTCTGACTGTCAGAATATAACTCAAGTTGTTTCTGACCAACTCTCAAGTCTTTAAGCAACCCATGAAGCCAAATTGCTTCCTTCATAGCCTCTGTAATCGCCATATACTCTACTTCTGTCGTAGACAAAGCCACCGTAGACTGCAAGGTAGACTTCCAACTAACTGGCGCTTTTGCTAAAGTGAACAAATAGTCAGTTGTAGATCGTCGCTTATCCAAATCACATGCATAATCAGAATCACAATATCCAACTATGCATTGACCAAGTGATTCATCTTGCTCAAATGTCAATCCAACATCTAAGGTATTTTGGAGGTACTGTAGAATCCATCTCACAGCTTGCCAATGTCCCTTGCCCGGATTATGCATGTACCTGCTAACAACACTCACAGCCTGTGAAATATCTGGTCTTGTACACACCATTGCATACATCAAGCTTCCAACTGCATTTGCATATGGGACTTTCACCATGTATTCTCGTTCTTCATCAGTCGTCGGAGATAAACGGCTACTCAATTTCAAATGAGGAGCAAGTGGGGTACTTACAGGTTTTGTATCTTCATGTATACCAAAACGTTGTAGTACCTTCTGCAAATACTGCTTCTGTGACAGCCAAAGTTTTCCCCTCTCCCTGTCCCTATTTATCTCCATGCCGAGAATCTTCTTGGCTTCCCCCAAATCCTTCATTTCGAACTCTTTACTCAACTGAGCCTTTAACCTGTCAATCTCAACTTGGCTCTTTGCTGCAATTAGCATATCATCAACATATAAGAGTAAGTAAATGTAGGAACCATCTTCAAGTCTGCGCAAATACACACAGTGATCATATTTGCTTCTCTTGTACTTATAATCCTTCATGAACTTATCAAATCGTTTGTACCACTGTCTCGGAGATTGTTTCAGTCCGTACAACGATTTGCTAAGTTTACAAACCCAATCTTCTTTACCATCAACCTTGTATCCTTCTGGTTGAGTCATATAGATTTCCTCCTTCAAATCACCGTGTAGGAACGCGGTCTTTACATCAAGTTGAGCAAGCTCCAAATTCAACTGTGCTACCAAGGCCAACAAAATTCGAATGGAGGAATGTTTAACAACTGGAGAAAATACCTCATTATAATAAATTCCCTCCCTCTGAGCAAAGCCTTTAGCAACCAACCTTGCCTTGTAGCGAACATCTTCTTTATTAGGAAATCCTTCTTTCTTTGTAAATACCCATTTGCACCCAATTGCCTTCTTACCTTTTGGTAATTGTGCCAGCTTCCACGTCTTGTTCTTCTTCAAAAACTGCATCTCCTCTTCCATCGCACCTACCCAATTACCACTCTCTGAACTCAGAATGACTTCTGGGTAAGTGGATGGAATGTCATCAACAACTGGAAGTGCATAGGCAACCATATCCATGAAACGAGCAGGCTTCTGAATATCTCGTCTCTGTCTTCTAACTGCAATTGGCTCTGATTGTTGTTGAGATTCTTGGGTAGGAGCCTCTTCCTCATCTGACTCTTCTACTACCATAGGAGAGTCACTTGTGGTATTTCGTTTTGGGATCACCACTATCTGTTCAAACTCCACCTGCTTCTGGGCACACTCCACCTGTTGCGGAGTACTATCAGCTCCTTCTGGATTTACCTTCTTTAACATGGCAGACATCAAAGGTAACATCCCTGCTGATAATCGTCTTCTTTGCCTCTAGACACCACAAACGGTATCCCTTCACTCCAGGACTAAAGCCCATGAAAAGAGCTTTCTTTGCCCGTGGATCCAATTTTGATTCAATCACATGATAATATGCAATAGAACCAAAAACATGCAAAGAATCATAATTAGTTGCAGGTTTTCCAGACCATACCTCTAACGGGGTTTTGCCATCTATAGCAGAAGATGGCAAACGATTGACGAGATGTTGGGCGTATGTCACAGTCTCAACCCAAAACTCTCTGCCTAACTCAACATTAGACAACATACAACGAACTTTCTCCACAAGTGTCTTGTTCATACGCTCTGACACCCCATTTTGCTGTGGTGTTTTTCTAACAGTGAAGTGTCGAACTATGCCACAATCTTGACATACCTTCAAGAACGGATCACTCTTGTATTCTCCTCCATTCTCTGTTCGGAGAACCTTAATCTTCCTTCCTGTCTGGTTTTCAACTTGAGCTTTCCACTTAAGGAAAATTTCAAACACATCATTTTTGTTCTTCATAGTAAACACCCAAACTCTCCTGGAAAAATCATCCACAAAAGTGACAAAATAATGCCTACCTCGATTGACGGAGTCTTGGCAGGTCCCCACACATCTGAATGCACATAATCCAAAATACCCTTGGTATTGTGAATTGCAGTGCCAAACTTTACTCTTCGTTGTTTTCTCATAACACAATGCTCACAAAATTCAAGTTTGCAAGCCTTCGTACCTTTCAACAATCCCTACTTGTAAGAATTTGCAAGGATTTCTCTCCAGCATGTCCCAACCTCATATGCCACAACTTCGTTGCCTCAACATTCTTCTTAGAGCTAGAAGTTGTTGTCGCTACTGTTCCCACCACTGTACTACCTTGATAGTAATATAGATTGTTCTTCCTCACGCCTTTCAACATCACCAGTGCTCCTGAAGTTGCTTTAAGAATTCCATCTCGCATCGTCACAACTAGGCCTTTAGATTCTAAAGCCCCCAATGAGATGAGATTCTTCTTCAACTTTGGCACGTACCGCACATCCCGCAAAATTCTGGTGGATCCATCATGATTCCGCAACTTGATTGAACCTATCCCAGCTGTCTTACATGATTATCGTTACCCATGTAAACAACCCCGCCATCAAGTTCTTGAAATTCAAAGAACCATTCCCGAATGGGGCACATATGATAGCTACAACCTAAATCCAATATCCACTCATCTGGATACGATGATGTTGAAAGCGAGACAATTAAAGAGATATCTGATTCCACATCACTTTTGCATTCTGCAACATTTGCATCTTGCGGAGCCTTCCCTTTCTTCTGCAGTTTTGGACAGTCTTTCTTCCCGTGTCCTTTCTCATGACAGAAAGCACACTCATCTTTGACAACGGCTTGACCTTTAGACTTAGACGTCCCTCTTCTCCTTTTTGTCTGACTTTGCTAACGACCTCTTGCCATCACAAACTCAAAATATTGTATTCAATATTACAAACAACCCAAGGGTGAACCTTCGGCTCTTGATACCACTTGTTGGGAAAAACGGGTAATTTTCCCACTAAAACAAAACCCTAACAGAGCTACCCGACAAATAATATTGAATAAATAAAGCGGAATAATAAAAGAGATAAAGAGAAAAAAAACACACTCGAAAATTATTAACGGAGTTCGGCCTGTTTAGCCTAATCTCCGAGCACAGCAAGAACTGATTTTCAGGAATCTCTACGTGACTAGGATCTTTGTCATGCAGAGTGAAAAAAAACATGCAAAAAAGAAAGACAAAATTCGTAATCTATTTAATATCCAACTAGCTTTCTCTTAAAATTTGTTCACACACGCGAGAGACCACAAAATTGAATCACCTGCAAATTTGTTCACTCAAATCTTTATAAATCACGTGAATACTCAACTACATTATTTAAAACGACACCCAATTGCCACTGTTTGTGAGACTGACCTTGTTATTGGGACAATGAGTTATAGTTAAATATCCGGAAAAACTTGTTTGAGACCACACTTTCATTTCACAACTCCTTAAATATCGCCTAACGTTACTATTCTCCCGATTTAAAACATGCGCATGTCATTTTAGATTGTTTCACTTTATCTGTTATTTAATAAATTTAAATATACCTGTTTTTTTTATAGTTTTTTTTATAGTTGTTTTTAGTAATACGTTATTTTTACCAATGAAATGAAAAATGGTAATATATGTTTTCTATATTGTTCTGTAAGCACTAAAACTTTTCCTTCATAATGTACAAAATAAAGTTATTTGAAATCATTCAAGAAGAAATGGAATATTCGAACATAACTCACGATTTCTTTTACTTGTTATCTGAAGAGAGGAGAGTAAAATATACTAGACAGCACAACGTTAGTTCCATAACATATTCAATGCCTCCTCAATTCCGTTTTTCTTAAGAGTCATACCATTTTTTGTTGTATCTTTTGAATTCTGTCAAAAATTTCTTCCAGTGACACTATTTGCTAATAGCGAGCACAGAACTTTGATTTGTTTTCTACACAGGAAAATAGTCAGCAATCACCAAATAGTGTATATTCTGAATTGCCATTTGAAAAGAAAAATACAGCACAGTTGACAAAGTAATCTTGGATGATTGGTGTTATGAACTGCACATATCACATGAAGCAATATCTATATCTTGAAGTGAAATGCATTACGAGGAAGGCAGGCAAAAAACCATGCTGTCTCATCCCTAGGTCACCCTCCTCTTACTAAGACCTTATAAGATTTCATTTTTACTGCCATCATCATGCCTTGAAATTTCAACTATCTTCACCATGTTGAACCTCTGAAACTCTACACTTGAAAGCTGGGTGTTATTTCAATTCCATTTTAGAATCACAAGTTTACACTTAAAACTCTTCACCATCTTCTGTTGATCTTGTGATAGGTATGGACCATCTCCCCAAGTGTGCAGTATAATTTATGCACCTGATGACACCTTTTCCCTTAGCTCCATCAGGGAAGTCAAGAACACTGATGCTCCCTGCATCAAGATGAAATGATCCCAACCATTCTTTAGTCAAATTAAGGCAGTGCCCCATTAGTGCTATGTGGATTGCAGGAGGACCAACTGTCACTATAACTTCGTCTGGCTTAGATTCATCAGATATTTCATCCAACAATGATCGCCAGGCTTTTCCAGATTGATTCCATAATGTTGTTCTCAATCCATCATCAACTCTATTTAACCAACCAGGTTGAAATGGCGGAAAATTGGATACATCCTACAATACATAAATAAAAATTAGATAGAACATACTCATAATGCACACATCAACTGTTAACCAATCCTTGTTATTTTAAGAAGACTAGAAAAATGGATATTGAAATTACAAGCATAGCAGCTATTAGTACCAAACACTTGGCAAAACCTTTTTCTAGTTGAATTTCTTGGTACATTGAGATGGTCACAATTTCCTTCTACTTTTCAATATTGTCAAGTGATTATCATCAAGCTTTTTTTTTTCTATATCTTCAATTTGTATTTACCAAATTTTTGTGATCATTCCTTTGTAAAGATCATACCAGTACAGAAAATACTACATTAACTAAAGTATCCATTTCAGAGAAAGAAAAATGTCAACAAATGATTGATCCACGTTTCCACATTCAAACATTACTTGCCATTTCAGATTGTTTGAAGATAGTTTCAACATCAAGGCTCCCCATCTGCTTCATCTCAACATATCGAGGCACACAGTCAGCACCCAAGCAGTCTGCAGCTTCTTGTACCTAAATTCAAATCTAACAATTTAATTAGAGGAGAACAAATATGAATAGAGATAGAAACCAAAGCTCTCCAGTTCAGGCATACAATTTAACAGGGGTGTGTGTGTGTATAAAACCAGAGTCTATGTAGAAGTAGATGCAAGTACTTGCAATCAATAGATTAAACTAGCAAATAGGAATTTGACACGCTAGAACTATGAATTTGGCATGACGAACTAACTACGAAGTACCAAAAGTGAGGCTACCTGGGAGATTGCCGTGGCTGTCTCAACACATGCTTTGTTAGGACTGCTAATTATGGAATTCACTTTCAAATCAAGTAGTAGCTCTGCAGATTTCTGGGACTGTTATACATGCAAAAGATCAGATGAAATAACTTTTGCCCACCTATTTCTGATGATTGGATGTAATACCTGTATGACACCAAGCATGTTCAATGGTTGATCACCACCAAAAGGAAAACCATCCTGTTAACACAAGATAGTTTGTTTAGAACCTGTATGTGAAGAAATGCATTTGGAATCATAAACCAAGATCAATCAATTATCCCAAAAGCTTAAATTATTTGGTGAAAGCACAACTCTAAACCACATGGTTGACTATCATATCATGAACACCTGAAAGATGATCAACAAATGGTTTTCCAAAACCTTAAGCTTTTTGGGTGAAAGCATACAGATGGTTTTATATCTCAATTTTCATTTCGATTCAAAAATTAGAGCAATAAGCATTTTGATAAAATCTGGAAAATAAATATAGCAAAGCATTAAAGAACCAGATCACGTCAAAAAGATATTTGAGTAAACATTAATTCTGGTCATACAACAATCACTTCCATAAATTTACAGTTTTATTCTTTGAACACCTTCCATCGTACTTCCCATTCAAGTTTTAAAAACAACATTTCGCAACTTGCATTGGATATTAGAATGAGTCATAAGAACACTGGGTAAATTACTTAATATTTCAACAGGCATTGCTTGGGTTCAATGGAATACACTTCGTTGCTAGTATTAGAAAATAAATAGTTCAAAAGGATAGAGTACCCGCAGCAGCATATCAGTTATAAATTCACAAAAGTAAGTTAAAACAAAGACTCAAATTTTAGAAATTTATCAAATACATTTGAGCCATTGCTTCATACCTCTGCACTTCCTTGTGTTGATCCATTACAAACAAGTACGATCCGCTTACTTGTCTCTCGACCTCCAGATTTTCCACCAGCAATAGGTGAACCAGGGGTCTGCATTAAAGTTCAACTCTGTTTGTAGAACAGTTTTTTGTAATAAAAAAAACATTTTTTTTGTTAAGAGGGAATTACACATTCTCATCAACTTTGAAGTTATGGCCAGGGGATAACAAAGCCAATTCCACATTTAACCACAGCTAGTCCACTTTGTGACATTGTACCAAGTAAATGGGCCCATATACCTGGTTTAAGCGGTTAAGGCAAATATGTGGAGATCCACCCTCAGATCTTGGGATGAAATCCAGCACACTAACACCACAATTGCTCTGAAGTAATTTTCTGAAATACTCGGGCCCCAGACCTGATTGTTAGGAATGGAAGAAAAACTGAGTATATTATTTGACAAAATTTGATCTTTTCTTTTCATCATCAAAATTTCCTCAGGGAGAAACCGGTACCAATTGCTGTGGCAACAAGAGCCTGATTAACAGCATTGTGAGCAACCACAAGAACAGACCTGCTATCATGAGCTAAGATTTTAGTCCAGCAGCTTCTAGCACGTTCCCACAGCTCTCTAACTGGATAATGACCATCAATGATGAAATTCTCAGCATCTATCTGCCATTCACGAAAAGCAGAACCAAATTTTGCTTTCCCCTCATGCTTCAGCAGACCCTAAAGCAACATAAGATCAGTCACACCAAGTCACAAGCTATACCTCAGTACAATACAAAAACCATTTTAGTACTTAATAAGGTACAAGCTTATTTAATTTGGTACCTAACAGACTAATTTTATTAATTGATGTCTGAAGGTTCAAGGTCTTTAAATACTTCCATCCTTAAAGATTAATTTTACCAATTTCATCCCTCCAAGTTTAAATTCTCAATATTTTAATCTTCCAGACAAAATAACAAAGGTAAGACGTGGAGTAGAAAGTTAATGGCTTGTGTTCGTTTACCAGGCCTTTGACCCTGTTATCCGGAAGTTACTTTGAATCTTGACTAATCTAACTTGAGCTTGGTGAACCCTCTTAAGGACACAAAGGTTTCCTAATGCTTATTTTTCCCATAATAAGATTCTAACCCAAAATTTTTCTTAAGGAAAACCAAGTTCTTTGTAACTCAAACCAACAAACATTGGTTAAGAGCTTGCTTGGTTTGGGAGAATATTAGCGAATCTCATTTTCTATTTCATGTGTTCATGTTTTCAAATATCATGCATGAAGAATAGGGTCAATAAAGGTCTATTTGGTTCGACAAAAGTTTTCTATTTCTACTTTTAACAAATAATATGAAAAGGAGAATGAATCAAGCAAATGGACTTTAAGTCTAACTCCAGTTTGCACCCACTTAAACAAACTCTTAAACAAACCCTTAGTAGGATTGATTTCACTTAAACAAACTCTTAGTAGGATTGATTTTAAATGACTCTAATACCATGTTAATAAATAAATTTTAAGTCTAACTTAATCTAATAAAATCGACTTATATGATATATGATGAGATTAACACCTACTTATATAATATGAAATATCTTGTCTCCCATCTATGTACGATCTCCAACAACAACAAAAAGTATTTTCGTAAAGTTACTCCGAAAATAACTTGATCTCTCCTAATCATAAAATTGTCAAACTTATTTTTTCTTTTTTCCTTATTTTCAAAGATTTGTACAACAAATAGTGAAACTTTTTCGTGTATAAATCTTTGACATCATGAAAACGTGACATGTTTTATGACTGCATATGAAAAGCAACAAAAAAATGAAAACAAAATGTTTGCTTAAACAGTTATTCTACTTTTTTTTCATACCACGGGTTTTCTCCGGCCCATTGGATACACTAATATCTTTGACTCAACAAGTTTTCGTACACAAGGAGAGTCCAAACATGAAGTCTTCACTATATGAATCATCACCAAAATGTGTGAGAGCAGGTGTCTAACCACTACGTCAACCCAGTGCATGTTCATTTTTTAATTACCAGTGAGTATAAAGAGAGAGAAAATAGAATATGCTCTTAACTAATCAGAAACTGACATGTATATTAGCTCTTATAATAATGACTTTAACAATCACAGTCAGCATGATTCACAATCGGTCAACACTGACTATAAAAGCTGCTACAGAGACATTAAGTAGAAATTGAACTAAAAAAGAAAGAAAAAGATGATTGTGTGAGTGGAGCATAGCATACTTGAAAGGAGTACAAATCGATTTCCCGCAATTCAAAGTCGGGAATGAAGGGTTCCTGGCGAGATCCCCAAATGATTTCAGCGGTTTTCTTGGATCGAGCCAAAGGACTACACATTATTAGAACAATAAAGAGCACAAAGAAGAAAATCCAAAGTCACGAAGAGCCACAATATCTAGCAATTGCATTAAGCAATGGAAGATGATGAAGATGATGAAGAAGAAGAAAAAGAAACCTGGCAAAGCAGGCATCGAAGTTATCGTCGATGAGCATTTGGCGTGATGTCTCAGCCTGAGACTCCCCCTTCTTCGTGAGAACAGAAAAATTAGAGCTTCCTTGGATTCTCCCCTCCGCGTTCCACGTGCTTTGGCCGTGCCTCACCAGAACCACCCTCTTCGCCGCCCTGATCGGCGGAAATGATACCGAAGTCTGGAGCTCCGAATCCAGTTCAGGTTTCTCCTTCTTCTCCTGCACGCTGCTGAGGGAGCATCTAACGACGACGTTTCTGGTACGGTGCGATGTGGGAGTGGAGTGAAGATGATGAATACGCGCAGAAGAAGAACCGCATGGTCTTGCCACCAAAAACATCGTACTGTGTTGGGTTGGAACTTGGGACTCTGTTTCTTTTTAATGTTTTATGTTATGTAATAATATTATGGTTGGTTCCCATTGTTTCCATATCGCTCTGCGTGGAGGGAGATGCCTACGGAAAGACACGTGGTCCAACAACCAACCCTCTATCTTAAAAATCTTATATTATATAATTTTTTAAGATAAAGTAACTTTTAAATATTAATAAATTGTTTACATATAAAGACCAAATTTAATTCAAACAACTTTAGTTTCGGGTAATTTAACATTTGAGTGAGCAAAAAGGGAAACAAAGTTTCATTTACCAGTATCTATATGCCTTTGTCCATTTTTCCTCTTCATTTTAAAGTTTTTGTTACATTTAGATCTACAAAACCGAAAAATCTGAAGAACGGATGTGAGAAACCTGAATTACATATATGGTGTCTGAAGTGGAAAAGCAAGATAAGCAAGATAGAGTGATGCAAGATGGTCACTGTTTTAAAATTATATTGCAAACCAAATTATTTATACTAAAATACAGATACTAAAGAAGAGCCTCTCCCACTCACGATGTACGAAGAAAATTTGGAAGTATATATTAATTTAAAAAAAATTATTGATGGTATGTTATTATTATTGTCAAATAAATATATACTCAAAAAGAGAGAGGTAGATCATCATCCTAAACAGAAGCTAGATAGACATCCATGGTGTCAGTCTCTAGAAGGAATAGAGAATAAGTTGTTGTTGTTGTCAATGATGGTGATGTGTCGTCACATGTGCTACGAGAGAGAATGAGAAAACTTGAATCGAATTTTTTAGGGTGCCTATTAATACGTTGTTGATGCAGCCGACCACATGACTTGTAAACTATGAGGGGATGAGGATGGACAAATGCAAGCTAGGTAAGTTTGGGATTTGTCATCCCCAAATTGAGGTCATGGTACTTAACACCAGTTATTACCACTTTGCAACGCTAGTTATGAGACTGCTGATAAATGTCTCATATTAACCTTTGTCGAGAGGTGGTACCACAACACCAACAATTTCCACCTTCCTATTGATGAGATGACTATCACTCTGGATGATGTATTTGCATTGCTTCATCTCCCCATTATAGGGCAGTTTTGTACGTATGTGACGTTGGATCTATGTCATCATTGTTGTCGAGCTACTTGGGGTAGATTTTGGTGATGTTGACTAAGTTGGGAACCAATGATATCACTCCCACATTTCAGGAGTTCCTCCCTTAGATGTGTCATTATGTCATTGGATACCATATATGTATAGTTAGCCTTTTGCATGTGCAAAACGACAGTCTTACCCATGTTGAACTCCTTACGATGACCATTAGCCTAGTTGACTGTTTGAGGCGATATCAATGTTCTCAAGATATATCTGGCTTGGGACATGCCCATAACACCATTTTCTCGAGCATGTGTTGCACCAGTTTGGGTACAAGCAAACAATTGCTCGGCCTCCTCCACCTTTCGAATGAGGTGTATTTGTTGTCATTGGGTGACCAATTGTTGCACTTTATCGATCATCTTGTTGCCAGTGTGACACTGGCTTCACATCACTCAGCATGTGCAATAGAATACATGCACTAGCTCATATATGTGCCACATCCCTACATACTTCCTCGGATGGACAAAAATTATGGCAAAAAATGACCACGAGCATGCTTGTCCGGTGAGTTATTTATGTTAATACGTCATGATTTTTTGTTTTTATTTTTCAAATGCTTAATGCATTGGTTCAATGAATGCATTACGTATTCAAGAAGATCGTTGATATTTTGTAGCTTATGATCACTATGGACATGTGACACAACATATTTCAATGTGTATTACGAAGTGAACTTTAAGCCTAACTCAACCTCATAAAACCGGTACATGGGGATAACATATGATGGGTGGTCCGATAACGGTCTGATAGCGGGTGACACGATAGACCCATCAAACACTTGCTAGGATAGACTTTAAATGACTCTAATATCATGATTCTGATTTTTAAACTTGAAATGAGGTGGAAAGTCATGCTTTTTATAGCATGTATCAATGGTATGTCATGTCCTTCCATTGCTTCCTCTTCCGTATCTAGCACCTCTGCCATAGGTTGTAGCATTGTTTTTATAACCTCCTTTGCTAGTAGCAATCATTGCCTTGGATTGATCACCAAATATTTGCCTCTCTTATTGTGTAACAAAAGAGCAAACTTTATTCAAGGATGGCAAAGGGTCCATCAATAGAATTTGAGTTCTCACAGTCGAATAATTATCATTTAGCCCCCTTAGAAATTTCTGGGCTTGTGTTTTATATTTAGAAACATTCACAAAAGTATTGCATTTAGAGGCACATGAAGAAGCGGATAGCGGGCTGAAAAGATCAAGTTCATCCCAAAGAATTTTTAATTGAGTGAAATAGTTTGTAACAGTCAACTCACCTTGTTTAAAGAAGAAATCATCTCTTGGATATCAGAAATACGAATCATGTCTCCTTGTGAGAACCTTTCCTTTAAATCATTCCATATGTCAAAGGCATTGTCCATACAAATGATGCTCTACGCGATGGATTGAGAAACAGTCTTGAGAATCCACGAAACAACCAACATATTGGCTCTCTGCCATGTTGGAGACAATTATTTGGTACGATTGGGAGCTTCTATAGTTCCATCAATGAAACCTATTTTGTTCTTTGAAATTAGGCTCATTTGAAACGAACGAGACCAATGATGATAATTTGGTCCCTCGAGAATAATAGGGACAATAAGAAAGGAAGGATTATCTGATGAACTAACATGGTAAGGTGAACTAAGATCTTGTGAGGGATCATCAACTTCACCCATGAATAAATGTAGCAAGCAGAGCTCTGATGATCAGAGCTCTGATGATCAGAGCTCTGATACCATATTACAAAATAGAACAGAGATGAACAAAAGAGTAAACTGAAAACAAAGGATATGAGAATGAATATCTCTTCTTTCTTATTATTCAAATCAGAACAAATGGTCTGAATATATATAAGTAGTACACTCATTATAGGGTTTAACTAAAAAAGGAAATAATCAATAATTAAATACTAGAATCATAACACACAAAGAGATAAAATAAAGGTTATTCCCCTCTATAAAGAGAAACAACTGATAATTAGAAAAGACACCCAATTATTCTCTTATATAAAGAGAAGTAATTGATAATTAGAAAAGACACTCAATTATTCTTCTATATAAAGAGAAACAACTGATAATTAGAAAAGACACCTAATTATTCTTCTATATAAAGAGAAGCAACTGATAATGAGAAAAGACTCCCAATTAATATTAGGATCCTCCTTCTGTAATTCTGGTATTTGTATCCTTTAATAATGTGAGATAAAAATCACAATGCATTGTAGTTAGTTTAGGGTGTCACGGATGAAAGGGTAGTTTATACAGACGTCCCCAGGCTTTATAGCAGGCAACATGGATATATTCTATTACTTATATTTTGTATTTTTAATTTTAACAATGATTATTATATATATAAGAATGTTTACTTTTAGTTAATATTGTTCTTATTAAATAAATTATTTGTGTTTAAAATTAAAAAATACTCTTTTAAATAAATTAATTGTATTCAAAATTAATTTAAAAGGATAAAAAAATTATATATTTCAGAATATACGATCTAAAATATAAAATATGTGTTTCTATGTATTCCAGATTATACATTCTGAAATACATATTTTGGATTTTATATTCTCTAAAATATAATTTTAAAAATGTAAAAATAATTTTCAGATTATATAGAGGTGGAGTTAAATTTTATGGGGTGCAGAATGCAAAAGGCTTATTTTATGTACATTACAACGGGCTTAAATAGTTGATCCACTTTAAATTAGGCCTGGCCTACTATTTTTTTAATTCTTAGTTGCAGTTTTAAACGTGGGAGATAGGTAATAAGTTAAAGATCTAATTCTTTTAAGATTTCTCTATTAAAATATGTGATATTGTATATTTTAAATAAGACTTTACTAGAATGAAAAATTATTATTTTTATTTTGAAAATATCTCTTAACAAGTAAATAAAAGTTATTAAGATGTGAATTTTACAACATTCTTATATAGGAGAAAAATTTTATGGAAATTTTAAAAATGATGTAAGATAATAAAACATATAAAATGTAAATTAAAATTGTATGTGATAATTTTTGCATCAAAGATTACCATTTTTTTTATAACAATATGTAAATATAATATTACTTTATGGTGTATTTTTAAGATCCTTATTTATTTTGTAAAAATGCATATTTAAAAATAAATGATTGTAAAACATTTCAATTCTAAATTTTGATAAACAAAATTTTAATTAAACATAATTACAAAGATTTTTTGATTGTTTTTTAGAGTAATAGCTTCTTTTCAAAATAATTGTATCTCTCAAATAATTTTTTTTTCCCCGTCTATTTTATGCTTAAACACATTCTCTTGTTATTAATATTTTTTTCTGGTACTTTCTTTAAAAAAAAAAAAATCTTTTGAAATATTTTCTTTAACAAAATTTAAAGACGAAAGACAAATTTTGACTGTTTGCTCTAGACCTTTTTCATTTGAATGTATATGTTAAAGAATAACTAAGTTTTGCATACATTATATAAAAGTTAATGATATATAATAGATTATTAGAATAATGACACTTCACGAAAACCACGAACTAATATAGAAAATTAATAATGACCAATGTTGTTAAATTTTATGGTTTGATTTTAAGTTTTAAATATTTATTAATTTAAGTATTTTTAATTAAATTTTTATCAAAAACATTATTCTAAGTACTTAATATTTTTTATTTTATCATTAAAATGGTGTGGTTATTATTTTTTTTCGTTTTATTTCTAATTCGTCGATCAACTTACATTCTGTCTCTACTTTGTTTTAACTCCATCAACTTTTTATCTTTGATTTTATTGTTGAAATTTTTTTTCAATTTTTTTTTCTCATTCATTGGAGTTGTAATTTTCTTTTTCTGCAAATTTTAAAACGTATATTCATAATTTTTCTATACTATGTCAAAAAGACAATTTAACACTAAAAATATTATGATATATTTAATTTAATGTTATTAAAAAAAGGACAACACCTGTGTTTCCTAGTTTAACTAGTGGTGTGGTCTAGTTTCACTAGTTTTTTTTATTTATTTTTTATAAGAAGAGTGCTGTTGATAAATAACATTTTTTCGAACACATTCTTTCTCACATTTTATTATGGAAATATATTAAATACACGTTCACTTTTCTTAACTTTTAATTAATCATGAAGAATAATATTGTATAAAATATAATAAAGTGCACTTAATATTAAGATCGAATGTCTGCATTATACTTTTACTTAGACATTTAATTCCTTGGTATTTTTAATGTAAAAATCACAGTAATTTATATAATATAGAAAATAAAAAACATAATTATGAAATGATAGGATTAATGAGTATATCTTTATTTACTTTATAGTGTTTAATGCTCGCATTTAGATTGTATTTGAGAGTAAAATTAGATTAGGTTTGCATCACTATATGAAAATAGACATTAATTAGAATCATTGTTTAAATCTATTTTTTAGATACATTTTATTCTTTTTTTATATTGACCATATGTAAATATTATGGACTTTATTAAGGATAATGCAGATGAAGAATTACATGGAATTGAAGTCTGGTAAATTTTGTCAAGGACTATAGAGTCTCATCTTTCACATCAATTAGACAGTCTTTCCAAAATATCGAAGTAATAACCAAAATATTTTAATCTTATACGAGGACATTCTCTCAATTTATGCTATTAAAATTCTTCCTTAAAATGTGCCATAAACTGAGCAAATATCATTCAAATACATTATTCAAGTAAATATAAATAAAAGTGAAAACGAGATGTGAAAGTGATTGGGAATTAGAACATATGCTTAATAAGTTGAAACAGAAAAAAGGAAACATTCAATAATTGTCAAACAATATCCTGAGACAGATTTTGAATTCAATTTTGTGCAAAAAAAAAACGAATATTATAAAAGAAACCTCATTAGAATGGGGGGAATTGAAGAGTCCCACAACACACTCAAGACTTAGTTTGCTTAATTATAATCAATCTCTTGTTTGCTTAGTTTAAGAGGTAGAAAATAACCATATAATGAGTAAACACTTGAAGATGAGTAACATACTAAATACGTCAAAAAACACTTGTTTTGTCGATAATATTATGTTGAATTTGATTGACATTTGTTTGATTAATTTTGACATTTGTGTGAGAATTGGATAGATGATAATCTTATGATAACCAATGAGGATTTCATGAAATTGGGAGCCAACCTACTTTTTTTACTCAATCCTCATTTTACTTTATTGTTATTACTAACCTTTCTTGTTTACATATAAGTTTTAAACTTTGTTGCATTGCATTCAGTATTGCATAAGATGATTATGAGTCATTCCAATCAAATTTATATTATCACATCTCTAGTACTAGATGGTCCAACACGGTTGTTAAACGATCTTTACACTAAAATTGAATTTTCTTTTAATTTGATTAAGAAATGATTGTTATCAACGACTCTCCTCTATATTTTAAAAAATAATATATGTATTTTTTTTCATGTACTATAAAGATTTAATTAGATAAATACCTTTTTTTTCATGAAATTTTGTTCTTAGGTATTTTAGATATTTAATTAAATAAACAACAACTTAAATATTTTACTTTTTTTAGTTATTTATTTAACTATGTCTCTTCCTTTCTTGGAAGGACAAAAAAGTGTTTCTTATTAGTGCTTTATCTTTTATTATTCATTTATTCATTCTTTGTAATTCTTACATGAGATAAAAAAAAGTTTTATTAAATTGAAGAGAAATAATGAGAAAATGGAAGTGGTGATGATGAGGTTGAGTTGAATTAGAAGGTAGAAAACCCCAATGGTGGATAGTGTCTTGTTTATAGATGCCCAAGTTTCCGAATTCGCGGTTATAATACTGAGACCATCGATGAGTGTGTTGAATACTCTGAGAAACTATCATCATTTTTTGGCGTAATATGCTTCTTTCAATGCCAGCCATAATCAACACACTACTTGTCTGCTTCATGCTCTGCTTTTTCAAACACAACACACAATCAATCAATCCATTTCAAAACTGCCTTAGATTAACATAACCTCGGAACCATCACATCACCACTTACTTCCATGTAACTACTGTTGAATCTTATCAAAAATATATATTTCATTGCTTTTTTGTACATGTAAATAAACTATAAAATTATTCTTTGTTAATATAAAATTTTATATATTTTTATTGTTTATCTTGGGCATTTGAATGTCTAAGTTTTTGTAGGTTTCACTTTCTATTTAAGATCACTATGAACTATTGAAGTCATATTAGTGATTCTTCAAAGGTATCAAAATCTCTCCCCCCATCAAACTTCCCTCCAAAATATAGTTATATATATTTAAAATTATGTAAAAGTTTATTCAAATCATAGTTATTTAGTGAAGGGCGTGAAATATTGGTTAATGATGATGCTAACTTAAGGGCAATTGTTTAAAGTAAAAAATCTTACTTAAAAAAAAAATAAAATAAAAAGATAAATATTTAATTAAAAATATTTATACATATAAAAAATATTTAGTCAATCCAAATTCAAACTCAAGATGGTAGGTGTAAGATTAGGTCATTGGTCAAATTAGGTCAGGACGGGATGATATCAAATTAGTCAAGATCGATCAATGTATGTTGAGTCGGGTTCAAGTCAAATCAGGTTTAAGTCAATAAGAGATAAATCAGGTTAAAGTCAAGTCGAGTTTGGCTTGGCTCAAGTCAAGTTAGGTTGAGAGGAGCCCAATCCATGTTAGACCAAATCGAGTCGAGCCTACATTAGATTGAGTTAGATCGAGTCCAAGTTAGATTGAGTCGAGTGGAGCCTAGGTCAAGTTAGGTTGGGTCGTGACTATGTCAAGTTGGTCGGGTTGGGCCAAAGTTGTCCAAGTTCAAGTCAAGTTTAGTTGGTCTTACGTCATATCGAGTAGTGTCGAGTCATCTCTTGTTAGGATGAGACATGATTAGCCTAAGTTAAACTCATGTCAAGTCAAGCCCATGTCAGGTTGGGTTATGTGGGTCAATCAGTCCGAGTTGGATTAGACCAAGGTAAGACCAAGTTGGTCTATGATCAGGGGTTAGATTAAGTCAAGTCGGGCTCATGTCAAATTGAGTTGGGTTGAACCTAAGTCAGGTTGGAACCTTATTAGGAAAGGTCAAGTTAGGTTGGCCCAAGTCATGAAATGTTATTGGGTTGAGTCCAAGTTAGGCTTGGTCGGGATAGGTCAAATTAAGTTGGATTGAGACAAGTCCAAATTAGTTTAGGTTAAGCCTATGTCAGGTTGAATGCATTAATTCTAACCCATGTCAAGATGAGACTAAGTTGGGTTGGATCCAAGTTAGTTTGAGTCAAGCCCAAATGAGCCCATGTTAGGTTGGTCAGACCTAGTCCATTTAGGAGGTGTCAAATCCAATTAAAGCTTTGTTGGTCGGGCTAAGCTCATGTTAATAAGGGTTAATGTTAAACCAAGTTTGATCTGGCTAAAGTCAAACTGAGTTGGGACAGATTGAGGTCAGACCAAGTTAGCTCAGTTCAAGGTCAAACCAAATTGTACTTGGATCATATCAAGTTCAGTCCAAGTCAAGAAATGTCTAGTCAAGTTGCACTTAAGTCATGCAAGGTTGGACTGGGTCAAATCGAACACAAGTCAGATTGGGTTGAGCTTGACACTGGAAAGTTGGGATGGATCTCAACCTTACAATTAAGTTACAAATAATAAAAATAATTAAGGATCAATTTATCATTATTATAAAATATTTAAAAATTAATTTGTAAGAATTGATTTGTAATTTATAATATTGTAAAGACTTATGTAATTTTGAAAAATATTTAAGAATTAATTGTTTTGGGGCGAGTTAAATTTACTTATATGGACACTAGGATTTTTTCAATTCAATTAGATCAATAATATAAAACTTATTTTAGAAGTAGTTTGAGATTAACTCCAAATTAATAATTTTAGTGAAAAGGTATCTAATGGGTCTAAGAAAATGTTAGTATATTTATTATTTTAAACTCTTAAGATAGTGTAAAGCATAAATTCTCTCAATAGTTTTTTGTTACACTTGGTATTTGAATATAAAGTAATTTGTTTTTCACACGTAATCTCTGTGTTTGATTGTGAACCATTGATCAATAAAACAAAGTTTCGTTCTTCTCTTTCTCTTATTATATTCTATTGTTAAAAATGCAATAATTGATGATAAAAAGGAAAAAATAAAAAAAATCAATAACTAAGACATGTCACCAAATTTAAGATCAAAAGGTTTTTAATAATAACAACTTTATACTATAGAGGATTGAAGCAATGAGGTAAACATATTTCTTTGTCACAAAAAAATAAAAAATCATAAATGAAATTGAAAGTATAATAATTTTACATCTTCAAGATAAAACACACTTAAATTGGTCTATAAATCTTGTTAACCATCAAAATGAACTTCATTAATGGATGATTTATAGATATTTTTAAATCTTAAGATATGTTCAAATATTGTGAGGTTCAGAAATTCAACTTATATAGCATTTGCATGTTTTATTAGTAATTCTAGTGGTTTATGTAAACCAGTGGAATGCATTTTTATTAGAAATTTAGAATGTAACTATAGATATTTAAATAATATGGTGCTATAGATATTTTTAAAATCTTACTTTTTTTAATATTATTATATTAGTTTTGTTGTTGTGGTGCATAGTTGATATTATTAAACGACTAGTAGGTGTTTGGATAATGTACAGAAGAAGATTGTTCACAGCTAGCATTTTATATTTTATATTTTTATATTTTCTTGTTTTTTCTACTTTTCTCAATAATTAATATTCCTATTGATAACTTGTGAAGTGTACCCCACCATCACTATGTCTTCATCTTTCTACCAGTTTAGTTTCTCACTACAAATTTGTTAATTTATTTTTTCTCTTTATTTTATGTTTTTCTATTATCTGTCATTTTCATATCTGTTTTCCTCAGGTTAATCTCATTTTTTTTATAGAAATCAAAATAAAATAAAATTTATTAATATATTTAAGCCTATTTAATATAATAACTAGATATTTTAAAATTTAGGTTTAGACTCAAGTCAGCAATAAAAGAAAACTTAAGTATAATATTTCTTGAGAATTTTAATGGTTGAAAATGATTAAATTATGTTTGATGGATAAAAGTATCTCGATTATAATTATATACATTGTCTACACGTCAAGTAGATAATATGTCACTTTTACTATTTTTTAATGCATTACCACATAAAATAATTTAACAAGAACAATACAGTATTTTGTTTCAATAATTTTTTATTTTAACTCAACAAAATTAGATTATCATCACTTACTTTTAGTAAAAAAAATCTACCTGTCATGTTTTTTAGGAAAAATCTAATCAAAGAATGAAAAAGACATATTTTATGACGTTGGGAGATTTTTTTTTATATTTTATGAAAAAAAACATAAAAAAACTCATTAAATATAAATTAATGTTAAAGATAAAAAACAATTAATTATTATATTAATTAAATTAGATATTATTTTAGAGACTAAAATAATTAATATTTAAAGTAATTATTATTATTAATATATAGTTTCTAAATTAATATCTAATTAATAATTAAAAATTATTTATTAATAATAAAAATTATTTTAAATATTAATGGTTATTTTAATCTTTAAGATAAAAATTAATTTAATTAATATAATAATTAATTATTTTTATCTCTAAAATTAATTTTTATTTAATGATTTTCTCATAAAATATTGAAATAGTATATACAAAATTAGAATTATGTTCTTAAAAGTTTTCTTTGAAGGTATAACTAAACTCATCTTATATACAAAGTTGTATTGTAATTGTAAATATTTAAATAAACAAGTTGGAAGAAATTAGAAAGATAAACAACAAATTAATCTAATAAGTTAAAGATAAGAAAACAAAATTAATCTGAAAAATTGAAGATGGGAAGACAAAAATAGCAGGAATGTAATTGGGTTTAAGATAAAATCAGAGGAGAGGTACCTAACAAAATATTAGGCACTCAATAGAACAAATTTTGTAATAAAAATTCAATTAGAAACATTTAAATTTAGAAAAATATTTAGAACTTAATTAAACTATATAACTATGTCTAAAATGGGTAATTGGAACTTAAAAAAAATGTAATATTTTATTTTTATTAGCAGAAAGAAATGTGAAAATTTAGAGATTTATGAATTTATTGCAAAACTTGAAATCCTCATGAGATATGTGAATTTTTCTTGACACAGGATGACATTGATGAATGAAATGGAGAGAAGGGATACTTTGTGCAGATATCTCTCGTGAACCTTTAATCTTTACACCAAACTCCCAATAGCATATATGGCAATGATGATTCTGTGAATGCACCCCACCATCAATTCAATTTCATGCTGCATATATCAACATAAAAAACTCGCTCATGCTTTTCTCTGCACCAAATGCCTATTTTTTTTCCACAGCTACAATACACTGTAACATGAAAATAAAAATAGGTAAAAAGAATAATAAATAAGAAGAAACACAAACAAATTCATTATGTTGAACGAAAGAATGAGTTGTTTTCTTAAATAATTGTTGTGTTTATGGTTTTCGACTTTGATCTTTGGTTTCAGTTTAAGGTGAGTTATTTGTAAAAGGCACTCCGACGTGTTCAAGTTAAGATTCGAAATTTGGTTGTTCGAGTATTAATTCTTGTAATAAATTTGTACATTTATCTTGTGTGAAGTGCATACTTATAGCATCGTAGTGGGTATCTGATTTTGAGTTTGAAATATTAGAACAAGTTATTGAATTAATCTCGATAATAGAGTAACATTCTGGGTGATAATTATATAATCATGTTGTGTTGATGGATGCTTGTTAAGTCTCGATAAGTGCTTCAAACAGTTAGTCAAATAATTATGTCCCTATGGATCACTTACCTAACTCATTCTTCTTAATATTTTGGAAGCATTAAAACATGTAAACAAATTATAAATAATTATTTTAGATTTTTTTTCATGGAGTTATATAATTTTGTGAAACCTTATAGTATATTTTTTCGCTACAGAAATTTTATCACCTAATATAGTACTATTGTAGAATTTAAATTGTTTATAAATTAAAAAAAAATATTATGTACCGAGAATTTTTATTTACTATACTTTTAGTTTAAACACATTTAGTGTATATATTTAAAGAAATATCAAATCATAAACTTTTATCAATATTACACAATTAATAAAATTTATATAATTTTTTTTCAATCCAACTATATATTAAATTACAGTTTCATTTCAGCATCAATATTCATATTAATTACCTTTTAAATGAAGTCACACTAATATAAATAAATTATTTTTTAATATTTATAAAATATTTATATCAATTTTAATCTATATGAGTGAATTATTAAATACTTTTCTATTAATATAAAATTTGTATATATAATTTATGTAAAAGAACTTTTAATTAAACGTAGAATTTATATATATATATATATATATATATATATATATTCAACGTGTGTGTGTAAGTTTTAAAAACATGATCAATTTATAAAAGAATCATAAATTATGTTTTATATAGCTTTTGAGAACAAAAATACGAATTGGATAATTTGTGATTGAAAAAAATTACAAAAAGTAAGTAGGTATATTTAATTACATAACAAAGATCTATCAAATTTTGTTCAAAATATATTATTTTTTATCTCTTTTCTTAAGATGATTTCTTGTTGGATTGATTGAATGTTTAGGTATAGATGCTTGCATGCGAAGTTTGATGGGTAGAGATTAATCTATGTTACTCTTGGGCCAAAATAACATTTTTAGTTTGTTGAAACGGTACTTGTTGGGTTTCAACTTGGAGTAGTTGAATATTTCAAGTAAATTTAGCTACCTTAAATAACCTAGTTGATGATTTTGATATAAAGTTTGTTTTGTTTGGGAAGGTTTAAGAGAATAATGTTTTGTTACATGAATGAGCTTGAAGTTCTTAGGTTGTATGTGAATTTAAGTTCTTTGGTGCCTGTGAGTTTGAAGTTCATCTGGTATATGTTGAGCCTATAGTTTCACCTGCATGTTGAGTTGGACGCTCTCCAACAGCGTGATTGACTTTGATGATTTTTAATTACATGTTGAGTTTGACGCTTTCAATTGGATGTTGAGCTTGACGTTCTTAAATTACATAATGAGTCCAAATTTTTTGCCTTATATATTGAATTAGATTTATTCCTAATTTGTTTGATCAAAGTTTTTATTTTATTTTAAGTCTTCATGTAAGTTAATTTCTTCCATTGTATTTTAAGAGGGATAATCTTATGAAACGAGAGGGAGATGTGGTTCGAAGTTCAAGATAAGGATAATTTCGTTTCTAAAAGGGTCTATATGCTAGTGCAAAAGGTTCTTTTGAGTCACTAAGTGAGAGTATCATCTGAGTCACTCCAATGAGTCCTTCATTTGATGCCCCAGCTCAATAAAGGCTCAAACGAAGGTTTTGTTTGAGTCGTTTACGTGAGAGTATCGTCTGATACCCTCGCTTGAGCGAAAACAAATGAACTTAAGCAAAGGTATTGTTTGAGCCACTCTATTGAGTGTTTCATCAAATACTCTCGTTCGAGTGAAAACAAATGTGCTTAAGTGAAGGTAGCATTCGAGTCACTTTATTGATTCCTTCATCTAATAGCCTAACTTGAGTGTAAATAGATGTGCTTAAGCATATGTATCGTCTAGGTCACTATATTGAGTGCTTAATCTAATATCCTTGCTCAAACCAAAGTAGATGCGCTAAGCGAAAGTATAATATGGGTTATTCCATCATTTGTATCATCTGATACTCGCTCAACAAAACTATTTTTGGTCAAGTGGAAGTATCTTTGGTGAGAAACTGAATGAGGGTTTATTGTATTATTAGATCACATGTTGGACTCTAAAAGAATGAATAAGAACACATGTTGTAGTATGAGTAAGGATATAATTTAAACTCACTCTAATTCATGTAGTCGAGGTTTGTATATATGAGGTGCTAAAATAAGTTAGATGTTAAATATATGGTGGAAATACATGTCCTTGAAAAGGAACCAATATATATTCTTTGTTGAATATGATTGATATGTGGGTCAATGTTTGATCTGTATGGATGTATGAATGCATTTGATAAAAAGATGATAAATTGAGTTGTTTCTATTTAAGACCTTGTTTTCATTGTTTTCCTTTGGATAACTTTATTAAGAAGTTGACTTTAAGCCTAACTCAACCTCTTAAAATCGATTTATAAGGTGAAGTTTGCATCCACTTATAAACTATGAAATGTCTTAATTTTTAGTTGATGTAAGATCTCCAACAAACTTTTTCTTATGTTTGTTGCTCGTGTGATGACCTAGTATGACTGTATTGTGTATGCAAACAAATCCTGAAACTGCATCTGAACATATATTTCATGATTATGTTTTAAAAAACATATATAGAAATATAACGTATATTATTGGGTTCTCAATACTAACAAAGCAAGAAAAAACAAGAATAAAGTTCAAGAAAACACTTTATCTATAATATAAGGTCTATATGCATAAATTTCTCACTATTTCTAGTGTGTTAACACAATTTATAAAGACTCTCTATATATATATATATATTTACGTCTTATATCGAAAGAATAACAAAAGAGCATTAAAAAAAATCCCGTTAAAATATTTATAACGAACATGTGCTAGGCAGTCTAATTCGTATTAACTCTTTTAGAGAGTCTTCTCCTCCTTCACATCAAATAATCAAAATGTTTAACTTAGTTATTCATATACATTGTACATGATTTAGAACCAATCATTATATATATATTAACTAAAGTTTATTTTTGAATTATTTAACGTTTGATACGTACCCTCCTTTTATTATAGAATAATGTTAGAAAGTAATATGACTTTTGGTCGTAGATAAATTGAATCAAATAATTTATGTGAGTGAGCATGAAACGTTAAATTTATCATTTTACTATATAATAAGTATTTTAAAAGCATCTATGAGAGATAAAAAGTAATCTGATAAAATAATATAGTCAGAGTCTGATTGACAATGGACAAACTACCAGAAAAAAAGCTATAAAACAAGATAAAAGAAGAAGTGAAAAGAACAAAATAAAAGATGAAGCCCCTCACAAAAAGTCTTGAATGGGGGTGGGGGAAAGACCTTAATGACACTTATATTAAGTGAAGAAGATGACACATTAAATAACAACACACCACACTTCAAAAGAAATGCACTTAATGCGACACGATAAAATACGCCTTACAATAATATATAATTTTGTATATTTAATTTTGCTCATACTTTTTTATAATCATATAGTTATAATAGAGTGTGATGTTATCCCACTTAATGGGATTATTTTCTTATAAGAAATTATATGTATTCAGTTTAATATAATTTTTAAAATAATAATAATAATAATAAAAAAGGGAATAATAATACCTGACGATGCTCCGTTTAACCAGGGCATAAAATTCATCCCGTTTTGTTTGTTTCTGTCTTTTCTTCCCAACCCATGTAATAGAATTTTGAAGTCCACCGTTTGTCTTGTAAAGAAAGAACAAAATAAACAGAGTAGAAAAATAAGAGAAATAGATAGATAGATAGATAAAATATCTATTCTTAAATTCCAACGGCCTTCTACACGTTCTACTTCGCCTTCACTCCACACTCAACTCTCACACTCTTTCCTTTCTCTTCCTTTTCCGCTTCTCACACCTCACTGCGTATTTTCCATTTTCGATTTTCGATTTTCCATTTTCCATTTTCCGTTACTTCATTCGTCTCTAAAACCCTAGCACCTTCGCTTCTTCATTCTGCAACTCCACGCGCCAGATCTGCAACCATTAAGCTATGCACACCACTACGCATAGCGCATAGCTTATAGCTTATCCCAAACATGTCCAATTCCGATCCTAACAACCGTAACCGCATGGCTCCGTCCCCGCCGGAGCCCAAGCCAATGCCGCCTTCTTCCTGGGCCAAGAAAACAGGTTTCAGGCCAAAATTCTCTGGCGAGACCAATGCCACCGATTCGGGCCTGATAACCATCCCTCCGCCTAACGTTGATCTCGAGGCCGGTCGCGTTCGAACTCCGGGAACCGTTAACGGCGTCGCACAAGGCGACAAGCCTCCCGTTCCGATTCCGCCGCCGCCTGCCATCGCGAAGAAGCGGAGAGAATCTGACGGCGTGCCGAAGAATTCGGTTCCCAGCACCAACGGACAGGCGGTGCCGGCCGCGGAACAGCCGCAGCCGAGGAGAATGGCGAGGCACGAGGAAGTGGTGGACGGCTTGCCGGTGGATGACGACGAGTTCGTGTCGCGGCACGCGCATATGAAGTACGAGCTCAGAGATTCACCTGGTTTAGGTATTGAAATATTTTTTAATTTCGATTTGAATTATTGAAGGGCTCGTTGATTTGATTCGGTTATTGAAGGGAATTAAAGTATGATTTCAATTTCATATGTGTGTTACTCTGTAGTTCCTATTGGCGTGTACGGTGTTCAGCACTACGTTTCGATATTAGGTTCGTTGGTTCTTATTCCGCTTGTGCTTGTTCCTGCCATGGGAGGCACTCATGTGAGTTGTTTTCATCTGGCTTAGTTTGTGTTTTCGTGTTGTGTGGTGTTTGGTTTTGGTTTTGGTGGCGAAGTTCTTGATGTGTTAGTGAGTGTAGGAGGAAACTTCTATGGTGGTATCGACCGTGCTCTTTGTCTCGGGGGTGACTACTCTCTTGCATATTGCTTTTGGCTCCAGGTTACCCTTGATTCAGGGCCCTTCTTTTGTTTATCTGGCGCCGGCGCTCGCGATAATCAATTCCCCGGAGTTTCAAGGATTGAATGGAAATGTTTGTATCTCTTTCCTTTCCTTTATGTTTAAGAATCTTGGAATTTGATTCCCTGCAGTCATGAATTGCGACTGTTGATGCTAGATGAAGTTCGGATGATTTATATTTTTACTTTCAAGATAAAATATGAGCTGTCTGATTTTCGTTCAACAAAGGGAATCTGACTCCCAGAAGATATTGATTCTGTCTGTATATTGGTTTTGTCTATAACAAAGTTGTCGGGTGTTGCAGCAGTTTCTAATTTTGTTTAGTTACTCATTAGTTGGGAGTTTGTGAATGATTGGAAAAAATAGATGATGAAATTTATTTATCAATTTGCAGAAATTCAAGCATATAATGAAGGAGCTCCAGGGGGCTATAATTATTGGTTCAGCTTTTCAAGCTTTACTTGGATATACTGGACTTATGTCACTGTTAGTAAGGTATGGTTTTGGGATTTTCTCAATTTGATTGTTTTTATTAGTTTTTACATATACACACTTCAATTTTTCACTAAACTGAATAATTGTGCATTGATGCAAGTGGTGTGCTAAAGGCTGAGAAATTCACGTTACAGAATCGTAGACGTAGCAATGGAACCTAGACAAAAATTTTGGAGGGGCAAACATACTAACGCATAAGATTTCATTTCTTAGTTTTTTTATTATATTTAGGCGTGACAAATCGAACCATTTATCCATCCAATTCATTCACAGGTAAATTCATTCATACAGTTTACAAAATGAACATAAAAAATGGATGGGATCCAACCCATCCATTTAATTTTATGAATGACTAATGATTCATCTATTATTATTCAAAATCTAATGGATCCTTTAATAAATTCTTAATGAATCAAAATTAACTTACCTATTTTTTTTCACATTTAAATCTTTCTTAGATTTAATTTTTAAAATATTCAAAAAATATATATATTTTTTTTCAAAAAATATATTTTAAAAAACATATGACTAATTTCAATTACATTGATTGTTAACTTGTTTTTATACTCAATTTATTGTGAACTATATCAATGAGACATTCACTCATTTTTTTAATGAAAGCAAATGCATTATTGGTTATTGAATAACATAAGTAATTTTGGAAAACAATTCATTGAATTATGACTATGAGTAGTTAAATTAATCACGCCTTATAAGTTTTAATTATGTGAATATTTCTGAAATAAAACTAAAATTGTGACATTATTATTAATTTAAACTAACCAATTCAGCTACTTTTAAACTAAGTATTTGTTTTTTATATATAGAACTAAATGTAGTATTATTTTTGTGGATGAATTGGATATCCATTCATGAGAAAATTGTTAATGAATGACTTAGAAGAACAATTTTTGTCAAATAGAACATGGATGAATCGGATTTTTTTAAATAAATCAAAATAAGTTAACAAATTAATGTTATCTGATTCATCTAGTTTGTCACTCCTAATTATATTTAATGAGTTACAAACATATCGAAGGAATACCAAGATTATTGACAGTGTGGGACTTCATACATGAATATTTATGAATGTGTTAATGTTTTTAAAACTGGACCATTCATTAAATTGCTCATGACGCTAGTTCAAGGTTCAATGGTTCACTCATAATCAAAACAGTATTAACAAAGTAATATGTAAAATAGTATTAAAGAAATATGATATCAGAACTTATAACACCAAAAATACAAACAAAATATCATTCAAAAGTATAAAATCCTTAGATTTAAGTTTTAACAAACACAAGTGCACAGAATGTTCATTAACAAATAGCAGGTTTACATGTAAAATAAAAAGGCAAATACCATTTTTTTCTTTTGTTTTTTCCTCACCTTTTAATGGAACAATGAAAATGGCATCATATTAAGCATTTTTCATTAACCCACAATAAATCAATCTTTCGGTGTTTTGACCAGTTTTTCTTTTCTTTGACTGATTATTAGGTACATGATTTAATTTAGAGAATACACTAGATTGACATTCCAGTAATATATATATATATATATATGTATATGCAAAGTTTGCATTATCCTGACCCTGTTGTACCTTGTATTTTTTGAAAAAATTCTGTATCCCTGATGTAATAATGATCATACTAGTTGAGCTAACTCCTGTCAGCATTTCTTATAATAAATAATAGAAAACTCCAACACTAAATAAGGTTATATAAAATTTAAATAGATCTATAATAATATTAATATTGGCGTTCTCATGCTAACAATCACTAGATGATGATTTATGTAGATCTAAAAAAATTCTCCTCTTCTGTTAAGAATGAAAGTGTAAGTGTAAGTCTCACATTGAGTAAAATATCTTAAGGTTTTGGGTTGGATTGAAGATGGTATCAATCCCTATGTGAGTTTGACTAAGATCTTATTGTTGTTAAATCTCTTTGATGAATTTCCCCTTGAAAGACTCAACATCTTCCATAATAGAGTTGGTGAATATATTAACCAAAAATAGCTAGATAAACAATGTTCTTTTGAATAGTTTATGAGTACTTTTAAAAGTATGGAAATGATATATTTTTCTTTATTGTTAACTAAGGTTATTATCTAATTTTATAATTAGCTGTTTTATAGTATGGATACTGTCAATTCCCATAATTAAGATGCTGAGATAGTTCTTCCATGAAAAAGTGCTTTTTGTTCAAAGCTTTGGGTATACCTTGTTTGAATATGATTCCTCCAACCAATCCCAGTTATACACATCCCCCTTGATGTTTTATGCAATATGAAACTATGTCCTTTGCCTTTTGTCAGAACTTAAAATTTAAATCCTTTTGTCACAAATTAAAATTAAGTCACTTCATTACCTGAGTTGACTACAATAAAAACATCAAATTGCAGTCTTACTTTCTGTTCAGTACAGTTGACAATGAGCCTCATTTTATGTGTTTCCTTACAGGTTAATCAATCCTGTAGTTGTAGCCCCTACTATTGCTGCAGTTGGCCTTTCATTCTACAGTTATGGTTTCCCATTAGTTGGTACATGTATTGAGATTGGTGCAGTTCAAATATTAGTGGTTATTGTTTTTTCTCTTGTAAGTTTGTTTAATTGGCCTTGAGTGTTTATTTCTTTTAATATGGATTCACTTATTTATTCTTTATTAAAAAAATCCTTGAGTGTGTATAGTATTGCTTGGTGCCTGGACTAGAATTTGTAATCTGTTATTTCTTTATTTCCACAGTATCTTCGTAAGATATCTGTTCTTGGGCATCGCATATTTCTAATTTATGCAGTAAGTAATCTTACGTAACTCTTTGGTACTTGAAATTAAATTTTGTGCTGTAGCAAATGATTTCTGTTTTCTTTGCCTAATTGCCAGGTTCCTCTGGGACTGGCAATTACATGGGCATTTGCTTTCTTGCTGACTGAAGCCGGAGCTTACAGCTACAAAGGGTGTGATATAAATATACCTGCCTCAAATATGGTTTCAGAGCACTGCAGAAAGCATTTTTCAAGGATGAGGCATTGTCGGGTTGATACATCTCAAGCATTGGTATCCTCTCCATGGTTTAGGTTTCCTTATCCACTACAATGGGGTACTCCTGTCTTCCATTGGAAAATGGCTCTTGTAATGTGCGTGGTTTCCTTAATCTCATCAGTAGATTCGGTGAGTTTCTTGTCTTTCTCTGTTTTGGTTCCTAGGCTGTATTTTATCTTACTCTGAATATGTTGATCACCTGACATGTTATTTTCGAAAAAAAAAAACTAGTTATCTACAGTGCCCTTGTAGAATCTTTATAGCCATTTCTAGTAATATTGTATTTATAAGGCTGCTCTTATTCTGGGATGTGGTACAGGCTTTGATGGGAAATTGTGATTTGGATCTACCACCAACTTCATAACTATGTTCTATTATACTGTATTCACAAGACTGTTCTTTTTCTTGGATGAGATACAGGCTTGATCGGAAATTATGATTTGCACCCACTTCTATGTTATACGTTTAATAAAAATATTCCTTTGGAGGGTAAAATATGAACCTTGCATAAGCTATTGTAAGTTAATTTTTAATTGAATACTTTGTCAACGAAGGTGAAAAACTTTTGCTATTGAAATTACACATTATCGGATCCAAGCTTAAAATTCATGATTTTCATCTTGTCATTTTTTTATATGATCAACGTCTTTTCTTGTGACCGTTGTCTTTTAACATCAAGCTATTACCAAGTGTAAGGTGAGTAATGTTGTATTGGTTCTATCTCAAGACTTAGGAAATTACTAGATCAATGAGAATAACTATTTAATTGCTAAAGTCTTAAGAATTTTGATGCTGCAAGGTGGTTATCAAATAAAAATATGTCTTGATCTAGTTGAGAACAACTGTAAATGATATGTTCCTTGTATTTTTCTCTGTATGCAGGATTATAAGAAATCATTGTACTGTGTCGTTGATATTCATTTACTTTTAATCTTTGCAGGTTGGCACCTTCCATGCATCTTCGTTATTGGTAGCATCCAGACCGCCGACTACAGGAGTTCTTAGTCGAGGCATTGGTTTGGAAGGTCTTTCTAGTATCTTGGCTGGTCTCTGGGGAACTGGAACTGGATCTATAACTTTAACCGAAAATGTTCATACAATTGCTGTGACTAAAATGGGGAGTCGCCGGGCAGTTCAACTGGGTGCATGCTTTCTGATAGTGTTGTCTCTTGTGGGTAAGTTTCTGTATTTTTTCTGTGGTTGGATCTAGTCTAAATTTCTTCAGAAGTACACTTATTATGAGCATTGAGTTACTTGGTTGAAAAGCTAATTTGGGTTCTGTAGTTTGTGGTATTACTTATCATGCAATTTATTTGGTTTCCCAGTGATTCTGAAATTTCATTTTTCTGGTCTGCTGCATTTAGTACAATTATTTTGTGTGAAACATATAATGTTTGTCAAATCATTTCTGGAAATCAAGCTTCCAGTAGAATTACGGGCTGTAGAATAAAAAAATTGCATTAGTGTAGTTCATTATGATGTCCAAACTAAAGTCTAAATCTAGTCTTATGTAAGTTATTGTCCAAACAAATGGCTACGCCATTTGCACTTTGATCAATGATTTCCCAACAAGTGAATAAAGAAGTATGGCTTTTGGGGCCAAAATTGTTTAGTGCAAAATTTCCAAATATATCAATTCGAGGAATGTTAGAAAAATCGGCCAGCAGTTGGGAGGGGGGTTGAACTCAATTGGGATTTAAAAAATTTCAGAGAATTATTTCCTTTGAATCAAATGGTTTCGATGATCAACAAAGATCTTTTCTTTTCAAAGATTGTGATGTATGAGGTATTGAAATCAATGCACACTTTCAGCTATTGCAGTATCAGGTTTAAAAATCTTGTTAAAGATTTTAAAGAAAACATGCCATATGCCCCAAGCTTATGGGTTCAAGGGATAAAGAGAAAGTAATATAATAAGATTTTTAACTTGGTTCACTTGGTCTCTCAATCGATTAGGATTCCACTAAATAAGCTAGTTGCTAACTTATTGGCCTTACAAAGCACTCTCTTAAAGTTATTTTAATCCATTAAATTGCACAAATCTTTTCTTCAAAACTAGGCATTTTAACATTAAAATCTTTATAACAGATTAAAGCTGGCAGCAAATATAAAGGCTTGGAGACTATCTCCTCTCTATATGATATTATTTCGACAAAAGATCAAATAGGTTTTTCTGAGAAAAATAAAGTTCTTCTACAACGGTCTAACTTCTTTTCAAAAGATCGTCATATTTTCTGTGCATAAAGATCAAAGAAGTTCAACATCCTATGCAAGATTAGTCATTTGTTTTTTGGTAAAACGTTTACCCAAATGATGTTGTTCTGAACTTTTTCTTTTGCATTGTGGGTTTGTTAATCCTTGACACAAGGGTTGTGTTGAGGTGTATAGCTTATGGTAGAGTTTAATAAGTGGGCTTGAAAGTGTTCTTGTCCTGTTCTAGAAACTTTCTTGGTTGGCTTTTCTAAGTTTGCATGTGAGGTATGTTTGTAAAAGTTTGAAAATTTAATGGAATCATACTTAGCTGATTAGAAAATTGGATGTTCTAGAGTTAAACGAACCAGTACAAAAGTCTTTGTATATTCTTTCCTTTTATCTCTCTTGAATTCATACTTTGATGCATACGGTATGTTTTCTAAAAATTTGAATTTAGAGCTTGATACTTTAATAGCTGAAACTGTTTATTGATTTCATGATCTCATCCCTTACAATCTTTGAAAAGCTTTTACTTTTCCTGGTACAAACTGATCCCTCCCTTGTCAGATTTGATACTGATGTAAAAATTACAAGTTCTGAATAATTAGGTTATCTGTTAAGTGTGCATGGAGTAATGAGCAAGCATAGGGCTTATGAAGGCAATTGATGACATCAGAGTTGAGTGTGGAAGTAGATAAACTGTGTTAGAGAATATATTCAATGTGAAACACATTGAGACTATATATTTGTGAGTGGTTTGCGCCTGATAGCGGGTAGCATGATAGACCCAACAAAACTCATTAGAATAGATTTTAATACCATATTAGGAAGTGAATTTTAAGCCTAACTTAACCTCATAAAACTGGTTTATAAGATGAAGTTTGTACTTATTTATATACTGTGATTTGACCTTATTTCTAGTCAATGTAGAATCTCCAGCACATTGTTTAACAACTAGATTCCCTGATTTTTTACTCTCCCTCACACATAACAACCGTTACCCAGACTTGTAATATATATTTGTGTTACCATTTAAGGTATGACTAAGCAGCTTTATGTTTTTAACTGTGCTCAATAATGCACTAAGAGATGCTGGTTTTTAAGTTAAGGCGAACTATACAGAATGTTAATAGTGAAAGAAGCGGTTGTGATGCTAGAGAATCTCAACATTGCTTAGGTTGTACGCATTAATATGGTTAGATGATTTTGCAACCTTTAATATTCAGTTTACCCTGCATTTAGAAATGATTTTCCTAAGTTGCATAGTTCCAAATTACTAACTACTATAATAATTTATTATGATTGCAATGTTATTTTAGCATCATCATGAGACATGCAAATAACTCTAAAGACTCAATTATATTTGAAATTGTGTTGGGTTTGATACATGTTTGACTGACCCAGCTGCTTTTGAGGTATCTGTACTTCATATTTCGTTGCAGCCAAATGCTTCAATGGGGCTTTATCTAACTGGTGGCTAGTTAGCCCTTTTGAACTGATGATCTAGAGCGATTTCTATCTTTCTTCCGAGAGATAGAACCTTTCTTGCTTTCAAGTGATAGCTATTGACATTGCATAAAATCTCAATTCTAAGGGAAAAAGTGGTTTGAAGCTTCCCTGAGATACTTTCTCAGTTCTCCTATCCATATTTTTGGCATATGAGTGGTTATTCATAACCGGTGTTATCAATGGCAGATGGTTGAATATGGTGAAAGGCCAAAGTTCCGCCATATAAACATGCCACATTGTGTTCTATTATGCCACCATAGTAGGCTTGACTTCACGAGTTGTCTGTGGCAGTTGGCAAAAAATCTGGCATGTCTCTGCCATTTAACCACAGTGTTGCTCACTAAGTGCATCAATCTTCATAGAAACATTAAATAAGCTTTGATTTCTTGGATGTCTGCATTCATTTTTGTGACCAAATAAGTCTTAATACAGTTAGGCGTGTGATTTATTCAGTCTGCTTTTGCTGTCTTTTCTTGTGCCCACTTAATATAGTTTTGTAGTTTTATGCTCTCATCATCTGTAAAACAACTCTTACAAGTTATCCGTGTTTAATTTTGCTTATGCCGCACAACAGGTAAGGTTGGAGGATTCATTGCTTCAATACCTGAAGTTATGGTTGCTGGTCTCCTCTGCTTTATGTGGGCAATGCTCAGTGCATTGGGCTTGTCAAATCTACGCTATAGTGAGGCTGGAAGCTCACGCAATATCATCATAGTCGGGTTATCACTGTTTTTCTCTCTTTCCATACCTGCTTACTTTCAACAATATGGCATCTCCCCGAATTCCAACCTGTCTGTGCCAAATTACTTCCAGCCCTACATTGTGGCTTCTCATGGGCCTTTCCACAGCAAATATGGAGGGGTATGCCTGTGTCTTTATGTTTTACTATATGGTGCTTGAATTTGTGTCAAATTTTCAGAAAAGATAGAGTAATCCAAAGGCCACTTTCATTTCTTTAGATGGGTGTGGCTCCTCATGAAACTGTCATTACATATTTATCTCCATGATACTGTGAATGGACGTTGAAACTACCAATTTCTTAATAGGGAGTAGGTATTTGGTTTCTTATTGTAAGGCCAAAAATGCCTATTACTCCATAGTTTTGACTAAATATTCATGATGTGGTGAAATTGTTAAGCTAAAAAGTAATTATGTCTCTGGAATTAGTATTGATTATTTTTGTTATTTTAACACTTGAATGCTGGTTAAAAATCACTGTTACTCCTTTGTAGAAACTTTACTTGTGTTGCAATGTAGGTTTGTCTAAAAGAGCACTTGTTAATCCTTTTGCAGTTGAACTATGTCTTGAACACGCTTTTGTCGCTCCACATGGTGATAGCATTTCTTGTGGCTGTTATTCTGGATAATACCGTACCTGGCAGTAAGCTGGAACGTGGGGTATATGTTTGGTCCGAAGCCGAGGTTGCTAGAAGAGAGCCTGCTGTCGCTAATGACTATGAGTTGCCCTTGAGAATTGGTCGGATTTTCAGATGGGTGAAGTGGGTTGGCCTGTAATGTAGAAGAACACTTGTTTTTCTTTGGTTGACATATTCACTTTATTAAATACTCTCTCAACTGCTTAAGGAACCTTAGCAGTGATGGAGAGTAATAGGTGATGCATTTTACAGTGCTAGTTTGTACACATTGGGATTTGTTGGGGCCTATTTGTGTTGTAATTTATTAGATTAACCTTATAGCTAGTTTCTTTATTCATTCGACATCTCCAGGTGTAGTTTTTTTCCTTGCATAAAGCCATTTTGAATGTATATATAATTTCCTTTTTGTAGTTTTATCAAGCTTCATTTGCAATTCCTAGTTGAGACTAGCTATATATAATTATAATTAGAATGTAAGCATAGTTAGTAAGTAATCACGAAAAATAATGCATCTTCAGGACAACGGAAGGTTTGTGCTGTTCTCGTCAATATCTCTCTAGTTTAATGTTTTCATTGCGTGAACAATCTGTAAGAATATAAACGCATCTCATTTTACACTGTTATTCAAATCAATTGCCAAAAAGTTGTAAAGTGATGCAAGCCTATGTATTTATTTGCTAAAAATACGGCTCCAAATAATTAAAACTAATTCATAACCAAATCAATTTGAATAATTTTAATCCCATCTTAGTAGTTTGATTTCATATTTAAATCCATTTTTTATATTTTAAATTCAATCCCATTAATTGGATATTGATTGAAACATTGTTTGGACTTACAAAATCCAAATTGACTGTCCATTCCAAGACATATAGTTTGGTTAAGATATATTTTGGTTGGTCTTGTTGAGAAACATCTTTAGTTTTTGTATATGGTTCTGTTTAGTTTGAGCTTTGTTGAGGAATCATTGTTTAATCCTCTCGTATACAAAATATTTATGTAGGTCATGAATGAGACTCTTCCGCCCATTTATGTAGGTCATGAATGGGACTCTTCCACCCATTTATTATTCTTTTGTTGTTTGTTTTTTGATCTTTGGCTAACATTAGAATTTTTAGGTTAATTTTGGTCGGGATATCTTTTCGTTGGCCTCAATTAAAGCATCACCAACTCATCTTTCGTTGGGTTGTTAATGAAAATGACTTAATATTTAATGTACGTTATTATTTGTTCTATAAATAATAATGAGTCTTTACATATCATTACTATTACTAAATACATATATTTTATTATTATATTTGTTTAACCTATTTCTTATGAAGATTATTATATACAATTAAGAGAGAAAAATAATTTATTAATTGTCTATCTTTTTAGGAAAATATATTAATATAGAAAAGAAATAATTCTTGATTCACATTACCTTTTAAATTAATGCTATTCTCAAATAACAAAAATTTGCTAACAAGAAACTGATGATCGATACAAGAAATAACTTTGGTGAGAATATTCATAACTTAAAACTAAGTATTGATATGAGTGATTGATGTGATATGGTCATCTTAAGTCTCACGAACAAATGTTTGGATCGTTTTTACAACACCAAAATTACAACAACATGAATAACACTTGTATTGGAGCATAAAGAGGCATTGGATCTACTTGAGAAAATCCAAGTTCATCCAAAAGACCACAAAGTCAAATTATTTCAAAATAAATAGTAGACATGGTGCAATACTTTGATTTAGTAAATAATATAGAGATTTGTGTTTACTTCTCACTTTTCCATGAGATCAACGAGAGCCAAGAACTATGTACCTACTATTGATCGATTATTGAGGTTTTTTTAACTATAATTTTTTTTTTTACCAAGGTGAGATTGCTTTTAAAAAAATTATAAATTTAGGTAAGTTGTGTCAACTTGGCACGACTTAATATGAAGAAATCGTGCTAAGTTGGCACGATTCTTATCACGTCAACTTGGCACGACTTTGTCCACGTCATAATTTTTTTTTCTTTTTTTGACTTAAGTTTTATTTTTTAAATAAATACATATTATTAATTATTTAATTATAATTAAAATTGAGTGGTGAGTTATGTAATATTTGAAATTAATGCTATTCTCAAATAACAAAAATTTGCTAACAAGAAACTGATGATCGATACAAGAAATAACTTTGGTGAGAATATTCATAACTTAAAACTAAGTATTGATATGAGTGATTGATGTGATATGGTCATCTTAAGTCTCACGAACAAATGTTTGGATCGTTTTTACAACACCAAAATTACAACAATATGAATAACACTTGTATTGGAGCATAAAGAGGCATTGGATCTACTTGAGAAAATCCAAGTTCATCCAAAAGACCACAAAGTCAAATTATTTCAAAATAAATAGTAGACATGGTGCAATACTTTGATTTAGTAAATAATATAGAGATTTGTGTTTACTTCTCACTTTTCCATGAGATCAACGAGAGCCAAGAACTATGTACCTACTATTGATCGATTATTGAGGTTTTTTTAACTATAATTTTTTTTTTTACCAAGGTGAGATTGCTTTTAAAAAAATTATAAATTTAGGTAAGTTGTGTCAACTTGGCACGACTTAATATGAAGAAATCGTGCTAAGTTGGCACGATTCTTATCACGTCAACCTGAAGTCATGTCAACTTGGCACGACTTTGTCCACGTCATAATTTTTTTTTCTTTTTTTGACTTAAGTTTTATTTTTTAAATAAATACATATTATTAATTATTTAATTATAATTAAAATTGAGTGGTGAGTTATGTAATATTTGAAATTAATTTGATAAATAATTTTTTTTATGGAGGAATATTTGTTGTTGGTTAATTTAGGTTGTTAGTTGAATAAAATAAATGAAGGCATAAATACATAGGTAAAGAAAATGAGGGAATTAATGATCAAAGTTGAGATTAAATTTTATTATCAAACTTGTCTGTGCGGACAATTGCTTCTATTGAGACATTCAATTCTACAATATGACATTTTTTTGGCTTATTTGGAATTGAATCATCCATTTCGTTACAGATACGTTGAGTGATAGGTCTTCCTGATTGATGTCGATGCATCATGGGGTCAGGTAACAAATTCGATCCCATGTAAGTATACCAATAATCCTTATTTCAAAATGGATTAAATTGGACCTCATAAGCCTTGAAAATATTGTGGAGACTGTACACTAGGATCTCATAATGAAGCCAATATCGATGATGACGAACATATCACTGATGATCCTCTTCCACCTCCACTTTCGTATGATCATCACCCTCCACGAAGACCTCAACGACAAATATGAAGATCACATTGTGACACGTCTTCCCATAAATAACTTACTTCCAATAGTTCAACTTTTTATTTTTATTTTATATATTGTAATGAATCTTACTAATTTGTCTAGTTATAATTAATCTCTTCTCATCATTACATGTTCTATAAAATCATTACTTCCCAAGGTATTTATTTTCCAAATCCACAACAATAATTCTCTATTTATTTTCCAAATACAATAAATATTCTCATTTCTCTATTTATTTCCAAATGCAATAACAACTTTCTTCATATTTTTTATTAATCACATAACCAAATTAATATATTACATTACCGTCAAACATGATCCATGCACGATAACCCAACTTTTTGTCACTTAAAACTAACACCCTTAAAAAATTATTTATCAAATTAATTTTAAATATTACATAACTTACTACTCAATTTTAATTAATTTCAAATGTAATTAAATAGTTATTAATATATATATATATATATATATTTAAAAACAAGAAAGTTTTATAAAAAAAAGAAAATTTTTATGACGTGGACAAAGTCATGCCAAGTTGGCAATGCCTTGAGCTTGACGTGGCGGAAATCGTGCCAACTTGACACGAGTTCAAGTGAGTTCAGGTTGATATGGCCAAAATAGTGCCAAGTTGGCACGACTTCTTTATATGAAGTTGTGTCAGATTGACATGATTTACCCAAATTTGTAATTTTTTTAAAAGTAGCCCCATTTTGGTAAAAAGCAAAAAAAGAACCCCATGGTGGTCAAAAACCCGATTGTTGAATACTAAGACACTTAACCCAATCAACATCACTATAAGCAATTACTTTAAGAGTTATCCCTATGGGAAAGAATAGACGTTGTTGGGAGGTTCTTTTCAAGTAGTGAATTATACAATGGACCATTGTCAAGTGTATATGATGACCACAATGCATAAATTGACTCACTTGTTGCATGATAAATGATATGTGAGATCCTGTGATGGTCAAATAATTAAGACTACACACAATATATTGGTAAAATAAAAGATCTAGAAAAAGATCACCCTCATCATGGTGATATTTAACATTAACTTCAAAAGGAGTATCCACCAAATTAGCTTATTGGATGTCAACCATAAAAATCAAGTTTAAGGTATATTTATCTTGATGTAGAAATGTACCTTTGTTGGGAGAATGAAACTCAAGACCAAGAAAATAATGCAAGTAATACCTTTATATGAAATGTGATTTGTACTTTTTGTTTAAGTTCTTTGACGAATGTCTAATCAAAGTCAATAATAACCATATTGTTAATATAAGGAAGTAAAGAATAGTCATATTTACTCTGAGTAGAGGAGAACATGGATAATGTAACAAAAGTTATTTATACTTTGGGAGCTTGGTTAAGATCATATAAGGAGTGTTTGAGCTTGCACATACCAACGAATCAAGCGAAGAGACCCTGAAGAGGATCCATGTAAATAACTTTAGTGAACTCAATATGAAGAAAAAAATTCTTCACATCCATTTCATGAAGAAACCATCCATTTGAGGTAGTTATAAAAAGGAAGTTCTGATAGTTTTCATTTGGGAAACAAGTCTAGATGTCTCATCATGATCAATCCTATATTTCTACTTGTTACCTAAGACAATTGATCTAGATTTGTAATGGTTAAGAGAACCATTCAAATTTAGTTTCACATGATACACCCATTTGCAACCTATGGGTTTGATATTAGGAGGAAAAAGGACAATATCTCATGTCAAATTCTCCTGAAAGGTCTGAAGTTCATCATTCATAGTTTTTAGCCAACATACATATTTATGTAATTAACAAGTAGGAATACATGTGATAGAGAAAGAAATAATCAAAGAAGTATAGAGGAATCAAACATGTATGATAATCAATGAATTCTTAAGGCATTCTACTATATCGTTGAGGTACAACTTGTACAAGAACAAAGACGAATTAGCTTCAGAAGGAGGATGTGATCATGCAAACTTTTTTTTTTTAACATATGGATGCCTAGTTTGAAAGATTTAATAGATGGAGACAAGGTGGAAAACTTAGGAAGAATAACAACATGGTTCAAAGTAGGAGAAAAACAAGGAAAGAAGAACTAATTATCAAAGAATTCAAATTTTTGAAGATGCAGAAAGGATGGTTAGAAGTATCATAACACATGAGATTCTTATGAAAGTGATTATACCTAAAAAATGCACATTGAACATATTGTGCCCCCAAGCTTATGTTGTTTAAGCAGAGTAAATGGACAAAAACATACACAATTAAAAGTATGTAAAGTACTTAAGGAAGACAATTGATCAAGAGAACAATGGTGGAAAGAGAGGCTTGGACAAACAATGCATGTGTTACATCAAGTAAGTGACAATTCTTATGTTTTGCAATGCCATTTTGTTGAGGAAAATTGGGGTAAGAGCATTGAAACACAATGCCTTTTTACTAAAGGTACTCCTGAAACATGTATTTACTACCAAAGTCAGAGCAAAATATTTTAGTACTAGTTTAGCATTGAGTTTCAACATATGCCATATATTGTTTTAAATATGGAAAACTTGGCATATTTATATCAAAGAAAATATACCCAAATAAAATTATTATAATCATCAATAAATATAACAAAATATTTGACCTTTGAATTGAATAAAAATTGAACTTGCAAAAATGATATTATTCTAGTAAAGAATCTTCTCTGAGGAATCTTCCTTGGAAGAGGAACCCTAGTTCAAATTTCTTAAAGAAACTTGGAAAATGTTGAATTTTCTAAGTCTTTTGCTACATCAGAGGGCGCTCCCATCAGAATTGAATGCTCAAATGTAACAAAAATACTTATATTGAGCATGTAAAGTCACAAGAGACTTATCCCAAACATCATTATGAATAATTTCAAAACAAGAGGAACCATAATGAGAATTAGATGGAAAAATAAGAGTTTTCTTTTAGCAACAAATTTGCAATATATAATTAAAAAAAACACAAAACATATACAAATTTTTTTTATCAACAATAAAAAATAAATAAATGGGAACCACTTCAGGAGTGGTTCAACCCTTATACAGAAAAGACACCTTACTAATCGCCTAGCTAAGACCCAAATACAACCAAGAAAAACACCTCAAGGCATTAGGGAACTAACCTCATACAGGCCAGAGGGTTCAATACCCATCGGAATAAGAAAAGGACATATACCGTGATTTTGCATGGAGCCAAGACCAAACCTTCACCTGCACCAAAGCGAACACTTCAAACGCATCTACCACTCCCCTATTAAAAATGACACAATTCCTGTGTTTCCAGATTTCGCTCACAACACCAACCCAAATTGCACCCCAAACATCATTAACTGAAACTGAAGCCTGACTCAACCTAAATTGTAAGAAATTTGACATAGGGTCCTTGTGGATTACGTGCGACACTTCAAGCCACCCAAAGCAAAGACTCCAAACACGCCATGTAAAACTGCAAACAAAAAACAGATGACTGGAAGACTTTTCCTCCTTCCCACACAAACTACACAAGGAATTTTCAACCACCACCCCACGCCTTTCCAAGTTAACCCTAGTAGCAATCTTATTTTCCAACACCCTCCAAGCAGTGAGCAGAGCAAAAGGCAAGACTTTACACCTCCACAACAAACTGAAAACTGGAGAGAACTCCCCATCACAAACCCCCCTTACCTAATCATAGGCAGAGTTAACTGTAAAAGTCTGAGGCCCCCCAGCCTTCCAAATCCAACTATCCACCTCCCTCAAAACAAATTTCACCCCATGCAACAGCTGAAACAGCTGATCTGCCATAGACTTCTCCTAGTCGAAGAAGGGTCTACGCCAGACAAGATGCCAAGCCCAGACACCATTAGCCCATAACCCAAGCTCATCCACCTTTGCATCTTTGGTCGAGCTAGGAGAGAACAATCTCGGGAATACTCCCTTCAACGCCCCGCAACTCAACAGCTATCCTTCCCAAAAGAAATAACCTTTCCATCCCCAATTTTCCACTTAAAACCGTCTTCAAAACTTCTTCCCCATCCTTCCGAAGCCCACACCTCCTTCAGATCTTTCCACCAAAGGGAGCCCCTACTGATATTTCCATCCTCTCTCAAGCTTCTCCAACCACCATATTTAGAAACAAGAATCTCTTTCCGCAATCCTCCCTTATCCGCACCCAACCTCCAAATCCACTTTCCCAACAGGGCCAAGTTAAACGTCCTAAGGTCAATGATTCCGAGAACCCCCACATCACGAGGCTCGCACTCCTTTTTCCAAGAGACCCAAGCTATCTTCCTTATATTTCACAGCAAACTATATTTAAATAAGACACAAGAACCAAATAAGAACTAAAACAATTTCTTAGACTAGGTGAGGAAAAATGGAGATGACGAGGTGGTTATAGTTAAGAGGATTAGAGCACTGTTGATATTTCTCGGCAAGTGTACCGAATCAACTATAATATAGTACTCTTTAAAGTACGAATGTCGAACCCAGAGGGAACAATTCTAATTAAGATGTTCTGTTTTAAAACTCATTAAGTATAGAAAATAATTTTGAGACTTTGTTCATAACCAAATTAAAGATTTCACAAGAACTCAAAGATTTAGGGTTTGATTCTGGATGTAACAAAACCAACTTATCAAATATAGAGAAAGATACTTGGGATAGAATTGCGTTTGTCTCAATCATCTGTATTTTGAATAATACAATATATAATACTCAAAACTACTTATTCTTGATGCTTAATTTAAAGTCATTCATCTTGATTCTTCACAAATGAAATTCATAAGATAATTTCTCAAACACTGATTCCTCAGATATTTAACAAATCATCCAGCTTTAGGAACAAAATTATAATGCAATCAATAACCTGTAATCTATTCCTAGCATTACAAGTTATCAAGTATTTTCGTTTATTTCATATCCTTAAAGTTACTTTCCAGTTAAATTTAAGGATCAAAATCAAGACTCTATTGATCAGACAGAATCAAGCAATAAGCATAAAACGAAAATACCAAGAACAAGTAGAAAAGAGAATTTTTTATATATATATATATCACCAAAAATACATTTGATCAAGATAAATTACATTCAATCCCAAGTTAGAAAGAACTTAGCCACTCATGATAGCTCCTTCAATCTTCATTCTTGATCTGGATTGCATAAGAAGGGCTTATCTGAGCAAGTTCTTCTCCTAAGAACAGAGGTTTCTTCCCTTTCTCTCACTAGTCTCTCTCTATAAAAACCCAATCTTTTTCCACCGCTGGTTTTGAGTTATGTTTCAGAATTTATATAATCAATTTTAGCTCAAGCTAGCCCGTTTTAGCTTGAGCTAGATCTTTCAGTGCATTTTTAGCTTGAGCTAGCGATTCTAGCCTGAGCTAGATCAGTACTGCACCTTTAATCAACTCTGGACAGTTTTAGCTTGAGCTAAATCTTCTTGTGATCCAATTCAGTTTTTACTTTTTTTTTTCTTTCAATGCCAGCTTGAATACATTCTTTCAATGCTTCATATTCATCTGCAATTTACACAAAAATTGAGATTAAATTTCTTCATTTGTTTCTTGGTTCAAAATATATATAATCAGATTCAATAATTCTCAGATTAGGGTAATTTTCTTACATTAAGCAACAATTAAGTTCCAAAGTGTTCAATTTTTTCAATCATAAAAATTACACATTGGTACTTATCAAGCACATAACTACGAACTACATTATTAGGAATAATCTTTCCACGCCTCAATCGACCAAATATGAAAAGATTTTTGTCCTTTTGAGTAGGAAATCATGATTAGACTAATGAACCCAAAATTATGATATTATCATTTTTATTGTCAACAACACTATTATCACTCTCATCAATATTATTATTGTTATCACTAGTCTCATCATCATTATTATTGTCATCATCTTCATATAAATTGTGACTTTTTGTTACTTTCATCAAAAGAACCAAATTGTTATTACCATGATTAATGTCACCACCACCATCAGTGCGGTTGTTATAACAGTTAATGTTATTTTTACTATTATTGTGAAGAAACTATTGTAGTGACTTTCACTTTAATCATTATTATTTATATTTTTTATTGTTATCATTATATTATTTTTATTATCATTATTAGTAACACTACTTCATTATTATCATTGTTATTATAAAATTATAATCATTTTGTATTATTGTTACCATTTGGTTATTATCAATGTTATCAATATTACCATTTTTTTACAAATATTTTTAACATCACAATCGCAATTCATTGTTATTAGGTATTCATTACCATGCATATTGGATTTCATGAATTCAATAAGAAAAATATAGAGGAACAGAGTATAGGCAAAGAAGAAGAAGGACTCTTCTAGAAGAAAAGCAAATATGTTTTTAGTTATCTATTTTTTTTATCCTTTGTTTTTTACATAGATAATGTTTTATACAAAAGAAAAGGAAAGAAAAGACTTGAACTTCGTAGTAAGGTCCATAAGAAACTATAAACTCAATAACATAAAACTTAAAACCCTCCCTCAAGCTAGATCATGTATGTTAATAAGTATCTGGAAACTGTTTCGCTTGAGGGCCTTTGTTAGAACATCTGCAGGTTGTTCTGCAGATCGAATGGGCAGGAGATGAAATAATTTTTGTTGAAGCCTTTCACGAACAACATGACAATCACTGTTTATGTGTTTTGTACGTTCGTGAAAGCTACTATTAAAAGTCATGTGTCTGGCAGCTTGTGAATCACAGTAAAGACATGTAGTGTTGGAGATGGTGACATGGAGATCTCTTAAAAGAAAGGTCAACCATTGTAGCTCACATGATGTTGAATCCAAGGCACGATATTCTACTTTTGAGGATGATCTAGAAACCAGGCTTTGCTTCTTGGTTTTCCATGAAATCAATGATTCTCCTAGGAAAATGCAGAAATTGGTTGTCGAGCGTCGAGTCATAGAACATGATGCCCAGTCAGAGTCACTAAAAGCTTTCAAATGCAAAACCAAACTTTTTGAATAAAACAAACCTTGTGCAGGTGGAGCTTTCACGTAACGTAGCACATGTTGAACAACACAATGATGGTGGATTGTAGGTTTCTGAAAAAATTGGCTTAGATGCTGAACAACAAAACATATATTTGGTCTAGTGTTTACAATATACAAAAGACGTCCAATGAATCTTTTATAACTTGAAGACTCATGAATGTCAGCATCTTCAAACATGTTCTCTGCCTTTTCTGCATGGGTGTGGTTGCTGGTTTGGCACCTAGCATCCCTACATCATCAAGAATTTCTAGAGCATATTTCTTTTGATAAAGATGAATGCCTTCATGTATATGTGCTATCTCTAGGCCAAGAAAATATTTCAATTTACCTAGGTCTTTGATTTTAAAAGCAACATTTAGCAAGTTCTTGACAGTATTTATCTCATGCATATCATCATCACCAGTTAAAATAATGTCATTTACATAGACTAATAAAGGAACAAAAGAATTTTCTAATTTTTTTGATAAAGAGAGAATTATCAGCTTGATATTGGATGAAACCTATGGTTAAAAGATACGAGGAAAGTTTTTCATACCACTGTCTACTAGCTTGTTTCAAGCCATATAAAGATTTGGTCAGATGACAAACTTGATTTGGTTTTGCTTTGATGATTCCAGGAGGAACTTCCATATATACTTCTTCAGTGAGATCACCGTGTAGGAATGTGTTATCCACATCTAGTTGTTCAAGATGTCAATCTTTGATGGCAACAATAGCAAGAATCATGTGAATAGTTGTCAATTTTGCTACTGGAGAATATGTTTCGATGAAGTCAATCCCTTCTCGCTGGGTGTAGCCCTTTGCTAATAATCGAGCTTTGTACCTCTCAATATTTCCATATGCTCTTTCTTTAATTTTGTAAACCCACTTAAATCCTATGAGGGTCTTACCTTCTGGAAGATCCACTAATTTCCAAGTGTTGTTGATCTCAAGAGCTTTAATCTCATTGTGCATGGTTGCTTTCCATTTATCGGAGTGAATGGCTTCCTCATAGGTGTGTGGTTCAGTTTATAAAATAAGAGAAACAAAGTAGTTAAAATGTTCATCAGATAATTTTTTATATGATAATACTGAATTGAGTGAATACCTTGTTGTGCTAGTATTTATTACCTTCTGTGAAGAGGTTAGCAATTGATGATAATAATCCTTGAGGTATGCAGAGCTTCTTTAAATTCTTGTTAATCTTTTGAGATCTTTAGTATCCCTTGTCTCATCAGTGTGTTTCCTACTCTATTCATGCTGCCTCTGTGATAGCTGTCACGCGAACTGTCATATATATGCTCCACAAAATTTTGGTCATAACTTAACTTGTTTTGTTCACTTTTATCAATAACTTGATAAAAGCTTTGTTCATAGAAGAGAACATTTTTGGAGACGAATATTTCTCTTGTTTGGACATCAATGACTATATAGCCTCTTGTTCCTGCCTTAAAACCCAAAAAAAATACACCTTTTGGCTCTAGGATCAAGTTTATTCTTGTTGTTTTCAGGAGTAGAGGCAAAACACAAACATCCAAATATATGAAGATTACTTATATCAGGAGCAGTAGAGCATAGTTTTTCATATGGACATTTATTTGAAATAATAGCTGAAGACACTATATTTATGAGATGAACAACATGCATTATGGCGTAAGACCAAAAAACCTTAGGAAGCTTAGATTGAAACATGAGACACCGGGTTACATTTAAGATGTGTTGATGCTTACGTTCCACCACAAAATTTTGTTGTGGTGTCTCAACACAAGTGGCTTGGTGAATGATACTGTGCTTATCATAGAAATCTTTCCAACAAAATTCTTGACCATTGTCAGCAAAATTCTTTCCAGCAAGTGGTTCTAACAACTAGTAGGCCTAACATTATGTTTGTTGTTTGCATGTATGCAAGGTTTCAATCTGCACCTAAGGAGTCACTACAATGCTGCCAAGAGGATTTTGAAGTACTTACAAGGGACTAAGGAAGTTGGTTTGTGGTATTATTGTAATGTCTCTTTGAATTTAATTGGTTATTTTGAACCAAAATTTGCATGGTGTAAAATTGATAGGAAGAGTACTAGTGAAACATGTCACATGCTAGGATCAAGCTTGATTTCTTGACATTACAAAAATAAGCATGTGTGGCACTATCCACAGTCGAGGCTGAGTACATAGCTACAGAAAGTTGTTGTGCCCAAATTCTTTGGTTAAAACAACAACTAAATGATTTTGGAATTATTTTGAATAATATTATACAACTAGCCGATCTTTTCACTAAGCCACTTGCTAAAGATAGATTTAATTTTCTAACAAATGAGTTAGGCATAATCTGTCTAAATAGTTATCTACGGTAAATTTTAATTGGTTGAAAAGCATATCAGTTGATTATTTCTTCTCTGTATTATTTTAATTGATTGTTTAATGGTATAACAAGTTATTTTTCTGTTTCTGTATTGCATATGTGATTAGGAAAGAGAAACTGAAAATTCCTTGACTGCTTGGACTATGCATTCATGTGACTGTATTTGGAATTGATTATTGACCAACAAATTCTTCACAACTTTTTCTAGTCAAACTAAAACTGAAAAAGCATTGATTGTTTTCACTCCTATGTTCAAATTTAATTGGTTAAACGCACCACTACACATGTTGCCTACACTACTGTGGAACTCTACATAAACATAGCTTTGCACTGCATCTCTGCACTGCACCTTATACCTTCTTTGTTATACATTGCTTTTCACAATTTTTTCTCTAAACATTGCACTATTTTTCTAGTCTTTCTCTGTTATGCATATTTCTCTCTTGCAGTTTCTTTCAATGGCTTCATTCTCACAAGAGAAGAGAAGGTCCTGAGAGCCATTTGCCACAGAGACCGAAGTGTTGGAGAGGAAGAAGCAATGATCACCTTTATGCACGAGATAAGTAGAAAACAAATCAACATTCCATAAGTGTTGGAGTTCTCATGGATGAAGGAGCAAAATCTTGAAGAACCGAGAGCCTTGCTGAAATTCCAGAGGCTAAAACTCTTTCTAGAAATGAAGGGAAATGTGTATCTTGATTTGATAAAGGTATTTTGGTATTTTACATCAGTTTTTATAACCGATGTAATATATGATTGACACTTTACATCGTTGAAATCTACATCAGTGATAGACTCAGTGTAATATATCTCCTAAAATCGATGTGATATGCGTCATTTACACTAATAATTTTTTTCTTTTTAGATTCTCATATTTATATCAACAATAGTTTTTCTCTTAAATGGAAGAGTAAAAAAAAAGTAAAGCATATCTAGGATACGAGGTATATGTCCAACATAAACAACATTTTAATAAAGCCTATTTAAGACCTATTCTAACACTACCATCCAAGACTAGATGAATTTCAAAAGAATATTAAATTCGAACATGTGAAATTAATATTAAACATATATTTTCACTTTACAATTATCAATTCCACAATTATGAGGGTAAATTCTGACATACTTGTCTAGGTTACTCATTAACATAAAATAATCATGTTTTCATTATGAACACATTTTATAATTCAATATTTACACTTCAATCATACAAATTAGTATTCCCTTCGTTTTACTGGAATTACCATTTTATACCAATTAACTTTGGATTTCTCAACTCATTTACTAAATTCAGCATTCAAACTTCATAACCATACATTAATTAAAAACTTTGATGAAATATAAAACAAGAAATACTACCTTTAAAACTTTAATAATACATAACATCTTAATTAAAAGGCGAGATATATAATAAATCAAACAAATAATAAAATGCAAGAGAATTTTTTTTTATTGAATTCTTCTCACTCGAGTAACATGCAAATTACTTTAATAAAAAAGCAAAATTTGATTACACCATTCACCTTGCTCAATTTCTATTTTAGGGAAATTTTCTTACTGTATATGAGTTGTGTGGTGATCAGAAAAGAGTTGTATCTAGAGATCAAGTTCTTTTTAATGCATAGATTAATCGAGCTATTTTGGTTTATATAAATTTTATCTGTTATTATATACCGGTCAATTGATTTAACCTGTTTAATTAACTATCTACAATTTAACCATTAATCCATTAAGAAAGTACCTTAACCGATTTGATGATGAGGGTGGTTTTCATAGCACTGGTTAAACGTATGACAAATGTAGCATTTGTCACCATTTTTTTGTGAAATAAATAATTGGTGCAATGCATACAAATTGAAAAATATATAATGGTAAAGTATAGGAAAACAATTTAGACAGTATGATATGTTAAATTTAAAAATAACAATAAAATACGCATACAAAATCAAATAGTAAAATTCATGATGTTCTCTTTCGGGTATTGGGGTCTGGAGAACTCTGTTGGTTGTTTGCTTTAGGCTTCAATCCTCTTTCCTTGCTACTTTCCTTCCTTCTTTCGTCTTCTCTCGCGGTCGTCCGAGGACACAGGCTCAGATGGTACATACAGAAGGCACTCCGACGAAATGACTTGACTCTCGGTTGTCAGGGCACGGTAGATAATGACGTACCTGATTCTTGAAATCTGCGTTATTTATATTACCTTAATGGACTTTGTTGGTGGGTCAGATTAAGAGATTGATTTGTGTTTAGGATTGCATTAAATGACCTTTAATTATGAGTTAACCTCGCTGACTTGATCACCCCATGACTCATCGTTATGGGTCGGTCAGTCACGTGCGGACTCATAGACCCGTTATCGTGAGCAAGTGATTGAATGACCTATGATACTGACCGCATTAAGGTGACCGTCCGACCGTACCAGTACACATGCAATAATAAAAGTTAAGTAGTAAAATATGTAATTAAACTTTTATATATATATATATATAAACTTAAATATGTGGGGTTGTAATTTGACATTATGCTCCATGTATTAAATTATTTATTTCATAGTTTGAATCTTGATGTACTTTTATGTAAAATTGTTCTCTCCACGTGATAATATGATATAATATACATATATATTATTATTATTTTTAAGCAAACGTGGTTATAATTTTTACTTTAAGTGAATACTTCTGCTTATACATTCAATTTCAATATCTTGAAGTTACAACAAACCCACGAATTCACTTATTTAAGTCAATTTAGACGTAGTGTTTTATAAAATGAACACATTATAAGACATGGATGCCGTGATTCTCTATTTCATAAAATAAATTGGTAACTTCAAATCAAATGGGTTGATATGCTGACACAAAGGAGAGAAAAATATAATTATCGTTTTGAATAATTGTTTTTACATTATTTCATATAAAACAAAAATTATATATATATATATATTAATTAGAATAAAGTAGTTTTAAAAAAAATTATCTCTAAAATTAGTTTATATTAATAATTTTTTAATAGTAAAATTAGAGACTAATGTATTAGTTTAGAGCTTAAATATTTAAATATAATAATGTTGATTATATATATATATATATATGTCAATTACATAATAATAAATTGTTGGCTAGGAATTTATTTTACAGTACTAATGTACTTTAATCACATTTAATATTATTAGTATAGTACATCAGGAGTAACGTGAAGTTTTGTAAAGGATATATTTAATATTTTAAAAACTTTATAGGACACAAATCATATTTTAGCTTTTATTAAATATTAAATTTATTTTTTAAAGTAAAACAGAATTGAATAAAAAAATAAAGAAATAAATGTTATTATCTATCATTATTTTTCGAAAACAATGGTTTTTATCTGCCATATAATGAATAAAAAAAACCTGCTTGAATGAGAAAAATATATATATTTATAAAAAAAACAAGTGGTTTTTCTACCGAATGTCTCATTTGCTTACCAAATGAGTTTGTTGTTACCTTTTTACCCTTTTCAGATCTGTCTTCATAACTTTCAGAAAATTCTGTTTTCGCCATCCTTCGGAATCATTGAGATAATCTTACTTTTTAAGTATATCCAATTAAGGATTTAATCTTCAGATTCATGTATACAAAATATTTATTATAAAAATTACCTTCGTTTTAAAATAAACTCTTCAAAAAAATTTAAGCTACTTAACTTGTATATTTAAAAAATATCTTTTTTGTAATTTTGAATGTCTTTTTAGTTTTTATCGGAGATAGAAGAAATTAAAAAGATGTGTAAAAATGAATATTAAAAAATAAATCCAACTTTATAGTAAGTTTTAGTTAAAGAAAGAAAAGAATCAGTTCACCAAACCTATTTTCTTTTTGCATTTCTGTTGATTAGAGAAAACTAAAAATAATTATAAAAAAACAGAAAACAATGATGGCCAAGGCAGAAATTCTGTAATGACAAGATGACGCAACAGCAAGAAAAAAATACAATTTAGAGATTTAAAGAAAGAATAAAAACTATAGAGAGAGGGAGCGTGTGAGTGTGCAATATGAAAGATGGAAAGAGAAAGGAAGGGGTTAGGTGTGGGATTGACCGAACCTCCTTCACGCATACAACATCCCCTCAAGACATGTCATGTTCCATTTTCTCCTAAAATCTAAAACCACCAACCAGTATATAAAATCCTCAACCCCTCCCTTTCCTCTCTCAGCTTCTTCGTTCCTTTCTTAAGAGAACACCAAGCTACACACTACACCCTTCCAATAAGCAATTTCAACCCTAAGTTTTCTTCTTAATAATAATTTCACTTAAGCCATTTAATATGCAGACCCTCACTCCGCCGTGTGCCAACCCTATCAACTATCTCAACCGCCCCTCTCACTCGGTTATTCGAATCGCTCCGACCCGATTAAGGGTCAAATGCGATTACGGCTTAGACACCGCGGGTTTCTCGCAAGGGTTCGGCGCCACCCGAACCGATTGGCAAAGCTTGAACGTTATATTAACCAGTAAAGTTTTGTCGCAGAAGGAGGATTCTCCCGCCGGCGACAGCAACGCCGCCGGCGTAAACGGCAATAACGCTGCCGCAACGAATCTAAATCTCGTACCTGTCAAACACGACGGCAGCAACAGCAAGCCCCTTCCGCCGAAGCCGCTCTCGATCACGGACCTCTCCCCCGCACCGATGCACGGCTCGCAGCTGCGCGTGGCGTACCAAGGTGTTCCCGGCGCGTACTCGGAGGCCGCAGCGGGAAAAGCGTATCCGAACGGAGAAGCCATACCGTGCGACCAGTTCGAGGTGGCGTTTCAGGCGGTGGAGCTCTGGATCGCGGATCGCGCGGTACTGCCGGTGGAAAACTCCCTTGGCGGCTCGATACACCGCAACTACGACCTCCTCCTCCGCCACCGCCTCCACATCGTCGGCGAGGTCCAGCTCCCGGTGCACCACTGCCTCCTGGCACTCCCCGGCGTCCGCAAGGAGTTCCTCACGCGCGTGATCTCGCATCCGCAGGCCTTAGCGCAGTGCGAGCACTCACTCACGAAACTCGGCCTCAACGTGGCGCGTGAGGCAGTCGACGACACTGCCGGCGCCGCAGAGTTCGTCGCCACGAACAGCCTCCGCGACACCGCGGCGATCGCGAGCGCCCGCGCCGCAGAGCTCTACGGTTTGCAGGTCCTTGCGGACGGAATCCAGGACGATCCGAACAACGTGACGCGGTTCGTGATGCTGGCGCGCGAACCGATAATTCCGCGCACGGATCGGCCTTTCAAGACAAGCATCGTCTTCGCTCACGATAAGGGAACTTCAGTTCTTTTTAAAGTTCTTTCCGCTTTCGCGTTCAGGAACATTAGCTTGACGAAGATCGAGTCCAGGCCTCACCGTAGCCGTCCAATTCGCGTGGTTGATGATGAGAGCGAAGGAACCGCCAAACACTTCGAGTATTTGTTTTACATTGATTTTGAGGCTTCTATGGCGGAAGTTAGGGCACAGAACGCCCTCGCTGAGGTTCAAGAATTCACCAGTTTCTTGCGTGTGTTGGGCAGTTACCCTATCGATATGACACCCTGGAACCCCTCTTGTCCCCGAGAAGATTAACATTGCAAATTTCTCCCACGCTTCTCATCATATTATCATATCTGTTACTCTCAATCTTCCATTTGTCACGCAAAACATCAAATTGTTTGAATCCCAGTATATACTGTATGAAGTATCCAATCGACAGTGTACATACTGTCACTTAATTATTTTTAATTAGTTAATCATGTCTGAAAATTAAACTATTTCATATTTCTCTATTTTTATTTCCTTAAGGTTTATGATTTATTTATTTATTTAAATTAAATTTGTTTTGCATAAGTTTTTTCCATGGAGTAGTGACGAATATTTTACGATTGGTGTTTGTTTCCGAAGGGATTGCGGATATTCTATGATAGAAGTTTTAGCACGTGCGCAGGAAAGGGTATAGAATATTCGGTTTGGCATCTTACTAGGTATTTCTGTAATCAAACTTTTTTTTTCTAAATTGAATTTCAATAATGGTTGACGAGGGATCTGTCAACATATTCTAATATAAAAAGTTATTTATTTTTATTATAAATCTAATTTATAATTTATATATTTTAAAAAATCATCATATTAAATTAACGGCGATCTTTTACAAAAACTAGACATATTGAAATACTTTCCCTTTTATACATATTTTTAACGAGCTACTACTGAGTTCAACATTTATTTTTATATATTGTGCAATAGTTAAATTAGAGACAACAGTGATTAGCTTAATAATTACTAAAGTAGGTAACATATTTGACATAACTTTTGTTTGACAAGATAACACGGAAAAAACAATTACAATTCATATTGCAACCTTTTTGTCCATGACTGATTAAAATACCGAAAAGACGGTTAGCATTTTGTAGTTTGTAGAAAAGAGAGAAATAAAAGAATTAAAAGAGAAATATCAAAAAGTAAATGAAAAAAAAGGGTTGTTTGGTTCAAATGAAATGTAGTAAAAAAGTTTAAAGATAAATACTTTTTTTTTTACAGAAAGTGACATTTTTTATGAATTTTAAGTTGCTATATCAATTCCTAGTTTTTAAGCGCAACTATTTTAAATTATCTTTTTTTTTTCAAATTTTTTTTCAAATTGTTACATATGGTAGATTTTACATCAATTAGAAATAAAGATATTTTATAATACATAGATGGGTGCAAGATTCATCTTACGAGTCGAAAGGTTGAGTTAGGTTGAAAGTTCAATTCTTAATACAGTATCATAATCATTTAGAGTATATCTTTAATAAGAGTTTGTTGGGCTGATCAGGTCACCCGCTATCGGGTCGCTACCGGACCACCCATTATATAGTCTCGTGCATGAGTTGATAAGTTTCGATGTGAGAATGTGAGATGGTGTGTTAGAGATTCCACATCGACTAGAGATTCCACGTCGACTAGAGATTCCACATCGACTAGAGATAAAGACATTTTATAGTACATAAGTGGGTGCAAACTTCATTTTATGAGTCGGAATTTTGTAAGGTTGAGTTAGACTTAAAATCCACTTCCTAATACTATATTTAAACTATTAAGAAATGTATATAAGATTTCTTGATTTCTATAACCTTTAGTTTTGATCATCTATTAGGATGTTTGACTTGAATATGATCTTTATGGTAGAAATGATGTTTTGAAATAACAACTCAACTAGTAATTTAAGATGAGAAGTGGGAATGACATGTTCGTCTCATATTTAGTTATTTTAAGAACTATTTATACATTTTTATGTTTTATGCTTTAGTTAGTTGTTACACATTAAGATTTGTTAGTGTTTAATTAGATTCTTAAACATGAAACTGGTATGTGCCAAAGACTCTATGCTAGGATTTAGGGTTTAGTGGATTTCAAATATTATTTTTTAAAAGATAAAAAGGTTGTTCTTCAATTTGTGTAACTTGTTTGATACATAACTATGAGTTCGTGGTGAATAAATCACTGGATTTAAAAATCCAAGATAATAATAACGTTTACATTTCAAATAATAATATTTGTTATTTGCGTCATGCTTTAGTTATCATGTTAGTAGTTTATAATGTAATGCACGAGTAGAACATGTCATGTGATGTGTATATATATTATTATGTTTATATGTTAATTTCATTATTATAAATTTTTAATATGGACAAAGTGTGTTGTATTTCTTATATATCCTAATTCATTTGAACAAAATCATGACAACTTCCATCACTTGAAGTCTTGAATTAGTTTTTATAAACATTTTATTATTGTTACTATTTGAATTAAGTTGATACTTGATATTGATAGGTACCAAATAATTGTTTTTATTTAGTTTTACTTACATTGTATAGTATATTTTTTAAAAATTTAACAATAACAAATGTTTGAAAATTATAAATTTAATTTTTTTTTTTTTAAATTTTAACCTAATTGGCCTAATATAATCCAACACATTAAGTATAAAAACTTATGTTTAAAGTCTGTTATCTCCCTTCTAATCCACCAATTTGATACAACAACAATTTTTAACCATTTTAGAGAATAAATCATACAATACTCTTAAAAAAGTATAATTTCATTCACCATACACGATAACAGTTTAAGGATACAACCATTGAAATTTCATTTAATTTGTAACTAATTAGATCAAAGCAAAACAATTAGTTAACAATAAAAAAATTTCATTGTGTTGACTTCCACTCCTCTTGACACTCAATCTCTTGAATTTTCTCTTTATACTTTCAAGAGATGAGTAAATATTTTGTTAAGATATCTTTGTGCTCTTTTTCCTTCTCCTTTTTATAGTAATAGATATCATCCAATTTCTTGAGTAAAGATAATTCAAAAGGGAAAAATGCGCATTTTCTTCTTCTTAGGCATGAGCTTCTCCAGCTTGTATATGATCAATTTCCTTTTCATGTACAAAAGTTTGTTCTTCATTCTTAAACATTCATTGACAATTCCTCTTGGTCATCCTCATTTTATCAAGATAATTTTTTCTAACTTTATTTGAGGGTTATATAGTTGTGAAAATCTTTCCCTCAACATCAACATCAACACCACAGTGCAAAAAACCTTTAACAAAAAATATTAGGAAAGGAAGATGACAAACTTACATTCTTTTTTTCCTTAAGCATAATCTTTGAGAAAACAATTGGCTAATGCAACTGAATACCATTCTTAAAAGCATGAAATAACTATCATCCTCAGATAGTTATGCATGATTACTCCCCCTAGGAGCCAAAATCAATGCAATTACAAAAGTCTTAGGTCTTTTATTCATTTCCATACCCACTAGTTTTTGAAATATATAAAATTGGTACCTTGTAATGTAGCAGGATTCATCAAACAATCAAGATAAACAATGAATTTATTAAAATTTTAAATATCAGAGGCAAATTCGCCTTCTAGCTTTAACTCAACAATATTTGACCACACAAAAGCATAAATTAAAATTTCAACCCCTTTGAGATGAGAACTTCCTCAACACAAGTCAACTTAGAATAGAATATTCTTACCAAGTCTGGAAAAAAACATGCTTTACATTTCCATAAATATTTTAAGCCATTGATCCCTAAGTAGTTTTTGGAAAGTAAAACATTATCCTCTGAAAAGGTCCAAGAAAAAAAACTTATGAATAATTTTCGGTTACTTCAAAACCTCCTGAATTCTTCTCTTGATTCTTCATCAATAATCCAACCTTTAAGAGATGTAAGTGGCATTGACGTGTCTAAAGCCTTTCTCTTCTTTATTGCAAATCTTCTAGCTCTTTTTGGATTGTGATAGAGAAGTCATATAAACAAATATTTGGAACTGAGAGTGTGGTGAATGCAATGAGAGAATATGCTTACACAAGAAAATTAATTCAAACAAGAATGGTTTATAAATTGAGTTCAGGTTAAACAATATTTATAAGAAAAAAAAATATGAATGTTTTAGGCATTTAAATCAAGATCAAGACTTCAAATCATATTGAATGTAGTGAATATAACTAATTTTAGTCGATTATAATGACTCCAAATGGTAACATTAATCGATTAACAACTCATGGTAATTGATTAGGCATATTCATAACTTTTTTAAACAAATAGAAATAGACAAAAATAATCGATTATTTTAATACTGTAATCGATTAAAACAAAGAAAGCAAAGAACAAACATTCACACAAATAATTAATTAAACCTAAGGATAATCAATTAAAACAAAAACCACAAGAAAAAAATAATTTGATATAATTGATTAGAGCATACTATAATTGGTTAAGCTTTAGCAACAAATAAAGTCCATTTAAAAAATAATAGATTAAACTATAAAATAATATATTAATATATATTGAAATCATATTTAAACATTTTATTTAACACATTCAATTTACTTAACAATTCCTTTTGCAATCTTTAATCACCTATATAATTTTGCAAGAGCTTTTTATTTCAATTTTTCATCTTGCTCATTTTACTACAAAATAGATAGATAATTCTTTTTGGGTCATTTTATGTTAATAACACTTATATTGCTTTTCAGCAGCCAAGTGTACTTCCCATTTGGAACACTATTTTTTTTTAAATAACAATAATTTGATATATAACTCTTCTTTAAACAATAAAAACAAGACACAAAAGGTGTATTGGATGACTTTTTAAAATGAAAATAGTTCTTAAAATAATTTTGTTTCCTTGAAAAAGAATATCCAATTTCGACTCTATCGATTACACACTTTTGGGAATTAAGAAAGGTGTCCAAGTTAGATTTTTTCATTACAAACTTTGCCAGAGTTTTCTCAAGATATTTATTTTTAAAGTTTTTGTAATGTTTAAAATTATGAATTTCAACTTGAAAGATTGAATTGAAATAACAAAAGGAGATTTTATAAATGATTTCTAGATTTTAAAAATAAGAATTTAGAATCTCATTCTCCTCTTCTAATTGTTTCAATTTGTCTTCTAATGTCTTGTAATCCATCTTGAGTTTTTTTGTTTAAACAAGCAAGTCTATTTGCTTCTTTATGAAATTCTTCAAAAACATCAAGACTTTCATTATATTTAACTTGAATAGAGTTAGAAGTACTTAACTTGTTTTTATAGAGTCAACATCAGACACGAAACATGTTTTGATATCTTTATTGTTGTTGTTGCTTTCTTTAATACTTTCTTGAGTTTTCTCCAGGGTTTTTCACAATTCTTCTGCATTCTTGCACTTTGAAACTTTGAAGAATTTCTCCATGTTGAGTGCAAAATCAATTATGTATTTTTCTCTAGCATTGTACTGCATTTTCATGTTTTCCTCTTCACTCCAAGAGTTGAAATCTTTCTCAACCTGCATATTGAAAATGGTATGCATGAGAATGTATATTACATTTATCACAATATACCATATTCCTCTATCAACTGATTCCAATAATATTTGCTTTCTTACTTTTCAAAATGGATAAATTTTGCCACAAAATATGGGAGGCATGTTTTTAGCAACACCTTCCATAAAAGTCATACCAGAAAATACGATCTTTGTCTTGAGTATATTTTAAAAACTAGTTGTGAGACCAATTGTTAGTAAATGAGGAATGACTTGATTAAACCACCAAGAAAAGGGTGAATTGATTTTTTTTTAAATCTCCTTTCTTGGAATTCTCTTAAGACTTTTTAAGATATACAACTCAATGTAATTATTATTGTAAGCAAAATTGATACAAGAATTGGTTGTAGCATAAAATATTTATATTCTTTAAGTTTCTTTTAAAAATAGTTTCAACTAGAAAACCATAATGCAATTAATGTGAGGATCCAATTGATACAATAATTAGAAAGAAATACAGAGAAAGAGATAAATCATGATGAAGATCACACAACAGGTTTATACTGGTTCAGATTCATCCAATCCTATATCTAGTCTTTAGTTTTTTACCCTTTGAAAAATTGATTCCATTATCAATCAAGTGTTTGTACAAAGCAACATAACAAACATCAAGAGGATATCAACTTCAATCAACTTTAGATATCAGAGAGGATGTATGTCATGTCCATTCCTAAATCACATCAAGAGGATCTTAACCTTATCCATTCCTTAATCACCTAAGAAGATATTTGCCTTATCAATTTTTGCAACAGCAACCAACAACAAATACCGGAAACACTCAAGCAAAGACAATCTAAAATATAATACTGGAATCACTCCAACAAGAACAAATTGAAAAGAGATTACCAAATCACAAAAAAAGCACACAAGGGAGCAACATCACGATCTTTATCAAATCTTTGTTTTTTCTTTAAATCTTGATACTCAAAATGAGTATATGAAAACAATTTATCACTTTGAATACTATTTTTGATTTATGATTCGTCGTTAGAAAGAATGAGCGAAAGGTTCTATTTATAATGATTAAAAGACACTAATTTAAAAAGCAGAGACTTGCACTTTTAATCTAATATCTAAAGTATTAATTAATTATTTGTTTAAAAATAATTATAACAAAACTGTTTTAATCGATTAAAAATACACATAATTGATTGTTCTATTTTGAAGATCTTCAAGAACAATTTAATCGATTCAACAAGAATACCATCAGTTATAAGTTTTATAAAACCTTTTTAAAAACATTTTGACTATTTTTAGATTTGAACCTGTGTTTCTCTTATAAACATTTTGTGTGAAAGACTAAAACAACTATTATAAAAAAAATTAAGATATTCTAAATATATCTTTATTTTTAAATTTTTTCGTCATCAAAACATTTCACTTGCATCTTGAACATTTTCAAATCATTAAGTCTAACATTAATTGCACATCTCTTATTTGATCAATACTCTGATATAAAAATTTTATTAGAAAAAGAAAGATAGGAGTTTAATGAATTTAAATAAGTACAAATATGATGAAATTGATGTGGTCTTATTTAAGGATATTAAAGATAGTGTACTTAAGATTGTTTAGTAGGTTAAAAGACTTGTTTTTAATGGGTTGGTCTTTGTTTGTTTCTTGCATTTGAGTCAAACAATTTATTTATTTTATTAGAACTTCATATACTATTTTAAATACCCGTCATCTTTGAACTCATGAACCTTACCATGAAAACTAGTTATGTTATCACATTATTTCTCATAATTTCTCTCTTGGGATTTTTTCAGTTGTATAGAATAATGTCATATGGGGTTAATTTAACCCTTTAATCACAAAATTATTCTTTGAAAATGAGATTAACTTATTTTTTTAAAATATACAATTTATTTAAAGAATATATGGTTAAGGGTGTGTATTAATTAAGAAATAAAAATGATATACTTATACTATTCGTTTTTTTTTTCAAATATCGAACAACATAACAAAATAAAACTAATTTTGTCTTTTAATAAATCAATGAAAGTTAAGGTCAACTGTGGAACTAATAAAAATAAAATTAATGCTAACGGTTTTGAAGAGCACTTCAACCCTCCTGCTACTTTTTTATATTGATATTTAACATTTTAATTAAAGTATATTAATAGTATAAACATTTATTGAAAATTCTATACTTATATAATAATTACTTGAAGTATAATGTAATAAATAATTAATCATGTAGAAAACTTATAAACACTAAACTATTAAGCAATCACGATTCTAAAAAATATATAACATTTAAGATGTTTGTATCCACTAAAAAACGACATTGTATATGAAGTTACAAATTTTACATTTAGAGTAAAGAAGAGGAATAAGTTTTGATTTTGATCCTTTTATAATGTTTTTTTTTTCTATTTTGATTACTAGAAAATTAAAAATTGTTATTTTTTTAATCTAAGTATTATATATGATATTAAATAACTATTTATATGTTAAAAAAAGTGACATAATATAATTTAAATTAAAAAAAAGTCAATATATAATAACTATTATTAAAAAGTAAAAACTAAAGATAATAATTTAAAATTTTGAATAGAAAAAAATGATAAGAACTAAAATCAAAATTCATATATTATATAAAGACTAAAAATGATTTAGATTTTATAAGAATAATTTTTTTAAAAAAATATAAAATTCAATTAGTTAATTTTACACCATTAAAAACGTAGTTAAACCATTAAAAATATTTTTTAACTGTCATAATTTTGTAAGCTATGTTTATAATTGTCATAATTTTGATGGTCATAAACTTACTTCATCTACATTTATAAAATAAAATTGTGTATAAATTGAATGATAGATTATTTAGGGATGTTAGAAAGACGTCTTCAAAGTCAATCGTTGTATTTTTTTAATTAAAATATTTATATTCATATTTTAACAAAAAAATTGAATCTTTTTTTATGTTATTCTTTTTATTAGTCTCAAAATATATTAGAAAAATTTATTTTAATATATCAAAATCAATTTATATTGTAGACATACTAAATAATAACAAAAATGATCAAAGAATCTAGACTTCTAATTTTTTTTTTCATATTTCTTATTTACAATAAAATTTTAATCAATGAAAAAATTATGTAGAGATACTATTTTTTTTAAAGCATATAAAGTGTTACACTAAATTATTTAATTAAGTAGTTGAAGGGTGAAATGAAGATAAGTGAGAAGAAAGTAAAATCTAATTTGTAGGCGGCAGGTTGGGTTGAGAATGAGGGTTTGGTGAAAGGGTTGTGTGTAGTGGTAGGTGAGGGATGTGCTTTCTTTATTCTTATGATCATCATTAATTAATTAAATAATTTTATATTATTTGTGGTTGATAATCACTGTAGCTCAAGCAAATCTCCACTGCACCTCCTCCTTAATTACTAATATTTTATACTATATTTTCATTTGTTGTCATTTTTTTAAAATAATTTAGTTTTAAGAGATATAATCATTGTGTTATGATTCAAGGAGTTTAGATTTGCAAAAATTCTCCTATTGATTCTCCTCCCTTCATATTTATACCTAAAATCTCATTCTTTAAGTAGAGTATCTATAAATAATTTTCATGGATTTCAACTCGCGTTAAAGAAATTTTGTCAAAGAAATATAGGTTAGTTCCTATTAATTGTTCATAAGGATTGGAAAAATGGTTATGTAATTGACTTAATGATATCACGACATTTAAGCATAAATTAAATTTATCGGACAATCCATATTAATAATATTTGAGTCACCTGTACCATTATCATAAGGCTGAGTATAGTTAAAACGGCATATACATTGGATTTTTTGACTTATGAGAAATATCTGAGTCACTCTTACCGTCAGAAACTTCGAAATGAGGTCAAACAAGGTTGGAAGGACACTTATAACATTCGATATATCGGATACCGACATTCGTACTACACTTGTACTACACTCGTACTACACTTGTACGACACTCGTAGGAAACGTATAAGTGAATTATCCAATTAAAAAAAATATTTTTTGGATTTTTGACAATTTTAACACCATTTTAATAATAATAAATACATTAATTTTCTAAAAACTCAAACTTATTGTATAAATTTTAGTATGATTATAAAAATAAGGAACAAATCCTTTTGAACTAGCCATGAAAAATATTTTTATGCTCTGACAAAAAAAATGAAACATACTTGTGCACATAAATTTTTATTGTCAATATATATAATTTATAATTATATAATATATAGATTTATGTCCCCGTATCATACATTTTAGAGATTATACGTATATCTGTGTTCGTATCGTATCAGTTTCTGTATCAATGTTTGTTCTACATAGGAGGACACACATTGAGTTTCGAGGTTTTTAAGAAAAAATATTATTTTTAAGCATTTATATTCATTTTAAATTAAAATAATAAAACTTAAAATCTCACAATGTCATGGTTTAAATTTGAGGCCATTTCTCCTGGCACCATATCAATTTCAATGTGCACCCAATCTGCTATTGAAAATTATTAAAATGCCCTTCTTAAATAACAAAAATAATCTTACATAAAAGGTAGGTGTAAATAAAAATTACTTCTGGAACCTTTTATCTAAAAATATTCTGGATTTTAATTTCCAGATCACATTTTTTAATTCCAAATTTTTTTATCCAAAATTCATTTTTAATTTTGTGTTCCAGATTTTGTTCGGAATGTATTTTTTTTTATTTTTAAATTATATTTACTATTCTCCAAAATAAAAGTAATTTTGGAAATTGGAAAAAATAATAGGTGGAAATTAGAATTTATATGGTGTAAAAAGAAATTGCCTAAATTTGATCTTCACACTGCAAGAAGGATCAGATTCAAAATTTCAAAACATCGACACTTGCAAATAAAAGAATCAGAAGGATTGAAATATAATTTAGAAAAACAAGGCATTCCGTCTAAGGGTGCGTTTGTTTTCAGGGGAGAAAGGCGGAGAAAGACTTTTTGCAGTGAAAACTGAAGAAGTTTCTATCATCTCAAACCCAGTCCCTCCTTTTCTATCATCTGGGCTGGGGAACTCACTTGTGGGTTATGAACCATTGCTGAAAATCATGCTTCTAGGTTCGTTTCAGTGTTCCATTTCCTTTTTTTTCTGTTTGTGTTTTTGAACGAATAATGATTTAAAGTGTCGATCTTAATGTGTTTATAAAGCTTCAACGAAACGGGCGTTCCGTGAAAATCCGAAAAAGCCCTAAAATGTTCCAGAAGCGTTTTCGTCTCCACCTTCTCCCTCTGTCGGAGAAGTACTATCAGTTTCCGCTTCTAGGTAACGCGGTTACGCTGTCCGACGGAGTTCAACAACCCTCAGACGCCACCATAGCCAAACTAGTCCTCGAATCAGACCCACTCACTCTCTCCGAGGCCCTATGCATGCCCACGATCCAATGGGCCCCCGAGCTCGTGAACAGGGTCTTGAAGCGCCTCTGGAACCACGGGCCCAAGGCCCTTCAATTCTTCAAACACCTGGACCGCCACCCTTCCTACATCCACTGCTCCTCGTCGTTCGACCATGCCGTCGACATCGCGGCCCGTATGCACGACTACAACGCGGCATGGGCCTTAGTGGGTCGTATGCGATCCCTCCGCCGCGGGCCAACTCACCGAACGTTCGCCATCCTCGGCGAGCGCTACGCCGCGAACGGAAAACCACACCGCACCGTCAGAACCTTCCTCTCCATGCACGAGCACGGTTGCCGTCAGGACCTGAACTCATTCAACACCGTCCTAGACGTGCTCTGCAAATCGAAGCGCGTGGAAATGGCGCACACCTTGCTCAAGACGTTCAGATCAAGATTCAGACTCGATAGCGTGAGCTACAACATTATCGCAAACGGTTATTGCTTAATCAAACGCACGCCGATGGCATTGCAGGTTCTGAAGGAAATGGTGCAGCGAGGGATAAACCCTACGATGATCACGTACAACACATTGCTGAAAGGGTATTTTCGGAGTAGTCAGATTAAGGAGGCTTGGGAGTTTTACTTGGAGATGAAGAAGAGGAAGTGCGAGATTGATGTTGTGACTTACACGACTGTGATTCACGGGTTTGGGGTAGCGGGTGAGGTTAAGAAATCTCGTAGGGTTTTTGACGAGATGGTGAAGGAGGGTGTGGCTCCTAGTGTCGCCACGTGTAATGCGTTGATTCAGGTTTTGTGTAAGAAGGATAGCGTGGAGAGTGCGGTGGTGGTTTTTGAGGAGATGGTGAGGAAGGGGTTGTGTGTGCCGAATTTAGTTACTTACAACGTTGTAATCAGAGGTTTTTGTCATGTTGGTGACATGGAGAGGGCGTTAGGGTTTATGGGGAGAATGGGGGAGCATGGTTTGAGAGCTTCTGTTCAGACTTATAATGTTGTGATTAGGTACTTTTGTGATGCTGGGGAGATTGAGAAGGGTTTGGAGATGTTTGGGAAGATGAAGGATGAGCCTTGCTTGCCCAATTTGGATACTTACAATGTTGTTATTAGTGCCATGTTTTTGAGGAAGAAATCGGAGGATTTGGTGGTGGCTGGGAAATTGTTGATGGAGATGGTTGATAGAGGGTTCTTACCGCGGAAGTTTACTTTCAATAGGGTGTTGAATGGACTTGCTATTACTGGGAATCAGGATTTTGCCAAGGAGATTCTGAGAAAGCAGGGCAGGTGTGGCCGTGTTGTTCGGCGTTTGAAATTGTGAGATGTTTAATTGTTGGATTTGGTGAGTTGTTTCCTTTTCTGGCGTTCTTGTAAACTTTTGGATGAGTTTTCAATTGTTTTTGAGGTCATATTGCTCTGTTCTCATTTGTCTCATCTGTTGTACTGATGTAGGTATTTGAAGGAACATAATCCACATGGTTTTTAACAGTTGAAAGTGCATGGTGCATTCAATTGGAGAGCATGTTCCGCATCCTGTAATTTGGACGAAGTTTCTATCATTTGTGATGAACCATTGCTGAAAATCATGCTTCCAGGTTCGTTTCAGTGTTCCATTTTGATTTCCTTGTGTTTTTGAACGAATAATGATTTCAAGTGTCGATCTCAATGTGTTTCTGCACTATATGTTCAATTTGAGTTTCATTGATTCTAACCTTAGCATATTTCAAGCTTCAATGTGACATGTTGCTGAAAAGGTTTTATTTTATGAGCATTTTTCTTCAATGTTATCTCAGGATCTGTATATATAATATAATACAAGGGTATGGACTCTGTTAATTGGCATTTAGGAGATTACTTGGATACTTTTTAACAAAATCAATATGTGAAAGCCTAGACCATTGTCAGTGGTTAGGGAACTTGCAAAACGGGCAAAAATGGTTGGGAGTTTAGGTGGCTGGTAATTTAGTTCTCATGTGTCTGAGTTACTGGTTTAAATTAAAATATTAGCTGGTGGAGGTTGTAGGTGAACCATTTGTTGTGAGATTTGCTGTCCGTGATTTTCCTTCAACTTTCATGAATCATGATAGTCATGTTTTAACTTTTAAGAAAGCTAGAATAAATGTTGTTACTGTTTAAGAAAAAGCTGCATATGCAAATGACTCTAATCTGAATTTTGACATTCTTTTTCAAAGGATATTAATAAATTGAATGAAAAAGAGGTAAATTGCCAGGATGAATGTGCATTTGGAAGGCTATCTGGCTCTAAGCTACTTGTTTAGAAGATTATATACCTTTTGCTTTAACTGAATTTTAGGCGCTCTACAATATAAACCAAAATATTGAAGGCCAAAATTCACCATTATTCATCTTAACCAATATGTTGCTATTTACCCAAATTTTAATTTTTACTACAATTAGCCAACTGTGAGTGAATGCTGAGCTAGTGTCTACAATTTGATCACATTTCAGACCAGAAGATGCGAGAACATTGAAATTTTTGGGTTTGATCACTAACATGTTGAAAAAGATGGGGCATATATGGGTCTTGTTCTGCCTCTAGGGGAATACTGGATCATTTGCTGAAGGAAATTGGATTCTTTCTGCTCTTACAATTCAATGGTCTATAACACAAGATCACACCCGTTACAGCTCCTTCAAGTATACCCAGAATTCACTCATTGCTTTTCATTAGAGTTCTGCAGATGATCTAGTGGCACCATCCTTCAGAATATAGGTGGATTCTTTAATACAGTAGTTGTTACTGTCACTTTCCTTTGCCATTGCCAGTACTCCATTGTAACTTGGAATAAGCTTGATCAATCAAGTATTGTGTAATTCCCTTTGCAGGGATGATGTTGGGCAAGATAATGAAGGAACTCTTTTAATCCACGATTCATCTTCCTTGCATCCGAATTTAGTCTGATGTAAATTCAACTATTTTTTAATTAAGAATTCTTTGTAATATCTGTGCATTATTTGTTACTGATAAATTATTTTGTAGTAATCAAATTATGGCATTTGATCAAATAGGGACTTCAAGCTTGTGGAGGGTCATTATTTAATCACGATCGAACATTTATAAACTAAATTAGATTCTTTTATTATTTTAAAGACTAAATTTAAAAACTAAATTAGTGATTTATTTTAATATATGTAAAAAGGTTCTTGTCATGAAACAAATGCCCATAGAAAATTACAAATTTATTCTACCACAATATACATGATTTTACAATTTTACAAGTCCTGAAAAAACAAACCATTAACGACCTTATCATGGAAGTTGGAGTTAGTCATGTGAATTACATAAATAATTGAATTTAGCAAAAGAAACTATATTTTTATGATAATATTCATAAAGAGATTCATTTTTATATATTTAAAGTATTTATTGTTTCCATATACTCTTTTTCACCGGGTTATTCTACATTTCTAATGTTGAGGTTCACCAAACTTCACTATTTTCAATAAATTTTAATTAATAATAATAAACAGCTTAATGAAAAAAAAAGTATTGCCTGCATTCAATTATACACACACAATTGTGCTATAAACGAAAATGATTTGAATACTCTTCAAAAAAAGAATCTCATAAATATAGGGAATTTAAATGAAATAATGATTTTTTAAAATTTTAAATGCATCATCAAAACATGTCCTAAAAGGGGTGCTCAGGCTGTGACTTTACTGGAGTGTGGATTTTTAGAAGAAAAAAAATGAGACTTTTTTTTTGTTTAATTTCGTTTTTCACCTAAATCGTTCTGATTATGTATTGATTAAAATATAGTTGTGCTTTCTATTTAAAAGAAAAATATGACATTCCCCTAAAAATGTAAGGCTTCAGAAGATGGATTTAGGTATGATGGTTCTGACACAAACAGGGCTATCTATCATCAGATTCTCAGTTGGATTGGATCCAACAGACATCAAATCAATGTAGTTGGTTGGGCAATACTTGGTCCACAATTAAACGAACTTATGTTATTGGGTCAACTGGGTCAACCCAATTAATTAAGTTAGGATTGAAAAAAACAAATAAAAATAATAAAAATAATTTCAATTTTGTTGAGAGTGGGATTTGAACCCACGCCCTTTCGGACCAGAACCTTAATCTGGCGCCTTAGACCAACTCGGCCATCTCAACTTCATAAGATTTGTTTCTATATTTGGATATCTATTTCATATACTAATTTATAAATAAATTAGAATTAACTATGATGATGTGTTCTTTACAGAAGCATGAAAACAATAAAAAATAGTTAACATTTCAATATATTGTAATATGTTATTTTCCAAAATGGCATTTTAATTACATAGTTATTTTATTGATTGTAGGATTTTTGTGTGTGAACATAATAGGTGTTACATTGTTTTAGTTTATACAAGAATTTTCTGATAATGAAAGAAACTGAAGAAGCTTATTAGTTAGAGGGAACTATCTTGAATCAAAGTTGGACAAATAATTAAAAAAACTTTGGTGTGTCTTAAGTAGTGTCATAAAGGAAAATTGCAAGTCTTGACTAAATCAAGTTAATAACAATTATTAATTCAATTTGATAGTTATAACCGAAATAAAAATACATAATTGAGGGAGAAATGTGTCACCTCATAGATTTATGATTACTTTTTTTTGGATAAATTAGATACTAATTCAAATTTTTAATAATGTTCAATTCATCCTAATGATGGTTTCTAATAATATAATCAAAATAGTAGGTAAAGAAAATAAAGTCATGAAATATATTTTGGATTTGAGATAAGCATAAACTAAAATATCTGCAACAAAACATCCTTTGAAAAAATCTATTACTTAAAGCAAGAGACACTATGATTTAAATGTTTAAAAAGAGAAGCATGACACATGCTTCTAACTAACTCCATTAATTACATAGAAATGACAAAATGTGATCATCATCTAACTCCAATTAAATTAAAAGGTGTGATAATGATTTAGTGTTTCAGTCTAATTATCCATTAATTACATGGAAAAAGCAAATGGGACCCACTGACTCAAAGTTTAAAAATTACAATTTCTTCATCTTTTGCGAAACCTTTTGTTGAAAAATGGTATATCTTCTATTTGGAATGTATGGATCAAAGGAAACTTTATATTACATATATTGGATCCAATACAAGTAAGATATTAATACCTGCCAATTTTAAAGTATTCGTGGTTAATAAATAGGTTTACCCCTAATAGTTTTTTAACTTGGTAGTAGAAAATACTCTCTTTTATAGTTTTTTTCAAAACTTATTTTATGTTTGAGTGAAATATAATGAAAATCAACTATTTTCATTTTACTCTTTCTCCTTATTTAGAAGTGAGAGTCATTAAAATTAGTGTTTTCTAATAAATTTCAACCCATTACAAAAAACTTTTAGTGTAAATAAGTTTTTAAATAAATGTATTATGTAATTTTGTTTTATTACCGTGTCTTTATTCCCATGAGTACCAAAAGACAATTATGAAATGAGTTTTTTATAAATTAAAGTCAATTTATACATAAGTTTAAAATAAAAATTTAAACGAACATAATAATTTTTATATATATTAGTTTATTCGTTTAACTTATAAAAAATAATTTATTGTTTTCTCTTAAAAAGCCTAACAAAGAAACTCATTTAAACAAGTTTATATTTTTAATCGAGTTTCTCAATAAGGATATATATAAATTTTTGTATAAGTTAAAATTATTTTGTATATGTTCTCACCAAATATATTAGCGAGTTTTATCCGTAAGCATTTAACATTTGTTGTTTATAGTGTAGTATAAAAGTATATTTATATATCTAGAAAATTTAATATTCAACATTTTATTTACACTACTATAAAATTATTAAATAACAATTAATTTTAGAGATAAAAAATAATTAGTTATTAAATTGAGTAAGTTATATGTTATTTTATAAACTAAAAAATTATTAGTATTTAAAATTGTAACATCCCTAATTTTTATCCATATATAATAAAATAAAAGTAAAACAAACACTATCTACTTAACATATGAATATATATAACTATCTCATAATTGTATCTAAAAAAATATCCCTCTTCATAGGGATTTTAATATATACATCAAAAGTTTTAAAAACAAACAGAGCATTCAAATTAAAATTTTCACATCCTCCAACTGCTCACTTAGGAGCTCTATTACCTGCAATCTCATCTTACAATACGATCATCAAACAAACACAAACAAATAACAGGGTAAGCTAGCTATAACAAAATTTTCTATATAATTTAAAATTGATACACAAAATTCATAAATTCTCATACAATTTCTCAAATATTTCACATAATCATCAAGTGTCTATCACGTTCATCATCCACATTACTCCTGTCAGATTTCTACTGATTCACATACTCAGACACTTGACTCTACTCCCGGAAGACTCGTGTATTGAAATTAGCATCCAGACATCTGCACCTGTCATACTGTGAAACCTAGACAACCATGCGCATAATTATCTCAATATCTCATCATCTTCATATGACAGGGTAAATCCATTTGATCTGCTCTGATCAGTTCTTTCAAACCTCAGACTCAGCCAACTGAAACTCCTTCGACTCTCACCAACTGAATAACTTCATTTATGTGATTCCACTATATCAGTAGAGTTAAGATCGTCTCATTTACAGGACACTCACAAATCAATACACCCTAATAACAATCTCAACACGCTATTTCCTTTCCTGAAAATACTATGTCTTGATCACACTTTAACCTCATTACATACATCATTTAACATATCAATGCACCACTCAATCACATTATATTTAAGCTTTCTAAACAATCCAAATATATCTCAAACTTTACTTAAATACATAATTAATTCCAAATATATGCTCTTTAAATCAATCATCATTTAAAATCAAACAACCACTTCTCATCAAACATCTCATTAAGTAATTCAACAAAATATTCTAAAACAAGTTTCAACTTATTTATATTATTATTCAAACACTTTCAATTCTCAATCACAAACACCTTCAACAACTTATTCACCTTAAAATCAATATAAAATATTCAAAGTCAATTATTTTAGTCAATATATTACTTTACTCTTCAAAAGAGACAATCCTGCAAGCAAAAACAATTGGAATTAGTGACCATGTCACCCCTAATTAAAAGAATAAGACTAGCTTCCCTTGGACTTGAGCATATGCTCACTAAGAGCTTCAACCCACCAAAAGCTTAAGGATAACCTAAACTGCACCACAAAGTCCTGATCACAAATCTAACTATATCACTAGGACCCTGATCTAACAGAGACTAATTCTGAAGATAAAAACCTCACATGCAAACTTAAACTAAAAGGAACTCTAACCAGATCAAAACTAACTCAGAAAATGAGCCAAAAATGAACTTACTCTATCTAAGATTCTGATCGGGCAATCTCGTAGAGTTCACTGCCAGGAGTCGGACTCCGATCGTCAAACTGATGAGCGAGGAAATCAGAATCTTAGAGAGAAGGAAGAGGAAAGAAAAAGGGGAACAAAAATGAACTTACTCTATCACTCTATCAAAGATTCTGATCGGGCAGTCTTGTAGATCTCGCTGCCAGGAGTCTAATGGTGGACTCCGTCAAACAGATGAGCGAGGAGGTCAGAATCTTAGAGAGAAGGGAGAGGAAAGGAAAGGGAAATTTCTAGAGAGATGGTAGTTCTTTTAAAATGAAACCTGAATAACTAATTTTCTATTTATATAGCTTCATTCACCAAAACACAGTAACATATTGGTATACAACCTCATAAATAGATCCTTACTAGTTGTTGACTTTGTAATTTATTATTGCCATCATTTATGATGATATAAAAAAAATTGCTTACATTTAATAACCGAATTTTCTGTCCATGGCTAGACACTAGACACTGCATTTGTTTTGAATCCAATGTGTGCATACATTTGGTTCTGTTAGTATAATTTATTTGTTGGTTGTGTATCGAAAGTACAATAGATAATTTGTGTGGAAGAATCAGGGATGATAAGTTTAGTGATGCAACTTACGAATTAGAAGAAACATTAGAGAAACGAAACCCATCCTTATCTCTTTTCTGGTAAGTCAATTTTCGGGGACGAAAATTTTTCTTGTTGGGGAGAATGTAAGGACCGAGAAAAATAGTCTTAGAGTAGAAATGGTACAATTAAAATGACACCTGAATATTTTATTATTAAATTGAAAAAGCTATATAAATAGAAAATTAGTTATTCAGGTTTCATTTTAAAAGAACCACCATCTCTCTAGAAATTTCCATTTCCTTTCCTCTCCCTTCTCTCTAAGATTCTGATTTCCTCGCTCATCAGTTTGACGATCGGAGTCTGCCATTGGACTCCTGGCAGTGAACTCTACGAGATTGCCCGATCAGAATCTTAGATAGAGTAAGTTCATTTTTTGCTCATTTTCTGAGTTAATTTTGATCTGGTTAGGGTGCCTTTTGGTTTAAGTTTGCATGTGAGGTTTTTATCTTCAGAATTAGTCTCTGTTAGATCAGGGTCCTAGTGATATAGTTAGGTTTGTGATCAGGACTTTGTGGTGCAGGTTAGGTTATCCTTAAGCTTTTGGTGGGTTGAAGCTCTTAGTGAGCATCTGCTCAAGTCTAGGTAAGGGAAGCTAGTCTTATTCTTTTAATTAAAACCCTAGGTTAGAAGATTTTGGATGTGGGGTGACGTGGTCACCAATTCCAATTGTTTTTGCTTGCAGGATTGTCTCTTTTGAAGAGTAAAGTAATATATTGACTAAAATAGTTGACTTTGAATATTTTATATTGATTTTAAGGTGAATAAGTTGTTGAAGGTGTTTGTGATTGAGAATTGAAAGTGTTTGAATAATAATATAAATAAGTTGAAACTTGTTTTAGAATATTTTGTTGAATTACTTAATGAGATGTTTGATGAGAAGTGGTTGTTTGATTTTAAATGATGATTGATTTAAAGAGCATATATTTGGAATTAATTATGTATTTAAGTAAAGTTTGAGATATATTTGGATTGTTTAGAAAGTTTAAATATGATGTGATTGAGTGGTGCATTGATATGTTAAATGATGTATGTAGTGAGGTTAAAGTGTGATCAAGACATAGTATTTTCAGGAAAGGAAATAGCATGTTGAGATTGTTATTAGGGTGTATTGATTTGTGAGTGTCCTGTGAATGAGACGATCCTAACTCCACTGATATAGTGGAATCACATAGATGAAGTTATTCAGTTGGTGAGAGTCGAAGGAGGTTCAGTTCGCTGAGTCTGAGGTTCGAAAGAACTGATCAGAGCAGATCAAATGGATTTACCCTGTCATATGAAGATGATGAGATATTGAGATAATTATGCGCATGACTGTGTGGGTTTCACAGCAGTAGTATGACAGGTGCATGTCTCTGGATGCTAATTTCAATACACGAGTCTTCCGGAAGTAGAGTCAAGTGTCTGAGTATGTGAATCAGTAGAAATCTGACAGGAGTAATGTGGATAATGAACGTGATAGACACTTGATGATTATGTGAAATGTTTGAGAAATTGTATGAGAATTTATGAATTTTGTGTATCAATTTGAAATTTAAATTATATAGAAAATTTTGTTATAGCTAGTTTACCATGTTATTTGTTTGTGTTTGTTTCTTTATCTGTGATGATCGTGTTGTACACGGGAGCTGATGAGATTGCAGGTAATAGAGCTCCTAAGTGAGCAGTTGGAGGATGTGAAAATTTTAATTTGAATGTTCTGTTTGTTTTTAAAATTTTGATGTATATATTAAAATCTTTATGAAGAGGGATATTTTTTTAGATACAATTATGAGATAGTTATATATATTCATATGTTAAGTAGATAGTGTCTGTTTTACTTTTATTTTATTATATATGGATAAAAATTAGGGATGTTACAAAAATAGTTTCTATTATTAATAAAAATTTATAAACTAGTTTATAAATTTTTATTTAATATTAACTACGAATATTTTAGCTACTAACTAGTTTAGATTCTAAATTAGTCAGTATAAAGGTTATCATTGTTCTAGCCAAAGAAATGGAGAAACTTTAAGCCATGAGTATTTAATGTATGTCTCTTATAGATGTAGAGTTGTATTTAATATCCACCATTTTATTTATGAATAATGGATCTTGTCAAACAGGATAAATACAAAGTAGGATTTTTTTATCCTAGATTGGTGTTGTTCACATAGGGTCTCGTTATGTATGACGCTCCTTAAAAATAATTATCAATTGCGGCTACACAATCCTAGACAAGAAAGATGTCTACATCGTCTTATTCCTGATTTAGGAGAGATCAAGACCGAGTACATCTGCTTAATCAATGATTGTATGTCTTATTGACTTAAAAGTTGCATGGTGCCAGTACCAATATCCGAATATATAAGAACCTCTTGTACTTGACCTATGAACTAGATTTGCTATCGGACAAATCACATTCCCCAAAACTCAAACCTTAACGATGTGTTTGTATTAAGGGATGTTCTGTTCTCGACGACGGTTTTGTGAGATTGTTCACGTGTTGGATCTACATGTGTTGCGCTGATGTGAGGGCAAGGAAAGGTGTGGAGGGGAACAAAACTCGTCTTCAGGTACATGTAGAGAAATAAGGTGAAAACCATGTAAGTAATGTCATTTTCCAATTTTGTACTGAAAATAATTTGTTCATGACAGTGTTTTGGTGTCTTTGATTAACACACATAATCGATTTTTGTATAAAAAACAAAGACAAGGATAATCGATTTCAGAACTTAAAATAGAGGATAATCGATTAAGTTGAGAACATAATCGGTTATAAGTGTCTTCTTTTTTAGGATAATCGATTATGTGGTCAATGTTGTTTATGCCCTAATCCATTATGGTACCAAATATATAGGTAATCGATTACCCTCTGAATAACTCTTCGTCCTTAATCGATTATGCTTGAAAAATGTTTGGATAATCGATTATCCATGATACACATAATCAATTTTTTGTTTTGTTTTACTGCTTTTGTATTATGTGCCATGTTTCCAATATCTTAGTTTAATTTAGAGTATAGGGTTTATAATTTGTATTTAATTAAGATTTTGAATATTTTAGAAATTTTATATATATCATATTTTTATTTAAATAAGACATTAAATAATTTAGTGATGGTATTTATTTATTATTTTAAATATTTTAGCAATTTTATATACTTGATGTTTATTTAAATAGGACATTAAATAATTTAGGATTTGAATTTATTTATAATTTTAAATATTTTAGAAATTTTATATATTTCATATTTTTATTTAAATAGGACATTGGATAATTTAAGATTTGTATTTATTTAGGATCTTGAATATTTTAGTAATTTTATATATTTTAGATTTTTAGTTTAATAGAGCATTACATTTTTAGAATTTGAATTTATTTAGGATTTTGAATACTTAGGAATTTTATATATTTTTAATTTTTATTTTAATAGGACATTAAATATTTAGAATTTGAATTTATTTAGGATTTTGAATATTTAGAAATTTTATATGGTTCAAATTTTTATTTTAATAGGAAAATAAATAATTTTGAATTATAAATTTATTTAAGATTTTGAATATTTTAGAAATTTTATAAAAATAGAAATATTTTAGAACTTTAAATAATTTTTCTGACAACAAATATGTTTAGACAATCTAACATAATTTATATTTTTTTTATATTACTTCTTATACAATACCAAAAATATTACTTTAACTAACTAAAATATTTAATTATATTATTAATATAAATAAATGATATTAATTAATAAAATGAATAATAAAATAAATTTTTAATATGTGACAAAAATATTTATTTTATTTATTTATTTTCATTTCACATTATTTTATTTATTTATTTATAATTTCAATTTTACATTATTTTAATTAATTAAAATGTACTAAAAAATAACTCATTCCATTTTTCAATTTTTTTACACATAAAGATAAATTTATAATTTTACATTTTACAGCATTAAAAACAATTTAAATATCCTCACAACTATTATATCACTTATATATTCAAAACAATTTCCTCATATATTCATTCTAAATATAGTTCAATCCAAACATACAAATTTTTTTCATACTTTCTTTTCACACTTCAACTCTCTTAAATCCTCATAATATAAAGTGAATAAACCAATTATAATAAGTCATTTTAAAATGTTACTTTTAACTTGTACATGGGAAAAGCTTCGCGGAGGAAACATTTGGGCTTAAAATATTGTGACGGTGCCCAAAAGATTGGACAATCTTTTCCTACACGTTCATAGTTTCTTTCTGCACCTTCATAATTATTAAAATTTCAAAAACACTCTTCTGAATTTGTATTCCGAATTTTACAAATAGGAAATAATTTTCTAGATTTAGAAATTATTTCTGAATTGTATAATTCAAAATACAAAGTTGCTTATAATAGGAAAGTTTCTATTCTGAATTATACAGTTAAAAAGTCATTTATGAATCTCAATAATAACTTTTTGAATTGTAGAACTCGAAATATTTGCACTGGAAAAAAATGATAGACAACGCATCAAGTTAAACTTAATTTTTAATTTTATTAAAAATAAATCTAACTTTTCACCAAAAGTGTGGAGGTGTACAAAGAAATTGTGGAGTTGCACGAAGAAACCCAAAGATTGGTTTGTGAACAGCGGGCTGGGCTCGGACTCGTCTTGATCTGACAGATTTTAAGTTTTAGCATGTTAATCAAATCGGAAAAAAATTGTTAATATTTAATATTTAAAATTTACAATATTGCATGTTTTAAAACGAGAGTAGTTTTTTTTTAAAGGAAACTAAGAAATATATAAGATAAGTATTAAAATATTATATAACATTTAAAAAAATACTTGTTATATACAGTGAGTGGTATTGTTATCTGACTTTTCATCATTTGGCATGGAGTGAATTTCACATTTATACAAATTTGTTATATACATAATAATTACTTTCAAGGGATAGAACACACAGAAAACGATCACAAATAAAAATAGCGAAAAAAATAAAAATTTAATGTTAGCACCTATATCCTATGTTTATAAAAAAAATCTCAATTACTATCCATAATCTCAACTAAAATCATAATTAAACTTGAGAAATTTTCTAATCACATGAGAAATTTTAGATACCATGTTGCCATGCACTTGCTGCAATGAAATTTCTCAATGCCAATCCAGTGAACTTCATTTCATTTTGGTACAAGAAGGAAACATATGCAGAGGTGTACAACTCAGTTATCTATCCAGTGAACGGTGAACAAGTATGGGAAAGAATTGAAATGCCAGATGTTGTCCCACCTCCCACAAAGAAGATGCTAGGAAGACCAAAAAAGAAGAGAAGGTTAGAGCCATGGGAGGTAATGAAGAACAGAAGTAAGTCAGGCCAAACTGGGTTAAAGAAAAAATGTGGGATCTGTCATAAGCTTGGCCTCAATAGAAAGTCTTGCATTGAAAAATCATCTGAACAAGGTCCAAGTGCACCTCGATCATCTCACCTAAGGCCATTTCTCCCAGGCCCATTTGACCAAGGTCCAAGTCAAGCAGCTACAAGTGCACCAAGGCCATCTCAGGAAGCTCCAAGTCAAGTAGCCCCAACCGCACCCCTTCCACCATCTCCCCTTACTCAACCAAAAGTTTCACAACCATCTCAGGAAGCTCCAAACCAGGCAGCCTCAACCGCACCCCCTCCACCATCACCCCGTACTCAACCAAAAGCTTCACAACCATCTCAGGAAGCTCCAAGCCAGGCATTCTCAACCGCACCCCCTCCGCCATCTCCCCTTACTCAACCAAAAGTTTCACAACCATCTCAGGCATCTTGAAGGACAACAAGATCAACTGCAAAATTTTCAAGACCCAACACGAGGTTTAAGTTACTGTCTATGAGAGGCCGTTTTTGGAAGCCATGAATGCTTTTGGAACTCACTCATTTCTAAACCTATGTATTTTGAAAAACAGTTATTATAGGATCCTGCTAATGTATTTTGGATTGATAATTTGGTAATTTGTTAATGTATCATGTACATTAATGTTATTAGGTTCTGTGATAATTAATCACTTTTGCTAACTCTTTAGGTGTCATTTGGATAAATCAGTGTTCAAATATTGAATATCACTACAAAAAAACGTGTTTAAAGTGGCGGTTTTAATATGGCGGTTATTAATAACCGCCACAATCTGCCGTATAATATGACATTTTAGTAACTGCCACAATGATCCTTTAGAATATGACATTTTTAACTGCTACAATTATCCTTCAAAATAAAATTCCCGCGTTTGGTTTCCTTCCTACACCATTCCTCTTTATTTTCAATTTTTTTTTAAAAATTTTTGGAAACTGATTTTGTTTTTGAAACCAGGTGCCTCCCACTCTTTGGAAACCAACATTGGCTCCCACTTTTTGGAAACCAACGTCTTCCCCCTCTAGCGTCTTCCCCCCTCTCTGCTAACTCTCTTCCCTCTTTGTCTTACGACCCTTACGCGACCTTCACGAAACCCTCATGCGACCTTCACGAAACCTTTATGCGACTTTCACTAACCCTCCTCCAACCTTCACTAACCCTAACTCTTGATGGTTAGTTTATATGGAAAATCAGTTTAATATAGTCAAATATTTGATGGTTTCTTCTAAGATGGACCTACTCACCTAAAGTTTAAGTCTTACGAACAAGTTTTTGATTCTGTTTCTAAGATCCTTAGATTCTTGCTTGATAATGGAAGTTGAAATGCATGAATAATGGAATAGGCCTTTTAAGTATAACAGAGTTGATGAAGCAGAGTTGATGATATAACAAGCCTTTTAAATATAAGTATGTTTAAATTATAGAAGCTGAAATTATCCACTATATATGTTGTATACAAAAAACATTAAGATAATGGTGCATGGCATTTGCAAAAGTTGCCAAGTTAATCCAAGATTAATGAAGAAAAAATATAAAAGTCCATCTTTTTTATTGAAAATTGTGATTGTGGCTCTCTTTCATTTCTGCAGGATTTTTTTATGCTTCCAAGTGCTTGACAAATTTAGTCTTTAATTTTGGTTCATCTTTTTTTTTTTTTAAACTCAATGTTCTTTGGTGTTTAATGGACCCAAGTCTTCCCCTAGAAGATTTCTACAGTAACAGAGGCAATTAAGCACATGCATCACATGTGGGAGGTGTTTCTGTGATATGGTAGATATTTGTTGATGGAATTGATAAAGTCAGCTTGGGTTATGGGCTCTTAGTCACATAATTTTGTCTCTTATCTTATCTTTTAGGTTCCTATTTATTACTATCTTGCATCTTGCATCTTGCAGTTCATGGTTGGTTTAGAGGCATTAGGATCCTTTTGCAGTTGTTGACCAGGGGGTTTCTGCTTTAAAGTTGTTTGAGTGTAGTTTGTATATGTATCATGTCATATATAATTTATTGTTGTAGATTCGGTTGGGTTGCAGATTCTGTTTTGGATTGTTTTTTATTTAATAATTGTTGTATCCTCTAACTAATGCCATTATACCATTTTTATATTGAGAAATTCAGAAGCTTCAGAAAATTTTCTAAAATTCTGCAAGGTACATTATTTTATCTGGTGTTTGGTAAGTTCGTACTTTTTGTAGCCTAGTCTATTATGAATATTTATTCTGCTGATGCCCACTCTTCTATTCAAATCCAAGATAACTACAGTATATTGATGGTTTGTTATTCAAGGGGTATGATAGTTTTCTTAGTAATTTGGCATGATTGACTGAGTTGTTTTGGTCCTTGGTTCCATTCACTTTCCATTTTAGTTTGCTACTCATAACTAGCTTAAACTTGAGAATGAGTGTTAAGATATTGATTATAGGTTGTTAGTATTTATTGAGATCTCACATCAGTGGTGGATATGACCATAGTAGAGCTTATATAGGTCTGAGAAATACTGTACTGAATTAGGCTCAACTAAAATTGAAGACACCATTGAACTCTATAAAATGAATTATCTCAACTTGTTCTTGTATGTCTGCATTGTTTAAAAATTAGATCTTAAAGGTTATTTTTATGTACTTTACAATGTGTAACGTGTTATTTTTTTGTTCTTCTTGCAGGTCTATTTTATTTCTTACACCATACTGTTCCAGGATAATATTGCAAATTCAGCTCCAACCCAGTAATTTATTACAGGTTTAGCCATTTATTTTTATTCTACCTTAAGCATGAGTCGGTTTTAACCATTTGCAAGATATTGTTATTGTAGTTTTATTGTTTTTGAGCTTGTGTAACCACATTTGTATATGGCTAACCTTAGATCTTGTCAAACCTTGAATAACTGGTAGTTAAATTTTGACTGCATTGTGTTAGCTTATAGACTAATTTTCCATATTTAAGAAACTCAAATTTCTATGTTGAAGAAGTATGTCATGTTTGTAGATATAAAATACTTTTGGTACCTTGAATAATTCTACATTATTGAAAAGATCATCTGTTATTTGATAAACATTGATTCATCGAATCCTGTCACTGGTTTAAGTTGATGATTAAACTCCTTGTTGGCCTTGCGGCTGAACCAATATGAACCCATCTTGAAAAACCGTTTGCATCATCAACATGTTCTTTATTTGATAATGGTTATTTATATAATGATTAAGAAATTTATAGAGATAACAATCGATCAAAACCAACTTGCAAATTGGTTTGGATCTAACTTTATATTCAACCATACAGATATGTTTTCAAGCGTACAAATTGCTTGTATAATGTGCTTGTATGATCCAAGTACTTGCAAAATTAAAATTTTGTTTGTGTAACCCATAAAATTTACCAAAAGCTAGTTTGGTAAATGTAGGTTCCGATTAACTATTTTATGTATTTAACACATTTATGTAAGTAATTTTTTGTTATGGTGTTTTGTTTTGTAGTCATGCCAATTGATACAAGTTGGATTTCTAAACCACGAAACACAATTGAATATGCAAATGGTTTGAATGAATTTTTGGAATTTGCATTTGGACATGCTAATGGTGTTGTCATAAAGTGTCCGTGTTCAAAGTGTGGTTTCAATAAGTGGCAAACAAGGGATGTAGTTCAAGAACACTTAACATGTAGTACGTTTCTTGAAAACTACTAAACTTGGTATATGCACGATGAAGGACTAAGTGGAAATGAGTCAGTGGTTGTTCCAAGTGCGCATGTCATTGAAGATGTCACAGAATCTCGTAATCCAATGGAAGACATGTTGAACGATGCATTTGTGTTTGTGGGGCACCATGATGATCACATTGATGAGGGTACTCAAGATGATGGTGTACAAGATGATATGTTGCATGGTGAAGGAAAAACAAACTTTGATGCGTTGTTGAAGGACAATAACAAACCACTATTTGAAGGTTGTACCAAGTATTCAAAGTTATCATTCATGTTGAAGTTGTATCATATAAAATGCATGTGTAGAATGAGTGATAAAGCAATGACCATGATTCTATACTTGCTAAAGGACGCATTTGAACATGTTAAGTTTCCTAACTCATTTTATGAGGCCAAGAATGTGATTAACAAACTTGGTCTTAATTATGTCAAAATACCAGCTTGTCCAAAAGATTGCATGCTATATTGGGGTGAAGAGAATGAAAGCTTAGAAGAATGTTATATTGTTTTTGAGACATACTATTTTGGATTTGGATACTGATTTGGATATTGTTTTGGACTATTTTGGACTGTTTTGGGAACATATTGTCTTTGCCATGGGTATATATTGTTTTGGACTGTTTTGGGAACATATTGTCTTGCCATGGGTATATATTGTTTTGGACTGTTTTGGGCTATTTTGGATACTCTCTTAGACTGTTTTGGGAGCATATTGTCTCTACCATGGGTATATATTGTTTTGGAGTGTTTTGGATTGTTTTGGGCTATTTTAGATATTGTCTTGGACTGTTTTGGGAACATATTGTGTCTGCCATGGGTATATACTATTTTGGACTGTTTTGAATTGTTTTGAGCTATTTTGGATACTATCTTGGACTATATTGGACACTATTTTGGGAAGACGAGCGTTAATGTTGAATGCTTCCATTTTTATGTAGGATAAAATTGATGAGCTAATGCTGGAAAATCCAGACATTGCATCACATATATCTCCAAATGATCCCGTTGGTGTCATTTTTGGAAAGGAGCATCTAGGGAGGGTCATAGGACTTTCATATGGAGCTTGTTCTACCCTTGCTTTCAGGAAATCCACAACAAGGGTAAGCAATATGAATAATGGTTCCTCTAGTGGTGGGTCTTCAACAAATGTTGAAGAAAAGGTAGAACAGATGACAACTGAACTTGTCGTTGTAAGGAGCCAAATGCATTGTAAGACAAATTAGGATTGAGAATTTACTTGTAATATGTTTAGAAAGTGAAACAATTTATATTTTCACAATTTAATTTACTTGTTTGGATTAGTTTAACATTATCAACTTTGTTCTTTCAATGAATGAATAAACTCATCTTTTGATTATTATATTTATCAATTTTAATTATATTATGAAATTAGTTTATGTTATAACTTAATTATATTATGAAACATAACTGTGTAATGAAATTTAATTATAATATCAAATTGATTAATATTATAAAATCAAATTATAAAATAGAATTAAATAAATTAGTATAAATGTTAAAAATAAAATTAAAGTTTAATTATAATATGAAATTAAATAATATTATGAAATAAAATTATAAAATAAATTATTATAAACATTAAAAATAAAATGAAATATTTAATATTCGAATTATGACAGTTATAAAGTGTATTATAAATGTCATTCTATACTGTATTAAGTGGCGGTTAAAACTATCACTATTTACGTTAGAATTGGTTTATCCAATTTTAAAATTATGACATTTATAACTTACGCCAATTACACGCTTAAAACTGCCACTTTATACAAGGCATAATATGGCGTCTGCTACAACGGTTCTCAATTAACTGTCACATTAAACTTTGTGGCGGCAAGAATTCAAGCGATACGCGGTACCACCACAGACGTATACTGCGGCGAACGCCAGTTTTTGCGAAAATAACCGCCGCATTATACATGTTTTTTTGTAGTGTATGGTAAACTAAAATCTGCACTCAAGCTATTCAAATATTGAATTGTAGGCCAAAGTGCAAATTTTCCACCTAAGATACAAAAAGTGCAGATTTTTATTCTAGAAGTTATCAAATGGTGCACATTTTTATATAGCTTTGAATATAAAAGTTTGAATGCTGGAAGTTCCAGTCACCAGGCTAGCATTCAAAGGAGGAGTGACTTTAAAAGTCATCGTTTAATGTGGCTTTGCTAAATATTGGTGTGGATAGGAATTCTTAGGTTACATGTACATTCTTATATGCCAACAATAATCTTACAATTGTAGCACAATATATTATCCTGTTCTTGCTGAAGCACATATAGATTCACACATTACTATGCCTTTTCCAATTCCTTTGCACCCCATGCTATCCACTACTTCATGCCACTTCCTATAATTCTAATCTTAAAAGTGGAACCTCTAGCAGTAAAGAGGTTCTCTACCAAGCCAATAAAATTGTTGCTCTATTAATACAAGGCATCAAAATAAAACTACACCATACTTATGCAACACCAAAATTATGCAGCACCAGAAAACAAGAAAATGGTACATAACTTCTATGCTAGCCACTTACTAAAATTCATTTTCCATTGATACAAAATTTCGGGATACATATTACATACTGGACATAATGAACTCAACACATTAATACATATTACATTAACTCTTTCAATCATAATCCCAACCAAAATATACATTCATACGTCACTCATGGGAATTTTAAGAAAATAATCAACATAGCAATGTTTATTACAACAACATCTTTATCCACTTTCTTGACATCTTCAAATGTTTTTCCAAGCTACAAATCTTGTTTCTTTGTCTAGCAATAGTTCCATCTTTGTCATCCCCAATGTCTTCAATGCACTTACACCATCTAAAAAAATTGCATCTCATGCTTACGCCACTCCTACTCTATATTAGACAAAACGATAACCAAAAAATCAATACCAATGCATTTTTTTTCATAAACCATAGTTTAATACATTTCACCTTGTACTTTGGACACCCCCAAAATTGTCTCCCACAATTTTTGACAATTGTGGCGGTTCTCAAAACCGTAAATTCCCCACAATCGCAAATGGGAGCAACAAAAGTCGTCCTGCTCCCACCACCATGGCTAGAATTCGATCGTTGTTACTACACTTCCATTCGGTTACAAATGCATGATGATACAGATGCAGATCTATAGGCACACATTTCCACCACAAACTGAGCTACACCCACGAACTCCACAATCACCGACTCCACCACAAACGGTGACCCTCCTATATGTTAACTCACTCATTTATGGGAACAAGGCAACAACCAAAAACGTTTACGCAAGAAAACCCTAAACTGTCAATTCAAAATTCGTAATCCCCAGATCAAATCACTATAACCCTAAACCCCTAATTCAGTATTCACTAAACTAATGTAACCACCATCCACGTCACTTGACACGTCTCTGCCACATAAGCACTACTTAACGTCATTTGGTGCAACTTAACAAAAATGACCATTTTGACTATATTTTAAAAAACTTAAGGACCAAATTGATTTTTTTTAAAAACCACTATACTAAATTGCCTATTGACTCTAAATGTAGGGACAAAAAAGGTAATTAAACATTTTTATTAAGATGTTTCTTCCTCTATTTCATAATTTTCTTCATGCATCTCATCAATTTCATAATTTAATTTTTATAACATAAAAGTAAATTTCTAAAACAAAAATTGAAGAAGAAAAAATATTCTAAAATAATCTTGTCAGAACAATTATTTTATCACATATAATTGAATAATTATTTTCACTTTTGAAATTCAATTTCTAAATGTGAGTGGATTTTTTTTAAGAAATGTACAAAAAAACATTATTTTTTTTTTATTATTATTATTATACAAACTTGAAGATTGAGTTATCGCGCTCCATATTTAATCCATGCAAATTATAGATACGAAACTAAATAGATCAATAAATAAAAATAAAGAATGCCCCATATTTTTATACTATGAGAAATTCAGTGTTAAATGTTGAAGTAAGACCAAAAAACATAACAGTTAAAGTTACCATAAAATCCCAACTAACAACAAAAAAAAAAAAAGACATTATTATTACTACCGGACAATCTATCCTTCCACGTGATCATTGGTAATAGGACACTTCACCACTGTACAATCTACCATGAAAAAGTTAAGTGCAGGATCATCAATGAGTTTAAGTTGGTGGGATTCAAACCTTTTTCATATCGTTATTTTGAAATAATAAATGGCAATGGTCAATGGTTTCAGGAGAAATCTATAAGATCCTCAAATGTTATCTTATGTCCAATGAATTCTGGGGTGCTTAAAACTCTTTAACAAGCTTGGACTTAGGGTTTCAAAAATATATATTGTTCTGGCATTAATCAGATTCTTGTTTAAATATAAAAGCAAGATTAAATTGTTTTTTATTAGAGATATTATATGGCCTCTATGTCATAATATGTTCTTTTGTAGCTTTTAGGTTTGTTCCCTCAATATAACAAAATTGTTAGTATTAAAGATGAACAATATTTATAAAAAGATATATTTTGCTACTAAATTTATTATTTTTAATAACAAAACATTTAATTAAACTAAATAAACAACTCGGTAAGTATAATCAAATGGTGTTAACATTGAATTCAAGTGTTAAATGTGTACTAAAACTTCTTCGTAATCAATTAAGTGATAGTTTAACCCCTTTTATAAGAACACATAGAATTCAACTCCTAACTCGGCATGCAAAACCGCCGAACGAAAGACCAACCAAACCAAGCGCTAACTATTTTTACCAAATCAGTCGTATACAGACCAAAGGATCCAGAACCCAACAAGGGTAGTAAAAATAAACTTCGCGCACTTTGCAGCAATCCAATACCACACCTTTACTTGCGCTGAGGCAAAAATTTCTAACACATCTGTCACTCCTCCATTAAAAACGACCGAGTTCCTATGCTTCCAAATTTCACTCACAATTTCAGATCAAATTGCTCTCCAAACATCATTAACTGAAACAGATGCATGACTCAACCTGAATTAGATAAAATTTTGGATAGTGATAGAAGAAAGTGATACCAATCTCTTATCACATAACATATTAAAAGGTTAGATCATAAATGTAATAATTTAAGTTGCTTAAAATAAATAACAGCAACATGTTTTCTTGAGTTCCAGTTTAAAGCTTAATTACAAAATCATTTTGAAAAAAATGTATAAAATTATTTAAAACCTTCTAAACATTGCCTCGGAAAAGAAAAACTTGGCAATTAAAATTGTATCTTAGGATTTTTTTTTAATCAGCAATAGTATCTTAGGATAATAAATTAATATTTAAGTTAATCCAAATAAACTTAAGCAGAGACGAAGTTTCGCAGATTATCCACAATGTCACTTTTCACACGTACAACCACATTCATTTACCCATTACCCAATACAATGGATGTTTTTGTTGATTTTTAAATTTAAGTACCTTGAAAAAATTATCGAAATAACTGTTTTTTTTTATCATGTTTTTGCAATAAAATTCGTTTACTTAAGTTAAAATGTCGATTTTTATAAATAAAGTGATAAAAAGGCCTATTTAAAATAAATGAAAAACTTATAGAATATTCTTAAATTTAATGTAACTAGAGGTTAAAAAAATATTCTCAAAGTAATATTCTCTCATTTAAAATAATAATCTACATCTTTTTAAATAGCTATCCTATATAGCAGCTATGAGTCTATGAGTATGGAAAATATAGAATAATAAGAGTAGTACTTGAAAAATTAAAGGTAGAAAGTTAAAGTTCAACTACCTTCTACTTGATTCCTTGTAAGCTATGATGAACTTTGTTTGCCAACCACCACTCAAACAATTACAGTCATAACATGTCATATCAAAAACCATTTTTTAACAAAAAAAAAGTCCAGTTTTCCAAAGAATATTGACAAATTAAAATATATATATATTTATATGGATAAATCGTGTAACACAGTTTTAGTACGAATAAGTCTTGCAAAAAAATAATACGACTTTATATTTGTTAAAATAAAGTTAAGAGAATATAGCAAGACTTTATTTGGCCTAATTCAGATTTTTTATTTTTTTTTAAATTAAGTCATGTCACGATTTTAATTATTTTTTATAATAGAGTGAAGTAGTGTATTTTTAACACAATTTTTACATTGAATTATTATTTTTATTTATGTTAATATTAATATATGTGATTTTATATAAAAAAAAATATTAGTATTTTTTAATATTTTTTTATTCGAAAATATTATTGTGAAATGTACAAATTATTCTTGTGCAATTATTACAAAATATGATCAATAGGTAATTTTATAAAATTCAAAATAATTTATTTTAAAAATATAGAAATCGTTATGAAAATTGTGAAAGTAATAGCATGAACATTAGTTTGTTAGTTTTATGTAATTATATATTAATATTTGTTTGATTATTTAGTGGAATATTGAAAAACAATAAAATTATAAATCACAAGAATTAATAATAATTGTGATAATAATGATGATCTATTTTCACCTTATTCTGAAGATAAACGAGAAGATTAATGTGTGATATTTATACCGAAGATAAACGAGAAAATTAACGTGTGATATTTATAGAAAAAAATATTTGATCTAATGTACAAATATTTATATTATAATTTAATTACAATTTGTATTATTTTTTTCTTCATTTTGAGTTAAATTTATAGATTTTTTTTTCAAATTTTCCATATTTAAATACTAATATTTAGATTTCTAATATATCTTTTTTTTATAATTTCTAAAAAATTACCTACTGTTTTTATTTATTTCCCAATTACACAATTTTAATTTTTAATTTTATAAATAATATTTTTATATAAAAATTTATACAATATATTAAATATTTTTTCTTAAATAATACAATTTTTTTCTTAAATAATACACTACATTGTACATTAAAATTAAGGAATACAATCGTTGCAGTAACACGACTTCATTCCATATTATTTCCTATTTTACCTTTTAATATATAAACATTTTATTCTTTAACTATTACAAAACTGTCACATTCCTATAATAACTGTATTCAGTTTTTTATTTCCTTTTTTAATAAAGAAATTACACACTCTCTTTTATCTAGTAAAGGTGAGTTGTTGTCTTTCTCCTTTTCAGCATGTTGTATTTTTTCTTTTGGTGATTTAATGGGTTTATTAGGAAGATTTACATAAAAGATAGAGGAGAGTGTTTGTCGGTCTTCGACTTTTTTTTCATTTTTATTTGTTCTCCTTTTTTCCGTCAACTCTTTCTCTCGATCACTCGTATTTCTTGGATTATCACTCAACACTACCGATATGAGGTGTGGTACCTACAGAAATTTTTTGAAGCTTAAGTCAATGTTTTTGTCTTAATCATTCATTTAAAATCTAACTATTGAATTAAATATGATATCTATTTATACTACTTACCAATGGGCCTATTGAGTTTGTCACCTGAGATTAAAACTTATGTTTATCTTTTCTTAATTAATTTTTTACATTGTAATTTTGTCCTTAATATTTAATTAACTTTATTAATTATATTTACGTGTCTTCTATTTATACTGACATATGTATTTGTCCTTCCACACAAGGTTTTCGTTGATCAATCTTTTCGTTCTTCCGGCCTTTCGGCATGGTTAGTTCACTATACCCGAGGATTGAGGAAAAATCTTTGACAAAGATCCTAAAGATAAATGTAGTCATTATTAATTGTTTTATTGGTTTTAACGATTTCTGCATGCAATCACTTTTGTTCTTGAGGTTCGTGCGCATTAATTATTACTTTTCATATTGATTTGAAAGGTCTTAGATTCTAAATCGTTTAATTCTATGAAATTTAACGGTTGGATTCTAGCATCGTTTGACCTTCCAAACACTGAGTGTTTCTACAAATAGGTTTTCATTTTCAACTGTGGTGCACATCTATTCTTCTATCATTTGAGAGCTTTTGGATTTTGCTTTCGGTTTTAACTGCTAATTTGTTCTTGTATTGTTAGGCATGTCTTCTTTCAACTTTGTTTCAATGTTAGAGTATTTTTCGAGTGATAGTGACCGGAATGTCATTAAAGAACTGATAACGGTTCCCTTAAGCTCTTCGCATATGGAATCAACTAATAATTCATTTCCTGCTGACCAAGGGAGTGTTGGTACTAAAGAAGAGTCTCCAAATTTAGTGGAAGAAAGAGCCGAAAGAGCAGAAGAAAATTGGAGCTTGAGACGTGGTTATGAAGGGGTTGATTTTCATGTTCGTGACTATTTATCTCAATACCGATGGTCGATATTTTGTATCACATGCAGATTTTAACGAACCTCATTCTAATTAAGACGTCGTTGCCTTTTGAAGATGTCGGGCTATTGATAATGTTTGCCATGGTCGAGAAGATTCGACTGAGGATTTTCTCTACTTTTATTCATGTTTGCTTATCGATATACATACGAGATTTCCATTGGACGAATTTCAAATCAAAGTTCTTCGTGTTTTAAATTTGCCCCAACTCAACTTCATCTAAATAGTTGGGCAGTCGTTCAAGCCTTTCAGCTTATATGTAAATTTTTACATTTAAAAGTGAGCCCACAAGTCTTTCTCTACTTTTATAGTGCTCGATCTGGAAAACGAGCAGGTTGGCTATCTTTGATAAGCCAAGCATAAGCTTCTCTTTTGGCTCCCTTCTCATCTTCGTATAAGAATTTTAAGTGTGGATTTTTTAAAGTGTTTGTTGAAAGGATGGTCGTAACTACTTCTATGATGGAGATAAACCTAAGTTTCCTTTCTATTGGACTAACACTCCTTTGAAACAAAACTTTGGCCTCAATCTTTAGTGATTGTCGATGACTAGGAGACGTTATCTGTTCTTAATGATCTTCTCCAAAAGCTTCCTACTTGGAGTCTTCTTCGCATTTATTTATCTCCTCGTCTTGAGGATGACTTCTTCAATATATTTTCTTTTCGATTCTGACTTTTTAACTTTGCTATTTTTTTCATATTTTTCAGGTATCATGGCTACTGCTAGCAAAAAGGGCGAGAATTATTTTTGTAACATAGCCTTACGGAATAAGACGACTGCATTTCCCATGATGCCCAAACTCGAGAAGAACCTGAGGTTGTTGTTGTTGTGACTCCCATCACTCAAGTTCAACTGAAAGCTAATATTAAAGGCAATACCTCTCAGAAGCATAAGTAGAGAGATGATTCAAACCGTCGATCTCATTCTTCTAATCGATCTCCTGCAAGAGGTCAACATGATGGGTCGTCATTACCTTTACTTGTTGGCCTTTTCAGTTCCTCGTTGAAGCTTTCAGAGTCGTTATTCTTTAGCTTAAGTAGTTTTGAGAAAGAGAATTTTTTGAAACTCTTCTTCGAAAGATCTATCTAATATTGTTGTTGAACTTACGACTTAAACTCTATTGGTTTGTAAAAGACTTGTTGAAGAGACCGCAAAGGGTGTACAACTTATGAATTTGAGCGTTTGAAGAAAGAATTGGCTTATGCGACTCAAACTCTTGAAGCGACTCTTAATGCTAATACTTCTTTGACCGAAAAGATAAAAGATATGTCAGATGTGCATTAGAAGTGTGGTCAAATAAAGAATCCTTGAATAAGAAGATTGAAGATTTGACTACCGAATAAAACGGACTTCAAGATGAAATGGAAAACGTTAGTCGAGAACTATCAAGAATGACAATCTCTTATCATTCTGAGCAAACTCGCTGAGAAAAAGCTGAAAAAGAAGTTGAGGTAGCCCAACAATATGTTTTGGAACAACATACACTTGGCTTCACTAAAGCTCTTCAACAGGCCGAATACTTCTATAAAATTCCTATCAATGGAAGGAATTTTGATGTGATGAAAGATTTTCACAAACGTCAATTAATGCCTATTTGGACATTCTTGATGAAGATGAAGATGAAAATTAAGATGCTACTGTCGGAAACAACGAGAACTGTGAGGGTAATGAGCTTGTTGATATTGATTAATGTATTTTTTTCTTTTTATTTTCTAAGTGTATTATCTTTTGATTGACTTTGTAATACACTTAACCCTTTGTTATGAACTTTGTGACTTTCTAATTAGTATTTTTTTTAAAAATTTATGCTCTTAAATCAATTTAATCATTGGGTATGGATTCATTTATTTTGAAGACTTCCTTAACATAAAATGAAATCTTTTTTAACATATAAGATCATTCATATTCGGCAGGGATTCACTTAGTAGTGAAAGCTTCCTTAACTGAAAGATTTGTTTGCTTTCGATAGGGATGAACTTATGGTGAAAGTTGCCTTAATTGAGATATTTGCTTGCATTTAGTAGGGATTCACTTACAGTGAAAACTTCCTTAACTGATAGATAAAAAATGAAATGGACAATGAATAGAATAATATTAAACTTCACGATGAAATGCTTCATTGATTTTGTCAATACATTAAACTTCTAAGTAAAGTAATGTTTCAGATGACTTGCATTCCATGTACGTTCTATTTGCTTGACATTTATCTCTTCAAGCCGATATGCTTCATTTCTCAAGTTTTCAGTAACTCTGAATGGTCCCTCCCAAATGGAGGTGTATTTTCCATGTGTTGCATCCTTTAGGATTTCCATTATCATCCTCCATACCAAGTCATTTTTGTTAAAACTTCTCAGTATCACTTTGGCATTATGCCTTCTAGTTGTTGGGTCTATTAGAGTCCAAGTTCAAGAGGAGAGGGGTGAATTGAGCTTATAAAATTTTCGCAAGAACACACAATTTTCAGTATATCATAGGCAAAAGAACAAATTGTTTTTACATGAAACAGATTGATTCTTCAGAGCAGTCTAGCACAATTTGAATTTGTTCAAATTAAAATTGTGATCAACAGAGGGATATAATAGAATCAGATTAATTAGATATTACGAGTATGAAGAATACAGCTATGCTCAGAAATTAATCAAATTCATTCAACACAAGATTTTAAGGAGAATGACTCTTTCTCCGGTTTTAATGAATAGACTATTTGTTCACAGATCAATTAAAAACATCATATACCACTGCCTTGTTTGTGATCAGAGAGCTTTAACAAATCAGGAAGAACAGTTTTTATTAAACCCAGAATTAACAGATTCAATTTCAAAAGAACAGATTTGGTTCTTGACAGAATTAAGCAAAACCAGAAATGAGTGCAGGGATGAGAAGAAAAGGCACGCAAGTTTTTATACTGGTTCACTCATACAGAGCTACATCTAGTTTCACCTTACCCCAAGGTGGAATTCACTAAAAACAGTACCAATCACTTACAAACACAGCAGTTCTTGAACACTACAAGAACAATACAACTAATGCTGAAAAACCCTATTTCAGCACACCTTGCACTCCAAGAAACCCTATCAAGGAGTGACTAACACTTACACCTTTACAAACCAGAATAAAGGAAAGATTACACCTGAAAAGAAGATGCAAGAACTCAAAACCAGTAGTTCAATTTGCTGCAGAACTGCACCAGCACCTTCACCAAGATCAAAGGTTTCCTAGAACAAGCACACTTGAAAATTCCTTTGGAAAACCTTTCAAAAGACCTTACAATCCTTCTTCTCACATAGAAAATGTTTGATCTCTGTCAAAAACGTAATTGCTCAGCATCCTTTCATGTGAGAGAGGATTTTCTTTATATAGAAAATAGTTTCTAACTTCTTTTCAAAAAAACAGTTGAAAAGCTGTTATGAAAACAACAGATTCAGTTTTGAACTTAACAGATTTATTTTGTGAAAACTGCCAACTCAGCTAACTGAAATAACTGTCTGAGTTGTACCTTTGGTGCCCTAACTAACTTTCGAAAAACCTTTCAGCAGACCAAAGAATAAACATGTTCTTTTACAGAGAAACAGATTCATTTTTGTGCAGTATCCTGATTTTAGGAGAAAACTCTAAAAAGCTTTTGGAAACACTTTTAACCACTTCATGTGCTTGATCTAGGCTTGGTTAGGCATCTAGGATAGATCATGTAGCAAAAGGCAACCTTACACAACCACAAGCCTACATACAAGATCATCTAAACCTATTACAAACTTTACAACAAACTAGCTATTTTCTACATCAAACACAAACTAACACTAGGTAGAAAAGAGGCTTCATCCATCTTCAACAATCTCCCCTTTTTTGATGGAGACAAATCCCCTTTGCACAACATAGTTTGATGATCACAATCTGTATTAGAGTAACTGCCAAAACCTGCACAAAATTTTTAGACATAAAACCAGAATTGAGCAGTTGTGAGTTTTGGGCTACCTCCATGTAGCTTGAGTCAGAACATCAACTTTTATGAGCTTTCTGTGAGCTGTTCTTCTCCCCCTTTGGATTCATCAAACAGAATAAAACATGGGATAAAAAAACATACACGCCATTCATCACAGTTCAAACTATAAATCCAGTATTAAGTTCTATTACAAACCTCAATAAAATCAACTAAAAAACAATGCAGAATAAAGACAAACAGATTAAATCCAAATTGTTCAACAACATATAAAAGCTAAAGACTTAGATATAGGATCACTTGTCATTGTAGTAGAGCTCAGCTAGCTGCACTTGAACTCCTTCAAGTTGGTCATCCAAGTGCTGAAACCTGGCGTAAGTCATTTCATAGTGTGCCTTCTGCTCATATGTGAGTGTGTCCAGCCTGCTTAGCACTTGTCTTTCAAACATGGACAGAGGTTCACCTCTGTACTCAGGTTCCTCATATGCAACCATTGCATTTTGACTTGTAGCAGCAACATCTTCATGTCCAGCAGAGTGCACTGGTGATTCATCCATGTGCTGCACTCCATCAGCATTTTCTTCTTCTTCATTTGCTGGATCAGCTGCTTCATTTTCAGCTTTGTTTGCAGCATTTCTTCTAAATACCCAGTTGTCATCCTCCTTTTGAAACCCCATCTTCAAGAGAGTAGAGTTGTCTATTTCACTAGTTGCCTTAATGATGTCATTTCTCTCATTTGTAGTGTCAACTTCAAAATAATCGATTAGCTTTGACACAAAAATAGCATATGGAAAACGATAGTCTGGTAACCTTGTGGATTTGAGCATATGCTCCACCATTGTACTCACCCAATTTACCTTGAGTTGGTTCATGATACAGTACAGCAGAATCAAATCTTCTTGGAGTAAGCTGCCAAGCAATGATGTAGGCTAGGAGTCTTGGAATGATTGTGAGATTTCCAACATGGAATCTAGCTACTGGTTCAGTTGGGTTTCTAACACAACTTCTGTAAAACTGCATCTTGTTGAATCCCTGAATTCCAACAGTGTTCCCTTTGCTAACCTTCATTCCAGAGTACTTGATTCCTCCCAAATTGCTCCATATTTCTCTTGTAATTTTCAGCTTCACACCTTTCACATGGGAGACCAAATTCTTGCCATCTTGAACCAAGTTGTTGTAGAATACTTTCACCAAGTCTGGATAGACATTTCCATTCATTTCAAAGAAGTTCTTCAGCTTTTGATGCTTGAGCAAGGTTTTTGCTTCAGTCAGATTTTCTTCTCTCAACCAAGAGAATTCCAGCACTTTGGGCGCATTGACTTCTTTCTGCTTGTCTCATGGATGAACCTTGTCATTGCTTCAGAATCTCCAGCAAACCATTTCTCCAGAATACCCTGGTTGCTGTTGGATTGCTCTTTGGATTTCTTCTTTCTGTGTGATGAGGATACCATGCTCAATCTGTTGTTACCTGCACCAGTTTATTAATATACAATTCCAGCTAGAAAAAAATTGCAGTTAAGATTATCACTCAAAACAGAAACGAAACCTGTACTGGAGCAAATGTGAACCTGGACAACTTATAGCACAGATGAGAAGGTGTGAGAGAAAAGCTGATTTGTGCTAGGTTTATATAGAGTCTTTAAACCAAATTTTGAAAATCACAAATATTAAAGCAAGACAATTTGATCAGATTTCAAGAATTATGGGTTTTGAAGAAAAATCAAATCTATCAGATATGCTACAGATTTTATTCCTATGGTGCAACAGGTTCAGGTGTGGATTCACGTAAGAATATATTGGAACCAGATTTTGGCAAATCAAATATGTTGCACCTACACAATATCCAATCAGTTAGGATACCCACACATTAATTGGCATAGACCTGCTGGTTAATAACCGTAAAAGCAGTCAAAGATAAAGTGAGAGAGAGAAAAAGTAAATCTTTCTCTTTCCTAGTCACAACTATGATTCTGAAACAAGGAACAAAACGTGTTAAAATATAAAACAACATATTGAAATTTCTACTGCAGAGGACAATTTAAGCTAATGATACCCAATTCATTTAGAAGAAAATAAAACCTATCTTTAGCAAGTGGTTTAGTGAATAGATCAGCTAATTGAAATTCAGTACCAATGAATTTTATATCACAAGTTCCATTAGCTATATGTTCTCTTAGAAAGTGATCTCTAATTTCAATATGTTTAGTCCTTGAGTGCATGACAGGATTCTTAGACAGATTTATGGCACTAATATTATCACAATTTATAGGTATCTAATTTAGCAAAATTCCAAAATCACTTAGCTGCTGCCTTAACCATAAGGTTTGAGCACAACAACTTCCAGCAGCTATGTATTCTGCCTTTGTTGTAGAAAGAGCAACACAAGCTTGTTTCTTGCAATGCCAAGAGATTAGGCTTGATCCAAGCATGTGACAAGTCCCACTTGTGCTTTTTCTGTCAACCTTGCAACCTGCAAAGTCAGAGTCTGAAAAACCAGTTAAATTTAAAGATACATTGTTAGGATACCATAATCCAACATCCTTAGATCCTTGCAAGTATTTCAGAATTCTCTTTGTTGCATTGTAGTGTGATTCCTTTGGAGCAGATTGATATCTAGCACATAAGCACACAACAAACATAATGTTAAGCCTGTTGGCAGTTAAGTATAATAAGGAACCAATTAAACCCCTATACTTAGTTTGATCCACTGATTTTCCTGCAGAATCTTGATCCAGCTGACAGCTTGTTGAAATAGGAGTGTTGATTGCTTTGCATTGATCCATATCAAACCTCTTAAGCAGCTCCTTGCAGTATTTTTCTTGGCTTATGAAAATTCCATCCTTGAGTTGTTTAACTTGTAGTCCAAGGAAGAAATTCATCTCTCCTAACATTGACATCTCATACTCACTTTTCATGGTTTTCACAAAGTCTTCACACATTTCCTCATTTGTGGATCCAAAGATAATATCATCTACATAGACTTGCACAATCTTTTCTTCTTTATAAAGAGAGTTTTATCAGAATTTCCACGGCTATATCCTTGAGAGAGCAGAAATTCACTTAGCCTCTCATACCATTGCCTAGGTGCTTGCTTCAATCCATATAAGGCCTTCTTAAGCATGTACACATGTTCTGGATTTTTGTGATCTTCAAACCCTGGAGGCTGAGATACAAACACCTCTTCATTGATGTAACCATTGAGGAATGCACTCTTGACATCCATTTGAAACAACTTGAAACCTTGTATGCTGGAAAATGCTAGAAGTAATCTGACAGCTTCAAGACGTGCTACTGGTGCATAGGTTTCACCAAAATCAATTCCCTCTTCTTGGTTATAACCTTTAGCAACCAGCCTTGCTTTATTTCTAGTGATAGCCCCATGTTCATCCATCTTGTTCCTGTACACCCACTTGGTTCCTATGATATTCATCTCATGCTTTCTTGGAACCAAGGTCCACACTTCATTGTATTCAAACTGGTTCAGTTCTTCCTGCATTGCTGTTATCCAATTGTTGTCTTGTAGTGCTTCTTCCAGACTTTTAGGCTCAATCTGTGAAACAAAGGCCACTGTTCTGCAGAAATTATTGAGTGAGTTCCTTGTTGAGACTCTTTTCTCAATTTTACCAATTACATTATCTAGTGTAAGATCCCTGGGTGTCTTCCATTCCTTAGGCAATCCTGCATTCACAGTAGATTCTTTGACAGAATTTGGATTAGTTGCATCAAGCTCAGTAGATTGATTCTTTTGCAAAATGGTTCTTAAATCATCCATACCAGGTACATCCAGAACAGATTTGGGCACAGAAAAATCCATTTCATCAAATACAACATGTATAGATTCCTCTACTGCAAGCAATCTTTTGTTATACACTCTATAAGCATGACCATTTATAGCATAACCAATATGTATTCCTTCATCTGATTTAGGATCAAATTTTCCCATATTGTCTTTACCATTGTTTAGAACAAAACATTTGCAGCCAAAGACCCTAAGATGACTTATACTAGGCTTCCTACCTTTATACAATTCATAAGGAGTTTTCTTAAGAATGGGTCTAATCAATGTTCTGTTAAGCACATAAGAAGCAGTGTATACATCATCAGCCCAAAAATATTTAGGTAAACCAGATTCATTTAGCATAGTCCTAGCTAACTCTTCTAATGACCTATTCTTTCTTTCAACAACACCATTTTATTGGGGTGTCCTAGGAGCAGAATAACTATGTGTGATTCCATGTTTTTCACAATATCTATCAAACTTTGCATTTTGAAATTCTCCCCCATGATCACTACGAATCTGTTTTACCCTATTTTCATTTTCATTATGCAGAACCTTAGCAAGTTTCTTAAAGGCTTTCTATGCATCATTTTTAGAAGCAAGAAACAAGGTCCATGTATATCTTGAAAAGTCATCAACAATTACCAAAGCATAGTCATTTCCAGCTAAGCTAGCAGTCCTAGATGGTCCAAACAAGTCCATATGCAAAACATCCAAAGCTTTATTTGTAGAAACCCTATCTTTTGATTTAAAGGTAGTTCTAATCTGTTTTCCCTTTACACAAGCATCACACAATCTGTTATTTTGAAATTTTATGTTTGGTAAACCAGAAACAAGTTCCTTAGACTTTAGCTTATTCAAGTGATCTGTGTGAATATGAGCTAGCCTCCTATGTCACAGCCATGACTCATCATTTTTAGATAACAAACACTCATTTTCAGAACAACTCTTTATAATGTCTAAGAGATAGATGTTGTTTACCCTTTTTCCAGTTAACAACACCTTACCAGAAATTTCATTTGAAATTGTACAAGTGTTGGCTCCGAAATTGACCTTGTATCCCTTGTCACACAGCTGGCTAATGCTTAGAAGACTATGTTTTAGCCCTTCAACATACAATACATTCTCAATAGTGGTTGAGTCTTTGGTACCAACATCTCCTCTTCCAAGAATTTTTCCCCTATTGTTGTCCCCATATGTGACATGCCCTTCAGCTTTGAGTTTCAGATTTATAAACTGAGTCACATCACCAGTCATGTGCTTTGAGCAGCCACTGTCCAGGTACCACTGGTTTTTCCTGCTGTTTTTCTGCAACAAAACAGATTTAGAACATATGGTACCCCTTTAGTCTAGGGTCCAGCATGATTAATACCTTTCCTTAGGAAGCCATTTGGCCAATCCTTTAGGAACAAGGTACCTCCTAGCTTTACATGTTCTAGATACATGACCAGACTTCATACAATAAAAACATGTTGCAGTATGCATTGTTTTTGAACAATTAAAAGAAGAAAAACCTGTTTTGGAAGGAACAAAGAAATTGGACAGCATTTTGTGAACCTAATAAGGTTTCAAGATTTTCTCTTCCTTTAGTGAAATTTGAAAGTGTTTTTAACAAATATTCAATCTCTTTTTCCAGCTTCTTACAATTATCACAGGTTTTAATTAATGCATGCAAACATGTTAATTCAAGACTAACCAATTCAGTTTTAGCTTTGTGCAGTTCTTCTTCAAGAGCTTTGACCTTAGGTTCAAGTACCCTATTTACTCTATTCAATCTGTTGCACATTATAGCCAACCTGTTTGCTTCATCATGTGTTTCCTTAAAAGTTATTAACAGCTGATCATAGTTTTCAGAATCAGTGGAAAAATCACTTACTGAGTCAGAGTTGGATCCTTCATCATTCACCATGAAGCACAAATTTGCTTCTTCACTTTCAGTTGAGGAATTACTAGATGAGGATACATCATTTTCTTCCCATGAGGCTCTTCTACCTTTGCCTTTGTCACTCTTCTTGCTTGCTGATTTTTCTTTATTTTGGTTGTTTGGACAATCAGCTTTTATATGACCTGGTTTACCACATCCAAAGCACGTGTAATTGGAAGAATTTAAATCATTAAGTTGTTTGGAGTACCTCTTTCTTTGCTGAGTTCTGTCACGATTTTTCTTTCTAAGAAACCTGCTGAATTTTCTTGTGAGCACACTCACAGTCTCATCATGTTCAGGATCAACTTCTTCCTCACTTGTATCATGTTCCATGGTCGTTTTCAGAGCAATTCCTTTGGCCTTCTTCTCCACAGTTTCTTGTTCTTTCAATCTTTTAAGCTCTATTTCATGCTCTATCAGCTTTCCAAAAAGTGCAGCAGTGGACATCTTGGATAAATCTCTGGATTCTGAGATTGCTGTTACCTTAGGCTGCCAGCTCCTATCAAGGCATTTTAGCACCTTTATGTTAAGCTCTTCCTTATCAAAGACTTTACCAAGGCTAGTGAGGTGATTTACAATATGTGTAAATCGTTTTTGAACATTTGCAATACTTTCTTCTGATTGCATTTTGAACAGCTCGTACTCCTGAATTAGTGAGTGATTCCTTGCCCGTTTCACATCATCAGTCCCTTCATGATTTACCTCTAGTACATCCCACATCTCCTTAGCTGAGTTACATTGAGAGACTCTAAAGAACTCATCCATATTCAATGCAGAGGTGATGATATTCTAGGCTAAGGAGTCATATTGGGCCTTCTTCTTCTCGGTTTCACTCCATTCAGACCAAGGCTTCTTTATTGTTTCATCTTTGACAACCTGCATAGGTATAAAAGGTCCACTGACCACTGCATCCCAGATTCCCATGTCAATAGACTCCATAAAGATCTTCATCCTGATTTTCCAGAAAGCATAGTTAACACCACCAAACAAAGGAGGTCTATTAATAGACGCACCTTCAGCAAAAGGCATTTTAAACTCAGACATCATGCATACACTTTAGCAAAATACAAGCCCTAGCTCTTGATACCAATTGTTGGGTCTATTAGAGTCTAAGTTCAAGAGGGGAGGGGTGAATTGAGCTTATAAAATTTTCGCAAGAACACACAATTTTCAGTATATCAGAGGCAAAAGAACAAATTGTTTTTACATGAAACAGATTGATTCTTCAGAGCAGTCTAGCACAATTTGAATTTGTTCAAATTAAAATTGTGATCAACAGAGGGTTATAATAGAATCAGATTAATTAGATATTACGAGTATGAAGAATACAGCTATGCTCAGAAATTAATCAAATTCATTCAACACAAGATTTAAAGGAGAATGACTCTTTCTCCGGTTTTAATGAATAGCCTATTTGTTCACAGATCAATTAAAAACATCATATACCACTGCCTTGTTTGTGATCAGAGAGCTTTAACAAATCAGGAAGAACAGTTTTTAATAAACCTAGAATTAACAGATTCAATTTCAAAAGAACAGATTTGGTTCTTGACAGAATTAAGCAAAACCAGAAATGAGTGCAGGGATGAGAAGAAAAGGCACGCAAGTTTTTATACTGGTTCACTCATACAGAGCTACATCCAGTTTCACCTTACCCCAAGGTGGAATTCACTAAAAACAATATCAATCACTTACAAACACATCAGTTCTTGAACACTACAAGAACAATACAACCAATGCTGAAAAATCCTATTTCAGCACACCTTGCACTCCAAGAAACCCTATCAAGGAGTGACTAACACTTACACCTTTACAAACCAGAATAAAGGAAAGATTACACCTGAAAAGAAGATGCAAGAACTCAAAACCAGTAGTTCAATTTGCTGCAGAACTGCACCAGCACCTTCACCAAGATCAAAGGTTTCCTAGAACAAGCACACTTGAAAATTCCTTTGGAAAACCTTTCAAAAGACCTTTCAATCCTTCTTCTCACATAGAAAATGTTTGATCTCTGTCAAAAACGTAATTGCTCAGCATCCTTTCATGTGAGAGAGACTTTTCTTTATATAGAAAATAGTTTCTAACTTCTTTTCAAAAAAATAGTTGAAAAGTTGTTATGAAAACAACAGATTCAGTTTTGAACTTAACAGATTTATTTTGTGAAAACTGCCAACTCAGCTAACTGAAATAACTGTCTGAGTTGTACCTTTGGTGCCCTAACTAACTTTCGAAAAACCTTTCAGTAGACCAAAGAATAAACATGTTCTTTTACAGAGAAACAAATTCATTTTTTTGCAGTATCCTGATTTTAGGAGAAAACTCTAAAAAGCTTTTGGAAACACTTTTAACCACTTCATGTGCTTGATCTAGGCTTGGTTAGGCATCTAGGATAGATCATGTAGCAAAAGGCAACCTTACACAACCACAAGCCTACATACAAGATCATCTAAACCTATTACAAACTTTACAACAAACTAGCTATTTTCTACATCAAACACAAACTAACACTAGGTAGAGAAGAGGCTTCATCCATCTTCAACACTAGTTTCTCTTCTCTTTACTGTTTCCTCCTTTGTTCTTGCTTTATCTCTCAACTCCTCGAGCATGTTAAGCTCGGTTTTAAGACATTCTTAATTTATTTTCAAGTCTTGAAATTCATGACATATTGTCGGTTCTCCAATTTCCATTGGTATCTTCACTTCCATTCCATATGTCAAATTGAAAGGAGTTTCCCCAGTTGTTGTTTGAGATGTTCATTTGTAAGCCCATAATCTTTTCGTATTTCCCAAACGCTTCTTCAACTGAACTAGAATTACTTTGTTGACTGATTATGCTTGACCATTTGTTTGTGGATGTTCCACTGAACTAGTAAGATGTTTGATTCCCAGCCTCATATAAAATTATGATAATTTGTTGTCAATGAATTTCTTTCCATTTCAATTATAATTGTATTCGGTATCCCAAAGCATCAAATTTGTTTCCAGACAAAATTCTTAAGTTGCTCAGCAATGATTTTTGTCAACAGCCACAATAAGAAATTTGTTTTGGCCTTAGCTTGGCAGAAATGGACCTTCAATATCCTTTCCCCATTTAGAAAATGACCATAGTGCATGTATTCCTTGCAACTCGTGTGATTGAAGATGTTTAAGGCTTCCAAACTCTTGACATTTCTTACACTTCTGGACAAACTTCTTACAGTCTTCACAGATTGTAGGCCAATAAAATCTTGCTCTTAAAATTTGTGTCGTCATGGCTCTCGCCCCCGAATGACCCACATATGCCTTCATGTAACTCTTTAAGAACATAATCTCCTTGATCTTTTGTAACGCAGTTTAATAAAGGTGTTGAATATCCTCGTTTGTACAAATCTTGACCTATAATAGTGTACTTTGCAGCTTTCTTCGCCAAACCTATCTCTCTTACTTTTCCTTTTTCTTGTGCCAATATAAATATTTTGATTGGTACCATCTAGTCTTCCTCTTCTACCGTCACAGCCAAGCACTCGTTAGTGGTTATAGTTAGGAAGTGTAAAGTTTGTTGGATAACAAAGTTATGATGTGTTTGCTTTTTACAACTTGTTAACTTTGATAATGAATCAGCTTTCGTATTCTTCTCTCTTGGTATATGCTCTATCTCGGCTATATTAAATTGTTGCATGATATCTTTTACTTTGTGATAATAATGCATTAACAATTGATCTTTCACTTGATACTCTCTTTTGATATGTCCCACCATTAACTTTGAATTAGTTCTACACAACAACCTTGTTCCTCCATGTCTTGGGCTAATAGTAGTCCTGTTATCAATGTTTCATATTCAGGTTCATTGTTTGAAGGTTTGAATTAAACATCAAAGCTTGTTCTACTATGAATCCTTCTGATCCTTCTAAAACAACTTCAACTCCACTACCTTTTTAATTTGAAGCTTCATCAACGTACAAAACTCAAACTTCTTCTTTCGACAACTTTGCCTTCGAAAGCTCTACCAGGAAATCTGCTAAGAAATGGACCTTTATCGATCCTCTCGGGTCATACTTAATCTCGAATTCTGAAAGTTCTATTGACCATGACACCATTCTCTTGGCCAATTATAGTTTCCTCAAGATCTTAGATATTGGACAATCAAATCTAACTATTACTTGATGACTTTGAAAATATGTCTAAAGTCTTCTTGTTACATATATCAATGCCAATGCCACTTTCTCTACCAATTGATATCTTGTTTCTGCATTTTGCAACGCTTTGCTTACAAAAATATGTAAGAATGTATGGCTTTAAACTAAAGGGGGGGGGGGGGTGGGGGGGGGAATGGTTTAAAAAGGGTTTTCACAAACTTTTTAGTCTAGAATGAAATTCCTTTAAGAAAACTTGATTCAGAATTCAGTTTGCCAAAAACACAAAGCAATTTAGCACAACACCAGAAAAACAATCAGTTGTTTCGCAGAAACAATCGGTTGTTTATACCAGTTCACAAATATAAACTAAAATTAAAGAGTTCAAGGGATAGAGTATGGTACACACAAATTTATACTAGTTCACTCTTAAACCAAGAGCTACATCCAGTCTTCCCAGAAACCACTGGGGAATCCACTAAGCAATCAACCCTAGATTACTTACAACACCACCAAAGAAGTGACCTTTATCTTCTCAAGACACACACTTCCTTTGGCTTAGCACAACACCACTAAGAATGCTGATCTTGATCCCCTAAAGAACACACAACACTTCTCAGCTTCACACATAGAGTTTTCTCAAAGAACAAAAGGATTACACTTGTTACAGAAAGATCTGAAATCAATACAAGATGAAAATCCTATTCCGCACTTTCTTGATCAAAACAATCTCAAAGCAAAATTCAACTCTTTCAAAAGCCAAATCAGTGAAAAACTCAAATCTATTTTTTTTTACTAAATCTTAGTTCTTTGTTACAAAAACATAACAAACTATTTATTGCTTTCAAAGACTAGTCAAAGCATTTAAAACTGGAGCGTATTCAGTTATAAAATCATTTAATGCTTAATCAAAGCACAAAACAATTTTTTGTTATGGTCCTAAAACAAACAATCGGTTGAATACTCGAATCAATCGGTTGTTTTGGTTTGACAGCAAGTCAGCTATAAAAAAATAGTTTTCAACCTTTCTAAAAACACCTAAGTATAAAACAATCGGTTGTTTCGACAAAACAACAGGTTGTTTTTCACTTAGTTTGAAAAACACTTTCAATTAAAAAGTTTAAGAATGCTTAAGCTTTGGATTCAATCAAGAGTGGATTTACACATATAATCTACCCCAGATCCTATTCTAAAACACCTCAGCAACAGCAAGCACAATCAGTCTTCCATCAAACTTCAAAGGGTTTGGATTCTTCAAAACATGAACACACTTGTTTCAACAAAATATACCGATTTTTGCTCCATAAATTCTTATGATACTGCCAAGTAGACTATGATCTCCTTTTCCTTCTCGGGTTCATGAGTATTGGCAGCATATTGAGAAAAAAATTTAACTCCACAAAAGCTTGCTCACACTTATCACTCCATTTGAAAGATTCAGTCTTTCTTCATAGCTTGATTATCGGTCTAGCTTTGTCTGCTAACACTTGTAAAGACCTAGATAATGTTGACAGTTTGCCTACTAGCCTTTATACTTCTTTCAGGTTTCTCAAATTTCTCATCTACATTATAGCTTGACATTTATGAGGATTAGCTTATATCCCCTTTTCGGTCAAAGTAAACCCTAAAAACTTCCCCCCTTTGACACCAAATACACATTTATCAGGATTTAACCTCATGTCATATTTTCGAATTTCAACAAATACTTCCTTCATATCATGTACACGAGCTTCTACTGTCATAGACTTAACCACCATATCATCCACATACACCTCCATATTCCTCCCAAATTGTTCTAAAAATATCTCATCCATTAACCTTTAGTATGTTGCTCCAACATTTTTTAATCCAAACGGCATTGCCCAAGAACAAAAATTAGATGTTTCAGTGGAAAATGTCGTTTTCGGTATGTCGACATTGTTCATTGGTATATGGTTGTATCCTGAATATGCATCAAGAAAACTCAACATAACTTGCCCTGAAGCTCCATCAACCAAACGGTCTATACTTGGAAAAGAATAGGAATCCTTTGGGCATGCTTTATTTAAATCCATATAATTTGTACACATTCTTCATTTCCCATCTGATTTTTTAACTAACACCACATTCGCTAACCATGTCGTATATTTAATTTTTTCAATGAAACCCGTTTGTAACAACTTCTCTGTCTCTTCAATTGTCGCCATCCTCTTATCCTCCCCCAATCTTCTTCTTTTTTGAGTTATTGATTTTGTTGACCGACATATAGCTAATTTATGAGTGATTACATTCGGATTGATTCTCGACATGTCAGCAACACTCGAGGAAAACAAATCCTTATTCTTATGTAAAACATTAATCAACAATCCCATCTCTTGTTTTGGATTGAACTTCCCATGTATGTGAAATGATTTTCATCATCTAATTTACATACCACCTTATCCTCCTTTGGTTCCATCCTTTCTTCTCAGATCTAGGATCAAGATTTTTCATGGCTACCATCATTCTCCTATCAACGTTCCCCTTATATCTACTCCTCAACATCGGTTCAATCTTCAAGCTTGCTAAATAGCATTCTTAGGTTGTTCGTTGATCCACATAAATTGTTGCAACTTCCTTTCTGCCAACTGGGAACTTCATTTTTAGATGAGGTGTGGATACAATAGCTCCCAATTTATTCAAGGATGGTCTCCCAACAAAACATTGTAAGATGTTTAAGCTTCTATCACCAGATACCAAAAATTAATAACTTGAGTTAAATTTTTTGTTCTGAACCTTGTATTCAAATTAATGTATCCTTTCATATTCACCCTTTCTCCTGAAAAACTGATTATTTGCTCATAATATGGTTGAATTTCATCCTCCAAAAACTTCAATTTTAGAAAGGTGTCCCAATACAAAATGTTAACAAAACTCCCTTCATCAACCAGTGTCTTCATTACTACGAAATTTGTTATTTCAACTGTAATCACTATTGGATCATCTTGATTAGAATCAATATCCTGAAAGTCTTCATCAGTGAACGTCATTGACGACATACTTCTTTTTTGGATTGAATGAGTTGTTCTAGACGATCTCATATGCTTCTTTCTTGCTGATGATGAAACTCATCCTACCACAAACCCTCTGGATATGGTATTAATTACCCATCTGATTGGCCTTACTAGACTTCTTCTTTTTTGCCTTGGACCCCTTTCTCTATCCCTCCTTTCATCATTCGGATATCTCCTAATTCTTGGCTCATGAATTCTCTCCCTTCCATCCTCTCAACTTCCTTCCCCTCTTTGTTCCTAACTTAGGCCTCTACTTTGTTCTCCACTTCTCTCCCTTGAATCAAATCTTCCTCTTTCCTTTCTCCTTACATCTGCTTAAGATTCCTTGTTTGAATCAACTCTTCAATTATGTCTCTTAATCCCGTGCGTTCTTTTGTACAATGGCTGAAACTCTTGTGATATCTGCAGTGCTTATTATGATCAACATTATTAGGAGCAACGAAATCAACTCAGTGTTAAGGGTTTCTTCCAAAATCTTTTTTCAATTGATATTGAGTGTTGTGTATCATGCAAACCTTGGTCCTATGTATGTTTCCTTTGTCTTCTTCCACCTAGCTTCCTCCTTATCCTTCCTCTCAACCCCTTCTTCCATCATTATCTAATTCTTAAAATTTCTTAGCTCTTCTAAATGCTATGTTCTTTTCCTTAACTCATCAAGATCAGTTACAGGTCGCTTACACAAGCTATTGGCAAATGGTCTCGATCTTAAAGCAGTGTCCATATGATGCATGCTTCAAAACTTAAATTATGAATACTCAGGGCTACCCTACCAAACCTCTCCATAAAGGCCCTCAATGGTTCATCCTTCTCTTGTCGAATATTCACCAATGAAGTAGAGGTTAAATGATGTGATCTACTGGTGGCAAATTGAGCTCCAAACTTCATCACCAAGGTATCAAAAGAATCAATCAAATAAGGTGGCAACCTTGTGAACCAACCACAACTCCTTTCAGTATTGTCGGAAATACTCTACACAAAATGGCGTCATCAGAGGTATATAAACTAACTTGAGTGATATATATAGCAACATGTTCATTCGGTTCAGTGCTTCCATCATATTTCTCCAATGTCAGACTCTTCTAATTATCAGGCAACAATACTTCCATGATTCCTTTACAAAAGGGGTGTTTTCTTATTGAACTTCCATAAACATCATGAGACACAATGTGTGACTTTCTATGTGATACATCAAAATTATTGATAGTTGTCGGATTTGGTCTTATGCTTGATCCAACATATTCTCGTGTCAAATTAAAAAGGATTGTATCTTCATCTTTAAGCTTTTGCTTCATATATATATTTTTTACCTTGAGTGCCTCTATCTCATCGGTACTTTTCTTCTTCAACATCTCCTGCTCCTTTTGTAACTTGATTAACATAGTCATAGTTGAGTCTTCATGACCATGCTCTTCTCCCTCCATATGACTCTTCCCCTTGTAACTACCATCTTTCTTCAATGTTTCACTCTCGCCCTACATTGGGCGCCAAAATGTACTTACACAAATTATAGGGGAGAGTGTCTTCGCCTTCAATTTCTGCTTCAATCCCATTTGTCCTCCTTCCCTCTGTCAACTCCTTCTCTCGATCACTCATACTTCTTGGATTATCTCTCGATACTACTGGTATGGGGTGTGGTACTTGTAGAAATTTTTCGAAGCTTAAGTCACTATTTTTGCCTTAATCATTCATTTAAAATCTAACTAGTGAATTAAATGTGTTATCTATTTATACTACTCACTAATGAGTCTATTGGATCTGACACTTTAGATTAAAACTTCTGTTTATCTTTTCTTAATTAATTTTTTACCATGTAATCTTAATATTTAATTAACTATATTTATTATATTTACATGTCTTTTATTTATTTATTTGACACATGTATTTGTCTTTCCACATAAAATTTTCGTTGATTAATCTTTTGTTCTTTCGTTCTTTCATGCTCTCGGCCTCGGTATGGTCACTTGAGTATATAAATTAAAAATTTCTTTACACTTTTATAACATGACAAACATGCAAACGAAGAGCGATGATAACAAATGTGTTTTTACTATAAATAATATCAGCAATAATGAGAAGTTTAGAATCATACAATGAATTGATAAAAGGGTAAATTGTAATTATACTTCATTATGTTATCTCAAATCATATTCACATTTTTCATAATGATAATGATTTTCTTTAAACAGTATAAGGATCATATTTTAAAAGCTGAAGAAATTGTACATATAATATAAAAATTATTATGCAAATTTAAAAAATATCAAAAAAATAATTAAAAAACAGAGTAATATAATTCAAGGAAGTTTAAAAAAAATGTCTGTATAATTTACTCTGGAGAATAATACTCCTGAAACTCACCTTGTCTCGTATAAGCTTGTATCACACAAAATTAGTTAGTACGTACTGTGATTTTGGTAATGCCAACTGTGGAAATATATGAAGGTGGGAATATTATTATTTAAACATAGAAAAGGTAAAATGACACGTTTTATACTATATAACTTTTTTTTACTCTTTCATTTGTTCTTTTTATCATTTTCACCTAAATATATTTTAAATTATATAAATGTAGGATATCGATTATGAATTCAAATTACCAAATATATATAAAATGGAGTGAAATACTCTTCTTATTATAAGTTAGTTTTGTGAATTGAATTTGACATATTTACTTATTAAGATGATATTCTAATTAAATTTTTCAAAATTATTACATCACTATTAAATCACTTATAAATATTTAATTTTACATTTAAAAATTTATTTTTCAAATGAAATGATATGTTAGAAGATTTAATAAAAACCCATTTACTAAGATAAAATTAAAAAAATTATTAATACGTTATTAAATAAATATTTGTCTGAAATTGAGGAACATTTTGTTAGATAGGGCATTGGATTAAAAGATGAAAAAGTTTGAAATTAATTAATCATGTTTTTCATATTATTCAAGAGTTTCAATTATGTCACACATAACATAATTCTGCCAGTATTTATAATACATTATTATCTTACATTAATTAATGAAATATTGATTCTGTTTCTTTCTTCCAAATGGAGTAAAAGTGTTTGTAATGTATTCAGATGTTTTGAATGCCTGTAATTTTTTACTGTCATTGTCCAATCTAGATTGAATTGAAGCATCCACATACATCATAAACAATCTGTTGATGATGATGATGATAAGATAAAAGTTTGAGAAGGGAGACAGAGGAAGCAACTATTATTGTTTGCATGCAGAGGGGGCCAAAGGCTAGTTGCAGAGTCTTTCATTTTTTTTTTTTCCTTTGTAATCCCAGATTGCCACGTGTCATATCTCATTGGAACAACCATGACACGTTGTCTCAGCCCAATTACAGTCCGACAACCTTCCTCAACCCCACAAAGGGACATTCACTGCATCCCAAACAACAATTTCATTCACAAAATCAAATAATTTAAACCCTAATTCCTAACTTCCTTCAGATCAAATCCTGCACTTCATCTGGAAAAACAAATCTCATCTTTTCAGTACACTGTCAGATACCTTACCAAATACCATTCAAAATCAAAATTATCATCACAATGTATTGCGACATGTTTACGAGAAATTGCTCTGTGCAAAACATATTTCTTTAAACAGTTTTTTTATGTCATTTTAAAATACCTTTTGGGTTAGATTTTCATCCCACAGATTACATACAAAAATTCTAGCAGAGTTTATAGTCTGAGACAGTTTATGAATAATTAATTAAAAAATAATATTAAAAAGTTATACTACTATTGTTTTTATAAAAAAAGTTATTTAATTTTTAACTATTGATTTATTAATGAAGAAATTGTTTTATACTTATTAACAAATAAAATTAGCTAATTAAAATATTGACACCAAAATTTTATACAATAAGAATACACGTTATTCTGTGTATTCACGTTTTAATTATATTAAAATATAAATAATTAATTAAATATAAAAAAATATAATTTAAAATATATATAAATAATTCTGTAAAAATAATATTAAAAAATATTTATTAGAAATAAAATTATTCAATGTAAAAATAGTATAAAAATATATTCTCGTATATTTCTCTTTATATGATAATATAAATTATAATATATATATATACAAAATTACCTGTCCCTGTCTGTCACGTTCTCTCTCCAACAAAAGACAGTAAATTTACATTTTTAAACCTAACAAATAAACTCATGTAGGGTGTTACTGTCCAGAATCTTTTTCCATTTATGAAAGCACTTTTTTTCGCTGCAAACACTCACACCAAATCGAAGATTTCACCCACACCGCGATCCATGCGATAATCCGTTGCGCTGAGAACAAAAAAAAGCTTTCTCCTTTGCTCTCATGGCTTCCTCGTGCCGCGGCTGTTCCAAGGCCCAAATGTGCTTCTTCAAGATTCTCCGCACAATTTCATCGGCTCCACCCTCCACAGAACAACAAGAGCAAGAACAAGAACCCTTCCCCACAAAAGGGGTAGGCATCGATTTGAATCTCAGATTCTCTTCCCTCAGGGAATCCGAATCTTCTAGAAGCGACAGCGCCTCCGCCACGCTTCAAAACAGCATCGAAGAAGAACAAGAAGGGTTTCCAGAGAAGAGCGTTCAACTTTCAGAGAAACCCGACAACAACAACAGTCTTAACAACGAAGTTAACGACGTTCAAACGGCGTCGTTTCAGGGGCGCGATAGTAATTGTCTCGATTTGCTTATAGAAGCGGCGAGAGTTGTGTCTGGAAAAGACGAGTCTGACTCGGAGGAAGAGAGGGAACTCGGTACCGAGTTAACGACTCAGAGAGCGAGTCAGGAGAAACAGAAAGAGAGGTGGCTGGTTGTTGATATATACAGCGACACTTTGGAGGAGAGAGAACCGGTGGTCCGGTCCAAGCGAGGGAGGAACCAGGCGTTGCCGTACCGGTTCAGAGACTCGGTGGTCGAACCGTTGAAACGCGCCACTCGTTCGCTGAGACCGTCGTCAACCTCACACCTCACGAAACGACTTCTTAGGTCGTCGTCCACAACGTAAAACGGTAAAGCTTATTATTCTTTTTCTATTTATTTATTTATTACTACCATTGTCATTATTATAGCAAGTACAGCTAGTTTTCTCGTCCAAAAAAGTCTGCGTCACGTAAGGTAAAAATAAAGTGCTTCCAATGAAAACGACACCAGCGTTTTGAGGTTTTTCTTTTTATTAATTAAGTGATGTTTATCTGAGCATCGAAAATAGGAATGCAAGAGTTGCTAAAGATGGAATACGATAGGCATAGGTTTCGCATGTTGTCGTGATGTTTCGTAACACCAATTATCGTACTTAAAGAGTTACAGATTATAAATAATTGTACATCATTACATCTTATCGTAACGTTATTTCCCATCTCATGACATTAGATTCTAAAGGACAATGATAAACAGGAAGAAAAAACATGTGAAGTAAAATTCGGTTTAAATATAAAGCTTGTTGAATAGTTTAAAATGTTAGTGTGTTTCTTTTGAAGCATGATGCTCATGTTTCACTGATGTTTCTTCCGGAAACCCGTTTGAAGCTACGTTATGGAAGTGATTTTGGAAATCTGATAGAGGCGACATGAGGAGTGTAAGAATAGGGGAGACAAAGAAACACTGCAAGAACAATGTATGTTGTTGGTTTCAAAACTTCACACATGGAAAGAAAGAAAGCAAGTTAGAAGAAAAGGGTTTTCATTTTTTTTGTTCTTGAACCTTAGTTATTGTGTGACAACTTACAAGGTACGACCCCCCAAACTGCTATAACTTTTGATTGTGAACACTGCAAAGTGTGCAGTTTAGGGAATTGAATTCGATTCAATGGTCTCTGCATGTGATGTGATGTGACGCAAATATGGAACTATGGTTTTTTTTCTTTTTTGGCAAGTGGGGTGTTGCTTCAATTTACAATTTTTTTCTGTTTTTCTTCCATAAAAAAACTCATAATCCTATGTTACATCTAATGATGACTCATAAAGATTGGTCAAGGAGACCTACAATTGTTTAATTAGCTATAATGAAATGAGTCAGTGTTTGTGGAGATCAGTTATTTAACTTAACTTCTATATCAATGAATTAATAATCATTCTTAAGTCAAACACTTTGAGTTATAAACTTGGAATTCTAAATGAGCCAAAGATTCTCGACAATTTTCTAAAGAGGAGGTGATGTTTTCCTTTATTTAAGACTCGGAATAAAGTTGTTCATTTTAAGGTAAATCAACTACATCATAAAACCGTGCATCTCAATTTTTTTTCTATGTTTTTCTCATACCCTTTCACGGCAACTATCCCTTTTGTATCTTGAGAACCAACCACTTCAAACTTTTATTTCTTTCCCATTCTCTCAATCCTTATCTTTTGTCATGCCACCATGATTTACTCTAAGGACACAATTTTTCGGTTTTTTTTAACTTTATTAGGGTAACTTTGCAAAAATTTATTAAAATAGACATATTTTAAGAAAATCATCTATATAAATAAATCGTCATATAAATAAGCATGACATGATTTTACACGAGAAGTATGTTTGACCATATAATTTTTATTAATACTAATTGATTTTTTTTTATTTTAAATAAAGCTGTGTTAGCATGATACAAATTTAATTTAAATTTAATTATATTAAGAATATATTAGTATGAAATTACTTTAGTTTAAATCTAATTCATTAAAATCGTGTTATGTTAACTTAATTTCATTGTTGATTTAAACTGAAATCATACCTAAAATATGACTTTAGTTATTTTAAATAAAACTATACAATTTTTATTGATTTTTACATGAGATTTTAATTTTTATTGATTTTTACATGAGATTTGTGTATTACTTTTTTCATAAAATGTTTTATATTTTAGTATAATTTTTTATATGAAAATATTAATTGTGAAATTAAAAATTAATATTATGCATTTAGTAAGTTTTTATGATAAAAAATATGTATTAAAAATATAGAAATTAATAATTAAAAGTGAAAAAATATTGAATTTACAAGTTAATTGCAAAATGAAAAAAAGGAAGAAAGTTAATAATACAAAATTTAATTTTATATCATAATATGAATATTTTTACATGCCCCATGTCATCCTTAATTGAGAGTTTTTATAATAATTTATATATTTTTAACATTTTTTATTTTTGTTATAATTTTTATAAAATTACTTATTGATCTTATTTTTTTAATAATTTATAAATAGTAATTTTTACATTTTCATAAATAATATTTTTATATAAAATTAATTAATTTAATATATTAATATTTGTTATGTAAAATTATATATATTAATATTAATATAAATATTAAAATAAATTCGTACAAAAAGTTGTGTGAGAATATTCAACTTCAATTTAATATAATTTAATATAAAAACAACAGTCATACAAATTAAATATAACTTTTTCTCTTATACTCAAATTGTGTCAATTTCATTCTCACAAATCGAACCTCATATGATGATTTTCCATCTTATCCATATGAGTATATTTTTTAAAATCTATCTATATCGATATTTTTTTAAAGAAAAACTCATATTTTCCCTTTATGCGTCACATTCATGGCTTAGGTCATTATGACTCCCTGTTTTCAGCAAATTTTTATGCATTAACCACCATTGCAGCCAAGTCAAGAGACCCACCACGTTATCTTTTCTGCATTTGCAAATATTACTGTACACTTGAATATGATGTGTTTTGCTTTTGTTTTTTAAATGGTATTTTCTTACATAAATTTCTCCGAACCTCCATTCATGGTTATATAAAATCGATACTTTTATTATATCTGGTCATCAATTCAAATCAATACTTTTAATATCTGTTAATAAGATTGCTTGTTATAGATTCATTCACATATCATTAACTTCATGAAGATAGAATATCTAGAAAATGTATTTTTTTCAAAATTACTTGAATTTTAAATAGTTCTTGAAATTTAAGAGTAATAGTAGTGTTGGACAAATGGGTTCGAGTTACATATTAAATCCTAAATCATATTAACATAAATATATTAATATATTATTGGATATTTTGTAGATATAATATATTCACATCGTTTCAAAGTTGATATCAATAATATTTTATATATATTTTTTCTTAATTTATCGATATATTTTTTAAAAATAAGATTTTAAATTTTAAAACAAACAATACATTAAATACGATAATTAATCATAACAATATTATTTCAACTTAATTCTCATCAAAATATTGATCCTAGTAAATTATCATTCATTTATTCAACTTATGGAAAATCCATTCCCATAAATTTGGATAGATAGATTTGTATGTAGTTGTTGAATTTTTATAACATTATTACTTTAGTTTTTGAAATTGTGTCTGATATTGAAGATTGTTGGACAATTTATTCACTACGTGCAATAAAAAACATCAGACAAGCCAATGTTTCACATTAAAACCCACATGTGGTAGACCATTCACACAAATCATTTTAACTCACTTTCATTGTTCACCTTCTCCCTATTTTATTAAAAAAAAATGTCTCTGGAACCCTACATTTTGTAGAGTTAGAACTCCAAGAAGAATAATGATGGCAATGTAGGACCTTTTACACACTTTAAGAACAAAACAAAAACATACAGTGAGAGTGCATCTCCAAATTGTTATTGGTGATTTTTCTTTAAAGAGAAAATTAGGCTATTTTGCTTTTGTTTGTGGTTCTCTTTTTTCTTTTCTTTTCATTATTTTTATGATATAAATATTAAAATATAAGTTTTTAAATTAGTTATTTTAATAATTATGAATTAATATAAAAAAGTTGATTCTATACAAAAATATAATAACTATATTAGTGCTTCAACCAATCAATGAAGAATGTTAATGTAAAATATATTTATTCTAATTGGGTATCGTGATAATGCTTCATACCTATTAAATCAAATAACCAAGGTGAATTAGAATTATTTATTTTTGAATAAGTATACATTTTTTATCTTGTTCAATAAATTAAATATTTTTTATTTTAAAAAATGAGATTTCATGTTAAATTAAAATATGTCAAACATATTCAAAGTTGGGGTTTATATATAAATATTATAAAAAAGGATAAGAATCGGCTAGAGAAAGAATTATTTGGATGCAATTTCTCTTAGTTCTATGTTTGCACTATAAAAGTCCACTTGAATATTTTCTCCAAACTAAAAAAGTTGATCAAATATTAAATAACTACAAAATTTAATTAAAATATTCATAACCATTAAAATCCATTTTTTTGTTTTAATGAAAATTTGTAATGACAATAACACTTATTTATATTGTGAAAATTAAAGAAACAAACAATTTTTTATTTTAAGATATTTTTAACCTAAAAACACGCTAAATTTAGAGCAACCATAGAACAAAGATAAGAAATATTCTAATAAATTGACTTGGTTATGGACCTCTGACAATTTTATATTTATATTTTAAGAATTGTGAATTACAAAAATTAAAAACTTATTCATTAAATAATAATATTTGAAAAAACACGAACACAGAAATATTTTACACCAAAAAACTAGGTAATTATTCTTTATGACACTGGTACCTATGTTTTATAAAATAAATTTTGCAGGAAAATGAAATTGTGACAGAAGGAAAATTACAAGTTTTTATCTTCCCTTCAAGTCCTTTATTAGTTTTCTCTTAATAATAGTAATATATTTTTTTACTACACGAATTTGTGCTGGACCTATTGATTTGATTTGCATCCTACAAATTTTTTTTCCTGCACCCCCATCATTTTCAAATAAGAGTGTTTTACTCCTTTTAAAAATGACTTCTAAATTTTTTTTTTCGAAGTATTTTCAGAATATATTTTCTTTAACATATTTTATTAATTTTGGATTTACCAATCCAGAAATAAATAAAAAAATATTCTGGAAAGGATATTCCAGAATTATTTTTTGTCTTCCAAAGTTCCTATTCCGGAAATACTCTTTGTTTACAGCACCCCTATTCTAAAACATTTTTTGTTAAGAAATCCCTATTCTGAAATTACATAAAACTGTGAAAAGATAATTTCGATATTTTAAAGAATGTAGGGGTGCAGGAAGAAACTTTCTTTGATTTTCTGATTCAAACCAGTAATATCAAGCACACCGGCCCAACAAACCCTGCAAACAATGTGAATTGGGTCAAATTTTCCTGCACTTCCATGCATTCTTCATGCGGGTGTTTCTGCATGCACCTCTACAATTTTCTTCCTGCACCCTACATTATTCAAAAATACCGAAATTACTCTTTACAGTTTTAGGTGTTTCCGAAATAGTGGTTCCATAAACAAAGGGTATTTTCAGAATAGAAAATCTGAAAGACAAAAAATCATTCCAGAACATTTTTTTCCAAAACACATTTTTATTTTATTTTCAGATTGATAAATCCAAAATTCATAAAAAATATTCTGGAAAAGATGTTTCAGAAATATTTCGGAAAGAAAAATCCAGAAGTAAATTTTTAAAAGGGGCAAAACAGTTTTCTCTTGATTGGGTGCAGGAAGAAATATGTAGAGGTGCAGGAAGAAGTTGCCTCTTCATGCACCTACGTAGAAGAAGCCCAATGATAATTTTATCCTCTTTTTCATCTTCTCCATTTAGCACCCCCTTTTCATTTTCAGTCCCAGCTACCCTCACCTCCAACTTCTTCCACTATACCATAGCACCTTCCACCTCCAGCATCATCACTGTAGCAACTCTTCACCTTCATCGTTCAAGCAGAAAAAATTGTATTTCAAATTGTACAATTTGAAAAATATTTTTTATTATTCTTAATTGCAAAATCCAAAATACAAATTAATAGATTAATTTATTCTAAATTTTACTATCTGTAATACAAACCAAAATTTATATTCTAGATTGTTGAATCGTTGTACAATACATAATGAAAATTTAGTATTCTAAATTATGGATTAAAATTTAGTATTTTGGATTGTTGAATTTGGAATACAGAATTTACATTTCGAATTGTAATATTCAGAATGACCAATTTTGATATTTTTGAAAACATAGTTGTAACAAAAAATATGGAGGTGCAGGAAGAATTTGGCTGAGAATTAAGCTCGCCCGCCCAATAAAAAGTTATTTTCATTTTGTAAATTCCTTCACTTTTATATACACTAGTTTTCTTATGTAAAAGTTGGATTTTTATGGTGAAATAAAATAAATAATTTAAAATTAATTTTCAGCACAATTATCTACAAAGTTCTAATTATAATCTGTTATAACAATAACTTGATTATATATATTAGATTTGTTTGGAGAAACTTCTCTATAACCATCAATACAAAAAAAAAATGAATATAATTTTTAAATGTTAAATGATTTTTTAAAATTATTGTTTCATATCAATATGTAGGTTTGATGAAACAATTATTATATGAAACTTCCAATTTAATTGTGAATGTTTGATGATTGAGGAGCAAAGTAAACTTCAGTGCTCTTAAATTTTCTTTTCATAATTATATTTTTCATTTCAGCAATAGAAAAATGTGTTAACTAGTGCAATGATGAATCAATTTGTTTGTTTTTATTTTTTTAAATAAAACAAAAAATTTACCTATCATATGTTTGTTCAATATGTCTATTATAAAAACAAGTAATTTAAAAAAATCTTATATTATTTTTAAATAAGCTTTTTTTACATTATTTGATAAAAAAAATTATTTTAAGTTGAATCATACTTGTCATTAACCTTTCGTGCTGCCATAGATGACTTCATAAGAGGATGCTGCAATCTAATGTTTGTTGTGGACAAATCCAATTTGAAGTATGTGACACTTATTTTTTATTTTTTTTAAATATACTGAAAACCTTAAAAATTAATTTTGAATTTTGTCTTTCATGGAATTAGGTATATAGGTGCATGTTCTATTTATTATCTTGTCCCTCCTCCTCACCATGTTTATTTATATTTTTGTACCTATACAATAAATTTTGAACAATTAAAACCATTTTTTTTTAAAATTGAAAAAAGTAAAATGATATTCTTTAAATTTAAAAGATGAAAATTGAATTTATTTCAAAGTTTAAAGGGTAAAACATGGTTATTTCATACATGTATTCTAAAGAGTAAAGTTGAACAAGGGGGAAGGTGTGGACCAAGAAAAAAATCTTAATTAAAAGTACCTATCTTTAGTGTTCATTCACATTGTATCCATTGGTTGTAGTATTATATAATAAGGCAAATTAATTGACATTAGTTTTATAAAAGGACTGGGAACTGAAATGGAACATGAAAACTATCTAACTTTCATTTATTTATTTGAGATTTTATTATTCCTTCTTTTGAAATATCAAAGGTCTCTTTTATTAAGATTTAAGGTCCAATAAAATATGTCTTTGTCTGCCCTTTTTTATTTTCTTCACTTCAGATCTTTCCCTAAAACTGAATTTTAGTAAAAATTTATAATTTTTTGTGTGCAAATTCTTATCTAATTTTTTTTTAAATAAAAATGCTACGTTTTTTTCTTTGCTCATTAAGTTTGAAAGAAATCCCATTCATTGTAGTATGATGTATGATGGTTGCCAATTTTAAAATTTTTATAACAAAAATATATTCAACACAACTCTTAGATTAGCATTTATAATATATATATAGATAGATAAATAATGTATCTAAGCATTTTTATAATTTGATTAAATGATTAACCTATGATAATCAATTATTAATGTTATAATTAATTAACGATGACTCATTATGAGAACAAATAGCTATTTTAATAATCATAATGACTAAGTGATTACTTATAAACCATTTTTTTTACCAATTATAAATAAATAAAATAAAATAAGACACTTCAGGAGTGTCTCAACCCTTATACAGAAAATGGTCATGCCAACTTACTCAACACCATCAAATTCTACAGATCAACAAATCAATCTTCAAAGATACATGAAAAGAAATGATAGGTCACATCAAAAGATTTCAACAACCCTCATAAAATCCTATCAAGACCCTTAAAACCAATCTTTAATCAAACGAGGGCAAAACACAATACACACAAAACAACCTCTAGTAACAACCGAAAACCCACAATAACCATACTCCAAATTATAAGATAATCAAATAGCTTCACCCAACAACAGGTCACAAAGAATCTTACTCAACAAAAGAGTACACTTTCTTTAAACCTATAATGTTTACCTGCCTACTAACCTGATCGGGAGACATATTCTCTTTTCATAGCCACAACAACAGTAGAAACAAGAACCTGCACAAAAAATCCAACCATCCTGGACAAATAGTTAAAACATCATTTTTTTCAAATACTTCATACAACACAAGAGATCCAAGCACTAATCTGAATAAGAGAAGTTCGCCAATCTTTTCTTGGTTGTAACCCAAGACCAAGATTTCGTTTGAGTCACAGTAAAAACCTCCAAAAGATCTACTTTCCCATTCTTAAAAATAATTTATTCTTATGATTCCATATTTCACCTACAATTGCTACCCAAATCCTCCTTTGCATTTATTGACAACTTCTTTCATACCTAAAGGCTTAAACAACATGAAATCCATTGCATCATAATGAAACTCCGAGTAAAGCTCAAGCCACTCAAAACAGAGAGCCCAGATTCTCCAAGAAACCTTACACTCAAAGAATAGGTGATTTACTGTCTCCACTTCATCACTAAATAAGGGACTGAGATTGTTTATCAGAACTAAGTCACGTCTCAAAAGATTGTCCTTAGTAGCAATTGAGTTAGTCAGCACCCTCCAAGTTGTAACTTGCGTTGAAGGGAGAGTCTTTAACATCCAAAACTTCGCAAGAAAATCCCCAACACCACCTTGCTAAACCCCCTTTAGATGATTATAAGTTGCCTTCACCATGTAAACGGTAAACATTGCTTCCCTCCAAATCCACTTATCAATCATGCCTTCACCCTCTTCCATTAATCTCTTATTATCCAACAACTATGAGAGTTAATCAACTTGACTAGATTCCCACACAAAGAGAGCCCTTCTCCACCTCAGCTTCCACAACCAATAATTGTCATTCCAAACACCAACTTGTGATAAAATGCGACCAATATTTAAAGAGAATGAGAACAACCTAGGAAATTTTTGCTTAAGGGATTCATTATCCACCCACTTATCCTTCTAGAACTTAATTTCTTTCCCATCTCCTACTACCCATCTTCCTTTGTCTTCGAAATTATTACCACAAACCATAATGACTATCTTAAAACAAATTTATCACTATTCAAAAAGTCTATAAATACAAACTCTTAGAAAGTATACTATATATTTTACTTACATTTCATCACTTACTATCATACTTAAACACTTTTATTGACTTAAGCATCAAAGAGTTTTTTTACAGTTATACCTCCTTCTCTTTTTGGTGATCATTCAAAGCTTGGTTAAGAAAAGAGAATTTTTCCTTTCCACCTTGACATGTCATTCCCGGTAAGAATAATATATATATATATATATATATAAAGAAATTCTTTAAACATGTTACTACTTTATTTATATATGATTTTTCTTTTATCTAACTTACTGATATAGTTTTTCAAAATTTAATTATGTTTTCAATACCTTACCAAATACAAAAATTGGAAAACAATTGCTATTTAATCTATTGCATATATTTAGTTGTGATTGCAAATCTTCATTTGGTGTATTGAAATACAATAACAATGGGGAAGCCGATTCCTAGCTACACTAAGATGATGTTCTCAATTTATCCTTCAAATGCTACCAAACCATAATAACCTTCCCTATTATCATGCTTCAAGGTAATATTTACTAGCCACTCTTCTTTGCCTTCCATGGTAGTCCTTCCATAAACATATACACACACAAAATTGCCTTATATAAAGCTATGAAAAATAGCCTTAAGAATCAAACCTCAATAATAAGTCATCCATTAATTTAAAAGCTAAAAAGATATTTTTTAACATATCCAAATAGTCAGATTGTTAGTAATAAGAAATGTTTTACGTACTACTTCTACAAAATGACATATATCTTAGTGTTTCACTTAGTTCACCCAATATTTTATAAAATGACAGAAATAATAAGAGTAAAAAAATTAAGAGTGAATTGATAATACAAATTCAACCTATTAAAGAAAGTGTTTATGTTTTAATGATGTCAATTTCCCAAAGGAGTATCTTTTAATTTAATAGCTTAATCGATGTAACAATGTAACAATTTTTGAGTCATCCATACCAATAGCATCACACCTACTTTTTAAAAAGTTAACTTTGAGAATAGGAACTAATTCATCCACCACTTTATTGGCTATTAGGAGCCAAAAAAGCTTTTTTTTTCTTGAATTAATCACTTAGGGAAAACTCATTTTATTATATTTGCTACCTTCGATATCATCTTGTATATATATATTCAACAATAAATATTCACCTAAATGAGAAATATATATATTTTTGTTCCGATGAGTTTTCTTTTAAACCTTTATAGAAAAAAAAATAAGAGAAAAAAAATGAATTTAACTTCTTCCTAAACTAAAATAAACTTATGTACAAGTTAAAAAACTATAGGAGAAAACTTATATATATTATCCTAAACATAAATTAATTTTAACTTGAAAAAAAAAACCCTAATTTCACTTTTTTGTCTAAAAAACCTCATGACTCAATTATTTCCAGCATATGGAAACATGTATTTTGTTGGATGCATTCAATCTCAATGAATGATCTGTTTGAAATGTTTGCTTGTTGAATTGGTGTTGCTTTCTGATTGAAAAGTAAAGTAATAGCATTGATTCAAACTGTGGCAAAAATGACTGCTACCCATATAAGCAATTCTTCATTCATTCCAAAATAAGAGTCAAACATAGAGTAACCAAAAAAAATGGTTTTCACCATCATCTTTGCAAGTGGCTTTATATATCCATTTTCAACTAGTAATGAAGAAGACCATGACATGAAGGTCCACTTGTCACACATCAAAGCCATCCCTAATGGTTGGACATAGCACACTGTTAGTGCATGTATGAAACACCAAAATCCCCAATAATGTTGGACAAGGATTCATTGAACACCACTTGCATGTTGCATGTGGAAAGAGAGTCACCTAACAATACATATAGTAAACAAAGGGAGTGATTTGAGTTATGAGATGGGTTACCATGTCTTTCAATTAATATGCACTTTTTTTAAAAAAAATAGTCATTTTTATTCAATTTGTCAATGATTTAAAGTGTTTTTCTAAAATTGTCCTATTTTTTTTAATTGACAATCTCTCTTTCAACTTAATTGCTTCTCTTCCAATTAATCAATATTTGAAAAGAGAATAGTGATTATGTAATTTGTGATTACTCGTCTTTTTCAATCATAATAAAAGAAACTAATTTTGTAATATTTATAATGTAATAAATATTTCAAAATAGTGATTTTTTAAGAAAAAAAACTTTATATATACATACAAATGGAGTATTTTAATAATTTTATATTAAAAATATAAATATTGACAGTTTTATCAATGGTGATTGTAAGATAGAGGAATAAGAAAAGAGAAGAAAATTGTGAAAGATTGGGATGAGAAAGAGAGAAAGTAAAAAAAAAAACTAAGTGAAAAAGGAGTAGAGAAAGATAGTAGTAGAAATGGTGAAAAGAGAAGAGGGTGAAGAGACAAGAGAAATCTTAATTATTTTTCTTTTGAAGTTTGGGTTCTGTTCTCGCTGGTTGATTTTGGATTGACGGAATGGACAAGTTTCGTTTTAGTCTGTCTTCTCCTGGCCCACTGGAACAACACTGGAATAACGCTCCGTTGTGAGCGAGGTTGTGTTGATCAGATTCCGACGATCAAGTCAGTGAAAACATTCAAAATAATAATCAGTTTTAGTCTCTAGTACTCAGAAACAACATCCATTTACCTAGGGTCTCAAGTCCCTTTTCTAGCTTACTCACGAGATATAATCTCTACTGAAAGCATAAAATAATAACAACAAACCATTGGGCACCACTTATCTTCCAGTGCTAACAGCAGGAAAATATTATGTTTAACATGTGCACCATTATTCTTGATGCTCCTCTTTTATTCTCAACAATTATTAATTAATTTGTAACTAACATGTATTAATTAAAATATAATTAACTTGCATATTATTATAAGAGATAAAATATATCTTCCATCTTCAAAATAATATAACAACAGACTTAAAGTAACAATTATATCTTTTATCTTTAAAATATTATTACAACAGAAAAAATATTTCTTTATCTTTTATTTGAATTACCTTTCCTGGATCGACTCCTACCTGGACGAGGTCCAGAGCAATCCTATCCAATACAGAATCTATAAATTTAAATAATTAAAATATTTTCTAAGTTTATAATTTTCGTAAAAAAGTATCCAAGTATTTTATTACAATTGTTTTTTTTTTCAATTTTCTTAAACTTTCTTATTTTATTTTTAATTCAAACATAAGTTACAGTATTTTAATTTTGAGAATATGACGTTTTTTTTCAAAATAGTCCGGGTTATTTTCTGTTTTTAACCCTTATAGTTGACTTGAATAATAATTTACTTTTTATAAGCTTACGAATAAAAAAATAATAATTTTTTTTACAAAATAAATTCAACTTAACTAAAGACTAAAAAGGGAAACGTATTAAATGTTTATTAATAAAATCAATAATTCCAAATCCTAATTTATTAGCCTGAAAAATTAATAATTTTTTTAGACGTAAACATAGAAACATTAAGGCTATCGAAGTTGATGGCCGACATCATAATTAGGAACTAATAGTCATATTATTCTTAAGTTTATAAAATTCTTAAATCATTTTAAGATGTCTCAACACCATTGTTAAATAAAACTTACCAATTTGTGATTAAATACTTCAAAATAATTATAATCATCATTTCTCCTGGCTCCTTTTCCATTAAAAGAAATATATAATTTTTATGATATTATAATTTAGAATTTCAAAAAAAATATTTGTAATTGATGTATTGATAAATTCTCTGAAACAAGATCAACCTTCACTATAATAATTAAAATTGGATGTACAATATACAGTTTTTTAAAATTATATGTATTCTTACAATTACTTCTTTGAGTAAAAGGATTGGGTGACCCAAGTACTCCTATAATTTGATATATTATTTTTTAATAAAAAAAACATGGTTGAGTAAAATAAAATTATTTTAAACGAATAAAATTCTTCTTTTATATATTTAATATATATTCAAAATTTAAATTAAAGAATATAGTTAACTTAAAATAACTAAGATAATTATCTATAATTTATAACAATAAAAAAAAGAAATTAACCCAATTGATATACACTTCTAAAAATACCTTGATAATAATAACAATTGTATTCTTTTCATATAAAAAAAGTGTCTATTACTTAACTTAAACAATTGTCTTGTTTGGGAATTTTAATTTTAAAAAAATATTCTATATTTTTCTAACTTTTGTGATTTTTTCCTTTTCAAAATACAATATTTCTTTCCATTATTTTGTTTTAATATAAGAAAATTAAATAATGCAGTAGAAATATCCCTCTTTCGTAAGCAAAATTTTGATGTTGAGATTCATACAGAATATGATTTTTATAAAATATAAATATAAAACTTTTATTTTGACATTGTGACTTTTATTATTAGTTGTAAAACGTCAAAATTATATATTTTTGTATACAAGAATGTAAAATCGATCAATAACTTAAATCAAACCATAAACTTATAAATCTAATAAATTTAATTCAAGATATTATAAAAGAAATCAAACTTCAACCTTAAAAATATTCTATTAGTTTTAGTCGCTAATGTAAAATTAATCTATAATTGTCTTAACTTCACAAACATGCACCCTTCCTTTTCATTGGACAAACAATAATTCGTTCATTTGATGATTCAATAGACAATACGGGTGTTTGGCACCCCACCCTCATTGTCTCTTACATACCAATGATCACAACTTCACAACCACCTTCGAATTAATTTTTCATCCTTCTTCTTGCCAATGAAATTGAAAAACATCAATTTTGATAATATATATATATATATATGTGGTTGTATGAATAGGAATTTTGAAGAAAAAAATGATTTCTCACGTAGACTAAATAAAGCAAAATTATAACATATAAATAGGAATGATTCTTATATTATAAGTTAGTTTTATGGAGATGAGTTAAGATTAAATTCACTTCTTATTATGGTATCAAAGTCTATTCACTACAAGAAAACATGTATATAGAGTGGGTCACTAACTATCTCAAAAGCAAAAAAATTATTCTAATTGGATCTATGCATCGGTTTTGCGTGGGTTTTAAAACAAAAGATTCATATATGGAAACTCATTTTTTTCGTTGATTCATGATTAATAGTGAGCTCAACCCTAACTAACACAAACGCTAATAGTATGGTCTAAGTCCTCGCTAATTGAAAACTAATAGCGTAGGCTAAACCCTCGCTAATAGAATGAGATAAGCCCTCACTAAGGGGAAGCTAATAATGAGGGTCAAACCCTCGCTAAGTTAAACATATTGATAGTTATCTTTGTGATTAGAGAGGGTGTAGCTGACACTACACAATAAAATGAAAAAGCCTAGATGGGGCTAGACCCTAGTTAAGCTTGATGTGTTCTACCCTTGCGTCAGTCTAATCCACATATACTACAAGTGAAAAAGAAAACATGTTGTTTGAGTAGAATACCAAAATGTTGCTACAACCTCCATACAAGAATGCTCCTATAACCTCCAACCTCTCAATCATCTCAAACTAAACTAATATAAACATCAAATGTAACATGAACTAAAAAAACAAGTCAGCTCAACCAAGAACCAACTAAAGGAACCAAAAATGGAAACAAAAAGATGAACTAAGAAACCAACACATTCACCTCAGCTTCAACTCTAAATGTTTTTCACTACCTCGCACAACAACAAACAACTCAAACGTGCACAACCCAAGCTTCAAATATTTCAAGATGAGCTTCTCCTTTACGCACAACAACAAATGAAGGAAATCACAATGTAAGACCTAATCAACTAAGCGAACCACAAATGGAGCCACAAACCAAAGATGAAATAAGTTTATTGACCCAAAAAGCAAGGAGAGGAAGAATAAGGTACAAATTTGAGCATTTGAAGGCACGAGGAGGAAGAAGAAAGCTTGGGATTTGAAAGAGAAAAATGGGCACTCGAGAGATGGCGCGAAGAAAGGTGCCTCTAAATCACTCAAACAACGTCGATCAGGCCATATCACCCACGTAGAAAAGTCATTTATATCGATTCCTCGCATATAAATTTATTAAGAATGTTTCCTAAATACCGATTTCTCGCATATTTATAATAACAACTTATAATCACACTCAGACGTTAATAGCAATTAACATTTCAAATCTATTCTTAACACTCAAATATGTTAAGTATTATTGTTTAGGTCAGAACTCTAAAAATATTTTCCAGTCATATTTAAGATTTTCAAACATGTAACAACTATTTAGAAGCAAAACAAAAATACCAATAATCAATCAAGAACATAATATTATATCATATTTAAATATCACCTCAATACATAAGAGTTCGAGCAGATTACTCTCAATCCCAAAGGTAGAATTAGCCACGCATACTTCTAGCACCTTTTATTCTCCCAATTGGTTACAAATCACTTGGTGTTTTCCTCTCAATCTGGCACCCTAAGATTGTGCCTCTAGCCCCCCATTTAACCAAATTTACTAGGGTTAGGTGACTTCCTGCGTCGCGCTGATGTGCTTAATGATAAAAACATAAAATGACCCAATTTGTTTGACATTATCAGTGTATTAAAACTTCAAAGTGTAACTTATTCCAACTAACTCCCAAATGTTTAATTACTGACTGTTATCACTATTCCTACAACAAAACAACTGATCCCCTAGACTCTTACTTCCCTTTCTATTTTACCTAACATATACGTTAATTATAGACACTGTAAAGACCATGCTAATATTAAGACACCAAATACTCATAACACGGGCCATCAACCAAACAAACATACATTAACAAGAACAAAAAAAATCTTAAACATTCTTAGTTAATATTTTGGTGAACTAATTTGAGATAAGGTAAGAGTATCTCATTACCCAAAACTTCTTTCCATTGAATAGTGAATTGTTCTTCAAATTCCTCTGCTCACATATCTGCACAACAGAAATAGAAGATAATCATAAGATGAAACAATGGCACAAGAAAACAAACATAAACAAATGTGATCCACCTCAGAAATCGTGTTTTCCAATATGTTTTCAAAGTAGGGGATGCGGTTGTAGGCGTAGTTAAATGTCACAAAAACCTTCAAAACCAGAAAACGTTGGTTAGAGAGAGGAGTTTGAGGGGAATGGTGAGGGTTAAAAGCGTAGCGAGCCTGTGAAGGTCAAAGGTCTGAAAGAGTCAACACAAGGAGCAAGAAAGAAGAAGGATTCGTAATGGTTGCATCTTTCTCCATCGCAACATCGTTGATACCTTAAGAAATCTTGAACTCTGACTACGACTTCGCCCAGAGCTATTCAAGCCGGTAGGTAATTGCATCTTCACGGTAATGGCGATAATAGAACCAATGGAAGCATCGTGTTGGCGTGGATGCTTATGGTGTGGGATATGAGAGTGAGAAGAGTTGGGTTAGGCTTGTTACGAGAATAGTTGACGATTACAAAGTGATAGAAAATGAGAGAATTAGGTCTGTGTTTTCAAATGGGAGGGTTAGGTCTGTGTTTTCAAATGAGAGGGTTTCCAAAGAGAAGGAATGAAAGGTTTATAGATGAAAAATTGTTTTTTGTGAAGAAAAGGAATGTCGTGGAGGAATGGAGAAATTATTTTTGGGAAAAAGAGAATGTTATGGAGGGAATGGGGAGATTTTATTTTTTTGGAAAAAGATTAATGTGAGGGAACGAAAATGCTTATATTTTTTTGTACTTTTTTTAAAATCCGGATGTAACACATTATATACCGATATAATTTGTATGTAAATATTTCAGTTTTTTTAATTAAATATATAATATTTGACATACAAATAAAATTCGTATGTAATTATTTCCATTTTTTAATTAAATATGTAATATGTTATATACGGATTGAATCTGTATGTAACAATTTCTGCTTTTTTTAATTAAAAATATAATGTTGTATATACAAATATGATCCATATGTAACTATTTCCGCTTTATGACGTCAAAACTACATTATGTATTTATTTTTTATTTACATACGAAAAATTCGTATGTAATATATATTTACATACTGAATTAAATTCGTATGTAAACATTCATATGTAACACTCAATTTACATACAGATTTGTATCTGTATGTAAGAATCAGTATGTAAATAAATAATTTCTTATAGTGTGTATAAATTAATTTCTAAACTAATATCTAATATTACTAAAGTTTTAACTATCATTACAAAAAAAAAAAAAACTAAATAAAAATTAATTTTAAATAAAAAAAATATTAATTAATGTATTGGCTACATTTTAAAATAAAATACTCTATATATTAATATTTTTCTAATTTTTCTAATTTATATAATATTATATAATTTAATAATATACTAACTATTTTTTTTTTTAAATTAATTTTTATTTAATAATTTTTTTTAGTCCCTAATCTAAATATATTCCATAATAATAAATTAATATACAGTATGAATCTGTATAGAAAAGAGTATGATCATAATCTTAAAAGAAGTAACAACAAATAGAAATATGGTGTTATTAGGTTTTCTCTGACATTCGAGAATTCAAAAGCTTTAAACCTAGCCATCTAAAACTTATCCTGAAGAAAAATCGTGGCACGTATTGATGGAGTTGCAGGTAGTAACTGTCCACACCAAACACAATTGCCATAACTGTTGTGCAAAGAAATTTTGGCACCTGCCTGGGGAGGTTATAACTGTTATAATTCCCCAGTTTATCGAACCATACGTAAGATACTGTAATAACATGTTTTCCAATGCACCTGAACATAATCAGAACTCGGATAAACATCATTAATAGATAATATTATATTTTTTTCGTTTTGTTTCAAGAATTTTTTTAATGATTGATAAGATCACTTTCAAGGTATAAATAATTAATATATTCTTTCAAAATAAATTTAACTGCTGCAGAATCAAATTTTAAAATTGAAAAAATAATTGCCATAAACATTAACTGGGTGGCTTTCAAGCAAAGTGCAATAATAGAGTTTTGAAACCAGAAGAATCGTGCGCACTGTTCAATTTTGGACTCTGTTGTAGTTTTTGTGTATATGAAAAGTCTAATCTCTTATTCACTCTTTATATAGATAGTAAAAATTGTGAAGTTGCACACAAAAAAATAGAGACATAAGATTAATATAGTAATTAGTTAACTAAGTAAAACTTAAAGAAATATTGACAATAAGAAAACAAAAGAACTTTGGACTTTGTCTCTAACGATGGGGTCAGTGTGTCTTTTGACTAGTATCTCTGAACAACTTTGCTACCCTTATTGCAATTGTGGTATGGATAGACATGGAAAATGTAGTTGCCTAAAGTTTTGTCATTCCTCTCATATTCAAGACTGAATTCAGAATGGATGCCTCCATGTTTTAAATGTGTTTGTTAAAGAGTTCATACTTAAAAAAAAAATATTAAATAATAATTAATTTTAAAGATAAAAAATAATTAATTATTAAATTAATAAATTTAGATATTATTTTATAAATTAAAATTTTGTTAGTATCTAAAATAGTTTTTATTATTAATAAAAATTTATAAACTAATTTACAAATTGATCTCTAACATTAGTTATCAAGATTTTAGCTATTAACTATTTTAGATTCTAAATTAATAATAAATGGTTTTTAAAGATGATTTTATACCAAAATCGTCGTTAAAAGTGTCTTCATAAAAGAATTTTGAAGACGATTCAAGCCAAAATCATCATTAAAAGTGTCTTCAAAAGAGAATTTTTGTATTTTTTTCTAATATTAGTATTCTTACCTCCTGTATAATATACAAAATTTTTAGACAAAGCATGCATTGTAACAAAAATTGAACTAAGTTTAAATATCAAAAACTACATAAAATATCATAATTTAATCAACAAATTGTATAAGAAGAAGTTCAACACTAAACTTATAATGTCATTCTAATCATTCATTTATCCTAAGGTGTTATACATAGTTACAAAATATTTTAATCATGTTGTTTTAACATACTCCAGTGCTTATTATTATAACGGTTGTGGATCATTGAAAAACTGTAACATTTGAAATTTGTTTGAATTAGTTCATGATTAATAAACACTAAATTTTAATTTTTTTGTGTGTTGATTATTACCTTATCCCAACTTCTATCAATTCAAATTCGCACAATGGTTGACATCCAGTGCATCACATGGTAACTGCACCCATAATTTTCATATTGTTTATTCCACTACAAGTCAAAATAAATGTTATTAAATAAATTGATGACACACATTGAAGTGGATGAACAAATTTACTTTAAATACCTTAAGGTGCATCCAAGTGAGCTTTTTTGCTTTTGCGCTTCTCTACCACTCAACATGTTATATCCAAAATAAGCACTTAAATAATAAGATTTGGTGTTAGAGCACATAACATTATGCAATATATAAGTAATAATATATGTCAAGTGAAATTATATAACCTATATATTATGTGTTTAAAATGGTTAGGAGGTTTCTTATACAAGAAGCAAAACCATACAGTAGTACAATCTTGAACATATATTCCCAATGATGCCTACCTAAAAAATTAGTTAGTCTCTCTTATTTCAATAATTTAATATAACTTATTTAATGAATATGGACTTACTCATGGATTTACGGAGCAATATAAATTTTTTTTCCTCTACTCTTTAAGGCAATGACAATGTATGTTTGTGTTTCTGAGTTTTTGTTACTCATTGATTGAATGAGTTACGGGTCTATAAACCCATAAGTATCTTGTTTCCCCTCATTGAAGCATATTTTATAAATATACCTAAATTTCAATAAGTTATTAATATATATATATATATAATAAATAAATAGTATACATGTTTTAATAATTGAACTTACATCATCCATAATGTCCAACAAATCAGATATGAGAAAGTACAATAGTACATCACTGGCATCTCATGGAACCTCTACGATGGTTGTATCTAAAGTCGTAGCAACTTCCACCATTGTTACCATAAGAACATCACTGGAGAATGTTTTCTTCTTTTTCACAAGTAGTTTTGTCTTAGGTTTTTTATACTCATCAGCAAACAAATAATTAAATTAGTTAGTATGTATAACATATTTCATATGTACTCATATTAGTGCAAATATATATCGTAGAATTTGATATAGGTCTCACAAGATGTCTAGGTCAGACAATGAAGGTATGGTGTGCCTCTACTACAATTGTCACATTTGATGTCGGCACGTGAACTGCAACATCACCATAAAGGGCCTTTTCCATTGTGACATTTATCAAGTGAGAAGGAAGAGTGTTAAACATAACTCGTAAGAATGTTAAACATGTATACAAAAAGTTTCTATCAATGATCTAAACATACCCCTATGATCCTAGACTAACAAAGACTCTTCCTAGCTCTAAAATCATCACATGAAAAAATTTCTCTCTCCAAGCTTGCACAATTTCTCAAAACTGACCCAAGAAAGAGATAAACTTACTCTAAAACATCAATGGATTATATAAACTTATTTTATTCTCCACTGGGATTACCATGACAAGCTTCGATCTTCAAAAGGATGAACAAATTTGTTAGATTTTTAAAGAGAAGTCAGGAAAGGTAAAGAGAAAATAGTTTTAAAAAGAAGATAATTTTTTATGAAATAAAGTTTGAATAATTAACTTTTATTTATTTATAAGCTTTATACTTCAATAAATAAATTATCAATATTTTATCTCAGGTACACCACTTCTACTTTTAATCACTATTGCTAATAACTATACATACAAACCCTAACAATATTTTTCAATTGCAACTTGTTACACCACCAAGAAGGTAAATTTATATTTTTATAAAAAAAATGATAACATTAAATTGGATTTAGTAGAATTTTATTTATTTTTTTAAAATAGGTGATTATTTTTAAAAGTTTATTTCAAAAAACATTTATTTTAAATTTAAACAATGATTTGTCTACAACTATTTTAATTCTAACTAAAAGAAACATTATAAACATATTATTTTGTACATGGTAGAAACCATTAAAATCCAACACTATTGGTTTGATTGAGATTATGTTTGGTCCACAAACCACACCAAAAACAATAAGTCCAAAATGATATTGGAAAATATTGTCAAACACATGTCGGGGACCTAAAATGAAAAATAAATAAAGAATGGTTAAAACTAATTAGAATACACCAATCAATTTATATTGTTAAATTAAACAAATATTAACTTTGAGAGTCATGTTCATCTAGGCTTGCTTCAAAGAGTATCACCACTCACACTACAAGAAAATCATTGAATAGAAACCAATTTTAGAGACAAAAAATAATTAATTGTTATAGTGACTAAATTAGAGACCATTTTAGAGACTAAAAAAATGGTTTCTAAATTAGTTTATATTATTATTAAATAGTTTCTATATTAGTATCTAATTAGCCACCAAGGTTTTTGCTACCAAATTTAGAATATAAATAATTGGTAGTTAAAACCTTGATAGTTAATTAGATACTAATAGAAACTAATTTAGAAACAAAAAATTATTTTAGTGTCTAAAATGATATATAATTTAGTCACTATAGCAACTAATTATTTTTTTATTTCTAAAATTGGTTTTCAATGATTTTCTTGTAGTGTCACCTCTATAAATAGATTCACAACATTGGATAAAATTTACATTTTCAACCACCGACAATTAAATTAACAAAAGTATGACACTTATGCAATCATTTTGTATTATTAATTAATTATATTTTGAGATAAAAAAAACTAATTATGATCTGAACTTATAATAGATTAGACCTTTTGTTATATAAAAATAATCAACGAATAATAATATATAAAGTAACTTCCAATATATATGTCTTAGTACATTTTACAAAGAAAGTTGTTTCGTGTTGGAATTCTCATCCAAAATAAATACATAAGCATTTTCCTTTATGGTGATTATATAGCACAGAAAAATTATGTCAAAAATTTCCACTATTACGTGAACTTTTGTGCTTGTAGGGACTTGTACTAATGAAAGGCGAATCGTGTTTAAGTTTGTGGACGGGGTTTATGCTAACTAATTGTTTGCATTTATTTTTGCCCAAAAATTTAAATAAACAATCATTCTCTTTTTCCACATTCATTAACATAAAGAGTTTGACGTGTGTTTTGGATGTGTTTGCCATGGCCTAATTATTGAAATCCATGAGTAATTCAAAGGATTTGGATATTTTCAAAGGATTTGAAAATATTAGTTCATTTCATTATTAATGTTGTTTAAAAAAATCAATTTCATTTTACTTCAACTCAGCAAATTAATCCAGAGAAAATTTATTTGAATTTGCAACATAATCCAATGGGATAGTAATTAATGTCAATACGGGATTTGTGATTTACTAATTTGTTGAACTTTAACAAATTCATTAATGAATTATTAATATATATTTAATAATTCAGTAAATAATTTTTATGCAGTGAGTCGTCAACTTTTTTGGAATCGTTTCTACAACTAATATTGAGACTCAATAATTAAAAGATCAAAGTCTTCTCATTTGTGCTATTATTTAATTTAATTAGTATAAGTCATTTATGATAAAATTTAAATTTGTTGTTTATACACCTCGTTGATGATTTTTTTTCCAACAGCATTCTGTTTTATATTTTTTTTCTCAAAACAACTTTTACATATATTTGCATAACCAAGATTCAATTGATAAGATTTATTTGTTCTGATTAAGTTTAACAAAATATAAACAGACGAAAATGACTTTGTTCAGTTTTTTTTTTAAATATTAAATCTGAGCTCGCACTTGGACAGGTTTATCGTGACCTAAACTACCATTTATTTTATACTAATTGATAGAAATTATTTTGCTTTTACGAAGAGGTATTCTGAATATAATTTTTCTTTTCCATTTTAAAAAACAATTCCGTTAATATCACAAAAAAGAAAATATCAATATATATATATACATATAAATTGATAAATGACATTTTGATAATGATTCTGTCAAAAATAGTTAAATGAATTAAAATTTAAAAAGATTATTTCAAATTTCAGAATAATAATTTGTACTTTCATTATTGGAGAAAAAGTCCAACAGTAAGGTTGAGAATTGAAATTTCAGATTTTCACAATTTCTTCTGTTTTTAAAACACTGTTTCTTTATCAATTATTGAACTTTCTGTTTGTTAATTTTAAAATTAAAAAAAAAAAACATAAAGAATTTGGATTCCGTTTAATTGAATCTTTCACCTATGCTCTTTCGGCCACGCGAAGCATCACAAATTCGGAATCCTCTACACAAGTCTCCACGTGCTCCCGTGAGCCCACCTCACTTGTGGACTTTGATTCTCACCCTACTCCCTATCTCTAAAATCAAGGGCCAATTCTGTTTTGCGACAGTCAATCAAGTCCACCCACGTGTCCAACCCTGAAACCGTTTCAACCCCACTCTCTATAAATCGAAGCCAACTACTGCAACCATTCCAACGCAAGAAAAAGTCCCACCGAGAAAAACTACAACAACTCATAGTCAGTGTGTGGCGCCGCCGTAACCTTACCTTCTTTCACTCTCTTTTTTCATTTTTTGCGCCTTCTGGGGCTCTTAAATTACGGTTATACCGTTCTGGTTATGAGAGATTCCAATCGGCGCCGGCCAGAGCCACAGAGCCGAAGCTCTTCTTCACAACACGGCTTCCCTCGCCAGAGATATTGTCGCTACCGCCGATTGAAATAGAGAGCCGCCGAAAAAACCTTCTCAAATTCCAACTTTACCCCTCCCTGTAAATATTATTTTTTATTTAACCGTTAGCAACAACCATGCAAAACTCGAAGAACCACCGCAACGGCCAAGCCGAGCCTCACCGCCGGGGGAAGTTGACAAACAAATCCTCTTCCTTTCACAGTAACTCATCGCCGCCGGCCACCATGTCCAGCACCCCACTCCGGCGGCCAATGACGCTGCCGGAACTTCTGTTAGACAAAAACCGCCCCACCGCCGTAGTGGAGGTTGTGCCGAGACAACCGCCGAAGCTACTGCTGAAGGTTACGATCATGGGAAGCCTTGGTCCCGTGCAGGTGGTGATGACGACGGAATCTGCCGTCGGAGATTTAGTGGCGGCGGCGGTGAACCAGTACATTAAAGAAGGTCGCCGACCAATTCTGCCGTCTAACGACCCTTCGCACTTCGATCTTCATTACTCTCAGTTCACCTTAGAAAGTAAGCTTCCCTCAACGAAAAAATTGATTTTTGTTAAATGGAAAATTGTTAATGATGTTCATCTTCTTCTTGTTGTTTCTTGATTTTTGTTGAATGAGAAATTTAATCTTCTTGTTATGGTTTCTATGTGCAGGTTTGGATAGGAAGGAGAAGCTGAGGGATATTGGGTCTAGAAATTTCTATCTGTGTCCGAGGAAGCACGGTGGTGGTGGTGGTGACGATGGCTCAACGACGCCGTTTGCTTCGTGTTCAAGAGAGGCAGACAAAACGACGAAGGGTGGTGCGTTTGGATGGCTAAGGTTCATGGATTTCTCTCTCTGAAAATTATTGGTGGAGGATCCTATTATTCTGTCATAGTTATTTTGTTGATATTTTTGCTATCAAATTTTTAATTATTTTAATACTTCATTAGTGATGCCCAATTAGTATAAAAACTAATATGTCGGCCATTTCAATATTATTATTAGCTTTTTGGAAGAATCTTCTCTCTTTTTTTTTGTTCTCATTTGAATTTTTGTTTACTTTCACGTGAAGCAATTCCATTCTGTGAAATGTGTCACACTATAGTGATGTTGATATTTAGTTATGATCCTTTTATACATTCAATAGTTTTCATTCATTTAAAAAAAAACGTGATGTTCTTAAATGTCCTACAATAACAGTCAATTAAAAAATTGATTAAAAAATAATTTTTATATTCGTATTATATAAATTATAATATTTAGTATTAGAAAGAAGACAAAAGTGGATTAGGAACCAGATTAATCAAACTAATGCTCTCTTATGTCAGATTAATTTATTTGAGTGAAATTTCAGTGCATTGGAATTGAATTATAGATCTTCGGAAGTAGAAGACACTGACGCCACTTAGCGTACACGTTTTAAAAACTGTTTGCTGTTTGAACAAATTATAAATTTGTTTAATTCATTTTATTTAAAGAAATAACATTTGTTGTTATATTAATTATTTAACTGATATCTTATTATCTTATTAATAAATACATTATCACGCATGTTTATATATTTTTAATTTAAAAATAATTTGAATCTCTCTGAATAATAAATAATGAGACTCAGATAAATAGTCCTATTATTTATTTGATATCAAAGCCAAAAACATTTTGAATAAACATATATAGATTTTGTTTATGTAATATATATATATATATATATAATGAATAATTATAAATTTAAAATGAAAATAAAAATTATTTACAAAAATTTATTATATTATTTAATCTATTGTGATATTGTTCTGAATATAAAAGATATAATATGATTATGATTCCTAATATTATTTTGAAAACAAAAGATATGATTATTTTTACTTAAATATGTGATATTATTTTGAAAATAAAATATATAATTATTATTATTTGAATCTCTTCTTATATTATTGAAAAATTTTGTAGGATGATCTCCGAAAAAAGCAGACAAATATTATTTTATAGAATGCATGCTACACCACTTTCAAGCTTTCGACTGCCAGTTTAGGGAGAACATCTTTCAACATTACTTACTCAAGTTAAATATTTGTGAACGTATATCTTTTGTTCGTTCTTATTTATAGTCACTAATGACAACTAATAATATTTAATTTTTTAGTTTTAAGGTAAAATTTAAAAAAAAATACTTACAAGTTAGTTATTTATTAATTAACTTTTTTATTAGTGAAATTCTTGAAAAGTTTTGTAAATGAATAACTTAACCTACTAAAATGTGTAATCATAAACTAGTATAATCAATTTTCATGTTATTCATATTCTTTAAATCACCTCGCTAAATACTTTATTTAACTTTTCTTTTAAAGTATGATTATCGTTTCACGATCATTTTAAACTCGTTTTGTCTTATAAAATAAAATAAAAACATTATTTTACTTTATTTTACTTGTTTTAAAAAAAATCATTAACCAGTGTTGATATCAATATTTAAATACTAATAATTTCAGACAAAATAAAAGAGTAAAGTATACAAAGTTTTTTTTTTTAAATTATACTTATAACAAGCGTAACCCCCTCACCTTCTTCTTTTCTTTTCTTACCCCTCTCTCTATAACTTTCCCTTTCTCTTCAATTTCTCTTTTCATATCTCATATATTTCAAAATTCTCATCACGTCATGTTGTGATTGAGGAGTCAGGGTACATTTCTACTCAATCAGATTTTCAAACAGAGTAAAACTGTTTTAGTTGATTTCCAAAAATATCAACCGATTTATACTGGTTCACTCTTACACCCCAAGAGCTATATCCAGTCCCCAGAAACCACTAGATATTCCACTATGTAATCAACCACAAATTACAATCACACACACATCAAAAAAGTGATATTAAATCCCTCAGGAACACACATTTCCTTTGACAATTTAACACCACAGGTCAAAACCGCCTCTAACTCTGTGAAACACAGGTCTTTACAAAAATCAAAGATTAAAAGAATAAGAAAGAGTACGTAATAATGACTTAACACACAACAGTCTTATTTCTCTTGAAGAAAAGTCCAAAGCCTTACGATAATTATTTTTAATTTGAATAAGTTGTAACTTGTTGGCACGACTTCTCAATACGTTATGCATGGTGAACACTCATTGTTGAAGTTGTGTCATAGATTAATGATTTCAACTGAAATGAGTTTGTACAAAAATCATGTGGACTTACATGAGTTTGATTTAGATTGAATTTACGTTTTTTTTAAGTAAAATGGTATCAATCATGCACAACTTCAGCTTGTTAAATTTTTTAAAATAAAATTTCAGATTCAATATATTATTTATTAGAAGAATTAAGAAATAAAAGTGAGGAATTTGTTATATAAATTAGGATATGGTGAAAGTTTTTATTATTGGTTATTATTTTTTACACTTTAGTATTTAAGGAAAAAGGTTGAAAGAGTTCGATGACATGTAAATATGATAAATAAAAAATAAAAGAAAAATTTGTTTTTTTTTCTTAAAAAATTAGAATAATTAATTGCATTATTAATTTGACAATTTTTATAAAATTAAGAAATATTTAGTTATTTTTTAATTGAAAAAATAATTATAAATGGTATTAAACCCTAACCAAAAACAAAAATTAAAAGCTAAAAATATGTACAGAAACTAAAACAATAAAAAAGCAATAAAAAAATTATTAATAAATGATTGATTTTTTAAAAATTTTAACGCATTATTAAAAGTTATGGTTATTTGGAGTTTTTTCTTAAAAAACATTATAAATTTTGTCAAACTTTTAATATTTTTAATTATTTAATTTTAGAAACTAAATAATTTTTTTTATAAAAAAAATAACAAAATTAAAATCATGCTTGTATGCATAATCTTAATGCAAAAGTAATACAATTGAAATCATGAAATGGTGACACGATTTCGATAAGTAGTATTACATTTACACTGAATGACATGATTTTATTTAAATATAAATAATTAAAATCGTAAAAATTTTACACAACTTTTATACAAATTCATTTCAAGGGAAATCATGAACTCGTGTTATAACTTCAATATGATCTTTATATACATAAAAAATAGTGTGCATTATGTCTAATTTTTTATTTTTTTAAAATTATATTTTATTGATATGACTTGTATAAATCAATAATATATTTTTTCAAAGTAATAAATTATGTAAACTGTACCATTTACTTACAAAAACACTAAAGACAGTACCAAAAGAATGAAAGTGTAATGTTGTAAAAAAAGATGAGGTAATATTTAAAGAAATATGCGATCAGAGTGTAATTAAAAAAAAAATTGTTTAATTTACTCTAAAACAAATAAATAACACCTAAAGTTATAGTTTTATGCATAGCTTAATCTATTTAGACGGTAGGTGAGTATAAACAATTTTCAATTATGTATAATGTTACTGTACACTGAAACCTTGTTACATTGTAATATAATCACGTTTCTATTCTATGCTCTAAACTACAAGGATAAAATGGATATAAAAAAAAGGCAAATAGTTAATTTAGTATAGTAAATAAATTAGTCTTAGTATAAAAAAATTAATTCCGTTACTTTTATTGGAATTTTGTTAATGGTTTAGATAATTAAAAACATGTTTGCTTTTTAATATTGTCACATGTATTCATTGAAAAAATTAATGTTGTGTCAACACACAATTTCTAGTATTTAAAATTTTGTTTTTATTAATAAAAAATTAAAAAAAATGATAAATAAAAATATATACCTGTTATTTAGCCAAAAAATCATCAAAAAGTCAAAAAGATTATTTAGCCAACAAACAAAAATAATAAAAAAAAAATCCTGTTACTTTTTACTTTTTACACCACGCACCCCTCTTCTCACACCTCCTCTTTCTTTCACTTTCCTTTTCACCCACTAGCCCATTTCACTCTTTCTCTTTCCACATCCCCTGTCACTCTTTACGCACCAACCAGCCCATCTCACTCTTATCCTAGCCACATCCCGAACCCAACTCATTCTCTACCTTTCACACCCCCTGTCTCATTTTCCTCATCCTCTCTCAACAATTCCTTCTTTCTCTCTCACCTAGCCTCACGCCGATCTATGCCGCTGCCGCCGACAATCCCGCTCCGCACCTGTCACCGTCGCACCTTGCACCATTAGGCGTTGCCACCCATCTTTATTCTGTTTATGTTTTCTTTTCTTTCTCATGTTTGGTTTCTTATCACCTTTTCTCTCTTTATTCATTCATGTACTCATAAAACATATTTAAATGGTGGATCCCACAGGTCTTTTTTTATAAAACAAAGAAAAAATAAAATCAGAAGTTAAAGTTCCAAACATAACGAAAAAAATGAATTTGGGCCCATTTCGCAGATCCAGCTACATTTATTCTCGCTGCACCCTAATTTTACCGTAGCATCCCCTCTTATTTTAAAGGCAATTGCTTCCTGCACCCGATCAATTGTGACTGACACCCAACATATTTTTAAAAATCCTACAATGCCCTTGTCTTCTTCACTTATGAAAACATTGAATGGTGAGGAAGAGGAAGTTCATGGATGTGTGAAGCTTTGCTTTGAGCTGCAAAAGAGGAGGTTAGATTCATTGTTGTGCACAGACATTCAGTGTAAGCTTCGTTTGCCAAGTTAATAAGGTAAGTCATCCATTTTCATTCGTTTCTAGTTTTTGTTCGAGCTCAGCTGGTCCCGAATATCAAAATCCGAAATTTTTTTTTTCTTACGGATATTAATATCCAGAAGTCAAAAATTTCAATACGGATATTAATATCCAGAACTGTGGATCGTTGCTTTCGGACGCTGATATTCGTAATTCATCATTGCCTTACGGATGTACATATTCAAAACTATTTTATGCAATCCGGATATATATATATATATATATATATATATATATATATATATATATATATATATATATATCCAGAAGCTAACTATTGATATTTTTTTGGTTATGGATTTATTTATCCGGAAGCTAAGTGTTCATTTTTTTCAACAGACGAATGGATACAATAGAGTCATACATGGGAGTTTTAGGGGAGATTGATGTGTGGGATGGATTAGATGATGTTGATCTGGAGTAGTCAATAAGTTATAACGCATTAGATAATGAACACATGGCACATGAATGTAGTGCAGCATTTCTACAAATGAGGTATGGTCAATGTTGGGTTGTGAATGTTTTTTTTATGAATTATTTTTAAATTTGGCATATGTTATTGTAGGTATTTCGTGATCGAGATGAGCTGTTAGAGTGGGCGAGAAGTGTTGGCTATAGTTATGGGTTTGTCATTGTTATATTAAGGTCAGATACATGGATGGGCCAACGAGGAAGGATGACCTATGTATTGTTAGGTTGTGAGAGAGGAGGTAAATACAGACAGTATAAAAAAGAAGTAGATGTCAGTCGAACTGGAAGTAGGAAGTGTGAGTGTCCTTTCAAATTGCAAGGCAAACCAGTCAAAGGTGGTCAAGGGTGGATGGTGGAATTAATTTGTGGTTCTCACAATCATGACTTGGCAGAGACAATGGTGGGTCATCCGTATGCTGGAAGGTTAAGTATAGAGGAAAAGGTTATGGTTGAGGATATGAGTAAAACATCGGTGAAGCCAATAAATATTTTATTGACCATGAAAGAGAGAAATGAGAAGAATGTGACAACGATTAAGCAGGTTTATAATGCAATCACTGTTAACCGAAGATCACAACGAGGTCACAAAACAGAAATGCAACAACTGATGTTGTTACTGGAGCGAGACAGGTACGTGCGTTGGTGTAGGTGTGATGAGGTCTCTAATATTGTGCAATATATATTTTGGACACACCCAGATTCAGTAAAACTGGTGAACTCATTTAATATTGTCATATTAATGGATAGTACGTACAAGACGAACAAGTATAGGATGTCGTTACTTGAGGTTGTTGGGATTACGTCTACAGGTTTGACTTTCTCCGTTGCATTTTGTTTACTAGCAGCAGAAAAGGAAAATAACTTTTTTTGGGCCCTTGACAAACTTAAAGGGTTGTTTTTTAGAGTTGATTCATGCCCTAGGGTGCTGGTATGTGATAGAGATGTTGCCTTAATGAATGCAATTAGAATGGTGTTTCCTGAAGCTTATAATTTGCTTTGTCGGTTTCACATTGATAAAAATGTGAAAACAAAATGTAAAATGTTGGTGCATCCAAGAGAGGCATGGGATCAAGTAATGGAAGTGTGGGGATCTGTTGTGGATTGTGATATTGTTGAGGCCTTTAAAGATCGTGTCAATGCTCTTTGAGTTGTCTGTTCTCGATGGCCTATATTTGTTGATTATCTGATGGATACATGGTTACGTCCACATAAAGAAAAATTTGTCAAGGCATGGATAGATAAAGTGATGCACTTAGGAAACACAACAAGTAACAGAGTTGAGGCGGCACACTGGAGCCTAAAGAGAGTTCTTCAGAATTCGATGGGGGATTTATGTTTCTGCTGGGATTCCATCAATAAGATGATTATTTTACAACATAATGCAATCAAAGCTTCATTCCAAAAGAGTTTGCATGTGGTTGGACATCGGTTTAAGGTTACAGCTTACAAAAAATTGTTAGGTTTTGTGTCTAAATATGCTTTGAACTTTATTTCGGAAGAGCTTGATAGGGTTAAATCAGTGGGGTTTGATAAAAGTAGGTGTGGATGTAGTCTTACATGTACTCATGGTCTTCCTTGTGCGTGTCAATTGGCTTCATTTGGTGTTGGTAGCATACCACTTAAATTAGTACATGTGATGTGGACTCGTTTAAGCTTTGAAGACATTGCAACTGAAGAATCTTCATCTGAGTTGTCAATTGATAAAGAGTTTGAGGTCATCGCGAAGCGGTTTAAAGAGTTGGATGTTGCAGGTAAGGTTAACATCAAAAGTAAATTGCAGGAGATTGCCTTTCCAGAGAAGACATCTATTTACGCACCAGATCATAAGGTGAAAACAAAAGGTGCTGTAAAGATGTTTCGTCCTACCAAATTCATGAGATCAACTAAGCGAATCCCTTCTTATTTTGAACATGTGGATTTCTTACACTCACAACATGATAGTTGTGCAAGCAAAAAATCTAATGAAGAAAGCTTACCAGAAATTGTACCAGCAAAATGTATTCCTTTCCTTGATCAGTTCCCTTTAGGGTATCATCCATATATTGTTGATGTTGTTGACGTTAAGGCTGATGGCCATTGTGGCTATCGTGCTGTTGCTGCCCAATTGGGAATGGGAGAGGAGTCATGGGCTGTTGTTCGAATGAATTTGTTAAAAGAACTAAGTGAATGGAGACAAGAATATGTTCAACTCTTTGGTGGTGATGATAGATATGAATACTTGAAGAAGTCACTTCTAGTGGAACACATGTCTATGGTACCAACCACTAACACCATTTCATTTTTACATTGCATTTCTTTATTTAACTTTGTTTCTCAATTGTACTTGCAGGCAGGAACAGATAAGTGGATGACAATTCCAGACATGGGATATGTTATTGCAAATCGGTATAATGTCATTCTTGTTTCTTTGTCCATGTTACAATCATTGAGTATTTTTCCTTTAAGAACCCAAGCACCAAGTAACTTCCGTCATCACCGAATCATTGCAATTGGGCATGTCCACGGAAATCATTTTGTACAGGTATAAACTAAACCAATCAAGATTTATGTGCTAAATTAAGATTTATGTACCTTATATTTATTACATTTATAGGTGAAGCTCAAAGATGGTTGTCCAATTCCACCTACGAATATATTGTGGGCATCACATCGTTATCCGGCGGCCCAAACTTGGTCAACATACTACACTAGCCGGATACAAGTTTATACCCAACTAATGTCCATTAGACGATATTTGTAATCATAACATTTGTAATAGATGCATGTTTAGCATAATTGAATGTACATTTGCAATGGTTATGTATTTAGTACATTTGAAATGGTTATGTATTCAGTACATTTGTAATGTTGAATAGATTTTGGAGCTGTCCTACACAATTATGAGGAGCATACGGATGACCATATCTGAAATTCAGTGAAGTGCTTGCGGATATTAATATCCGGAACTCAAGCAGTACTCTACGGATAAAAATATCTGGAAGTGTAAATGTCTCTGCGGATAAAAATATCCGGAAGCCACATTTGTGCGTGCGGATAAAAAAATCCAGAAGTGTGAGAGGTGTCTACGGATAAAAATATCCGAAGTGTGTGAGGTGTCTACAGATGTCAATGTTCGGACGTGAGTGAGGTGTCTACTAAAACAGAAGTAACATGAAGCAAAAACCGATAAGGTTCAATTATAAAATCCATATTGAAACATATAGATAAGGTTCAAATACATTGTCATGGATAAAAATATTACATAAAAAGAAATCCTAATACATTATCCTAATACATTGTCAATCATTCCTACGTGCATGTCTCCTGACATAAACAACTCTTTCATCAGTCGCTCCTCGTGCTAACATAATGGTTGCTTGTATGCCTTCCCAAACAGGGCTGTCCTCCACGACATCGTCATGATCAAGTAATGGTTGCAATGTCTCTGTAATTCTACGACAAATACCCTACAAGCATGAATGACATACTATTAGAAAAAATAATACAAATTAATGCGTTAACAAGGTTAGAAGCATACCAGAGCAGGATGTGACTCCTCAGGATGACTTGGCACTGCTTCGTCATCACGTGCATCTGAGGGTACCGGTACAGGACGGTCATCCTCATCCGTATTAATCACATATGGATGTGATACAAATCTAAACCAAGCCATGTACTCTTGAACGCAAGCGTCAGGATGACGTGCTATGGCATAGTCATGTATGACAATCATTGAAATGTAACCATCGACAGTCCATTTCATTTGTATCCAGATGACCATGTCCAAGTACAGATGGGTTGCGAGGGATGATCTGTGTATAGCCATACTGACGCAAAACACGTTCTGGCATGTGCAACTGTGTCCAATTTCCAAGCCTCAAATAACCACAGAATAAGGAAATCCACTCGAATGGACGTTCTTCCCTATGCCCGACAAAATGGAAGTTGGTGTCAATGTATCCAACTGTGATCAAACAACAACAATTGAAGTACCTTTTCCAGCATCATACAACCTACACCGAGGTTGGTCTTCAGAATAGAATGCTTGCATACATCTCATCCCTATAGACGGAAAGTGCTCATAAATCCACCCCTACAGCAATGTCGCATAACCAGCTAGTTGCTTAGCGTTTGCATAACTACAATCTCCTAGCTGCTCATACATGTGAGTTAGGGCAGCTGCTGCCCAAGAATATCCCCCGGTAAGCCTCAAATCAACAAAAAATCCAAGATAAAAGACACTGACTGATGTAGCACTCTTGTTCGCAAAAATAGTGCAACCGACAAGGTGAAGTAAGTATGCTCTGGCAGCCACAGTCCACTGCCTCCTTGAGCATGCGTCTTTGTAGACATCTCTTAGCCAACTCAAGCGCACATGAGCTCCTCGACAGTGTCTTGTTTCTTCATATGCAAGTGCACGATCAAACGGAGGGATTCTACCAATAAATCATTCGCCGAATCTGAATCTAAGGTTTCCTGCGTGTAAAAATGACCGACAATGGGTAAATGCAACAAATTTGACACATCATCAAGAGTGATGGTCATCTCCCCAACCGGTAAGTGAAAACTGTTTGTCTCTGCATGCCACCTCTCTATAAAAGCACACAGCAGTCCTCGGTCTAAACTCTCATAACTAGCATGAAGCAAACCACCTAAGCCAGACAATTCTACAACAGCTTGTATGCGTTCATGAGGTTCTCCTAACTTATTTATCTTCCTCCCATGTGAAACCACCTTCAACTCACCACGATCCTAAAATAATCAACATATATCATCAATAAATAGATACATACTAAATTCAAAAAATCATCTTTCATTACTTACCAAACCATTCCACAACTGTCTAGCTACATGATGTTCATAATTAATGAGTAAGGACTTATCCAATGGCCCTCCCGGATAGCCTTCATCATCCACTTCAACTTCTTCTTGTTCAATATAATCTTCAAAGTGTTCATAATTGACGTACTTGGGCCACCCCGTTTTCTTCTCACCGATGCAATTGGTCGCACACGGTCCAAATTAGAACTTCCTCCACCTCTAGTCCTCACCATCTAACATTCAATCCAACATATGTAAAAATTTATAACACATATACTATAAAAGAACCTATAAATTAATCCATACAAGCAGAACAACAACACTAATACGGATATTAATATCCGCAGAACAACAACTAATTTCGGATAAAAATATCCGCAACACATAAGTCTATTATGGATAAAAATATCCGCAAGTCAAATCTATATTCCAGATAAAAATATTCGCAAGTCACAACTCACTTACGGATAAAAATATTCGCAAGTCAAAACTCACTTATGGGTAAAAAAAATCGGAAGCCACTAATCACCTACGGATAAAAATATCCGGAATGCAGTGATGGGTTATGGATAAATTTATGCGGAATGCAATAGACAATTACGGATGAAAATATCCGTAGGCATCTCGTACCTTCGACTTCAGAAGCTCTGCTGCTCTGCCTGCGATAACGAAGGTCACGGTGGTTGCAGAAGAATGGAGAAGAAGGTGGCTCACGGTGGTTGGACAACAAGGTTGCTCACGGTGGCTGGACAACACGGTGACTCACGGTGGCTGCGACACAACTTCACGCACAATGGAATGGAAGAAGAGAAGAATAGGGTTGGTGCAGGAAATTGGGTGCATATCACAATTAAACTATTCTGAAATTCATTAAGGGTAAATTTATCTTTTACTAATAAGTGATTGGGTGCTAATTAAAATGTGTTGGGTGCAAGGAGAATGTGCCTATTTTAAAAAAGAAAACCTGGTCCCATTCCTGGTCCAATTACCTTTTTTTTGCATGCGCAACTCCTCTCATTTCAATTATTTTAATAAATAAAATATAAATATAAACAATAGTTTTGACATAAAAAAATAAAATAAAAAATATTTTTTTAAAAAAAAATTAACAGATAATTTTTAAGCTAGAACTACGTTATTCCTCCCTGATTTTCTAGTATGAACAAAATTACGTAGGAGCTTCTTTGGTTTGAGAAAACAAAATATTTTAAGCAACCACTTCCTTACATACAAATCGACTCTCGGATCCTAATTTGTTTTGCATATCATAATTTAACACATTTAATTAAATGTTTCAACATGTTAATATGCAAGGAGATATTTTACCCTGTTTTTTATATAAAAAATTCAAAATTCTTAGTGAATTTTTAAATTGAACTACATATTAATATTAATGTTAATTTATTTTTTAATTAACACATGTTACAATTATTAAAGATTAAAGATTAAACACATGTTCATTTACCTCCATCTTTCATAGAATTGAAACAAATTCTACATAATTAAACTTGTTATATTAATACTATAATAATTTGTATTCTTATTATACTAAAAATAAAATATATTAATACTTATTATATAAAAGTAAAAAATAAAAGAGACACTAATAATGGAGAGTCTCTAATGTGAAAAATAAGAAGAAAAAGCATTTAGCGTGACACCTACAAAATTCGTTTTGTGGATTCGATAAAGATTAACCTTAGTCCTACGTATTTTCATTCATAATGAAAAATTATTATCTACGTAGTTGTAAATGAAGAGTGTTTGTTTGTATGTTTAATTTTTTGAATTTTTTTTATTTTTTGAACAAAAGAGTAAGAAAAGCAAAGGAACAAGATGAATGGACTGAAATATAAAACTGCCGAACCAAAACTCATAAAAAACAGCAAGAACACCAAACCAAAACTCAAGAACACAAGCTAACAAAAACAATAGAAAGAGAAGAAAGGAAGGAGAAGAGAGTGCTCATGAAGATGGAAGAATGTTGGATGATCTCGCCACTAGAAGTGTGGAATGCTCCTAGATGAGAGTGATGCCGCCACTTGAGGACTCCAATGATCCATCAAGACAAGACTAGAGAAGAAGGCTCAAAGCTCTCCAAAGTTCACTCAAAATTTGAGTAGAGTTTTCTTAGATTAATTCCAATCTGAATTTTACAAAGGAAGCACCTCTATTTATAGCCTAAGGTGCTGAAAAATAGGTGGGAAATTTCAAATAAACTCATTTGAAATTCCCACCAAAAACAAGTCACATGGGAGGTGTGACCTTTTTCTACTATGACACCTCCCAAAAACTACACCTACACCTATCTACTAATACACCCCCCCTCCTAAAGCTCCTAACTAAAGCCTAAAAGATGCTAAAACAAAAGAGGTTTCTAATGTTTCCCTCTAAGCACCTTCAACTAAAGAAATTACAAAAAGAGAAAATAAATGTCCTCTAGCTCCCAAAGCTTTGAACATGCTTCTTGTAATCCTTTGAGGTGGACTTTGACCTCCATGGGCGTCCTCCATTTGTGCCTCCACCTCTTCTTGATCTTGTTGATTGGCCTCCATGTCCTCTTGAGCTTGATCTCCATCAAAACTGGTGAGTGTATAAATAAAAAAGCTAGTGGTAGATAGAAAAAAGGCTGGGCCAGCCAAATAAGACTAGGGTTTTAAATAAAACATGGTGCATATATAAAAATGGATGGCAAATAGTAAAATCATTGAGTTTAATGAATGGGCCGAAACAAAACACTTTTAACCAAACCACTTTATTATCACCCATGAACAAATTGCAACCTAAGATTGTGAATTTCTTTTTGCAAAAAAAAGCATACCATAAAAAAAGGCACTCCTACAAACCAAAAAAAGAGAAACATTTTTTCCTACAAATGTTGATCCTCCTCTCAAAAAGGGGTTACTTGAGTTTAATGATGTGCTCATCGTGGTTAACTTCTACGAACACCTGAACATGACTTTTTCAACATTCTACACAAGTGTGGCTAAATCCATAAATTGTAAATGTATTACTTTCAATGCACTTGTTCACATACCTGGTTAATTGGGTTGTCTATTATACAAACTTGTATCCCAAATTGTTCATTTATTTATGATACTTAACTTTTGTGTATCATGAGGTTACGACATAAGTGCTCTACGATAATCACTTATTCATAGTTCCACCACTTCATTTGCAGTCTCACTTGTTCACACATGTCCTTAATTGGGTTGCATGTTATGGTAACTTCAAATCTAAATTATGCACTGATCACAAAATAAATAAATAAAACAAGTTGATGCATTTTTGTTCATACATCCATGAACCATATAACATACAAAAATTATCAATAATTGGTTAACATTGATATAAGCTTTCGTATGTGTTACCGACAACGACCATTTAAATGGCTCTTACGAAATTGCACCACCAACTATATTAACGAACTGCATATACTTAGGAAGCCATGACTAAAAGTTTCAAACCATTCCCGTTTTCAATTTAAAGGTCTAAAATTTTCCTCAACTCAAACTCCTAAAATAATTACATCTATATGACATTGCTTATACATGTACAAGAATACCAACAATAATGCACCATCAACTTCATAACATTTATCTAACAAAACGTATGAAAATTTAATGAACCACCATAAATTAGTTTTTCACTTACATTTCAAAAGACAAAAAAGTACAAAAAAACACCATTACCATATATTTCAACTAAGAAATGAAGAACTGACAACCTATGTTCATCCCTAAACGAACTAATGTTCATCCTTAAACGAACTAAATACATTACTCCTCAACAAATATAATGCACATATAGTAGTGTAAAAGTGACGAACTAGAAACTTCACATATGCAATTAACAACACTTTTGTTTTCAAATTGAATAAGTAGTACAAGATGTTTTAATGATAAAACCCTTTAAGGTTATTCTAGGTTAACACTTTTGTCGCATGTCCATGTTACTCTCTTCGTTGTTGTCATTGAATTCACCTTCTATTTGGCTGCAATGATTAAGCACGCCTGTACGTTGTTTCATTACATCCACTAAAATTGGATCAACTATTATAGAGGGAATATCATTTGTCCCACCTTTGTGTCTTCACATTAAAATTTGTTGTAAATCATTTATAATTTTCTCTAACTTCCCAATCAATGACTTTTGATCTTCAACACGACGAGTCAATTCTTCTTTTTATGCAACAATGTGCATGACATTATAATTTTGTTTCGTTATTCATTACATGTCGCACTAGTTTCAATGCTTCTTTCACAATATCATGACTAAGCTTTTACTCTGTGACAACCAACTGATCAAACTCTTACTCTATGACAATCAGCTGGCCAATAACCTATTCACCAAAACCATAAGCAATTCTCAAATGGAGTCAATCACATTAAATAAATAAACATGGAAAAAATAGAATATAATTCACACACTTAACTCACCGAAATTGTATTCAAAATCGATGTACTTTGCTTTCACTAACTTTAACATCATTTCAATGCAAATTTCGGGGAAATTTACCTCTCTTACTTTTCCCCTTTGTGTTTGGGAATAACACATACTTCAAAGCCACATCTACATTATGACAATTAAATTTCAAAGTCATCATCACATTTACAAACCAATTAACATAACATTGTACCAATGATGTATAAATCACACTTTTGGATTTACCTGCAACAGGTAAACACACCCTACAATATGGAAATGTGATAAATGTCCTTTGTTGGTCATGCAAATCAAAGCGCGACACAAACTACTTATCAAATATTCATAAACAAGGCTCCTCTGATTATACTTGCCAAGTTCGCTTACCTTATATACTATCTTAAACAATCTTATAAACACGATTCTCATTCTATGTGGCAGTAGAAACTTTGACAACCATAATAAAATGTACAACCTACAAAATTGATCAACGCTATTATAATATGGACGTCTCATTAGTTCATCATAGATCATGTGTATACTCACATATCTACTATAAAATACACTCCTACTACGACAATTAATATCATCATTTACCAAATCAACCTTATGTCCAATTACCCTCAAACTCAAACCTAAACGGAATTCTAACAATGTAAATGGTACAACTTTATACCTTATTACAAAACATCTCCTCTTATCAACCCATTTTAAATAAAGCTCCATCTACAGTGTCCAACTCATTTGAACTCTTTGGCCCAACAACATCAGCCATGGAAATGGGGTTGCTTCAATACAACTATTTTGTTTAGCCGTTAACATGTTATTAACAATCCCCAAATACTTTGTTCTACAAGAATGTTGTAGTGAAGCCTAAATATGATAACCAATAAGTAAACCATGGACACCACCAAAATGAACAGGTCATTAAAATGCACAAAACCAATTGACATTATGACTCAAACATTGTTCTCAAATTCCGATTCATCAACTACACTTCTAAGCGTTGTCATTTGGATGTTGCAAAATATATTTCAAAGTAAAATCCATGTATCACACCAAATAAAAAAAAATGGAATCCATGTATCACAACAAATAACAAAAAAAAAAGGGATTAAATCATAGAAAATAAGAATGAAATCCATGTATCACACCAACTTACAACAAAAAGGAATCAAATCCATGTATCACATCACACATCTAAATTGGCCAAAATGTGTTGCCACAAAAAACTGAATTCGCAAATGCCATATGTGGCCTACATAAATGTACCATGAATTTGCTTCATAGTCTTGTCATCACCCTTTTTCAATAACACCGGTCTCTAACTTCTTTGTCTATATTCTTAATTGAAATTTAACCCATATTATAACTTCCTATAATTGACCATCATAATAATTTAATGACACAATAAGGACATGTATGAACATCGATACATTATGAACTTTTTCACAATTTTTAACTTGTTTGTAAATAAACTAAATACATGCTCCACTGCTATCTTTAAGGACAATGAAAGAAAGACTTTATGTACACTAAGACACTCGTTTAGCTAAATTGGTGAGGCCTTTTTAACGCAAGTCGATTGATTCCATGGAAGAAAGTGTCTAAGAACTTGTTAGACAATCTTCTTTAAATAAAACCACCCTTTTTAATCCAATAGTTGTTCAAAGAATTACACCTTATTCTCGTAGCACAAGATTTCCACGCATTGAATTTCCCAGGTTCAATGGAAACAACATAGATTGATAGTTATATCAATGTGAGAATTTCTTATCCATTGATAATACTCCAAATGACATGTAGGTCTAATTAGCTATTGTACATTTAGAAGGTCATGTTGTACCATGACAGAACACTACGTCTAAATACACCAATTGTTCTTTACTTTCTTAGAAAGACTATACTGCGACGATTCAAGAGATTTTTTTTATAGATATTTGCATTGATCTTATAGTTGACTTTATGAAGTTACACATCTATGGTATAGGAATATTATGACACATTTAACACTATTATCAACAAATTAAATATTTCAAAATCATGTTATGACACATTTAACACTATTATCAACAAATTAAATATTTCAAAATCTTACATGGTGAGCTATATTTTGGGTGACTTAAATACAAATATACCTATGTTGGTAAGAATATTTCATTCAATCACGATAACTAAATAAATAAAAGATTTTTGTTTTGAATTTGATAAGCTCAAATTCAATAGTCCAAAGTATTTAAAAGTCCAATCAACCCAAACTAAGCGAGACTGCTTCTTCCTGGACCGCCATACATTCTTGTGCCACCCTCATAAGTTTTTGTATCCCAAAAATACCCTTATGCAAAAAAGTTAAAATATATGAAGTTTATGGTGTGATGTAGTTTATATTTTGGATTACATAATCTAAAAGTCTTTTTTCAAATCAAATATTAACTTATGAATTATGTAATTCGGAAGCCTTTTTGGATATGAGATTAACTTTCAGATTATGTAATCCAGAATGAATACCACTTTTTAAAAATATATATTTTGGATTACATAATCAAAAAACTATTTCAAATCTGAGAGCTCGGATCATGTAATCTGTAATATATATATATATATATAAATACTTTTGAATCCGAAAATATCTTTCAAATCATATAATTTAGAATGTTTTTAAAAACCAAAAGACACTCTAATCAATGACAAACCAATGCAAGAAAAGAGTAAATATTATTGGGAGCGAGAGAGTGAGATAAAATGACAGAAGAATGTGAAAAATGTGTGAAATTTTATTTTATTTTTTATTGGAAAACAAAAAATAGTTTCACATCTAGTATTTGAGGTAAGAAGGAGTCCTAAACGAATAGAAATAGGGCAAATGCTCCCTGCACCATATCAATTCCATGCACCCAACCTGATATTTAAATGACAAAAATGCCCTTCAGAAAATGACGAAAATAACCTTAAAAAAAAGAAGGGTGTAAATAAAATTACTTCCAAATCCTTTATTCTGGAAATATTCCGGATTTAGATATTCGGAACACATTTTTGAATTCCAGAAATATTTATCCAAAATGAATTTTTAATTTTATTCTCTGGATTTTTTTATCCGGAATGTATTTTTTTATTTTTAAATTATTTTGGAAATTTTGAAAAATAATAGGGTCAGGTTAGAATTGATACGGTGCAGGAAGAAATTGCTTAGAAATAGTGTTAAAAGCCCAAACTATTTGTGGTGTCGTTACTGCTTAAACCAAGTCCTAAATAGTTGGCCCTAATACTCGCGCAGAAGAAAAAACACTCAAGCCAAATCGGGAATTCCTTATATCCTCGTAGGCTTTAATCTTGATAGTTTTTTCTTGTTATTTTTACACGAGAAAATAAGTGAAAAGTTTCTCATTTAAGTTATTTAAAGCTATATTTAATCTAATTTATGAAAAAAAGTATTTCCTTTTTCTATTTTTTAAAAAACTTTTAGATAATTTTTCCAAATTTTAATCTTTCACTTAATTTATTAAATCTTGGATTAGGATCCGCGAGTCAAATTCTGTTTGGGTAAAAAATTATTGACACTAACTTTTCAAAAAGTAAAATTAACTTTTGCATACACAAAAAGTATTATAACTTATTGACTGTTTTTTATTTTTGAGTTTACAGCTATAGTGTTATTTTAAGAATGTCAGACCTCATAATTAATAAAATAAAACTATGTATTAATTTTAAATAACCACAATTACCTTAATTTTAAAATAGCAATAATTACCTTAATCAAAACACCCACATAATAAAACAAAAACAAAAACATATAAACAATTGTCATTATTAAAATAAAAAATACGTTCATTATAATTAACTTAATCATTTCACTTGCGTTTTTTTATTAATTAAAAATATGTAAAATATTTTAATAGAAGAAAATAATTAACGTAATGTCTTTTCTACATGAAAAAAACCTTTTCTAATAGTAATAATAATAACATTAACTGATTTAGCTAACTTTAATCTATAACTCCGCTCTACAACAAAGATCACGCTCAATATTAAAAAGTGCAGATAAAATATTGTAAAATAAACATTTTTGTAAAATATTACAGACAAAAAAAAAACTAAAACTAAAATAATATATTAAATTAGGAAATATTAAAATAAACATATATGGAAAATATCCAAAATATATTTATAGAAAGAGAAAAAAGAAAAAGGGAAAAAAGAAAAAGGGGAGAAGAAACAGGCGCGGAGAACTTTAAAACCCTAACGAAGTGAATATATATACACTTCTTAAACCCTTAAACCCATTTCGCTCCTAATTCGCATTCTCTTTCTCTCATTCCTCTTACTTTTTCTCTGCACGCCGTTCTTGCAAATGGACTCACCAATGGAGTTTTGGGGTAAATTTTTCTCTTATGTTTTTGTTTTCTTCATTTTTTATCTTTCAATTTTGGCAATACTCTAAATCTGATCGATTCTTCTTGTTTGATTCTGCCGATTAAAGTTTTGTGTGCTGATGTTTATGTGTGGGTTTGCGGAATCGGTGAATACTTTTGGCGTTGTGATGTTAATGTTATGTGTTGGTTTGAAATTTAGGTGTTGAGGTTAAGGTTGGGCAAACTGTGAAGGTTGATCCCATGGATCCAGTGAGTGCATACATACACATTTCCCAGGTTGCCCTTGGAGAGGCGAAGAAGGACAAGGCAAATGAAGCTGTGGTTCTGTACTTGAAAGTTGATGGCAAGAAGATTGTTCTGGGAACCCTTAAAAGGGATGACATCCCCCACCTTTCGTTGGATTTGGTTCTCGACTCTGAGTCCGAGCTTTCGCACTCTTCGAAAAGTGCTAGTGTCTTTGTCTGTGGATACAAAGTTCTAACGTATCCTTCCTTCATATTATACTCTTGATTCATTACTGTATATTGGTATTTTTTAAAGAAAGTTATGCCTGTAGCTTGAAGTTTTTTTTACTTACTGCGGTTGTGATTGCAATTGTGGCTGCAGTAGACCTAATTTGCCTGCAATTTTCTGCAATAACAATAAGTGTTATGAAATTTTGACTGCATAGATAATTTAAAACCTTTGTACCTATTTTGTTGTTGTTTATGGTTTGTTTTGAATTTCTTATTGTGATGACTGTATTGGCATTGTATTGAAATAAGGATTTTTTTTACTAAAATTCATTTACATTTCTGCTTCATCTTTCATTTCCTTAACTTGTGTGTTGCTGTGGCATTAGTGACGAGGGTAACGTTGCTGACTTTTCTGGTGAGGGTCATCTTTTTCTCTTGAACATGTTTTTACTGTTCTGTTATTTAATTTGCTTGCTCAATAATGGTTTTATTTTGTATAATTTGAACAGATAGTGAAGAAGATGAGGAGGATCTTGTCTTAAATGGCCAAGAAAATGGTACATTTTTCCTTAGATGGGAAATATATTGTTTAGTTGTGTGTATTACCATGTAGACAGCTAATAGTTATCTTCTTTTAGGGAAACCTGTGGTAAAAGCTGAAGGTGCAAAGGTTACCAAGCCCGCTAAATCTGCTCCTGCGGCAGTTGCATCAGTAAAACAAGTTAAGACTGTTGATCCGAAGAAAGATGAGGAGGATGATTCTGATTCTGACGAATCTGATGATGACCTTGATAGTGATGATGAATCTGGAACTTCTGATGAGGTATTTTAGTCACCATTGTTTTAACTTACAGTTTTATGTTAACAAATCTATGGTATCAGGATGCATTCCAAATGTACAGTATAAGATAATTTGATGCTTCCAAAGATTTCTTCTTTAGCACCTTAATGTTTATGCAAGAGTCTTGGTTAAGTAAATACTTTCTTTCTTTGTCTTTTATGAAAATAATCTCTTGTTTTTTCTTGTCGGTTTTAGTGATAATTTTCCATCATTGAAAATTGTAGATGGATGATGATAGCGACAGCGACGAGGCTGGTGAGAGTGATGAAGAGACCCCTGTGAAGAAGGTAAGATATTTCTTTCTGCTGTATCATGCATGTATTTTTTGACTTGTCACAAGATATACTCTCTTTTATTATAATTGAAGAGTTCTGAGCAAAACTTATATGTGACTTTACCTTTTGAAGGTGGATCAGAGCAAGAAGAGACCAAATGTGTCTGCATCAAAATCTCCACCTTCTTCCAAGAAAGCTAAGACTGCTACTCCTGAAAAAACTGGTATCATATCCAAATTTCTTTTTCATATATATCTACGTATAAACTAGTGCTTGTTACATTAGTGTGTTATTGATGAATGCATTTTGAATGGAGGTTTTATTAGGCATAACAAAGCATACATTTTACTTTAGATATATTCTCCATGCTTTAGTGAAATTTGTAAATGCTTATAGTTATTGTTTATGACTAATGCATTCTTCATATTTAACTTCCCGTTGTACACTGATAATATTCTGATAAAAAATGGTTGTAGATGGGAAGAAAAATGTACATGTAGCAACTCCCTATCCTACGAAGAAAGGTGCAAAGACTCCCAAAAGTGCTACAAAAGGCCAGTCTCCCAATTCTGCTGGACAACTATCTTGCGGACCTTGTAAAAAGTACGATTGTATTTTTAAAAATAGTAGTAGACCTTGAATAGTAGCTTTACGAAGTTTATATCTTATGACTTATGCTTGATTATTTTATGGCTGCCTAGGTCTTTCAGCAACGAAGCTGGTTTCCAACAACATAAGAAGGCTAAGCATGGTGGTCAGTGATATTGCATTTTCATGTACTCATGTAGTAATTTTCCCTTGTATTACTGTGAGTAGTTTCAGTACGTTCCAAATTTTATCCTAAGGGCTGGTAAACGTTGTCTTAAGATGAACGCAAGGTGTGGAATTTTCTTTTTGATATCGATGAGCGCCTGTTGTTTCTGCATTTTTCAAATCCTCTTTTTAATTACTCTACTGAGCGTTTATGTTGGATACTATGTTTGGTTTACTTTTACGGCATCAAAACTTCAATTCTCTGAAGTGTTGCAATTTCATTTTATTCTATAATTTATGTAGATGGTGAGATTCTTATGTGATAACTTCATTTCAAAAAAAATATTTCCTATCTCTTCACAGATTTTAAAGCGACTTTTTCATTTTCATTGTGATGCCGTTTTTAATTGCAGGCTTTTGCTGGAATTAAAACAAACGAATTTGTTTTCATCTTTCTACTAAATTAATCTTCAACATTACAAATCACGCTAGTCTTTATTTTCTCTATATTTTTCTAATATTTATTGAGTCTATTTTTCAGATCTCATAATTTGTTTTAACTGTTCTTTGTTAATTTAAAATTACAATTAATACTTTAAAATATGCACCATTAGTTTTGTTAAGTGTTAATAATTCGGTATTTAATTTTTGCCTTGCTCAATGGCATTTGTACGTTCTTGAGTTTTTAACCGGTTGTGAAATAAGTTTGTCTACTTTTTATTCAATCTGAATATTTATTATGGAGATTTATTTAAACTTGAACTGGAATTTGATCAAAATTTTGTAAATTATGGACAATATCTTTTAGGCTTTCTTTAGACCAATGCACACCATGAAACAATGACTACTACTATTTAGTTTGAAATGAATGAATTGGACAATATTGTTTTTATTATAATGGACTGACTAAAAAATAATATAATAATTTATTTATAATTCATTAAAAATTTAAACTTTCTTTTATTTATTTTATAGAAATTATCCAATCCCTTTATTTTTTATAAATAGATATCAAATTCATTCCAGAAATCATTAAAAGTTAAATAATGTCTACGATATAGATTCTATCTTTCCTCAATCCCCAAAAGTACCTACTAAATAATGTACGTTTTTCAAACATTTTCATTTTTATTTTTAAATTGAGTTTTTTCATAAAATTATAACATTTAAAGTAATATACTCACAACTTTATATAGTAATCCTTAATAAAATATGTCTATTCATTATTTTTTAAATATTCATTAATAATGTCTATTATTATTTATCGATACATATTTATTACTAATTAATAATAATATTTTTCTAATGATTTTATATTTTTTTGAATAAATAAAAATTAAGGGAAGAAATGACAGAAGATACCTAAATAATGGAAAGGAGCAAAGACATAAAAAAGAAATAAAATGTTAAAATTGGTCTTAAATAAGAGGGGGTGAATTGTTTAGGAAAGATTTTTGCTGAAGGTAAATTGAAAGTCAGTGAAAAATCAATCAATTAGAAAATTGTACAACTAATTAGACTTTGTTTTTAGTTTGATTGCAGAAAATCAATCAATTGTTTTTGCGAACAATCGGTTGTTTATACAAACAGTGTTAAAAATAAAAGCAAAAGCAAAAGCAGTTTAGAGAGTAAGGATAGAGAAATTAACACAAATGTCTATATTGGTTTACTCTTTACCAAGAGCTACATTCATCCCTCAGTAACCACTGAGAATTCACTAAGTAATCAAATCTTGATTATAAACAATACACCAAAGTGATGATCTTGAACCCTTCAAGAACATACACCACCTTTGGCAAATACCACATAGTTTTCATAACAACCTTTGAAACTGCACAACACCAATTCACATAGAATTACAATGAGTAAGAAAGAAAGGAATGTAATACATTTGGATACAATCAAATATTAAAGTACAGAGAATACAAAACAATCTTATTTCCACACTTGAGAATGATCCAAAACTCTTTGAAATCTTGAAATCTGATTTTGAATAAACTCTCTTGCTTAGTTAATGATCGGGAGCGTAAAAAAACTTATTTAAACTCCAATTAGATGGTCAAAACATTTAATTCAAGAACCAAAAGCAATTAAAATCATTTAAAACAAATTAAAGTCACTTAATAGGAATTCTGTTAAGGTTTTCAGAAAAAATCAACTGGTTGAATTAGCTTGATAACAAAGTCAAACCTTTTCAAATCCTTTTCAAGATACACTAAGTGTAAAACAACCGATTGAATTTTCTCTTTCTTTAGAAAGGATTAAGATTCATTTGACATTAGATCATCACAAGGAGTGAATTAACAAATTCAACTACTTATAGACACACACAACCAATAACAAAGATGTTCATGCATTCCACTTGGATTTAGAGACATCAAAACACATTGTTGAACATGAAAAACATCTAAAAAAATAATTAATATAACATCAAGAAATAGAGATTTCCTGGAAATTATAATTAATATATCCTACAAATTGAATATATGGTTACCTACTTAGTAGATAAAGAACTTTAAATTGTTTTTAGATAAAAAGGTTTATAATGTTGAAAAGGTATTAGTTGTATTATTTATTTATTTAGTTCAATTTACCTCTGCTAATGAAATTCTCAATCTACTCTCTAATTTTTTTAAGATGCAATAATGTGATTTTTGAATATTTAATCAAATTCATTAATTTTAAACTATAATAACATAATCATTTAATTTATGTCATCAGTTTTATAAGAGCATCACGTGTGGATATATGTTTAAGAGTTATGTAGGCTATTTATTGTTACTTGAAACAACTCTTCACTTTGGAACATTTTCACATGCCTCTTGGTGCTGATTAATTTCTTTTTAAGTGTTCAGTAAAATATGTAGAAGTAAACCAATACATATTTCTTATATGTCATATGAAGCTGGTTTGCCCGAGTGGTTAAGGGGGAAGACTTAAGATCTTCTGCACATAAGTGCGCGTGGGTTCGAACCCCACAGCCAGCATTACTTTTCATTTTCTACTTTTTTTTACCTTATTAACTATTTTTTTTTGCAATACTGACTAAAAAAATCCTACATTTTAAAAAATTAAAACTTAAATAATTAAAACAACACAAGCTGATTAGACCAAACATAAATTAATATTATAAACAGATAGAAATATTAAGGACCTCTATGGTGATCTAAAAAGAGACACCCACTTAACATTATCGGAAAATCCAAAGTCTAAAAGTAATTATCAATGGCCAAACATAAATATTTGAAATCCAAAAAAATGAGTGCGGTGCTAAATATTGCAGATATTTTCTTTAGACGTGGATTGAGTTGTATATGTATGTATCAAACATGAAAGGTATAATATTCAATTCTTATTAATACTTGTCTTTATTTACCAAACATTGCATTTTATATCTCTTTAACACTTTGTCTCAAGTTTAACTAAATGTGTCTATTTGTTTGTTGCCCAATTATTGCTTCCATCCCACTCTGAGGTCATTTTGTATGCTTTTGTGTAATTTAAGACTAATTGATTGTTCTTTTAGTTTGTTTGAACTTGCACACAAGAGTTTCAAACTTTTTTAGTATGGTCGAAATGCTCACAATTCCCTTGAGAAGAAAGAGTGTTTGATTTCAGCATCAATATCATGCAAGAACAAAATGTAGCTGTTATACTTTGACCTTTGTTTTATATCATATGACACTCTTTTGAGAAAAATCTTACCTTGAAAGTATCTACTTTTCTTTATACAAAAAGGGACAATCATTGTGACATACCTTTTACACTAAAGGGTAAAAATTATGTTGGTCCCTTCCAACAATGATCTTAAGAAACTTAATTTAATTGATTGCACCCACCTTATTATATGAGGATTTAGGACTAATATTGGTTGTCTTCGTGCAACGCCAACAAAGTTATTAGAGAGTAATTAATTTAAAGGTTAAATATATTTTATGTTTATGTAATTTACTAGTTTTTATTACTATTCTAAATTTTAGAGATATATGTATTAAGAAAACTATTGAAATGAGTTATTATCAGTTTTTTTTTTATAATAAATAGATTTTCAATATAAACTAGGATGTTAAAATATTATGTTAACTTATGACTAATGTGAATGTTACCGTTTATTTTGAAAATTCGTTTGTTACGTAAACCCTAAAAAGAAACACAGATAAGAATCTATTTAAATAATTTTAACTATAAGTATTAATGAGATATAGAATTTGGATTAGAGAAAAAAAATCAATTTTCCATTGGTGAAATAAAAATATATTTAATTATTAATTTAATTTAAAGAGATATAAAATTGGTGAAAAAGTTACATGGATAATGACCCTTTTGCTTGAAGTAACCAAAATGACAACTAATGATTCTTACAATCACAGACTACTAAGATTGAGCAGAATCAGGTGTGAAAGCATTCCCAAAAGGGTTACTTGGCTTATTTTTAATCCTTGGTGAAACCCAAAAGGATACATTCTGTCAAAAGAACATCATTGCCATAGTAACATGATGAAGCAATATTGAGAAAGGGTTATAATTGAGCCATTTGCATTAAGACAACTGGCTTCAGAATATTAGTCAGTTGAAGCACAGGTCTAGTGAGTGAAAAAAATTATGCTTCATGGTTTAGAGAACACAACAAACAGCACATGCACCACTGCATGTGATCTCTTATCCTAATGTTTGTTTTTATAAAAGGTTAAAGATATTATCAAAAATTGCAATACAGCATCCCATGCTTTTCCTTCATAGCATGACATGTATTAAATAAGTGCAAAGGAAAGAATGAAAAAAAAACACACACACTAAGGAATTCCTTTTTTTGAACTATTGAAAATGACTGGTTGTAATGGCTGTCTGAATTTTTCAATTATTTGTTTTCTTGTCGGAGGGTTAAGAAATAAAATATGTTGTAGCTTTTAAACAATAAATTATATTTTAAAAAAATCAAACATGAAGGTGTGAGTGAATAAAAATATGCATTAGAGCTTAACCATAGAGCATATGCAGAAGAAGTGTCGGTAGGAGAAAGCTATAGTGACTAAGGAATATTCGCACTCTTTTAACCAAGTTTCTTACTTTCACAGTTTCAGAGATTCTAAACTATGAAATATCTTTTATTCTTAGTTAATGTATGATCTTCAACTCTCTTTTAATTTTAAAATTTGGAATAAAAAAGAAGTACTTGTTTAAAATTTGACCCCAATTTCAAAGGGTGCATAGTCTTTTAAGTCTAGAACTTGTAAGAAGTTAAAGAAACTGTTTATAGTAACAAAGAGGAAAAAGAGAAGAATCATTGGTAAAATATTAAAGGGTGACTTTATTTTACTCTATAGCTGTCCACACAAAGAGTATGTCAAAGAAAGTGGCAAATGATTGCATGTATGGTAAATAAAATTCATTCCTTGGGGAAAAAATATGAGAAATAACATGAATTAGAAGCACATTTTTATCCACCACATTATTTGGCTCAGACTAAGCAAACCTAACAAATAAAGGACTCACGAAATATATAACTATAAAATCTCACAAAACAATCTATGCAAACAAAATCACACTGTCTACTTGATGTCTAAGGCTCTAACTTAAGCACTTTTTGGTACATCTTCATAGCTGCCCTGAAGCCTGTGTGATGCAATTCTAGTAATAACAGCACTTTGCCTGTATTTGTATCTTCTTGATGGATGGCAATGAAATATCTTGTAAAGGACTTTTAATTTCTTTCTGAAGTTGAAAATGATTTGCTCTAAAATAGCTGCAGATGTTTTGGTACTGCGTTTGCTGCTTGAAGAAATCAGCCCCCCATGATGTATTTTTTGAGGAGAAACTAGAAAAATATGGACACAACATTGATGAAACTTAAGTAACTTTAGAATTTGGCTCAATGAGCTTTACACTATGGTGCCAACGTAGCCAAATCCCACAATTGAGAATGTTATGGTCTGAAGGAAGAGGTAGATGAAGTAGTTGTGTTTCCCATGCACAAAATCATAGCATCCACAGAAGAAGAGGAATGCAGCAAATCCCAGCTCCAGGAAATTAAGTCTGTTCATGTTCAAACAAGAAAAGAAATCATAATTAGACAAAAGAGATGAACAAAACTCCAAATATTATCTACAAAAGAAGGATATCCCTTGCAATTAGGGGTCTACTATGAGAAAACTTTTAAGACCTTTAAGTACTACACATGGTACTTCTCAATAATGTAAAGTATGATTTGGCCAAGACAGTAAGTACCTTCTGATTTCTCTTCTAACGTGGCATATGTTGGATTAATAAAGTGAGATAATAATGGGGTGGAAAAAAGGGACATAATTTCTCTTTCATTAAGTATTCTGAGTTCATGCTAAAATTATTTTGATGTGGGTTTTCTAAGATCTTGACAAGGGCATGTGGGTTTCTAAATTCTTCTGCCATATTCATGTGCATGTGACAGAAACGTTTTGATTAGGGTGGCATGGCATGCTGTTGATTTGAAAATGGCATTTAAAAAAGTTCATATAAATGTTTACCTACCCGAAGAGAATCTTAACTGTTACAATGAAGAATATCTAAAAGCTATTTACTAATAAGTAGGAACCTATAAAATTATTTCCTTGCAATCATTGAACTATTGGCCACACAGTCTAGAACTCATCATCTCTATTATGCCAGTGTGTGCATGATTGAGAATCACAAATTCACAATGGAGATGTCGACAAGAAGCTATGACTAATGATAAATGCAAACACAATTATTTGCTGAGGAAAAATAAGTAAAAATAAAACTATGAAACTGACCTTTCAACAAATTTGGATCGAGTCTTTTTGGGGGCCTTGCTGACATTATTCTTCTTGGCAGCATCTCCTGTTTTATTCTTGGTATTGCTGTTGACAGAGTCACCAAGTTTTTCAGTCACAACCCATTCATTAGCCCTCCCATACTCTAACAGACCTATAAATGTTGCCTTGGTACGATGCAAAGACATCACATTCTCAAAGAGGATCCAATAGAACAGAAGGTGAATGGACCTGCCAAAGTTGCACACAACACAACTTTTAGAACAAATTGAAGGACTAACTATGCCTACAAGTCTATGACATATATGGAAAAAACAGGTTAAAAACAAGGCCAAACCGTACCTTGGTGTTCCAACTGAATTGAGAATGGTGATGACAGAAGGAATATAAACAGCTCCCCATATTGGAACGTAAACCTCAGGGATCAAGATTGTGATTGGAATCACAACACAGAAGAAGAAGAAGGTGACCATATGAGCTATGATTTTGCGAACAAAGAAGAAGCTGTATATAACGTACACTTTCTTCCAAAACCTTACTTTCTGCAGAAATGTTTGCAAAAGAAAACATCAGAACATACAAGGAAATACTCATATTGTCTCTTTACCCCTCCATATATACAGTACAAAGAAACAAAGAATAAAAGTACTTACCTTGTTCCTTACTATCTCCATAACCATTTTGCGGAACAAGTTAGCAGGACCACAAGACCATCGGTGCTGCTGGAATCTAAAGGCTCTCAAAGTACTTGGAAGCTCACTTTTTGCCTACATAAAGTGCCATTATAAAAAGGGTACAATTACTTAGTATAAGAAAATAGTTCATAATCACATAATCCATATTCTCCATTATGCAAAATGTTAATTGTTAATTATGGAAATACTAACTAGTAGACAGAACATTGATTCACCTGGAGGTCTCCAAGGTACAAAAATTTCCATCCCCTAAGACTAGCACGAACAGCAAGATCCATATCTTCCACCGTTGTTCTGTCTTTCCACCCTCCAGCTTCATTAATAGCACCTATTCTCCAAACACCAGCAGTTCCTGCATTAAGCTCCTCAATCAGCAACTTTTCCAGTAAATGATCATCATGCTACACTACCCTATAAATCACCTATGCTATGACCATGTACTGTGTAACACGTGTCACACTACATGCAGAAGTAGGTAAGGTCAACAAGTGTAGAAGAGTAGAAAGAAGTTAAACGAATTACCGTTGAAACCGAAGAAAGCATGAGTGGCTGACCCAACTTCTTGCTCTACAGTGAAATGGTAATCCAGGGACATCTCTTGCATTCTTGTCAGCAAACACTCATCAGAATTCACTGTAAAAAAAAAATTACCCATGTTAGTAAAACACCTTCCTGATGCAAACTTTATAATTAAAAGGTGAAAATGATTAAAGGAGAAGTAACAATCTCAAAAGGGTAAAAGAAAGTTTTAGACTTGTGATGATCATATGATTTTACTTTGTTAATGAAGTAACTTTTTCACAGATAATAAGTAGCAGTACAGAATCAAGTAAAAAAATGCAACAATGAGATCTTGTGGCGGACCACAGGGACAATAGAGCAAAAGTCAGCAATGGCCCCACACTTGCACATGTCACAATATTCTTTTATTTTTTGCAAATAAATGTTGCTAAACTTAATTTACTTTGAGAATGTGAGTGGAGTTGTAGCATTTAAATAAACTAACTCTAATTCTTGTTGCATACTATATAATATGAGCAATATTAATGTACTATTATACAACTCAACTAGTATATATATATAAATTGTAAGTAACTAAGTTTATTATTTAATTTGATTAATGTTTTGAGCTTAGGTGACGTAAGAGAAGAGAAGGGGAATTTGAGAAGTGTCGGCAAGGGAGAGTAAGGTCCACTGGAGGCACATGGTACTCTCCTCACTGTGATTTATTTTATGTTTTGTTTTTTTTATCTAAACCCAAAAAATTCTGCAAAGGCACGTGGGAAGTAGGTTCGCTGGATTGGAAACTTTGAAGTTTGGATGGATTAAGAAAAAGACAATTTGACCCCTACCACCATGTTCTAGGTTCTTCCCCAAATAGTTGCCCCTAGAGTCATAAAAGAAAATGTGTCAGACTGCGTGGGTCGCTCTAAAGACCCCAGAAAAAGAAAGATAGATTGAATACCATTTTTGTAACTTATTTATACCGAGTTCTTCTCAGTTTTTAACCCATCATCACGCTTTTGTAAGTTGTGGTAAGTTCTGAAAAGATACTACTACTGCACCAAGACCTGATTGATCCACTAAAATTCACCAAATTGCCCCCTTCGAAATCTCTTACTAAAATACTAATTAAAAGCTGCTTCACCCAACATTTTAGAAGAAGCACAACCCAAATCAATAGTTATCACACACTATTATATTTGGGTGTGAGCTGTCACCAAGAGTTCAAAGACTAAAACTTCCTCTCTTAGCCTATTTAGCTGTCTTAACCTATCTAGCCGTTTTTTTAGAAGAAAATCATGATAAAATATACTGAAGAAAATCTTCAATATACACACATTAATTGTGTGAGCTATGTTTTTAAGAAAAAATCTTCAATATACACACATTAATAGTGTGAGATATGTTTTTAAGAACAAAATTGTGAGAAAATATATAATTTCAGTTTTAAGAAGAAAATTTTCACAAAACAGATATATTATCTGATGAAATTTGATATATTATAATTTTTTTAAAACAAAATCTTGAAAATATATACTTTTTTAAGGAGAAAATCTACACAAAACACAGTTTCAAACTTACAGTAAGTAATTGATATCTGATGGAATTTGACACATTAATATAATATTTGGGTGTGTGCCCTAACGATGTGAGCTGGCAGCAAGAGTGGAAGAGTGAAGCTTTTGTTTTACTGTTGTGAATGGGGACATGATCGTGAAGGGGACAACCTTCACAGTGGCTCGTTGGTGGTCCCACCCGTGATTGAAGGGTTTGTTTTGGTGGGCTAGCCAGGTCAAACCGGGACAAAGTGGAAAGTGAAAGTCCACATGATAAATCTAATTTTCTCCAATTAAAACAAACAATGTTAAATGCCACCGACACTTATGAGTTGTGTTAAGAAAAAGAAAAACCAAGTACTAGGAATTGGTGAAATGGATTTTACTAGGGTGAGTGGGTTAATAAGTATTTTACCAAATCTCCATCGAGCTTGAACCAGAGCAATGTCGGGGTTGCCCACCAAGAAAGGAATAGAACGTCTCAGAAAATCTGGTTCTGGACGAAAATCAGCATCGAAAATTGCCACGTACTCGCAATGTTTCACATAGCTACGTTTTAGACCTTCTTTAAGAGCACCCGCTTTATAGCCCCCTCGAGTCTCTCTGATTTGGTATATTATGTTTATCCCTTTGCTTGCCCATCTCTGGCATTCCATCTCCACCATTTGCTGCATTCACAATTTCAAATTTTTTACACAAATTCAACTTCCCATTCATCAATTCCTCCACCAAACCCCACAAAACATAAATGCACCCACTCCATATAACATTATACTCCAATCCAACAACATAATACCAATACTAATATAATAATAATAACAACACCAATGGGAATGCACAAGCACAGTTACATAAATCTTTCACATTAATAGCTCAAAATTAAACTGAAAAATGTGGAAAAAAAAGGAACTACGCAATACCTTGATGGTAGGGTCAGTTGAATCGTCCAGCACTTGGATCACGAGACGATCTGAAGGCCATGAGAGATTACAAGCTGCTCCAATTGACACCTTGTACACCTGACCCAATAATGAACCAAACCCAATAATATACATATGTTAGTACAAACACTAGTTTCCAAGCTAGCATAAATCTGGATGCACACGGCATTGTAACAGTCAAGCCCAACTAATACTCAATCATTTATATGCAATATTTTAATTATATCATTCTCCAATGTGGGATCTTCAGTATGTGTCTTACACAACAAGGAGTAAACATGTATGGAGAATAAAATTTTGCAGATGTAGAGAGTGAGAGAGAGAGGAAGACAAAGTGTAGAATCTTGCAGACCTCTCTTTCATTGAACATGGGAATCTGAATAAGGACGACGGGGAAGTTGGTGTTGCCGAGTTCCTCGTCCTCTTGGAGGGGTTCGAACTTGTAGCGTTGGTGGGGTTTCTTCCAGAAGAGTTTGACGAGGATGATGACAATGCCCATGTAGACCCTCTCCATGAAGAGCATGAGGGCCATGGCGAGGCAAATGTACACCGCCACGTTCATCAGCGGCACGATCAGCGGCGCCTTTATCACTTCCCACACCATCCTCATCTGAGCCGTCACGTCGAAATTCACGCCCTGGATTGACTCCGGGATGAAGAACTTTGGCTCTGAATCAACCATTCTCACAGCAGGGTCTGTGTTCTGAGAAAGTTAGAACAAAAGTTGAAAGAGTGAAAGTTTTGAGGATGAGTGAAGGTGTGTGCTTTTTGTATGGTGTTGAAATGGCAATAAAAATCTGCAATGCCCTTGTTGGCAATGACACTTATAGTGCAGATCTCTCTCCCCCAAACATGGAAAAATGCTTCTCTCTGCTTTCTCTCTTCTGTCTCTCACAATTGGTGCTTATGAATGCTTCTCTTCTCTACAATCTTTCTATCAGAGTGTGACCGACAGAGTAGAATAGAGGCATTCTAGACAGAGAAAGAGAGTGAGAGAGAAACAGAGTAAAAAGAGAGAGAGAGAGTGTGTGTGTCTGTGAGGGGCAATAGATGCAGAGATAAAGGGGTCCTTTATAGTCATGTTTTGGTGATAGATTTTCCTGCTACACGTTTTTCTTCTTATATTATTATCATCATTATTATTATTTTTATTTCTGATCTCAATTCTGATCTCACTCCTCTTCACTGTCACTTAATCTTGTCTTTTTACTTAGTACAAAATGATGTTACCTTACCTAAAGTTATTTATGCAGGTTTAGTGTTTAATCAGTGTTGTGTTTTCTCTGCTTTTTATTACTCAGCTTCCAAAGGCACCAATTATTTTCTTTCTAAATATATCAGATTGGTATTAAAACTTTTTTCATACATTGCTTACGTAATTAACGTTACTTAAAAAATTATAATTTTTTATAAAAGAAAATAAAGAAATAATGTTTTATGTATTGGTATGAGATGATTGATTATAAAAACTTGTAAAATCAAGTTAATATTAATATTAAATTGCATTTTGGCAAATAGTGTTGAATTTATGTGACATTATAATAGTCACCAAATTAATATAAGTGATTTATTTAAAGTATTTATGTATTTTAAAAAATTAAAGGATTATAGTAAGTAATACTCGTTTACGTAGTACTGAGTGATATAGATCCACGTCATAAAAAAAATAATAGTGTTCCCATGACACGTATTTTTTAAAGGAATGTAAAACGTTATTAAAAAAGTAAAAAATAATTCGGTACTAATTTTACTTCTAGATCCGAAATGTTTAACTTCCCTAAATGTATATGTTTTTATAGGGGTACGTATAAGTGATTTTAATTCGATTAAATTTAGTTTAATTAGATTGAGTTAAATTTATATATTTTTATTTAGTAAATCAACTTAACTTAAAATAAGGATATAATTTGAGTAATTAAAAAGATTATATATATATATATTAACGGAATAGAATAATCTTATTAAAAATATACTAATCCTAATTATCATTGAACCAAAAACTTCAATAACGGAATAGAATAATCTTATTAAATCAAATAAATGCATATTAAAAATTAAAGATAATTATGATACGACAAACTCATCAACAAATATAAAAATGTCTAAAATAACTTATGTTAAAAAAATTACATGATGTAGTGATACTTAAGAGATAAAATAGACAATTAAATCAAACAATTTTTTTTTATAATCTTTATTATAAATATATTATATTCTTTCTTCTTTTTAAACAAAATATTTAAGTGTCTTTTGTTTGTAATATTTTTTTCCTTTGTTAATACAATGCTATAATTTTTTTAAAAATATAATGGAATCTATTTTACTATTTCATTTTAAAAAAATTAACAATAAATATATTTTAATTCATATAAAATAAATAATTTTGTAGAAATAGTAAATTAGTTACTAACTCATAAATTAATTTATTAAGCTTAGACTACCTCATATTCAAATTTATATATTCTATAAGTTATTCAAGATTTCCAAATTTGTAACTTTTTTTTATTACCATCTCTTGTATGATTTTATTATTCTTAATTTTTTTTATCTATTTTTAATTTTACAAAAACAAAACCTTTTCTTTTTCCTCCTCATGGGTGTGTGGCATACTCTATATTCATGCATTTTACTTTTATAATTTATTTCCTTACATTTTAATTCATGCCTTTACTTTCACTAAAATAAGCGCATTTAAATCCCACCCAATCATTTACTTCATTCAAATCCATACATTTATTTTTCATGTCTTTGTCCTAACTCTACAAATTCACCTATTCCCAGTTTTATTTGACGCAATCTAAGGAACTAAACACAACCAAAATAAATAAATAAGTGACTTTTGAAGAAGGTAAAAAAATTCAAATGTATTACAAAATATACAAATAAGCAATAAAAATAGGAAAAGTAACAAAACGAGTAAAATATTTCAAAAAGGAATAATAAAATGGTTAAAAATAAAGTAAATGAACTAGTGAATGAAATCTATAGGCAAAAGAATATGCAAATATATAGATAAAAAAAATTGATAGAAAAATATATAGGCAAAACAAACAGGCAATTATTTTTCTTATTTTTTATTCCATAGACTATATGTACTGTAGTATAAGTTTTTTGGCATATGTAAATAATATTCTATAGACAATATGTTTGTCAGAGAAATAACGTGATAATAATATTGAATATATTTTATATGAGAGCTGACAACATATTTTAGATATTTATAAGAAAATATTAATATTTTTGTTTTTTTTACAGAAGTGAATATTATTATATTATAATTAATATACATATGATATTAACTTAACCCGTGAATATTTTGATATCAACTCGATAATTACACATAATTAATGTTAGATGATCTATGTCCTTACAGTCCAAAAACAAATTTTTTTCTCATATGTACTTGTTGGTTTTTAGTCTTCTATTTCGGGTTAGTGTGTATCTGCTAGGGATTTCAATAATAAAGTTAGAATGATTTTAGTTAATTATCAGATAAAATTTACTCTACTTACCTCTTGAGTTGATCTTCTATTTATAGTACTTTTTTACTAGACTTTAGACCCAATTGAATTTTTACTCTTTGTACCTTATAGTTACTAAACATACTGCACATATTTGAGCCTATTTAATGAGCTTTACTAAAGTACTTTACTATTTAATTATTTATTCATTTTTTCTTAACTTTCGGCCTTATTGTTGCCCTTTCAACCTTTCGGCCTAAGGAATTTGATTTTGTCATTTATGAGATTCTGTATATTAAATGCACTTTTGCATGAAAATATTGTATCGTTTCACATGTATCACATTTACTATGTCGCTGATGTGAAAGCTTAACAATCCTTGATCGTTGGATGCATTAAAATTTAACGATTGTGATGTTGTGACGTTTCATTTGGAAGGGGTTTAGAAATGGTATAAATATTTGTTCCCAAATGGTATACTCCATTGTTTCTACTACTTCTGTATTATTGCATCTGAGAGATATTCATTACCCTTCGTAGAAGGTATTATGTCTTGCTCAAGCTCTGTTTTCGTTTCGATGAATTTACGGGGTTTTCAACCAATGTTTTTTCTCTGGCAGATTGAGCTATCGAACTTGTGACTCGGTCTTTACTTATTGCAAAAAGACTTAGAGAAGAAACGGTTAGTGGTATCTCAACCACTGAATTTGAAAATGTGGAAAAAGAATTGGCTGAGTCTAGTAAAAGTCTTGAATTCGCTATTGAAGCTAACTTGACCTTGATCAATCAAATCAAAGAACTATCGGATGTCCATGTTCATTGTGAAGCTGAAAAAGAATGAAATTGTTGGTTTGTCTGCCGAAAGATTATCATTTCAAGGTGAAATCAAGAGGCTGAAGGCAGGTCTAACTGATTTATTTGCTGCCAAACATGTTGATGCCGAGAAGATAAATCAATTAGACCTTAAGATAAGTAAATTAGAGAAAGACCTATCAGATGTCGAGAACTTTGTTGTTGATCAACATAAGCTAGGTTTTTCTAAAGCTCTTCAACAAGCCAAGTATTTTTACAAGATTCCTTTGGATGAAGGAAATTTTGATGTGGGCAAGGATTTCAATGATGGCGAACTCATTCCATTTGATGATATTCCTTATGATGAAGCGTAAGAAGAGGAAGCAGCACATGAGAATGAGAATGTTGAAGTTGAAGAATGACTTTATTTTAATTTCTTTTTGTTTTTTTGTAATACCTCCCGGTCATTAGTTACCAGTTTATTATGTTTTTTATTCGACTATGTGGTTCTTCTCTTGCCCTTCTATATTGATGTCCTCCTTCCTTTTCACTCGACTTCTTCTCAACTCCCCCATCCACCCTTACTTGATTCCAAAACTCCCTCAACTCCTCCATTTGGATAAACTTTGTTGCACGTTGCTTTATCTCATCAAGGTTTGTTGTTGGTTTTTTACAAAGACAATCAACAAATGGTCCTAGCCTTAAAGCTGTAATCATATGATGCATAGTAACTTCCAAACTTTATCGACAAAAAAAGTATGTTTTATTTTAATATCTAAAGAAGTTAATATTAAAAATAATAGTGAATTTTAGTTTTAAGTAAAGTTTTACATTTAAATTTTTTTAATAAAAATAATATAAAGAAGAGTTTTTATTAAAATATTTATAGCAAAACTTTGATAAGATACTCTCATACATTTACATACATATAAAAGGAAAATATATGCAAAACAAAACTTTAATTATTTTTAATAAAAGACTTCTAAGAACCTTCATACTTGAATGCCTTTATATATATTTTTTTTATCTTATTGAATGAATTAAAACAAGGATAAAATTTTAATTTTTCAGTAACAATTTTTTTTTATAATTAAATTTTAATTTAAAAAATATATTTTCCTTATGCGGGCTGCCCCGCGGCCTGCGAGCTACTTCTTACGTAGGGCGGGCCAATGAAATGAGCCCACACTCCTTGTGTGGGGCGAGCCAACCCGACCCGCATTTTGTGGGCTAAACACAAGACGGGTCTGTGTGGGACGGGTCAACCCACATTGCCACCTCTACTAAGAATAAGGTCTTGGTAATTTAAATATTTTATAAGATATTGTTTCAGTAATACTCATAATTTATTCGGTTAATTATAATTTTCATTGATATTGATATTATTCCCAAAATTTATCAAAGGATCATAAAGGTGCAGATAAAGTTGATAGTCAAAGTTTCATTATCAAGTGTTTAATGGGAAAACAATGAAGTGAAAGAGAGAGATTCACACAAATGAAGATTCAAGTAATATTAAGGAGTTGCAAACAAAGATTTATAAAGAAAAATAATGTTCGAATAATAAACAAATGATGTGACACAATGAAGGCTCATATATGAACATTCTATATTGAGTGTTTTATACTAAGAAGATGATGAATAATATATAAAAAGAAAGATTGAAATCCAAAATCGTCAAAGCATCAACGTTCACCATCCATTTAGATAAAGAAATTTTTATATGCTTAAGGACTCGACGATTACATCAAAGTCATTATTTCCTTTTTGAACATCTACTACAAATCAGTTGAATGCATTCAGATGATTCAAGCTTCGATGTTCAGTTGATTATAGATAAGGAAAGTATTTGAAGAGCAAAAAGTTGTTCAAAGATGCAAAGAACACATCTAAACTAGGTTTCCATTTCAAGCGCCTAATGCATTGAAAAAGAAGATCAATATAACATAACAAATTGATCAAGATATTGAAGTAAAGATTATTAAAGCTACAATGTTCATATAGAACATATAAAGAAAGAATTAAAAATGCATTAAGAACTTATTTGTTGTAACACTAGTACAAAATATGAAAACAACGACCCTTTATTTAGTGCGGTTTTGCGTTTAACCGCATTTGTAAATGTGATTTATGAATGCGGTCATATGACCGCATTTGTAAATGCTAGATTTACGAATGCGTGCTGATCAAATGCAGTTCTATGACCGCATTTGTAAATTTAAAATAGCCGCATTTGTTTTACATATCTGCACTAGTATAATGAGAAGAAGTAGAATGAAAAGTGCTATATAAACTTATTTTGTGATCTTTGTAAGGATATTCTACATTGAATGACAACCAATAGAAGAAGTATCACACTCTTTTTACATTAGTATTATTTACATCAATTGCACCATCAATTGCACCATCGATATAAAATAACTAAAACAAGCAATATAAAAATTCTATTAGATGTATAATTATTAATTTAATTTCGTAACAAATACCATAAAACAGATTTCGTTTTAAAAAATAGAGATGTAAACTTAAAATAAATAGTAAATAATATATCAATAACGAAATAATTTATATAAATTTCAAATATTAATAATTTCTTAATTGTTAAACACATAATCAAACAAGTTAACTATTTGCATAACAACTTTCTCAAATATAAAAGCAAAGTCTTAATTTTTCTTGATCACACATTTCTACTGAATTAGTGTTCCAATGAAGTGAAAATAATATTCAATTGTTGCAATTGATATAAAAAAAGGTTTAATTTTACACTACAGAAAATCATTTAATAAAAATCAATTTTAGATAAAAAAAATAATTAGTTGTTATATTGACTAAATTAGATATTATTTTAGAGAGACTAAAAAAATTATTAATTTCTAAATTAGTTTCTATTATTGATAAATAGTTTCTAAATTGGTATCTAATTAGCTACCAAATTTAAAATATAAATAATTGGAAGTTAAAACTTTGTTAACTAATTAGATACCAATTTAGAAAAACTATTTATCAATAATAAAAACTAATTTAAAAACTAATAATTTTTTTAGTATCTAATTTAGTCAACTGATATTTTTAGTCTCTAAAATTGATTTCTATTTAATTATTTTTTATAGTGTTATTTAGAAAATTTTACTCTTCGTATTGTTGTTTTAGGATACTAGAATGTGTGACCAAAAATACTAAATTGATATATATATATATATATATATAACTAAATTTTTAATTGGTGCATGTGAATAAGAAATTGTAATAGAGACAAATTGGAGATAGATGTTGATTTATATATTGAAAAAAAATACATTTTTGGGAGGGGGTTTAATATTCCTTTTTAATATGAGATTGATACATGTTGCATTAAATGTTTTTACTCAAGTAGGATTAAATTAGTGATTAATTAGTTATGGTCAACCCTCTATTAGAGTAAAAACAACGTAATATAAATTAAGAGTAACATTAAAGTCAAATCTAATCTATATATGACATGGGTTATGGGAACGTGTTTTAAGCCTAGAGCCTTGTGCAGTGTCACTCCCAAACACCTTCCTATAGAATTCTTTTGCTAGAAAAATAAAATATCACTTTTTCTTTTTACTTTTCTATATCAGATTCTCTTTATATTTTCTGAACCTGGGTTACTTTTGTTTAAGTACTTTTTTACAAGTACTTTTCTCTCTCTTCTAACCTCTTAACACAAATTAATACTTACTCTTGCTACCATGTCAATTATTATAATCTTAATCAATATTTTCTTGATATATAGATAGTTTAATTGATTATTTATGTATTTTTAACATTTAGAATCATAGTTACTGAAGATTTTTTATAATTCAAAATCTTTAAACTAGTGTTTTTAAGTATACTATTATTAGTGTAATACTTCAAAATAATTGGTCGGGATTACATGTGGTAGTTTGAATGAAATGATAAATTTTTAGTAAATTATGCCTTCTAGTCAATGTAAAATGGTAAACTAATGAATAAAATTTTAAAAATAATTTTGTATTAATGTAGATTCTATATAAAATGAAAATATATTTATGTATGCTCTCATTATTAACAATGTTAAATGAAAATCTAACATGGTTAATGGCTTAAAACATTATATGAATCATGAAATATGCTAAAAGGAGTGTAGTTATATCATTTTATCTAAGAGTGTGTTAGGAATTAATGTGAGTAGAAAAATTGTTTTAGCTAGAAATAAAAATAAATAATATGTAAGTAGAAAAACTTACAAATATTGTTTTAATGTTTTGAGTTGAAAATAATATTTTAGCTTTTTTTTAGTTTCTTCATTTTAAAGAATCCACACTTGATACTAAGTAATTCTCAGTTTATAAGTCACATTTTATCTTTCTCTAATAAGCGTTTTTTGTTTTGGATTTGAAAGTTGTGTTCAATTTCAAAAACATCTTTTAGTATAATATATTGAACTTTTATTTCACATTTTAAATCATTTAAACAATTTGTAGTTATACATGCATATCATAAACTTTTTAAAAATAAAACTTTATGGACACAATTACCCCTATATCCACAAAATAGATCCATCTCTTATATAGGACAAGTCCAATTGAAGTTGCTCTCACTTTATTCAAATTAGCAATTCGTGTAGTAATTCATAAATCATTGGAAAGCAACCGAAAAAACAATGGATTGTTTAATCAAGTAATGAGTTCTTTTAAACTTTTTTGGATCCCACCTATTCTTTAATGTCATAGAAATGCTTTCTAGAGTTAGATTGTGGGGTCATTTAAGCAGTTTCTTAGAATTGTTGAATCATAGTAATAAGTAGTGTTATTCATCTACTCTTATATAATCAAGTGTTCATATTCAACCTTATGTACATTTTTAAATTTTGTGGATAACTATTTTTAGCTATTGTCCATGAAGTTTTATTTTCATTTATTGACTTGTTTGTACTATTTTTAAATAAGAAGAGATGATGAAACATTGGTAGCTGAAATCAGTAGCATTATGTAAATTTTAAGTTTTTTGTTGTTGTGCCTACCAAAGAATATATACAACCATGCAAGTTCTAACAACATTTCAATTATTAGGGAATAAGAGTGATGAGTGGCATATATATAAAAATAACTTTATGGGTAATAAGTAAGCATCTTGTAATAGAATATTATTGGGGGTTTAATTGAGTTGATTAACTTTGATTAGAAAACGTTCAAATTGAGTTTTAATTATGCATAACGTTATAAATAACTTCAAATTCATTTAGACAAAAAAACGGATTCTGAACAGTCCAAATTGTGCCCAATACAGGTGGCAAACACATTTGTTGAATAATATATTTAACACAACTGTTCAAGAGACGTTAATTAATTATGGGTTTATTTTAATCTACATGGCAAAGTTAATTACTTTCTTAATAGAAGGGAAGCATATGATAGTACAGTTTCCATACACAAAAGCATATTCTGTCAAAATCATCGATCCAATCTGAATTATGATCAAATGAGCTAACCAATAGATCGTACACTCATTTTTCTTCTTGGGAGAGTCCCTTAAAAAAAAAACAAAAAAAATCATGTGTTTAATCACTATTTATTAGATGCTTTTCACATCAAAGTATTCATCTCTCTATTTCTTAAATTTGATTTTCCATACATGGTTAATTATTTTCTGGTATGATATGGAAAAGTCTCGTTGCACTTTGAATACTTTTCGATGTCCCTTTTTGGTAAGTTAGGTTTTTAATTTCGGGTTAAAAGTGAAAATATACGTTTTGATATTTAAACGAGGATTTGTTATTTGGTGATTGTGAATAATAAATATTATTAAATAAAAATATTTATCTTATCGATGCATTTATAAAGTTAAAAGGATCTGTATCGATGGATGTAGTTTAACCTAAATTATTGGGTTAATTTTAATATTAATAAATATTCATTTTTATGAATTGTATTAATAAAAATTTAAATACAAATTATATTAATAAAAATTTAAGTGATAATTTAACTTAATTTTTACATAATCAATTAGATTACTTGAAGCATCATGGACTAATTTCGACATTAAGAGTTAAGTAGGTTGTTTGAAGATTGTAAAAGTAAAATTGGTTTTTAGTCTCATTGGCTCATGTCTGAGGTTGGGGATTGTAGTGTTATGGGTCAAACCCGATATTGCATATAAATAGGTTGTCTACCGATATTTATATTTAAGGACATTAATGTCATATCAACGTAAATAAAGAGATTTCGAATAATCAACCTTAAATAGGAGACTAATTTTATTATTAAATTAGACCAATAATAAAATTGATACAAAGAAGATAAAAAAATCTTAATATATATCATTAAAAAAAACAGATTACACATTCGATAAGAGTTGTCATATTTTTTACTACATTAAATATTCTAGATTTGAGAACTCAAAATTCTAATCTAAAATATTACTATTAAAATTTTAGCTGTATATGTAGATTTCACTACATGTAAACCCTAAACTATGTAAACCCTAAACTAAGTATGTTACAAATTATATTGTCAAAAATTTATTTTGTCCATAATGCAACAAGTGTGATTTACCCAACCTTAATTTATTGACAGTGTCATTATCAAGAACGTGATCCTTGTATTGGTTGTACTACAAAACATGTGGAAGGGTTTAACTCAACCATAAACACAACATAGTTTAATTATTGTGTAAAGAACTAAACTTAGTGATTTATGGACAAAAATATTAACCTTGGCTAAGATCAAAGAAGTAATCATGTGAGGTATTAATGAGTGACATGAAATTTAGCGCTTTGGAATGATGCTCATATCGGTTTTCGATGGGACCTCTCATATATAATTAAGCACCCTGACACACTTAACAATCCCTTGATTAAGGAGTCATGTCTGTCATGTTGTCAAATTTTTGTGCTTCTTTTCTGATCTTCTTCTTCTTCTTTCGGCACCATGTTCAGGAAACTGCATACCTAGAGCCCCAGACATTACCATTCTGTTCATAATCTCAAAATCAAATGAAGTTTTCCTTCAATTTCGCTCCTTCAAAAAGTCAAAAACTGTTCATCCATGTGAAAAATTCAACATTATGTGGTTGTCTTTTAACTAAGTTTGGTTCAGCATATCTTATCTCCACCACCGTGCATTATTCTTATATTCACATATGTAATAAAAATTATAAAGAAATTCTCGGTTAAAGTAAAATAATAATTCAATTTTAAATATTATAAAACGTCTTATATATAACCTTCAACTACTCCAAATGTAAATACCTAAAAAAAGTGTAACTTTTTTCTTCTAATTTTTACAATTTTGAGATTAGATTTCTGGTGAGTGAAGAACTGTATTGGGATCTTTTGAGTTTTCAGATTCCCATGTACCTAGAAATAAAAGATCTCATTTCTATCTAGGTGCATTAGATTTAGGGTTTTGTTGATGTTGGCATGCCCATGAACATGTGAAAAAGGGTTGGAAATGTGACCTACCCACCACATTGAGTATGTACTACTGTGGACACACCTATGCTACCTACCTTTTTTTGTTCTTATCTTTATTGTTCTCTTTAATTAAAGTTATCTTCTTTTATTTAATTTTCCTTGCACAGTATAAATGAAAAACGGATCAATATAACACACCTACACTAACTTTCTCAAACAAAAAGGGGGAAAAAGAAAAAGGTTACTCAAGGAATATCATATAATTCATGTGTTCTGAAACCTAACTCAATGAAAGATTAAACCCTACAACTTCAATTCATGAGTTGTACTTTTCCCCCCCTCTTTTTAATGAGCCAAAACATGTCAATTTGTTGCTATCTTTTCACTATTCACCAACTTAGATTTTGTTTATAGATCTTTCAGCTTAATGACCCAGTTAACAATAAATCTCTATCAAGAACATTAAAACAAGAAGAACTTTTGCAGTCAAATTGGACAAACCCAGTGACCCTTTTCTTCTTTTCCCTTTTTCTTTCTTTCTTTATAATCAGAAAAAGGAAAAACACAAGTTCAGAAAATTTCTCATTTTCTTGGCTTGTAGACTTTCATCAAAACAACTAACTTTGACAAGTCTTTAAGTTGATTTGGTTATTGATATTCCATTTTCGCAGTAACATGCGCATTATTTTGCGCTCTACTCAGTCTCGTGCAATGCCTCTGGTTTCTTTGATTTGGATCGTTCATCCATAACACAATAATAATCAATAGTTGCCTTCAAACATACTAATTTTGTCTCATGCACAATCACTCATCTCCCACTTTTTAAGGTCCTTTTTTTTTCTGATCTTAAATCTCCAAAATGTTCCAAGCAAAAATGAACAAGTGGACTTTAACGACCACATAAATCAAAATATAAAGAAAGAATATCCCTTGGACTCTCCTTTTGATATGCTCATAAAGTCATCATTCTAAATCTTTTTCTGCCTCCTATCAATGCTTAACTAACCAACTACCCCCTCTAATGTATCATCCCATTTATTGCTTCTTTCATATTTTAATCACATTAATAATTACCCTCATAAATAAAATGATATCTACATATATGAAAAGTATATAAAATTATTAATGAATTCAATTCAATTTAAAAATTCGATTTTTTTTTCAGTCACCACTCTCATAAAACATTAATTAACTTTTAGTAAGACTGAAAATAAATTTAACTACTAAAATCATACTAATTTAAAAATAATTTAATAATAATATAAACTAATTTAGAAATTATAATTTTTTTTTACAATGATCTCTAATTACAATTGATTTTTATTTATTGATTTTTATTTTATGATTTTTTTAATGTGACTATTGACTTACCAAAAACTTAATTTTTTATAATAATTAATAGGTTAAATATACTTTTTCTTCATTATACTTTTACACTTAACTAATTTTCGTCCCTTACGTTAACATTTTCTTCTAAGGGTACATAAAAAATTGTAAATTGTGGGTGCCTTATCATGTGGGTCCTCTTAGACACTCAATTGGGCTAAAATATGGATAAAAAAAATGAAATATGAAGGAAATGAGGAACAAAATCTGATTGTTTGGTCCTACTATATCCACGGAAGCAAAGGGTTTATATTAAAATAACACAATAGGTTTAAGTTTTAGGTGTTATTTGCTATAACGTATTAGAAACCATTTATTAGCACTATTCAACTAATGAAACTGTCGGTAGCCAATAGCCATCGTTTCTCTCTACTTCTGTTCATAGTTAGACCCCAATTATTATCACTGCAATTTGTGGTAACTTCAAGTGTTTCTCTTCCTTGTTCTTATTATTAAGAGGTGGTCGGTGATTTTGGAACATCATGTGTAACAAGCCATGTAAATGCCAAAGTTTAATTACAAGGGAAATTGGTTCAACCTTTTTGTTTCTCTTAATCTAGCCAAATCTGGTTTATCAAATCCTGATTTTTAGGTGTGATATACAAATCACAATTGAAATGGCTACAGTAGAAAGGAATCTCAACTCCACCATTTATTCTTTGGTTTGTTGATCAAGAAGGGCAAGAGTACCCTGAAATTGAATTCTGTGTCTGCAAAATGTAGATCATTGAGACCCACTTGGTAACTATCCTTGACTCCACCCACCATACATACCCTTTCTTACAAAAATTGTAAATATTTAATTTGGATTTTTTTAAATTAGTTAGAAAGAGATTATAAAGAAAATTCTCTATTCTTCAACTCATACTCAAAAAAGACTATGACTTGTTAAATCAATTGTTATGCCCACCTAACCGATTTGTTTTTTAAATAAAAAAGCAAATTAAGTCATGGTCATTGTCTCTAATGACGATTTCTTTTTCTTTTATCTACTTTTGTCCCTCTTTTTTTTTTCCTTAAAGAAAAAGAACAACCCACTATAATTTTTGTATCTATAATTTTTTGGATTATTCTCCTGGGTTTGTAATTCTTTACTCTTCAGAATTCAACTTTATAAGCTTGCCCCATTTTTTTTCTTTGGGTATGGGCAAAAAAAGCTACATCGAAATTGTATGCGTTAATTACATGTTCTCCATCATGAGTAAATAGAATACCATGACCAATGTCTTTCTTTGTACCCAAAAACATGGCTTTATTTTTTTTCCTTTCTTTCATATTCTTTGTCTCTCTCTTTTTTTTTCTAAAAAGAAAAAACTTACTTCCTACGTAAAGCAGATACCTTGATCCTTATATTAGACTACAAATCTACAAAACAAACTCCTTCAATCTTTGTCAACTCTCTGTTCCACATGAGTCTATAGATCATTTATATTTTTATATGAAGACTTAAGACTATCTTCTACCACTTGAATAATTAATTTTCTCATTTCGATTGGACTTTGTTTTTTTCTTTAATTTTAATTTACTAATTTTAGTTATTGGTCAAAAAAATATCTCTTAATAACTATAATAATAATAACATATATTTGATTATTGCGTTTATTTATATTGGACCGTATCAAAACTTCCAATACAATTTATAATTCTATAAAAAGACCCAAATAGGTTTGAGAAAATTAAGACCGTGATTTATGATAAATGACTGCGTCAGTGTAAAGGAAAATGTTTAGATTGAAAGTGACATTAAACTGTCATGGGATTTTCCGGAAGATATTGCATGCTAGAAGACAATGTGATAATGACCAGATTTATCGATTTTGATGAGATAATTGTTGGAGAAAGCACATACATACATGCCAAGAAGATGGAAAGAATGAACACAATATTATATGACATGGGCATTAATAAGATAATAATAATAATGTTTGATTGTTAGTTATGATTTCACTTTAATTCCAAAAATTTTGTAACCGAAACTTTGGCAAATCTAATGCACGCCACATTAAGCAGTTTGACTCTTCATTAGAGGCAAAGGTAATCATTAATTCCAAAGCATGCATTTTTTCTAGGCCAAAATTATGTATTGTTATTGGGGAAGTACAAAGAACATAAACTAGGTAACTTTATTAGTTAGGGTGGAGCCTAATCACACACTTTGTGTCACTGAATGGGTGAAAAAAGTTGAGAAAATCAGAATGTTCTTGCTTGAAAGCATGAATGTGGCAAAAAAAAATCAATGTTATTAGCCAAAACCTTACTCAACCAAACAGTCACTGGCAGATTGCACCAATATGGTGAGTTATGGCAGAATCTTGTTCTGCATGCAGATAATTTATCAAATTGTATTAAGCTGGTGAATTCATTTAAGGACCAGTCTAGTAGCTGTTAAAGTCACCATCTTTTTCAACTAAGTGTTGAAAAATAGTTTATAATAGTCTTTGGATTGATGTTTTATGGTAAAATTATTGTTCTTGACAGATTATTTTGCCTATGTTAAAAAGACATTTCAATTGATTAGAATGTGAAGAAGATTGAAAATCAAGGCTGTATAAGTCTCTGAAAATGAAACTTACAAATAAAAGTTGTCAATGTATTAGGAAATCTTTTTAAGAGTTATATCAGCAGTTATGCATATATCAGTTTATATAATATAATGAGTTAGAATTTAGTCATTTACCAGTAAAAGGGAATAGTCATTTTTCTGGTACAAAATCTCAAATATGCTACTGTGGGTCTCAAGAACTAATCATTCCAATTCTAGTTTTTCTATTCCAGCAATTTTCACATTCTTCTGCAATTTCATTTCCGTATTTTACCTCTGCATATCTTAGTTTTCCAGCACTTTTACAGTTTCAATGATTTCCATTTACATTTCCCAGAAGTTATTTCTCTTGTAAATCTGCTTTTCATGTACTTTAAGTGCTTCAACTTAAGTCCAGGTTTTCAATTTGCATCTCCAATCATTCAAGTTTCAGTCTATTTTCAATTCACTTCATTTTTTTTTTTTCATTTGTTTGCCACTTATTCTGGTGATCAATTTTCTTTATTGATAGAAATAAACAATCCTGTCAGTTTAGAACATTGAGTTGGATGCAAATAAGACAAACCCTTCCTACCACATCACATGAAGATTCTGAGATAGTTACAAAATTCCATGTAATGGCCTGTATGTCTGATATGATCAAAGATTTATTCAGTCTGTTTTCCTCTGAAATGCAAAAAATAAGAAATAATCTGAACCAATTTTTTTTATTCAATTTGTGAAATCTTATAGAATGATGATATTTATAGGCCAGTGGTAAGGCCACCACTTCTGTGTCATCCAATTACCGATATATCAGTTGAAAACTTGAAATGTGTTGATTTTTCATTCACCATGAAGGTTTGGACCCAAGAACTCCTTTGGGGTCCCCCCTTTGAGCACATGTTTGCATAAATGGTATTTGACAATTATCCCAAGTCCAACATTATTTACCTGAAAATTCCACAGTTCAACTTTCTTCTTCTTTGTTTCATTCTCAAATTTCTGAGACAACTTAACCATGTTATTTGTTTGCAAATCTTAAAAAAATAAAAATAAAAAAATTTCATAATATATAAATGGTACAACTTCTGTCTTAAAATTTATTTTTTAATATGATATGATAACAGAATTTATTCTAACTAAAATTTATTGAGTTAATTAGATCACAAATGGATATAAAATTTACTTTATAAATCAATTTTATAAAATTAAATTATATTTTTTTATCAATAATAAAAAATAAATAAATGAAAATCACTTCAGGATGGTTTAATCCTTATGCAAAATACACAAAATTCAATTTTTAATAAATACTATCAAACTAACTAACAAAAGTCCTACCCGTACTAAAAAAAATATAAAAACTTAAAGAAATCATCCTCATACACACTAAAGATTCCAAACACCAATTAGAATAAAAAAAGAAACAAAACATATTTTTATCGAAATTCAAGATGAAACATTTATTTGTACCAAAAACGCTAAAATTAAATTATACTTAAAATCAACTTTTTATAATCCTCTACTATCTCCGACATTTCTCTTGAAAAAATTGTAACCCTGACAAAAACTTTTAAGATAAATGTTTTAAAAGAAAGGTATCCCACCATGCAGCTGTGTACAATTTATATCTACTTGATCCACAGTACCAACTTAGCTGGCTCTGTGAGGACTTGTCTGCATCCACTTGACACTCATATCATATCTTCTTCCAAATGTTCAACTCTTCATTATGCTTGCACGGACCAACTTTCTTAATCATTTTATAATTAATAATTATACCTTATTTAATTATAATCATGAATGGAATATTAAGTTCTGGTATCATCATTTCTTTCAGATTGAATCTGAATTGGAGTCTGCAGAATACTGTGTGTGGCTTCACCAGTGGCAGCTTAATCACTTGAACAAGAAATGGGATTCAATAATGAATTGAATCTTGGTTAAATTGTTATAATAATAAAGGTATTTTTTGTAATATAATTTCAATTGTTTAAATAAATTATCTCTTTTACTCATCAGAAAATGTCTTTTCCTTTTACTATTTATATCAAATTATTTAATCATTTTAAATATTTAAACATAAACAAATTTTCCAGAAATAAAAGGTTTAAAATGATTAACTTCCTGTGCATTGTATTGTTTTTTTAGTTAAAAATAATTTTTTTCTGTGTGTGTGGTGGTATATTAGAAAAAATATATCATACAAAAGTAAAATTTAATGTAAAAAAGATCAATTAAAGAGCTATTTGAGAGTTTGAAAAGGTTAATTATTTATGAATTATTATATATCTAGTAATTAATTAATTATATATATATATATAAATAGCTACTGACAAAGTTATACAGTTCAAAGATAAAATAAAAAAAATGATGTAAAATATTTTGTTGTAATTTTTTTTATAAGCATAGTTAACCTGAAAAAAAAAATCATGAAATAGAAACTAATTTTTAGAAAAAAAAATAATTAGTTGTTATAGTGATTAAATTAGAGATCATTTTGAGACTAAAAACTTTTATTTTTAAATTAGTTTTTATTATTGTTAAATAATTTTTAAATTAGTGTCTAATTAGGAATTAATATTTTTGTTAAAAGCTTTGGTTGCTAATTAAACACCAATTTAAAAATTATTTAACAATAATAGAAACTAATTTATAAATTAAAATTTGTTTAGTTTCTAAAATGATATCTAATTTACTCATAACAATTAATTTTTTGTGGTGTGATGTATGTCTCTTAAAAAGCTATCAACCTATATAACATCTAATTTTCTACTCTTTTTTTATTTTTTACTTTGGTATTTACTATAATTCTAATAACAAATAAATTGCTTCATTTTAAGCTCAATATATAACAAAAAAAAGAAAAATAAAAGCACTTTGGGCCAACAGTACAAACATCAATGTCCAAGTCCAGAGTATACAATTAATGTATAATTAATGTGTAAGAACAAATGAATATAAATACAAAAAAAGAAGAAAAATGAGAGAGACAAAGACTATACACCCACCAACATGAGATGCTCAAAAAACATAAACCTCTCATAAATAATTTAATTATTTGATAATTTGAAAAGGTTAATTATTTGTAAATTATTATTATATATATAATAATTATTGAATTACTATATATGATAATTACCGACAAAGTTAAATGGTTTTAAATAAATAAAATATGATGTAAAAATGTTTTGTAGTAATTTTTTATTTCTTTAAATAAATTAGAGTAGTGAAATTTCAGAAATTAAAGATAAAATGAAAAAAAATGTCTAAATTAAGAAGAAAGATCTATGAATATATTGTCCATGCAGTATAAATGTATTACTATATTATCATATGAAACTATTGTTTATAATTAATTTTGTTTATATTTATTGATTTGATGAGAACAATTTTATAAGTCTTTTTTAGCCTTTTCTATCTCGGATTGTTTCTTTCTGCACCCCTAACAAATTTCCCTGCAACCTATTATATGAAAGGACTGTTTTACCCCCTTTTAGAAATAATACATACGATTTTTTTTAATATTTTCGAAACACATTTTATAAATTTCAAATTTATTATTTTGGAAGTCAAAAAATATATTAAAAAAATTATTCTGAAATGGTTTTTTGTCTTTTACATTTTTTATTTCATAAACACTTTTTTCTTAAAAAAAACACTTCTTATTTCAAAATAAAAAAACTATTAAGGATAATTTGAGTATTTCAAATAATGAGTTGAGTTACATCACCAACTTTCACAATTCAATTAACAAATAACAAAAATTCAAATTGTCCGTAATAAATAAACAAATTAAAATAAAAATACTTAAAAAAAGGTTTAAACTTTGTATAATTACATTAATTATCTATGTTTCATAATCTATGCAAATCGTGTCTCACTTGTATTTTTCATATTAAAGACCTACAAAATGAATTTATATAGGTAAAAAGGACATCACTTTGCAATGTTTCTCAAGGACATAATCAATTATGTCATTATCATCTTTTTCCAAAATTTGGAGGTCCCACATTGCAAAGTACTTATTTCTATTTAACTTTCCCTAATTTTTTTTAACAAGAACACCATGGTAATTAGACAAACAATCAAATTATCATTTATTATTTTAAATCAATCATCATAATTACTTACAAAATTTCCACTTTTTTTTTCCTTTTAATACAACATATTGTTATTTCACTTTATTTACTTTTTAAACCTATGGTACTCCAATAATTGGATAATAATCAAATTATCATCTATTCATTCTTTCAAATCAATCACTAGTTTTAGAAAAAAAAAAATCATTCATTTATCTTTTTTATTCTCCACTCTCTTTCCCCTAATGCAACACATTATTGTATATACTTTTTAACCAACTATTTTTTTTTAACCAAATAGTTGGATAAATAATCAAATTACCATCTATTTTTTATTTTCTTAAAATCAATCACAATTACTTACACATTTTTTAGTCATTTATCCTCTCTTTTCACTCTCTTCTCCTTAATACAACATGTTATTATTTCACTTTATCTTTTGAATAAGGGCTACTAGAATAATTGATAAATAATTAAATTAGCTTATATTTTTTATTATTTTAAATAAGTTATAATCACTTGCAATATTTTTATTTCTTTTTTTATTCTCTTATTTTCCTTCACTCAATCCAAACAAAAACTGAATATTGAGTTAATTTTAGAAAGTTCACATCTTTAAAGTAAATAAATGTAAAACCATTTACATCTTCATTTAAATATATTCTAGAAGATATCACACATTAAGTGATTATTGAAATAAAAAGAATTAAAATAATGAAGAAAACAATGTAATCTCTTTAAATTTGATCACGAAAGACTTTTCTTCCTATCCACATTAGTGTCATATCTCTTAACATAAATACAAGTTCAAACACTATGAAAATCAAATATAGTTGTTACCGTTATAATCTCTAAAATACCTCACCATTGTTACTCGTTGCTTGTCACAAAATCTTAATTCCATAACTCATTAGGTTGTTAATTATAGTATCTTTAATATCTTATTGATTTTCAATTTTTTTTTGAATTTTTACCATTTCCTATCAATTCTAATAAATCGATCTTATTTTGACATAAATGTTTTGATTTAACATTTTTATTTAATGTCATATGTGTTATATTTTTCCTATAACTACATATATAATTTGTTGTTGATTCTTATTTTATTAAATTATTTGTATCAAAGATTTCAAAATGAAAAATTTGATTTGCTCTATTCAAATATTCATAGTTATGACTTTTTGAAGTTTAAGCAAAATAGTTTAATTACTTATTAAATTTAATGTTAAAACAACTATTGTTGTGTCACATTACTTTAATCAAGGTTTACTATAAGAATTTTAGTATTACATACAATACAAATCCGTATGTAAGAGACTAAATCCGTATGTAAAACATAGTTATATACTGATTATATACACACACAAAAATTCGTATGTAAAACTATCGTAGGTAACTATTACATACGGATTTATCCGTATGTAATTACCTGTTAGATTTACATACGGATAAATCCATATGTAATTACTTGTTAGATTTATAAATACACCACTCACAATACATCACTAATCAAAACTTATAAATAAACTAACAAAGTTCTGATTAAAAAGAGACTTACTCATTTTGATAATTTTCATATCTAAGTTCTTTCTATCTTATGTTCTCTCTTTTGTTTCATCTTCTCACTGTTTTCTTTATTTTTCATTTACTATTCATTGTTGTTCATGCCTTTCATTATGGAAGTTTGAATTCCAAATATTAACTTTTCATTAAGATTATGTGATTGATTAGAGGTTAAAATTTGAATTGCTTGAACTCATGTATCGATTGATGAGATTCAAATCTTAGAAAAGTATTTGACTAAACCCAGTTCAATTAAAATCAACTAAGTTTTCATTATCATAATTTCATATTGATTAATGCATAATTAATCAATTTTATAATAAATTATTAACCCGTGATAGTTAATCTTGAATATGTGTGGAAAATTGATTTCTTTAAATAAGTTGTTTTTACCTCCCTTAATTTTCTTCCTCAATTTATTGTTAATTCTATATATATAAAAAAAATTCCTTACATTATTACATTATTATCTGAGTTGATCATATGTATAGTATGTGCTTGAAAAGATGTTAGTAGGTGATGATTGTTTTTACACGAATTTGATGTAATTTGAAATGTAAATCATATTAAGAGAATTTTTTTAATGATTTTGGATAAATCGTGTGTCGTTGACACAACTTCATTAAGAATAAATTGTGTCCAAGGCACACGACTTCAAGTCAGAAGGTGTTCCACGTGGAAGTTGTGTCATATCATGGGTAAAGATGACTTTGATTAATTATGCAATTAAGACTTAATTAAATTCGTATCATGGTAGCATGACTTTAGTGTAAAAATAATACTACTAAAGTCGTGCCACCAATGCACGACTTTAGTTATACAAATTTTACACTGAAGTCGTGCATGTTGAGCACAACTTCAGTTTTACTGATTTTTTTTAATTAAAAATAGAATAATTAATTAAATTATAAAAAATATTATTTTTCTGTGATAAAATATATAAAGTTTTTTTTTATAATGTTTTGTAGGAAAAAAACTTCAAATGGTCATAACCTTTGATATCAGATTGAGATGCGTTAACAATAAAAGTTGATTGAAATAAGGTATAAAATGTCATGGCCAATACCGAAAAGGGATTGAAGATACCAAATTTTAAAAAAAAAACCATTTATTAATAAATTTTTTTTGTATTTTTGAGATGTTTTTGTATATTTTAGACTTTTAGTTTATGTTTTAGGTTTAGAATTTTAACACCATTTTTTAAATTAATTTTTAAATTAAAAAATAACTAAATATTTCTTAATTTTATAAAAAAAATCTAATTAATAATTCAATTTAAAAAAAAAAATTTTGATTTTTTTCAATTTTTTTTATATAAGCTAAAGTCGTGCTTTGGAGGCATGACTTCCGTTTAAATTTCATATAACCGAAGTTGTGCATGAATGAGACGACTTCAATAACATTAGTTTTATGCTGAAGTCGTGAATGCATGACTTTAATTAAATCTTAATTGCATAATCAATCAAAGTCGTCTCTCTATGACTACTTTAATTATAGTAATTTGACGATAAAGTGGTATCATGATAACACGACTTTCACATGAAACACATCCTAACTTGAAATCATGTGTCTCTAACACGATTTTTTCTTAGTAAAGTTGTGTCAAGACTTGTCTAAATTTATAAAAAAAAAAATCTCATTTAAATTAGACCATATTCATGCAAAAAAAACCATAAAAAATGCTACTAAAGTTGAAGAATAGAAAAACCTAAAAAAATTGAAAGTGACAAAGGTGTAATAGTCAACTAGGTTAATTTATTGTAAACAAATTTGTTTGTGAATTCATCAAATAAAGAAAAATTAAAGTGTGATATCAATATTCAACTTGGTATATTGTTATTTTTTTTTCTTTCCTATTTTTCTAGAACAGAAAAGTTTGTCTTATAAAAGAAAAAGAAAAAAACGTCATGAAATTTTCATATTTATTTAATTAACTATATTATCTATGTAATATAAGAATTACTTCATATCTGATAATTTTAATTAACATTTTTTCCCTTTTCTTTCTAGTTCAAAAATTATAACGCATCCATTTGGCCTTTTCTCTTTTTTTTTTTTCCATTTCAATTCATGTCTTTTAAGTAATAAGAATTTCTTTTCACACCCCAAATTTTTCGTTCCATATTCCTATAAATATGAAAATCTTCGCTCTACACTTCTAATTTATGAAAAAAATGACCTTTGAATATACAAGTAATTTTTTACTTTAAAATTGTGTAATGTAAAAACTTTTGACTTCTGTATTGTGTAAAGCTTTTTAGGCTTTCAGATTATGTAATTTTAATGTTATTTTTTACTTCCAAATCATACAATTTCAAAATCATTTTTTTTATGAATTCTTTTTTTAATTACATAATCTAAAAATAATTTTTCATAAAAAAAACATCTAAATTATCTAATAAAAAATGTCATTCAGATTACACAATTTAAAAGTGATTTTTTTCACACAAAAAACTTATGATTTGCAGCATCTGAAAGTCATTGATGAGTTTCAAAAGAACTTCCATCAGAATACAACATCTTCAAGATGGAGAAAGCATGTACACACTCCACAAAGTTGTAAGAAAATACCCTTAAGTAATTGTGAGAGTGTAGGAAAAAAAAACTCTTAAGTAACCATTAGAATGGACTGTAACCTTTAACTTGCAAAATATCGTTGAGAGGCAGTAACCTATTATGAGAGGAACCAAGGAGAGGGTGCTTGCACCCTTTTTATTCTTCTTAATGTTTATCTTTATTTATTTATTAATTTTTTTAAAAACTAATTTCAGTAATATATTATGGAAACTGAATTTTGTTATGCAAAAAAATTCTGAAATTAACTTTTGTAATACAGTAGAGTATATAATGAAAATTAGTTTTGATGGAATCTACAGAAAAAAAAAGTAGGGATCTGGAGATGAAAGGGAATAAATTATCTTGAAATAAAAAAAAACAAATGATGGTATAAAAAGCAAAACAGGTGGTATAAATATCATTGGACCAGTCTGTTTCCTTTGCTAATACGGGCCCGATATTTGGGTCCAATCCTTCAGCAGTGGAATTTCAGTTTTTTCACTACACTGAAATAGAACCAACAAATAAAAAAATGCAGTTTCTTCCTGCACACTTACATTTTTCCGCCTGCACCCCGACAATGTTGTGCAAAGACAAAACCATCCCTATAAAAAATTGTACATTTATTTTTTTGGCATTTGGGATTACGAAATCCGGTAAAATTTTGGATTAGTGTTTCGGATAAAAGTTTGGATTGTTGCGTCCGGTAATCTCCTGGATTGGTGTTTCCGTGAATGGCAGTGTTAATCCACACTAAAAAAATGCAGAACATCTATAATTAAAAAAACCATTCCTGATCCGAAAATCTGTAATTCAAAATATCCATTCCAAATTCAGAAATCCATAATTGCAAAATCATTCCGGATCCACCAATCCGTGATAGAATTTAGGCTTTCAGATTTAGCAATCTGGAAATCAACAATTTATGCAAACATTGCTTCCGGAACACCTCCTCATCTGAAAAGCAACACGAGCAACATGATTCACTTCCGGATTGATGAATCCGTAGCACACTCCCAAATCCCAATTTCAAATAAAAAGTGCAGGTCAGTTTCAAAATTTACAAATTGTGGGGTACAGGACAAAACTACCATAAAAGAAAAATAGTCCTTGTTTGAGAGACCCGCCATTAGAAATTTCAGTTTTTTTCACTTTCATAAAATTCTTGAACATCTCTTCTTGTTACGGAATTAATTTTTCGAAATAGAAAAAATATTCTTGAAAATTCATTTCAAAATAAATAAATAAAATGTCCAAGAATTTCATGGAGTGTTTGAAGAAACACCCAGAATTTTAAGGAGAAACAAGTTGTTCCAAGGTTGAAATTGAATGCATTACCATGAGATTCACAAAATAATATTTTTTATTATTATTTTGGGTGATTTTTATGTTGGAATAAATCATAAAATTAAAAAAGAAATTAAAAATAATGAAAAATTGCCATTCTTTTTTGCCATTTTCAGAAGTTTGAAACTTTTGTGAATGAAATTGGAAAGACCCTAATAACTTCTTAAATACCAAAGGAGTTCTTTTTCAATTTTACCTTAACACAATTTAAAAAAATATACAAACATATTGAATCAAAAAATGAGAAGTGAAAAATATAATAATTTTTTAGTGGAACATCTAGATTTATAGATTCTTTCTTTGACCATATGTTTTTACTAAAATAAAAACAGGTTGTCGTAGTCCTATAAGATTAGATGATGGTCTTTAGTGAAAAATATATGTAGTTTATTAAAAAAAGAAAAAGGTTGAGAATGTAATTAGAAATTAAAAAACTAATTAATTGGTTATGTAAAGAAAAAAAATAGAGTTAAGGGAACTAAGAATGTATTTTGGCTAAATAATTTTATTAATTATCTATTCCGTGATATGTTATTACCACAAAATTATTAAAAAAAATTAAAATTGCTTATAACGAATATAAATTATTTAAAAATTTAAATAAATTCCACATAATTTTTTTTCAATACCTCATCTATTACATCTACTATAGTATACATTGATATTTTTCCTTTTTTTTTTTACTTTATTTCTCTCTTTTCTACTCATATATGCACCCTAAAAATAAAGTATACTTGTGATATTTTTGGTTCTAAATATATTGAGGCTATATTTAGATTTAAAAGTTTAGAAAGTACATTTCAGAATTTCTATATAAAATAACATATTTTATTTATTTCATCAAACAAAGAAAAAAAATTGTTGCTTTCAGAATAAGAAAAATAACATAGACTTAACAGTGAAATTTCCAAGACTTCGCGTTCTTGAAACAGTAGCTAGTAACTAAGTGTCCTAACTCCACTTATTTTTGGTTGTAGGAAAATGAAAGTGTAAAAAATTTATTTATTAGACTTTTTTTTTCATTTTTTCATTATTATTATTTATGAATTTTATTATTTTATAATTAAACTATTTTAAAATTAATTTTTGTTGAAATTACATTTACTTCTCAATAATTATACTTGACATTTACATCTCTCTACTGTTTAGTATATACAACGACAAAATCAATACATAAAAATATATTTTAAAGAAAATATTATATTAATTAATTTAAATATTATTTTAAAAATTAAAAAATTATCGATATTTAAATTATATTTTATTATTAATAAATAATTTATAAATTAATATATAATTAACTACCAATATTTTAAATAAAAAAATTATAATATAAAACATTCATCTCTATTATATTTTAAATGTGTAACTCACTTTTCTTAATTTATTTATAGATATTATATCTTTTATAAAAATAATATTTTATATTTTATATTTAAAACTTAGAATTTTCATTTATTCTTATTATTTATTTAATTTTTTGTGAATATAATATTTTAAAATAAAATAAAGTAATATTATTTTATTAAAACATAAAAAGAGAAAAATATCTATTTTAATGTTACAAGAGATGAGGTTAATGCAATTTAACATATCTTCAGTTCTTCAATTAGAGGATTTTGGTGTCTTTATCATGGCCGCAACTGTGTATCATCGTTTATTCTTGGTTGACATCTACTAGGCTTACCATGCTTCTACTTGAACATATGAGCTCAATGTTCGACAATGGATGCTCTATACGTAGACTGGTCATGTAACATTCTCTGGAAGTCTTTTGGTCGACATGGATCATGCTGATGTCTCTTAAAGTTGAAGGGAATTTCATAGTTAAGTATGGTATGTACATTGCTTTGAGATTGTATGAAGGTCTCCTCAACATAATGTTGTACGATGTGTTAGCATTAACGATGATGTTTCAGATTTTTATCATCCTACTATTTTTATCAACCCTTTCACTTGAGAAGTCTACAATTTGGTCATTGTAAAGTTCGGAAAATCCGCTAGCGATTGTGTTTATCACTCCCCTTAGTGGGGCGTCTCAGGTTTTCCTTGCTTTAGGTTGTTGGGATGGTCTCTGCTGCTAATTCTCTTCTCAACAATGACCTCCACGATGGTCATATCTATCTCGACTCATTCTTTCTAAGTACCAAAGTCTTGTTGGGTATTTGGCTTCCTTCACGTATTGTTTGACGTGTTATGCTTGTATTATCTCCTCAATCTTGTCTTTCAGATCTTGAAATTCTTTAGTTGTGTGGCCGAATTTGCTTTGACACTCATATTTCTTCCTTGTGTCGGGGTTCGGTGGGGTCAATACCTTTTGCTGGTAGGGATGAGTTCAATATTGAGGGTTTCCTATAGGATTCGACTTTGATATGCATTTAGAGGGGTATACTTGGTGAATTTTGTCATTTTGTGTCCCCTAACTTTGGGAGTAATTTGTTGTGGGCTAAACTTCTCGGCATGATTTCTCTTTGGCTATCTTGACCTTGTCCTTGCTTATAAAGTCTCGCAGTTCCTCCAATTACATTAGTTTTTTTGGCCTTTACCATAGCTCATCCAAGTTGGTCACTACCTTTTTACACAAGTTATTTGTGAGTGGCCCCGGTCTCAAGTCGTGACCATGTGGTAGAAAGTTAGCTTAGAGCTAAGGTTTTGGATGTTCATCACTACTTTTTTGAACCTTTCCATAAATAGGCGTAGTGGTTCCCTATTTTCTTGCAAGATATTTACTAGTGCTATGGAGGTTAGATGATGAGGTCGACTTATCACGCACTACGTTCCAAACTTGGCTACGAGTGTATAAAAAAAGTCAATCAATAGGAGTGGAAGTCTAGTAAACCAACTAAGGGTTCTGCCTTTTAATGAGGTAGACAATAGTCGGCAGAAGGCAATGTTGTCTATTGTATATAAACTCATTTGGGTTACATATACATTGACATATTTGTCTGGGTCTATCGATCCATCATATCAATCTATCATCAATCCTTTCCAACTTGAGGGAAATCTTGCTTCCAAGATGCCTTCATCAAAGGAGTGTAGAAGGATTCCTCCTACCATTCCAAAGGTGTGGGATGAGGTATTAGGCCGATGCACGACTCTTTGACTTTCAACTTCTAGTGATCTGGTCATGACTGATGGAAAATGCATTGAGTGTGGTGGTGTGTGCTTTGAGGATTCATTTTTGGGCTCTGGCACACATGTGTCCCTTCTGACAACTTTCTTCTCATCGTCTCAATCTTTTTTTTAGTATTGTTATCTCCTCCACATTTTATTTTTTAGCTTGACAAACTCCATTTGTTCTACCTCAATAATTTTTTCTTGACTTCTGATTGCCAGTTCGTCATGTTTCTCATCATTACCATAAAGTATCCTTAGTGTTATTCTCCGTCTCACAGTGGACACCAATTATTCTTGTATGGACCGAGATGATCTCTCCTCTTATGCTCTCACATGGTCTAGAACTTTTGGATATAGGTCGAGATTTAGATCTCAACAAGAGTGAGAGGTACTTGTAAAAGATCAACCAACACTTAAGTCAATATTCAATGGTTAAAATAATAAATGTTATTAAATATATATTTTTATTTGATTTTGGTCACTCTATTTATAAAATTGTGTTGAGTCTTGTATCAATAAATCTAATTAACACGAAAATTTTGGTTTTAATCATCATTATCAATCTAATATCAAGTAGACTTCATTAATCTCATTTCTTAAATGGGTTTTGTGATAGGTTTCATCTGTGATCAGACATGTTTCCTAAATCGATCTCCACAATCGTTCTCGAATTTAAGTGACTTCAGCCATATAAAGTAAACCACTTAAATCCATTTTTTTTATTCATAACTACCAAACTTATGTTGACTATGGCGTAACAAGGTCGAATTTGTTCACGGACAGTAGGACGCACGCAAGTATGTGAAGAAAAGAACCTTACTTGTAATGAAACTCATTCATCCAACTTTCATTCAGTGACGTCTTCAAATTGGAATCTCTGTTCCAATTTGGATTCCACAAGGTTGTTCGTGACCTTAACACTTACAATATATATTGAACAAGCTTTTTTTCAACATGGTTTCCTATTTTAGTAACATATAATTAAAAAGAAAGATCATTCAGAGCATCCATAATTTATATAAACATTTTTCAATCAAATTATATGTAATAATAAAGTTATTAATATTTTATTTAAGCTTGAAATTCTTTTCTGAGAGTTTTTCTTGTCAATTTTTTTCATATTATTATTGCTATTACTATTAATATTATTTATTATATTTATATATTATTATAGTATAATTATTTAAAGTTAATATTACCAATTTATTACATGAGAGAATTGAATAATCCGGTTTATAAGTAGGCATGTAACTACTAAACCAAACAATTTAGTCAACCAAAATGTTTATATGCAATTAATCATCAATAAAGTTGATAAGCTTTCTCGAATAATAGTCAATCGACTTTTTAATAATTCTTTTTTGTAAAATGGTCCTTCATAAATTTTAATTATTGATAAAGTTGATAAATATCTAATGCAAAAAAAAAAAAAAAACAGGAAAACATCAAGATATTCGATAAACAAATTATCTTTTAATTTAATTAAGTTTTAACTATTTTAAAAAAATTATGTATATCTTTAACCGAGTTTCTTCTAACAATTTTTGTCTTGTTGCATGCTGAAAATATTTTTTGTTTTTATTTAAGTATCATTGAATTTTGTAGTCAACCAAATGAAGTGAGTATTCATTTTGTCTTCTTATTTCTAATTTGTCCCTCAACTAGCATATTGATTAGAAAGAAAGGAAAGATGAATTAAATATAGAAAGAGAAAAGTAACAGGAAAATTCCTCCCAAGTGTGGAAATATCATGAAGCATAGATGTAGAGTGAGGCCATTTTGGTCATCATCTGAATGAGGCTTAGGTCATATATCTTGGTATTTCCAAGTTGGTCTGATTGCATACTGCACAAGGCGTCTATAAAAGTAGCATCACTGAGATAGATCCTGGTCAAAATTCACACTGCTTTTCTGTAAAACTACTCAGAGGTTCTCTTATATATGCATATGGTGTTACATATTCTGCTCTCAATCACTCTATCCTTTGGTTAAGGTCTTCTTCATAAGAGGGAGGATGGGATCTCTGTTTCCAGATGAAAAATCTGAGAACCCGAATGGTGTTCAACAACTTCACCACCAAAATGATGTTGATGCGGGAGCTCTCTTTGTCCTCAAATCTGAAGGTTTTATCTTATATTATGTATCTCCTTCTTCTTCTGTGCTTCGTCTTTTGTAGAAAACTGTTTACAAGGATTCTTTTCCCTCTTGCTTTCCTAGTATGTTGCACTGTTTTAAGAGTTTGGATTTTACATGAACTCACGATCAGAAGGTTGGAAATCCGGATTCTGAATCTGAAAAGCGCTGGTTCGAGCCCAGCTCGTAAGAAAACATTAAATTTTAAATCATTAACTAATCAATCATATCCCGTAATACTAGAAATAATTTTTTTATATAAGATTTCTGATTGCTTTATCACCAATTATAGCCTTACCTACATAGTTATCTGATATCTCATTGTATGCTTTTAGTCAGAATAATGAGCGTATGAGAAAGTATCCTGCTAGGTAAAGTCAAGCGAGTTAACTATAAGTTAATGTAAATTTTGTATTGTAAATTAATTTTATAAAATTAAGTTAGACTAATGTTTAATATAATATTAAAATCATTTAAATTTTATTTTAATAAAAAATTAATCAACTATTTTATAAAAATTCATATATATTTAATCTTACATTTAAGTTAGTTTAACTTATCTTTCAATATTTATTATATGTATTAAATATCTCACATCAACTAAAATATATAAATAAAATATATAAATAGATAGACATTTTTATTGAATTAAACTTGAAATTATTTTTTAATAAAAAAAATTAAAAATAGAACAGCTAATACAAACTCTCACGTTTCTTCTCCTAAAGCCACACCATACCGAGGAGTATTACCATTTCCTACACTATTTTAAGAAAATGGTATACAGTGATTAATAGATAATTATGTTTTTTCAAATGGAGTATGAAAAGTATTGAGCACATGTGGTAGATAAACATTGTGCAAATGGTCTCAAACTTCTATGCATTATAATCTGTAAGACTTTACTGAATAGTTCATAAACATGCTGAATTGAATAAAATAGTAACCATTTAAATAAATATATTGGTTCTATTATAATTATTGGAGAGGTTGATGATTGCTAAAACCAAGCTTTCGATGAATCATGATTTCATCGTAGAAATCAATTCGTTTTTGTTAATGCCTTCCCCAGCCGACTTTGATGAACCAATTGGTTGACTGTTTGGTTTTTATTAATTGAAGAGCACGTGGATGTACACCAAGCAATTAAGACAAGAAAAAAAATTGTCCACACATTCAAAAATGATATTATTATTATTTTATTATTATTGTTATTATTTTATTATTATTGTTATTATTTTATTATTATTTATGATATTATTTATTGTGTGTGATTTTGCAGGTTCTTGGATGCATTGTGGATACCATTTGACAACATCGATTGTGGCACCACCTCTTTTGAGTCTTCCTTATGCATTTACCTTCCTTGGATGGACGGCTGGGATCTTAAGCTTGGTGATTGGAGCATTGGTGACCTTCTATTCATATAATTTAATATCTAGGGTTCTTGAACACTACGCCCAAAATGGTAAACGTCAGCTACGTTTCAGAGACATGGCTCGTGATATTTTAGGTACCTCACTCTCATACTATGCTGCTTTTATTTCCTACTCAAACACTTCTTCAATCTCTTTTTTTTGTCTATTGTCACTATAATTTGTAAAGCTAAGGATGTGAGATCAAGTGTGACATGTGGGTTTTGTTTAAGGTTTAGTATATTAAAGAAAAAATAGGATTTCATATGAGGTTAATTTCATGGGTGTGCTTAATTTGGTTATTTAAAGTTAAATGTATAATTACATCTATCCTATTAAGAAAGTACCACTATTTAGTCAATGAAAGATTTTAAAGATTTTGTTACTAAATTTTGTAGAAATTAAGTCTTAGTGGTTTTTGCAATACAATGGTATACTTTTATTTTGTAACTACAATAATGATAGTAAAGAAAAGTTGGGATCAATAAAACCATTTTAGTGTTTGTGAAATTTGAAGTTAAAAGTTATATCATGGTATAACTATTTTGGTTAAAAAGTTGGAAAATGATGGTTTGACACCCATTGCTCCACTTTACACCCCACTAAAAAGTTACATCAAAGTTGTAGATACATGATTCGACTTAAATGTTAAATGGAAACAAATGACGTTGTGCATAAATTACACAACTTTAATTTTAAAAAAAGTCATATTTTGTAAAAAATAATTATATTATGATCCAATTTTATTTTTCATTATAATTTACTTAAAAATATTAAAAAGTAAAAATAATAGATTGAAGGATATATATATAATTACTAAAGGAAAAAAATTAAAAAAACACTTTTATTGAACAATAAATCTTTAAAACATTCTCAAATAATTATTTTAGTTTGTGCTTAAAATTGGTTTTTTAATTGTCTAAATAAAGTGTTAATGAATATGTTTGTTTCTATGAAACTATATTTAAAAGTACGTAGAACGCTTATAAACTTTTTTTTTCTCTTATAATTCTTCGATCTATCTTTGGTTTCTGCACTCCGTCAAATTTCTCCCTACACCCTAAAATTTCTTCCTACACCTCATCATTTAGTCAAAATTACCAAAATGCCCCATCCAATTCATTATCATTATGGAAAGTTGTTTCTAGAACATACTCCTGAAAATTTATTCTGGAAAATATATTTTGGAACGTATATAATGTCTTCCAAAAAATTATTCCAGAAAACACATTCTAGAACGTATATAATACGTTCTGGAAAGTTTATTCCAAATTTTTTGTTCTGGATAACATTTTTCAGGAATATAAATCATGAACTCAAGAAAATATGTCTTGGAAACATTCCAAAAAAGTAATCCAAATAGTCTTTTTCGAAATTGATGGGGATGCAGGAAGAAATTTTATAGGGTGCAGTAAGAAACACCTTTCTTTTACTAATGTAAATATAACCTTGACAGGTCCAAGATGGGGTCGTTATTTTGTTGGCCCAATTCAGTTTACAGTTTGCTTTGGTGCTGTAGTGGCTTGCACTCTTTTAGGAGGACAATGTATGAAGGTTATCATCAACTCTTTATCCCACTTATTTATCTGTCAAATAAAAAACTATATTTTTTTATATTATAAACTATGTGCAAGCATTTTTCTGTAATTTTCAAATCATTTGTTCTTTAATCAAAGATGACTCCATATTCTATATGTAGGCAATTTACTTGTTGTCAAATCCAAACGGGACCATGAAGCTTTACGAGTTTGTAATCATATTTGGATGCTTCATGCTAATTTTGGCTCAGATTCCATCTTTCCACTCATTGAGGCACATTAATCTAGTGTCATTGATTCTCTGCTTGGCATATAGTGCTTGTGCTACTGTTGGATCCACTTACATTGGTAATTTCTTAAACTAGTTTATTTTTCTTATCGGAGATTCCACGTCAACTAGAGATAAAGTAAATTCATAATATACGCGCGCGTGTGTATCATAATCCCAAGTCGACTAGAAATAATATCAATTCATAATATTTAAGTAGGTGCAAAACTCATCAATTTAGTTAGGGTTAAAATTCATTTCTTAAGATTTCTTTTGGTAATTTAGAAATTTTCACTTTATGTTTTGGCAATTGAATTGAAACTTTTGGTTTTGAATTTACAATGTTGTTACAGGAGAGTCATCCAAAGGACCAGAAAAGGACTACTCTTTGAAAGGTGACACTGAGAATCGCTTATTTGGAATCTTCAATGCAATTGCCATCATTGCTACAACCTATGGAAATGGAATCATTCCAGAAATTCAGGTCCATCATAATAACTAACCTTGTCATTAAAAACAACCCCATTGTGCTTAATTGCATTTCTTGTGTGGTTGTAGGCAACACTGGCACCACCAGTAAAAGGGAAGATGTTCAAGGCACTATGTGTTTGCTATTTTGTACTTATAGTCACTTTCTTTAGTGTATCTATATCTGGTTATTGGGCATTTGGCAACAAATCTGAAGGCCTCATATTAAGCAATTTTGTGGACAATGGCAACCCTCTGGTGCCCACATGGTTCATTTACATGACCAACATTTTCACTATAACACAACTATCAGCAGTTGGTGTGGTATGTCATATACTAATTACTGCTCATTTTTTGTTAACTTCTGAGAAAGTTTCTAAGAGATAACTTATGCCACTTTTGAAAATTTAATCTATTAAAGCATGCATAATTAAACTTTACCTCATGTTCAAACTATAACATTAAATATGTCCTACACATTTAATCTTGTTTATGATTCTTTATAAGAAACAAATAACATTACTTTTAACACCATCATTAGTTTTTTTTTATTAAAATAACTTAAAAGGATTTGATCTTAAGAAAAATAACCATTGAATTTGAATGCAGGTTTATTTGCAACCAACAAATGAAGTGTTGGAGCAAACATTTGGAGATCCAAAAAGTGCCGAGTTTTCCAAACGCAATGTAATCCCTAGAGTGATTTCTCGATCACTGGCTATTACTATTTCAACCATTATAGCGGCCATGCTTCCATTTTTTGGAGACATAAATTCTCTTATTGGAGCTTTTGGCTTTATCCCTCTTGATTTCATTTTGCCAGTGATTTTCTACAATTTCACATTCAAGCCATCTAAGCGAAGCTCTATTTACTGGTTGAATGTAACTATTGTTGTGGCTTTCTCTGCTTTGGGAGCAATAGCAGCAGTTGCAGCAGTTAGACAGATAGTTCTTGATGCCAAAAGTTATCGATTATTTGCCAATGTATGATCTGGTTGTTCATACATCGAACTATTTAATGAAATCTGGTGGTACAATTCATATATCTTGGTGTTATTTTAAAGGTGCAATATTTAATAGTACAAAATTTAGACGGAGAAAAATAATTGAGAATTGAACTGGTGTTTCTATTTTTCTTCTTTTCTTTGCTTTGTGTACTATATTCAAAGGTATTTTATACATTGAAAATAAATTTTAGATTTCTAGAACAATTTTCTCTAACATTTACAAAATATAAAGAATTTCGTGAATAGTATTAATAGATACTCTTAATAAATATTCTATATGCATTTAATCTTCTAAAACTTGTAACTACTTTATTCGACCATTTTTTTCGCATTAGTAGTCTCTAAATTTTCAAACTAATTATTTACACTTTAAGAAAACATGTAACGTGTGACAGTTTTAATACGACAATTATTAAAAACCATTATAATTATCCCTATAATATGACAGTTTAATATGTGACACATTTTTACTTCAAAATATGTCATTTAGAACTTTCATTTTATAAAGTAGAACACTCTCCACATTTTCGTTTCCTCAATAATATTCATATTTTTTCCAAAAAAATTTTCCTCATTCCTTCCACAACATTATCTTTTTCCTAATTTTTTTTTTCTTCATTCCCTCCACAACATTATCTTTTTCCCAAAAATAATTTTTTTCTCATTCCCTCCACAACATTCCTCTTTTTCCGAAAAATATTTTTTCGCTAAAACATTGCATTTTCGCAAATCTCATTTCTTTGACCCCTCTGGAAACCCTCTCATTTGGAAACACATATCCCTCACTTTAGAATTGTCCACCCTTCTCATAAAAATTTAACCCAACTCTTCTCACTCTCATATCCCACACCACACGCATCCACACCAACATGCAACAAAGGAACTACGAGACATGAAAATGATCTTTATAAGATGTTAAAACAACCATGTCGCTCACCGTGAGGTTCATTGAAATATTTTTCGACATCCATCCTTCGATTGAAAAAACTAATATCTGTGTATGGTGAAATAGATTAGGTTGGTCAAGGAAACCCAATCCACTTCTACTTTCTCTCTCAAGAACCTATCACACGGTCTCATTTTATCCCTTCACCTTGCACATTTTCAATTATTCATTAGCTCTTCACAAAATGTCGGTATTTTAAAGAGCATATATTTACACATCTCTGTGCACATGTTATTTTGTAGGAAATGCTAAACTATATATGTTAGTCAATTTGACTTTTGCTTCCTCTCCTACTAGATGTTTAAGTGCACACCATTGGGATGTGAGAATCTTCACTAGTATTTTTGAAAAATAGTAAATGCTTAAGGATTGTCATATTCAACAAGTAAATTCTTTTTTTATGATTTTACTAAGGATTATACGAACTTGATCTTCTTTAACTATGAAATTGTTTACCAATCTCATAATGAAAGTTATCAATAAAAAGATTTTATAAAAAGCATAATTGTTATAAGGATCTTTATAATGAAGGTCGTCAACCATAAGATAAAATAATCATCTTAATAATTTTAATATAAAGATCATCAACCATAAAATCTCGTTAACAAAATGATCATTTTAAGGATCCTATAATAAAAGTCATCAATTGTAGGACCTTGTCCACAAAAAAAAATCATCTTAATGATCCTATAATAAAAATCATTAATTGTAAGATCTCGTTGACAAATGACATCTTAATTAGGGGTGCTAAAACGAGCTAGTCAGGTCCATGGTTAGCCCATGAAAAATAGGGCGAGATAGACTTTCCCACTGTGAATCCACCAAATTAAAAAAAATTAAAGTGTGATATCAATATTCACCTTTATATATTGTTATTTTTTTTTCTTTCCTATTTTTCTAGAATAGAAAAGAGAGTCTTATAAAAGAAAAAAAATGTCATGAAATTTTCATATTTATTTAATAAACTGTATTATCTACGTAATATAAGAATTACTTCATATCCAATAATTTTAATTAACATTTTTTCTTTTTTCTTTCTAGTTCAAAAGAAATAACTCCATTTGGGCTTTCATTTTCTATTTTTGTCCATTTCAATTTATGTATTTTAAGTAACAAGGATTTCTTTCATACCCGTATTTTCGTTCTATATTCTTATAAATATAAAAATATTCATTGTACATTTCTAATTTATGAAAAAATAACTTTTGAATTGTGTAATCTACAAGTAATTTTGTACTTTCAAATTGTGTAATGTAAAAGTTTTTTTTTACTTTTGGATGGTGTAATAAAAAAAGTTTATTTAGATTTCATATTATATAATTTAAAAGTTATTTTTTATTTTCAAATTATTAATTTATAAGTTATTTTTTTTTGCATGAAAAAAACTTTTGAAATTCATTATTTTAAAGTAATTTTTCTTTAAAAAAACATCCAAATTGGTAATTCAAAAGTATCTTTCACATTACATAATTTAGAAGCCATTTTTTTTCACACAAAAGAACTTATGATTTATACCATTTGAATGTATTTTTGAATCGAATAATTTAAAAGTCAATGTTGAGTATCAAAAGAACTTCCATCATAATACAACCTCTTCTAGTAATCATGAGAGTGTAGGAAAAAAAAATACTCAGTAACCATTAGAATGGATTCTAACTTTTTCCTAACAAAATATCATTGACATGCTTATTATGAGAGGATCCAAGGAGAGGGTGCTTGCACCCTTTTTGTTCTTCTTAATATTTATCTTTATTTATTATTTTTGTATTAACTTTTTTCAGAAACTAATTTCAGTAATATATTATGGAAACTGAATTTCTTATGCAAGAAAAAAAATTTCTGAAATTAATTTTTGTAATATATTAGACTATATAATGAAAATTATTTTTGATGGAATCTAAACAAAATTAGTGGTGCGGAGATGAAATGGAATAAATTATCTTGAAATATAAAAAAGAAAATGAGGGTATATAAAGTCAAACAGGTGGTATAAATATAATTGGACCAGTCTGTTAACTTTGGCAATACGGTCCCAAAGTTTGGGTCCAATCCTTCAGCACTGGAATTTTAGGTTTTTTTCTTTCATTACACTTAAATAGACCCAAAAAAATAAAAGAAAAATAGTCCTTGTTTGCGAGACCCGCCATTAGAAATTTCAGTTTTTTTTTTTCACTTTCATAAACATCTCTTCTTGTTACGGAATTAATTTTTCGAAATATAAAAAAATATTCTTGAAAACTCATTCCAAAATAAATAAATAAATGTCCAAGAATTTCATGTAGTGTTTGAAGAAACACCCAGAATTTAAAGGACACCCAGAAGTTGTCCCAAGGTTGAAAATAATGCACAAAATAATATTTATTATTATTATTTTGGGTAATTTTTATCTTGAAATAAATTATAAAATAAAAAATGTAATTAAAAATAATTATAAAATAAAATCAATTTATTTATGAAAGAATTTCATAAATAATTCAACATAATTCTAAATTTTTAATTATTATTTAAATTCTTCTTATTATTAAAGTTAAAACTAAATATCAACATGTGAGACTTAAAGGCAAGTTCCAAATGACCAAAGAAACTTTAATTATTACCAGTCAAGTTTTGTTGTCATATTATAATTATTATTATACTTATTAGTATGATTATAAATAATAATGTAATTAATAATATAAATATTTTTAATATTATTTATATATTTAATACAATTTATATTATTAATTTCATTAATATTATTATTATTTAAATAATAACATTATTAATTATTATAATAATGTTATTAATATTATTAAAAGTTATTAATATTAATAATGTTATTAAATAATATTAATATTATTAAATATTTTTGATATTATTAAATATTATTGATATTATTAAATAATATTGATATTATTAAATATTTTTAATATTATTAAATATTATTAAATATTATCGATATTATTAATAATAGTGGGAACACAGATGCTCCCGCACTTGTATACTCGTATTTGTTATTTTTATTTTTACTATTTTTATGTGTATTTATATTTATTTAAATAAAATATATATTTATGTGTATTTGAATATGCATTGAAGACACAAAGAGCATGAGAGCATATTATTGTTTGTGAAAGAAGAGAGATAAAGTAAGAAAAAGCGAAGAGAGAAAAACGGTGATAAAATCCCAAAAATTCAAAATCCAAATAGAAAAAAAGCAAAAATTTCAAAAATTGAAATATATTTCAAAAAATTAAATTAAAAAAATTGCTCTAGATTCAAAACTGCTTCTAATAACTGTTTTAATATGTTTTAGAAAAAATAGGAAATGACGCAATACCCATAATCTATGAAACATAGACACGGACACGACACCGATACGGATACAGAGATATGACTAAATTGAAAAATATAGGATATGGGACACGACACACACACACATATATATATATATTTATATATATATATATATATATAATATTAATATACTTCCTAATCTGAAAAAATTAAAAAAAAATATTTATAAAAAACTCTAACAAAAGATAAACATATTTAAATTATAATGTTTGAATTTTACATTTGTTCATCCTCATTGAAAAATACAACTTCTAATTATGGTCCATCAAGAGATAAATTAGCAATCTCAAGAATTCCATTTTCATCCAATGAAAAATCATCTCCTGCAATATCCCACAATTTAGTTTCCTCTTCTTTGTATTTTGAGGAATTTCTTGATAGAAGGCGAAGATTACTATGGATAAATACTAGATCCTCTACCCTTTTAGGTGTCATCTTATTTCTTTTTAGAGAATGTATGAAAGAGTATGTACTCCAATTTCTTTCACAACAAGAAGAAGAACATGGTTGTCCAAGTAGCTTAAGAGCTATCTTCTGAAGTGTTGGTGCATGAGTTCCACGAACAATCCACCATGATTTTGCATCCATTTTACTTCTATCCCTTAAAGAGTCAGCATCATCAAAATCTTCTCTTCCACCTGAAAAGTTTGCAAACTCTATATTTACCTGTGTCCTTATGTCTGCATCATCAAAGTATCTCATAAAACATTTTTTTTTCTTTCCTGAGTAATTTCGTGATCTTGATGTGGGGCAAGTCTTTTTGAATCTTCATCTAACCATTCACGACTATAATATGTACAAAATTAAAAATATATAAACATAAATCAATATAATATTATAAATTTATGATATTATAAATAATATGTACACAACAAAATATAATTATAAAATAATTTAACTATATAATGTATTACCTTGGATTTAAAGAATGAGCTAGACAATGAAGAGGTGTGCTACTTTTAGTCCAACGATCAATTAATATTAACTCCACTACCTTGAAAAATGATGAATATTCAACTTCTGTCTTCCTTTCATGTTGGTCTATGACTCTTTTCACATTTTCAATCATTGAATCCCATATTCCATATACCAAGTGAAGAGATGCCATATCCGTATCTGTTTTTCTAAGAACATCATAAATAGGGGCAGTAAAAGCAAGTATATAATCAACCTTCATCCACCAATTATCAGTCAACAAAGTTTCTTTCACAAATTGTGCACTATCCACATTATCCTTTTTGTAAAAAGACCATTCATCACTAATAACCATCTCTTAGAGTCCTTTTTTCAAACTTCTAAACCTTTTTAACATGACTATGGTTGAAGCAAATCTTGTTGGAGCAACAGAGAGCAACTTCAATGAGTTAAAATTATTGAACATTGATAATCTCATAGAGTGTCCCATAATAAAGTTTTTAACAAAGGTAACATCATCAACAATTTGTGAGATCCAAGAACATTGATGATAAATATCACTATTTTTATCAGTATTTTTTCTGCACAAATACTTTTAAATGCAAGATTCAAGGTGTGCACTACACAAGGAGTCCAATAGATTGAAGAAAATTCAGATTCTATGAGCATATCCGCTGCCTTACATACAACTGCATTATCAATTATTATTTGTACCACATTGTTGTGTCCAACCTCCATAATTACATCTCTCATGTGTTTAGCGATAAATTCTTTGTCCTTTATCTCACCAGACCAATCTATTGACTTTAAAAACATTGGTCCACTCTCAGTGATAGCCATGAAATTTATGAATGGTCTTCTTTGAGGATCACTCCACCCATCACTAACAATTGTTACATCTTTCTGATTCCACGAGTTTTGTATAGGTTGCAAAAGATTTTCTACATGACTTCTTTCCTTTGAAAGTAAAGGACCTCTCAATTTATTATATGTTGGCGGTACATATCCACTAAGATTAGAAGTATTGGCTGCATTAGAAAATGCACTTCTATAATAAGGACTTCTTGCTAAATGAAACGGTAGTCCTGAAGAATAAAACATTCTTGCAATTTCACAATCAAGAGTATCTCTCGCTTGAATATTGAAAGCAACTTGTAAAGAACCTTTGAATTTTGGGTTAACATCACTCCTAGTCTGATTTCCTTCATCAGATACAGGTGGTAGAGAGACCTTTTTTTTTGTTTCAAACCCTCTATTTTCAATTTTGCTTCATTGTCTAATTTTCTTAACTCAACAAGTTTTGACGCAGTCACATACGGATAACTTCTAACTCCTGCTCCCGTAAGTTTTAATAAATTGAATATAAAATTACACAAACTACATTGGATCATATTATTTTCGCCACCAGTTGTTTTTCTTAGCTTTGAAACATATTTGCACAAAGGTTTTGTTTCATCTTCTTGTTCGATAGCTTGATTAGGTATATTCCTCTTAATTTCCTAACAAAAATAAATTAAATATAATAAATTTACTTAAATATAAAAATCAAATAAATTCATCTAATAGATATAATTCATGAATAAAAAACAAAACATGTAGTAAATTAAAAATTAATAGTAGTATAATATACTAGATTTTTTAAAATAAACATTCTAACCGAGTTAGAGATTGAGTCGTCCAAGGTGGTGAATCTGAGGTGATCAGATAGACCAATCTCTGTCTTGAGACTAATTGTCTTGTTGAGCTTTAGCGATGAAAATCTAGTGGAAGTCTACCTCTCCGATGCTCAAGAGAAAGAGTGTAAGTAAGATATATGATTAATAACTAAATGTATTGAGTATTAAGTAAGTGAGAAATACTCCTTCATTATTGTATTTATAGACTTGTATTTATCATTAAGTGGTTATATCTACATAACCATAAATATTTATCATTAAGTGATTATATTTTTATAACCATAAATATTTATCATTAAGTGGTTATATTTAAATAACCATAAATATTTATCATTAAGTGGTTATATTTACATAATCATAATTATGTGATTATATTTAAATAAGCATAAATATTTATCATTAAGTGGTTATATTTACATAATCATAAATAATAATAAAAGGCTTCAATGACTTTATCGAAAATTCGGAGTTGGTTGATATCCCGTTGGTTGGCAGAAAGTTTATTTGGTATAAGCCCAACGGTTTGGTAAAGAGCAAAATTGACAAGGTGTTGGTCTCAAAGGAATGGTTGGAATATTGGCCAAATTGCCAGCAACTCGTGTTAAGCATATTAATCTCCGATCACGGTGCAGTTATACTTAGAGAGGTGTCTGTGGGTTGGGGTCTGAAACCTTTTAGGTGTTTGGACGTATGGCAAAGAGACAGTAGGTTCAAGGAGTTTGTGAGTTCATGTTGGTCTTCGTATGAGGTCGTTGGAAGTGGGTTATTTATTTTCAAAGAAAAATTGAAAAAGCTAAAAGTAGATCTAAAGTATGGAATAAAGAAGTCTTCGGAGACGTAAATCTTGCTAGCAAGGAAGTGCAAAAGAGGATTGATGTTTTAGACGCACGGGATGATGATCGTGGGTTAGTTGAGTCAGAAAGGGAAGAAAGAAAGGTTCTCCTTGCTGATCTTATTGAGGGTAAGTTTAAGCAGGAAGCGGTTATGTTTCAGAAAGCAAGGCAAAATTGGTTAAAACAGGGAGATATTAACACAAAGTTTTTTTCACTTGTCAGTTAAATGGAGAAGAGCAAGGAATCAGGTACATGGAATTTATGTTAACGACAAATGGTGCGATGATAAGAGTGTGATCAAGGACAAGGTCCAAGAGTTCTTTGATGTCAGGTTTGCTAAGAATGATGCTTGTCAGGTGTGTTTGGATAATGTTAGGTTCCGTTCCATTTCGGACTCTGACAATGATTTGCTGATTGGTGACTTTTCTGAAGAGGAGATTAGGGACGCGGTCTGGAGTTGTGACAACTCCAAGAGTCCTGGTCCTGTTGGCTTCAATTTTGGTTTCTTAAAATTTGGCTGGGATATTATAAAAAAAGACGTGATGGCGGCAGTGAAGGATTTTGCGGTTAACGGTCATTGGCCTAGAGGTACAAACGCTTTGTTTCTCTGCTTCATACCAAAAGTTGAAAATCCTCAGCAGCTCGGTGAGTTTAGACCTATTTCTTTAGTGGGTTGCATGTACAAAACCATTTCTAAAGCACTTTCCCTACGCTTGAAAAAGGTGATTGGTAAGGTTATAGATGTTAGACAATCGACTTTCCTTGAAGGAAGGGGTTTGCTGGACAACGTGCTTGTAGCTAATGAGGTTTTGGAGGAGTATAAAAGAAAGAGAAAGAGTTGTGTTGTTTTTAAGGTTGACTATGAGCGTATGACTCGGTCAGTTAAGAGTTTCTTTATTATATGCTTTGGAGGTTGGGTTTTTGTGATCTGTGGATTCGTTGGATTAAGGGTTGTTTAGAATCTGCGTCTGTTTCAGTCCTTGTGAATGGGTGCCCAACTAAGGAGTTTTTTCCAATGAAGGGTCTCCGTCAAGGTGATCCACTAGCTCCGTTTCTCTTTCTTCTTGTGGCAGAAGGGTTGGCCAAGGTATCAAGGATGGCTGAAGAAAAGAATTTGATTGATAGTTTGGAGGTTGGCAGGGATAGAGTGAAGGTTAATATGTTACAGTATGTTGACGATACCTTGTTTTTCTGTGAAGCTAACACCAAAAGCATTTTCAATATTAAGGCGATTTTGCAATGCTTTGAACTTGCCTCTAGGCTTAGGGTTAATTTTGTGAAAAGTAGGATTGGCGGAATGGGGTTGAGTCATGGTTCGCTTCGGAGTTTTGCAAATATCCTTAAGCGTGATGTAATGGGTTCTCCTTTTGTTTACTTGGGTTTGCCTGTTGGTGGGAGTCATAAGCGTAGTGACTTTTGGAATGGGGTGATTGAGAAGGTTAAGACTAGGCTTAGCAGGTGGAAAGGTAAGTGCTTGTCGTTCGCAGGGAGAGTGTGTTTGATCAAGTCCGTTCTTTCTTCCATCTCGTTATTCTTTATGTCACTGTTTAAATTGCCTTCCGGGGTGGCAGACAAGTTGGTCAGGATTCAAAGGGATTTTCTTTGGGGTTGGGGATCTGAAGGAAGGAAGATCGCTTGGACCTCCTGGGAGAAGGTTTGTAAACCTCGGGAACTTGGGGGCCTTGGTATCATTGATCTGAAGACTTTTAATGTGGCTTTGTTAGGCAAGTGGATATGGAGGTTGGGTTCGGATAAGGATGGTCTTTGGAAAGAGATTCTTGTCTCCAAATATGGTGGTTGGAGAAGTTTGAGAGAGGAAGAGAAAAGTAGTAGGTGCTCTCTTTGGTGGAAAGACTTAAAAAAGGTGTGGGTTTTGGAGGGGTGGGGTAGTAGTTTTGAAGAAGGGATTAGTTGGAAAGTTGGTGATGGAAATGATGTTCTTTTCTGAGAGGACTGCTGGCTAGGTCAAGATACGCTGAAGAGAGTATTTCCAAGACTGTTCTCCCTGTGTCCGATCAAAGATGCAAAGGTAGCTGAGATTGTGTCCTGGTCTGATGGCGTGTGGGTTTGGCATTTAGCATGGCGTAGATCTTTGTTTGAATGAGAGAAACCTTTGGTGGATCAGTTATATCAGGCTTTACTTGAGGTTAGGTTGGTCATGGGAGAAGCGGATAGGTGGGTTTGGAAGGCAGGGGGTCTTCAGACGTTTTCAGTTAGTTCTGCTTATTCTCTTCTTAGGAGGGATGGTGAGGTTGTTTTCTCCTCGACATACAGTAAGCTATGGAGCTGTAAAGTAGTACCTTCTGCTTTAGTCACTGCCTGGAGGGTGTTGGAGAATAAGATCGCTACTAGGGCCAATTTGGAAAGGCGAGGTGTGTTGGTTGGTAGCCCTTTGTGTTGTTTGTGTGGGAAGGAGGAAGAGTCTTACCGCCATTTGTTTTTCGATTGCAGATTTGCTTGGTGGGTTTGGTGCCTTTGCCTAGAGTGGTTGGGGGTGGCGTTTGTGTCCCATATTGATCCGGTGTTAAACTTTGCACAGTTTAGGATGTGTCAGTCTTCAAAGTCGGTTAATGAAGTGTGGCGCACAATTTGGGTTGGGGTGGTGGGTGAAATTTGGATCCACAGGAATTTTATTATCTTCAACAGGGGAGTGGCTGATGCGTCTGAACTGTGTGCACGGGTGCAAACAAAGGTTTGGTCTTGGATTAATACTAGATCTCGATTCGCTTCGTTTCCCTTTTTCTAGTTGGTGTATGGTACCTTTGGAGTGTATGAGAATGGTTGTTTGATGTAGTTTAAGTCTATGTCCGGTTAGTGATTGTGTTTGTTAGTTTGCGAATTTTAGCTAGTAGTTGGTTTGGTATCTCTTGTTTCCTTTGTATAAGGGTTTAACCACCCCTGAAGTGGCTCGCATTTATTAATTTATTATTGTCGATAAAAAAAACCATAAATAATTATCATGAAGTGGTTATATCTACATAACCATAAATACTTATCATTAAGGGGTTATATTTACATAATCATAATAATTAAGTCATTATATTTAAATAAACATAAATATTTATCATTAATTAATTAAGTAATTATATTTACATAATCATAAAAATATTTATCATAATAACTATCAAAATATTTATCATTAATTGATTATATTTACATAATCATACAAATATTTATTTTTAAGTGTTTATATTTATATAATCATAAAAAATATTTATGATTAAGTATAATCCTAAAAATAATTATTTGATTATATTTATATTATCATATAAATATTTATAATAAGTAGTAATTAATAACTAGTTATATTTATTTAAAGTTATTTAAAGTATTATAATTAAATATAAAATATTGTGATTTAAAATATTTTTTTTTAAAGTTAAAATTGAATCTTATAATATTAATATTTAATAAAATATTACTGTTTAAAAATTAATTTAAATTATAAAATGTAATTTAATGGCAAGTCCAAAGCCAGCACCGTGTGAATGTCACTATTGAAATAAATAAAGGAAAAGCAGCAAACACATGTCATGTATGTCATGCCAGTAATAAATTAATGAATCCCACTTTCCCTTTTAAAAAAAAATTCCTAACTCTTCATCTTCTTCTTTCTTTCATAAGAACTTCACAGTCTTCTTCGTCACTTCTTCATCTTCTCCGTTCTCCTTTGCATTTTCCGCGCATTTAAAAGTATCCACCGCGTGTCCATAATCTAGGCTGTGTCCGGCCTAGCTCAATGCATTCGACACACGGTGTGTCTTAACGAAGTTCTTTTTCAATTATACCTTAACATAATTTAAAAATAAATAAAATTAACATATTGAATAGTAAATTGGAAGCAAAACATATAATTTTTAGTGGAACATCTAGATTTACATATTCTTCTTTTGAACATGTTTTTACTAAAATAAAAACAGGTTGTCGTAGTCCTATAAGATTAGATGATAGTCTTTAGAGAAAAATATATGTAATTTCTTAAAAAATTTAAAAGGTTGAGAATATAATTAGAAATTATAAAACTAATTAATTGGTCATGTAAACAAAGAATTAGAGTTAAAGGGGATTAATAATGTATTTTGGCTAAATAATTTTATTAAATATCTATTCCGTGGTTGTAACCGTGCTTGTTTTTAAAAAAACAAAACAGAACATGTGCCCCTGTCACGACACCATTCTTTTTCTTCCATTTCTTTCTCTCTCCATCTCTCTCTTCTATATTCTCTCTTAATATCTCACTCCATACCTCATCTATTTTAGAATCTGATTGGACCATGTTGTAGCTGGCGAGTTAAGGAACATTTCTACCCCATCAAATTTTTAAACAGAGTAAGTTTATTTTTGCTCTAAAGTTTCTTTGTTCTCTATTTTTCCTTAGGATTTAGTCATCAATCTTGGTGGGGTCAGTTGAGAAGTTTAATCCTCTCAACTTATTCTACTATATACTGCATTTTTGTTCTGTTTGGATAACTTGCTTTAGGCCCGTAAATCTTGAAGCTTATCCAGACGGTGGGAAATAAAATTCTAGAAGTTGTTTGGAAAGCAAGTAATTGAGGTAAGGGAAGCTAAATTTAATAGTACCTTAGGCTAACAATTGAGGTAAGGGAAACAATTGTTTATATATTGTGTGTTTGTTTATATATTATTTAAACTTTATAAATATTATATTTTGATAGTTTGAAAGTTAAATATTGTTTTGATGTTGGAAAAGTTCTTGAATGGTATAAATTTTTAAAATGTTATGATTGAATGATGTGTATTATATATGAATGATGAAAATTGTATGAAATTGATGTCATACATTAGGAATAATGTATGAGTTGTTATTTGATGGTACATTAAGTATGAAAATCCTATGTTTAACGGAGATCCTATGACTTCAATGATGATCTAAGTCATGTAGACTAAGATATCAGGTGGTGAGAAGCTGAAAGGGAGTTCATACACACCGGGTCCCATTGTAGACACTCGGTATTGGATGTTTGAACTTACCCTGATCCTTTATTGGATTCGCTGGTAATCTTTGGATCAGGTGTTAGTATCTGGTAGGGGCATACTTAATGAGTCTTCGGAAGACGAAGTGGGATTGAAATGAAATCCAGTGATTATGATTGAAAATAGATCCATGTGTGGTCTATACGAATGATGAAATTTGTATTGAAGTTTTACATGAAATCATTTAAAGAAATGTTTATAAATTATTAGTCTAAATTGGTTATATTTCCATGAATTATGTTATCGATTTTCTTTACACTAGCTTACCCTTACTTTTCGTGTTGTGTTTTAACTGCGATGATTGTACTATGTACACGAGCAGATGACCATACAGGTGCAGGAGAGCCTTAGAGGTTTCAGAGTTTTATTTTGAGCTATGGATATGTAAATATTTGTATTTCTATAAATCCTAATCATGTATTAGGAATGTTTTGAAAAACTCCAAGTTTGTATAGAAACGGGTATAACTTTTATTGTAATAGTTATATGTAAATTATTGAGTGTTACAGTGGTGTCTTATTACATAAGAGTTTTCAAACCATATATTTGATCACAAAACGATTAAAAAAATAAAAAATGTATTGTAACGAATATAAATTATTTTAAAAATTTAAATAAATTACACATATTTGTTTTTTCAATATCTCATCTATTATAGTATATATTGATATTTTTCCTTTTTTTTTTACTTTATTTCTCTCTTCTTTCTACTCATATATGCACCCTTTGAGGCTATATTTGGATTTAAAAGGTTAGAAAGTACATTTCAGAATTTCTATATAAAATAACAAATTTTATTCCGTCAAACAAACAAAGAAAAAAATTGCTGCTTTCAGAATATGAAAAAAAAATATATTATCAAACGAATTTAATTTTAAGATAGACTTAACAATGAAATTTTCAAAGACCTCGAGTTCTTGTAACAGTAGCTAGTAACAAAGTGTCCTAACTCCACCTTATTTTCGTTGTAGAAAATGAAAGTGTAAAGATTTTATTTGATTACACTTTTTTTCATTTTAATATTATTATTAATATTATTTAGGAATTTTATTATTTTATATTTTAAAAAATTCTAAAATTATCCATTACAAATTCTACAATCTAGAATACAAATTTGTATTTTGGATTGTGTAATCTAGAATATTGTATAATCTGAAACACAAATTTTTACTCATATCTCATGAGAATAATATTGTAAGACCATTTACCTAATTCATCTAAATAAAATAAATTAAACTTATTCAAAATTTATATTTAAAAAATTATTTTTCATTACCTTTTGAAAAAAGTATTTTTTATGCAGGCTAGTCTTCAGGCTCACCGACCAACCATTATCGGAGCTAGCCAATAAAATCAGTTCGCATATTTTACGCAAGGTGGGACAACCTGCATTGCCATCCATAGTAATTTAACATATCTTCAAACGAGATAAATTCAATTTTTCCTTAAGTTATCAATTTTTAAATATTTTATCATATTAATTTTTTATCACATTTTTGCCATGATTTGTTTTTTCATTTTTAGGTATGTTATCACCATATTAATAATAAAATTGTATCATCTTATACAAATTGTGTTATTGATTAATATAACTACAAGAAAATCATTAAACAAAAATTAATTTTAGAGACAAAAAAAATTAATTACTATATTGACTAAATTAAATACTATTTTATATATATAAATTATTGGTATCTAAAGTAGTTTTTATTATTAATAAAAACAATTATAAACTAGTTTCTAAATTGAGAAGCCTTCCAAGTTGTCGAGGAGATCTCCTACACAATCTCGGTTGTTATTTTTTGATATCGAGACCAAGACTATCCCTCCTTTGCTCAGGAGGAACTTAAAGTTTACAAAGGGCCTTAATTATGTAACTTCTTTCGAGAAGGAGGTCGTTGCCTTGACCTTGTTGAATGAGTTGGTCTAGGTTTACTTGGAGATGCAAAGTTGGACTTTAGTGCTAACAAAGGTTATTGGTGTTGAGGCATCCAAAATATCTTTCGCTAAGGTTGAAAAACTAAAGTGCGAGCACCTTGAGTCAACTAACTTGTTGAAGGAAACTTTGGAAGCTAACTCCAACTTGGAAGAGAGGCTCAAATTGTTGAAGTTGACCAGGAAGCTAATGTCAAGAAGGTGAGGTCGTGGAGGGCTCAGTGTATGTTCTTGGAACAAAAGTGTACTTCCTTGGAGCAAAGTGAAAACAAAATGGATGCCAAAATGAAAAAGCTCGAGTTGAGTTTGATTGAAATGACTCTGGCTCATGAGGAAGTTGTTTCAGGGAAATAGAATGTCGAGGTCAAGCTTCGGAAATTCCAGAAGTATGTTCTTGGAGCTCGTGGTGAAGGCTTTAGCCAAGCTATTTTGCAAACAACCTTTTTTTTACAGAATTGCTATTGAGGAGGGCAAGTTTTATATTCTATACTTGATTTTTTGTAAGTGACAACCAAGACATATGGCTTGTATTTTAATTAATAAATGAAGTTTCATTTCCCCAAAATTTTGCCTATGTTATTTGTTCTTATTTGCTACTTGGTGCTTTGTTTTTTTTACCTCTCAGTTTAGGTAAATGAGAAGGGATCCCTCGATTGTGAATATTCTTTGGTCGATAGCTTATTCGGGAGGGATCAATGTGTTTTGACCATGGCCAACTTAGTATTAGAAAGAATGACTTTAAACTAGAGGGGGTGAATGGTATAAAGAGGGTTTTCACAAACTTTTAAGTCAAGAATGAAATTACTTCGAGAAACACTTGAATCAGAATTTAGTTTGCTAAAACACAAAGCAAATAAGCACAACACCAGAAAAACAATTGGTTGTTTCGCAGAAACAATCGGTTGTTTATACCAGTTCACAAATATTAAAACTGAATTTAAAGAGATTAAGGATAGAGAGAATGCACACAAAGGTTTATACTGGTTCACTCTAAACCCAGAGCTACATCTAGTCTTCCCAGAAACCACTGGGGAATCCACTAAGCAATCAACCCTAGATTACTTACAACACAACCAAAGAAGTGACCTTGATCCCCTCAAGACACACACTCCCTTTGGTCCAACACAACAACACTAAGAATGTTGATCTTGATCCCCTCAAGAACACACAACACTTCTCAGCAATACACAGAGTTTCTTTCAACAGATACAAAGGATTACACTTGTTACAGAACAAATCTGAAATCAATACAAAATGAAAATCCTATCTCACACTCTTTGATCAATGCAATCTCTAAGCAATTCTCAACTTTTCAAAATCTCAATCTCTTGAAAAACTCAAATCTGTTTTTCTGTATATAATCAAAGTTGTTGTTTGTTATCAAATCTTAACAAACTATTCATTGCATTTAAAGATTGGTCAAATCATTAAAAACTGGAGCGTAAATAGTTATAAAATCATTTAATGCTCAGTCAAAGCACAAAACAGTTTTCTGTTATGGTCCCAAAACAAACAATCGGTTGTTTCCATGAATCAATCGGTTGTTTTGGTTTGACAGCAAGTCAACCATTGAAAACAATTTTTAAACTTTCTAAAAACACCTAAGTATAAAATAATCGGTTGTATCGACAAAACAACAGTTGTTTTTCACTTAGTTTGAAAAACACTTTTCTTTTAAAAGGATTGAGAATGCTTATACATGAAATCTACCTCAGATCCGATCTAAAAGACAACTTAGCAACAACAAGCACATCCAACCTTTCATCAACCTTCAAATGGTTTGGATTCTTCAAAGCTTGAACACACTTGGTTCAACACTTAGTTGTCGGCATGAACAACTTTGGAACGTCTTTGGCCAAAATAAATTTGATTAGAAAATGGTAATTTTATTAAGTGCCTCATTAAAACCTTTTCGGCTAAAACACTTCCAAGGAACAAAAGGTTGAATGAGGAAAGAGTACATATTGATACTTACATCATTTTGTTACAAAGCTAACTAAAATAAAATTTTAAATGGTTTGTGTGCCAGGTCTTTTGTATTGTTTTCTTGATAGGTGTTGGTGTTGGTAGGATCCCATTTTGGCTTCACTTTGAATCTGAAATGGTCCCTCCCAGTTGGTTGAGAATTTTTCCTTGGTTTTCTTTTCTTCACTTTGCATTCTCTACACAAGATCTCTTTGGTCGAAAGTTCTCAATTTCACCTTGGAGTTTTATCTTTTGGATGCTCTAATTTTGCAGACCTCGTCTATGATTTAAGCTTTTACTCATACCTCACTGGGTAGGTGTAGGTTGGCGATGAGACTTGCAGTAGTTATACTTCAATTGGAATCATGACATCAACATTGTATACAATACTGTATAAGGTCTCAAGGGTAGTGATAAGTGTCATATTTCAGTAATATTTCATACTAAAATACAGACACCTATGGATATTAATTGATAAAATAACTGTAATATTACCCATAGTTTATGAATTTAAACCTTTTTACATATTTTGTGATTATAAGTTGAATAAGAAGAGTTTATTCCCAAATTTGTGTTCATTTCAGGATTCTAGGGAAGAATGGAGATGAAATGGAAAAAGGAGAATAGACAAAGATATAAAAGGAAAGTTGGAAAGCTCAAGCACTCGCCCAAGCCAGAATCTCCTAGAGGATTTCACCCAAGCGAGCCCAATCTTGCCCAAGCAAGATTACTCCAGAGACGTTGGGCTTGTTTTCGTCAAACTTGTCCAGGCGAGAAGTCACTTAACCCAAGCCCAACTAGGTTAAATATGAGACATGAAGCACAATCCTAGACATCAATTGGGAGAATAGGAGGCGATAAAAAACCCCAGAGGAGGCATCTGTCAAGGAGAAACATCTTGGATCTTCTTTTCCTGCTTTCCATGCTTGTAATGGCCAACATGAGTGTCTAATTCTACCCTATGAAATTGGGAGTAATCTGTTCAAACTCTTATGAATTGAGGTGATATTTAAATATAATATTTTGTTGTTGATTGATGATTAGTATTGTCATTTTATTTGTAATGCTTGTTTACCATGATCAAGATCCTTAGATTTGACTGGAAAGTATTTCTAGGTTTCTGACCCAAATGATAATGCTTAACTAATTTGAAAGCTAGGAATAGATTTGAAATATTAATTGCTATCAACATCTAATCGTAATGGCAAGGAGTTTTTATAAATATGCAAGGAATCAATTTTTAGGAGACTCTCTTAATAATTGTATATGCAAGGAATCAATATAAATGAATTTTATATGGGCATCAACATCAATAATTTATTCCAAATGTTATTTGCTACTTCATCATTCATCATCATTTATTCCAAATGTTAATCTGCCCAGTCCACAGGCTCTAACCCCACCTTCCTGGCTTCAAAACTACATAACGGGATCCTAAGCCAATCATTCGACCACTGCCCAAGACCGGCCGAATGGAACTAGGTATCCTATGCATCATTTTCTTTCTAATTCATGATTTTCTTCTACACATAGTGCATATCTTGCTAACATCACAACCACCAAAGAACCTTACACTTATGCTCAAGCTATTCTTGATCCAGATTGGCAAAAAGCAATGGACAAAGAGTTTTTTGCCTTGCAGCTAAATCAAACGTGGACCTTGACACTGTTACTTGTCTGACAGAAACCCATCGGATGCAAATGGGTCTATAAAATAAGGTACAAATCAGATGGCAGTGTCGACAGATATAAGGCGTGCCTTGGTACATTCAGATTGAAGGTGTCGACTATTGTGAAACTTTTTCACCAACAGCGAAATTAACAACTTTGAGGTGTCTCCTCACCATTGCAGTAGCCAGAAATTGGTTTATTCACCAGCTATATGTGCAAAATGCCTTCTTACATGGCAAATTGCATGAATTATTTACATGGACTTGGCACCCGGGCATCATCCACAGGGGAGAACATTGTATGTCGACTCAACAAATCCCTTTATGGTCTCAAACAGACATCCCAGACATGGTTTTCAACATTTTCTCATGTCATTAAATCTGCAAGATTTCAACAGTCCAAGACGGACTACTCATCATTTACTGCCCTTTTGATTTATGTGGACGATATTCTTTTGATATGAAATGATTTGACAGAAATTCAGCGTGTTAAAGACTGAGACTGTATATTACAACAATTTCGCATTAAAGATCTTGGAGACTTAAAATATTTTATAGAGATTGAATTTTCCCGTTCCAAAGCTAGTATTTACATGTCACAAAGAAAATATAGGGTTTTTGACCATGATGAGGTTATTTCTTTTGCTTTTTACCAAAATGGGGTCCGTTTAAAAAAGATTACAAATTTAGGCAAGTCATGCCAATTCAGCACGACTTCATATGCACAAATCGTCCCAATTAGACACAACTCTGCCATGTCATACTGAAGTCGTGCCAACTTGGCACGACTTCTGCCTTGTCATACTGAAATCGTGCCAACTTGACACGACTTCTGCCATGTCATAATTTTTTATTTTTTTATTTAATTTTATTGTTTATATATTGAGCCACAAATGTCGCTATTTAAAAGGCCCCAATATACAATCTGCACAATATTTTAAAGGCTTACGAGGTCCAATTTAATCCAGTTCGAAATCAGGATTATTGGTCTACTTACACGGGACCAAATTTCTTACCTGACCTCATCATGCGTCGACATCAATCAGGAAGACCTAACACCCAACACATTCGTAATGAAATGGATGATTCAATTCCAAATAAGCCAAAAAAATGTTCATATTGTAGAACGGAATGTCACAATAGAAGCAATTGTCCGCACATACAAGCTTAATAATAAAATTCAACTCAAGTTTGATTATTAATTTTCTCATTTTCTTTATCTATGTATTTATTCATTCATAACACTCTTAGAACATTCATTTTATTTATCTATGTATTTATTCATTCTATTAAAACAGGATCCATACACGATTATCCAATTTTTTGTTCCTTAAAACTAACCCTCTTAGAAAATTATGTATCAAACTAATTTTTAACATTATATAACTTACTACCAATATATAAACAATAAAAATAAAAGAAATAAAAAATATGACGTGCAGAAGTTGTGCCAAGTTGGCACGACTTCAATATGATAAGGCAGAAGTCATGCCGAGTTGGCACGACTTCATTATGACATGGCAAAGTCATGTCTAGTTGGGAAGATTTGTGCATATGAAGTCGTGCTGAATTGGCACGACTTGCCTAAATTTGTAATTTTTTTTAAACGGACCCCATTTTGGTAAAAAGCAAAAAAAATAACCCCATGATGGTAAAAAATCCGAAAATATGTGTTTCATATTTTTCAGGATACTGGACTCACAGGTGCTCGTTTAGAAAAATTTCCATGGAGAAATACCTAAAACTCACATCAGACGATGGAAAGTTATTAAGGATCCAGTCAAATACATGCGACTTGTGGGACCACTAATATACCTAACGGTTACTCGGCCTGATATAGTATTTTTGGTTCGGACCCTAAGTCAATATACACAGACTCCACAAAAACCTCATCGGGATGCCGCAATTTGAGTCCTAAAGTACATCAAAGGATCACCGGGACAAGAATTGCTATTGCCATCCGAGAACAATCTGACATTTGATAGCTTATTGCGGCTCAGACTGGGAGGTTGTCAGAAAATTCGCTGGGTATTGCATTTTTCTTGGTTCTTCTATTATCTCATGGAAGTAAAAAAAAAAAAGACAAATGTATCAAGATCATTGCGAAAGCAGAATACCGCGCGATGGACAATACTTGTTTGGAGATAGTTTAGTTGCGATATCTTTTGCAGTACTTAAAGGTGTCATGTAACTTGTCAACTCAACTTTTCTGTGACAATCAAACAGCATTGCATATAGCAGTAAACCCAGTATTTCATGAATGCACAAAACACATTGAGATAGACTGCCACGTTGTGCGAGAAAAGTTACAAGTCGGGATAATCAGTCATTCATCTGTACCGACACAATATCAACTCGCATATATTTTTACGAAGGCACTAGGCAAAGAACATTTTTTGACGCTACGACACAAATTGGGGGTCATGATCTTCACCTACCAACTTGAAGGGAATATTAAGTAAATAATAATTATCAAATTATACATAATTATTGTATGCAACTATAGTACATTATTGTACTATATTGTATGCAATTATATGCAATTAATTTAATAATGATAAAATTCCATGATTAATGGATCCTACATAATTAGCTTGTGATCTGGAGAGAGAAAGTCTCCATACACTTGTATATATTATATATTATATTTTACTGTATATGGAGTTATGTAAATATAGAAAGAGAATAAAGAGATCTTCATTCTTTCTTATCATCTTCTTATATAATTTTCTTATAAAAGTTCAATTAAGTTTAAAGTTTGCTTAATATGATAGTTATTTAAAAGTTCAATTAAGTTTAAAGTTTGCTTAATATGATAGTTATTTAAAGTTTATTTGAGTAAAAAATTGTTAATATTTATTATATCTTATGTTATTTTAGAATATTTATAAATATCTAGTCTTACATGTATAAGTTAACTTGTCTCATGATAAATGTGTATTAAATATCTCATATCAATTAATAATAAATTAAATTGTGATATATAAATAAATGTAAATATTTTTGTATAAACTAATTGAGTTAAATTTAGATTTTATTTCTTAAAAAAAAATTAAAAGTAAAATAACTACTACAAACTCTCACATTTCATCCCATAAACCAACACCATACAGAGGACTGTTACCATAATTAATAGATAACTATGTTTCTTCAAATTGAGTATGAAAAGTATTTACCAGATATGGTAGATAAACATTGTGCACAACGTCTCAAACTTCTAAGCATTATGATCCGTAAGAATTAACTAAAAAGTATATAAACATTTAAATATATACTTTTTGTATTTGTACACACGGATATAGTCTAAATAATATCTGGAGCTAGTTATAACAATTGTTTTTTATTTTTTGTCACTCTTTTTTTGTTATTCTCATATTCTTTTCTTCGTGTTCTTGTATTTCTCAGTTCTTCTTGTACTCGCTCTTTGGTGTTAGATTGAAAGTTAACCTACAAAGAGTTCTTTGACGATTAAGTAACTACTTTGTATTAAGAGTGTGTGATGTATTTGATAAAAACGTACCTAACTCTGGATAACAAGACTTATTTATAGTGTACTATTTCATTCATGAAATGTACTTGATATCTTTAATAAAATAATATTAATTTATTTATCTTATAATTTCTGGATTTCTCGAAATATTGTTCGAATTTATAAGAATGTTAAACTCGATCGATACATATTAGTTATATTACAATTAATGGAGGTTAATGATAAAACCTAGCTTTCAAATGAATCAAGATTTCATCGTAGAAATCAATTCGTTGTTGTTATTGGCTTTTCCTAGCCGACTTTGATGAACCAATTGGTTGACTTAATTGGTTGACTGTGTGGTTGTTAATTTTTTATCACCAAACTGTTGACTGTTTGGTGTTTAATAATTGAAGAGCATGTGGACGTACACCAAGCAATTATGACATGAAAAAAATTACAATTCAAAAAATGGATATTATAATTATTATCATTATTTATGATATTATTGTGTGTGATTTGGCAGGTTCTTGGATGCACTGTGGATACCATTTGACAACATCGATTTTGGCACCAACTCTTCTGAGTATTCCTTATGCATTCACACTGCTTTTTCTGTAAAACTACTCAGAGGTTCTCTTATATATGCATATATATGGTGTTATATATTATGCTCTCAATCACTCTATTCTTTGATTAAGATCTTCTTCACTCATAAGAGAGGATAGGAACTCTGTTTCCAGATGAAAAATCTGAGAACCCAAATGGTGTTCAAGAGCTTCACCACCAAAATGATGTTGATGCAGGAGCTCTCTTTGTCCTCAAGTCTGAAGGTTTTATCTTATATTATGTATCTCCTTCTTCTGTGCTTCGTCTTTTGCGGAAAAACTCTTTAGAAACCGAATGATATTATTATTATTATTATTATTGTTGTTGTTGTTGATATTATTTATTTTGTGTGATTTTGCAGGTTCTTGGATGCATTGTGGATACCATTTGACAACATCGATTGTGGCACCACCTCTTTTGAGTCTTCCTTATGCATTTACCTTCCTTGGATGGACGGCTGGGATCTTAAGCTTGGTGATTGGAGCATTGGTGACCTTCTATTCATATAATTTAATATCTAGGGTTCTTGAACACTACGCCCAAAATGGTAAACGTCAGCTACGTTTCAGAGACATGGCTCGTGATATTTTAGGTACCTCATTTCCTACTCAATCGCCTCTTGAATCTTTCTTTGTCACTATAATTTGTAAACCTAAGGATGTGAGATTAAGTGTGACATGTGGGTTTTGTTTAAGGTTTAGTATATTAAAGAAAAAATAGGATTTCACATGAGGTTAATTTCATGAGTGTGATTGATTTGGTTATTTAAACTTAAATGTATATTACATCTATCCTTTTAAGAAAGTACCACAATTTATTCAATGAAAGATTTTGTTACTAAATTTTGTAGACATTAAGTTAATTAAGTTAATAGTAACTTTTGCAATAAAATGCTATAATTTTATTTTGTAAGTACAAGAATGACTAAAAAAAAGTTTATTATGATATTGGTAATTCATACTTTGAGAGCATGACTTTGTGTGAAAAAGTTGGATCAATGAAATGATTTTAGTGTGGTGAAATTTGAAGTTAAAAGTCATATCATGGTATAACTATTTTGGTTAAAAAATTACACAAAAATTGTGACTTTAGTGTTAAATGAAAACAAATGACATTGTGCATAAATTACACAACTTTAGTATTAAAAAAATCAAATTTTTTGAAATTAATTATATTATGATACAATTTTATTTTTTATTATAATTTAATTTAAAATATTAAAAAAATAATAATAAATTGAAGGATATATATTTATATATATAATTACTAAAGGAAAAAAAATTAAAAAAACACTTTTATTGAACAATAAATTTTTAAAACATTATCAGATAATTATTCTAGTTTGTGCATAAAAATGGTTTTTTAATCATCTAAAGTGTTAATGAGTATGTTTGTTTCTATGAAACTATAGTTAAAAGTATGTAGAACGCTTATAGGCTTTTTTTTTCTCTTATAATTCTTCAAGCTGTCTTTGGTTTCCGCACTCCGTCAAATTTCTTCCTACATCCTAAAATTTTTTCCTACACCTCATCATTTAGACAAAATTACTAAAATGCCCCTCTAATTCACTATCATCCGAAAAGTTGTATACTCTTGAAAATTTATTTTGGAAAACACATTCCAAAAAAGTTATTCCAGAAAACACATTCTAGAACATATATAATACATTCTGGAAAGTTTATTCCAAAAATTTTGTTCTCGAAAACATTTTCCAGGAATATAATTCATGAACTCGGGAAAATATGTCTTGGAAACATTCCAAAAAAAGTAACCCAAACACTCTTTTCTGAAATTGATGGGGTGCAGGAAGAATTTTTATAGGGTGCATTAAGAAACACTCTTCTTTCTTTTACTAATGTAAATATAATCTTGACAGGTCCAAGATGGGGTCGTTATTTTGTTGGTCCAATTCAGTTCGCAGTTTGTTTTGGTGCTGTAGTGGCTTGCACTCTTTTAGGAGGACAATGCATGAAGGTTATCATCAACTATTTATCCCACTTATTTATCTATCAAATAAAAAACTATATTTTTATATATTATAAACTATGTGCATGCATTTTTCTGTAATTTTCAAATCATTGGTTCTTTAATCAAAGATGACTCCCTATTCTATATGCAGGCAATTTACTTGTTGTCAAATCCAAACGGGACCATGAAGCTTTACGAGTTTGTAATCATATTTGGATGCTTCATGCTAATTTTGGCTCAGCTTCCAGCTTTCCACTCATTGAGGCACATTAATCTAGTGTCATTGATTCTCTGCTTGGCATATAGTGGTTGTGCTACTCTTGGTTCCACTTACATTGGTAATTTTTTAAACTAATTTTTTTTCTTATCGGAAATTCCACGTCAACTAGAGATAAAGTCAATTCATAATATATATATACAAATCTCATCTTACAAGTCGATTTTGTAAAGTTCATATAAACTTAAAGTATTACATCTTAAGATGATATCAGAACCATTTAAAGTCTTTCATAATCCCAAGTCGACTAGAAATAATACCAATTCATAATATTTTAGTAAATGCAGAACTCATTAGTTTAGTTAGGGTTAAAATTCATTTCTTAAGACTTCTTTTGGTAATTTAGCATTTTTCACTTTATGCTTTGGCAATTGAATTGAAACTTTTGGTTTTGAATTTACAATGTTGTTACAGGAGAGTCATCCAAAGGACCAGAAAAAGACTACTCTTTGAAAGGTGATACTAAGAATCGCTTATTTGGAATCTTCAATGCAATTGTCATCATTGCCACGACTTATGGAAATGGAATCATTCCAGAAATTCAGGTCCATCATAATAACTAATCTTGTCATTAAAAACAACCTTATTGTGCTTAATTGCATTTCTTCTGTGGTTGTAGGCAACACTAACACCACCAGTAAAAGGGAAGATGTTCAAGGCACTATGTGTTTGTTATTTTGCACTTATTGTCACTTTTTTTAGTGTATCTGTATCTGGTTATTGGGCATTTGGCAACAAATCTGAAGGCCTCATATTAAGCAATTTTGTGGACAATGGGAACCCTCTGGTGCCCACATGGTTCATTTACATGACCAACATTTTCACTATAACACAATTATCAGCCGTTGGTGTGGTATGTCATATACTAATTATTGCTCATTTGATCTATTAAAGCATGCATAATTAAATTTTACCTCATGTTCAAACAATAACATTAAATATGCCAACACATTTTTACTCTTGTTTATGATTCTTTATATAAGAAACAAATAACAGTACTTTTAACACCATCATTTGTTTTTTATGAAAATAACTTAAAAGAGTTTCATCTTAAGCAAAATAATCATTGAATTTGAATGTAGGTTTATTTGCAACCAACAAATGAAGTGTTGGAGCAAACATTTGGAGATCCAAAAAGCCCTGAGTTTTCCAAACGCAATGTAATCCCTAGAGTGATTTCTCGATCACTAGCTATTACTCTTTCAACCATTATAGCAGCCATGCTTCCATTTTTTGGAGACATAAATTCTCTTATTGGAGCTTTTGGCTTTATCCCTCTTGATTTCATTCTGCCAGTGATTTTCTACAATTTCACATTTAAGCCATCTAAGCGAAGCTCTATTTACTGGTTGAATGTAACTATTGTTGTGGCTTTCTCTGCATTGGGAGCAATAGCAGCAGTTGCAGCAGTTAGACAAATAGTTCTTGATGCCAAAAGTTATAGATTATTTGCTAATGTATGATTTGGTTGTTCATACATCGAACTATCTAATGAAATCTGGTGGTACAATTCATATATCTTGGTGTTATTTTAAAGGTGCAATATTTAGACGAAGATAAATAATTGAGAATTGAACTCGTGTTTTTATTTTTCTTCTTTGCTTTGCTTTGTGTACTATATTCAAAGGTATTTTATACATTGAAAATAACTTTTAGAATTCTACAACAATGTTCTCTAACATTTACAAAATATAAATAATATCGTTAATAGTATTACTAGATACTCTTAAGAAATATTCTATATGCATTTAATCTTCTAAAACTTGTAACTACTTTATTCGACAATTTCCTTACCATTAGTAGTCTCTAAATTTTCAAACTAATTATTTACACTTTAAGAAAACATGTAAGGTGTGATGGTTTTAATACGACAATTATTAAAAACTGCTATAATTATCCATATAATACGACAATTTAATATGTGACACATTTTTACTTCAAAATATGTCATTTAGAATTGTCATTTTATGAAGTAGACCACTCTCCGCATTTTTGTTCCCTCCATAATATTCATATTTTTTCCAAAATAGATTTCCTCATTCGTTCCACAACATTATTTTTTCCCAAAAATATTTTTTCTTCATTCCCTCCACAACATTCTCTTTTTCTCAAAAAATAATTTTATTCTCATTCCCTCCACAACATTCCTCATTCTCCCAAAAATATATTTTCCCTAAAACATTGTATTTTTGCAAATCTCATTTCTTTGACCCCTCTGGAAACCCTCTCATTTGGAAACACATACCCCTCACTTTATAATTGTCCACCCTTCTTATAAAAATCTTAACCTAACTCTTATCACTCTCATATCCCACACCACACGCATCCACACCAACATGCAACAAAGTCAAACAGGTGGTATATAAATATAAAGTGAATCAATTCATGATTATTTATTATACTGTATGATTTTTAATAATAATATAAATATTATTAATATTATTCATATATTTAATATAATTTATATTATTAATTATTATAATATTAATATTAATATTATCAATATTATTAAATATTTTTAATATTACTAATATAATTAAATATTTTTAATATTACTAATATTATTAAATATTATTAATAGTATTAATATTATTAATACTAGTAGGAACACAAGCATTTTTACTATATTTTTATTATTATTATGTTTATTTATATTTATTTAAATAAAATATAAATTTATGTGTATTTATATGTATGAGAGATATAGAGAGCTTGAGAGCATGCTATTGAATTTCCAAACACTTGTGAAAAAAGAGAGATAAAGTAACAAAAAGCGAAGAGAGTAGAATGGTGGTAAAATACAAAATTGTAAAACAACAAAAATGGAAGAAATTGAGATATATTACAGAAAATTATATTAAAAAAAACTATTCTATATTCAAAACTACTTCGAATAACTATTTTAATATGTTTTAAAAAAAATAGAAAATGACGCACTGATCATAATAGTAATAAAATTAAATATTAATATCTATACCTATATATATATTATATATATAAAGGGGATATATATATAAAGGGGATTCTCCTCTTAACTGCTCTTAATTTTTTTTTTCCTATTTTATCCTTATATTAATATTTAATTTTATTATTGTATTATGATCATTGTGTCATTTCTTATTCCCCTCTTAACTGTTCTTAATTTTTTTTCCATTTTATCCTTACTTAATAATTGATTGTATTAATTTATTTTGGTTATTTGGACATTTTATAATTTCAAAAATTAATAAAATAATTTTTTAATTTATTTTATTTGTTATTATTTAACTGGAGAGTGGAGAGAATGGAGAGAGTGGAGAGATTGATTAGTTACTTTCTCTATTAAAGATCTTCTTCTCTATTAAATAATGTAATATTTTGTGGACCACTTTAGCCGGAGAGTGAAAATTTGGTACGTTACTTTTTCTGATTTAAACTGATATTTTTTTTATTAAAATTGATTTAAGAAAGAGATTTTATGATTCTCTACTACACATAACCCACATATCCTACTTTCAACTTTCCCACTTTCTTTCTCCACTACTCTTTAACTTCTCATTTTAATGTTATTAAGAAAAATTGTTTTTGAAAAATAAAAAAATACTAAAAAAATAAAAAATGCGGATAGACAGGCACGTTAGTGCCTGTGTTCCCGCTAGTAAAGATAAAATAAATAAAAAATTGAAAGCAGTTAAAGAGGTATGTATAAGTATAGATTATTAAAAATTATTAATATCATAAAAAATTAATATCATTAAATATTATTAATATAATATTAAATATTATTAATATTTTTAAATATTATTAAATATTATTAATATTTTTAAATATTATTAAATATTATTAATATTATTAATATTATTAAATATTATAAATATTATTAAACATTATTAATATTATTAAATATTATCAAATATTATTAAAATTATTCAATATTATTAATATTACTAAATATTATTAAATATGATTAATATTATTAAATATGATTAATAATATTAAATATTATTAATATTATTAAATATTATTAATATTATTAAATATTATTAAATATTATTAATATTATTAAATATTATTAATATTATTAATATTATTAAATATTATTAATATTATTAATATTATTACATATTATTAATATTATTAAATATTATTAATATTATTAATATTATTAAATATTACTAATATTACTAAATATTATTAATATTATTAAATATTATTAAATATTATTGAATATTATATTATTATTAACATTATTAAATATTATTAACATTATTAAATATTATTAACATTATTAAATATTATCAATGTTATTAAATATTATCAATGTTATTAAATATGATTAGCATTATTAATATTATTAAATATTATTAGTATTATTAATATTATAAATAGTGTTAATATTATTAATTTTATAAATAATATTTAATAGTATTTATATATAAATACTATTTATATTATTAATATTGTTATTACTAATATATAAATAGTATTTATATTATTTATATTGTTATTACTAATATATAAATAGTATTTATATTATTAATATTGTTATTACTAATATTATTAATTTCATTCATATTATCAATATTATTAATACTATTAATATTTCTAATAATATTAATATTATTAATAATAATATTCATATTTTTCAGATTGTTAATATAATACTAATAATATTATTTATATTATTATATTAGTATTATTTATTTTATAATATTAATAATATGTATATTTATTAGTTTTGATTATTATTATTTATGAATATTAATTATCATTTTATAAATATTCATATTATAATAATATTTTTAATATTATGTATATAATTATTATTATTATTAGAATATTTGGTAGGTAATAGAGATATAATAATTAGTAGGTAATAAATATTCGTGGGTTAAAAGTTAGTAGGTAATGGAGATCTATAGATAATAATTGGTATGTAATAGAGATCAGTGGGTAGTAGTTGGTATGTAAATAGAGATCAATGGTAGTAGTTGGTAGGTAATAAAGATCAATGGGTAATAGTTGATAGGTAATAGAGATCTTTGGCTAATAGTTCGTAGGTGATGTTGAATAATGTCAAGCCTACTAGTAGTGAGATACATCAAAGATCCAATCAACCCTCTGAATTTCGTTTGATTAACAACTTTTCCAGCCAAGTATGCATTCATGTCAGAGCTTGTTAACATTGGAGTGGAAGCCTTTTTGTAGTTTTCTATATCAAACTTCTTTAGGATCTTCCTGCAGTACTTTGTTTGACTTAGGAAAATTCCTTGCTTTAATTTCTTAACATGTAGTCCTAAGAAGAAGGATAACTCCCCCATCAAGGACATTTCAAATTCTCCATGCATAGCTGTTACAATCATGGTTTTCATTAGTAGCTCCAAAAATGATACCATCAACATATATTTGAACTAGATTCATAGTTGATTTAGACCTTTTAATAAAAAAAAAATCTTATCAATTTTTCCTCTCTCATAGCCATGAGATAAGAGAAAATTACTAAACCTCTCATACCACTGTCTTGGGGCATGCTTTAGTCCATAAAAAGCCTTTTTAAGCTTGTATACATGATTTGGATGTATATGATCTTCAAAGTTGGGAGGTTTAGAAACATAAACTTCTTCATTGATAAATTCATTGAGAAATGTACTTTTCACATCCATCTGAAAAAGTTTGAAGCCACTCATACAAGCAAATGCAAGCAGTAATCTCACAGTTTCTAATCTAGCAACAAGTGTAAAGGTTTCATCATAATAGATTTCTTCTTTTTGATTATACCCCTTAGCAACCAATCTAGCTTTGTTCCTAGTTATCATACCAGATTCATCCAATTTATTTTTAAATATCCACTTTGTTCTAATGACATTCATGCAATCAGATTTAGGTACAAGAAATAGGTTTGTGTTCAATTTAAGAAACAATTCCCATGTGTTTGCATAAATTAGTAATAGAGTTTTGAGTAGAGACTCCCTTATCAATTTGTCCTATGATGTTGTTCAGAGAAAGGTCTCTTGGGATTCTCCATTCTTTGGAAAGATCAGTCTGATGCAGGATTTCAACTGGTTGATTCGCAGTTTCATCCAGTTATTTTTTAAGGTAGAGATGCATCTTCTGCAGAATTGTATCCTAATCATCCTCTTTTGTGGATTTCTTAAGATAATCATGTTCTGTATGGTTAGTTTCATAAAAAAACAACATGAAAAGATTCTTCCACGGTCATTAATCTTTTGTTATAAACTCTATATGCATGACTACTTAAGGAATAAACAAGGAAGATGTCGTTATCCGCTTTTTCATCAAACTTGCCAAGGTTTTCCTTCCCATTATTTTAAATATAACATTTGTAACCATACACTCTGAAATGACCAATGTTGGGTTTTCTTCCATTAAATAGTTCATAAGGAGTTTTCTTCAAAATTGGTCTAATGAGGACTCTTTTAATTACATAGCAAGTTGTGCTTACAACATCAGTCCATAAATATTTTGGTAGTGAAGATTTACTTAAAATGATTCGAACAAGTTCCTCAATAGATATGTTTTTCCTTTTAACAATCTCATTTTGTTGAGGAGTTTTAGGAATAGACAATTATGAAGACACAGTTTTCAAAAAAAAAAAAAAAACTAAATTTTTCGTTTTGAAATTCTCCCCCATGGTCATTGCAAATGACACAAGTATTACTGCAACATTTATTTTGCAATCTCTTGGCAAGATTTTTAAATGTAGAAAATGTATTACTCTTGAATTCCAAAAATAGTGTCCATGTAAATCTAGAGAAATCATCAACTATAACAAGTGCATAGTTGTTTCCACCAATACTCATGGTTCTTGAAGGACCAAACAAATCCATGTGAAGCAACTCAAGAGGCCTGGAAGTTGAAACTATATTTTTCAGTTTAAAAGAATTTTTAATTTGCTTTCCATTTCGACATGCTTCATATATATGGTCTTTCTCAAACTTGAGTTTGGGTAAACCAACAACTAGATCTTTCAAAATCAACTTGTTTAAATGACGCATGTGAATGGGTGTTATTCTCCTATGCCATAACCATGATTTCTCATGTTTGGTTAGGAGACAACCTATTTCAGATGCAGAGTTTGAAATATCAAGCAAATAAATATTGTTGATTCTTTTACCAATTAACAATATTTCATGTGATGTGGGCAAGCATATTTCACAAGTGTTGGGCTTGAAGGTTATTTGATAACCTTTATCACACAATTGGCGTATGCTGAGGAGGATGTGATTTAGACCTTCAACAAACAACACATCATTGATCAAGAATGTGTTCTTGTTTCCAACAATTCCTCTTACAAGAAATTTTATTTTTGTTATTGTCCCTGTATATAACATGACTTTCTTGCTTAAGGAGCAGATTGACAAATTTGCTTTTATCCCCTGTCATGTACTTTGAACAACTGTTGTCCAAGTACCAAAGTTGTTTCTTGGCTATCAAAGAACACTGCAAGAAATAGATTAAGGAGCAAGATTTGGTCCCTTATGAATATGGGTCCAATGGTATTAATTTGAACTTTGCGAGTTCATTTCAAAAGATCTTTAGGAACAACAAACCTTCTTGCTTTGTAGAATTTAACAGTATGGTCATTTTTCATGCAGTAAAAGCAAGTTTTAGCCAGTTGAAATGATTTAATAATTGTTTTTTTTCAAAGAAATTGGAAAAAGGTTTGTTCTTGTTGTTTGTGTTAAAGTCTAGATCAGCCTTGCCAAAAGCACAACTTTGAAAAGCAAGAACAATTTCAAAATTGGACTGCCCTTTGGAAAACTTTTCTACTGTTTTTAAAAGATAGTGAACCTTCTTTTGAAGGAAATCAAAGTTTTTACAAAAGCTTGAATTAGCACACTTACAAGAAGAGTTTTTGTAAATAATTTACAGGTTTTCAAAATCAGTTTTTGAATGACTTAACTGTTCTTTTAAGGCCTTAACTCGATTTTTCAACCATTTGTTTAACCCTTTCAATCGATTGTTTAACAGGGATAATGTGTTAGCTTCCTCATTTGTCGTCAAACATAGGTTGACTTCCTCATTATCCTTTGATGAAGAACTTGAAGAAAAATCATCATTGATCTGCCAGGCTATGTATGCTATTCTTGCTTTGCCTTTCTTCTCATACTTCCTGTGAACACCTTTCTCTTTGCTCATAGTGGTTGGACATTCAACCTTTATGTGACCTTGTTTTCCACATCTATAACAAGTATAATTTGCATAATTAAACAAAGTTGTTTTCTTGTTATTATACATGTTTGATGATTGAGCTTTGTCCCTGTTGTTCTTTTTCAAGAACTTCCCAAATTTCCTTGTGAGCAGATTGAGAGTCTCACTGCCACTGTAGTCACTTGAGTCTTGATCAATCTTTTGTGCTGCAGTTTTTAAAACAATGTTTTTCACATGCTTTTCTTCATTTTCTTGGTCATTCAATCGATTCATCTCAAGTTGATGCTCTCTGAGCTTTCCAAACAAGATGCAGTTGTCAATGCAGTCAGATCCTTTGATTTAGAAATGGCAATGACCTTTGGCTGCCAAGATCTGTCCAAACATTTTAGGATCTTGATGTTCAACTCCTCTCTTTCAAACACTTTGCCAAGACCAATAAGATTATTTACTATGTGAGTAAATCTCTTTTGTACATCAGAGATGGTTTCCCCTTTTAGCATCCTAAACAATTCGTACTCTTGAACTAATCCATGCTTCCTTGTCCTCTTTATGTCTGTTGTACCTTCATGGGTCACCTCAAGAATGTCCAAAATTTTCTTTGCTAATCCACACTGAGAAACCCTGAAAAAATCATCTGAATTCAAAGCAAAGGTTATGATGTTCTTGGAAATATAATTATATTGAGTCTTTTTCCCATCACTCCCAGTCCATTGGGACCAAGCTTTTTCAATAAAAGCATCATCTTTTTCAAGATTAGGAATAAAAGGACCATTGATGATAGCATCCTAGATTATTCTATCAATTGACTCAACTAAAATTTTCATTCTTACCTTCCAAAATTTATAGTCCAGCCCACAAAACATAGGTAGTCTGTTTATAGAAGCCACCTCTCTAAAGGGTAGTTTTTTAGCCATCTTTCAAAAAGATTTAGGATTGAAACTTGAGTAACTTTCAAAAACTCAGCTCCTGATGCCAATTGTTAGAACGTATGGCCTAAACAAGAGGGGGTGAATTGTTTTCGCAAATATTGGAAGTAGGGTGAAAAGATTTGTAAAATCAATCAATTGATTTATCTATTCAACTGGAATATTTAATAGATTAGCAGTTCTTTAAGAAATATTAACAGTTGTTTAATTGAAACAACTGATTGTTTAATGCAGCATAATAGAAAATATTATATTGCAGTTTATCAGAGAAGGAAAAAGAGATTCACACAGGTTCACTTTTAACCAAGAGTTACATCTAATCCTCAGCTAACCACTATGAATTCACTATGCAATCAAAATCAAATTACAAAACCACACAAAAAAAGTTGATCTTAAACCCCTCAATAACACACAACACTCTTAGCCAACATCACACTTTTCAAAACCACTTTCTAAAACTGTTTTACACCATAATACAATATTAAAATAAAGAAATATAATACATTTGGGCTTTACAAATTCGTACAAATTCGTAGAACAATTGAATAGAAAACCTAGATTCCTACTTCACACACAAGCAATGATCCAAGACTCCAAGAATGAGTAAAAACTCTTTGATCTTCTCTTGGAAAAGTTTTTTTTTATAAAACTCTCTTCTTCTACTTGAAATGATCATAAAAGTCTTTATATAAACTTTAAAAAAGAGGTTAAAATCATTTTATCATTAATTGAAATAAATCAGTTAAAAGCATTTAAAAATAGTTTGAAAAACATAACAAAATTATGTTAAAAACACTTGATTGATTTCCAAAACAAATTGATTTTTTTTTTCTTAAAGATTGCACATAAAACAACCAATTCAATTATCAAAATAACCGATTTTTTTTCTTTACAAAAAAGAGAAAAGAGAAACAAATAATTTTTAAATCCTTTTAGAAACATTAAGTGTAATTCAATCAATTGTCACATAAATCAACCGGTTGAAAAATTGTTGTAGTCACCAAACTTTGAACATAAATTTTTTCAACTTATTTAAACCACACAAGAACTAACTAAAATTAACACAGATTTGAAAACCAAAACTTTTAAAAGATATTTAGAATCAAATGAACTTGGATCATAACTAGGTGTAAATTAACAACTCAAAATCTACTAAACAATACACACAGTAGCAAATTCTTCAAGTCTTCAAAGAAGATTTGGAAACATCAAAGCACCTTGTTCAATAGTGAGGACGTCATTGCATTACTGATGAACTACTTAAAGGTAATTCTTTCAAGCAGAGGCGGAAGGCCCACATCCAAAAAATTAGTTAGCGATTGTGTTCATCACCCCCTTAGGGGGGTGTCTCGGGTTTCCCTTGATCTAGGTCATTGGGATGGTCTTTACTGCTCGTTCTCTTCTCAACAATGACCTCCACGATAGTCATATCTATTCCAACTATTTCTTTCTAAGGACCAAGGTCTTGTTGGGTATATGGCTTCCTTGATGTATTGTTTGAGGTGTTATACTTGTATTAGCTCCTCAATCTTGTCTTTCGGAGTCTGGCATTCTTCAATTATGTGGCCGAATTTGTTTTGGTACCAATATTAATTTCTTGTGTCAGGGTTCGATGGGGTTGTTACCTTTCTACATAGGGATGATTTCAACATTGAGGGCTTCCTCTAGGATTCGACTTTGATTTGCAGTTAGAGGGGTATGTTTGGTGAATTTTTTCATTTTGTGTTCTCTAACTTTGATAGTATTTTGTTGTCGGCTAAACTTCTCAGCATGCTTTCTCTTTGAGGGCTATCTCGAACTTGTCCTTGCTTATAAATTGTCACAGTTCCTCCAATTACATAAATTTTGCGCCCTTAACCATAGCTCATCCAAGTTGGCCGCTAGCTTTTTACACAAGTTATTCGCGAGTGGCCTCAATCTCAAGTCGTGACCATGTGGTGGAAAGCTACCTTAGATCTAAGGTTTTGGATGTTCAACGCTACTTTTTGAACCTTTCCATAAATAGGTATAGTGGTTCCCCTTTTTCTTGCAAGATATTTACTAGTGCTACGGAGGTTAGATGATGAGGTTGACTTATCACCAACTGTCCTTTCCAACTTGAGGAAAATTTTGCTACCAAGATGCCTTCATAAAAGGGGTTTCAGAGGGTTGCTCCTGTTAGAAAAGATGGTTTTAAACTAGAGGGGGGGTGAATTGTTTAATGAGGGTTTTCGCAAACTTTTCAAAACTAGAATGAATTTATCTCAGGAACCAATTGATTCAGTAATTCAGTTAGCCAAAACAGCAAGCAAAAGCTATAGTACCAGAAAAACAATCGGTTGTTTCGTAGAAACAATCGGTTGTTTATACCAGCAACCAATAAATAAACTGAATTTAAAGAGTTAGAGATAGAGAGATTGTACACAGTTGTTTATACTGGTTCACTCCAAATCCAGAGCTACATCCATTCTTCTCAGAAACCCTGAGGATGTCCAGTAAGCAATCACCACTTGATCACTTACACAACAACCAAGAGAATGACCTTGAACACCTCAAGAAACACACTCTCCTTGGCCAACACTAAGATTGCTGATCTTGAACACCTCAAGAACACACAGCCAATCTCAGCAAACACAGAAACGAAATTGTTCAACAGAGTACAAGGATTACACTTGTTACAGAAGATAATCTGAAATCAATACAAGCAGAATCCTATTCCAGCACTTTGATCAATCACAAACACTTAGCAATCTCAGCACTTTGAAAAACTCTCTTAGAAAAACTTTGTCAAAAATTCTTAATTCTTAAATCTATTTTTCTGAATATATTCAAAGATGTAGTTTGTTATCAAATCTTAACAAACTCTTAAATTGCATTAAAAGATTGGTCAAAGCATTTAATGACTGGAGCGTAAGCAGTTAAATCATTTAAAGCTCAGTCAAAGAAAACAGTTTTTTTGTTATGGTCCCAAAACAAACAATCGGTTGTTTCCTCAAATTAATCGGTTGTTTTGGTACTTAACAGTTCAACCATTCAAAACAGTTTTCAATCTTTTTCTCAAAACACCTAAGTATAAACAATCGGTTGTTTCGACAAAACAATCGGTTGTTTTTACTTAGTTTGAAATCATTTTGTTTTCACAAAGATTGAGAATGCTAATGCTTTAGATTTAATCACAGGGTGGATTACAACATATAAACTACCCCAGAACAAAGCTTAAACCAGTACAGCAACATCAAGCATAGCAGAGGCTTCAACATCCTTCAAAGGATTTAAATTCTTCAAAACATTGAACACCACTTGGTTCAACAGCTCCTACCATTCCAAAGGTGTGGGACAGGGTATTAGGCCAATACACGACTCTTTTTAGCTCAACAAGCTCCATCTACAATCTAATCAACACCGTCATTTATTCTGCCTTAGTCATGTTATGTTAACCTCTGACTATCAGTTCATCATGTTTCTCATCATTAGTATTTTTATTCATAACTACCTAACTTATGTTGACTATGGCGTAACAACTCCCAATTTGTTCACGGACAAGTATGTGAAGAAAAGAACCTTACTTGTAATGAAACTCATTCATCCAACTTTCATTCAGTGACTTCTTCAAATTAGAATCTTTGTTCCAATTTGAATTCCACAAGGTTGTTTGTGACAACAACACTTACTCTGGCCCGAGGAAAATATAATCTTAAATTTTTTTTGTTCAACACACTTTTTATTGACAAAAATTCTTGCAAAACTTATTAGAAAAATATAAGATATATCGAATAAGCTTTTTTTTTTCAAAATTTGGTTCTCTTGAACATGGTTTCCTGTTTTAGTAACATGTAATTAAAAAGAAAGATAATTCAGAGCATCCATAATTTATATAAACATTTTTCAATCAAATTATATGTAACAATAAAGTTGTTAAATTAAGTCTTTAATCTAATTTTGTGGATTGATCTTACATATTAATATTTTATTTAACCTTGAAATTCTTTTCTGAGTTGTTTTTCTTGTCAATTTTTTTAGCTCTACAATTAAATATTTTTTAAGTTGATAATTTTTTACAAAATTTGATCGGTCAATTTTTTTGATAAATTTTAATCATCAATAAAGTTGATAAACTTTTTCGAAGAATAGTCAATCGAATTTTTAATAATTGGTCCTTGATAAATTTTAATTATTGATAAGGTTGATAAATATCGTATCAACCTATAATGTAAAAAAGAAAATGGAAAACATCAAGATATTTAATAAAAAAAATCTTTTAATTTAATCAAGATTTAACTATTTTAAAAATTTATGTATATTTTTAACTGAGTTTCTTCTAACAATTTTTGTCTTGTTGAATGTTCAAAATATTTTTTGTTTTTATTTCAGTGTCATTGAATTTTGTAGTGAACCAAATGAAGTGAGTATTCGTTTTGTCTTCTTATTTCTAATTTGTCCATCAATTAGCATATTGATTAGAGGGAAAAGAAAGATGAATTAAAAATAGAAAGGGAAAAGTAACAGGAAAATTCCCCTAAAGTGTGGAAATATCATGAAGCATAGATGTAGAGTGAGGCCATTTAGGTCATCATCTGAATGAGGCTTAGGTCATATATCTTGGTATTTCCAAGTTGGACTGATTGCATAGTGCACAAGTCTATAAAAGTAGCATCACTGAGATAGATCCTGGTCAAAATTCACCCTTCTTTTCTGTAAAAATACTGAGGTTCTCTTATATATGCATATATATGGTGTTATATATTATGCTCTCAATCACTCTATTCTTTGGTTAAGATCTTCTTCACTCATAAGAGAGGATGGGAACTCTGTTTCCAGATGAAAAATCTGAGAACCCAAATGGTGTTCAACAGCTTCACCACCAAAATGATGTTGATGCAGGAGCTCTCTTTGTCCTCAAATCTGAAGGTTTTTATCTTATATTATGTATCTCCTTCTTCTTCTTCTGTGCTTCGTCTTTTGCGGAAAAACTCTTTAGAACCATAGGATTCTTATCCCTCTTGCTTTCCTAATATTTTGCACTGTTTTAAGACTGTTGGTAATGGGGAAGATTTCACATTAATTAATTACATTTTAAATTAATTTTACAAGATTAAATTAAGTTTAAATTTTGTTTAGGATAGTTATTTAAAGTTTATTTTAGTAAAAAATTGTTACTATTTATTATATCATATATTATTTTAGAATATTTATAAATATCTAGTCTTATATATAAGTTAACTTATCTCATGATAAATAAATGTGTATTAAATATCTCCTGTCAATTAATAATAAATTAACTTGTAATATATAAATAGATATAAATATTGTAGTATAAACTAATTGAGTTAAGTTTAGATTTCATTTAAAAAAAAAATTAAAAGTAAAATAACAAATACAAACTCTCACGTTTCATCTTATAAACCAACACCATACAGAGAATTGTTACCCTAATTAATAGATAATTATGTTTGTTCAAATTGAGTATGAAAAGTATATACCATATATGATAGATAAACATTCTGCACATCGTCTCAAACTTATAAGCATTATGATCCGTAAAAATTAACTGAAAAGTATATAAACATTCAAATAGATACTGTATTTGTACAAACTGATAGATCCGGAGCTAGTTATAATAATTATTTTTTATTTCTTTGTTATTTTTTTTTTCATCTCATATTTGTTTCTTCGTGTTCTTGTGCTTCTCAGCTCTTCTTGTGCTTGTTCTTTGGTGTTAAATTGGGAGTTAACCTGTAAATGGTTTCTTTAACGATTAAGTAACTACTTTATATTAAGAGTGTGTGATATATTTGATAAAAATGTATATAACTTTGGATAACAAGAATTATTTATAGTGTTTAATAATACATTATTTTATTCATAAATCTAATATCTTTATTAAAATAATATTAGTTTATTTATCTAAATTTGTCGAAGTATTGTTGGAATTTATAGGAGTATATTACCCTGATCATTGTATTCTTTATTTACTTTTTTAATATAGTCAGTTCTCTTCTAATCAGATTGATACATATTGGTTATATTATAATTATTAGGTTAATGATAAAACCTACCTTTCAATGAATCATGATTTCATCGTAGAAATCAGTTCGTTGTTGTTATTAGCTTTTCCTAGCCGACTTTGATGAACCAATTGGTTGACTTAATTGGTTGCCTGTGTGGTTTTTAATTTTTTATCACCAAATTGTTGACTGTTTGGTTTTGAATAATTGGAGAGCATGTGGAAGTACACCAAGCAATTAAGACAAGAAAATAATTACAATTCAAAAATGGATATTATAATAATAATTATTATTTATGATATTATTTATTGTGTGTGATTTTGCAGGTTCTTGGATGCACTGTGGATACCATTTGACAACATCGATTGTGGCACCAACTCTTCTGAGTCTTCCTTATGCATTCAGCTTCCTTGGATGGACGGCTGGGATCTTAAGCTTGGTGATTGGAGCATTGGTGACTTTCTATTCATATAACTTAATATCTAGGGTTCTTGAACACTACGCCCAAGATGGTAAACGTCAGCTACGTTTTAGAGACATGGCTCGTGATATTTTAGGTACCTCACTCTCATACTATGCTGCTTTTATTTCCTACTCAATCGCCTCTTTAATTTTTATTTTTTTTGTCACTATAATTTGTAAACCTAAGGATGTGAGATTAAGTGTGATATGTGGGTTTTGGTTAAGGTTTAGTTCATTAAAGAAAAAATAGAACTTGAAAAAATAGAACTTCATGAGGTTATAGATAAGTGTTCTTAATTTCACAGTGATAGTACTTGATTTGGTTTTTTAAAGTTTGATGTATAATTACACTAGTATATTTAAAAATGTATCACTATTTAGTCAATGAAAGATTTTGTCACTAAATTTTGTAGACATAGCTTTTCCATCAAAGTGGGGCAATTTTACTTTGTAATTTTAAGAATGGGTAAAAAAAAAATTACAACATTGATAAATCGTGTCTTGAAAGCGTGAATTTGGTGAAGAAGTCGTGATCAATGAAAACGACTTTAGGGTTGGTGAAATTTGAAATCAAAGTCGTATCATAATATTATAACTTTAGTTAAAAAATTACACTAAAGATATACATGATATGGATGACACGTGTTTAGTGTTAAATGAAAATAATTGAAGTTGTATATGAATGTTACAACTTTAGTGTTAAAATAATCCAATTTTGTAAAAAAAAATATTATGATACAATTTTATTTTTTATTATAATTTATTTTAAAATATTAAAAAAATAAAATTAAGAGATTGAAATATATATAAGGTATGGTTTGGCAAAAGTTTCCATAAAAATATTTTTCAAAATACATTCCATGAATTTCAAAAAGTATGTTTTGGTAAAAACTTTCATAAAGGATAATTCGAAAGTCATTAAAAAAAGGATAAAATAGAATTTTTGAAAATTGATGGGATGTAGGAAGAATTTTGATAGGGTATAGGAAGAAACCCCTTCGTTCTTTTGCTAATGTAAACCTAACCTTGACAGGTCCAAGATGGGGTCGTTATTTTGTTGGCCCAATTCAGTTTGTAGTTTGTTTTGGTTGTGTAGTGGCTTGCACTCTTTTAGGAGGACAATGCATGAAGGTTATCATCAACTCTTCATCTCACTTATTTATCAGTAAAGAAACTATATTTTATATTATAAACTATGTGCATAATTTTCATATCATTGGTTCTTTAATCAAAGATGACTCTATATTCAATATTATGACTTTACAAAAATCAAATTGATGAAATGCAGGCAATTTACCTACTGTCAAATCCAAATGGGACCATGAAGCTTTACGAGTTTGTAATCATATTTGGATGCTTCATGCTAATTTTGGCTCAAATCCCATCTTTCCACTCACTCAGACACATTAATCTAGTCTCGTTGATTCTCTCTTTAGCCTATAGTGCTTGTGCTACGGTTGGTTCCACTTACATTGGTAATTTTTTAAACTAATTTTTTTCTTATAGGAGATCTCACATCAATTAGAGATAAAGTCAACTCATAATATATAAGTGGGTGCAAACCTCACTTTACAAGTCAATTTTGTAAAGTTCAATTAGACTTAAAGTTTACAATTTAAGATGGTATAAAAACCATTTAAAGTCTATCATAATCCTAGACCGACTAAAGATAATATCAATTCATAAGATATAAGTAAGTGCAAAACTCACCAATTTAGTTAGGATTAAAATTCATTTCTTAAGACTTCTTTTGGTAATTTAGCAATTTGCACTTTATGCTTTGGCAATTGAATTGAACCTTTTGGTTTGAAATTTACAATGTTTTTATAGGAGAGTCATCCAAAGGACCAAAAAAGGACTACTCTTTGAAAGGTGACACTGAGAATCGCTTATTTGGAATCTTCAATGCAATTGCCATCATTGCCACGGCTTATGGAAATGGAATCATTCCAGAAATTCAGGTTCATCATAATAACTAATCATCATAATTAAAAAAAGCAACCTCATTATGCTTAATTGTCTTTATTTTGTGGTTGTAGGCAACACTAGCACCACCAGTAAAAGGAAAGATGTTCAAGGGACTATGTATTTGCTATTTTGTACTTATAGTCACTTTCTTTAGCGTATCTGTATCTGGTTATTGGGCATTTGGCAACAAATCTGAAGGCCTCATATTAAGCAATTTTGTGGACAATGGGAACCCTCTGGTGCCCATGTGGTTCATTTACATGACCAACATTTTCACTATAACACAATTATCAGCAGTTGGTGTGGTATGTCATATATTAATTATTATTCATTTTTGGTTAACTTCTGGAAGAGTTTCTAAGAGATAACTTATGTCACTTTTGAAAATTTAATTTATTAAAGCATGCATAGTTAAACTTTAATTCATGTTCAAACTATAATATTAAATATTCCTACACATTCAATCTTCATTATGATTCTATATATATGAAACAAATAACAATACTTTTAACACTATCATTTGTTTTTTTAAAAAATAACTTTAAAGGGTTCATCTTAAGCAAAATAACCATTGCATTTGAATCCAGGTTTATTTGCAAACAACAAATGAAGTTTTGGAGCAAACATTTGGAGATCCAAAAAGCCCCGAGTTCTCCAAACGCAATGTAATCTCCAGAGTAATTTCTCGATCACTGGCTATTACTATTTCAACCATTATAGCAGCCATGCTTCCATTTTTTGGAGACATAAACTCTCTTATTGGAGCTTTTGGCTTTATCCCTCTTGATTTCATCTTGCCAGTGATTTTCTACAATTTCACATTTAAGCCATCTAAGCGAAGCTTTATTTATTGGTTGAATGTAACTATTGTTGTGGCTTTCTTTGCATTGGGAGCAATAGCAGCAGTTGCAGCAGTTAGACAAATAGTTCTTGATGCCAAAAGTTATCAATTATTTGCTAATGTATGATCTGGTTGTTCATACATCGGAGTATCTAATGAAAACTGGTGGTACAATTCATATATATATTGGTGCTACTTTAAAGGGGCAATATTTTATAGTATAAAATTTAGAAAAAAAATGATAATTTGAAAATTGAATTGGTTTTGTTTTCTCCTTTCTTTTCTTTATGTACCATAGTCAAAGGTATTTTAAAATTCTACAACAATGCTCTTTAACATTTACAAAATATAAATAGGCCCGTGAATACTACTACTAGGTACTCTTAATAGATATTTTATTTTCTTCAACCATATTCAACCATTTTCTTCCCATTAATTGTCTCTAAAGTTTGAAACTAATTGTTGTGCTATTCTAATTTATTTTGACAACTACTACAAAAGGAACTACGAGACATGAAAATGATCTTTATAAAATATTAAAATGATCATGGCATTGCTAATCCTGAGGTACATTCAAATATTTTTCAACATCCATCCTTCGATTGAAAAAACTAATATCTATCTATGCTAAAATAAGTTAGGTTGGTCAAGGTAACCCACTACATTCCTACTTTCTCTCTCACGAACCTATCACACTCTTTATCTAATTTTATTAAGGATTACATGAACTTGTTCTTCTTTAGGAATATCGTTTATAAATCTTATAATAAAACAAGCAACAAAAATATTTCATAAACTACATAATCGTTGTAACAATCCACAATGAAAGTCATCGAACATAAAACTAAATGTTTGTCTTAATGATTTTATAGTAAATATCATCAATTGTAAGACTTCATTAACAAAATGATCATTTTAACGGTCCTACAATAAAGATCATAAACTTGTTAACAAAATGATTGTCTTAATGATCCTTGATAAGTGTCTAATTTCAGTAATATTTCATATTAAAATATAGGCACTTATGAGTATTAATTGCTAAAATAAATATAAAATAATCCAAAATTTATGAATTTATACCTTTTTTCATATTTTGTGATCTTTATTTGAATAAGAACATTTTATTCCCAAATTTGGTGTTAATTTCAGGTTTTTAGGGAAGAATGGAGATGACTAGGCTAAAGAAGAATAATATAAGATAAAAGGAGAAAGATGGAATGCCCCATAACACACAAGTGCACAAAAAGCCCAAATCAGCATCAAAGCATATCGCTCAAGCAAGCCCATGCTCGCTCAAAGCGAGAATGCTCCAGCAGCATTAGACAAAATCGACGCTTTGCTCGCTCAAGCAAGCTATATCTCGCTTGAGCGAGATAGCACCAAAGACATTGGGCCTTTTTACGTTTTACTCTATCAAATTAGCCTATCAATGTCACGCAAAAAAGTCACTTAAGTCTAGCAAATTAGGTTAAATAGGGGGCTTGAGGCACAATCCTGGTGTGCCAGATTGAGAAGAAAACACCACTAAGTGACTTGTAACCCACTTGGGAGAATAGGAGGTGTAGGAAACATTAGAGGAGGTAGTCGTCAAGGAGAAACATCCTATATCTTTTTTTCATGTCATCCTTGCGTGTAATAGTCATCATGAGTGGCTAATTCTACCATTTGGGATTGGAAGTAATTTGTTCAAGTTCTTAATTATTGAGGTGATATCCGAATATAATATTTTGTTCTTGATTGATTATTGGTATTATTGTTTTGCTTCTAATTCTTGATCTAGAATATTAAATCTGACTGGAAAGTATTTTTATAGTTTTGTCCTAAACAATAATATTTAACATATTTGAGTGTTAGAAATAGACTTGAAATGTTAATTGTTATCAATGTCTGAGCTGGATTCTAAATTGTTTTTATAAATATGCGAGAAATCGATACTTAGGAAGCATCATAATAATTTTATATGCGAGGAATTTATATAAATGAATTTTATACAGGCATCAATATAAATCAAAGGACATAATGTTACCATGCTAATCAAAATACATAAGAGTAAGAAAGATGAAACTCAATCCCTATTTTTTCAATTGAAGCAACAACTCTTTGCCTTGTTTTCTTGTTAATTATTGTCATCACAACAAATTCTAACTAACTTTTACTATTCTATTTTATATTTAGCGAATCTTCTACTTAAATATTCAATTATTCCTTGTGAGTTCGATATTCGTCATTAGGAAGACATTATTACTTTTGACAACATGGTGCATTTGTCGTAAAAAGTCATCAATCCTATACTAAAGATCATCAATCGTAAGATCTCATTGGCAAAATGATCATCTTTATTAGGGATGAAAAAACGAGTTAATCTAGTGTATCATTGGCCCGCCGAAAAAGGGACGAAGCTGGTTGACTCATCATAGTAAAACGAATTGAAAATCTTAAGCAGGTTGTCCAACTTTTTTAATTTTTAATTTTATACTTTAAAAACTTGAAAGTTTTTAATTGATTAAGTAATGTTTCTAATGGAATAAATTAAAATAATTATTACTTTTACAAATTAGTCCATTATAATTAATAATTAGAATTTAATTTGTAATTGTTAATGACTTATGTTACATATCTGCATCATTCAACTAATATAATAAAAAAGAATTAAATTATTTTAATTTTAATTTTTAATCTAAAAAAACAGACTGGCAGATTAGTCTGGCAAGTAAGACCGAACAAATCAAAGTGAGCTGACGGTTGAAAACATCAATCAAAGCCAATTGTCATTTTGTTAAACCTACAATAAAAATTAGATTTAATTATCTTATTCATCTTTATATTTGGGATCAATATTCAACTTAGTACTCTGATTTTTAAAAAAATCAATTTGGTCCCTATATTTTTTAAGATGTATTCAAATTGGTCTTTTCCATTAAGTCTCACCTAACGACGTTAGGTGTTGATTACATGGCAGAGAGAAAGTGTTTATGTGGCATGGAGAGAGTATTTATGTGAAGAGAGAGGTAAGATTGAGAGTTATTATTATTATTATTATTAGTATTAGTATTATTATTGTTATTATTATTATTACTACTATTATTCTTAATCTTATAAAAACAATAATAATAATACTAATACTAATAATAATAATAATAGTAATAATAATAATATTAATATTATTAATAAGAATTGTAACACCCCGAAAATACATCTAACTATTTAAAACGTTCTACGTATTTCTATACAAAATTAGAGTTTTTCAAAACATTCCTCATACATGATTAGGACATATAGAAATATAAATATTTACAATATAAGTTTCAGAGTCAACACCCTAAAGCTCTTCAGACCCTCCGACACCTGTAATATCATCTGCTCGTGTACGTAGTACAGTCATCGCAGTTCAAACATAACAAGAAAAACAAGGGTAAGCTAGTGAAATTGCATATCATATCTAATTCTTGCAAAAAGAACCAACCAAACAAATCATTTATAAGCATTTCTTTAAATGTTATCATGTAAAATTTCAATATCAATTTCATCAATCATATAGACCACACATGGATCTATTTTTCAATCACAATCATTGGATTTCATTTCAATCCCACTTCATCTTCCGGAAGACTCATTAAGTATGCCCCTACCAGATACTAACACCTGATCCAAAGATTACCTGCGAATCTAATAGAAAGGATCGGGGTAAGTTCAAACATCCAATACCGAGTGTCTACAGTGGGACCCAGTGTGTATGAACTCCCTCCCACCTTCTCACCACCTAATATCTTAGTCTACATGACTTAGATCATTAGTGAAGTCAGAGGATCTCCGTTAAACATAGGCTTTTCATACTTAACGTACCATCAAACAACAACTCATATATTATCCCAAATGTATGACATCATTCAATCACATAACATTTAAAAATTCATATCATTCCAGAACTTTTCCAACGTTGAAAACAATATTTAACTCTCAAACTATCAAAATATAATATTTATAAAGTTTAAATAATATATAAACAAACACACAATATATAAACAAATAACACCCCTGCAAGAGAAATTCAATATTGGGACCACGTCCCTTCCACATTCAGATCTTCTATCCTAGGGTGCTATTAAAAATTAAATTTAGCTTCCCTTACCTCAATTGCCTGCTTTCCAAGCAACTTCTAGAATTTTGTTCCCCACAGTCTGGATAAACTTCAATATTGATGACTAAATCCTAAGAAAAAATAGACAACAAAGGATATTTAGAGTAAAAATGAACTTACTCTGTTTGAAAATCTAATCGGGTAGAAATGTTCCTTAACTCCTCAGCTACAGCGTGGTACGATCAGATTCTAAAATAGATGAAGATTGGGAGAGAAAATTAATAGAGAAGGAAGAGAGTTGAAGAGGAAAAGAGAAAAAGAGAAAACGTGCGTGAGGGTGAGGGGTGGGGATCTGCTGGGTTTCTTTTTTTTTTACAAGCTGTTACAAAAATAATAATATTATTAATAATAATCATAACAATAATAATAAGAATTGTAATAATAATAATAACAATAATAATAATAATTATTATTATTATAATTATAATAATAATAAGAATAATAATAATATTAATATTAATAAAATTAATAATAATAATAATAATAATAGTATTAAGAAAATTAATAATAATAATAATAGTAATAATAATAATAATAATAATTTTCAATCTCACCTCTCTCTCCACATAAACACTATCTTTGTCATATAGACATTCTCTCTGCCACGTAAACACTTTCTCCCTGCCACATAAGCAACATATGACGTCGTTAGGTGGACTTAACGGAAAGAACAAATTTGGATACATTTTGAAAAACATAGAGACTAAATTGATTTTTTTGATACGTAGGTAATAATTGATAAATAATATTAATTTTACCTATTGATAATATCTATGGATGATTATTTATATGTAATATTTAATTTATTTATAAATATAGGTTTATGAGTAACTTGTATGTAGTGTTGAATTAATATTTGGTTAATTTTAAAAAGAAATTGTAGTGTTCTAACACTACAAGAAAATTATGAAATAAAAACTAATTTTAGAAATAAAAAATAATTAGTTGTTATAGTGACTAAATTAGAGACCATTTTAGAGACTAAAAATATTTTTGATTTATAAATTAGTTTCTATTATTATTAAATAGTTTCTAAATTGATATCTAATTAGGAACCAAAGCTTTTGCTACCAAACTTAGGTAGCTAATTAAATACAAATTTAGAAACTATTTAACATAATAGAAACTAATTTAGAAACTAAACAAAATTTTAGTTTAAAATGGTCTCTAATTTAGTCACTATAGCAATTAATTATTTTTTGTCTCTAAAATTGGTTTGTATTTCATAATTTTTTTTAGTGTAAAAACTAATTATTATATGAATTCAATATTCAAGGAGTAAAAATTTTGTTTAAGAACCGAGGAAACAAAACTAACAAGTTAACGCTTATAAATTACATCTTTAACAAGTTAATATCATAAGTAAAATTAATAATAATATTTATATTGTTAATAATAATATTATTAAATACTAATAATAATATTAATAACAGTTAATAATATAATGATAATATAAGTAATATTAATATTAATGATACCATAAATATTTATTAGTATTAGTAATAATAATATTAATATTAATATTAGTATTAATAATGTTATTAATATTATTAATAATATATTAATATTATTAACAGTAATAATAATAATAATATTAATAACATTATTAATATTAATAATAATATTAATAACATTATTAATATTAATAATAATATTAATAACATTATTAATATTAATAATAATATTAATAACAGTATTAATATTGATAATAGTGTTAATATTATTATTGTTAATTAGTGTATAATATTAAATTTATCGACAGATTAAAATATGTTACTATTAAAATTTGTGACTAATATTTGATGTTAAATTGATCCGTAGATAGTAATGTGTATGTACCGTTAGATTTATCTATAAATACAGAATTATAGATAATATTTTGTGAATAATTTTGATAAAAAATTACAGTGCTGAAGTACTTAGAAACTAACTATTATGTAAACTCAATATTCAAGGAGTAAATAATATTTATTTAAGAATGGAGGGAAACAAAATTAACAAGTTAATCCTTATAATCTTTAACTCTATGCAAGCAAAGAGATTCAAAGTTGAGCTTTGAATATTTTAGTTAAATCTTACACTTTATATCATGATATCTTTGGTTGAACAAAAGTGAAATTAAAAAATTAGTTAGAAATTAACATGTTCTTCCGTGACTGTGAATGAAAAATTGGAAGTTGATAATTATAAAACTAGTTTATTAAAGTGTTTGATTGAAGTTAGGGTTCTGAAAATCAATTCAGTCATTAACTATAACGAATTGAGTTAATTATTCAAGAGTTAGATTATTGATTGAACTAATTTATATAAATAATAAATTATTATTACATATGTCTATAAATTTAATAATTTATATTATTATAATAAAGTATTATCATATGAAATAATAAATAAAGTTGACTCAAATGCAATTTTATAATCTAAATTTTAAAAGCTTCATCGGTGGAGTGTAACAATTATCTAAAATAAAGTTCTTAATAATATAATTTTATAAATGAAGATTAAATAAAACAACTCCATAATCAAGATAAAGAAAAGAAAAAGACATTTAAAAAAAAATCAATACAAACTCAGACACTGGGTTTTCCTATGACTGAAAAAAATTATTCATTGAGAATTTTTTAAGACAAATTCTTTCTGCACATATGAAATTCAACCTACGCATATGAAGTCGAACATGCACCCAATTTTTTTAGTGAAATGATGAAAATGTTATTGTAAATGATAAAAATAATCTTAAAAGAAAAGGGTGTAGATAGAAAAATAGTTATGAAACTCTTTTTTGGATTTGGATTTTTCGAACATATTTCTACATTTTGGATTTTTTTTAAATACATTTTCAGATTTTGTGTTTTGATTTTTTTTTTCGAAATATATTTTATACATTCTGAATTTACTTTTTCCGAATGAGATTTTAATTTTTAAATTGTGTTTTTTAAATTTTGAATTTTCAAATTAAAAATAAAGAGTAATTTAAAAGTTTGAAAAATGATAGGAAGGAAGTTCAAATTATAATATAGGAAGAATTTGTCATTTCTTAACTTTATATAACAAAGGAAGTCTCTCACATTGAGCAAGATATGACTTGGTTTAGACAGTGGAATACTCATTTCAAGATTTAAAGCAGAAAATGAAATCACAGAAAAACTATCACATTAATCAAAAGGAACTTTATTCCTTTTTAGTTACAATGCTACTAACTAGATGAACAATTCTTGACAAAGTCATACACTATAAATATTCAACCTCTGGCATGAACCAGAGAACATAAAACTTAATCTCCATATTGAAAACTACAAAGATGCTATTGCAGATAGTTTCATAATTCTATAACATTTGCATTCTCGTCTGCAGAAGTCTTCTGATCTGAATCATCTGATGCAGACTGTGGAGCCTGGTTGTCCATATCAACACCAATAAAACATGCAGAATGCACATTGTGTGGAGTAATACCATTATCTGTTCCTCCATTAGGTGTGGCAGAAAACACATTCTCTGCTACACAATCAGGTATTGTTGTTGCTTCAAGTCCTGTTGGTGGTGGTGAAGAACAACTCTTCTCACCTTCTGTCCACTTTGGAACTTTCATTTTACCCCTTTCTGAATCTGGACTTTCCAGCATAAGGGGGACATTAGAAAATCCAAACAATTGTTTTCTCTTGATTTGAGTATTCATGTTTTGCTTGAAAGTGGCCATAACAAGCTGATGCACACAAGAGACAAAAAAGATTGAAAATGATCATAATGCAATAGTGTACAGTAATAAACAAATAAGCTAAGTACATCTAACAAAATTTATGAACAAACTAATTTTAGTATCAGTCTACTGGTTTGCATTAAATGTTGAGCATAGATTGAGATAAAGCTACTTATAATTGAAGAACAAGTGTCTAAAGATTAACTCTCTTGTCAATGATAAACAAAAGATTCCAAAAGTAAGTACAAAGGTTTAAACTAAAGTTTGTGTAAAGACACCTTTTATATGGTATATGTACAATACAGCTATACTTATAAATAACTCCTGAGTAATTTATTGAATCATCTTCCAAATTTACTTTAAATCTCACAAGGTATTCAATGTTTAATAGCACAGTTTATGTGAAATCAAAGGATAAATCTCCACCACATCTTGTAAAATTCTTACCTGAATAGGGCAACCTGCTACCAATGCACTCTCAAGGGTTCCCCCAAAAACATTTCCATCAGATTTAGCCATTGAAATTCTCAATGATCCAATTGTACGAACTGGACCATTAATGCCACAAGTGAAGGTAGAAGTTCCTGATAAAGACAATATCTCATAGGTACCCTGTATGCAGCAAAATCAATTTGAAAAAACAAATCAGAAAATGAAATACAAGGATATAGCATGCAAAATATTCAATATATAATTGTTTTCGGTCTCTCTTTTCCTTTTTCCTTAACCCAAAATCTATATAAATGTTGTAACAAATGCAAAACTTTGATGTCAAGTGAAACAGAAAGCAGGGTAAGATTCATATGAACATTGTTATGCTGGAGATAGTTTGTATATTTGTACCTCAAGTCTCATAATATGATTAGATCCACGAATGGTCACATTTGAAATAGCACCAGTAGCAGAAAGTATGCAAACTGATAGCGGGCTTTTCTCAAAAAAGGACATTATCATTCCTACCAAATTCTGAAAGTGATCAAAAACATGTTATTTTCAGTTGATATCACATTTATAGAACAGTTCTACAAAACTAAGACAAATCTGAAATATGAACAATTCTTTAAGGAGTCTTTTATTACCTCTCCAATTTGCACACTCAGTGCGTGAGGTATGAAGTTTCCCCCTGCTGTTTCTTGCATAAACCCACCTGTGATAAATAATTCAAGCATGAGAAACATATCAAAACATTTGTATGCATGACATGCTTATAAATAGACCAAATAGAACATGAGATTAAAATATAGTGATTTGTTGTTAAGAGATGGTCGAGCCAACAAAGTAAGAGAGACTAAAAAGTTGTAGAATTTATTAAGTAGTGAAATTAAGTATAACTTTAAATACCTCTTATATGTGTATTATAACTCTAATTTCACCTTACAAAACTTCATTTTTTAACATTTACATTCATTCATAAACTATTATGTGTGAATTTTTAACATAAAGTATTTTTCAAATTTCAAATTGTGTACTTTTAAAGTTAAAGTTGGAGTTAATGATAATCAGCATGGGAGTTAAAAAAAATTATTATTAACTTTAATGACTTAATCTATTTTGATCTTGTTACATGTAGTACAATAATCTTCTGATAAGATTTTGCTAACATAATTATTTGTTATTTTTCATATTTTAAAAAGTCATTTAATTTATTCAGAAATAACAACATGTGCTGTAGCTATGGTTTTGTGTTAAAAGAAAAAAAAACTAATACCTCCCAATACCCATGAATATTCGAAATTATTTTTGATAAAAATATAAATTAATTAATTTAATTCCAATCACATAGAAAGAAAATATGACAAAACCAGTAAAAATTTTCCAACACACTTTTAAAAAATATGGTTTATGATTTATATTAGTATTTTAAAAAACAAATTTTAAAGACTTTGTTTCATTCATTCTTCAATTTGATTAATAATAACCAGTAAAATATTATGATAACAAGTAAAAAGTTGTAGTGATAAAATACATTTATTTATCTTTGAAATGCATCTTGGTTTAAAAAAATGTAAATAAACATCTGTCAGCAGAAAACAATTTTGTCAAACAATATTTATGTGCAGACAAATTCTAGATTAAGAATAAATTGTATGTGACAAAACTCTCTCAAAATCCTCCTTTATTATCTTGCTATCATTATAGACTCATGCATATCAACCACCAAGTGTACAAACTCTATGGTACCATTTTGATACCATTTTTTTTCTTCCTTTGTAAGAATTTTTTTTTTCTTGAAAAACATATTTTCAATAATTTTACAAAAATCAATAGTAGGACAATGACTAATTACAAAACAAATAAAAAAAAAAACTGCAAGCAAATATAAACAAAACAAAAACAAGAAAACTCACCAATGGAAGCCATAGCCTGCAGTTTCCCAGAACCACGAGGGCGTCCCCTGCCTCTCTTGGTCTGATTGGAAAATCCTGGTGGCGCCGGCGTCACCGCCGACAACGGAGACGCCGTGTTCCCGACAGCCTCATGCTTCCTCGGCCTCCCCCTTCCTCGCTTCACCACCAATCCCGAACCTACAGCCTCGGAGTTTGGTACGGCCACAACAAGCTCAGAACCAGAACCAGGACCAGTTGCAACATTGACTGTGCTAACAACATTGTTGTTATTGTCTGCGGCGGCGTTGACATGCGTCACTGGTTCCTTAGGACTCTGTGACTCGTCCGATGTGGCGCCCAGAGTCAAAAACTGATCGGTGTCTGAAAGATTCTGTTGCTCCATACAAAGTAGAGAGAGTTATAGACACCCTTTGAGATTGTGAACTTTGTTTGATAACAAAGGAAACAAATTTTCTTGTGGGTGAGGGAAAAATAATAATGAGAAGAAGAAGAAGAGGAAGAAGAAAGAAGGTAATAATGGTGAAGGAGTTAGGACAGAAAACACAATGAAGAAGGTGCCAGAAGAAAAGAAAACCAGTTTTTGAGGTTCTTTCAGCAGAAACTGAAGAAATTTGGATTTTTTTTATAACTTTTCCTAAAAATATGAAAATAACTCTTCTCACTCACATGTTAGGCTTTTATTTTTCATGTGAATTTATAAATGAAGAAAATAGGAGATGAACTCTTATTTTTGTTTTTATGTTATAAATTCCTTACTTGGATTTTAAGCTTGAGTAAAAAAGGACAAAATAAAATTATTATTTGTTATTACTATTTTTTTATTGCATTTTGATTTTATTTTTATTTTTAATTAATATAGGGTAAAAGAAGGAATCTCGTGGATTATAAAAATGAAAATAAATAAATAATAAATGTTTTTTATTTATTGGCAATAAAATTTTAATTGCCATGAATTAAAAATTAATGTTTTATAATATTTAATCAGATTTTTTCCTATATATTATTTACCGTGTAAAATATTTATTAGTTTTAATATGGCATTAATTTTGTATTTTTGAAAAATGTTTCTCTCTCTTAAATCATCGTGAATTAAAATTACAGCAAATTGCTCAAATATTAGTATTTTTAATATTGAAAATATTAATAATATTTTTTTCTGGTTAGTTATTAATTCATATTTTATTACTCTTAAATTATTTAACGTTATTATTGTATTATTGATTTTATAACTTCTAATATTTATAATTTTATTATATATTATTAAAGTAATTCAAATGTATGAATTAATTTGGCAGTTTTGTAATTTTGTATAATTATGTTTAATCAATTTTTATAATTTTTTTCTGTTATTTTTTTCAATTAGTTTCTATAAAATTAATAGTAATTTTTTCTTTTTTTAGTATAAAAACTTCTTAAATAGGTTTTATTTTTCGTAATAAAAATCATTTTATTCATGTTTTTAGGAAAAAAAACATGGAAATTTAATATAAAACAAAATTTAAGATTATTTTTACTGTTAAAATAATTTTATTCTTTCTTGAGAAGACAAATAAAATTTGAATTTTTAAACAATTCAAGATCAAAAGTGAAAACAAATTAATTTTGGGCAGAGTTATATAATCACAAATCTGAATTCATACTTAACAATTTATTTTATATATAATATATATTATGGGAGAAAGTTCCTATATTTTAAAAAATAACTGCTTATTCAGTTTCTTTAGTTGTAATAACCTTTTATTTTGGTCTTTATACTGAAAAAATGTTCGTTTTATTATTTACAATATTATTTTAATTATTTTAATTTTTTTAATTTTTATATATTATTTTTAACTAATGCTTAAATGTTTAGAGATAAAAATAATAATATGTTTAATAATTTTGAATTTTTTTTAAGGGTGGGAAATAAAAGGTTATTTTTATTTAATTAAAGAGACCTTTAAATTATAATATAATAAATTATCTAACAAAAAAATTTATACTAAAATAAAATATACGTAATTTATCACTTATACATTGAAATGGATGGCAAAATGTATTATAACATCCCTTAAGAAATTACATAACTATAAGGGAGACTATGATAAAAAACAATTAATTTTTTTGTGTATGATAAAAACGATTGATTTATTGTGGCACGGATTTAATAATTATAATTTCATTTATAGTTATAAATACAGCTAATTAATTTTCTAGAATATTTTTTCTTTACATTATATATATATATATATATATATATATATATATATATATCATGAAATAGCATTGGTCAATGGCAAAGTTGTTTTTTTCTAACGTAAGTATTTAAAGGTAGATGTTATAAAACTATTTAAATTTAAATTCATGAAAAAAGTATTAATGTTTGACACGTTAAAATATACAAACATTAAATGGATTTTTTAAAAATAATTAAGATATATTTAATTCAAATTATTTTAAAGAGTGGTTATTATCAAACGTTGGCTAATTTAATTGAGAATAATCGAAACTATTGTGTTTAACTGTTTACAATTTACGTTAGGAGAAATATCAAATATAGTGTAAATAATTTCATATTTGAACACATATAAGTTATTTTAAATATTAAGTTGAAAATAATTATTATGAGAGTTATTTTGGAACACTTTACGAAGCAATTGTGTTACTTAACAAAAATGCTGGTAAAGTAGGTAGTGGTCTCAAGTGCCAGATAGTTTTTTATTTGCAAATAGATCGAAATACGTCTCACGTGGCATGCTAAAAAAATAAATAAAACTAAGTAACTAAACATTAATATCAAATGCAATTCAAATAAATTAATTATCAATTTAAAATTAGTATATTAATAAAAATATTAATATGAAATGTAATTCAATTAAAATATTAAAATCAATCAATTATTTTAAAATTACTATAATAAACATAAAATCAATTAATTTAAAAATAAGTTTATTTAATTATTATAATTAATTAATTTAAAAATAAGTATTAATTAAATAAATTGAAAATTCAAATATAAATTTTAAATTAAAATAATCAATAAACATAAATAAAACTTAAAAATTAATTAATTAATTAAACTAAATATTAATTGTAATAAATAAATGAAATTATATATTAAAATCAATACGTAAACTTAAATCAAATATTCATTAAACTCAATAAATAAAATATTAATAAATCATCAAAAAAACTTAAATAAAATATTAATTATTAATCCATATAATTAAATAAACTTGAATAAAAAATTAGAACTTAAAAGATAAAGTTTACCTTCACATAGTAATTACTATTGTAGGCATTATCAATTGTTGAGTGGCATATGTAAAAGTGAGTTAAATTATAATTGAATAATTGAACGTGATATGTAGAATGTTATGTTTTTAAGTAAAAAAAAAAGTGTTTTAACTATCACTTATAGTTTTTTAATCTAAGGTTACTATTCAATTCAACAATTAGTATTAAAGTCAAGGTTACAAGTTTGATTCCTAGTAGGACTATTGTTTAAGAGAAGATTGTTGTATGTTGCACAATGGTCCTGTTGTGTAAGCCAAGAGGGTCAAGTCACAATCAAATAGTTCAATTTCTAGTAGGACAATTATCAGGGGAGATTATTGTAGATGACATCAAATGTCTCATGACGAAGGTCAGGAGGGTCAAGTCACAATCGAATTGTGGTGATTGGGTTGTTATACTCTTAAGTAGAAAGAGTTGCACCTTAACTAACAGTTATAACTTTTTGTTCAATGTTAAGCGTTCAATTCAACAAATGGTATCAGAAGGTCATGAGTTTGATTCTCATTAGGACATTTTTTCAAGAGGAGATTATTGCATGTTGCACAATTGTCCTATAGTGTAAGTCAGGAGGATCAAGTCATAATTGAAGAGTTTGATTCCTAATAGGACAATTGTTGAGGGGGAGATTATTGTAGGTACCATCAATTGTCCCATGACAAAGGTTGATGGGTTAAGTTACAATCGAATCGTGGTGCTTGGACTATTACGCTCTTAAGTATAAAGAGTTACACTCTCACTATTTGATATTGCACTCGAATCAAACAATTACAAAATATATATAATAAAGTCAACCGTTAAAACATGTAACAATAAATTCAACCTTTAAAATATGGAACATATGACATGTAATTAGAAATTCATGTTTAATCTTATTATTATATTGTATAAGGCCAAGGCGATCTTGGTCGGTCGAAATATATCTTGGCAACAATATTTAGATGACTATTCCCTCCAACAATAAGGACACACAACGTACTCTCAACATACTCAAAGGTTACGCATCTCTTCAAATAATTAAATGTAATTAGCAACAACATTACATTTAAACATTCCTGAAATCACAACTAAGGGGTACTTGGATCTTCCTAAAATTTTGTACAAGTATAGACCCATAAAAATTAGCATAAATAATTGGGTATTCCAAACTAAAAGAATCTTCAATCTAATCTGAATATCAATCACTGAATATGAAAAAAACATTAACTTGAACTTTAGAGTTTAAATCAAACTTCAAAATACAAAAATGCATTCATCATGCATGGTTAGCACTACATTGTTGAAGATAGACTATGATGTCTCCAAATCCATGAAGATTGGTTGAAGGATTTGTTGTTGCTTGTGTGTGTGGGTTTTGGGTAGTTTGAATTTGTAATTCACTCATAGATTTGATCTAAGGTTGTTTGCTTTTAATCCTTTTAGAAATAGATGTGTTTTCAAAGAGAAGTGGAAAATCAACCTGTTGAATTGTCGTTTTAACCGTTGTTTTACACTTAGAGGTTTCTGAAAAGGATTTTAAACTATTTGACTTTGGTTGACTTTGCTGTCAAACCAATTCAATCGATTGTTTTTCGAAAAATCAATCGATTGTTTTTTGAATTTTCTTAACAAAATTTTGTTATCTTAGTTCAATCTGTTTTAATTTATTTAAAATTGATTTGGCTCTTGCATTAAATGTTTTTAACAACTGATTAGAGTATATATAATTTGTTTACGCTCTTGGTTGTTATTAATTCACAAGATTGCTTTCAAATCAAGTTTTTCCAAGATTGCTTAAGGTTTTGGATTCTTTCTAAGAGTGGAATAGGATTGCACTGTATTTTCTTCTTTTCAATTTGTGATTGTATCAGGTGTGAACATTCCTTTTCTCTTAAAAATTCTATTTCTGTAATAATTGTTGGCGTGCAGATTCATAGGGTGTTCTAAATTCTTTGTTGTGTTTGCCAAATGTGGTATGTGTTCTTGAAGGGTTCAAGATCACCACTTTGGTGTGTGTGTGTGTTGTAATCAAGGTGTTTTGATTGCCTAGTGGAATTCTTAGAGGTTTTCTGGAACTGGATGTAACTCTTGGTTAAGAGTGAATCAGTATAAATTTAGAATGTGAATTTCTCTATCCCTCATCTCTTTAAATTTGTTTTTGGTTGAATTTTATAATTGTTGCTATAAAGAACCGATTGTTTCGCAAGAATAACCGGTTGATTTTTTGTTGTTTGTGTGAAAACTGGTTTTAAGTTTAGCTGAACAGATTTCTGGTTAATTGATTCTCTTTGGCTTTCATTGTACCTTCTAAATTTGCGAAAATCTTTTATAAACAATTCACTCCCCTCTTGTTTAAAGCCTACAATTCTAACATACATGAGTTTAGAAAAGAAATATATTTAGAAAAAAAAATTCTACAACAAATTTCTCACATAAACTTTTTTTTTTTTGTTAAGCACCACATCGAAAATATGTGTGGACTTAACTTATATCTTTTTTGTATGGATTTTTGTGTTTAACAAATTTCAACAATTCAAAAGTGGGAACATTTTGTCATATAAATTAGTAGTTATATTTTTTATTTTTAAGTTTGTTTTAGAAGCTTAGGAAATTTTTTTTGTGTATTAATACTTTTTTTTTCTTAGATAACATGTAAGAGAAATTATCTATGAAATTGAAATCCTTGTGTCGGAGGAGTTTAAGATTTATAGTTATTTATTAAGTGAATACTTTGTATTTCTAGTTGCATCATATGTTTCCATAAATTATGTATATTTTGATACATTTTATTATAGATGATAGTTATGAATATATTTAGGAAAAATGAAGTTGTTTATCTGAGTTAAATGTAAGTTGGGAGTCTTACATTTGGATAAGAATGAGGAAATAAGTAATTTATGAGAATAAAATTTTGAAAACCTATGGCTTTAAAACTTTGGATTAATGGTAGTATCATGGTCTCTTGTATAGGTTTGAACACAAGTCATTGTTGTTAAATCTCCCTGATGTATCTTCCTCGCAAGATCCCAAGATTTATGTTAATGTAATATATCTAAATTATTGAAATGGGTATGTTCAAATTACTAAAATGGATGAAAAGGGATAAAATGCATAAGAATAATGACACTTGTTTGTTTTCTCTACTTGAGCATTAGGTTGGTCATTAGACCGATAGTTGAACAATGATATTTATCGTCAAGGCAAAGCATTATGACTTGATTGGGAGAGAAATCAAATGAATCCTCTTTCCTTTGAGAGTATGAGCACTCAAACACTTGTTTGGATGCTCAAGCAAGGAGGATGTCACATTAATTACCTATCTTTCAATAATATATTACTCAATTACTCGCATCACCCTCAAGCAACATATTATGATTTCAATTATGAAGGAAAGTTGGTTCAAGTGAGGATGGTTCACTTAAGTGACATCTTTCTTTTTTCAAATACTTGTTTCATTTATAAAATTTAAACAATTTATTTTACACAGTTTGTGTTATATTATATATATATATATATGACATTGATGTGGAAATAAAATGAGTATGAGTTGAAATATATGTATATGTGTGTGCATATATATATATATATTGTTCTTTTATGAAGTACATGAATGATATAATTATGATGATGAGTTAAATAGAGATACATGATTATTTTATTTGAATGAGAAGGGTAAATATATAGGATGATATTCTAATTGAGTTGTGGTTTATCGTATTAAGTAAAGATACATTCTACCTTCGTTGATAATCTAGATAACATAAATTAAAATATTAGATAGTGAAAAGATGAAGAATGTTGTTTCACTACTTTTACAAATTTTGTGAACACAGTTACCTTAACTGATAGAGCTAAGGTTATTATACCAAAAGGCTTTGGAATAGGTCAATTTAAGTTTGTGCTAGGATTTTAGAATTTGGTTAGTAAGCGTTCTAATGTAATATTTTTAAGCATGTGTCACATCTTATGGACTTGTGTCATACTTAGCAATGTTTATGGTCCTAATTAAGCTTTACAAAGAGTTTGTGGGCAATGTTATTCATCTACTATTGAGTTATAAGATTAAATGAACAAATTACAATAAAGTAAAATATGATAGTGATAATGAATGTTAAGATTAAACTTTTTATAAAAGCTTTCATGTTAGGCATCACTATGCAACTTGACATCTCAACTAGGCTGACACCTCAAGTAACAACAATCATCTACCATCACATGAAAAAAAGTATTATTATTAAAAAAAGAAAAAAGAAAGAAAATACAAAATGTGGGAGGACTAGACCAAAATCCATATGTTAACAAAAACGATACATAGGTAAAATATACATATTCATAAAGAATTCTAAGAACATACTAGATGGAAGCATATTATACCAATGAAATGATTTTCTATGAATAAATAATAAATTAATCAACTTATCAGCACATGCATTCCCTTCACAGAAAATATGAGTAACCCTAAACCTGATTTTCCCACAGTATTTAAGACAAGTATTTCATCGATTACAAAACATCCATGGAACATTAGTCCTAGCACTAAATGCAATACAAACCAAGGCATAATCACATTCAGACCAGACATTAGCAAGCCCCATCTTTTGAGTTTCCTCCATAACATGTATAGCTCCATAAAACTCATCAACCATAACAGTCTGAACTTCAAGAAATGCAAAGAAAGCACCAATAAACTCCCTCATACTCCCTTGGAAAATACCTCCACAAGTAGCAAGACCAGGATACCCCTAACAGCCTCATCAGTGTTAATTTTAACCCAGCCTGATGAAGGAAACTCTCATCTAACAGGAAAAGGACGAAGAACTTTACCACTACGAGTATTAATACCAAAAAATGTAATCACGTTGAAATCTAACATATCATTCTTCATTGAAGCTTTAGACAAATTTCCCACTAGACAAGTTAAATCTTTAATTACCGAAATAGTCCTAGAAACCTCAATCTTATCCTGAAATCTAGCATAATTCCTCATACGCCATATCATCCAAATAGAAAAAGTTATCACAACAAGCTTAATCAATTTAACCAAAGGACTATCATCACTCTTAATAAAAGAAAGAAGATAATCCTTATTAGATAAATGATAAGTAAGAAAAATCTGTCGAACCCAACTCCAAATATGCAATGCATTAGAACATTCAAAAAATAAATGTTGAATAGATTCCTCATGCTTTTCATAAGGCATACACATAGAACATATATGCAAATCTTTATTCTGAATATGTTGATATGTAGGAAGCCGCCCATGAAAAACTTTCTAGAGTACTGAAGTTTTGGAAGGCGGAATAGATGAAGACCAAATGAATTTACCCCAACCACGAGGAACTCTTGGTTCCAAGAAAAAAGTCTCACCGATTTAAGAGTGAAACGACCAAACTCATCTAGAATCCAATTAGGAATATCTTGTTCCTCCCTAACCATGATATGATTAAAAAAATGAGTCATTTGTTGTAAAGATATGGGGATATTCCAATCACAACTTGTCCAAAATTGAGAGACTGTATCCAGAATGCTAGCACTATCGGATAACCCTGCAATATTTGCTAAAGAAGTAGTAGAACACCATTTATCATTCCAAAAATTAATCAAAGAACCTATACCAACAGTCCAAGAAGTATAATCAAGTATAGCAGAATAAAACTGTTTAATTCCAGGCCAAAGAGACGAGGATCTATAAACCATTCTAAACTCATATTTTGATTTAAAAACCCTGACTTTCAAGAGAAAAGACCAAGGTCTGTTGCTATAAGCAAAGTTCCAAGCAAGCTTAAGAAGATATGTATTATTTTTATGACGAAGATTAATAATCTTCAAACCTCCATTCTCAAGAAGAGAACAAATTATATCCCAATTCACGGTGACTATGCATTTTTTTTCATAATACAACAGTCCAAATAAAATTTCAACATCATTGTTCAACTTGGTTAAGAAGTGAAATAGGCCATTTATACATATTAAAGCTATAAGCTGGAAATCCAATAATCATCGTATTGACCAACTAAATCTGACTCATCTTGCTAAGAGATTTACCTTTCCAATATGCTAGCTTCAATTTGACTTTATCAGCCAAAGGTTGAAGAAATCGACACTTTGGAGCACCAACAAAGATTGACACTCCTAAATAATTGAAAGGCAAACAACCATGACTACAAGAAATAATACATTGAGTTTTGGTGACAAATCTTATAGAATTATCCATGGTGAAAACACTACTTTTAGAGTTATTAACATTTGACTAGAAAAATCACCATATGTTTTAAGAAAAATACTCAAATTTCTAAGAGACTTAATATCCCCCCTACAAAAAACAAATATGTCATTAGCATATAAAATATGACAGGGAGTGAGATAACCTTGCGGACTAGCCATATGTAAAATTTTCTTATCATTCACAAGCTTAGAGATACCTTTACTAAGACCTTCCTCTGCAAGATAGAAAAGTAAAGGAGACAAAGAATCACCTTGTCTAACACCTATACTGCAAAAAAAAAAAAAAAAACCCACCAAACTGTCATTTATTCTTATAGAAAGCATAGCTGAACGGAGAATTGTACTAATCCAACCGACAAACGAGGGGTGAAAACCAAAGTGTGTCAAAACTAATAATAAGAACTTCCAACTCAGAGTGTCAAAGGCTTTATGAATATCAACTTTGTTAGCCACATTACCTCCTCTAACCTTTTTAGAAAGCATGTTAATAGCTTCAGAAGCAATACCAATGCAATCCTGAATCTGTCTACCTTGTACAAACCCATATTGATTAGGATAAATGATTCTAGCAGTCAGAAGTGCAAGCCTATCTGCCAATATCTTGGAAATAATCTTAAATTTAAAATTAAAAACAACAAGTGGCCTGTAATATTTAATGGAGTCAGCATCTTGAATCTTAGGAATAAGAGATACCACATTACTGTTGTTCATTTCAGGGAGAACCCAATTTTGTTTAAAAAACTGTTGAACAACATTGCAAACATTTGTCCCAATAATGTCCCAGCAAGAATGATAGAAAACAAACCATCAAACCCATCAGGACCAAGAGAACTATTACCATTAAGATTAAAAACAACAGTCTTGATTTCCAAAAAAATCAGGACATTTAATCAACATCATATTCTCCTCAAAGGAAACTAGCTCAGGAATATAAGAACCAATAAAATCCTCTATATTACTTATATATGAAACCTTAGAAATAGACTCAACATAAAGATTTTTATAAAATTTCAAAATATGATCCTCAATGAGTTTAGGATCTTCAGTCACCTCATTATCAATCCATAGATGATGAATCCTACTAGAATTATTTCTCCTTTTGACCACAACATGGAATAAAGTCATATTTCGATCTCCATCTTTGAACCATAACATCTTAACCCTTTCTTTCCAAAACAAATATTGACATTTGAGAGCACGATCAAGCTCCTCCTTAGCAATCTTTTCTTGATAGAAAAGCCCATCAATATCAGACAAACTAATAGTCTCTAAGTTTTGTTGAATACCAAGGAGTAAACCCTGCTTAAGAAGAATTGCATTGTGAACATTACCAAAAGAACTTTTATTCTAGTCTTGGAGTTCAATTGTCAACCTTTTTAACTTATGTTGCAAAATAAACATAGGACAACCAACAAGCTTATTAGCCCAAGATTCCTAAATAAGCTTCAGACATGAAGTGTCCTGAAGCCACATAGAAAAGAAACGAAAATTGCTAATCTTCCTCAAAGAATTACTAGCAAGACTAGCAAGAATAGGGAAATGATCAGAACAATTTTTTACAAGAACCTGATAAGTACAAGAATCTCATTCATTCAGACACACTCCATTACATAAAGTCTTATCCAGTCTTCTATGAATTCAATGCAACCCTCTCCTTCCATTACACCAAGTATAACAAGATCCAGTAAAAGACATACAAGAAAGATCATTAGTATTAATCCAATCAAGGAATTCATTACAATAAACCTGATTAGGAGCCACCTCCCTTTACAATCATCCGTCGAGAGCACAACATTAAAATCTCCCATAATACACCATGGCCCTGTGAAGGAACTAAGATCCCTCCACAAAAACCGTCTAACCAAGTATGTGTTAGCACCATACACACCTACAAATCTAAGACATTTATCATGCAAAAGACAAGTTACAGAAATAAACTGATCATTGACCAATAAATTTTGGACAAGATTAGGAACCGACAAACACCAAAGTTGAGCAGCTTTATTAACAATAGGTGACGTAGCCATCAAATGCATATTAACATATTTGAAAAGGACGTCGAAAGCATCATTGTACGACATCATAAGTTCAGCAAGAAAAACCATGAGGGGTTTATGTGTTTAAGTAAACTAATCAGCATCTTCACAGTTTTGTGGTTTCTCAGTCCTCTAACAAAAAAATGAAGAGACCTTCATTGTGACGTTGTAGAGAGAATTGCCTTAGTAATTTTTTTGGATTTACCAGTCCCCTTAGGAGGTCTCCTTGGTTTTCTTTTAGTGCAAACTATTTCCGCTCCAGTATCATTGGCATCCTCCTCCATCTCGTTAGGATCAACCCAAAATTTTGAAATAACATGTGTAGTTACCAAACCATCAAAAGAAGAAAAGTGGTTTTGCAGGACAAATGATAGTGTTTTAACATCCCCAAGAGATTTATCCTTCCGAAGGGAGGTATGAGGCGAAGAAGATGTTACAGTCACAATAGCATAGACCTCCACATGCCATCAATTGGAGTATTAATTGGTGTTTTAGAATCTGCAGATGATTTAGCTCTCCGAGGAGAGGTCGGACGCAACGGATATGGTACAGCCACAAGAGCAGAGACCTCCACATGATGATCATCAATAGGAGTCGTAACTGAATGTGACTCTCAGGCACTGGCTTGCATAGCAGCAGGTGAATTCCTTAGCATCCTCGGTTCTGGGAAATTCAAAGTAGGAGTGGACAACCCCTTCCTAGATGGGGACCTATCATGATCTGAGTGATCTGAGGCATCCTCGAGAGGAGGCATATCTGTAAAATCATCCTCCACTCTACCTGTTTTATCAAAAGCAAGGTCACCCAAGAGTGACCCTGTGTTAGTCCTGCCAAGAGTATCAATTTTCAATTTATCAGTGGGGCCTTCCACGAGCTTCGGCTGCGAATCTTTCTTCCAATATTCTTTACATTGTTTAGGAACCACAATCCTCCCCTATTCTCGTTCATCAAAAGTTGTCTTCTAAGAAAGTTTATATTGAGGCCCAAGAACACGACCCTGATCATGAATCACCCGGCACTGAGCAAGCTCATGCCCAATCATCTTACAGTGAAAGCAAAATGGAGGGAGCCATTCATATTCCACATCAGCTACAAAAGCAAAGTTTGGACGTTCAACCAAGAGGTGATCGGGAATAGGGGACAACAGATCAATATTCACTAGCACTATAGCAAACATACCCCTATTCTTTCTCATACTATGCTCATCCAAAGACAAAGGAATACTAAGACCTGTGATTATGGAAAATATCGCCATTGGTCTCCAATACTCTAAAGGCAATTTGTAGATTCTAATCCAGGCCTGAGTTTTGGTACTCTTCATGGTAGCTAGAACAAAGTTTTTTTGTCCAGGCAAACAATCTCAAGAAACCAAGAGATAACTTCAAGGAACTCATTCCGAGGGCCCATCGCATGTCTTCTAAAGAAGCAAACTCAAACTCATAAAAACCCTTCCCAAGAGGAATTGCTTTCCACGATCTAAGAGCCTTCCACACTAGCTGCAACTTTTTAGTTAAATCCAGATGTGTGAAAGGCTTATCCCCCTTATATAGAATAATCTGACCATGAAGATATATCTTGCAATCCTCAAGACCAGCCAAGTAATCTGCCTCATCAATCCGGACAACAATCATGTCTTCCTTAATACAAGAAGTAGGTAGTTGGGACAAAGGAATATCACATGTATTTCCCAAAGCCTGAGCAAAAGTCTTCCTTTGTCCTAGCATAGCAGACACTTTCTTATTAGGGAACACTTCTTGATCCATCAAACAAGCCCATGGGATGAGAAACCTGTAAAGCCCTCCGCCATTCTCAAAGGCTAACAAGCTGCCGACCAACCCACGCCAGCCGCCACCGTCCCACTGGCCACATCACCTAAAAATCTTGACTTTACCACAAATGTTGATAAAAAATCATGACTTTACCACAAATTAGAATTGGCTACATGAAAAAGGTGGCAACTTTAGTTGTGTGCTATAGAATTTCATCATTCAATATTATTCAATCTAAAAAAAAAACATTCTAAATCAATTTTTTGAATGTATGACTCTACTGGTTTTGTTTTAACAATTGATAAAATCATTAAGACGAGAAATTTACCTTAAGTTCAAAAACTATATCAACTAACAAATTGAATTCTTTTTATGAAATTCAAAATCACTAGACAATTTGATTAAGAAAGTATTTGCAACTTGTTTTCCAACCTGAATCTAAATCGAATATCAAAAAATGAATTATCAAAGTCATATTAACATTGATAACATAATCAAACCATTAACATTCAATTCTTAACCTGTTATATATATATAAATAAAGAGGAATCCAAAATATTTGATAAATTATATTTGATCTCAACAAAACAAGAGCTTAGTCAGTTATCGTGATGATGGTCAAGGCTAAATCAAAATACAAGAAAGGATAGGGAAGAAAAGTAATGGATCCTTAAATCCTCTATTCCTAGTTGATCTTTGATCTTGTTCTTTCTCTATTTTGTTTCTATTGTTGTCTCTTTTTGTTTAATATTTGTCCACTATAAGAAAAATTCAATTTATCTATGGAAGAATTTCGTAGGTAACAGCCAAAATCCGTAAGTAAATACGGACACTGTGTCCGTGGATAACGAAAACAATAGTTATCCATCAACTCTAGTCCATAGGTAATGTGTCCGTAGGTAAATCCATAGGTAATTCAACATACTTTACTTTAAATTTTTAATTATTATTTGAATATTTTTTTTCTATTTTCAATTATTATTTACAAATATAATTTATGTCTTTTTTTATTATTATTATTGACAATTATTATATACGCAATGACAATTATAATTAAACTTAGAACTAAATTGTAGCAGGTTGAAGAATGCCTAAAGATGCTTTAAACATTACACCAATCAAGTTTTGTTGTCAGGTTATAATTATTATTATACTTATTAGTATGATTATCAATATTAATATTATTAAACATTATTAATATTATTGAATATTATTAATATTATTAAATATTATTAATATTATTAATATTATTAATATTATTAATATTATTAAATATAATTAATATTATTAATATTATTAAATATTATTAATATTATTAAATATTATTAATATTATTAATATTATTAATATTATTAATATTATTAATATTATTAATATTATTAATATTATTAATATTATTAAATATTATTAAATATTATTAAATATTATTAATATTATTAAGTATTATTAAATATTATTGACATTATTAAATATTATTAATATATTAAATATTATTAATATTATTAAATATTATCAATATTATTACATATTATCAATATTATTACATATTACCAATATTATTAAATATTATCAATATTAATAAATATTATCAATATTATTAAATATTATTATTAATATTAATATTATCATTGTTATTAAATACTATTAATTATTATTAAATATTATTAATATTATTAATCATTATTAAATATTATTAAATATTATTAATATTATTAACATATTAAATATTATTAATATTATTAAATATTATTAAATATTATTAAATATTATTAAATATTATTAAATATTTTTAAATATTATTAAATATTATTAATTTTATTAATATTATTAATATTATTAATATTATTAATTTTATTAATTTTATAATATTAAAAATATGTATACTTATTAGTTAGTTATGATTATGATTATGATTATTTATTATTATTATTATTTATGAATATTAATTATAATTTTATAATTATTCATATTATAATAATATTTTAATATTATGTATATAACTATTATGATCATAGTTGTTAGGTAATAGAGATTCATACGTAATAGTTCGTAGGTAATATATATTTGTGGTAATAGTTAGTAGGTTATAAAAATTTGTGGGTAATAGTTTGTAGGTATTAGAGATATGTGGATAATAGTTGGTAGGTAATAGATATTTGTGGGTAAAAGTTGATAGAAAATAAGATTCGTGAGTAATAGTTGGTATGTAATGCTGAATTTACTTACGAATTCGAAATTTTGGTAATATATGTAGGTAATGTTCTCTGTAGGTAATGCTGATACCTAATATTATTATTTATTAATAATTTATCTTTGTGTTTTAGCAGGTAAAATTGAGTTGTTTTTAGTTGGTGTATTTTTTGCATGTTTTTTTGAAATAGATAATTTTTTTTATAATTAATCATATAAGTAAACATAAATTTATTGTAAAAAAAATATGTCAAATTCCTGGATAAAAATATAAAAATATGTAGATAATATTGATTTTTTTTAGTGGTCTTCCAATTATTTATAAGTTGAAAAATTAATGAATTATCATTCACTTGAACAAGAGAAGTCCTTCATGTTGAAAAGAAATTCTTCCATTCAAACTAAAGAATTTTAGCTTAAGTAAATATAATATCGGAACTAATTTCTCTTTTATAACATTATTGCTTAAGTAAAGATGAAACTTGATTTACATCAATGTGCATTTTTCTTCAATTTCCCTCAAGTACAATTGAGCCCTAAACTTTTCTTCTATGACTTTGATTCATTTTTCTTTATGATCTTCAAATATGTAATAAGATTAACAAAAGTTATTTCAAATAAATATATAAATTGATAATATTCAAATTATCTCAATTAAGTCTTATATTTTATGAAATTTAACATTTATTGTTAGACATGCTTAATATAAATATTTTGAAAATTATCAAATTTATGATGACTTATGATGATAAATATATTTATTATTTATTAATTTATTACATTAACAAATTTAAGCCATGTGTCATTAATATATATAAAATCTTTAACCACTATAATTTTGTGGTGATATGATTATTATTATTATTAATACTATTTTTTATTAATATAATATGATAATAATATTTATTATTAATGAAAATAATAATAATTCTAACAATAGTAATAATAATATTATTAATAATGTTAATAATAATAACATTAATAAAATTTAAAATATTAATATTAATTAAAAATGATAAAAATGATTAATATTAATATCAATAATAATATTATTATTAAAATTATTGATATTAATAATTAATAATAATAATAATACTAATAAAAAGTATATTACCATTATTGGTATTATTATTAATAAAATTAATATTAATAATAATATTAATAAAAAAATTAATAACATTAATAACAGTATTAATCATATTAATATTAAAATAATAATAATAATAATAATATTAATAATATTAGTATTCTTAATAGTAATATTAATAAATTTATTAATAATATTAATACTCATAATAATATTAATAATAATAACATCAATTTTATTATTATTAATAATTTTAATAATGATATTCATAATAACATTAATAATATTAATATTTTTAATAAGAATATTAATAACAACATTAATAACAATATTAATAATAATAATAATATTAATATTATTATTAATAGTAACATTAATAATAATATCAGTAACATTAATAATAATATTAATATAATAATAATGTTATTTATAATAATAATAATAATAATATTGTTATTATTTTGATTAGCTAGCGAAACCATGCACATATTTTATCAGATTAAAAAATAGTTTTTATAATTTTAATAGTTTTATTATTTTATGAAAATATAATTAAAAAAGTAATACACTTTGAAAGTGTATATATATATATAATTTTTGTAAAAATAATGATAAAATTATATTTATATAATTTGAAAAGGAGAAATTATTTAGTTATTTTGAAATAAAAATATTTAATTAGTTATTTTATTAAATATTATTTTTTTTATTAAAGTAAAATTGTACCATTAAATTTAACATTAATGTTGTGTTTGAATTGAGGAGAAGATTTGTGGGGAGAGAAGATAGTGAATTAGTGAGGATAGGATGTATGAGGATATATGAAATTGTTTGGATTGAGGAATGATATGATGGATTTGTAAAGATGGTTTATTGAAATGGGATGTATGGGGATATATATATATGAGATTGTTTGGACTGAGAGATGATACGGTGGATTTGTGAAGATGGTTTATTGAAATTTGTAAATAATGTGATAGTTCAGAGGGAATTTAGAAATTATTTTAAAGATGTAAAATATAAGTTTACAAATTTATCCTTGTTTTTAAAAAATATTTGAATAATGAATTATTATATTTTTTTTTAGGTTTGAATTAATTAATTTTTTCTAATATATAATATCCATAATTGCTTATATTTTTATATAAAATAATTTTATGTTAAATTGAAATAAATATATTAAAAATTATAAAAAAATATTTATTATTATATATATTTGTTATTTTATATAAATATATATATGTTGTTGATATTATAATTTTATTTTATTATTTTCATTATTTATAATTATATGTTGTTATTAATAGTATAATTAAATATTTTAAAATTTTAAAATAAATTTATGTAATATTTAATTTTGTATATTGTATATTATAATAAAATGCATGCACAGGGGTATTTGAGTAAAATGCAATAATTATATTTGGAACGTAAAGATTGGAAAAATACATACACCTTCTCCCTCAACTACTCACTCACAATCAAAACTACTAAAACAAACACAATAAGCACATCCTCCCTCCTCATACCTGAAAACAAACACAACATAAATAAAGTTACCAAATGATATATTATCCTTCTATAATGGTATAAACATTATTAATATTATTAACATTATTAAATATTATTAATGTTGTTCACATTATTAATATTACTATTTTTAATTTTTTTTAATATATTAATATTATTATTAATAAAATTATTAATATTAATATAGCTTTTAATAATATTAATATTAATATTATTAATTATTGTAAGAACGTTAAAAAATAAATAAATAAATAAAGGTGCAGATAAGCCCCTTCTTCCCCCACCACGGTTTTTTTCTTCTTTTTCTCTTTCTCTCTCCATAGTCTCTTCTCTCCCTCTCTCTTAATTTCTCTCCCAATCTTCATCTATTTTAAAATCTGATCATATCACGCTGTAACAGAGGAGTTAAGGAACATTTCTACCCGATCAGATTTTCAAATAGAGTAAGTTCATTTTTACTCTAAATATCCTTTGTTGTCTATTTTTCCATAGGATTTAATCATCAATATTGGTGGGGTCAGTTGAGAAGTTTAATCCTCTCAACTTATTCTATTATATACTGAATTTTTGTTCTGTTTGGATAATTTGCATTAGGCCCGTAAATCTTGAAGCTTATCCAAACGGTGGGGAATAAAATTCTAAAAGTTGCTCGGAAAGCAAGCAATTGAGGTAAGGGAAGCTAAATTTAATTTTTAATAGCACCCTATGATAGAAAATCTGAATGCGGAAGGGACGTGGTCCCAATATTTAATTTTTCTTGCAGGGATGTTGTGTGTTTATATATTGGGTTGTTTGTTTATATATTATTTAAATTTGTAAAAATATTATATTTTGATGGTTTAATATTTAAGTGTTGTTTTTTTATGTTAATTACGCTTTTGAATATTGTGGATCACTTTTTGAATGATATTGTATGACGGAATGGTATGGAATTGAATTCATACATTTGGGATAATGTATGGACTGATGTTTGTTGTGTATTAAGTATTGATGCCTATGTGGTAACAGAGATCTCCGAGCTTCACTGATGATCTAAGTCACATAGACTAAGATATCAGGTGGTGAGGAGCTGATGGGGGACTTCATGCACACCGTGACATATGAGATGCACGGCTTGGGTTGTATTGAACTTACCCTGATCCTTTCTGTTCGATTCGCTGGTAATCTTTGGATCAGGTGTTAGCCTTTGGTAGGACTTACTTAATACGGGTCTTCCGGAAGACGTTGTTTTTTGAATATTCTGGATGTGTAGATCCATGTGAGATCTATGTGATTGTTTATCGTTGAGATTTGAAGAAATTTGAATAATTTGAGAAATTGATCATGTAATTTGGTTTTCTCTTTTGATTTAATTGTGTATATTATAGAATTCTATTTTCACTATCTTACCCTTGCTTTTCTTGTTGTGTTTGAATTGTGATGATTGTACTATGTACACGAGCAAATGACCATACAGGTGCAGGAGAGCCTTAGAGGTTTCAGAGTCTTATTTTGAGTTGTGGATATGTAAATATTTGTATTTCTATAAATCCTAATCATGTATTATGAATGTTTTTGAAAAACTCCAAGTTTGTACAGAAACTGGTAGAACTTTTATTGTAATAGTTATATGTAAATTATGGGTGTTACAATTATTATTATTATTAATTATTATTGTTGTTGAACCAAGTGGTGTTCAAGTTTTGAAGAATCCAAATCCTTTGAAGGATGTTGAAGCCTTGGTTGTGCTTGATGTTGCTGTGCTGGTTTAGCTTAGTTCTGGGGTAGTTTATATGCTGTAATCCACCCTTAGATTAAATCTAAAGTATTAGCATTCTCAATCTTTGTGAAAGTAAAATGTTTTCAAACTAAGTTAAAACAACCGATTGTTTTATCGAAACAACCGATTGTTTGTACTTATGTGTTTTGAGGAAAAGATTGAAAACTGTTTTTAAATGGTTGAACTGTTAAAGTACCAAAACAACCGATTGATTCGAAGAAACAACCGATTGTTTGTTTTGGAACCATAACAGAAAAATTGTTTTCTGTTTGACTGAGCTTTAAATGATTTAACTGCTTATGCTCCAGTCATTAAATGCTTTGACCAATCTTTTAATGCAATTTAAGAGTTTGTTAAGATTTGATAACAAACTACATCTTTGAATATATTTAGAAAAACAGATTTGAGATTTAAGAATCTTTGAAAAAGTTTTTCCTAAGAGTTTTGTTTTTGAGTTTTTCAAAGAGCTGAGATTGCTAAGAGTTTGTGATTGATCAAAGTGTATGGAATAGGATTATGCTTGTATTGATTTCAGATTATCTTTTGTAACAAGTGTAATCCTTGTACTCTGTTGAACAAGTATTTGTTTCTGTGTTTGCTGAGATTGGTTGTGTGTTCTTGAGGGGATCAAGATCAGCAATCTTAGTGTTGGTGTTTTGACCAAAGAGAGTGTGTTTCTTGAGGTGTTCAAGGTCATTCTCTTGGTTGTTGTGTAAGTGATCAAGGTGTGATTGCTTAGTGGATTTCCTCAGGGTTTCTGAGAAGACTGGATGTAGCTCTGGTTTGGAGTGAACCAGTATAAACAACTGTGTACAATTTCTCTATCCCTATCTCTTTAAATTCAGTTTTGTCAGTTAATATCTAGTATAAACAACCGATTTTTTCGGTAAAACAACCGATTGTTTTTCCAGTATTGTGTTTTTGCTTTATGTTTTGAAAAACTGAATTCTTAATCAAGGTATTTGTGAAGTATTTTTCATTCTAAGCTTAAAAGTTTACGAAAATCTTCTTTAAACAATTCACCCCCCCTCTCGTTTAAAGCCATATATTCTAACAATTGGCATCAGGAGCTTTGTTCTTGAAAGTTATTCAAGTTGATCAAAAAAAAAATTCTATGGCTGGAAAACTATCTTTTGAGGAAGGTGCTTCAATCTACAAACCACCTTTATTTTGTGGATTGAATTATAAGTTTTCGGAAGCAAGAATGAAAATCTTTATTGAATCTACTGATCAAAGAATTTGGGATTCAATTGAGAATGGTCCTTACATTCCAAAGTTCAAAAAGGATAACTCTCTCATTGCAAAACCTTTGTCCAAATGGACAAATGATGAATGTAAGATGGCCCAGCTTGATCGATCTGCTCAAAACATTATAGCTTTTGCACTAGATACTAATGAATTTTTCAAGATATCAAAGTGCAAAAATGCTAAGGAAATGTGGGAGACACTCAAGGCTGCTCATGAACCAAAGGAAGCAATGACAAAGAGTCAAGCAAGAAGGAAAAGAAGGCAAAATAAGAAAAGCCTCAATCTTTGCTTCATGGCCAGAAAGGAGGATGACTCAAGTAGTGTAAGTTCATCAAACTCTTCAAACTCTGAAAATTATGGTCAATTGCTTCAAGCCTTTCAAGAAACGCATGAAGAAGCCAACCGATTGGCTCTCTTGAACAATCGGTTAAAAGAAAAAGAACAGCTGGCTTGAAAACAGAGTAAAAACACTGGAAGAGGATTTAGAACATTCAAAAACAGATTTTGAGAATCTGGAAATCATTTACAAAAACTCCTCTTGCAAGTGTGATACTCTAATTTGTGAAAATTGCGAAAATCTTGAAAAGAAGGTCCACTATCTTGTTAAAACAGTGGATAAGCTTTCTAAAGCCAATCCAATTTTGAGAGTGTTCTAGCATCTAAAAATTGTGTTTTTGGAAAATCTGGATTAGGTTTTAATCCACAAAACAAACAAGATAGATTTTCAAAATCATTTTCGAAAATGCCAGAAAAACAATCGATTGGACCATCGAAACAACCGATTGTTACATGCTTCTATTGCCTGAAAAGAGGCCATTCTGTGAGGTTTATATTTTGTTAACCGTTTCCAAGTTTCTATCTTTCCAGAATTCTTGTATTTTGCAGAAGATTTGCTTCCAATTCTGTTTCTGGAATCTTGTAGCTTTTATTTTCTCTTTCTTCTCCTCAAAATATTTTTTCTGTTTTGGTTCAAGAAGCAACTTGGACTTTTACATATTTGGCCCATTCACAAAGGTAGATGCTTCCTCTGGATAATTTACTCTAAAAACACAAAATTAACAATAATAATAGTTAAGGCCCAAATAAACCCAATTATAAGAATATAAATTAAAACAATGGATTTATTTATTATTATAGTCCAATAATCTATGAATAAGGCTAGTGAGTGTGAATAAATATATGCTCATCACTTTCTAAAGGCCAATCCAATTTTGAGAGTGTTCTAGCATCTCAAAACTGTGTTTTTGGAAAATCTGGATTAGGTTTTAATCCACAAAACAAACAAGATAGATTTTCAAAATCATTTTCGAAAATGCCAGAAAAACAATCGATTGGACCATCGAAACAACCGATTGTTACATGCTTCTATTGCCTGAAAAGAGGCCATTCTGTGAGGTTCTGTAAAATCAGAAAACATGCAGTTCCTAAAGGGCTTATGAAGTGGATTCTTAAGGGAAATAAAGCTTTAATTGGTAAGTATAAACCAGATGGACCCACATTCATAAGGGGACCAAATCTTTGTACTTGAAAATCTCTTTTGTAGGAAATCTTGGAGGAGAGCAAGCAATTATGGTACTTAGATAGTGGATGCTCCAAGCATATGACAGGGGACAAATCAAAGTTCCTGAGTATCTCCTTTAAGCAAGAGGGTCATGTCACCTATGGAGACAACAACAAAGGAAGAATCCTTGGGAGAGGATCCATAGGAGATGAAAACATCTTGGTAATACATGATGTGCTCTTTGTTGAAGGCCTAAAGCATAATCTGTTGAGCATTAGCCAACTTTGTGACAAGGGATATCAAGTGATGTTCAAGTCAAACACATGTGAAATCTGTCTACCCAACACCAAAGAGGTAATGTTGGTAGGTAAGAGAGTTAATAATGTGTATCTTCTAGATATCTCTTCACCATGTTCAATTGGATGTCTTCTATCCAAGCAAGATGAATCTTGACTTTGGCATAGAAGAATTGCTCATATTCACATGAATCATTTGAACAAGCTAATCTCAAAGGATCTTGTGATTGGGCTGCCAAAACTCAAGTTTGAGAGGGATCACATTTGTGAAGCATGCCAAAAAGGGAAACAAGTGAAAAGTTCTTTCAAAATTAAAAATGTTGTTTCTTCTTTGAGACCTCTTGAACTTCTTCACATGGATCTCTTTGGACCCTCAAGAACTATGAGTCTTGGTGGAAATTAGTATGCTCTTGTTATTGTTGATGATTTCTTTAGGTACACTTGGACTCTTTTCTTGGAATCAAAGAGTGATGCCTTTGCTGCATTCAAAAAGCTAGCAAGCAGACTACAAAACACAAAGAGCAGCAACATAGGTTTTATAAGGAGTGATCATGGAGGAGAATTTCAGAATGAGAAGTTTGGCAAATTCTGTGAGAAGTTGGGAATTCTGCACAATTTCTCTGCTCCAAGAACACCACAACAAAATGGAGTTGTAGAGAGGAAGAACAGGTCTCTTAAAGAGCTTGCAAGGACAATGCTTAGTGAATCAGCACTTCCTAAGTATTTATGGGCAGATGCAGTGAGCACCTCTTGTTATGTGATGAATAGGGTGCTTATAAGGCCCATTTTGAAGAAAACTCCATATGAACTTTTCAATGGAAGGAAGCCCAACATCAGTCACCTCAAAGTCTTTGGCTGCAGCTGTTTCGTTCTCAACAATGGAAAGGAAAGCTTGGGAAAGTTTGATGAGAAAGCGGACTTTGGTATCTTCATTGGTTATTCACTCACAAGTCATGCATATAAAGTCTACAACAAGAGGTTGATGACTGTAGAAGAATCAGCTCACGTTGTCTTTGATGAGGTAGATCGCATAATCAATCAAATCCCAAAGACCAGTGCTGAAGAAGATGAACAGAGCATTAGTTTGGAGAAGCTGGAAATCTGTGCAGAAAAACAACCGGTTGATTCGCAAAAACAACCGATTGAAATTCTGCAACAGAGTGAGCTGCCCAAGGAGTGGAGGATTCCTAGAGATCTGTCAGTGGATAACATCATAGGGCAGATAAAGAAAGATATCTCCACACGTAGCTCCATCTCAAACTTCCGCAGGCACACAGCTTTTGTCTCTCAAATTGAACCAAAGTCAATTGAGGAAGCTCTCAAGGATGAGAAGTGGGTTGAAGCTATGCATGAAGAGCTAAATCAGTTTGAAAGGAATGAGGTATGGTTTCTTGTCCCTAAAACTAATGAAATGAATATTATTGGTTCGAAATGGGTTTTCAGAAACAAGCTAGATGAGGATGGTGTGATCACGAGGAACAAGGCAAGGCTAGTTGCAAAAGGCTACAATCAAGAAGAGGGCATAGACTATGGTGAAACCTTTGCTCCAGTTGCTAGATTGGAGGCTGTGAGGCTGCTGCTGGCTTTTGCATGTATGAGTGGTTTTAAACTCTTCCAAATGGATGTCAAGAGTGCCTTCTTGAATGGCTACATCAATGAGGAAGTCTATGTAGATCAACCACCGGGATTTGAAGATCACAAGTATCCCAACCATGTCTTCAAGTTGAAGAAAGCTTTGTATGGACTGAAACAAGCTCCAAGGCAGTGGTATGAGAGGCTTAGCAACTTTCTGCTATCTCATGGATATGAAAGAGGAATGGTAGACAAGACTCTCTTCATCAAGAAGTCAAATGCAGAAATAATTCTTGTGTAAATCTATGTTGATGATATCACCTTTGGTGCTACACAAGATAGATTGTGTGAAGAATTTGTGGCTGCAATGAAAGGTGAGTTTGAAATGTCTATGATGGGAGAACTATCTTTCTTTCTTGGATTGCAGGTTAAGCAAACAAAGGATGGGATCTTCTTAAGTCGATCAAAGTATTGCAAGGAGATTCTCAAGAAATTTGAAATGGAGAGTTGCAAAGAAGCAAGCACTCCAATGCCATCAAGCTGCTACATGGATGTTGATGCTGCTGGGAAGAGTGTAGATGAAACAAAATACAGAGGTTTGATTGGATCTTTGCTTTATCTAACAGCTAGTAGGCCGGACATCATGTTTGCGGTGTGCTTATGTGCAAGATATCAAGCAAATCCTAAAGAGTCACACTTCAAAGCTGCAAAAAGAATTCTGAAATATCTCAAAGGAACATCATTTGTAGGATTATGGTATCCTTCTCACTCTCCAATACATTTAATTGGTTATTCATATTCTGACTTTGCAGGTTGAAAGCTAGATAGAAAGAGCACAAGTGGCACTTGCCACCTTCTTGGCTCAAGCCTAATCTCATGGCATAGCAAGAAGCAAGCATGTGTTGCTCTCTCTATTGCTGAGGCTGAATATATAGCTGTTGGTAGCTGCTGTGCACAGATTCTATGGCTCAAACAACAACTAGCAGATTTTGGTTTACAAATCAGCAAGGTTCCTTTAATGTGTGATAACACAAGTGCCATCAATCTCACCAAAAATCAGATTCAGCACTCAAGGACCAAACATATTAAGATAAGGCATCATTTCATCAGGGATCATGTACAAAATGGGAACTGTGAAGTGAAGTTTGTGGAGACCAAATTGCAGTTAGCTGACATATTCACAAAACCTTTACCAAAAGAGATGTTTTTCTTCTTAAGAAATGAGTTAGGTATCCTTGATCTTAATAATCTCTCCTAAATCTGTTTTTGGTACATGCTAAAGTCTATTTGTGAAGACAAATAGGGGGAGAATTAATTGGTTCTTGTATATCTTTGTCTGATACTGTATAAAATATTAAAATCTCTTATATGAAAGTGTTTTCTGCTGCTGCTGATAGAAACAACCGATTTTTCGTGTAAACAACTGATTGTTTATCATGTTTTATGTTTTGAATGAGTAATAAACTAACTTGCTGCTGTAAGAAGCTGTGGACAGTATAAATGCTATTTTTGCAGGAACTGCTTCAGATTTAATCAGATCAAACACAAGCACCAGGGATTTGTCTTCATCAAATAGTGGGAGATTGTTGAACCAAGTGGTGTTCTAGTTTTGAAGAATCCAAATCCTTTGAAGGATGTTGAAGCCTTGGCTGTGCTTGATGTTGCTGTGCTGGTTTAGCTTAGTTCTGGGGTAGTTTATATGCTGTAATCCACCCTTTGATTAAATCTAAAGTATTAGCATTCTCAATCTTTGTGAAAGTAAAATGTTTTCAAACTAAGTTAAAACAACCGATTGTTTTATCGAAACAACCGATTGTTTGTACTTATGTGTTTTGAGGAAAAGATTGAAAACTATTTTTAAATGGTTGAACTGTTAAAGTACCAAAACAACCGATTGATTCGAAGAAACAACCGATTGTTTGTTTTGGAACCATAACAGAAAAATTGTTTTCTGTTTGACTGAGCTTTAAATGATTTAACTGCTTACGCTCCAGTCATTAAATGCTTTGACCAATCTTTTAATGCAATTTAAGAGTTTGTTAAGATTTGATAACAAACTACATCTTTGAATATATTTAGAAAAACAGATTTGAGATTTAAGAATCTTTGAAAAAGTTTTTCCTAAGAGTTTTGTTTTTGAGTTTTTCAAAGAGCTGAGATTGCTAAGAGTTTGTGATTGATCAAAGTGTATGGAATAGGATTATGCTTGTATTGATTTCAAATTATCTTTTGTAACAAGTGTAATCCTTGTACTCTGTTGAACAAGTATTTGTTTCTGTGTTTGCTGAGATTGGTTGTGTGTTCTTGAGGGGATCAAGATCAGCAATCTTAGTGTTGGTGTTTTGACCAAAGAGAGTGTGTTTCTTGAGGTGTTCAAGGTCATTCTCTTGGTTGTTGTGTAAGTGATCAAGGTGTGATTGCTTAGTGGATTTCCTCAGGGTTTCTGAGAAGACTGGATGTAGCTCTGGTTTGGAGTGAACCAGTATAAACAACTGTGTACAATTTCTCTATCCCTATCTCTTTAAATTCAGTTTTGTCAGTTAATATCTAGTATAAACAACCGATTTTTTCGGTAAAACAACCGATTGTTTTTCCAGTATTGTGTTTTTGCTTTATGTTTTGAAAAACTGAATTCTTAATCAAGGTATTTGTGAAGTATTTTTTATTCTAAGCTTAAAAGTTTACGAAAATCTTCTTTAAACAATTCATCCCCTCTCGTTTAAAGCCATATATTCTAACAATTATTAATATTATTTGTATGTAAAATTAGTTGGTCACACGTGACTTTATTTATCAATATCGATTTAATAATCGTTACCTACAAATAAATATCCTTTAAAAGAATTTTACTTGCATGACCATCTAATACATTACCACATATTGTTGTCATTAAAGTATTTCATTGTTACATTACAAAGAATATGTAAGGAAGTTGATTTTACTTATGGATAATAATCCGTGCATAAAATTCATGTATAAATCTTAAATTATCTATATATCTAAAAAACAAATACAAATAATGAAATTGTTTATTATTATAATTTATAAAGATGTTAATAAGACAAATACTGGAGTTTGAGTAGTTTGAATGTGATTTAAATATTTTTAATGTGCATTTAACATCAGGGATAAACTAAATAGATATTTAATCTTTTTATTATTAGGTTATGTCTACTTAATAATCTAGTAGATTATTTATGTATAAATTTTGTGTATTTACTGTAGATATATCTATATCAATATATAACCATGATTTTTTTTATAATTGTTACCTTTAGTTTAGATAATTATAAAAATGGTTAATGAAATTTTTGATATTAGGTCTCATTTATTTACCACATATACATATTGTTACGCGGTTTTGTTCACTTCATATGAAACCAAGTCCACATATACCTTAGTAAAAAGGGATGGGAATGTAAATTATATAGTTTATTATCAATTATTAATGATTTTTTTCTTTTTAATGCAATTAATGTATGTAGTGTCTTAGGCGATAGAACTACTTCATTATCACATATTATGTGTAGGATTTATCCTAGAGTATATATTTACCTCTTCACTGAAACTATTAAGTTTTACTTTATTTAGTTGTTCAATTAAATTAATTGTTACTTATATTTCATAATAGTGCAATAAGCAACAAGGAAACTTTGAATGTGATTATTATGTAATGCATTGGATGTAGGTATTATAAGATTTTAAATACTTTAACTTCTCATTATAAATTCATATTTTTTATTATGAACACTAATACATTATTACGTCTGCAGAAACCGAGTCACTAAGCACACAAACTCTTGAACAAATCCATCAAGAATGGTCCAAATATTTTCTACAAATTAGGAGTCAAAACATGTCATGATTTGCAATTTTATGCATATATGTACACTTCCGTTGGATTTAATTATACTATATTGATTAGTTTCAATTGCATGTTTGTATATTTCTAAATATAGAAATTGATATGATTAGTATTTAAATGTTACAGGTTGGGAAAAATCACATTTTAATAATTTTATAAAAATATGTCACATATTACATCGACTATGTCAATAACTTATGTGAAATGTAACATATTACATTGATTGGGACTTACAACCGGTGTAATATGTCTCTTCAAAGTGTTATATTTTTAAATTATTTTAATCAAATGTTGATACTTTATATCGATTTTCACAATTGATGTAATATGTGATTGACATTTTATATCGATGAGATCTACATCAATAGTAGAACCGGTGTAATATGTTTCATAGAACCGGTGTAATATGTGTTATTTATACTAGTGATATAAAAATAATTCCTAAAATAAATCTAAATTCAATTTTTTTATCTGATTTTATTCCAACTTTTTCATCTTATTTACATAAATTATGTTTCTGTACATATATTATAATATGTTAGAATATTACAGTATAAATTTATAATAATATTTAAAAAATATGGATACATATATTTATAATAAAATTAAAAAATACGAATAGTAAACTATAATAAAAGTAAATGTTTACATGTAGTAATTTCAACTTCTCTACTCATATTCTGTAATATTAACATTTACTTTTTTTAAAATCTAGTATGAATATATATATATAAGCAAATAATAAATAAATAAATAAAAAGTTGGATGAAGGTTACTGTATATTGTATATGAAATGAAACCATTTATTTGAAGAAATAGTGGGCAAAACTAATTAAGCGGGAGAATTTGTTCCCGCCAATAATTTTCTATAATTATTAACTTTTTTCTGAGCCAAAAAGAGAGCGATACAAGGTTCTATAGTACAACATGCAGAATCATTACTATCTGAGTTGACTCATCTTTCATTCCGAGAGTTAACTCATTTTATCGTTTTTAGAAATGATTAAAAAAATGGTTATAGAAGAAGAAACTAAAATTTTAGCGCGCAAGCAAAAAAAATTAAGTATACTAACTACTAGGCTGTAACGGTATTCTTAGTGTGTTGAACTGAATTTCATTACAAGAGTAAAAAAATACTATTTATTTATAACAAATAATAATATGTTATCCTTGTAATTTTTATTATTATTGGTAAATTATTTGGTATTATGTTGTTTAAAATTTGGGGATAAATTTTAAATACTCACCATTAAAAAAGTCTATTGATAAATAATTGTGTAAAATATTTTAATAGATTTTTTTAAAAAAAATTAGATATGGACATAAAGTTAGATGTGAAAGTCTTAAGTAAAATAATAACAATTACTTTTTTTATCTTTATAACTACATAATTTTACTTTTAAGCCTTTCTAGTTAAAATTTATCATTTTATTTTATTTTTATACATATTATTTTTAATAGGTTTTAACTTTGATGTGTTACATAATATAAACTAAAATCAACATTAAAATTATGTGCATAAGAATAAAAAAAAGTAATGAACAAGACTAATTAAGAGTTGTTAGATATAAAAAGAAATGAAAAAACTACATTGGCATGAACTTATTATAAAATGTAATTAGTTGTAGAAGGTTCTAGATAAATAATTGACTATTAGACCAAGTGTCATGTAGATTTATTCATACTTTTTTTTTCTGGGATAAACTAATATTTTGTTATAAAAAAAATTTTATTCGATTTCAATAAAATTATCTCTAATAAAAATATATAGTAGGTTAAAAAAATATTTTCATTCTTAATACTAAAATTTTCATTTAGAACATACATTTACTAGAGCACAAACAAGTTTTCAGAAATAAAAAAAATTGAAAATCTTTCATTATATCTCTAATTAATCCAACAATTATTTATAAGCAGAAGAAACACAATGAACCCACTACCCTCAGGTCATCCTAAGAATGAATTGATATGATACCAAATGTAACATCCTTATATTTTCCATATCTAATAACCATAATCTTGTATGAAATATTAAAATAAATATATAACCATAATACAAATATATCTACAATTCTTTCATATACTGTTTCAAAATATTTCTCTCTTCATAAGATTTGAAATATTTACATAGAATTAAAAAAAATGCTCAAAAGAAAATAAAATATTTTCATCATCCAACTTCTCATTTAGGAGCTCTATCACCTGTAACATCATCTGCTCCCGTGTAAAATACATGATCATCACAGATCAAAGAAAAACAACCACAAAACAAAACAAAGGGTAAGCTAGGTATTTTTAAAACTTATAACATAAATATATCTTTAAACATCCACATAAATCCATCATTTCTCATGCATTTCAAATAACCATCAAGTGTCTATCAACAATTTCAATATTCATCATGTCAGCCTTTTACTGATTCACAACTCATAGACACTTGACTCTACTTTCGGAAGACTCGTGCGTTGACTTAGACTTAGAGATCTGCACCTGTCATACTATCTCACTGTGAAATCCACACAGTTATGCGCATAAATAATCTCAATATCATCTTTCTCCTAGTATGACAGGGTTAATTCATATAACAGGTCAAGTTAGTTATCTTTCAAACAACTTACCCATTCATATAAACCTCCTTCGACTCTCACCACCTGAATAACTTCATCTATATGATTTCATTATCTCAGGATAGTCAGGATATCTCCTTCTAGACGAATCCCTAGTCAATGCACGTCCTAAACAATCTTAACATGGTATTTTCTTTCCTGAAAATACTATGTCTTGATTAAAATTCATATTCTGACTCTCACAATATATATCCAAATCACACAATCAAATCATACCAAAGTTTAGAATTTCCAAATCACACAACCATTCATTCACTAATCATATAAATATTTTAAACTTTTCTACACAATTCAATTATATCTAAAAATTCACTTAAACACATAACTAAGTTCCAAATATATGTTTTTTAAATTAATCATCATCTAAAATCAAACAACCACTTCTCATCAAACATCTCATTTAAGTAATTCAACAAAATATTCAAAAAAATTCAACTCATATATATTATCATTCAAACACTTTCAATTCTCAATCACAAACACTTTCAACAAATTATTCACCTTAAATCAATATAAAAGATTCAAAATCAACCATTTCAGTCAATATATTATTTTACTTTTCAAAAGAGACAATCATGCAAGCAAAAACAATTGAAATTGGTGACCACGTCACCCCACATCCAGATTCTTCTAACCTAGGGTTCTATTTTAAAAAATAAATAAAACTAGCTTCCCTTACCTGGACTTGAGCATATGCTCACTAAAAGCTCCAAACCCACCAAAAGCTTAAGGATAGTCTAATCTGCACCACAAAGTCCTGATCACAAATCTAACTATATCACTATGATCCTGATATAACAGAGACTAATTTTGAAGATAAAAACCTCACATGCAAACTTAACTAAAAGACAACCCTAACCAAATCAAAACTAACTCAAAGGAAAATGAGCCATGAACTTATCTAAGATTCTGATCGGGCAATCTCGTAGAGTTCACTGCCAGGAGTCCAATGGCAGACTCTGGTCATCAAACTGATGAGCGAGGAGGTCAGAATCTTAGAGAGAAGGGAGAGGAAAGGAAAAATGGAACAAAAATGAACTTACATTCTGATCGGGCAGTCTTGTAGATGTCGCTGTCAGGAGTCTAATAGTGGACTCTGATAGTCAAAAAAATGAGCGAGGATATCAGAATCTTAGAGAGAAGGGAGAGGAAAGGAAAATGAAACTTCTAGAGAGATGGTAGTTCTTTTGAAATGAAACATGAATAACTAATTTTCTATTTATATATCTTTTTTATTTTAATAATAAAATATTCTGGTGTCATTTTAATTGTATTATTTCTACTCTAAGACTATTTTTCTCAGTCCTTACAATATGACTATTTTATATTTTAGAAAAGAAAATTCTCACTACATGTTTCTATTTTTGTTTTGTGTTTTTATTTATAAAATTTATTAAATAATTTTATTATGTTTTTTTCAAAATGATTAAATGCTAGTTCAACATGTTTAGAGGAATAACCTTTTCAAACAAAATATATTCTAGATATTCAGAGAAATAATGACCATAAAAACAAACTATTAAGATGCAGAGTCAAAACTATAAGTCCGAACTCTGGAAAATTTAATGATAAATTAGTAAATGAGAATCTCTTATTGAAATATTTTTTTCATAAAAACTTAAACTCAAAATCTTATTTAAAGAAATAAAAAATAATATTACTTAATACAACAACTTATTAGTACACAAATGTATTTGAATGAAGAAGAATTTTAAAAACCAATATTTATATATAATAGGAACGATTTTAAAATAACAAAGATTAAAATTTTAAGTTATGTTTAATATATAAATTAGAATTTCAATATTTAGTATTAATTTTATAAACTTCACTATTTCTTAATATTGTTTTCTCTCTCTCTATTATTTCTAAATTTTAAAATTGTTTTTCATCTTTTCTCCAATCAAAAGTTGTCTTGGAGAAGATGGTAGAGTTTTAGACGATCTAAACCAATCAGATTTTATCTTAGAGTTATCGTAGAGCAAGATATAAATTTTGTAACTTTTTTATTCATATATAAAAGTCATGATAGACATCACATATAATGAATTATAACAAATTAAAAAAAAAGTTTTGAATGTGAGATAAGAAGTAATATATTTAATTCAATTAAGATGCTTTGGATTGTGATGTAAATTGAAAATATGAGAATCTTGTGGATAGTGGGGTTTGATTAGGAAGAAAATATGCTTTACTTATTTTGGATTTAAAATTAGTATTCAGATGAATGGGTTATATTGGTATAAGATGTGGTTACCTTTAGAACTTGAAGATATATTAGTTATTGTATTAAAGTAAAAGTAAAAGTTTTACTATTGGTTATGAAACCACAAAACTTGTTAGATTCTAGATTTTTGGAGTAGGATTAGTATATAGAAAAAATGCAACCTTTGGACTCGGTTTATGTGGTAGTTTTGAAAAGGTTTGGAAATTTGTTACCAATTTGATCCATGACTTATAAAATTTTTTGTAAGATGATATGTTGACATGCATATGTGTAATCTCCTCTCTCTCTTTCTCATATTCTCTTTTTTTTCTCTTTAATTTTTCTTCCTCCAAATTTCATATATTTTAAAATTTAATCACACATCAAGAATAGTTTAGGAATAAGGAATCAATCATATCTGATCAAATTTTTAAAATAGAGTAAATTTTTGTTTATTTTAAATATTTATTATTTTTATTATGATTTTGTCATAAATCTTGGTAGAGTGAGTTAAGAAAAATATTTATCTCAACTTGGTTAAACTTATACTAAAATTTGGTAATATTTAGATACTTTGTATAAGTCCTTAAGTTTTGTGTAGCATTAATGATTGATTTTTCAAAGATTACTTTGAATTTAAGCATTTCATGTAAAAGAAATTAGTTTTAACTTTTTAATAGTATCCTAGACTAGAGCATCTTGATGTGAAGGTGACATGGTCATAAGTTTCATTTTTTTCTTGCTAGGTTTGTTTTGTTAAGCAAAATAGATGTTATTTTATGAAAATTGTTTGAAGTTTAAACAATTTGAAATTTTTTTATTGTTTAGATTGATTGTGATGAATATTTTTTAGTTTAAGTCTTCGTTTTATTTGTAAATTGTGATTTAAATGAGATATAATTGTATATGTGTGTGTATAAATCAAGATATGATAGATTTAGGCTAACTTTCACTTTTTGAGTATTTTATTCGCCAGTCCCTGTGCCTAGCGAAATGAGCTATAGTTTTTTGGTGCTCTCTGTCTCAAAATCCACTCAACACTTGATTTTTGCGCTAAAGCGCCAACACCTTGTGTTTGAGCGCATCTCCCTAAGCTCAAGCTCCCTACGCTCAAGTTCCAACTCCCTAAGCTTAAACTATTTTCCAACATTGGTCATTTTCGTTCAATTGTCTCATGTTTACTTTTTATAGGCCATGAAATTTAATCAAATCTTCTTAAAATATATCATTTTGTAAATTGTAAGTGATTACAACTTTTTAGGGCTAATATTTGATTTAAATCATGCAACTTATGTGTTTAAAACAAGTATGATACTTATCAAAATGTAAAGTGTACCCTCTGACTCGTAAGAAAAAATGGAAACACCAATGTTTATCTTCTCTTTATACATATATATTCCTTCTCTCTAATTTTCTCTCTTCATTTATCATCTATTTCAAAATCTGATCACACCTTGCAGTATGTGAGGAGCCAATGATCATTTATACCTTATCAAAGTTTCAAATAAAGTAAGTTAATAGTTATTGTAAATATTTATTGTTTCCTTCTTTTTTATATGTTTTGGTCATCAATCTTAGTGGGGTCAATTAAGAAAAGTGATCATCTCAACTTATTTTATCATATATTAAAGTTTGATTATGTTTGATAACTTGCTCTAGGTCACTAAATTTTGGAGTAACCTTATTGTGTGGTTTTGGAAATTACTTTGAAGACAAGCAATTATGGTAAGGGAAACTACTTGTATTTTTTATAAAAACCTTAAGATAAAATATTTTGATTCAGAAGTAAATGTATAAACTAAATTATGCATGTTAGAATGTAAAGTTGGTTAAACTAATTTTTAGATTTTGGTTGGATGGGTGAATGAGTTTGGACTAAAAAATATCATGTTAGTGTTGGATTGTTGCATTTGATGCTTATATTGATTGAATTGGTCTTAAATACAACTTTAAAAATATATTTGAGTTGTTGAAAAGATTAGATTTCTAGCATAAGTTAGGGATTTAGTCTGCAAATTCTGTTACATTTGCTTAGCGCAAGCTTAAGCGAATTGATGTGGAGATTTTTTTAGTATTCTATGCCCCCAAATTCAAACAACACATGACCTTTGAGCTTGACTGAATGCCTAATTTGTTCAACATATCTCAAATCTGCTCAACATATTTTCCATGCACCCAAGTAGAAATTTTTTTTTTTTATTTTAGGGTGCTCTCGACCTCAAATTCCCTCAGCGTTTTTCATTTGTGTTTAAGTGGATTTACATACAGTTTTTGGGGTGTCATCTGCCTTAAATCTAACGAAAAATTCTTGTGCTAAGCTAATTTTTCCTAGACTTAAGCTCCAACTCCAAGGGCTCAAGTCATTTTGAAAACATTTGTCTTTTTTGCTTAGCTACCTTTTTGTTTCTTTTCTATAAGTCATGAAACTGAATTTAAATCTTTTGAAATTTTATCATTTTTAAATTGTAAGTGTTGTTTTTGGATGTTGACAAAGTTCTTGAATATTATGTGATTGAATGATATTGTATGATGAAACTTGTATGAAATTTGAGATATTGTTTGATAGTACATTAAGTATGAAAAACCTATGTTTTAACAAAGACCCTCTAACTTCACTGGTGATCTAAGTTAGGTATTTAGGTGGTGAGAAGGTGAAAAGGGAGTTCATACACACTTTGATCCGCTGTAAACACATAGTATTGGATGTTTAGAGTTACTCTGATCTCAAAGGTGTGGATTAGATGTTAATCTTTGGTAGGGGAATACTTAATGAGTCTTTTGAAGACGATATATCCATATGCAGTTCATATGATTAAAATAAAATCAAAGTATCGGGGATTAAAAGAAAATCAAGATACTAGGATTGCAAATGGATTCATGTGTAGTTAATATGATTGAAATGAAACCAAAGTACGATAGATTGGTATATATGATTAAAGGAATTCTTATGAGTGATTAATATGAATTTTTTTTTGTATGTATTGAGTATATTATAATTTTTTTTTCACAAGCTTACTCTTGTTTTTCTTCTTGTATTGCAAATTGTGATGATTGTACTACGTACACGACTAGATATTGGTACAAGTGTAGGAGCATTCGAAAGGCCTTAGAGGATTTTATTTTAGGACTCTAGTTCTATACAATTAGGGGTGGCAATGCGGGTTATCCCGTCCGACATTTGGCCCGCAAAATGTGGGTCGGTTGGTCCGCCCCACGCAAGGAGTGCGGGTTCATTTCACTGACCTGCCTCGCATAAGAGGTAGCCCGCAGGCTTGCAGACCAGCCCGCATAAGGAAAATAATTCTTTTTTTTAAATAAAATTTTATTAATTATAAAATAACATATTTTTGCTGCTGAAAAATTAAAATTTTATCTCTATTTCAATTTATTCAATTAAGATAAAAATATGAATTCAAGTATGAGGGTTGTTAGAAGATTTGATTAAAAATAATTAAAATTTTATTTTGCATTTATTTTCCCTATATGTAAATGTATTAGAGTATCTTATACAAAATATTTTAATGAAGATGATTAATTTTTTAACGAGTATCTTATTGAAATCTCTTCTTTATATTATTTTTTATTAACAAATTTTAAATATAAGACTTTACTTAAAATTAAATTCATTGTCACTCTTAATATTAACTCCTTTAGATGATTACAATAAAACATTTCTTTTTTTCTTTTTTTAGTACATTACATTCAATTTTTTTAAAATAAAATAAAATAAATGTCACACTACAATAATGGATGAATGGGTATGATTTTTTTTTGCAGAAAAAATAAAATAATTATTTTTTTATTTATGCGGGTCAGTGGGTCAACTCACCTCGTTGTTGGCCCGTGCTGGTTGCGAGTTATGCGGGACGAACCTAAGTGGGTAAGCATACTAGATTAGTGGACCCGTCCTGTGCATTTTAGTAGCGGACTGCGAGTCGGCCATGCCTGCATGGTCCGTCCCGCATTGTCATCCTTATGTACAATATTTGTATTATATAAGTTTTTAATAATGTATTAGAAATATTTTAAAAAACTCCAACATTTATATATGACTTTGTAATATTTGTAATGCAATAGACAATAGTAGTTGAATTGTTATGTATTAATAATATATTAGAAATATTTTGAAAAACTTTAGACTTTGAAAATGACTTTGTAATATCCGTAATGTAATAGAAAACAATAGTTGTGATGTTACATAACATGAAATACTAATTTGCATATTTAGTTTATTTAGTTTATTTGTGCAATTTTTATTATTAATATTGTATGAATTTTTTTAATAGTACAAGAAAGTTTACTATTATCTACTGATAAATTATCTATGGATTTGGATTCATAATTTATTTAGTACTTTCATCCGGATTTTACGTATAAATTATTATTTGTGAGTAAAATCTAGTTATTTATAGAATTTGTTGTACGTAATAGTGAAGTAGTATGGCAACAATAATTTATATGTAAAATATGTATGTAATTTTAATGCATTAGGACCAATGTTTTTTTAAAATATATTATTTGTAGGTCACAATGATAATATTAATATTAATAATAATAAAAATAAAATTTAATAATATTCATATTATTAAAAATAATAAATATAATAATAATTAACCATAATAAAAATGCTAATAATATTAATAATAATTAATAATATTAATGACTTATTAATAATATTAACAATATTAATAATTTCAACCATATTAATAATATAAATAACATTAATAATAATTAATAGTATTAATAACAATAATAATATTTATATTATTATTAACAATAATATTATTATTAATATTATTATGGTTACTAATATTATTAATATTATTAATATTATTATGATTACTAATATTATTAATGTTATTAATATTTTTATTAATAATATTAATATTAATATTATTTTTACTGTTATTAATATTATTATTTATAATAATAATGTTAATCTTATTAATGTTATTAATATTATTACTATTGTTATTATTAATATTAATATTAATATTATCATTAATATTATTAATTAATAATAATAAATTTATTATTTTTATTATTATTATTATTAATATCAATAATGATAATAATAATATTTTTACTATTACAAACTAGTGGAAACACATGCGCTTGTGTATCCACATTTTTTTCTTTTACTTAATTTTTATGATGATAGAAATGTAACATACATAAATCATTTTAGATGAGTCGAAATTGAAAAGCAAAAAATGGAGTGCAAAAAGTGATTAAAAGTGGAGGTTATTTCATTTTATATGTGAGATTTGATGTGAAAATGTGTGAAAGTATGTTTTATTTGTTGCCTTAAACTAAGGAACTAAGGGAAGAATGATGAGTCATAAAAAAACTGTACATTAATACTAATTTAAAAAATTAAAAAATATTTTTTTTTAAGTAATTCATATGAAATGATAAAATACTTCATTGTATTAATAAAATGAGATATATTAAATAAGGGTAGAATCAGTAAAAAATTGTGTACACCAAAAACCGGTTATAATAGGGAATCCCCTTTATATATAGGCATAAATATTATTAATATTATTATTATTAATATTAATATTAGTAATATTATTATTATTAACATTATTGATATTATTATTAACATGATTATTAGTATTATTATTATTATTATTAACATTATTGATATTATTATTAACATGATTATTAGTATTAATTAATAATAGTAATAATCATAATAAGAATGAGAATAATCAAAATGTGATTAGAAATTTTTTTTAATGTTGTGGTTAAAGGTTTTTGTGTACTCAAGGGAGTTTGATTCCATATAGAAAATATATTTTGTATTGGTTGGTATTTTAAAAAGATTGAATGGTTGTGATTTATTGATTGAAAAAAAAATATTTTTTCTATGATGGAAATTTATTTTATTAGCATATCATTATATGTCTTATTTGTTTTGTGAATTGTCATAACCGCTAATGTACATTAGTATTTTGAATTACTTTATACGTTCTACGACAAACATAATATAATAGTTAATTAATAATAAATATTTTGGGTGTTACGATATGAAATAAAATTGTTGTAAAGAAAAAGTAACGATCAAATAGATATTTATAGAGTTAAAAAATGGTAGGTTTTGTAGGAAATTGAAATATTGGTCTTGTGTAACTTGACTTTTGACTATTCAATATAAGTTAGAAACATTTTATAAATGATAAGATATGTAAAACGATTTTATGTTAGTATTTGACCTATATTCAAATTGTTACGAATAGTTTAGTTTGACCTAAATTTTCTAACATTTTTGCTTTAGTGAGAAATTCTCGTTGAAGCTAAAATGTAAGTGAGACAAGACTTTCATTTTTGCATAATATTTGTGGAACAACATTTGTTACTCAATCAAAAATCTGAGTGAGACAAATTACGTTTTACTACATAATTTTGAATATTGTTGCTTAAATGGTGGTGATTTCCGCTCAATGTACGTTGTGTAAAAATTGGGAATCCATGTTTATATAATTATGAGAAGTGATATGAATTGTATTTAAGATGTATTTTTGTGTTGTATATAGATATGAAATTGTGAACAAAATATTGACAACTATGATTTGAGGTTTATTAATATACATAACAAGGTTTGTTGTATGTAGATACCTAATAAGATATCATAATCCTTAATGGTTGTTTTCCCTCTCATAAGGATGCTTAGAATTATATCGTATAATATTAATCATAAAAATTATTAAAAAAATATAATTTAGCTTTATTGAAGATTTAATCACATAGACAAGATATCATGTGATGATGGTCTAATCACATAAATAAGATATTAAGTGATGAGAAGATGAAAAATGGTTGTATATCAATTTTAATTATACCATTTAAAAGTAATCACTCTAACATACAATTCTGATGTTATTTTTTTCAATGATAATTTCTATAAATCATATGTTAGTGTGACATATAAACATTCTACAATATAATATAATATAATATATATAGAGAGATTTTATTTTAATTGATTAAATCTATTTTTAATTAATTAAAATCACTAAAAACTTTGTTTTTAGTAGATTTAATTTAATGAATGAAAATGTCTTTTAATGAATTAAAATAGAGAGTTAAAGCATTACACTCACAAAAATCAAATAAAAAACATGATATCATACAACAATAAAATATTTTTAACACCAAATCAAAATCGACATATGAATAAACACTTAAATCAACATATCAACACTAAATTATGCAATTATTACATCCAAAACACATCACTTTGAAAAAAATAATCAATACAAATACACATTAAAAGATATAAAGATATTGATGAACTTACTATCCTTTTCTAAACATATGTCTTAAACAATCACTATTGAACACATTAAATTTCAAGTATAGAAAACATATTTTAAAAAGATAAACTTTGTTCTCCAAATCATTTTGCATAGTGAATGATTAATCACTTTTCTTTGAATTTTTATTTTTTTTGAATACATACATATTCACCACTTGAAGCAATGCTACTTATGGTGTCACCCAACAAGTTCCATAATCACCATTTTTACCACATTATCAATGTTTGAATGACCACATTGTCACTTAAGTATTGACATGCATATGGTTTCATAACTCCTAAACCCCCATGCACCATTGAAAGTCCTTAGCACTTGAAAGACCTCAATCCTCATGAGACGAGAGATCTTTCAAGCTCCTGTCTCATGAGGGTTACTTTCTCCAAAAGAGAGAAAACGATCTTAACATCTATCTCACTTAAGTTTCAAGTCATCCTTTGAATTCTATACTTTATCAATTGAATAGTACACATAATATGACCCACTACTTAGACGTCGCTTGAGCAATAATCCATCAATCAAACTATATAAACCCATAAACACAAAATTCAAAACAAATTGTATTAGATATGAATTACACATTTACAAAACAACCATTTCTTCTTATAATAATCTCATACTTTCAACGATCATATATAATTATATTCAATCTACAACAAATTAAGATATTGAGTTTATAAACATTCATTAAATTTTACTTGTTTTAAATTAAAGTATTATTTTGAAATTAAACTTATATCCATAAATTTACAAAGTCACTAACATTTCCTTAACTTTAAGTTAAATTATATTATAAAACTATACTTTAAATATCTTTTAAGATATCTAATCTTAAAAAAAAATTCAAGTTAACAATTTAGAGATAACTTTTTTAATTGATACTATATTAATACTATTGACACCTATTATTTTTGCTAAATTTATAAATATATCTATAAATTATTATATTTAAAACATTAATACTATATTGAATTCTTTTTCGTTGAAGTTTATTTTATCATTTGCATCTGATTATGTTAAATATTTTGTTATGTAAGAAAATATTCAATAAGAATTTTTAATATATAATCAAATTTAAAAGTATTAACGATAATTTAGGATAAATTAAGTGTATATATATATAATTTGTTTTGTACTTAACTTTGTAATAATAAATAATTTTCATAATATATTTTAATAACCATTGATTCAAAAGTAATATACTTAATAAATAGATATTATATTTTTAAATTTAATAAATACATCAATACTTCGTAAATGGCCTATATAGTATAAATTATACACACAACAATTAAATCTATTGATAGGAAATCCCATATTTTATCAAGAAAAATATATATTACCCTCTATTCATATAAAAGATCATACTAGTATATTTAAAATATAAATCGCAATAAAAGTAATAATATTATTAATTATCAAATCAATGATAAGGCAAAGAAAATATCTTCTCATCACACCCATAAAAAGTATTTCTTATAATATTTATATTTTTTTAAAACAATCATGTTATTGTTTTGTAGATAGTATCACCTAACTAACCACTTCTAATATGTTTCCACTAAATAATTTTATATACTAACTCTTTTATTGGATAGTTCATGTATGTCCCTACTACTCTTGATTTAGATCCCTTTTATATAATTTTTTAATGTTAATTACACAAAAAAAATTATTAAATCAAATTAATTTTAAAACTAAAAAATAATTAATTATTATATTCAGTAAATTAAATACTAAAAGATTATTAATATTTAGCATTTTTTATTTATAAACTAGTATTTAAATTAGTATTTAATCAACTATTAATATTTTAGCTACCAACTTTAGAATATAAATAATTAATAGTTAAAACTTTGATAATTAATTAAATACAAGTTTAAAAATTATTTATTAATAATAAAAATTAATTTAAATATCAATAATTTATTTAATTTTTAAAATAGTATTTAATTTTATCGATATAGTGACTAATTATTTTGTGTTTCAAAATTGATTTTTTATTTAATTATGTTCCTGTAGTGTTATATATTATTGAGATTCCAATAAAAATAATAAGATAATTAATATAAATATAAAAATTCTTATTTTTTTTAACAAATCATCTACTTTTTTTCAAAAATAGATAACATATACTATTTTGAAAAACAGATATTAAAAATCATTTTTAATAAATAGAAGAAACTTCTTTATTACGCTCTTATTTTTGTTTTTTATAAGTTTCAACTTTAATCCTTCCACTTCTTTTACTTATTTTATCTAATTACCTATTATACCTTTAGATCATCCTTCCTCTCCATTATTTCACAACAATTCTTCCATTATTATAATCTTTAATCACTAGTTATATCTTTCTTTTGAGTGAAATTTAAATTTAAAAATAGGTTTTACGTCATTGCCAATCTTAGTGAAAATAAACATTTTTATTGAATTTTACATACTTCTTTTCATACTTATTGAAGTTCTATTATCCAATAAACTTGTGGTCTAAAACAATTGGTGAAATTGTGAAAGAGAATAATTTTATTTTAATCAAATTCAAATATGTTTTGTATTTTTAAAATAAGTAAATAGATCATATTTTTTTATTTTTATGAAATTTAATTTATAGCTGTGATATTTAATAATAAATTATCATTTATGATTAAAATTAATTGTTTATACACGTTACATCAAGAATATCATTAAATATAAATAAAATTTAAAGACAAAAAAAAATAGTTGCTATATTGATAAGAAGAGATACTATTATAGAGACTACAAAATTTATTAATATCTAGAATAGTTTCTAAATGAATATCTAATTAACTACCAATATTTTAACAACCAATTAGATATTAGTTTTCAAACTAAAAAAATTATAATATTTAAAATATTTTTATTATTTATTAAATAATAAAAAATTACGTTTTGACTTATTTATATATATATATATTAACTTAATAATAAACGTTTAATTTAAGCATTCATATCAAAATTAAATAAGTACCGTTAGCAAATGTATCATGAAATTTCTTAGCTGAGATTTTAAGTGGCATAGTGATACCATGAAAGTTTTTATTTAAAAAAATGTATCATGAAATTTAATTTTTGCTGTGATAATTAAAATTTAAAAGTTAATAACATTAAATTATTTATATGGCATATTTATGGCTATTAATTGTCACGTGATATTTGTATTTATCCATCAATATATTGTGATGTTCAAAATATTATCTAAATATTTTTTTCAACTCATTTTTAATTTATGCATTAGTTTTAGGACTATTTAAGAAATACCCTCTCATGATGTTAATTTTTTTTTTCACCTATTAGTAGTGTGGATAAATAGACATTTGAGTCAAAAAATTTAAGGAATTAACTAATTCAATCATACATCAAGTCAAGAGTTTGAAGCATTATACTAATTCAATCATACATCAAGTAAAGAGTTTAAAGCATTATACTAATTCAAGCATATATCAAATTAATAAGTATTTTGGGTTAAATTAAAAAATATTTGAAATTTAAAAATGGAAAAACTAAAATGAATTATGTATTTTTTAAATTTAACTTACAAAAATAAAAATAAAAATTATTTTTAAATGTGATCAAATATATAAATTTCAATACATGTATATATTTTGATAAAACTATTATTTTATTTCAAAAATTAGTCAACCCAAAACTCTACATATTGACCTAAATCCATTTGGATAATAGGCTAAATAGATCAAAATAAAATTATCATATTTCAATTTAGGTCTTACTTTTTACAACCTAGACCAATATATTTTACAAATTATTTAAATTCATTCTATAATGTTAAATTAAAATTTTCAACTACAAATATGACATCTATGCATCAAATCTCAATGTTTAATTATCATATTCGAATTAAAATTTAATCTTGAATTTTACTTATCATTCCTTTTTTATCATTGTTATCTTATATTTTCTTTTATTTTTAAGATAGGATTAAGCATTATCTACATAAATTTTCTTTATTTATCTTGGGCCTGATTTCGTAGTTGATATTTATCGATAGGATCCAATTATAAAGAAAAATGGTGATTAGAAAGCCCAATTTATTATTCGTTCTCTTCATAAACATGGTCGATTAGGTTTACATTATCCCAACACCTCATTTCCAAATCTTCTTTTATCTTTCTCTTTGTCGATTCGTCATGTATGTGTTATCTCATTCCCAGATCCCCTTTTATCTCATTGCTTCATTTAGATCCCTCACTCCACCTGTGAACCAAGTCCGGATCCAACCTTCTAACCCACCCCTATCTTTTATCTCGTTACTTGGAGCGGGCAAAAAAAAAAAGGTTAAGTTGTCATAGATTCATTCTCTTTGGTCAATGAATTAGGTAATTTAAACACATTTGAATACAAATAGATATCAAATGGTGGTTTGGGTTAAATATGTTTAGGCTTGTTTTTGTTTTGATTTAGGAATTTTTATTTAAAGTTAAACATATTTTTTTTCTCCTTACTTTGTTTATTTTAAATTATATAAAGAACAACCCTATGTTTTCATGACCAACTCAATATCCAATCTTTTACCTTTCTATTTAATCATCTCATTTGTTACTTTGACTAAGAAAAACAAAAAATAATGATACTGAAGATAATTTCTTTCTGATTGATTACTCAAGTAAGTTGGGCATCATTAATACAAAATAAATATCAGATGTTGGATATCTTGTATGTGTATATGTTTCCTATGTTTAATTGTGTTTAGGTTTTCTTTTGTTTTGATTTGTGAGTTTTTATTTGAAGGGTAAACACATTTCATGATTATTTTTCTCTTGGTTTTGTTTATTGTGATTAACATGTAATAACCTTATGTTTGTCATGACCAACTTAATTCAATCACATACATTTTTTTACTTTCAATAGTTACTTTGAGCATGACTCAAGTTAAAATGTTATATATGACTTCTATTTAATTGATCGCTAAAGTAACATGAACATCATTGAATAAAAATGGACATCTCTTGTTTTTAAGGTATATCCATGTTTAGGTTTACTCTGAATTGTTCTTTTCTATAAATTTAAACATATTTTTTTATTGATTTTCTCTTTTTTTGTTCATTACGATTGACATAAAATCATTTTATGTCTGTCACAATCACAACCGATTCAAATGTATAATTTTGTAACTTGCTCATTTTCCCTCTCAATTATTACCTGTAGGAAAAACAAAAGAAGGTCAAGTTATTGGAAATGACTTCTATTCAATTACAAGTAAGTGAGACATAATTGAATGCAAATTGATATAAACAATAAATGTTATAGATGTGTGTGTGTTTTCTTATTTAATTGTTTCATTTTGATTTATGATACCTTATTTAAGGTTAGACATATTTTTTATTTTCCTTTAAATTTTGATCATTTGGTCAATATAAAATAACTCCACACCTATCTTGATTCGCACATGATTTAATCCTACATCTCAATTGTTTATTCTTGTTCTTTTATTACATGGATACATCAAAACAAAAAGGTTAAGTTATTTGAAACAACTTTTCTTAGATTCATTACTAGAATAATACCTGACGAGCTTACCAGAACCTTCTCCCGCAAGAATAAGAGTTTGACTTGGACAACTTCATATCATTGAGTATAAATGGATAATAGATGTTAGACATCTTGTATGTTTAAGTGGCTTTAAAGGTTCTCTCAATGTTGCTCACCCACACATCAACTTTGTTTGGATTTACCTTTCCATTATAATATAATTACACCTAATGTCATACTTATACAAGGATGTTGATGAAAGAGTCTTAGATGCCTTTGTTGCCATTTTGATAATCTCCGCCTAATATAAAATCGTCTGATGTTGTTGTGTCACAATGACACTCTATTGATGTAGGGTTGTTGCTATGATTTCTATCACCCTAACAATATAAGGCATACATGTTAAGTAGAAAGAAGGGTAGGTAGTCTATGTGTCACTCTAAACATACAACATAAATTAGATTAGATTTTATACTACTTTCTTCCAAGTTCAAATCTTAGACCTGCACACACATATTTGTTTTATTAAGGGTAAACTATCAACAATCTATATAATAATCTTTTAACATTAGCTTATAAATCAATTAATCAACATATTGATTCAAACTTTAATTCATTCATTCATCAACTTAGATCAACACATAAATTTACTTATATACTAGATACCCTACAAAAGATATCTATGTATGCCTTCAAGAAGGCCTATATTGTATTTCATATCAAAGATTAACACCTGACCAACTTGAAGCCTCTTAGGTTTGCATCCTAATCTTGATAAGTTAGGGATAGTTTAAAGCATTCACTATCCAAACCTCTGCATATTCTATATGTGCAATTAATTCTCTCTCAACTTCTCACTACAGGAAGAATTTTACTTATTCAAACACTCAATGTGGTTAGAATATCTCTCTTAACATAGGTTCATATACTTAATACGTGCATTTGTACAAGTGTTCACATATTATTCCAAGTTTGTAACATAAAATGTTTTCATCTCATATAGTTATCACTCATAAGCCTTCCAATAGCAATTAAACTAATTTAACATCATTAAAATCCATAATATCACTTCATTTCTTGAATAATTGAGTTGAACAATAAATTAACACTTGAAATGTCACTCAAGTGATACAATCTCACTTTAGCGAGATTTAAACAGAAAATATGTGATTGCTTTATATATGGTTTTTGCTTAAGTGAAACCAATGTAACTTGAGCCAAAACACTCTCACTTAATAAATAAAATTACAAAGGAAAGACTAAGATTTATGCCTCATTTTCACTTGAACGAAAATATCTCACTTAAGCAAAAATTAGTAGAAACAAAAATTTCATGCAACAAATCAAGATATTACTAAAACCTATGAAATTGTATCATAATAGTTTTCACATCCTTTATAAGTTCAAAATGCTCAAATACCACCATATAAGGCTCATATACAATATTCTAATCCATTTAACACAAATAATTACTCAAAACTCAACCTAATATCCAATTATATTGAATTCACAAGACACTACATAGCCCAACTCAATCTAACTTACTAATAATAATTCATCAAAGATAACTTCCTTTACTTGAAAGTAACTTACACTCTAAGTTTAGGTAGAGAAAGTTCGAGACTACCAAAATTCTGCAGATCTAGAACCATATAAATAAATAAAACCAAACTTCAATTAAGGACTAAATTGTTAGAAAATTTTGTAAATTAATTTTATAGTGCGACTCATATGAAATAGATTTTGGGTTTTGGGCCCAAACCCTAAATCCTAAACCTATGAGGCTCGGACCTTCCTCTTAAATGGCGTGTCCGTGTCGGACACATGTATCCGACACCGATACTTGTATGACACTCATAGGACACATATTTGTGAAGTGTCAAATTCAAAAAATATTTGTTAAATTTTTGACAATTATAGCACGATTCTAACATAGTTTTAAAAAGGAGAAATACATTAATTTTTTAAAAACTCAAACTTATATTGTATAAATTTGTAGTATGACTATAAAAATAAGGAACAAATCCCTTTGAACCAGTCGTGAAGAACATAGTTCTGCTCCAAAAAAAACTGAAACATATTTGTACACATAAATCTTTATTATTAATTTATATAATTCATAATTATATAATATATAGATTTGTGTCCCCGTGTCCTACATTTTAGAGATTATACGTATATTCGTGCCCGTGTGTTTGTGTTATATAACCCTAAACCTTTAAGATATATATATATATATATATATATATATATATTATGATAACTAATGAAAAGTTAATCTAATGGAGATTGAGAAAGAATAGAAACGGGTTATGTCTCTGCAAAGGAAGTTGTTCACAATTAACCATCAAGAAAGAACGTGACAAAGAAAGAAATTGTAAGAGATAGATTGAGAAAATGAGTTAAAAAGAAACTGCTCACATAGGGACTCTGATTAAAGTAAGTGATTCTCTATATCATAGTTGACTGTGAGAATCATAGTTTATGATGTGCATTATTGTTCATTATTGTACACTTGATTCTACTTAAATTACTTACACTTTTTTTCAACAAATCAAACTAATATTAAATTTAGTTTGTTTTATTTTAAAAATAAGTGTCATTGTCATTATTAGTACTAAGGTTAGTTCAATTAAACATTAGCTTTTAAATGATTTTTTAATTCTAAACAACAATTGTTTCTATAATGCCAATTATTACATGTAAATATCATACTTCAAAAATACAACTTCATAAGAAGTGTCAAATAAATTAACAATGAAACTTAGAAATTAAAAGTGCTCTTGGCATGGGTCTTGTTAGTAATTTTCATCCTTAGTTATCTATGGTAGACAAGTGAGGGGAGAAAAAAACTATAAGGAATACCTTTTAAATCTAATGTTTTCGCGGCAAAATGGTTACAGTTTTTATTTAATTTATTTTTTCATTAAAATTAAATTTTCATTTGATATGTTGGTGAGTTGAGTCAGCAACAGCATGAAAACAAAATAACGCGTCAAATGAGTATTTTTTTTTTCTATTTCATTCAGATACCTAGTGAAATGGAGGTGGTGACTCATGCGTGTTGGTGCTTAACTCAGCCTCAACGAGTCAACACACCCACGACTCGTTCTAGAAAGAATAACCAAAACGCAACTCAGCAACTGAGTCTAGAACAAACCAAATCAAATCCATTGTTCTCCCCACTGTGCATTCTCTTCACTAGGGTAGGGTTATCTTCCATTTCTACTTCTCTCACACCTTATACCTTCAACAACCACAGTCTCCACCATTCATCTCCAACTCTACACACAATTTTTGAACCCTGTCTATCTCATCCTCTCCATTTTCAATATCTCAGAATTCCTTTATCCATTTCCCCAATTTCTCTCCAATCCGCACCTCGATTTTCGTCTCCGCTCTCACTTACCTTCAACTGTTGCTCGCTGCAGATGCCTCTGCAGGATCTGATTGAACCCTAACTTTTGAGTCAATTTTTTGTTAGAAAGCTTAAATCAAAGGAAAATCTATCTTAGGGTTCTGATTTTCCTAGGATGGAGGCGCCCGTAGCGAGACCGAGGGGGCGCCCGAGGAAGAGGAGAAGAAATGATGAGGAGAATGAGACCGAAGCAAAGAAGCAGGCGTCCACGGGGACGCGTCCCGTGGCTTTAGTCGGAAGGTACGTTTTGAAAAATTTTCCCAGGAACGGAGTGTTCCTAGGAAAAGTAGTGTACTACGAGAGCGGTCTATATAGAGTTTGTTACGAGGATGGCGATTCCGAGGACCTCGACAGTGGTGAGGTCCGGACTATACTGGTAAAAGAGGGTGGAATGGATGGTGATTTAGCGCGGAGGAAGGAGAAGTTAGAAGAATTGGTGTCACTGAAGAGACCAATTGAATCCATTAAGGAGGAATCTAGGGCTGGATTGTGTGAATTGAAGGATGGTGGATTGATGATTGAGAAAGATGAGGAAGAAGATGAGGAGGAGGAGGATGGGGATGTCAATTCTTCGAGTGATTCTGGCACTGGCCTGGGAATGGCTTCTGGTGCTGAGGCTGAGACCCTGCCACCACCACCCGAGTTGCCAGTGTCATCAGGTACTGTCGGGGTTCCTGAACAATGTGTCTCACTGGTATTCTCTGTATATGGATTCCTGAGGTCCTTTAGTATACGGTTGTTCCTACAGCCGTTTACTCTGGACGAATTCATCGGTGCCCTGAATTACCAGGTCACAAATTCACTATTTGATGCAATTCATCTGTCGCTGATGAGAGTTTTGAGACGGCACCTTGAATTCCTCTCATCAGAGGGCTCAGAGCGGGCTTCAAGATGCCTAAGGTACTATAGTTATTCGTATACTGCTGTATGATTGTTAGCATGAGTACCTTGCTTACACTTTTATCAGAGTTATCAATTTTAGATTTGAAAGGGGGGGTGAAGTAGCCAACTCCTCGATCACTTTAGCAGGATAGTGATAATAGAGTTGTTAAATAGCCGATATAGTGCCTTTGCGTTATGAAGTTCTTTGAATCTGCTAGGCGAGTCACTGGCCAATTGAAGTTTTGAATTGATATTATGCCAATTTTTATCTATTTTTTTGTTTTAGTTGCATACAACCTAAAATTTACATATATCTAAACCATATATTTCAATTATATGTCATATATAAGTGATATAGTGCATTATTGGCTTTCTGCCATTTTCTGCAATATAACATGAACTAAATAAATAAAACAACATTGTTTTTGGAGTACGAATGGGTTTTCGGAGTCTATGCTAGACTATATCATGGTAGTGCTGTTATAGCACGCAATAAGCCACTATTGCAGCTGCAATGACTGCTATTGAATACCACTCTTCTATCGAATCCCATAACAACTGTCTAAAGTTACTGTCTGCTACATTACAATAGCACCACTACAGTCTGTTATTGACTATTTTATTTGGCAAAATCGTTATATTTGAAAATATATTTTGTTTGATGTCTTTGCAGGTGCAATGAATGGAGCTTGCTGGATCCAGTGACATGGCCAGTCTTTCTTTTACAATATTTGGTAGTCAGTGGACACACAAATTCTCATGAGTGGGAAGCATTTTACAAAGAGGTGTCCACTGTAGAATATTATGTACTTCCTGTCAGTAGGAAGCTGATGATATTGCAAATTCTCTGTGATGATGTTTTGGAATCTGAGGATATTTTAAATGAAATGAACACTCGGAGAGAATCTGAGGTTGGGATGGATTATGATGGAGAAGATATCCTTCCTACAGAATTTGGGGTTAGAAGAGTCGAGCCAAGATACACCTATACTTCAGCGTGTGAGGATAAAGAAGCTACAAAGTTTGTTTCAGCTTCAAATGCTGTGAACCAACCTGGGAGCTTTATTTCATATTCCAGACATACAGAAAGTACTGAAGATGGTGATGTTGATAGAAATGGAGATGAATGTCGCCTCTGTGGCATGGATGGGACCCTGCTTTGTTGTGATGGGTGTCCCTCTGCTTATCATTCAAGGTGTATTGGTGTGTTGAAAAATCATATACCAGAAGGGCCATGGTATTGTCCAGAGTGCAAAATAAATATGTCGGAGCCAACCATTGCAAAGGGAACAACACTTCGAGGAGCTGAAATATTTGGAAAGGATTTGTATGGGCAACTCTTCATGGGAACTTGTGAACATCTACTTGTGTATGCTCAACATCTTTGTGCTTAAGTTCTTTTGTTTTGTTATGCTGGATAATGAAATTTGAAGTTCGGTTAATTTTGCTTAATCTTTTTTATGCACTTCAATTCTGATGTCGTATCCTTGTGATCTTGTAACGTGGCTAATTGCAGGCTGAATATTGGCAGTGCCGAATCTTGTCTTAGATACTACAATCAGAATGACATTCCCAAAGTTCTCCGAGTGGTTTATGCATCCATGCAGCACAGACCAATATACCATGATATTTGCATGGCAGTGCTACAATATTGGAGTGTTCCAGAAAGTTTGTTGTTTCATTCTGTTTCAAGTGGAGCAAATGTGAACTCAGCAAATAGAAAGGAAGAGACAAAGTCATCTTCTTTTTTACTTCCTCCTTTGGGTGAAGGCAATTTGATGAAGGAAGAGTATCCTTTAACCTCTGTCAGTACGACTTACTGTGACAATAAGGTGCCATCTCTAGATGCTTCATCAGTTTCCAGCCAAAGTTCTGCTCTTCAGTGTAATGGCAATGGTAGCAGTATTGAGTGCCTTGTTGTGACTACAAAGCTTCCTGAGGACAGTAGGATGGAATCCATCCTCTCAGCTGATTCTGCTTCTGTTTCTGTTAGTTGCCATTCCAATATGAACCATGGAAATTTTGATGATAGGCCAACAGTGGTAGATCCTGGCAAGTGCTCTTTGGTAAATAGTCAATTTAGTTATTATGGCCATGCAAATGATACAGGGTGTCCTATAAATATTTCATTCCAAACCAAAGAAAGCACTCCAGCCACTTTTGAAAAGTGTGAACGCAATGTAACCAATGGTTTTGCCTACATGGGTTTCTCCTATAAGCCTTTGTCGTACATGAATTACTATATACATGGTGAATTTGCTGCATCAGCTGCTGCTAAATTTGCCCTTCTTTCGTCAGAGGAATCTAGGTCAGAGGGCCATGTGTCAGACAATCAGAGGAAATTGGCATCTGGAAACACTTACTTGCAAGCAAAAGCATTCTCATTATCTGCTTCTCGTTTCTTTTGGCCAAGTTCTGAGAAGAAGCCTGTGGAGGTTCCAAGAGAAAGGTGTGGCTGGTGCATTTCTTGCAAAGCGCCTGCTTCAAGCAAGAGAGGATGCATGTTAAATCATGCTGCTCTAAGTGCCACAAAGAGTGCTATAAAAGTGCTTGCTGGTTTTTCTCCTATAAGAAGTGTGGAGGGAGTACTCCCTAGTATCGCAACCTACATTATATACATGGAGGAATGTTTACGTGGTTTAGTAGTTGGGCCCTTCCTAAGTTCAATCTACAGGAGGCAATGGCGTAAGCGTGTGGAACAGGCCACAACATTTAGTGCTATCAAACCACTTTTACTTGAAGTAAGTGCTTATTAAAAATTTAATTTGTTTTAATTTTATATTTTGGCTTTTGCTAATAGTCATTCATTGCTGAAGTCACACGTTGGCATTTAGCCCTATCTAGTTTCCCATATAAATTATACTTCCTGCAACACTTGATGATGATTCAAATGGGCCAAAAGATGCTGAATGATGTCACTCACATAACTAAATTAGATTACTCTGTGACTTTTACTTTTTTTTATGAATTTAGGGCTTTATACAGCTCACTATCTCTTTTGTTATGAAATTCAGCACGGGCACCAGGAACTAAATTCTTGTGAAGTAGTTATTTAAGGATGCCTTTTTCCTTTGATTGCCTTGCTGCTTTAAGGAACTTTATGTACTCAAGTAGATTTTGTATGGAGTGTTTGTGGCTTTATTCAACTAAAAAATGTGGGCTTACATATTAGGGTGGTTGTGTTGATGAGTTGATACAATGTAGTTTTACATCAATTTGTATACTTTTGGGTTGTCCTGTCAACTTGGTTGCTTTAAATAGTTTAGATGCTGATGTTGCTGCCTGTCTATGTGATCCTTTTCCAGAATGGTGTACTATCATGCCTATATTAGGAATATCTCATCATGACATTTCTTGCTTGTGCCATCTGAGCAATTCTGTTAATACTTCATTTTCAGCTTGAGGAGAACATTAGGACAATTTCTTTCTGTGGGGACTGGGTTAAGCTGATGGATGACTGGTTGGTTGAGTTTTCCATGGTACAAAGTGCCACATCTTCTCTTGGAACAGCACAGAAGCGTGCACCAAGTGGGAGGCGTTACAAGAAGCGGTCAGCTATTGATGAAGCTCCAACTGATGGTTGCCCTGAAAGCTTTGTGTGGTGGCGTGGTGGCAAATTCACCAAATTTATATTCCAGAAAGCGATCTTGCCAAAATCCATGGTCAGAAAAGCAGCACGGCAAGGTATTTTATTTTTAACCACAATATACCAGGAAATAGGAAATATAAAATGGCAATGAAGTAGAGATGGAACTTCTATTGAATAAAATAATTAGGTCCTCCATTCTAACTAGAATTAGCAAGAGTTTGGGACTGAAGCTGAAAGTATAGAATATGTCTCTTTGCCCTGGAATTTTGTGAGTCCTGACTCTCCCCCTTACTTCTCGAGTGCACACAATACCCTTACACCTTGCCCTCTATTCCCTTTAATACCAGCCAATCCCTTGTTCCATGAACAATTAACATAAACTCTTAAAATTGATAGATTCTCAACTAATTGATCAACTTGTTCGTTAAGCATCAGAACTGGGTTTGGCAATGGGCACAAGTGATCATCTTCCTAATTCTTCCTTCTAACATCCTTTTTCCAAATTCAATTTTTGGGGTTGGGTTAGGTCTAAGAATGAGCTGTATTGAGGTCAAATTTTTAAGGCTGTAGAACCAAGCTAAAAGATCAGCTTGGCCTGACTTTTTAATTTATTGTTATGAACTAATTAACTATAAATTATATTTTAACATATATGTATATTAATTAAAATATCACATTACCTGTATATGTTAGTTGAGATAACTAGTTAGCTTTCAAGCTGAATATTGTTGGGTGTTCAAGATATCTGAGTGTTAAACATACAATGGACTCAGCTCACCTTATATAGTCAAGATTCAAATCAAATTTATAGGTCGAGCCTACAAAGCCTGTTGGATTTGACAATTTGGTTATCTCCTCTGCTTTCCTGGATTCGTATTTGTGAATTCTTTTCTTTTTCTTTTTAATTATTAGTGAATAAAATGTTTTCTTTATTACGGGGACAGGTGGTTCAAGAAAAATTTCTGCCATTTCTTATGCTGATGGCATTGATATCCCTAAAAGAAGTAGACAACTTGTTTGGAGAGCTGCTGTAGAAATGAGTAGGAATGCATCCCAGCTCGCACTTCAGGTTTCCTTATTTTCATTGAGTTATATGTCAAGCATTGGCTATAACTTTGTTTGGCTGTAAGTAGTATATTGGATCTTGCAAGCTTGTTGACCTGGTGAATATTTGATTATTTGCATCAGGTCAGATATCTGGATTTTTATCTCAGATGGAGTGATCTGATTCGTCCTGAGCAGAATATCCAGGATGGAAAAGGTCAAGAGACTGAAGCTTCTGCTTTCAGAAATGCAAATGTTTGCGACACTAAACTGGTAGAGGGGAAAAATCGTTATGGGATAGCTTTTGGGAGTCAAAAACATCTTCCTTCTCGGGTGATGAAAAGTGTTATTGAAATAGAGCAAGATCCTGAAGGAAAGGAGAAGTATTGGTTTTCTGAAGCACGAATTCCTCTATATTTGGTAAAAGAGTATGAAGAAGGTAAGGGAAACATGCCATATAATGAAGAGCAGCACTTGAATACTGCATCTGGGTTGCATAAAAAGCGGTTGAAAGCTATCTGCAAGGACATATTTTTTTACCTTACATGCAAGAGAGATAACTTGGATGTGGTGTCATGTTCTGTATGTCAGATGGGTGTTTTAATTAGGTAATGATCCTCTTCATTCATATCTTTTTTCCCCTTCTTTTGCTCTTTAAACCTGTTTTCTCTAAAGATCGTAATTCCTATCTATCTACTTTGATTCAGGGATGCTACCAAGTGTAATGCATGCCAAGGTACGTAAATGATCCATCCTTACTCTATTTTGCTGTGCTAAATTTCCAAGATAATCTTGATGTTATTCTTGTTAAATTTTTATTTATTACTTCTATATACATATACATCGTATTTATTAACTTCTATATAAATATAAATATACATCCATATTTATACTATTAACATAATAGTTACTGTTAAATAAAAGTCCCACATCGGTGGGATCAATTGGTAGCCTTCTACCAATCCTATATAAGGGAGTTTGTCTCCCCTTTTCAATCATCTTAAATCTCTTCCTCTCCTTTTGAATGTTTTTGAGAAAAATTAAGAGAGATTTAATATTCTATTAGTAACAGTATTATATTTTTAATTTAAGAGATTCTATTTTTAATTTATTTAATTTAAGAGTGTGTGGTATTGCTCTCCCCTTGATTTAAAGAGGTGTTCTAGTTTTTTCCATTTAGTGGAATTTCAATTTTTGAGTATAGTGAGTTTTGTTATTCTTTCTAATCTCTCTAGTCATGAGTTGGAATTTATAGAGGTGTTCTAGTTTTTTCCATTTAGTGGAATTTCATTTTTGAGGAAAGTGAGTTTTGTTATACTTTAAGAAGTAGTGTCACTCTATTAGAAAAATAGGATAAATCCTTTGCCTATATTAAACATACATGGTTAAATTTATATAGAGAAAAAATATAAAAAAAAACATGGCCCATTATATAGATAGAAATATCTAACCATATCTAATAAAATTTAATATTTAACACTCCCTTTCGAGTTAGGATAAATTCTTTTCCTATATTAAACTAAACATATATGGTTAAGTTTATATAGAGAAAAAATATAAATAAAAAACATGGCCCATTATATAGATAGAAATATCTAACCATATCTAATAAAATTTAATATCTAAATCGATAGAAATATCTAAATCGTATTTGTTACAAATATAATCAATCATCAATACAATATTTTCTCAAATAAAATGACAATCAATCTTAATATGTTTGGTCTTTTCATGAAAAATTGGATTTAAACGAATATGAAGAACTGACAATCAATCTTAATATGTTTGGTCTTTTCATGAAAAATTGGATTTAAACGAATATGAAGAACGGTCAGTCACATACAAGTGTCATTTGAGTGACCTCTCCAAATTACAATTCTTTAAATAATGATTTAAGCCAAATAAACTCGCTCCAAGGATTGACCCGCTCTACAACCCTAATTCATCGTAATTGGGGCTATTCTCTCGAAAGAAGAGTGTGATAGAAGCATATCCGTTTCAGCCTATCAAACAAAAAGTAAGCGCGTATGCGGTCCGCCAGTCTTTGACTTTGAAGGCTGGTTTTCGAGCGGAATGGTTATTCCGCACTGAGGATTTGTGCTTGTGGGCTAGGGTGAATTTTGCAGACCAGCGGATCTGGTGGTCAACAATCGTTCGGACTTGGTAAAGGTTGTCGCGGCACCTGTAGTAGGACAGAGGACTTATCGCGATGCCCGCAGACCAATTTACGATGTCTCTGCCGCTGACGTTTGTTCTCACTTTTTTGAGTTCATATTATGTCGGAATTCAACTTCGTATAATTCCTAACCAAAGGAGACATTCTCTTTTATTGGCTTTTCCTGTGTATCCAGGGGCTATTCCTACTATATATCTTTCTAGCGTTGTATATGCATCGTAAAGATCGAAAAGAACTGGAAAGGATTGCATTTGAGAAAGAAGGGGTGGATATCTATTTAAAATATTCTTGGAGGGGCGTAGAACTCAATATACGGCACCGTCATGGAAGCCAGCCCCCTCCTCTTTCTCACAGCATTTTCGGAGCAGGCTCAGTGCTTTCTTTAGCCTTGGGAGAAATCGATTCGGTAGTGAGAATCGATTGAGACTTAATCATACCTGAGCCTTCTCTGACCTTCTTTGTCTGGGCAGTTAGCTATAAAAAGCAAGAAATGAGAGCTAGAACTAATGCCACGCCACGGTCTATGTCTTTTGACAAAACTTTTTTAGAGGGAACTTTATATTCTATTTTTGCACCAGATCTCGTCACAACATTTTGTTTCTTGCTCTTCCAAGAGATCAAGTTATCACCAATAGAGACACAATATCTAAAAGTTAATATTGTATTAGATGGATAACATACAACTTTAACATAGTTATTGTGACCATATAACAAACATTTTCTTGGAGAGCCATTAAAGTACTTCAGTATACAAATGACTGTATTACAATGGTCTTCACATGAGAAATTAAGAAATTTACTCACCTCACTGACTGCAAAGAAAATATCAAGACGAGTAACATTAAGATAATTCAATTTTCCAATTAATCTTTTGTACTTCTCAGGATCTGAGAGAGGCTCCCCTGATTGGGTAGAATTTTGGCATTGGGATCCATGGGTGTTGAACAACATTGTTAAATTTTGGCACTGAGAGTCATACCAAATTGTTGAACAACATTGTTAAATTTTCCAAACCAAGCCCTAAGAGACGACCTGAAGCCATATAAGGATTTGCGGAGACGACATATCAATCCAGAAGACTCCCCCTGACCAACAATGTCGGAAGGTTGCTCCATATAAATTTCTTCCTGCAAATCTCCATCAAGAAAGATATTTTTGAAACTCAGTTGATAAAGAGGTCATCGTTGAAGAGCAACCATGATTATGAATAAGCAAACAAAAGTCATCTTATCACCATAGTTTAAACAAAAAAATTGGGTATAACCCTTAGCCACAAGACAAGCTTTGAGATGATCAATAGTACCATCAGGACCAACTTTGATAACAATAACAAAAATCCACCTTCAACCAACCATAGATTTCCTAGAAGGTACAGGAACAAATTCCCAAGTTCCATTATTTTAAAGCGCATTCATTTCATCAAGCATGACATGATGCCAACCTGGGTGAGCTAAACCATCATTGATAGATTTTGGAATGGAATACAAAAGAGGATGAAAGGCATGTATAAAAATGTTAAGATAGTCTATGGTAACTCAAAGAAGTATAATGTGGAGAGGGATTACGTGTAGAATGTACACCTTTATGGATGGCAATGGAAAGATCATGTTCAACTGTCAGAGTCGGGAGGAGTGGAGGTGTTGGCTCTAGAAGAGAGTCACCTGATGGATTTTGGGAAGTCTAACAACGACTCTACACTCGAAGAGTTGGTGGAGGTGCTGACTCTTTAGGTTTACTAGGCACAACAAGAGGATCACAAACAACATGAATATTAACTTGATTAGATACAGGCATAAGAGAAGGAGAATACTTAAAGTAAAGGGAACATGTACTGAATGTGACATCTGCTGAAATAAAATGGCGGTTGAGAGGTGAGAAACATTTATATCATTTTTGTGATCAAGTGAACCCTAAAACAACACATTTGTGGGACTTAGGTGATAATTTATCAAAGACCATGACTAAAATTATGAACAAACCATGTGGACCCAAAAACTTTTAGGAGGTAAGGGGTGGAGAGGGTCATGAGAAAATAAAATAGAATGAGGAATTTTATCATCTAAAACTAAAGATAACATCTAAGAACAACATCATCCTAAAAACACTGAGGAACATCACCATTGATTAAAATAGTACAAGATGTTTATTGTTGCACTCACCTACCCTATTTTGTTTAGGTAAGCACATGAAGTTTAATGAAAAATACCATGAGAAGCCACAAAATTTTTAAAAGAATGAGAAAGATACCCACACCTATTATCACTACGTAAAATTCTAATAGAAATTCCAAATTGATTTCTAATTTCGTCGTAAAAGATTTGAAATATATAAAACAATTCATAACGATTTTTCATAAAATCACCAAGTACATCTTGAATATTCATCAATAAAAGTGACAAAATAATGAACTCCTAAATTAGACTTATTATGACTTGGTCCTCAAATGTTAGAGTAAATTAAGATAAATGGGGCGTTGTGAGACACTACTAGGAAAAGAACTATGAATGTGTTTTCCTAACTGAGGACTTATATGATAAATAGACTTAGGAACATAAAGAACATTATCAATAGATAAAGAAAGAAGGAGATGAACAATACCAACACTATGGGATGAGATGTTAGAGCTATTTAAATAACCAGAGGTAGACAAAGTGGAGAAAAAAAGATTTATTACTAGTAATGTGATTTGTGACACTTGAGTCGAGAATCCAAAGACCAATAGAATTAGTGAAACCAACAAAAGATGTACCTGAATGTGCAACGAAAATAGTGGAACTAGAGTTATGATGATATCCCAATGTTATCAATATCGAATAACCGAAAATATTGGAGACCCTAAAACACTTTTATAAAGTTATAACAGAATTCATAACGGATTATGGCATGAGCATTGCGTAACCATAACTAATAATAATATTATGTTTAGATTATTAGTAAGTTACTGTGTTATGTATAGAATATTACTAGGTTAACTTATAATATTTTAATTGGACCGGGTATGACATGACCCAATTTAATTTAGGATTTTCTGCAATTATTAGGTTCATGTGTTGTGTATAGAATATAGAATATTATTAGGTTAACTTATAACATTTTAATTGGTCGGGTATGACATGACCTAATTTAATTTAGGGTTTTCTGCAGTTATTAGGTTCAATCACAACAATTGGTTGTTATTATTAGATTAGCATTATAGCATTTTATTTGGACCGGGTATGATATGGCCCAATTCTTCTTAGATTTTTGTTGCAGTTTTTGTTTTTTAGCAAACCATAAGTCATGCTGCCAGCTATATGGATTATTGTTCATATTTTAATTGGTCTGGGTATTATGTGACACAATTCATCTTAGGTCAGCTATGTTATTGTTAGGGTTCCTCACTCACACAACATCATTGTCGTCGCTGCACACACCGTCATAGTAACTGCGCGCTTTGCTATCCACTCTCATCGGACCTTGCGTCGCCGCAGCAAGCCTCATTCTTTATGTCTTTTTTGCTATATTTGTTCATCGTTAGCATCTAGTGATGCAAAAAGTGGCCACCATAGACTGCCATGAAAAAACCGCATCGCCACTGCCATGTTGTGGCAGTGACCAGAAAATCTACCACCACTTTCTGCTATGGCGATGCCATAACTGATTATTGATAATATTGTGATATCTTCCTATCATTTAAGAAATTCATTGAAAATAACATGCTAGCCTTGGGTATTAGATGAAGTAGGATCCATAGTGGAATATTGGTTTGGGCAACCACAACAGATCTATGAGAACAACCAAGCAAGACATAACACCTATCAATTTTGTGGCTAAGTTTGCCACAATGGTCACACTTGTGACGCCCTTTACTCGATTTGTGAGGGCGAGTGCGAGTGTGATTATTACATTTAGAAACTAAAGCAGAAGAGTCATCAACAGGAGGAAGTATATAAGTGGTAGTATATAAGTGGTGTGTTTACCTGACACACAGAAGAATAGAATAAGTGGAAGTAAAATTGGGTACAACAAGAGATCCCAAAAATTTGATAATGAACACAAGAATAATCATCAGAAAGACCAAGTAAGCCTAATAACATGACAGACTTGGATTTTTGCTCTCCTTCTTAAGGAGTGGAGGTAGGAGGCAATGACTTAATCAAATCATGAAGAGCATGAAGTTTACCCAAATATTCAACCATTGTACCATCAAGACATTTGGGAGCAACAATAGTGAGGAGATTTGGACACACCCAAACTTTTGAACACGTCCCTCATGAGTACGAAAAAATTGTTTTAAAGATGAGTGAATAGTATATTTGATAATAATGCATAATTGAGCATCAATTTTCAACCAATGTAAAACCTAATTTTCAACAACATTTGGATGGGTAAGATGATGAAGATAACTTTATTCTTAAGTCATAATTTAAGATCCAAGTGTCATAATTAATTATCAATGGAGTGAAGAACATTGACATAGTATAAATAGACAAATCCGACATAGTGGTAGCAGTAGAAGTCATAGATGACAAGGGCAAATCCAATCACCGACCTATTGGTGACAACAACAACGGCTCAAGCAGCAAGGAAGAGTGGGTTCATTAGAAAAAGTTGAACTCTAACCTTATACTCTACATACCATATTAAAATAAAGGAAAAATAAGATAGATACCTAACATACAAAAAAATATGGACTAAACCCATTACAGAAAAAGAAATATCTAATAATATCTAACTCTTGGTATTTAAGTATGTCTATTAGTGACTTATCTTTCTTCTTTTTGGTGTCACAAGGAAAAATTTGGTTGGCATTTAAGTATTTCCGTTAGTGACTTATCTTTCTTCTTTTTGGTGTCACAAGGAAAAATTGGTTGGTATTTAAGTATGTCCGTTAGTGACTTGTCTTTCTTCTTTTTGGTGTCACAAGGAAAAAATTGGTATTTAAGTATGTTGACCTATCTTTTTTGGAACTCACCTGACCTGGTGGATTAGTTCATTAGTTCATGGTTTATCAGTTGTTTCAATAGTAGTTAGTATAATCTTTCACATATGAAGGGCGGTCATGTGGAAGTGGCATGCCTAGAAAAGTTAAGGCAAAGTGAATTTTGTATCTAAGTGTGTCCACTAGTGATATGTTTTTTGGTTACTATTGAATATAAAGTGTGATAGTGTGAAAGTGCATGCTAGGATTGTTAGGACAAGAAAAAACTTGTATTTAAGTGTGTCCATTAGTAATCTATATATCTTTCCTAGGAACTCATCTAGTGTATTAGTTCATGGTCTATCACCATTGTTCAAATAGACCATACAATTCATAGTGGAAATTGCATAAACTGATTTTGTTGAAAAATTTGGTATGACATAATGATAACAAAATATGATATATAGTAAAGTTGAAGGAGAGTAATTTATCCTTCTGAAAATTTAAGACAAGGGATATATTGAGAAAAGATAATTGTGTAGGTGCTATTGAAAGTAGACCTTTGAATATTATAGATGAGATTGGTAACAATGGCATATTCAGTTTTATCCCATCTTGTGAAAAAGAAGCTTGAAGGAGACTTGGGATACCCTCGTCAAATTGTATCATGATAAACCACTTCACGCAATAATTACTTTAGAGAAAAAACTTTATACACTTCAAATGAATATAGTAATGAATCATATCAACAATCTAAATACTTTATTTGATCACATAGTATTGGATAAATAGAACTCTACTAGTCAGAATAAGTTATGTTGAAAACAATAGGAGTGGCCAAATCTTTCTGGACATAAACAATTAAGTGTGTTTGTTATATGATACAAAGTGATATTAAACAATTATAAACAACAAAGTGATACCTTTATACTTCTGGTTATATGTTTGGATTTTAGATTTTAGTTAGAAAATTAAGTTGAGTTGAATTCAACTAAAGTTGAAAAAAACAACTTATTGTTGCTTTTAAATCAACTAGAGTTTGAGGTAAATTTTGCTTCTAAGTGAATATGAAAGAAGTGTCAAATACATTGGTAGTGTTTAGTAGAAACGGAAAGTTGGTTTAGGTATTTTGACAGAAATCCAAACACACCCTACGTCTTTATACTTACAATAAGGGTGCTAAGTTGATTTTCCAAGTTACAAGATGTTGTGGTTTTGTTCACTTCAAAAACTAAGTACATGGTAGAAGTTATCTGGATTCTCAATGGTTAATGGAGGAACTTGAGCACAAGGAGTAGAAGATTACTATGTTTTGTGATAGTTAGAGTGTCTTGTAATTGCAAAAAAAAGGTTTTTCATTCTAGGACAAAACGCTTAAGTATATAGGCATCACTTTGTTCAAAAGGTAGTAGATGAACAAAGTGTGAACATACAAAAGATTTATACCAAAGAAAATCCAGTAAATATTATGACAAAATTGGTTTGCATTGACAAAGTGTGTATGTCGTTGATCCTACCATGACCTATAATAAAGTTAGCATAAAGATTCAATTAACTCAATCAAAATCTTCAAGCGGGATAATTGTTAAGCGAAAGTACCTCGTGGGTGGGTTCAGTTAATAGACTTTCTACCAATTGCTATATAAGGGCTCTCGATCATCCCAAATCTCTTCCACCACTCTTTTTTAAAATGCTTTAGAAATTAGGAGAGAAAAAAGTCACTTTTAATGTTTTCTTAGAAGATAGTGAGTGTATTGTTTTATCCTTGAACACGTAGAGAGAGAGACGTGATAATTTCTTGTATTATTTCCCATCTCTTGTTTTAGTTAAAGATTATGTCTGGTACCTAACAGTTAGACATAAACGAAACTTTTTATTAATGTTTGATATTTAAAATCCAAGCATTTGTATTATTCATGTTCATAAATGTATCTTGTTCCTTATGGGGGTGCTAGGTTATTGTCACGAGGGTTGTTCCACAAATCCAATAGTCTCTGCAAATGAAGTTGAGTACTTGAGAACGTGTAAGCAATGTTACCATGCCAGATTACTTGCTCAGAAAGAGAATAGTAATGAATCTCCTACCAGTCCATTACTCCTACGAGGACGAGAAAATAACTCTGGGACAGCTTTGAAGAGATCAAGGCCTAAAACTCTTGATCAAGTACAGAAATCTTCCAAGACAAAGGCTAAATGTTCTGAACAAGAACCAACTACTAGGATAAATGATAATCATCTTGACAAGCAACAAGTCGCTTCTGTGGCCACTTCAGCTGGAAAGCGTCATCGCAAAAACTGTTCTTGGGGTATTATATGGAAAAAGAAAAATAATGAAGATAGCAATGATTTCAAGCTCAGGAACATACTTTTGAAAGGGAGCTCAAACATACCAGAAGTAAAACCTGTTTGTCACTTGTGTCGAAAGCCATATATGTCTGATCTGATGTATATTTGCTGTGAGACATGCCAAAGTAAGATTTTCTGTAGTAAATAGTTTTTGAAATGTTAATGGTGATTATAATTGTTTATCTGATATGTTTGCTTTTCACAGATTGGTATCATGCTGAAGCTGTTGAACTTGAAGAATCCAAACTTTCTAGTGTGTTGGGCTTCAAATGTTGCAAGTGTCGAAGGATAAAATCACCTGTTTGTCCTTACTCTGATGTGAAGCCTGAGAGACCAGAGGGCAAAGGCAAAAAGTCACGCACAAAAGCAAAGAAAGAACATTCTGGAGCAGATACTGATTCTGGAGCAATCTCTGATATGAGAGAGTGTGAAGCTGCTACTCCCGTCTTTCCTGTATATGATGATACTTCCGCCTTTTCTGTGGAGGATCCTAGTTCTGTCTTTCCTGATGAGGATGATCCTCTTCTTTTCTCTCTCTCAAGTGTTGAACTGATAACAGAACCTAAGATTGATGAGGATATTGAGTGGAACAGTGTCAATGTCTCTGGGCCAGGGCTTCAGAAACTGGCAGTGAGAAGGAATGTTAAGAATGAGGGTGATGATGATTCTTTTGGAGGTGTACCTTTGGATGCTGAATTCTCTACCTACGGTGGAGAGGCAGGTAATCTGTCCAATCCTGCAGAGGAATCTACATCTTTAGAATATGCCTCTGGTGTTGACATAGACAACCAGCTGCCCAATGACTCTCAAAATGTAAATTACGATGATTACATGGATTTTGAACCCCATACCTACTTCTCTGTAACAGAACTGCTACAGTCAGATGATGGTGGTCAGTTTGAGGGAGTTGATATGTCTGGGGACTTGTCAGGATATATGGCGGCAGATAAATCAGAACCTACAACTTACACCGGCTATAGTTGTATGCAATGTTCGCAGATGGAACCAGCCCCTGATCTCCGTTGTGAGATTTGTGGGATTTTGATTCACAGCCAATGTTCGCCTTGGGTTGAATTACCATCGATTGGAAGTTGGAGGTGTGGCCATTGCCGGGAATATGGTAATAACTGATATGTTGATTTTTGATAGTTCGCTTGGTGCGGGTGGCGCCGAGTAATAGAGAAGTAATTTTGTGATATTATAACAATCATGTAAAGCTGGTAGAATGCTTAGCTCTGCAATCTAGGGGGCACATGACGAGAGGAGTTGATGGTTTTCGTTGTTGATCTGGAATCATGGCATTTCGGCGGATTTTGTTCCCTAGTTAGTGGGATATTGTCCTTCCCATTTCAGTCCACAGGAAATTGCTCTGAACTCAGAGATAAGCAATATTTTTTCACAATGCTTCTCTGATGCATTATTTGTATAGATTAAAAATTAAAATTCTCATTTTTTTTCGGACAAGTTAAGAAGTTATACCCAATTTAAAGGGAAGCTTTTATAATGCGTTCATATACACTCCGTGAAATGCTTGGGATGGCCATTTAACAGGTATTCCATAATTTGTCATGTAAATGGAGTGCGCTTGTCGGCATTATGAAATGCTTTTGGGTGTTCACATCCGGAAGAGACCTGTAATAGAGAACTTGCATTGCGTCAGACTTGGGATAGTTGTGTTTTTTTATATCACTGCGCATACAATGTTTTTGTTTCTGTTATAAACCGATGACTTGAAGCATTTGAAAGCATAAAAGCATGTATTGTACACTCCCTATCCTATTAATGAAACTATTTTTTAGAGAATGACGAGACTACTTTACAAGTTGTACTACGACACTATTTTTACAAGCTGTATTATTATGTGAACCGCAAATAATCCAGTAAAAGAGCAATATAAGAAAATGGCCACTACTTTCAGCAGAAAGAATCTAAAAAATGCCGATCAAGCCACAGAAATAGCTCACGGTTTTGTACAGTCACTGGCTTGAGGACCGTACTTGTTGAATTAGGCTGTGGTTATCGTAACTAACATACATGTGGTGTAGCCCGCATTGCTCCAGGATCTGTCAATGCAGTGCTGGCTTGTTGAGCCATTGGATGTTCATCTTAGTACGATGACAATCAATTAGCAAAAACTGCTTCTGCTCAAAGGAAAACTATCTCGTACCTCACATCCCTGTCTGCATGCTTACAAAAAACTACTGTGCAGATAGATAGCAGGAAAAAAATGGAAATAGATAAGTATGTGCTTTAAGTTAAATGGTAGTAGCCATTGAATATTTTCGCCTGTTAGAGCAGTGGAAGGGGTGTAACTCCTCTAAACAGAAAAATCAACAAAATGAATTCATTGATCATAAACAAGACAGTCAATCAACAAAATAAGCAACATTTAATTAACTCACTCAAAATTAGTATAACTGAACTGGCAGCATACAAACATATAGCAGAGACTTACCGCTTCTTGAAGCTTTAAAAGATGGTCCAGAAAGTGATCTCCATCAGGGAAAAACATTTCACAAGATATAAGTATAGACTGAAGAATTACTTGGTACAGATGGAAGACGAGGTTTTTTGACCTACAAAAGGAGACAGGTGAGAATGAAGTAACATTTTTAACCCATGGGTTTCATTATTGTTGCATGGAAAGCGAGGTTTTTTGTCCTACAAAAGGAGATAGGTGAGAATGAAGTAACATTTTGAACCAAGGGGTTCATTATTGTAGCATGGAAAATAGAAATTTAAAATCTTATATTACAATATTTGTGATATTTCAATTTCCTCAACAACAAAGATCAGTTTAACATAAAAGAACAGCTCTCTATCAACCAAAATTGCACTAAATCACCGACAAGACCTTCAAGAAAAACCAATATGATAAAGTCAGATTACATGCCAGACATCACGAGAGATGTCTCTCAAGATAATATGCGCTTTACATGATAAATATATTGGGCATCAATTCGGTTACAGGGAAAGAATCCCATGATTTGTCATGTTAGGAACATAAAACACAGTTTTACGTTTATGTACCATATTGTTTCAAATGGCGAAGTCAAGAACAGCTATACCCTGTTTGGTGGAGATTAATGATTTCAAGCGGATTTTGCACCCATGCAACCAAAAGAGGAGAAATTTAAACAAAAATAGAAAGCAAAAGTTAGAGTAGCAATGAGCCCTCCACTCTGATTTAACACCAATCTGTTGCCAATACATAAATGTACAAAACACTAAGAACATCAGATATCTACAATAACCTCGAGCCTAACTTAAAGTAATGTTGGACCATAATGACAAATCAAAGGGTAAACTATGAATTTTATTCCAAAACTGTAATTCAATGTTACTTAGTTCCCTGAAAGTTTAATTTCTTATTCTCTATCACTTCGGTATCGCCCTTAGATGCCTTGCCTGATACGCTTACCGAGCATTTTGTTCCCTGAACATACGCCTACTATCTATCATTTTAGTCTCTGGATTTAACCATTTTAGTACTTCAACTTAATCAGTTACTATCATTTAGTTCATGAAAGAACTTTTGAAATATCAAAATAGTCTTACAATGGCAGCACATGGTTAAATTTAGGGACTAAAATGACAATAAATGGTTAAATTCAAAGACTAAAATGACAGTAAGTGGTTAAAATTAAGGAATAAAATGATAGGTGGCAGAGTTCAAGGAAAGAATGTCAATAAATGATAGAGTTTAAAGACTAAAATAACAGTAAATGCTAAAATTCAGCAATCAAAATGATTGTAAGTGTATCAGGTAGGGGGCTTTTAATGACAGGACAGGACTAAAACTACACTTTCAGATACCTGTTTTCAATTTTAATATTTTCAGGGTCTAAAGTGACTTTTTACCCAAAATAAAATTACAGAGTGAATATTTGCAAGTTTTTCATCAAATATCATCATATTGCATGGCCATATTTCAATGTAAAAGTTTCAGTTCAGATGCAAAAACAAAAGAATGACAATATACAAAGGGAAAAGTTCTCCTTTCAATAAGGCTTCACTAAGATACTATGCGAGGGACAGTTGTACAAATAATAAAATGCTATTACAAGACGACAAGGCCAATTCTCAGAAAAGGTTGACATTTTTTCCATTATCATACAATGGTCAATGCTATGGCACTGGAACGTTTCATTTCAACTAATAATATCATTGCAGAGAATATTTATTGCTATCTCAAAGTCATGATTTTCATTGATCAAAGGTGATGTTACGATGTACCCAACTTGCAGCCAGCTATTGAAAAGATAAAAATTATAGAAAGGTCTCATGAAAAGATAAAAATTTACCAGCTTTTCTGGATACTTAGTAGTAGATATTAGAGAAACTTCTTCCATGTGACAAAATCCACACCATAGCCAAACATATATATGTAAAGAAAAGTAGAAAATTAATACACATGCATTACTAAGAGTCAAGTTGTTTTGATTGTAGAAACCAATGACAGGTAATATATAAGATTTTTTATTTTAAAAAAAGAAGCAATTTTACGTGAAATGTTAAAATGCCTAAAGTTGTCAGTAATGCCCAATAGTTTCCCATATGAAATTCACAGTCCCCACCCACCATGTGATAAAAGCCCCAAAACATGTAAAAGAAAGTAAAGTTTATGAAACCTTAAGCAGTCAGTATAGTTACTTGAAGGTAGCCCCACAAAATAACTGTTATTAATTGAAAAGCATTTAATAAAATCTGATGAAACTAAAATCATTGACCCTCTACTACTAACCGAAAACAAGTGCAGTGCAACGGCAGGCAAATGCAACCTAATTGTTCAGAGTTTTAGGAACTAACTACAGACTCACCAAACAATTCCAGCAGTCAATGTCAACTACACCAAGATTTCATTTGGAACGACTTTCTCAAGAATTTATTGAATAAATTGTCTTCATATGAGCTGTAAGCCATTTTCATAAGAGCTTATTTTGAAAAAGGATAAAAATTGTTTAAGGACATATCAATATAAACTATTTTTATAAACTTGCATCAGTGCAAAATGTCATAAGATAAATCCAACTAAGCATTAAATATACTATTTCAAAGGGACCCCAACACCCAATCACAAATCATCATAATAAGTAATCAATATATAAAGATGAATTAAGCAGCCAAAGGAACACTATAAGAAGATATTCAACCGATCACAATCACACGGATCAAACAATACAGTCAATTTAACACCTGGAAGGATGAGAGAAATTGTTGATCTGCCTACTTACTCCACAATACACACCAGTACCAAATACACCCGTTATACTAAACAATGATAATTTACTATTCAATTCATGCATAAATGCTTTCCAACATTGCAAATCAAACTTTAACAACAATTCCCCGCACCACCACGACACACATTGACATCACAATCTTGAAAAATCAAGTTCCAACTCCACGTAAAAATAAATAAACGCACGATTTCGTGAAGTCGAAAATGCGATACAGAAACCCTAACCTACTCGTTTAAGAAGCGCATTAAGATTCTGTCCAGCTCCCTGCCGACGTGGAGCCTCTGGCGTTCCTTGTTCTGGCAATTGCATATCTCTCTGAAGAAGACGAAGAGCGTTCTCGTCCCAGACAACACCGTCTCCGTTCAGATCCACCACCGCGATAGAGCGGAGCGCCGCCACCTCCCTCTTCTCCTGCGAACTCGGAGATCATTATTGGATCTGCCAATGCAAATTGAGTTTTATTAGATTCTGATTAAGCTCCGATAGAAAAGGAAAATGCTTAGAGAGAATGAGAGAGAAAGAAGAAAACGAGAGAGCATGGAAGGAGCAAGAACACGATTATTACTATTATGGTAGCACCTGCAATTTTGCTTAATCATGGTTATTTTTCCCTCACCTAATAATGATTTTATGATTTTTTTAAATTATTAATAGAACAAATATACAAATTAATAATTGATTATTTTTCTGATTAATTATCTTGATCTTTTTTAAGAGTAATATTTTGCCTGGATCAAAGTTAAGAAAAAAAAACTACAAAATCTATTCGAATTTCAAGTTGAAATTCAGTATAACAGAACATATTATTATACTAACTAACACATTAATTTGTTATAATTCTATTATTAGAGTTTGATTCACTAACTATTGCATAGAAGAAAAAATGATAAGAGTAAGATCTCTTTTAGGAATATAAATAATTTCCAATAATTATTGGATATGAAATATATTAGATGTGCATAAATAGAGGACTATTTTTTCAATCAATACGAATCATAATGAAATAATTTTAATTATTATTTAAAATAAAATAACTTGCTTACTATTTTTTTTATCTTTCTTTTGTTAAATCTTTTTATTTTCTCTTAATTTTGGACTTATTTGATCTGTATCAAATAAGCTTTTAATTTTGTTGCCAATACTCAATTGTCTACTTAAAATAATGTAATCAAATATTAGTTTATTATAAGTTATTTAAATAACAGCGTTGAGATTTTATTATATTTTTTTACATTATATTTATGTTTATCTTATAATTTATGATTTTATACTCTCTTTCTTTCACTGTTAGGGGAAGTTATTGCCTTCTATTAAACTTAAAATATGTGGAGGTTGGAATTCCCCATTATGTTATAATTTATGTGTAATTATGTGTGTTATAAGTCTACATGGTGTTACTTGTTCTTTTTAAATAATTTTGTATTAATATTATAATTTAAAAACTTTAAATATTTGAATTAAAAATTGGATAAAAGCGTATCTTAATTAAATTATTCATATCATATTTCTATATTATATTATATATGAGAATATTGGTAACTTCTTCATCTTTTTAATTGAATAGTTTTACTTTTCAATAAATAAAAATAATTATTTATTAATTTTATAAAATAAATAGTTGAATAAATTTTTTTTATATTTTTCAATGGAACAATTTTGCACTTTAATAAATAAATAAAATTATTTATTTATTTAATAAAATAAATAGTTGAATACTTTTTATAAAAAAAAATGTGCATGTGATCTTATGTGCCAACTACTCACAAAGTAGAATTTAAATTATTAGTGGACCCTTTTTTTCATTATGCAACTTACAATCCTAGTATTGTTATGCATTTTAATGAACTTCCAACTTTATCATTACCACTGATTACTACAATTCATCTTCTAAAAACATAACATTATTTTATTCAAATCTTAATGACAATAAACATCTTACACGAAAATATAATTTTTTCAACTATTTCTACAAATAATTTTAAGCATGTTAGCATACTTTACAATAATGATTATATGAGTTACAACCAAAATAAAATTTTTAAAATCAAGATCCCAACAATGTTAAATATACACAAGATAAAGATTGTTTGAAGAATTTTCTCCACTTTTTATCTATTTTTTATAAACAAGGTTTGTTCATTTAGACATTATTTTTAAAAAATTCTTTATGAATTAAAGTAGTATATGATTGAACCATATTTTTGTGTGTTAACTTTGGACTCTACAAAGTTTTTACATAGTTTGTATATCTTGTAATCTAATATACTCGTTTGGTTTGGATTGTTCAACATACAAATAATCACTTAATTCTCTATGAAAATATGTAAATTTGATATCAAAGTGAAAGATGTTTCATAATGTTGCAGGTGTCACAATCATCTTTATTGTTTGTTAATGTCTCTATTCATTTTTATAAAAATGGAAAACTTTCAAAATAATTGATTCCTAAAAAGAATTATTTTACTCTAATTATTTTTGTTAAGTTGAGAAATTTATGAGCTTCCAAGTTTAATTCTTTTTCTTAAATTTATTTTATTGTAGATAGCATCCTTCCATTTCTCATGATTCATAACATAAAAAAAAAATAGATCATCACACATATTGAAATATTACTTTTACAATCAACCCTTCACTCGGAAAAGATCAAAGATTTTTTTGATGTGATATCAATACTCAAAATTAAATATAAAGAAATATTGTCACAAATAAATAGCTTAAATAAATAAAATACGACAATAATCAACAAAATCAATAATATACTATCATATTGTTGCTAGTCTACCACCATAAAAACCAATATAAGATATAACTTGTGTTATTTTTTAATTAAATTTAAAGATTTATATCAATAGTTTATATTTTATTAATATATGATTATTGTTGAAGATGGTTGTTGCCCCTTCAAGACATGTGTTTGATGAAGCCATTTGTGTGAATTTCATTTGTATTACATTTGCTTTAAGAATGTCTTAGGTATAGTTTAGAGGTTGTTTAGAGTAGACTTTTTGCTGGGTAACTCACCTCTTAACCCATGACCATGTGATAAGAGCAAGCACAAATTTTCTGAAACTGTTTTTCACATTTTTTGCAAAAACACCCTGCATAAAAATAAATCTGTTCTTTTCTAAATGAATGGATTCTTTTTTAAACTGATGCATTGACTAAGTCTTTCGAAAATCAGGTTTTGTGCATAAGTATTTTGACTAAGTCTTCACTCTTTCAAAACGATTGTGTTTCAATAGTTAAGTCTTTTCTGTTATCGTTTTGAAAAATAAATTTGTTCATCCGTAAATGAATAGATTCTTTTTAGTCTGGTGTCATGTTTATCTTAAAAGGGTTTTTTCGTTTTGTCCTTGCACCAGAGTGGTTGACTGAGTCTCCTTCACATAACAGATTCTCTAACTCTTAAAAATAAATTTGTTCATTTTATTTTCAATCTGAACTTTGTTCCTACTCATACAATTGAGAAAACAAGTTTTACAACACAAAATTAAGGATTTACAGATAATTAGCATGTGTTCTTGAAAGATTTTACAAATCAAAAGTGTGTTTGTCCTTGATGGACTCTAAGGCTTGGTTAGAGCTGCTGTTGTGTGAGCAATCTGTTCTACTGGTCTATAGCAGATTTCTGCATCCTCTATCAGGTGTATTCGTTTCATATTTCATTTCTTGTAAAAGTGTGATTGTAAACTCTTCTTGATAGGGTTTCTTGAAGAGGGTGTGTGCTGAAATAGTATTTTTTAGCAAGTGTGTCAAGTTTCTTGTAGGTTCAAGAACAGTGGTTGTGTAAGTGTCTTTAGTACGTTTTGTTTAGTGGATTTCACCTTGGATTAGGTGAGACTGGATGTAGCTCATTTGAGTGAACCAGTATAACTGTTGTGTGTTCATATCGGATTCTTGCTTATCTGTCAATGGTCTAAAATTGAATTTGTTCAATAAAAAATAAATATGTTCTTCTGGTTTGTTCATACTGTTCTTATTTTCTGGAAAATCAGTTTGGTTCTCTTAAGAAGATATATGAACTGGTAATTACAACTGAAACAGTTTGATTGTGATAGGTTACCAATTGACAAACTAATAATTGAACCTTTATTACTTGCATAAAAATTGAAGATCACTGGTTTAGCTGTTCATTGTTTTCTCTTTAATATTAGTGTGTGGCTTGCATAACCTCAAGAATAACTTGGCTCATATAAACGTTTTCAAACATAAATCGATTTATTTTGTGTACTGTGATAAAGCGCGAAACTTTTAAAAGGTCAATTCACCCCTCTTGAACTTTGACACTATTGAACCCAACAATTATTATGTTGAAACTCTTGTAAAATAACAATAATAATTATCCAAATTTGAAAAGAAAAAAAAAATAGAAGGCTAAAAATGGATGATTGAAACTTTTTCTATTTATATAGGATAACTAGTAGAAAGATGGATGGTTGAAAAGTAGAAAAATGTATCCCTTCATTTATCAACTTACTTAGCCTATAAATACCTAGTCATTTACTATATATTAAAAAATTGCACCTCCTCAAACAGTTAGAAGTAAAACTGTATTCTTATATTATAAAAAGAGAATATATAGTTCTCTTCTTATATCTCAAGAGAGATTATAAATTTTCTTAACTTTTGAAAAAATATTGTTAAAATTTTTCCTTTATTACTAAAATATTTCCAAAAAGTAATTACTAGTTAATTCCTATTTTCTCATTATTGGTTGCAATTGATTCCATGTGTTTATCATTTCATTTTTACTTTGTTTTTTACATTTTCTCCTATACTGAGTAACATTTTTGAATTTTATCATATAAAATTCAAAACTACAACTATTTTACACTTTATTCGATTGAGTATAAAACTACTAACATGTGATGATGTGATCAATGTAAGTAGGGGTGGACAAAAAAATTCATTTGTTCCAAACTGTTTTAATTTTTTATTGATAAATTCATTAAACATTCATTTATTTAAATTTAATTTTTATTTTAATCCATATTTTATCAATTTTTTAAATCAGATATCCAGTTTAACCAGATTTTAAAAAATTGAGAAATTCAAATTTTCAATCCAATTTTATTCTCTCTCTACCACCCTTCTGCTTCATTTCCGATTTTTTCTCTGATGTTTCATTTCCATTTTCAACTCAATTTGTTTCACTTCTTAACATCTCACACTCATACCATTGGTTCAACATATTTTAATTGCATCTAAAAACACTTTCGTGTCCTAGCTAAAGCATTACGTTTGTCTGATGGAGATCATGTTCACTCCGGTACCGTAGTAGGTAAACTTGAAGGGGAAAGAGAAATCACTTTAGGTTTTGTTGACTTATTACGTGATGATTTTATTGAAAAAGATCGAAGTCGTGGTATTTATTTCACTCAGGATTGGGTTTCTCTACTAGGTGTTCTGCCGGTTGCTTCGGGAGGTATTCACGTTTGGCATATGCCTGCTCTGACCGAAATCTTTGGAGATGACTCCGTACTTCAATTTGGCGGAGGAACTTTAGGACACCCTTGAGGAAATGCACCAGGTGCTGTAGCTAATCGAGTAGCTCTTGAAGCATGTGTGCAGGCTAGTTCACATACTCTCTGAATTTTTTAAAACCCTCTTTGCTTGATTAAAAATAATAATAAATAATAATATATATTTAGTTAGTTAAAAAAATATGGTAGAAGGTTACTTTTCTCAACTGTGAAATTTTATATTTTTAACAAACTTTGTGCAAAGTTATCAAAAAAATATGGATACAAATATTATTAAAAGAATTTAATATAATTTTATTTTTATTTTTTTTTTATTTTTTCTAATTTTAGTATTTATTGATTCTTTATTTTATATTTTTTTCTTTAGCTAAACTTATAATAGGTGTACTTATAGATCATCCACTCTGATTTCAATAAAAAAATAGAAAAATATTTGTTCTCATATTTTTTTTATCTTTCTTTTTCTCTTTTCTTTCATGTATGTTTTTAATTATATATATATATATATATATACTTGTAATATCCACAGAAAAATGTCTTTGTCTACGGAAAGTTTAAAATATTTTAGACGTGTTAAAAATGATTTCAAATAAAAAATAAATTTTAGACAAATTTTCGAGAACGATTAAAGTATCAAATGTGTCTTAAAAATATTAACAATAAAGAAAAATCATTCCATAAGTAGTATATTACATTTTCTATATGCAAAGGAGAGTTAAATTCATGATGTTACCAATTAAACATTTTATATTCTATGATTCTGTTACTTCTGCATTTAAGTAAAATTAACTAGTTTCAAACTTTTCAAAAATAATAGTTATAATTTTTTATATTATTAAATTTTTTATATTATTAAATTATAATTTTATTATGTTTTCTTGATATTTATATAATATTAAACATTTTGTTATATATTATTATATTAATATTATGTTATTTTTCTTAAAAAAGTATAAATTTATATTTAAATTCCAATTAATTCGTTTTATAAAAATATTTGAATTAAATTTAGATTTATAAAAATTTAAATTGATTTTATAAAAAATACGATTTTAAATTTAAAATCTAATCCAAATAATTTTGGATTTGGAAATTCAATAAATATTTAGATTTGGATTTTATTTGAAAATCCAAGGCCACCCTGAGATATCCAAATTTGCGCAGAGAAACACCATGTCCTTAACCGCTTAACTACTCGACCAAAGCGGCATCGTTTATTGAAGACTTTAGAATGATAGGTAATAAATCTTTTGTTTATTGTTATTCCTACTTTTGTTATATTTTTTAATGTTCAAAATATTTCCTAAATTTTGATCAATGTTAAGTGAGACATTCTTGAACTTAGAAAGGAGTATTTTAATCCTGGAATAGGGAAAATAAGAAGGCACATGCATGGCGCAACATGCATGATTGAGCTAAGTCTCAACTAAATATTCCCGACAAACACAAAATGCAAAATCTAGCTGTTTAGGACATGGGATGGTTGGCGAAAGCATATATAATTATGCTTATTTTAGGAAAAATGTTGAATAAACATATTATAACTGTCATCATATGATTAAACATGTGGGAGACGTTTAGCTATGATTATAATAGATAGTTTCTAGTGATTATCCAATAATATTTATGTTATAATGTGTAAGTATAATATAAATATCTATTTTTTAAAAAGTTGAACACTTTTTATGCCTATATATTTATATTAGTTTTTTAATATATATATATATATATATATATATATATATATATATATAACACCCCATAATTTACATATAACTATTACAATACCGGTTCTACATAATTCTATACAAGCTTACAGTTTTTCAAAATATTCCTAATACATGATTAGGATTTATAGAAATACAAATATTTACATATCCACAGCTCAAAATAAAACTCTGTAACCTCTAAGGTTCTCCTGCACCTGTATGGTCATCTGCTCGTGTACATAGTACAGTCATCACAGTTCAAACACAGCAAGAAAAGCAAGGGTAAGCAACTAAAAATAGAATTTTATAATATACACACTTAAATCCAAAGAGATAACCAAATTACATGATCAATTTATCAAATTATTCAATTTTCTTCAAATCTCAACAATAAACAATCACATAGATCTCACATGGATCTACACATCCAGAATATTCAACAAACAACGTCTTCCGGAAGACCCGTATTAAGTAAGTCCTACCAGAGACTAACCTGATCCAAAGATTACCAGCGAATCCAACAGAAAGGATCAGGGTAAGTTCAATACAACCCAAGCCGTGCATCTCATATGTCACGGTGTGCATGAACTCCCCCATCAGCTTCTCACCACCTGATATCTTAGTCTATGTGACTTAGATCATCAGTGAAGCTCGGAGATCTCTGTTACCACATAGGCATCAATACTTAATACACAGCAAACATCAGTCCATACATTATCCTAACATCAATACTTAATACACAGCTAACATCAGTCCATACATTATCCAAAATGTATGAATTCAATTCCAGATTATTCATCATACAATATCATTCCAAACAAGATCCACAACATTCAAAAGCGTAATTAACATAAGAAAACAACACCTTAAATATTAAACCATCAAAATCTAATATTTTTACAAATTTAAATAATATATAAACAAACAACATCCCTGCAAGAGAAATTGAATATTGGGACCACGTCCCTTCCGCATTCAGATATTCTATCATAGGGTGCTATTAAAAATTAAATTTAGCTTCCCTTACCTCAATTGCTTGCTTTCCAAGCAACTTTTAGAATTTTATTCCCCACCGTTCGAATAAGCTTGAAGATTTACGGGCTCTGTTTGAAAATCTGATCGGGTAGAAATGTTCCTTAATTCCTCTGCTACAGCGTGGTATGATTAGATTCTAAAATAGATGAGGTATAGAGTGAGAAATTTAGAGAGAAGGTAGAAGGGAGAGATGGAGAGAGAAAGAGAAAGAGGTTTCGTGTGTGTGGGGGCAGGGGTTTGGCTTTTTCTTCTTTATCTTTTTTTTTGTTACGCTGTTACAAAATATATATATATATATATATATATATATATATAACATATATTATAAAAAATTATTTACAATTAGATACTATTTTATAAATAAAAAATTATTAGTATCTAAAATTGTTTATACTATTAATACAAATTTATAAACTAATTTATCTAATTAAATACCAAAATTTTAGCTATCAACTTTATAATCTAAATTAATTGATAGTTAAAAATTTTAATAACTAATTTAGATACATTATAAATTAATTTAATTTTTTTATTAATAATAAAAATTATTTTAAATACTAATATTTTTAGTATTTAATTTATTTAATATAATAATTAATTTTTTTTATCTTTAAAATTAATTTTTATATAATAATTTTTTATAGTGATATATTCTTGATAATACCATTTACAATATTTATTAAAAATATTGGAGGACATCTATCAAGAAATAGATTAGTCATCCTCACCTTATCTAGAAATTTTAGAATTTAAGAAACTTTAGTGTAATAAAAATTATCAAGTTTTATATTAGTTTGTTAATGGTTTCCAATTGTAAAATAATTTATCAAATTTTATTAATTAAGTGATTATAGTATTAAACTCTTAATAAATAAAATGACCGTGTATTTAACTTGTCTTATAATATCATTCATATTTTTAAATAATTTTAATTTTGAAAAAAATATTAAAACATCAACTAATATTATATAATGATTTGTATCATTTTCATTTGAAAAAACATTTATTATTTTTTATCCCTTTTCTTTTCACATCATATATAACACCTACCTTTATCTTTGTATGTGAACTATAAAGTGTATCCACCAATCTTTTTTCAATCAATAGTACTCTATAATTATACATGACAAAGATTATTTTAGTTTATTTTTTATTCGCCTTGCATATTGAAAACGTTTCATTTTAAAAAGAAACTACTAAAGTTTAAAAAATCAAATAACTAAATTTATATTGTTGTGCACAACTTCAATTAAAAAAATTAAGAAATTGTCTTCGTGTCATAACTTAACAAATTAGAAGAAAATTGATCAAATTAAAGTTGTTTCTAAGGATTTTTGGGTAAGAAAAAAAAATTCATTTTTGTCATGTATGATTTTAAAAATTTGAGTTAAAATCGTATTTAATAAACACGTTTTCTTTAATATAAAATCATGAACCTGAAACAAAACTTGGTAAATTTTAATAATCTAGAAATTACACCAAAATAGTAAAAAAATTCCAAGTGTACCCAAGTTGACGTTAGTTAAACCCACACAATTGTGGTTGAATATTTTTCAACGCACCCGCTCAGCCATCCCAGGCACTAGGTGGTTTCGCCTATTATGTCACATGGGACGGTTACAGGAGTGCATGGAGATATCTAGTCTACTTAATGTGGGTCCCAATTATGAATTTTCAAACAACAACACTTGTGGCAAGTCCAATGTGCACACCATCATTTTGGTTGCTACTATATTAGACATTTCAAGTCTGATAATTTACTGTTGTGGCCCACTAATCCTCGGTGAACAACTTATTGAGTTTTGCTAAGTTATTGAGTTAACCATAATTTATTAAATAATTATAATATAATTAGTAAAACATTAAAAAGCTATTAAGGATATCCAGAAGTCAAAATATTTATTTGATAATAGATAATAGAAAGAAAGTGTGACAAATAAAATAACCATAAAAATAAATTAATATTAAGACATGGCTCTGAAGAGGGTCAATACAGAGAATGATACAACTTACAGCTGACCCGGAAAGACAACAAAACAATGTTGGAGAGATCCCTAAAAACACATAAAAAAACATCTTCTCTAATATTATAAAATGCCTCAACATGTTTAGTAACGCAACGCAAAGTCTACATTAAAATTACATAGCAGCAGCACAGATTGCCCTACATATAAATTCCTACTTCTCCAGAACATACATTAAGGCAATGACTTGTGTGAGCTATTGCCTACTGGCTAACGAAACCAAAAGGAAGAAAATTTACCATTTATATAAAATCAACCACTGAAATATGGCAGAAAACTTAGGTAAGCACACCCTTCTCCAAGAAAGCAAATCACCATCACTGTAAAAGCTTAACTAGCAATGGGTTTTGCAATTACTTTCTTGATTGCTTCAGCATATGTCCTGTGCTGATAGGTCAGAGTGGATTCGAGCAGGTCCCAAAGTGAAGTCTCAGGATTCCAACCTGGAAGATTAACAGGTTGAGTAAAGATACATTCTTAAAAGGTCAAATAGAGTGAAAGAGTGAGGACACTTACCGAGCTGCCTGTTTATTATGGTCATGTCAGGAATTCTCTTGTCACTGTCATCATATCCCTCGCCATAAAATTCTTTTGAGCTCACATCAATTGTTGGTGTTTCAGGAGATTTTTCTCCACTTACCTTTGAGTAAACCTGTAGAATGAAATAGAAAATTGATTATTGAATTTCAAAAACATTAGGCCCAAATTCAAACAGTGGGTCAAATAATTAAAAACTAGATCACTACTTCACCTGAATCATTATTTCAGCAAGCTGCCTAACAGTAACCTCGTTGTTTGGGTTACCCACATTAAAAATATGACCATTAGCCCTGGCAGGATTTTCCTGTTAAATAGACATGACACTCGGTGAACCAGCCGACAATAACAATAATTCAAGATGAAAAAAATCACATGGCCTGTACTTGAAAACAAATAGTCCAAAAAATAATTAAGAACCTACAATCATCAACAAGACAGCTTCAATCGCATCTTTAATGTAAACAAAGGTTCTTTGAGACTGTCCACCGTCTACAAGCTTGAGGGGCTCTCCTCTGAGAAGATTCTGCAGTGAAAGAAAATTTGAGAAATTTTGAACTAATTTTTGAAAACTCAGGATAAAATTCAGCAAAACCTATAGCAAAAGTAACTGACATTGCTAAAGCAAGCAAGAACCCGAGGAACACCCTCACTTGGACCATCGATGCCAGGAATGAAATCCATTCTTGGTCCAATCCAATTAAAAGGCCTAACAATTGTGAACTCCAAGCCATTTTCAGCACCCTCAGCTGCCAACAATCACCCAAGTGAGAACAATCAACATTCATCATCGGATTATTAAAAAAAAAAACTACATCGAAACAAAATCTAACTCACCATAGATCAGCCTCTCAATCAACTGTTTAGCACAGGCATAAGACCACCTCTGCTTTTCAATAGAACCAAAAATGCAAGGAGACTCGTCTTCTTTAAGAATATAGTAAGCCGGATCCTAACACAACGCAAACAAACAACACATATCATCTAATCTCATCACAAGAAACAACATAATGCCAAATGTTGCTACCAATAGAAAACCAGAAAAACAGATAGCGACAAATTTTGCAAAACTAAAAAAAAACCGACACTAATACGATCCTAAAGAATGAATAAAAAAACACAAGGATTATTCATCAAAAATTCACAATAAGTCAGCCTCCTATATCTAAATTAACAACCGGAATGCATGTTAAAAACGTACATGCAAAATCCAAAGGCAAATCCATCAAGAAAATCCACATTACTCAGCATCAAAAAGTACAAAGTCAAAATCACATGATAAAAGACAATCATCAGTCACTAATCACAACCTAAATATAACGTAAAAAAAAACTTAGCCACGTCACTCACGAAATCCAAACCACCGACAAATTCCAAATTAAGGAAAAAAGCACAATTCACATTGCACAGATCTGGAACGGTCTTAATGAAAGATTACCTTACGAAGAGGACTATCTTTGGGGAGAAAGGCTCCAATCGTTTTCCCGTACACTTCACAAGTGGAGAAATGGATAAGACGCTTGTTATTCTCGGAACAGTATTTCACCTACAAAGAACGAAACGACGTCGAATCGAAACCAACCAAATCTTAAAGATTCGCATTACGAATTGAAACAGAACCAGAAGAGGAGGAATACCACGGGGAGCGCGTCGATGAAATTGCTGTAAATGGTGTCGAGCGGGCGCGTGTTGTAATCCGCGGGGGTGCAAATCGCAGCGAGATTAATGGTCTGCAACAGAAACCAAGAATAAAGAAATTGAACAAAATTAAAAATGGAAAAAGAAGAAACGAAACGAAACAGAAGTGGTTGGGGAATTACGAGATCTGCCATCTTGATGAGTCCTTCGAGGCGAGAATCGTGTTTGATGTTGAGGCGGTGGAAGGTGATGCGACCAGCCCAAGGTAGAGAATCTGGTTCGAGAAGATGCTTAATCTTGTCATTGTAAACGTCCAAGGCGAAAACCGTGTGAGGGGTTTCGGACATGAGTTTCTCGCAGAGGTGCGAGCCGATGAACCCACCGGCACCGATCATGCAGATCGTGAGAGGCTTGATGGGGTTCCCGTCTAGATCCACTCGCGCCATTGTGCTGTTTCGTAACGATCCTCCAATTCGTGGTGGTGATTTTAGCGCAACTCAGCGAGTGACAATATATAGAAGACGGAAATGCAAAATTGATAATAAATATTATTTTTATTATTATTTTATTTAATAATCTTGGAATGGAAATGTATTAAAACAGTTGAAGAACGTGTATTTCTTTCTGACTGTGACAAACGATTCTGGGACTTTTTTTCATTTTTCCACGCGCGTTTATTGCGTCTACACCCTACTCGCTCTGCTACCCGCCAGGGATAAAACAAAATCACTGCTTCCTTTGCATACAAGCTTTTTTTTTTCTTTTTAAAAAATAATGAACGAAAATAATATTTAAATTCATTTTAAACGTGTTTTTTAATTCATATGCAGATTTTCAAATTTTAAAAAAATTAAAAAATTACTTTAGTTGAACGTATCTTTCTCTTCATTGTGTAATAAAGAAAATTTAACTTAAAACATTTGAACTACTATAATTATTTTTTTATTTTATTTAATGTAGTCTCCAATGTTATTATAACTGTAGAGAGGGTATTCAATTTTGCTTCCAATTTTACTTCTTCAGCTTTAATAGTTTATTTTTGGTGTATTAATATTGTCTTTCTTCTGACATAAACTTGGGAATGATATTATTTTATTTGTTCTTAACGAACTATTCACATATTTTATCAGTAAAAAGTATCTTTGATTATTAAAGAATATGATTAACTTTCTTTAATGGGATTCTTTCTTAACCTTGATTTATATACATAACAACAAAATACTTGAAAATGTTTTTTATCTTTATATTTCAGATAGATTTATACTAATTATTATTAAAATACAATGTGGTCCATGTGTATTATCATTAAATTATAATTTAATCATTATAGATAAACCAAGTTATATTCTAGTAATAATATATGAGTTTGAAAAATATAATTTAATATTTATATAAAAAACTAAATTATATTATAGTAATCATATACAAGAACAAGTTTCAACGAAAAAATGAATTAACACCCGAAAATACCGCTAACTATTATAATACAATTTCTATTGATTTTTATATCAGTTTAAAGTTTTCCAAAACATTCTTAACCCATGATTAATACTCATAGAAATAAAAATATTTACTATTCATAGTTCAAAACAAACTCTAAAGCCTTTCAAATTCTCTTGTACCTGTATAATCATCTGCTCGTGTACATAGTATTGTCATTGTCATTACAGTTCAAACATAATAAGAAAAGCAAGGGTAAGCTAGTAAAAATAAAATTTTATAATATACACAATTAAATAAAAAAAGAAAATTAAATTACATTGATCAATTTCTCAATTATTCAATCTTCTTCAAATCCCAACATAAAAATCACATCACATGGATCTACACATCCAAAATATTCAACAAACAGAATAAGAACTGACGTTTTTCGGAAGACCCGTATTAAGTAAATTCTACCAAAGACTAACATTTGATCTAAAGATTATCAGCGAATCCAACAAAAAGGACCAGGGTAAGTTCAATACAACTCAAACCATGCATCTCATATGTCTCAGTGTGCATGAACTCCCTCATAAGCTTCTCACCACCTGATTCTTAGTTTATGTGACTTAGATCATTAGTGAAGCTCAAATATCTCTCTTACCACATAGACATCGATACTTCATACACAAATAAACATTTGTCCATACATTATTCCAAATGTATAAATTCAATTCCATACAATATCATTCAAAACACAATCCACTATATTTAAAATCTTATTTAACATATAAAAGAATAACACTTAAATACTAAACCATCAAAATGTAATATTTTTAAAAATTTAAACAACATATAAACAAACAATATCCTTGCAAGATAAATTGAATATTGGGATCACATCCGCTCCACATCCAGATCTTCTATCCTAGGGTACTACTAGAAATTAAAGTTAGCTTCCCTTTGATGGAAAAAACGCACGCGGAAGCAACACACAATCACGAATCAACTATAGAAAATAAATAACACAAGATTTAACGTGGTTCAGTCGCCAATCTGCAACCTACATCCACGAGCAACTAATTAGGTTTTCATTTTGTTTGTTACAATTTCATTACAAGCACAAAGATCTCTTAAATAGAGATTATAGAGGGGACACAATAATTAAGCCCACTAACTAAAACATGGTGTCTAGTCAGCCCACCCAATTGGTCCTGGCTTCACACTTAACAATCTCCCACCTGAAGCCACGAAACAATGTTCACCTACGCTTCAACTGTGTACATGTACTTCTATAATCTGTCAATGGAACTCAATGTTCCACCACTAATTGTCACCAACCTTCTTAATCATCTTGAAAATTTCGTTGAAACTCCCCTGAGTTTCAACACGTTCGTCATGAGTGAAACTGTCACTGACCCGTCCTTTGTTCCTACCGGCTCCCACTTACACAAACTGTCGAATTCTAGAATAGCCTAAGAACAAACATACTCCATACTCAACAAGAAATTTTTTGGAAATGTTTCAACAACTAGAATACTGGTTCTCCAAATCCAATGTCGTATAGGAACCTCGGCTGAAGCATGAGCCGTGCTCCCAGTACCATTAGTACCTCTGACACTATGTCACCCATACCCGTAACATCAAGAGTTATGTTATCCGCTGGTCTTACCTTTCCAAAGTCTCCCATAACTAGATTTTGTAATACGGAACTTAGTTTACATTGTAAATAAACTATGAACTGTTTATTTAATAATTTATTTTAAGTTTATATTCTTATTATCAAACAATATATTAGATATGTAATTTCTTTTTTCAAATGTTTTTAATGATATTTGAAGATAGAGATTAAAACATTTTTTTATTAACTTTAAGTTTAAAATGATAAAATTAAAAATATATAAATTTGAAAAACTAAAAATATATTTAAGTCTTTTCTTCTTCACAATAAATATATATAGTACAATAATTATTATTTAATTTTTACATTACTAGCTCAGCGAAATATTTGACCATACATACATATATATTTTTTCGCATGGTTATTATATATTTAATAATATAAAGTATATTATCCTGAACGACATATATATGGTAATATCGTGAAAAAATTGTTACCTACTAAGAGTGTAATAATATTGGTAAAGCTTTGAAATTTCCAAGTGCAAGAGCAAACATAGTTAAGACGAGCTATAGAAAGTGTATATATAATTTTGAATGTGATGGGAATTTGTAATTTTTAAGTTGAAACCATTTTAAATAGTTTATATTGTTCACAACTAAATTGTGGGTTTAAAACTTCAAATGTCAACTGAAATGTATTACTTTTCTTACGTCAAATTATCAAGGTTATGTTTGTGTTTATATTTTAGTAGAATTGATTTTGAAAATGATGTTGGATTTTTAATTTATATTCAAGAATGATATTTTAAAACAAACTTAGAAGAGTTGGTTTGATTTGAATGATGAAGTAAATTTTAAGTATAAAAATGTATTTTTAAAAAGTGTACAATAATCATTTATATGTTATAGATAATTAATTTTGTTATTTTTATTTTGAAGTTAATCCTGTTTATTTTATAAATAAATGCTTTTAGATCGTACTTATTATTACATCATGACAAAAGTCTTATATTATATATCCTTGTAAGGATTTAAAAAATAAACTTGAGTAAAAGTAATATATTTTAAATAATATTTGAATATTTTATTATTAAAATAAAAAAATTTATAGATAGAATTTTCAGTGATTTAGGTTTCATTTTAAAAGAACTATCATCTTTCTGAACTTTTATTTTCCTTTTCTCTTCCTTTCTTATAAGATTTTGACTTTCACACTCATCAGTTTGACGATCGAAGTTCGTCATTAAACTCCTGACATTAGAGACTACAAGACTGTCCGATCAATATTTTTGATAAATAAGTTCATTTTTGCTATTCTCTTTGAGTCAAATTTTGAACTTGTTAGGTTTGTCTATGTTTAGTTAGATTTTTTATAAGGATTTTGTTATGAGGGTTAAGCTACCCTTAGAACAATTTTAGGATTTATAGTTCTTAGTGAACATTTGCTCAAGTTAAGATAAGAGAAACTAGTTTTAATTTCTAATAGAACCCAATGTTAGAAGATCTAGATGTGGGGGTGACATGGTCACCAATTCCAAATTTTGTTTGCATTGTTTATGAGTAATGCATAGTATTATTTGAAATAAAATGTGAATAGGTTGATTTTGATACGAATGATTTATGGTAGATGTTTTTGTTTGGATCTAAAAATTTTGTTGATTTGTTTAGTTGATACAGTGTAAGTTACTCTTGTTTTTGTTTGACTATGAATGATGAATTTAAGCAGAATTTTGCAGATTTTTTCTGCATATCTCGCTTAGGCGAGATAATTCTCACTCAGGCGAGATAATTCTCGCTCAAGCAATAATAGAATGAAAAGATGGAGTACTCTTCGGTCCATTTTCTCCCAAGCGAGAAAGAATCTCGCTCAGTCGAAAATGGGGAAAATTTTAGGGGTGCTATGCTATCGAGTTTACTCTCGCTCAAGCAAGATGATTTTTGCTTGAGCGAGATCCATTCTCGCCCAAGCGAGCAAATTTTCGCTCAAGTTAGTAAAAAAAACTTAAAATTTTTATTTTTTCTTTTGGAAGACTAGTTTATTATTGCCTGTTGTTTTTAAGTGAAAATTCAAAATTTTATTTAAAAATATGATTGAAAGAACTTAGTTATGTGTTTAAGTGAATTTTGAGACATATTTGGATTGTATAGAAAGTTTAAAATATAATGTGATTGAATGGTGTATTGATGTGTTTAATGAAGTATGCAATAGGATGAAAGTGTGATAAAGACATAGTATTTTCAGGAAAGAAAATACCGTGTTGAGATTGTTATTAGGGTATATTAATTTGTGAGTATCTTGCTAATGAAATGATCCTGACTCTACTGATATAATAGAATCATATAGATGAAGTTATTCAGTTGGTGAGAGTTGAATGAGGTTCATTTGACTGATTTTGAGGTTTGAAAGAATTGATCAAAGCAAATCATATGAATTTACCCTATCATATGAGATCATTTGACTGATTATGGATTCACAATGAGTAGTATGATATGTGCATGTATATGGATGTTAATTTCAATACATGAGTCTTTCGAAAGTAGTGTCAAGTGTTTGAGTACGTGAGTCAGTGGAAATCTGATAGGAGTAATGTGGTTGATGATTGTGATAGACACATGATGATTTTGTGCAAATTATGAGAATTTGAAGAATTAAATTTATATTAGAATCCAAAGAATAAAAATAGTTAGCTTACCATGTGCTTTGTTTTGTATTTGTTTTCTTTAATATGTGATAATCATGTTAATTACACGAAATTATACGAGATTGCAGGTGATAGAGCTCATCAATAAACAATTAGAGGATACGAATGTTTTATTTTTTTTAATATATATATATATATATATATATAATTTCTATAAAAAAAATATATTTTTGAGATACAATATGATATGTTTATATAAGTTTATATATTAACTAGATATTACATGCATAATATTTTATTAAATTTTATTAAATATGTATAAAAGTAGAGATATTACAAATTTTCTTTTTTTTCAACTTTTATTAAAATGCATTTCAGAATAAATATTTTAGTGTAAGATTACAATTAGAGTCATTCATAATAATATTTGAAGTATTATTCATTTTAAAATTTAGAATAAATTATACTTATTTTATTATTAAAGACATTTATATAAATTAGCACTGAATTTAACTCTTAACACATACTAGAGACCATGGAATAAAATTGTCTATTAATTATAAGTTATAAATGAATTATTTTTTTATTAGTTATAGGTTTCTTGATAAATTAAAAATATTAGTCAGTCTTAAAAAAGATTAAAAGGTATTTTCTAATCATATAGGAGTTTACAATGAGATAATAGATGCTATATGACTTTATGATTTATTATGGTTTTTTTGTTTGAATTATTCCTGTTAGGTGAGACTTTCCTTCACCAGGCTGTGTTAAAATTAACATTGATGGGGCTACTAGGGGATATTCTGTCTTGCTACTTGTAGAGGTATTTTTCGTGGAAGTATGGGGAAATTTATTGGAGCTTTTTCTGCATTTCTTGAAGTTCAACCTGCTCTGGTTGTTGAGTTTTATGGGGTTATACATGCTATGAAGGAAACTCAAAAGATGGGGCTTACTAATGTCTGACTAAAATGCGATTCTGCTTTAGTTTGTGTTGCGTTTACTGCTAGGACAAATGTTCCTTGGATGTTTCGTAATCGATTAAATACTTGTCTTAATTACTGTGAGAAAATTAGGTTTAGAGTTACTCATATTTTTCGTGAAGGGAATGCGTGTGCTGATAAGTTGGCTAATTTAGGATTTATTCACAGAGAATCTTTTCATTGGTATAATAGGCTTACATCTTGTTTGTTCTTAGAATTCTTTATGAATAAGTATAGTCTACCTATGCATCGTTTTTGTTAACATATGAGTTTTGGTCTAGTCCCCGTATTTTTGTATTCTCTTTCTTTTTTCTTTTTTTTAGTAATAATTTTTTTATCTGATGACAAATGATTGTTGTTACTTGAGATGTCAGCATAGCTGAGATCTTAAATTACATACATGAAAGTTTTATTTAAAAAAAACAAAACAAAACGGTAAACTCAAGTTCACTTTGTTGAATAAGTTGTTTAGATTATTTCAATTTTTGTTTGCTATTTTCTTGTTATTGGTGGAGTTAGTTGAATAGTGCCCTTTATTTTCGTTTTGCAGTTTTTCATGTATTTCCTATAAAAGGCATTGGAACCTATGAATAAAATATCATTTTCTGGTGCATTTGTCAAGTCTCTCAAACTTAAAGTATACATTTGGTATCAAGAGTTAGAGAAAAACGAAGTGATCAAAGAGAGAGAAAATGAGCGACGACAAAACACTCACCAAGATTCCACATTTTGATGGTCATTATGACCATTGGAGTGAACTGATGGAAAACCTCTTACGTGCCAAGGGTTTGTGAAGTCTAGTGGAAGAGGGTTACACCGAACCGGCAGGGGGAATCGAAGTGACTGCAGCGCAGAAGAAGAATCTTGAGGAGCTCAAGATGAAGGACCATCAAGTGAAGCACTACCTGTTCTAAGCAATTGACCGGGTTGTGTTTAAACAGATCTTGAATCGCAAAACATCCAAGATCATTTGGGATTTGATGCAGAGAAAGTTTGGAGGCAACGAAAGGGTGAAGCGGTCTCTTCTCCAAACCTTAAGAAGAGATTTTGAGGTTCTTGCAATGAAGAATGAAGAGAACATCGATGATTACTTTGGAAGATTAATGTCTGTCTCCAACAAAATGAGAAGCTACGAAGAAGACATGTCAGATTCGAAGATTGTTGAGAAAATACTTCAAACTCTGACTGACAAGTTCACATATGTGGTGGTGTCCATCGAGGTGTCAAAAGACACATAAAAGATGACGATTGACGAAGAGGATCATACAGAGGTTGAGGCAGGGGCAGAGGACGCACATTCAACAAAGCAACAATCGAGTGTTACAACTACTAGAACCTTGGACATTTCCGATATGAATGTCCAAATGGGAACAATGGAGCACATTTTGCAGAGATCGAAGAAAAGGATGAAGTTCTTCTCATGGCATATGTGGAACTTCAAGGTACTAGAAGAGGAGATGTGTGGTTCATGGACTCTGGGTGTTCAAATCATATGTGTGGAGAAAGAGGTATGTTCTCAAGCTTGGACACTAGCTTCACACATAATGTCAAGCTTGGGAACAATCACAAACTGATGGTTGGTGGGAAAGGAGTGGTGAAAATAATGTTTAAGGGAATAAGCTATGTGGTCAACGATGTGTATTATATTTCGGAATTGAAGAAGAACCTGTTGAGTGTTGGACAACTTCAAGAAAGGGGTTTAGACGTGTTATTCAGAGGAGGAGATCGAAACACATGCAACATCTTTCATCCCTCAAGAGGAAAAATAGCAGAATTTGTTATGAGTGCTAATAATATGTTTATTCTGTTTGGTGAATCAAATGACAAAACAAAATAGGAGAAATGCCTGCAGGTTGATATCTCAGACAAGGCAGAGTTGTGGCACCATCGATATAGGCATCTCAGCTACAAGGGACTTCACACATTATGCAATAAAGAGATGGTTGTGGGTTTACCTGAAATTGGAGATGTGAAAACCACCTGTGAGGCGTATGTCAAAGGGAAACACCATCGTGTTCCATTTCCGAAGCAGAGCAAGCGGAGAGCCACTGAAAGATTGCAGCTTATCCACTCCGATCTCTATGGTCCGATCAATCCACCATCAAACACTCAAATAAGGTACTTGATAAGCTTTATTGACGATTTCTCGAGAAAGACATGGATATATTTTGTGCTAGAAAAATCAGAAGCATTTCATCAGTTCAAGACATTCAAAGCGTTTGTGGAGAAGCAACACTGGACTGTTTATCAAATGTCTAAGAACAGATAGAGGAGGAGAATACAACTCAAATGCGTTCAAGGAATTCTGTAGAGAGCATGGAATCAAAAGACAGCTGATCACCGCCTTCACGCCTCAGCAAAATGGCGTTGTTGAACGCAAAAATCGGACAATCATGAACATGGTGAGAGCAGCCTTATTAGAGAAGGAGGCATGGATGCTATGCAATGGCCAGATGTTATGCAATGGGTGAATCACGTTCTTAACAGATCTCCTACACTCATTGTAAAGGATATGACTCCAGAAGAGGCATGGAGTGGAAGAAAGCCATCAGTCGAACACTTTAGGGTTTTTGAATGTATAGCATATGTTCATATCCCTGATGTTAAAAGAAGCAAGCTCGATGACAAAAATGTGAAGTGTGTCCTGTTAGGTTTCTGCAGTGAATCCAAAGCCTTTAAGATGTTCGATCCAGTGGAGAAAAAGGTTCACATCAGCCGAGATGTGATATTTGAGGAAGATAAGAAGTGGAATTGGGAAGATGTTGGATATTCTGGTGAAGAAAGCATTGAACTTGAGTGGGAAAATGATCATGAAGATGTTGAGAATGCAGAGGAAGCGGAAGAAGCAGAAGAATACACTGATGATGTTCCTTCACCAAACAATCCACCAACTGGAGAAACAATAGCAACAACTGGCAAGGTGCGAAAACCACCAATCTAGTATGCATATTATATCACAAGAGAAGGGCTATCAAATACAGAGGAAGAAGCATACATGGCTAGAGTCGAGATTGAAACCCTAGCTTTCATGGTCATATCAGATCCGACCAGTTTTCAAGAAGCCGTAGGACATCAGAAATGGAAACAAGCGATGGATGTTGAGATACAATCCATCGAACAGAACCACACGTGGTCACTGACTGCACTTCCCGTTGGAGCCAAGGCTATTGGAGTTAAGTGGATTTACAAGACCAAATTAAATGAACTGGTAGATGTAGACAAGTTCAAAGCTTGACTGGTTGTAAAAGGGTATGCTCAAGAGTACGAAGTAGATTACACAGAGGTATTCGCACCGGTGGCTCGAATGGATACAGTGAGGATGATCATTGTTGTAGCAGCACAAAAAGGATGGGGAATCTATCAACTCGATGTCAAATCTGTTTTTCTACATGGTGAGCTGAAGGAAGATGTATTTGTAGAGCAACCACAAGGTTATGAAGTAGCAAGGAAGAAGGACATGGTTTATAAGCTACATAAGACTCTTTACGAACTAAAACAAGCGCCTAGAGCTTGGTTCAGTCGCATTGAGGCTTATATTGTCAAGGAAGGATTTGTAAGCAGCTCTAGTGAACAAACATTATTCATCAAACAAAAGGGAGGTAAAATCCTAATTGTAAGCATTTATGTCGATGATCTATTGTTCACTAGTAATGATGATGAGGAATTGTTGAATGAGTTTAAGCTCTCCATGAAGGATGAATTCGACATGACTGATTTGGGAAAGATGAGATATTTTCTTGGCATTGAAGTGATGCAGAAGGCTGTTGGCATCTTTATATGTCAAAGAAAATATGTTGCTGAGTTGATAAAGAGGTTTGGGATGCAAAATTACAACTCTGTTTGCAATCTGATAGTCCCTGAACAGAAGGTTGGCCGAGATGAAGCTGGTGTGAAGGTCGACTCAATATTATATAAGCAAATGGTGGGCAGTTTAATGTATCTCACAGCCACACAACCTAACTTGATGTTTGTGGTAAGTCTCATTAGTCGTTTTATGGCAAATCCTACTGAGTTGCACTTTGCTACTGCAAAAAGAATCATGAGGTACTTGAAAGGAACTCTGGAATTTGGGATATGGTATCAATGTGAAGGGAAGAGTGAACTCTTAGGCTATACCGACAGTGACTATGCGGGAGATGTGGATGACAGTAGGAGCACTTCAGGCTATGTTTTCTTAATGAGTGGAGGAGTTGTGGCATGGTCCTCAAGGAAGCAACCAATCGTCACTCTGTCAACTACTGAAGCAGAGTATGTAGCAGCAACTACATGTGCTTGTCAAGCCATTTGGATGAAAAGGATATTGAAAGAAACCGAGCATGAACAAGATGAAGAGATGATTCTGTTTTGCGACAACACATCCACTACCAAGTTGTCAAAAAATGCAGTCATGCACGGAAAGTCAAAGCACATAAGGGTTCGGTACCATTTTCTCAGAGAATTGACAAAGGAAGGTGTCGTTAAATTGATCTATTGAAGCACTGAGGAGCAGTTGGCCGACATAATGACAAAGCCTTTGAAGATGACATCATTTCAAAGGATCAGAGAATCGTTTGGGATGAGTGTTGTAAACTGAAACTCTTGATCGAGTTCAGTTCAAGGGAGGGAATGTTGAATAAGTTGTTTAGATTATTTCAATTTCTATTTGTTATTTTCTTATTATTAGTGGAGTTAGTTGAGTAGTGTCATTTATTTTTGTTTTACAATTTTTCATATATTTCCTATAAAAGACCTTGGAACGTATGAATAATGCATTTGCCAAATCTTCAAAACTTAAAAGTATACACACCTCCCCAAACATGATACTAAGATTGAAACAAAAATCAATAATATCTCAGAAAATATGTGTAAGTACGAAATCCACCTACTTATATTTTATCTCTCACGTTTTCCGATTTTAGTAGTTTTTTTTTAATTATTATTAATAATTTGTTCAATTTCTTCTCTGGTGAATGTTTTTAATTTGTTTATATATATTTTTAAAATAATATAATTTTTTATGATGGCTGGGTTACAATAATGATGCATGATATCTATAATGCGTGATACAGTATCATTATATGTCACCTAGTAACATCATCGTAAATTTAACATATACTGTTTCAAACAAAATATCAAATTAATAATATTTAAAATAATATGAAGGGGTTTAAAAAGTTATTATAATACAATAAAAAAAACTATTAAACTTTTGTATATAAGTAGAGCGCGTATATAAGAAGTGGGTTTCAGGTGAAATTGGAAAGAAAAAAGAAAAACTAAAGACGTCAATTTTCACGGGGTTCACATCATGGCTTGGACACACGCTACAACACGTGAACGTTAGGAGCCGTTAGTGTGTCACTGAGCTGTCACACGTGCTTATATGTAACCATTTTCCCCCTGATATTATGTGTGCTTAATTAAATTATATTTTCATGAAAGCTTCCAAATGTTTTTATTTTTTAAATAAAAATATTTTGTTTTGCTTCTTTGTTGTAACATTTTTCTTTTTAGTTCTTATTATTACTTTCCAATGTATATTTTCGTTTTGATTCTTATATGTTGTTTGGGAAAATACTCAATAGAGACTTTAAGACAAGTAAATTACCTATGATAATAACTAAAACGAATTAAAACATATATCCGAATAATTAAAACAAAAAACAATTTTGAATGAAATAAATAAATTATAAAGGATAAAGGGGTGTTATTTCATCCAAATTCATTAACATGGTTAGTTAAAAATAGGACAATAGAGAATAATTTATAAAAATAGAAAAAAAAATTATAATGAGTAAGTTGAATAATGTTACATCTCATTTAATTAGTACGTCTAATTAGCATTTATCAGTAGGTCATTTAATAAAAAATACAATTATAATTATATAGTTAGCAAATAATATTGAAGAAAAACACACATACTAATATGACATATATACCGAAGAGAATATATACAAAACACATAGTAATAAATTTATATATATATATATATATATCGTGTTAATATTACGTTTCGATCCTCATCACCGGATCGACCGAAATAAAAGTCAACGTACCGACAACACAAGTTCATTTACGTTCAATCAAGGTCAACGAAGTTAATCCACGATTAGGAGCTAGGTAATGCTGCCCTAAACGCGATCCAACTCCTTAACCTGACCCAATAAGAAAAGTCCACAAAAAATAATATAAATAACACACATTCCAAGAATCAGGTACGTCATCAAATACAATGTTCTGAGAACCGAGTACCGAACGTTTTTGCTGACTTGAGCGTCAAAGTGTCTTTTGCAAGTATCCTCCGAGTCTGGATTACGAGAAGACCGAGAGACAAAGCTAGGAAGGAATGGAGCTGAAGGACAGACGACTGACCGATAGAAGGAGATAGAATAATCCTCTCAATACGAGAACAATATATATATATATATATATATATATATTTGTAAGGGTTATAAACATTTTTTGCTACCGGATGAACAATTGATTCTTCTTTCTTGATTGTGCTTTCATTTCTATTCTTTTCTTTTGTTTGAGCTTTGGTTCTTGATCAGAAGTGCACCTACAAAAGATTATCTGAAGTTTAAGTGAGTATTCAGTATTTAGATGTTGTTAATATAATAATAAGACATGCTTATTTATATAGTTCGTAATGGACTCTATCATTGATGGGCCATATTTATTGTGTATCATCATAAAAATGAAATTACCTGACTTATTGTGTATTCTCTTTTTATCTTGATGTATTTATATTAGCCGGTTGGACAACCTCCGATACCGGATCGTCCTATCCCAACCGGCACAATATATATATATATATATATATATATATATATATATATATATATATATATATATATATTCCATCTCATATAAGATATTGGAAATATACATTGCAGGTTACATTATTGCATTATTAATAAGATGAATTTATCCCTCAACAAGCTCCAATAAACAACATCAATTGAAACAATATCAATAATATGGCAATTCTCAATCATTTGTATTGAACATGTTCTATCATATAAAAACACCAAGCACATAAGAAATATTAGTGGTGAACATCAATCTCAATTTCATTCATATATAAGGGAGTTAGAAACATTTATTACCAAGTTAGATGCAACTTTCCTTCAACTTTTCACATCTCATTTATTTAATCAACTAACATGTTTAATATCATGATTTTTATTCTTTGATATCATCCCATGAATTCATACACACCCTCAAGGGATCACTATATATATATATATATATATATATATATATATATATATATTAATGGTTTTTGCTTGACCAACCTCTTCCCACAACTAGGAATAAGTTTTCTCATTATGAGATATTACATCGCTTAAATGAGATACTTCCAAAAAACATAAATACGTTTTGTCTTTTCATAGTGTCCATCACTTAAGTTTGAATTTCTTCCAATAAGTTTAATGATTGAGCGAGTATATAATCGATTGAGTGTCGTGTTTGTATGATCCTAAATTTCCTAAACTCGTATACATAACCACCAACTTCATTACGTTGCTTGGGAGTTGTTTTAGTTTCTCTCACTTAAGTTTCACACTTAATCACTCAAGCATTCAATATGACTCGATGGTGAAGTAATTATTACACAATACTTAAATGTCACCTAAGCGGTGAATTGTGTTTGTGCGATACAAAACCTAAAAACCAATCTAATACATGCTAAAATATCATCAAAATCATCCACTATCTTGAAAATAACTCTAAATATATTATTATTATTGTTACGAAGTAGACTTTAAGCCTAACTCAACCCCATAAAACCGCCTCATAAGATTGAGGATTGCAACCACTTATATACAATGAAATGTCTTTATCTCTAGTCGATGTGGGATCTCCAACAATTATGATTTAGTATTTGTTTCATTTCCAAAATCATACTCAAAATTATACATACATCCATTATGATGTAATATAACAATCTAAACACCAAACACTTGGGCCATCTAAATAATCAACATATTGAATAAATGTAACTATTAACTCCCTTTATCTAGATATAAGATGCCTATAACCTTAAGTTTCATTGACATTTCCATACGCTCAATAAAAATGTAGGTACTTTTGGACAAATCAAACTTTCTATTAACAGCATTTTCTCTTAACTAGCTACCAAAGCAGAGAAGAAAAAAACCTATTTAATAGGAAATGATATATTTACTAAAAGTAAAGACTTCCTAGATTATTAAGTTCGTTGTCTTACTATACTTTAAGAATGTATTAGGATACTTGGTAAATTCTTTTATAAAATGTAAGGAGAATCAAGAGAAATGAGTCTTAGAAAGATAAATTTTTGAATGAAATAAAAAACAAATTTATTATCTATTTATATAATTTATATATATATATATATATAAAATCAAGCCTTATAAATAATATGAGTAAAAGAGAGGGAAACTTTTACCTTTTAAAGTCTTTTCATTATAATGTTTACAATTTTTACAAAATATAAATATTTATAATTATTGATAAAAAAAAATAACAAATAAATGCAAAGCATTTTTTTAATCTTTTGAACATATCACAGTTTTCTACAAGTTAAAACTAATTTAAATATAATTTAAAAATAAAAATAAAGTTTTAAAAATATATAACATAACTTCGATAAATTAGGTTATGTGTAAAAAAATCATATTTTTTTTTTCATCTGAATTATTTAAGAGACTTTATCAAAACCACAATCCAAAGTCATATTACCTTTCAAATAGACCTAACTTCTTTTATGAATGTGGATATTTTGTCACCCTGATGAGATTACATTTACCTAACAACTTAATAAAAAGTAATTACATATACCTAAGAATTAAATAAATTAATATTTAAATTATATATATTTTTAATTTAAAATACTAATAAATATCATTATAAATTATTTTTTTGATTATATTTATTTTATTTTATAATGTAAAATACTAATAAATATTATTATATTAATTATAATGTATTTTCAAATGAATGTTTTTACTTTCTTCTATGTCAAATAATTTTTTTACTTCTTTCATATGTTCAAAACTACTATATCTTAAAAAGACATAATTTCATATGTTAAGTTCCTCTTATTAACAAGGAGAAAATTTGTAGGTTTTGTGTGAATTTTTGAGGGAACCCGTTTAGATTCATCAAAACAAATTATAAAGATTATTATTTTTGAATAAAAAAGCAATTAAAATAAGAAAAATAACTTTTTTATTAAAAATGAGTAGGTTCATTTGTAATAAAAATTGAATTGCTGTTTAAATTATACATTTTAGATTAATAGTATCTTATAATGTTTTTCTAACTCAATTAATTGTATGTATATTATATTTAAATAAAAATATATAATTTAATGTTAATAAATTTTAATATAAATATTTCATATTATTAATTAATTAATTAAAAATTATCTTAAATGTGAATTCTTAAATAATTTATTAAATTTAAATTGTGTTGTATTTTAAGATAAATTAATACTGTGAAACTAATTTATTCAATTGAAAGAAAATTAAAAAGAAACATAGAATTATATAAATAGTTAATTCAAAGTATAATTCTAAATATAAAATTAAAAAAGGTTAAAAAGCTACAATGCATTGCATTGGTTGCATAATAGCCATTGATTGCATAACAGCCAGTCACCGCAGCCGTCAGCGACAAAAGGGCACAACTGTCATTTGACACTCACAACTTCGCACCGACACACATGGTTTTCACGCAACGCGATTGTGGCGCGCTTGAAAAGCACCGTTTTTTAAAATTATTTAATTTTTAATGAAGAGATAAATTTATTTTCTTTAATCTAAAATAAATTAATAAATATAAAAATTAATCAAGTCGCTCAATCATTGTCATGAAATCTAGCATGAAGATTTGCTGACCTAATGCTTTGTTTAAAAACCATAATTGTCATAGTAAAATTATTAAAAACATCTAATATATATATATATATGAATAATTTAAATTAAAAGTATACACATTTATTTTTGTCTAAATAAAAATAAAATATGTATGTAAAATAACATTCATGTTTTTTATATTACTAGTATAATATCCTATGTCTTGTATGGGTATTAAACTTACACTTTATAATCTATACATTTTTAAATTATTGTATTCTTTTCCTTTTTAAACTTTTTAAACTTTTTAAATTCTCACTTTTAAACTAAGGTAAACCATTTTGAACATCTATGTGTTCGCTTTATGAAAAGCAAGAGGAATCTATTCAACATCTATTTTTTGAATGTTCTAACGCATTGCATATTTGGAGTTGGGTTTGACAAATTTTTCTTACTTCTCATTTCTCTAATAAGGATGATCTACTTTCTTTTATTAAGAGTGATGATAGTCATTTGGTTAAATTGATTAAGCTTGCGGTGATAACCTTTTCTATATGGATGATATTACGTATGAGGAATTATGTTAGATTTCAGGATAAGATTGAGGTTTCTAAGGCTATTTCGATAATTAAAGATTTAACTTGTCTAGTGGGAAATTCGTCTAAAACTTCAATGAAGAATGATATGTTGGACTTCAACGTGATTAAGTTTTTTGGTATTAAGACTCGTAGTGGTAAAGTTCTTCGTCCTCTTCCTATTAGATGAGAATTTCCTTCACCAGGCTGGGTCAAAATTAATACTGATGGGGCTGCTAGGGGGTATCCTGGTCTTGCTACTTGTGGAGGTATTTTTCGTGGGAGTATGGGAGAATTTATTGGTGCTTTTTCAGCATTTATTGAAGTTCAAACTACTTTGGTTGCTGAGTTTTATGGAGTTATACATGCTATGGAGGAAGCTCAAAAAATGGGACTTACTAATGTCTGGCTTGAATGTGATTCTGCCTTGGTTTGTGTTGTGTTTACTGCTAGGACTAATGTTCCGTGGATGCTTTAGAATCGATGGAATACTTGTCTTAATTTTTGTGGGACAATCAGGTTTAGGGTAACTCATATTTTTCGTGAAGGAAATGCGTGTGCTGATAAGTTGGCTAATTTAGGATTTATTCAGAGAGAATCATTTCATTGGTATAATAGACTCCCAGCTAGTCCTGTTCTTAGAATTCTTTATGAATAGCTATAATCTACCTATGTATATTTTTTATGTGATGGCAGATGATTGTTGTTACTTGAGGTGTCAGCTTAGATGAAATGTCAAGTTACATAGTGATGCCTAACACGAAAACTTTATAAAAAATAAAATAAAACCATTTTGACAAGTGTTTTATGGTGAAGCATTTCTCGTCATTAGTCTTTTTAATGAAATATTGAATGTATTAATTAGTTGAAATTGTTTGCACTAATTTAAACAATTAAAATTATTCTACATTTCTGTATTGTTCTCTATATTATCTATTTTAATATTTATAATATATTTTTTACTGTTTATTATTACTCTGACGTTAGCCACACATCACAAAATATTTTTTCTTTGAATTTTTTTATTTACAGAAACAACTCATATACCTTCATATGTAAGATGAAATTGTGATGTCGGAGTCAAAGAGTGAGCAATGTGATTAATGTGACCAAACTAAATATTTAATAATAGACTTTTAACAACAAAGTCTCCTGACAGCATAACCCAGTACGGTACGTTTCCTTTAGATATTTGGGATAGTTTATTAGTGCATTTCCATAAATATTTTAATTTTAAAATTATGTAAGAATATTGGATTTTTTTATTTATTTCTCAATGGTATTATTCAACAAATTTTATTCATTTGCAACTCATTCTCTTATCTTATCAAAAACTGATGCAAGATTTATTTAGACAAGTGTTTTGATTATGAATTGCATAGTCATCTTTGATTGACAAAATCTACCATGACAAGTGAGGACTTAAATGATCAACTTTTTTTTTCTAAATTCTTTGCTTAGCTTCATAAGATAATTTGTAATATGCATAAATTTTGTAAACACCTAACCTTGATGTATTCTAAACATATCATATATCAGGTTTCTCTAGCATCTAACGACCAAAGCATCTAACGACCAAAGCTCTTAGGTTTTTAAATTTACAAATTTAGTTCAACAAACATATAACTCACCCAACATGTTTGCATAATCTACAAAATTATGAAAGTGGTCCAAATGTCTCAAAAGAGTTTTTTTTTTGTATTATTTTCTTGTTTACAAACTATCATTTTCAACTTGAGTCACTTGGTCCTATTCAAGGTCTATCAAAACTCAGGTACTTATACATGCAATTCAGACAGTTCACATAAAATCATGAAATAGAAACTAATTTTAGAGACAAAAAATAATTAGTTGTTATGGTAACTAAATTAGATACCATTTTAGGGACTAAATAAATTTTTGGTTTCTAAATTAGTTTCTATTATTGTTAAATGGTTTCTAAATTGGTATCTAATTAGCAACTAAGATTTTTGCTACCAAATTTATAATCTAAATAATTGGTAGTTAAAACCTTGGTAGCTAATTAGATACAAATTTAGAAACTATTTCACAATAATAGAAACTAATTTAGAAACCATTTTTTTTAGTTTCTAAAATGATTTCTAATTTAATTACTATTGCAACTAATTATTTTGGTCTCTAAATATGAGTTTCTATTTGATGATTTTCTTGTAGTGTCAAATCAACCAAATTTCGCATCAAATCGTCAAAGATCAAATAAAATCATGTACAAATCAATGACACTACAATCTTTCCAATATATCTAATTCATTTTCAACAAGATTAGTAAATACACTAAAGATGCTCCAATGACATAAACACTCAACTATTTCATATCACCTATCAATTCAAAACACATTTACTTCACTTAAATGTTTAATTCCCGTAAGAAATTCCAACAAAGTGATCAATTCACTCTCACAATCAGATCTTATAACCTAAGTATCATAGAGTTTTAAGTCTAGCTTTCTTTACCTAATTCGATGATTAAATACCAAAAAGACGTAGAGATAACATAACATGTACCACAAAGTCATAATTAATTATCAGAACACATCACTAGGATCTTAAACTAATAGAGACTAATCTTAGAGCCACAAACACCACATGCAAAACACAATTACCTAGGTAAACTCAAAATTGACTCAAAAAAAAATAAACAAAATTGAACTTACTCTAAAAAAAATATAAGACAACTTTACTCTATTTATTGTCAAAATTTTAAAGATATCTCTAATCGTTAATTTGATGAAAAATAAGATTATAAATCTAGATAGAAAGCAAAGGAGAAAATAAAACACTTTTCTATAGATATGGTGGTTATATTCAATAATTGATTTTTTTTACTTTAATAATAAAATATTCTTATGCTATTATAACTATACAATTTATATTTTAAAACCATTTTCTATAGTGCAACATTTTACTTCATTTCTATTTAATATCTAATTAAAATTATATATTTTTATAGATAATTATAAACCTAAAATTAATAACTGTGTATTTATTTTAATATGTAATGCATTTTTTCCATTTGAAATCCAAATATATATTAATAGACCATCACCCTATAACATAAATATAATAAGTCTAATATCTTTCTTATAATTTTTTTTATAAATTAAAATGTTATTTTAACGAGTTCTACAAATACAAATGCCTTAAGATTGAAGAAATTTCTTTAGAGTATTTCAATACACGAGTCATAGTCACAGTCTCAAGTTTAATTTGCGAATCTTATAAAAAAAATCCTCATCGAACCATGTTGAGGTGCTAAATTTAATACTTTGAATTTTAAAACTAAAAATCATGTACTACGATCTACTTAAATTAAAATAAGAGTTTATGATAAAATGTTTTCATTAGAGACACATACTTATATGAACAACTTTATTCAAATTTAAGAAATTCATATTTTTAGCTCCATATTAGAATCACATTTCTGTTGATTCTTTTAAGAAACTTTCCAATTCATTAAATAAAATAACACGTCTTTTATTTTCTACCATGGATTCCTATGCGAGTGAAACTATTTTTTTTATATCTATAAAGTTAGGAGTGAAGGTAAAATATTTTTTATTTAGCGAATTCTTACTATTTGTAATCAAAATGTACTAATAAATCTTATTTAAATGTTTTACGAATATTATAAATTCTCATAATAAATTAACGTATATGCATACAAATAATAAACACGATTTCTTAAATCATACTTCTTTTTCATATATTTTATCCATAGAGATTTATATTTCTATATATTTTATTTATTTTTAACACATCTTTTAAGCTATTTCTATTTTATATGTTTCTTCTTTCTCAATATATATAACGATTCAAACTGCTCTTCTTATTTGCCTTATTGGTTTGCACTCATATTTTTCTCCAAGCAAGCTCTTCCTTTCCTTGTCTCTCTGCCTCTCGATTTTCACGAAATTTAGACTCGGATGGTACCTGCAGAAGACACTCCGACGCTAAAGTCAGATTTAGTATTCGATACTCGTTATTCTGAGTATTGTATAATGACGTACTTGATTATTAAATTTTGTACCTATTTATATGATTGTGATAGACCTTTCTGATTGAGTCAGGTTAGAGAGCTAGATCAAGTTTAGAAGTGTATTTCCTAGGTCTTTATTGTTGATTAACCTTATTAATTATGCTTAAGCGTAATAGGCTTTATGGTGTCAGTCGACATAATAATCGATACCGAGTTATATATAGTCTCGATTCATGCAGACCCTATCAGCACAATATATAATGTTTTTCAATATAAATATAAATATAAATATGATTAACATCTCGTTTGATAATATTTATTGTATTTTGTATATATTAATATAAAACCCATTTCTATACGTAATCATAGTTTGATTTATTTATAATAATGTAATATAGAGTCATTAATAAAATGCTTAATATAAAATAATTTTTCTGTTTATTATCTACCTCAAATTTGAGTTATTTGCAATTACATTTCCTCGTTATTGTAAAAATCCAATGCAAATGGATTAACCATGCTTGTTCACAATTAGTACGTTTCAATTTTAAAGTAAAATAAAGTGTTACGTTATTTTTTTTTTTCCTTTTTAATTCATGGTCACATTTTTATATTGTCAACAAAATAAGTCCTTTTAATTTTAAATCACCATTCTTTAAATTGATTGACCAGCAAAATAATAGACATAATCGAATATAAATCTTAAAAACATGAATGCATATATCATTTTATCTCAAATATGTTCAAACAATAATAAGATTTATTTATTTGTCATTATTAATAATGATTGTGTAATCTCTGTTTGATATTATTCAGAAAACGTATACTTATTCACGCTTATAATTTTTCATTACTTCTAAAAAAATTCGTTAGCATAAAGTTATTTTTTAAACTAAAATTTATGTATACACAATTTATAATATTATTAATTTTATTTTACTTTAATTTACAATTACAATTAATTATTTTTTAATTTAAAATATAGCTAACTGTTTTGATATTATAATACTATAAAATTATCTGCTATTACTTTTAAGATCAGATAAACCTATACCTCACTGATTTCCGACTATATTAACGCATAAATATAATACAAAAGATTGTATTAGTATTTTATTTGTATAAATACATAATATAAGAGATTAATCAATATATTAACGCATAAAAACATAGTATGCTGACACATTACGATACTGATAATCTAAAAATATTTTTATTTTAGTTGTATAGGTTTTTTTAAATAATTAACTGATATAAATCATAGTTAAATATTATAAAATGCAATAACAAAACATATTGAAGTATTAATTTATAACTAAATTTGTACATAATTTTTTATTTAATTTTAAAATACATCTGTTCAAATAAAAAAAATACAATTTGCTCCAACTCGGTATTATAAAAAACCATGTTCCATCTCAACTAAAATAACTTTGAAAAGAATTATAAACGTGAAACAATAATTGATTAACTTTATACAGTTAAAATGAAATCAATAGAAAAAAAAACTTACTCGAATTCTAATCTTCCAATTGATATAACATTAATTTCTAATTAATATAACATTGATAAAGGAGATTCTTTTACTGTTTTATTCTTTGAGTAATATCTTTTTAAACTAAAATAACTAATAAAAAAAAACTACCTTCAAAATAAAAAAAAATATCTACAAAATTATAAAAATTATTTATATTTATTTTTAATTGGACAATTTTACCCATTAATAAATGAAAAATTATTTATTTATTTAATAAAATAAATAATTGAATATTTTTTTTTTCAAAATAATTAAATAACTTCTTCTTTAAAAATAATAGTTATATAATTTTATAATACTACTTTTATAAAATTATATATGTATATATTAAATTGTATTATTTATATATATATATATATATATATTATGCACTTATTCTTTCTCCATTCTGCCTTTTATATAAACCGAAAATGGTGTACATACTATAAATAAAGAAAGAATATTTTTGTCATTATGTAAAACTTAAAACAGAGAGATGAGATTGTAGTGCTAGTGAATATATTAGTTCTCTTTATACATACATACATCCATAATCTTTCCTAGTGTGGTGTGTTTGTAACCTTTCTTCACTTTTTCCAATTTTGTTTCTATATTCATGAGTGTGTTTTTCGTGGTGTGTTCATGGTTTCTCTTCCATGATTAGAGGGGCTCAAAAACGAAATGTAGTGCCTTCTATCTAGAAAAGCTCTTTTAACGTAGAACTTGCCATTATACAGTAAAAAGCTCGTTTGTGTTTCTTTGTGTCTTTCATCACACACAGTCCAAGCTTGGTGAAAAGGTCCAAAAGGGTCAAAGAAATAAAGAAAAAAGGAGCATCCTCGTGAAAGCACGGAAACATAAACGCTTGGAACTCAATAGTGACACCTGATAAAGTGCTGCATGTTGGTTTCAAGACAAGTGTCTCAGGAAAACCCCAAACCGATACTGTTATTTGGCTTCATCTTCCATTTTCAAAACAGTATGAAGAAGGGTTTCCTTTTGTCATTGATGCATAGCCTCAATGTATGTGGGTGGAAAGTTAATACTGTACAGTGTACAATTTTACTAATTCAGTGACTCATCTGAAGCATCATACAATATTTCAACTGGGTTTGGTTGAAAGTGGTTTGAATGTGGAGGCTGAAGAAGTTCTGCTTGGTGGAGCCATTGAAAAACTCCTCCATTGGTTTTCAATCCGTTAAAGTGGAAAGAAAAAGACAAAAGAAGCAGAAAAATGGGCAGTGTAAGGAGCGCAGATGCATTGATTATTGGTTTTGGGTGATAGGGTACATGTGCACCACTTGGTGGTTTCTCTCTTTGTTGTATGGTTGCTTGTCTGCCACGTTGCTTGGCTTTGAGGCACCAGTGTCACCTGGGGTGAGGCTAAGCCGTGAGGGAGTCACTGCACTTCACCCAGTTGTTCTTGTACCGGGCATTGTGACTGATGGGTTGGAGCTATGGGAAGGGAGATCATGTGCTGAAGGACTTTTTAGAAAGCGGTTGTGGGGTGATGGTCTTGCTCAAATCCTCAAAAGGTGTGATTGTGATTGAAGTTCATTAATTGGTCATACTGTATAAGACTCATGGTAGAGTGAGTGAGATTATTAATTGCATTGGTGTTGAAACTTGAAATGGCCAAGGATTTTAGCTTAGGACAAAACTTACAGGAAGTTTTATTGGACTTAGAGTTTCACCTTGATAATCTATATTAGCCTTAACCTTGAGTAGAAAATTTTATCATGTGAATTAGTGAAGTAAATTTTCAATTCTAATAGGAAGACAACACCAAAAAACCTATAGAACATTGTACATGTAAGTTTTGTCCTTTAATTGTAGTTGTGGGTGTGAATGGAGAATCCAATAATTCATTACTAGTCAATGACATGTTAATATAAGCACTTACTTTTTTTGTAGGCCTTTGTGCTGGTTAGAGCATCTCTCTTTGCATGATGAAACTGGGTTGGACCCACCAGGCATTAAAGTCAGGGCAGTGCCAGGGGTTGTTGCTGCTGACAATTTTGCTTCTGGTTATCTTGTTTGGGCAGATTTGATTGAAAATTTGGCAAGAATTGGTTATGAAGGAAAGAATTTGTACATGGCTGCTTATGATTGGAGACTATCCTTTCAGAATACCGAGGTACAGTGACTATTTTTAAAAAAATTCAATACCTTCTAGTTATGGTATAATGCTTATTGAATTCAACTCCAAGCTGCTATTGTTCTGCTCTTGTTGCCTCAAATAATCCTTACGCAAGAACAAGATGTTTTTGTTTATTTACTTATAGCAAAACTATAGATGAAATCAACTATGAATTGCAATGACACTGTATTTGAAACTGTATACCAGGCTTTCATATTCATTGTTAGAAGGAAAAAACATTCCTTTGGTTTCCTTATGTGAATCTTATTCTCCCATCTCACCCCTTTTCTGATTGGAACCTTTTTCCCCTATGTATGCCTTCGAAATATTTCATTTCCATCTCTATATCCAAAATTTAAGTAGAAATTTTACATGGTAGGCATATTTGTTGAAGTTTCAGCTAATTTAGATTTAATTGGAGAAAGCAGATTCGAGACCAAAGTCTTAGTACATTGAAGAGTAATGTTGAGCTTATGTTTGAAACAAATGGCTATAAGAAAGTGGTAGTGGTACCACAATCCATTGGGGCTATTTATTTCCTCCATTTCCTAAAATGGGTTGAGGCACCTCCTCCCATGGGAGGTGGTGGTGGTCCAGGTTGGTGCGACAAGTACATCAAATCAATCTTGAATATTAGCCCTGCATTTCTTGGTGTTCCTAGGGCATTTAGTAATATACTTTCAACAGAAGGCAGTTTTGGATTTGTCAGGTCAGTATTTGCAACAAAATCCTTTATTTCAATTTGGCATCTTATTATGAAATTATGAAGTTTGAAGGTATGATTTGAAATTGTAGAAACCAGTGTCATTGCAATTCATAGTTGATTAGTGGATTTGAATGCTGTATGTCTCTAATAATCTGAGGATTTAAAATGAAAATTTCAGCGAAATATTGAAGGTATCATTAATGTTAAGTTTGAAACAGAACTTTAAAAGGAAAATGAAAGCAAATACAGACAGGACAGTGAATAAGTTGCAACTGACTCACATTGTAAAGAAGAGAAAAAAGTTGGACCCTACAAAATCTATGCAAGTAATTTGCATAGTAAAAAGAAAATGATTGGAACATGCAAGTCTTTTCACTGACCGAAGTAATTGTTCCCTAAACAAAACTGGGATTGTAATTGTCAATATGTCAAAATCTGTTTACCTGAATTAATGGTCAATTGAACATTTTTGTGTGATATGATAGGTGACTATATGTATCATCAGCACCATAATCATATCCATAATAGTTATACACATTTAGTAGATGATGGAATCACTCAATTTTCGCAGAGCTGTGGCTTTTGGCATTACAAATTTTGATTACCTTGGTCGTCACACTCTTGAGCTCATCATGAAGGTGTTTAGAACGTGGGATTCAACCGTTTCATTGATGCCAAAAGGTGGTAAAACTATCTGGGGTGACTTGAATTGGTGTCCTGAAGAATGGAATAACTATGATCAGGTAATGAAGGGATATATATGTCCCTGTGCAAATTTCTTTTGTTCTTGAAAATATGTTTGTTGCATAAATGTACAATACTGGATATTTTATAAGCCATTCCTATCATTGATGGAATAATAAGTAAAACCTTTATTCTTCCTTAATGCAAATTATTTCAGTTTCCATGTGGATTATCCCTTTTATACTCTCATCAGTGTAATTATGATAGGAATGTGTATATATATTAGAACAACAATGATTCATGTGTCTTCTCATCAGCAGGAAATTTCACGGGGTGGTAATTCTGCCACCTTCAACTTATCTCGCAAGGCTGTGTGGACTGATAATGATGATATCAGCAGAAAAAGCATTCCAGAAGTGACTAAAAACAGGGCTTATATTGCAAGAACAGCTTTTGATCTACCTAACTTTGTGGCTCCAACAATGATGAAGCGTGGTGAGGCTCACTTCTCTTATGGGATAGCAGAGAACTTGGAGGATCCAAAATATGCTCATTACAAATACTGGTCTAATTCGCTTGAGACCAAGTAAGTATGCAGATTCATGCAAAAATTTTCCTAGGTTTTCCTTAAAAGATTCAGTGACATTATTTTATTCTTGACATAACTTTAGTATTCAGAAGTTCCTTTTCTTAGTTTAGTTTTACTTTCACTCATCTGTCATGGTTATAGAATTGTTGGTACTCAAATTACGCCTCAGCTTTAGATGCTCAGTAGGAGCAATTTTTGCTTCTTTTTGTAATGAATTGAAGTATCACACCTTGCAAGCTCTAAGATATTGACACTACTTTTGATCATTAATTCTCATTTGATTAGTCAGTTTTAAGAAAATTAACATGAATTTATGATTCAGACTACCTAATGCTCCGGATATGGAAATATACTGTCTATATGGTGTTGGAATTCCTCATGAAAAATTGGTCCCTTCTGACAAGTCCAAAAGTATTCCTTTCCAATTTGATGGTCCAGAAGATGGAAAAGAAGAAAGTTGGTCACAGAATGGTGTTTATTCTGTGGATGGTGATGAGAGTGTGTCCATTGTAAGCTCAGGATTCATGTGTGTCAAAGGATGGCGTGGAAGAACACGGTTCAACCCATCTGGCTTGGCTACCTATGCAAGAGAGTATCTGGTCAAACAAAGAGGTAGTCTTATTGATAGGAGTAGAGTTCTCTCAGGGAAAAGTTCCAACATTGTGGGAAATGTTGCCTTAATTGAAGATGTTTTACTAGTAGCTGGTGGGGCTACAGGAGTAGATATTGGAGGTGATAGGATATTTTCTGATATAATGAGGATGTCTGAGAGGATAAATCTCAGACTATGACTATGTTTAATGATTGAATCTTCTTGCATGGTAAGAGAAGTTGAAGAAAATGCAAGATTAATGTAGAAATAGAGAGATCACTAACAAAACAGGTATACAGGTGGAATCTGATGACAACTTGTAAGTAACCATCTTCCATCAAGAGAACTATTGTGGAGGTTTCATGGTATATGATGCAATGACAGGTTAGAAAAATCAAATAATGTCAACAATATGTGAATGCCAACAAACATGTTCACTCCCTATTGAAACAATTAACTTCCTCATTATATCACATCCTATTATTGTTATTTCATTTGAATGGTTAACAGAAATTATGCAGATATGTACATTATGTTTAAAGCCTGATTAAATAAATAAAAATTAGGAAAAAATGCATTATGTAAATCATTCTAAATTTGCTCTCAATCACTTTAACAAGAAGTCTGCATTTAGCTACCAGTCAAAAAAGATGTAGATGAATTGAAGTTTTTCTTTGTGGAGGAGTGATGCTTTACATCACAAAATCTGAACCAAAGAACAGTTTATTATTAATAATTTGTTGGCTAATTTTAACCAGGGTTGGTATAATAATATAAACACTCATAATCCAATCAATTTCATAGTTATATAATTATATTCAAATATTCGATCTGATGGTCCATTTATTTCAAAAAATATATATTAGATGAGTTAAGTAAGATACTTATTTTCTTTAGTATTTGGATTAAAGATTAGATTTGAGAGAATGAAACTCGAAGGAAACGGAAAAAAAAAAAAGTGAAAATGAAGGCTATTTGAATGAAAGGAAAAAGTGTAGAGAATCAACCGAGGGTGCACACCCCAGAAAGCCAAAGAGTATGTCAAAGGCCTTGACGAAAGCCCAGCTATTAGGATACAACTGGGCCGGAGCAGCATTAATCTCCGTCAATAGTTCCCTCTCGAACCTGGAGAAGGGCAGGCGCACGCCGATGCTCTTGAATATCACTTGATAGAAGTAAAAGAAGGGGACCCCGTCGTTGGCTTGCTCGTCCCCGCACATCGACTCCCCCAAGGTGCAAGGGAGTACGACAATATCGTCATCATGCCTCCTAGCGAAGGCACGATGATCGTAGGAACACGAATCCCCTTGTGGGTTTCAAACGCTTGGGACAAGATCACGCGTCGACGCCCACGCCCATGGAGAGGCCTGTCTAACAGCGCCGTATCGTCCATGGGGTGTCTCAAACACCGAGGTGATCTGTCCCTTGGTTCTTGGTGCCTGGCGCCCACGCCTAAGGAGAGGCCTGCTACAGCAGCGCCGTATCGCCTTCAGGGTGTCTAGAAACGCCAAACACTGGGAAGGCTCGAAGCCCCCCGGGGGGACGTTCCCTCCATGGTCTTTCCTTCCCATGGGTATCGGGAAACAACCCTGCCAGTGGTTCACTCAGCATTTGGCGATCACGTCTCCCTCCACAGTCTTTCCTACCTGCGGGTATCGGGGAGGCGACGCCGCTGGTGACCAGCTTTGACTTTCTTCGATTTTGTCTCCCTCCACAGTCTTTCCTACCTGTGGCTATCGGGGAGACGACGCCGCTGATAACTTATACTGGCGACGCCCTCGGCGTCTCATGCTGGCAACGCCCTCAGCGTCTTATACTGGTGACGCCTTCGGCGTCACATGCTGGCGGCGCCATCGGTTTCTTACACTGGCGACGCCTGGTGCGATCGACCTGTTGACTTCGACCTTGGTGTCGGCTTTGACTTCGATTTTGGTCAACGCCTGGGGATAGCAGAGAGCTTAGGGTTTCGCCCGCGCCATCCACGTGGCCTCTCCCGTATGGCTGATGGGACGTTCCCTCACTTGACTTGATCCTGATATTTTCTAAGCTTCTAACAAGATGCTCCCATTCTCGACGGCGCATCGTACCCTTGGGCATTCTGTCGATGTGACGTTCTCTGAAAATCGACCAGAGGCGCCGGGATCATCCTCCCATCGTTTGACACGTGGCTTGATCGCACGGTGCTCCCATTTTCGTCGCTTGGCGCTCTAACCGTAATATTTAGATCTTCAGGAACCCCTACCTGCGTTTATCATCCCTGTGTTTCGCACCCTCCTTGCACCGCTGCGGAGAGAGTTTCTTCTGTATTCCTTCTAGTTGGCGCTTTACCTCCCGTATTCCTAACGCGTCGCTCTTCTTTGAACTCCCAGCTCTTTGCTCACCCCTTGTAGCGACATGTCTTCGCATGTTCCTCCCCCTAGGGTTAGCCCCAAGGACCTGTATGCATGGGCCTCGCGTGAGCTCCTTGACGAGTGCTCCTGCTTGCTTTCTACCAGGGCCATAAGGGAACGCAAAGGGGATTCGTGTTCCTACGATCATCGTGCCTTCGCTAGGAGGCATGATGACGACATTGCCGTACTCCCTTGCACCTTGGGGGAGTCGGTGTGCGGGGACGAGCGAGCCAACGACGGGGTCCCCTTCTTTTACTTCTATCAAGTGGTATTCAAGAGCATCGGCGTGCGCCTGCCCTTCTCCAGGTTCGAGAGGGAACTATTGACGGAGATTAATGCTGCTCCGGCCCAGTTGTATCCTAATAGCTGGACTTTCGTCAAGGCCTTTGACATACTCTTTGGCTTTCTAGGGTGTGCACCCTCGGTTGATATCTTTCTTCACTTCTTTGAGGTGAATAGGCAAAGGAACAACCTCTGGGTGACCTTCAGTAACGTTCCTGGCAGGGTTCTCCTGACCCCCTTCCAAAACTCCTTCACTGGGTGGAAGGGTAGGTTTTTCAAAGTCTGTTGCTCTGATCTCGTGCCTTCCGCCCTAGATGGTTTTCCACTGTACTGGGTGAGGGAGACGAGAGCCCTAAAGTCCAAACCCTTCAAGAAACTAACCCCGAACGACCAGGTGGTTTGCCGGATCCTGGCTGAGGCGGGGGATTTTGACTCTGCCACTTTGATCAGTTTGGAGTTCAACGCCGGAACCCTAGAGAAGTATATATGTACGAGTGACTGCCTTAGAAACTTCCGCTTTTGATGCTTTCTAAATCTTTGCGTGTTTTGCCTCGTGGTGTCTTTACCATGTTCATTTCCCTTGGTGCAGGTTCGAAGATAAACCAGCAGCGGAGGTCACAGCTTACCCGGGCACTGAGGGCCGAGAGCGGAGCTTCGTCCTCCTCCCATCCCAACTCCGGAGGCCACTGAAAAGTGGTCATGTTTGTACTTTTTGTTTGAGCATAGGGCATGTACCTGTTCGCCTCATTGACCTTTATCTCGAACTTTATTTGTAATATTAACTCTTTGGCGTCATGTTTTTCGCTTTCTGCAACGCCGCTTCATTTTTGCACACCTTCGCCTGCATTCGCTTCTTTTAACATACTGTCCACGCTCCCCCGTTATGTTTACTAGGTGACATCCTACCTAGGCGACACTTCCTTTTGGCGACGCTTATCGCCCATTTCGAATCTGTCTTTCATCTTTTTAGCCTTTGGCCTTGCACTTCGAGTGGAAAGAAAATGAAAACCGAGGCAAATCTTTTCTTGAACTTCTCTTTCTTTTATTTGGGTGACCTCGTTAAAAAACCCCCGAGAGGGAAAAAGAGTGTCCCCTATAATAAAATTGCTACATGGCTGTTTACATAAGTCAACTAAAATAAAACTTCAAGTTGGCTGCATTCCAACTGCGCGGAATGGGACCCCCTTCCAAAGTCTCTAGGTTGTACGAACCATTGCCCTTAGCCTCGGTAACTCTAAAGGGTGCGGTCCACTTGGGAGACAGCTTATTCTCTAGCTCATAGGGGTGAGCATTCCTCATAACTAGGTCGCCAATCTGAAACTGCCGTGGCTTCACCTTAGAGCTATATTGTCGCTCTACTCTTCTCTTTACTGCTTCGGCCTTTATTTTGGCTTCCTCCCTGGCTTCGTCTAGTAGGTCCAAGTTCACCCGCCTTTCTTCGTTGGATTCCTCAGCCACGAAATTTTGGAAGCGTGGCAAGCTTTCGTGTATCTCGACCGGGATCATCGCATCTGACCCATACACTAAGCTGAAAGGCGTCTCCATGGTGGAAGATTGGGGCATGGTGTGGTATGCCCATACGATCCTTGGCACTTCCTCCGCCCACGCTCCTTTGGCCTTTTCTAGCCTTCTCTTTAGCCCTATCAACAAAACTCTATTCGTTGACTCTACCTGCCCGTTAGTCTGGGGGTGTTCGACTGATGCCAACACTTGCTTGATGCCTACCTCTGCACACAGGTTTCTCAACTGTTGGCTGGCGAACGGGGTTCCATTGTCGGATACTAGCCGCCTAGGCACGCCAAAGCGGCACACAATGTTCTTCCAAACAAAGTGTTGCACCTTGTGCGCAGTAATCTGGGCCACGGGCTCCGCCTCTATCCATTTGGAGGGCCCTCCTCCATTAGTGTGTCTGCCTCGGGCGTCGCCCCCACGGGTGTGGCCTCGTCAGGCGTTGACCCAGCGGGCGTCGCCTCAATCATCGTTGTGTCTGCACTTGGCGGACGTTCAAACACCATGAACACGCCCCTCTTCGTTTTCAGGCTATTCTCATAACATTTCCGCGCTTCCTCCTGGTCCGACTTGATGACTATTACCTCACCGCTGAATGGATAGAGGCGGAGCCCGTGGCCCAGATTACTGCGAAGAGAACGAAGAAGAACGGAGGAGCGAAAGGATGCAGAAACGCAAAAACATAAACATTCTCAGGCAGTTCAATACACAGCGATGCAATGCGACGAAGAAGAAGAGTCATGGAGATGGAAAAATCATACCTTTTAATGTCGAAGTGTGGAAGGAATGGAAGCGCGAAGGAAAGAGCAGAGATCGCAGAGAAAGAGCTCGAAGGGGATGAACAGTGCGGAAATGCAGAGAGAATGGATGAAATAGTGGTTTTGAGCGCGGGGTTTTGGGTAACTTAAACATTACATTTGCAACCCAAGAGGCGCTAATTGGGGACCGTGTGATTGAGCCGCGTGTCAAAGGATTAGGCGCTCAAGGGGAGCGCAAGGGACTTTTGAGGCTGACCGTGTGATGAGCCACGTGGCACGTGATTAAGCGTGGCCCCAAAAGGTGTTACCTTCCCCGCTTCAGAGGATGTCCAATCAACCATTAAGGGCACCCCAATGGTTCAGAGAATGTCACGTCAATAGTTCGAGAAGTGTCACGTCAGCAAAGAATGACACATCACCAGGGTGACACGTGGATGGCGTGGGCGAGACCTTAGTCTTTGCGCTGAAGACAAGTCTTCAGCTTAAGACTGGGGGGCTTGTGTATCGTCCCGTATCCGGGCGTTGACAAAGTCAAGGTCAAAGTCAACGTCGGGGTCAAAGTCAACATGAGGCGTCGCCTAGGTGAGGAGACGCCAAGCGCAAGCATCGCCGAGGCGGGGCGTCACCGAGAGGAAGCGTCGCCAAGGTAAGGCGTCGCCTAGGTGAAGGCATCGCTAAGTCAAGGCGTCGCCCAGCTAGGGCGTCGCCAAGGTCAAATGTCACAAAAGCAAGGCAATCACAGTGTTGCTCCCCGATACCCATGGGTAGGAAAGACCATGGAGGGAGTGACGTCGTGGGAAGGCCTCAAACCCCGATAACCCGGGGTAGCAATAAAGGGAAGAGAAAGGTGGCTTTAAGGCCATAGTAATAGCGCCAGTGTAGAGCAATCTGACTCGTGAAGTGCCCATGCCGCCCCAGAGACGCCCTTGGGATAGTTACGACTCATGGGAAGGGTCACGCCCGGGGGCAGCCAGGTGCAGGGTACGAGAGGAAGGTAGATACGCTCTCAAAGTCAGTGACTAGAGGTTTGGGGGCATGAGTTGGCACCCAAAAAGTCACCCCTTGCGCAGATGCACTCCTAGGTAGGAGGACTCACACGAGGAAATGCCCCCAGATGGGGTCACGGCGCTGTGAGGCCCTCCACGTGTACAGCAGCCAAGTCAAAATAGAAACGTCATTTTGTCAGGTACAAGGTAATTAAAGTTATTTAACACAGTTTACGTTTCGAGCATTTAAGGTACTATAAATGCTCCCAAGCGGTTTGAACGTCTTAAATGCGCAGGACGTTTTATAATTAAATGCGCTTTAAGGTGCTTTGAATGCGGGAGTAGTTTAAATAGCGCCTTGAATGTTGGAAACGGGGTTCGAACTTTTGGCAGACTTTCCCAGAGTACACTCTAGTTGCTTGCTCAGGTCTTGAGACTAGGCATAAGGGACTAGGGAGAGAGAGTTTGTTTGCCAGAGGGAGAAAAGAGACACAATACACAGTTTCATTAGACCACCTTTAGAGTGCCAGTCACGGTGCTCCGATACGGAGGTGTAGAGTTTTGGTGTTTCTTGCTAGCTGACTTGAGCGTTGGAGTGCAAACGGCCGCTAGGGCGCCCTTTTGTCCTTCTTTGCAGGAATCCACAGGTAACCAGTGGGAAGGAGTCCCTAGCTGACGGGTGAGGTTGCGCATAAAGACGTCCCAGGTCAACCGGCCGGAACAAAAAATAAAAAATAGCATGTAAAAAGAAATGATGTATTGATTAAACAACCTCTTTTTGTTCTTCTCCGGTTTGAGTCTCTCTTTTTCTTCAAGTTTTTTCACTTCTTCCATTGGTAGTATTGGGATCGAAGAGTGTGATGATGTTCAAAAGGTTAGGATTAACTTGATGATAGATACAAAAGAATAATGGTTTTACCAAAAAATATAGTTGTTTGAAATGGAGTGAAGATGATGATTGAAAATGGAGGTTATTTTATCTGATATGTGAGATTTGGTGTGGAAATGTGTGAGAGTATGCTCTCTCTCTCTTCATTGTTGTCCTAAAATAAAGAATTAAGGAAATAGTGGAAGTCAACATATAAAAACTGTACATTAATATTAATTTAAAAATAATATATTTTTTTGAGTAATTTATATGAAATGACAAAATACTTCATTGTACTAATAAAATGAGATATATTAAATAAGGATCAAATCAGAAAAAAAATGTGTATACCAAAAAGCAGTTATAATGGAGAATCCTTTATATAAAGAAGACTAGCGGGAACACAGGCACGTGCCCGTGTAACCGCATTTTTTATTTTTTTAGTATTTTTTTTATTTTTTAAAAATAATTTCTCTTAATAACATTAAAATGAGAAATTAAAGAGTATAATTTAAAAAGTAGTAGTGTGAGAAGTATGGTAAAAAAAGAATGTGTTATGTGGAGTGGAGAGAGAAAGTGAGAAGTAGGTACCTATATAGGAGAGAGAAAGTGGGAAGTAGGATACGTGGGTTATGTGTGGTGGAGAATCATAAAATGTGTTTCTTAATTCAATTTTAATAAAAAAGAATATCAGCCAAATCTCTACTCTCCTGCTAAAGTGGTCCACAAAATATTACAAATATCTTTAAGTTTTTATTTAATAGAGAAGAAAATCTTTAAAACAGAAAAGTAACTAATCAATCTCTCCACTCTCTCCACTCTCCAGTTAAATAATAACAAATAAAATAAATTTTAAAATTTTAAAATTATTTTATTAATTTTTGAAATTATAAAATGTCCAAATAACCAAAATAAATTAATACAATAAATTATTAAGTAAGGATAAAATGGAAAAAAAATTAAAAGCAGTTAAGAGGGAAATAAGAAATGACACCATGACCATAATACAATAATAAAATTAAATATTAATATAAGAATAAAATAGGAAAAAAAATTAAGAGCAGTTAAGAGGGGAATCCCCTTTATATATAGGTATAGATTTATATATAGGTATAGATATAGATTTTACAATTTATTATTATTTTATGATTTTATTATTTTATTATATTTATATTATTTTTATTTTATAAATTTATTTCTTTTATTATTACTAGTGAAAACACAAGCAATATTGCGCCTCTGTATCGACATTTTCTTCTTTTATTCAATTTTCACGATGATAGAAATGTAATGTATATACATAAATAATTTTGGATGAGTGATTGAAAGTGGAGGTGTGAGATTTAGTGTGGAAATGTGTGAGATCATGCTCTCTTTGTTGCCTTAAAATAAGGAACTAAGGAAAAAGTGAGAGTCATATAAAACTTGTACATTAATATTAATTTAAAAAAATATTTTTTTTAAGTAATTCATATGAAATGACAAAATAATCCATTATATTAATAAAATGATATATATTAAATAAAGGTAGAATCAGAAAAAAATTGTGTAAAAAAAATAGTTATTATGGAAAATTCCCTTTATATATAGGTATAGATAAAAAAATATTTAAATCTATTATTTATTATTATTTTATAGATATTAGTTATTCAAATTTTATTATTTTATTGTTACTATAATATAATTTATTATTATTATTTTATAATTTTATTACTATTTTATACGTATATTATTATTATTATTATTTTATAAATTTACTTCTTTTTCTATTATTAAAAATATTAAAATATATTATTCTTTTATTACTTTCCAAAATTATTATTATTATTTTTAATTTTATTACTATTATCATTATTATATTTTATTATATAACGTAGTATAATTGATTGTATTACAATATAAATATATATATATATATATATATTCGATTTTATATTACATTTAATAATAGTATGGTGATTACTTTTTTCCTTTTTTATTTCATGTGTGTTTCAACTCTGAAATCTTACTTGATTTATCAAACCATCACCATGAAAAACACACCTGTAACATTTTTAAACATTAACAACTCTATATTGCAATTCACATATAACTAACATCATTTGAATTCAATTTGCAAAGTTTTGTATGCACACTGAAAAAAAAAAAAAAAGACGAAGGTAATATCATCTTATGAAACAATGGAGTTGTTTTTCTCCTCTTCTCTCAAAATTTCCCGTTCTCATTTCCTATCAAATTAATTTATTCAAAATGGTTTGATTCCAACTTGTTTCCATGTAGATGAATAATACACCCTATACCAAACAAATTATAAGTGTTTTTTTTTACACTTCATTTTTCTTTCTTTTTCTTTTTTCCTTTGTTTTTCCACAATATTATTACAAGGACTGAAAATATATGAATAGTGTCAACAAACACTAATATCTTCTAAAGGTTAGAATTTTACAAAAAATATATGAATTCCAAAATACGAGTAAGTTTATATATATATATATATATATATATATATATATATATATATATATAATCATTCTTTTAAGATAACGAAAACTAAATATATAATAAAACATTTATTATCATTTTATTATACTTTATTTCATAATTTCTAAACTTATTTCCTCCATTACACAAGTAAATTATTGTTTATTTAAATATATATTACTAATTTATCCAATTAATCTATATTTATATCTATATATAACAATTGAGGGAGCACAAACATGCAACTTTGTACACGTTCTCACGAATTTTTTGAAAAAAATAAACAAAAAATCAAATTTATCATAAGAAGAATGTTTTACACGTGACACATTGTGAGACTTTAGCTGGAAAGAAAACGAGTTCATGCTTCTGCTGGCCCAAAATGAGTGACCAGACTCAATGAGTTTCTTAATGTGTGTTCTGTGTGACTAGCAATGGCTAAATAAATACAAATCCTAGCTTACTTTATGTCATACATAAAAATCTCAAATACATAAAACTTCAAAGCTTTTAAAAATCCTAAGTCAATAAAAAATATGAAATTATTTTATTTTATAATTAAATAAAAATATTAAATAAATAAAATTTCTAAGATTTTCAAAATCCTAAATAAATAAAATCCAAATATTTTCAAAATCATTTATAAATAAAAATAAAAAATCAATAAAATTCTTAAATTATTCAAAATTTTAAATATATCGATATCCTAAATTATTTAATGTCATTCTTGGATAAAAATCTAAAATTAATAAATTTTCTATATTTTCCAAAATTCTAAATAAATTCAAATCCTACATTATTTTGTTTCCTAATTAAATAATAATAATAATAAATCTAAAATTTAAAAAATCCTAAATAAATAAAAAATCTAAATTATTTAATGTTCTACTTAAATAAAATCCAAAATAAATTAAATTCCAAAATTATTCAAAATTCTAAATATATACTTACCTAAATTATTTAATGTCATACAGAAATAAATATTTGAAATAAATGAAATTCATAAATTATTCAAAATCTTAATTAAATACAAATCTAAATTATTTAATGTAATACTTAAATAAAAATTTACAATAAATAAAATTTCTAAATTATTCCAACTTCTAAATAAATATAAATCCTAAATTGTTAAATGTTTGTAAAAATGTGAAATAAAGAAAATTTCTAAATTACTCAAAATCCTAAATAAATACAAATTCTAATTTATTTTATGTAATACACTTAAATAAAAATCTCAAATAAATAAAATTTCTAAGTTTTTTAAAATCTTAAATTCTTTTATGTCCTACATAAATAAAAATCTAAAATAAATAAAATTTATAAGTTTTACAAAATCCTAAATTAATATTAATAAAAAAAAGGTTTATGACCTTCTTAAATAAAAAAAATAAAAGTTAAAAAAAATTCTAAAATTATTAATTTTATTCTTAAACAAAAATCTAAAATTAATAAAATTTCCAAGTTTTTCAAAATCTTAAATTATTGTATTTCCTACTTAAATAATAATATAAAATAATTAAAATTTCTAAATTTTCAAAATCATAAATAAATTCAAAAGCTAAATTATTTAATATTTCACTTAAATAAAAATATGAAATAAATTAAATTCCTAAATTATTCAAAATTGCTAAAAAAATGAAACCTTGAATATTTTATATCACACGTAAATACAGTTGTTAAATTATTCAAAATCTTAAATAAATACAAATTTAAAATATTTAATGTCCTGCTTAAATAAAATATGAAATAAAAAAAATAAAAAAATTTGGAGCGGGATGGTAGGGCTTTGGTTTTTCTTGAACAATTTATTTATTTGTGTGTATTATTTTTGTTTATGGATTGTGTTTGGTTTTTTTTTTAATTGTTTGTATATGGTGATATTTATTAATATTTGTTTTGTATTTTTTTTTATTTTCTTATTTACATTTACATTTATTTATATATATATATATATATTTAATTATATAAATTATATTTTTATACAACATACTAATAAATCACCCAGACTTAGAGTAAGATAAAAGAATTTTTATATGTTAAATGATTTCAAAGAAAGTAATAATAAATTTGATTTTGAAACACAAATTAACATACATAATAACTATAATATATTTTTACTGAAACAACTAAACAAATCCAATACACAAATTGTTTAAGCTAATTCAAAGTGAAAACTATTCAAATTAAATAATAATGCTAATTTTGATTCTTCTAATCTAGGCCATTAAGATGGTAAGAAATCAATATAAACTTCAAAATTCAACAACACAAATCCAATGCATTAATCATCTAATCCAATCTAAGAACCAACCTTCTCATTCAACAATAAAAAACAATAAAATTTTTTTTACCTGAAATTATAGCTATTCAAAACAAAATTAAAAAAAATCATTGGATTTAACATAGAAAGCTCAACATGTTTACAAAAAACCCTACCATTAAACCAAAGGCACCACCACTAAGATTCTAAAGTGGCAAATATTTTGTCCACAAAAAGTCAGAACGTGTAAATCATCCAATATACAACCAACTAAAAAAAACAATGAGATGATAACTTTTAATTAAATTGAACCATTAATAATAAAGTTTTTATATTTATAAAAAATTTAATTTAATTTTCATTTCATTTAAACAATTTCTATTATTAAAGACAAATTGTACGTTAAAAAAGTTACCAATCGAAGTAATTGACATATCATAAATAATTTAATTAAATAAACATTGTATGGATCATATTTTTAATAAAAATAAATAAATTGACAGATTATTTTTTCCTTTCCTGGTTCACTACTCATCTTAAAATTTATCTAAACTATCGTATTAACCCATTTAAATTTAAGGAAACGTCTTTGTTAATCTATACTATTACCAATTATACTCCATTAATGGTTTTAAGACGATAAGTGTGTAATTTTTTTGTAAATTAAACAATCTGAATGTTACATTGTTACTATTCCATTAGTTTTTTTTCATAGAAGTAATTCAACAACATTTTGCGGTGGATTATGAGTTACCTTTATCCTTTTCTTGGCATAATTGGAAGGTTTCACAATTAATTGAAATCATTGAGAGGTTACTCACAATTCACAATTAATTGTTATAAAAAAAAGATTACTTATCATTAATTGTTTTTATTGTTGTTGTCTCCTAGAATCACTATATATAGTGGCTTCCTTCCAGCAATGTAACACAACAAACATCAACAAGAATTCATTGTACTCAGTATCATTATAGTGGAAGTTTTGGCTCTCTCGCTGGTGGTTTTTTACCTCTTTTTAAAGGAGGTTTCCACCTAAAAATTTCTGGTATTATTCTCATTTTATTTGTTACTTTAATTTCTCTTAATCTTTGGTTGAAATTACCACGCTTCCACACACGATATTCCTACAAATTCATATTAGCATGCAAGAAGATAAAAAAAATTGTGAATGCAATTCATTAATCACATTAATCTATTCTTTCCATATAACAAAAAATAAGTGATAATGTTAATATTTGATTATTCATTGAAATAAAAATAAATGGTTAAGTTTATGAATTTATACGAAACTTTAAAAAATCATTTTTAATATAAAATCAACTAATAATAACATGTAATGTAATGTAATGAAAGATAGAAAAAAACTTCTTGAAGAATACTACTAGTAATCCTCCAAAATTATATAGTATAAATACAAGGATTATCACTTAAAAGCTTGAAAAAAAATTCCTGCAAAACATTGTACACAATTAATATTAAATTTAGGGTTAATGAGAATTTTCTCCTTTAAGATATATAAGATTCGATTTTATTTCTTCATCTTTAATTTAGTTTTATCACATAAAGAGATGAAACAAGGGATCTATTAACAATATAAGTTACATTTATTGATAGAAAACTATTTCTTGAATTATGTGGTGAGCTAAATATTTTTTGTTCTTAACAAATTTTCAAAAATTGTTTAAATTCTATAAAATTTTAGTTTTGATTTTACTTTCATAAAATTTAAATTTAAATTATAATCATTAATTAAAATAAATTTTGAAATTTTTAATATTATATAGTTTTTTTGAGATTCTATGTCGATTAAAAATAAAGATATCTAGTTATATATAAGTTGATTTTATAAAATTAATTTAAATAAATTATTTTTTAACATAGTATCAAGTTTATTTTAACAATAATTTATTTAACTTATCACGTAACAAACCTTTTATGTACTTCTTAATACTATTTTATTAGTTGCTTTGTATCTGACTTTGAAAAACTTCAAAGATAACTAAATAAGACATTCAACATCTAATTCAAACTCTCTTTTTTCATTATTATAATGCAACACAAATCAAAATATTTCACAACCTTTCAGTCATTTTAATAAAGACGGTGTATTTTAAAATATGAAAAATCCTACACAATTTTTCCTATTTATAATTAATATTGCATGACAGTAATAAAAAAATAGATAATTGTTAGTGTAGATTTCATCTTACAAGTAGTCAACTATTGTTTTCCAATCAGATTTAAAATGTCACCTTGGCAATTCACATTGATTATTTAGTGAATCTTTCATTTCACATATTACAATCAAAATTAAAAAATAATCTGAATGTATATTTTTCACACAAAAAAAATAAATATTGCAACAGAATCCTGTGTTGAACTGAGGAAAAGACACCTAAAGGTTGTGATCAAAGTGGTGCTGCCACTTGAATAAATAAGGCACGCAATACAAAACTAAGTGGTCACCAACCGCATTAATATGTATGAACTAATACAAGTTACTGCTACCTCCCTTTCTTTATGCTCTCAAATTTCTTTCTCCTTTTCCTTCTGTTCTTGGTTGAGTTCATGTTGTGTACATTTGGTATGGTTAAAAAATAGGAACTTAGGATCTTTGGACAGTTGAAGACATCATGTGTCAATAGTTCAATTCTTGTACTTACTGGGGTAAGTGTACTAACAAATATTCTGTGTCAATAGTTCAATTCATGTGTCAATAGTTCAATTCTGTCATGTTTTTAGTTTGAGTGTATGTGCTGAAGAATACTCTCAGCTCCAAGCCTAACTGTGCCTTCACTCCTTATGGCTCTCATTGGTTCTATTAGATTAAGCACATGTTTATGGTTTCATTTGAGATTGAGAGTGAGTTAACTTTTCCTTAAATTGAGCCATGTTAAGAGGAGAAACAGCTAAGAAAGGTGAGGCTATCATGTTTCCACCTAAGTAATTCCATCTCAACAGTAAATTTGGTGCCTTATCCAAGCATGCAACCTCTTTTTTCTAAATTCCTGAAACTAATAATGCAAATAGTGTTTTTGAAGTTACAGGAATTTTGACAGTATATTGACTTATGTTATACAATACCCTTTACTTAAGTTGGAGCATTAATGAAGTTCTTGGAAATGCAGCCTTATTCAAAGCAAGCGGCTAGAGTCAGATTATCAGTTCCCAAAACTGTAATCCATCTTCAGAGCTGCTTTTTCTGTTGTGTGTTTTTGCATGAACAACAAGAAGCTCTTTGCTGAAGGCGTATTGAAAAGTATGGGGTATTATTCAAGGTCCTTCTTGGCTTTTTTTCTTCTTTCTTTGTTGCTCAATGTGATCAATGGGCAGCCTCTGGTGCCTGCATTGTTCATTTTTGGGGACTCGGTTGTTGATGTGGGGAATAATAATCACCAAATTACTGTTATTAAAGCAAACTTCCCTCCTTATGGAAGAGACTATGAGAATCACGATCCAACAGGAAGGTTCTGCAATGGAAAGCTTGCCACAGACTTCACAGGTACCATTACTTTTTCCTCAATTCCCCATTTAACTAAATATCTTTTTCCTAAGCTCTATCACTCATTTTTTGAACTTGGATTTGATCTTTGTTCCATTAATTCATTCACTGCAGCTGAAGTCCTTGGATTTACCTCTTCTCCCCCAGCTTACCTCAACTTAAACACCAAAGGAAATAACCTCTTAAATGGTGCCAACTTTGCCTCAGCTTCTTCTGGTTACTATGAACCCACAGCCAAACTATATGTAAACACTTTTAGAAGTTTTAGACTATATCTCATTGTTTTTTTTCTTCTTCTTTGTTTAACATCATATAATTGGTAAATGCTGTTGTGTGTTTTCATGGTTGTAGAATACAATTCCATTGAGCCAGCAGCTGGAATACTACAAGGAGTGCCAGAACAAATTGGTGGAAGCAGCAGGGAAATCAAATGCTTCATCAATCATATCTGATGCTATATATCTTGTCAGTGCTGGGACCAGTGATTTTGTTCAGAACTACTACATAAATCCTTTGCTTAACAAGTTTTATACAATTGATCAATTCTCAGACACGATCTTGCAGAGCTATTCAGACTTCATCCAGGCATGCATTTCTCAACCTTCACATCTTGTCCTATAATGCCATGGATTGAAACTTTCCAAAAAGAAAAGGTGAAGTTATTTTATTTTGCTGATTATGATTTGCATTTTTAATCATGCCTTTAACAGAGATTACATTCACTGGGAGCAAGGAGGATTGGTGTGACATCATTGCCTCCAATAGGTTGCTTACCTGGAGCCATCACTCTCTTTGGTTTTCAGAGCAACGAATGTGTGGCCAGTTTAAACAGTGATGCAATTAACTTCAATGAAAAGCTAAACACCACATCTCGTAACTTGAAAAATATGCTTCCAGGCCTCAATTTGGTCATCTTTGATATCTACCAACCTCTCTATAACTTGGTCACCAAGCCTTCTGAAAATGGTACAACATCTAATTAGATAACTTCTGATTCAAATTACAATAAAGTTCTTAAGAAAAACTGCATTCATGTTTTGTCCATAATGACTAGTGAGCTAAACTAATGTCTAATGGATTATAAACCAGGAATGTTAACTGTCAACAAGCCTTCTGAAAATGGTAAAAATCTAAATGGATAAAATTTAGATGTAGTTCCTTAGATGCTTTAAGTAAAGTTTGTATTAAGAAGTGTACTTCAAAACCTAATAAGGCCGATAAACTCTCCTCTTAGTTCTAGATGACTAGATATCACCACATTAAGAAATGGACTTGTCTAATTCAATCTTACAAAATCGGCTTATAAGATGAAGTTTGCACTCACTTATATATTATGAAATATCTTCATCTCTAGTTGATGTGGGATTTTCAACCGTTTGCATGAAGCATCAAATGATCATCAACATTGAATCGAAACTCTAATTCTGATTGGAAACAATACACAAAGTACTTCAGAATCTGCATCTAAGTTTTATCTGATCTAAGTATAGTGAACTAGTGATCCAAGCATTATGAACCAGGATTGTTTAACTGTTTCCTATGTGTCATGCATTGTGTCATCACAGGATTTTTTGAAGCAAGGAAGGCTTGTTGTGGAACTGGATTGATAGAGACATCTATCTTGTGCAATAGGAATTCCATAGGAACATGTGCCAATGCATCTGAGTATGTATTCTGGGATAGCTTCCATCCCTCAGAAGCTGCTAACAAGCTTTTGGCGGATAGTTTGGTTGCTGCTGGCATCTCTCTCATATCCTAATCAAACACTTCATGGTTCATACTCTGGGTTTTCTACACTTCTTGTTGCTGGCGTTGTATGAAGATGCTTATGTAAAAGACTATAGGAGATTCTATATGTTAAATTGCATAGATCAATGTATGCTTTTACATTCCTTGTTAGTACTGTCTCTAAGCTTGGTGTGTGTGAACCATACTTTTTTGCTCAACTATGCATATTATGGTGCATGGTAGCAACATAATAAAATACTCCATTTAGAAATTTGTTTTGTAGTCACAAAGATAATCAGAAACTTTGAGGAGTGTAAACTCTGGTGAAATATGAAATTGGGGAATGATTTCGACCCAAATCGGAATTCAATATATACTGTTGATAATAATGAGAAAATTTACACTTATGGCATATGAAACATTAACCTATTCAAGCATAAAAAGCTGTGATTTTTAATAACGAAGATATAGTTTTAAAATAAAAAAAGTTGATTGCAAAATTGTAGATTTGACATTTTCAGTTAAAAACCTTGAATAATGTATTTGTTAAGATTTAAGTTTCTCTCACATTCATTACGAATGTATACAAGGAAGAAGATTCACCTTAAGTATTTTGGATTGAAATCTTGATTTTCTTATATGAAATGATGATGGCTTATTGGATTTTGGGTTGAACATGATATCTTAGACTTTTTTTTATATGAAATGTTGATGATAAATTGGTGTCAAATCTTTTTCAAAATATTTAAGGAAGGCAATTTCTTCCTACATCATATCATTTATGACATGCACTCGTAAAATTTAAAATTCAACATTGTCTTTGATTTTATTTTGCTTACGGATGCACAACTCGAGAAGTGATTTTTATACATTTTGGATTTCGAAATTCAGAAGGTCATTTTCATATTTCATTTAAGCTTTCGGATGGTCATATTCGAAAGTGAGTTATGAGTTCTGAATTTTCATATCCAAAATGATGTGTTGTAAAATGGTGTTGAGAATTAAGATTCATGACTCATTTATGTTTGTTTACGGATATTGACATTTAGAAGGTTATTTATATTCTCCAGTTAAACTTCTGGATGATAAAATCTGGAAGTGACATTAATTTGTATATTTGAAACTTTGTGATTTAAAATACGGATATAAATATACGGAAAGACAACAAAATTTAAATGAGAGAGCCTTTGTAACGGACGGAGAGAAGAGAGAGGGTAATGGACTATAGCTTGGCAGCGTTGAAGCTTTTGTGCTCACAGCTGAAGGAGGCGGGAGAAGTAGCCTCTCAAAACAGCTTCACGCTTGGTGGCCTCCTCTTCCAGCGCGCCTGGTTACAGGTTTCGACTTCCCTCTCCATTGGCATTCCCTAAACGCTGCCGTTTTCCTCGTCTTTCATTTTTGCCTAATTTCTCAGGGCGTTATTGTCTCCGCCTCCGACACCGGCTCTCTACTTCTCGACGACGGCACCGGCCTCATCGAACTCTCCCTCACCGGGGAGTTTCGCCACCGTGGCTGGCAGCTCGGTAAACTCCACCTCTCTGCATTCGATCAATTAATCTTAGAATTTGTACGAGTCCAACTCCTGTAAAAAACCAGCTTCTAACATTAAGATTACTCCACTTCGATATTTTAATCTGAGTCTTCTCGAGTATAATTTGTAAAGCAAAACATCCTGCCACAGTTAAATTGATCGATCTAGTGTGTGACAAAGTGGACTATATAAGGAGCAAGTAATTTTTTTTTTTTATCAGCAATGAATTAAATTAAGAGGGATACTTGAGGTATCCCAACCCGTTTACAAACCACAAACTGGTTATACCACTGAGCAACCATAAAGAGACTATACCTGCAGCGATAGATACAAAGATAAACCCTGCAAAAACAGAATCATAGCAGCAGGATTGAGCTTACAAACCCACTAAACCCATCCTCCATGCAATCATGAGGAGGGTGCTCTTAGCTTATGATCTAACCCTTAAAATGAAATCCTAAGGATGCCTCAGCAGTAGAAAAGGCAGCAAGTACCCCGAAGTAACTTGCCTTACAAAATACCATCCTATCTTTCACCTACGCAAGTCGCTTAGCCCATCAACAGAAGCATGAGGAAATCAAACACTAAACTCCAAAGTGTTTATATATATTCTCAACTGCAGCAGGCTCCAAAAAGTGATGTTTTCTCTTGCACTCAAACCCACCTCACCCGTTTCTACCCCAGCATGTTCTTCCAAGACCACCCCTTCCAGCTAAAATAACCAAAAACCATCATCCAAAGCCAGCACCTAACATACACCTACTGTTGTCCTTCCGTAACACCACCCTTCCATATCTTCATCTGTTGTAGCCTTTTCCCAACTTACCCATGCCAAGCAAAACCAAAAAACCGTAGTTGTATGTACACGATGAGCAGCCTCCAAGCTCCAGCAAGCCTGTCCTGCACCACTAAACCAGTTCCAGCATTCTCACAACTATACCAGTGATGTTTACGCCAGCTCACATGTGGGTGAGAATAAATTGAGTGAAGGATAGTGCACTTCTCAAAGCAGTGCATACTCTCGAAGCCTATTAAAGCACCAGAGCTATCTCAACTTCTCCCAAGATCCCTATCACTTTCAGACCTCCAACACCAAAGCATCCCTTTCCAAGCATTTCAGCTTGCTTGAATTGTCCTTGGATCATCATAGGCACCCCGACCCATCCTCTGCTCCCATCAGAAACCATGAATAACATTCCACTCAAAACCTTCTTCTCCAGCAATCAAAATCGGCTAATCTATTCCCCTGTATCTGCATCAAAGACTTTCCTGGAGAAGGAGCAAGTAACTAAATAATTATTTTCTTCAAGATTTTGGGTTGAAGGTGAAGTAATATTGGTGCCAAATCATCTCGGAAAAAAAAAGTAACATGTTGTATAGAGCCGTTGGTTGTGGTAAATGGTGGTAGAAGTAAGGGTTACCACTTAATATATAATCCTGCAAACTTCAGATTTGAGATTATTAGATACTAGTATATATATAGAGGATGACCCTTCCCTTCCTGTATAAATTGTTTTGTAGGATTGAATTAGATTTAAATTCTACTAACGGGTTTTCTCAAAATTTTCTACTTGATGTATTTCTTCAAATAGCTCACTCTATATTTTAATTTATTTACTTTGTCAGGGATGTATGTAATGGTGGTTGGAGGATATGTTGCACGTGCGGGAGAACTTCCCTTGATCAAGGTGATAATATTGTACACGTATGTTTATAATTTGATCTGATAGAGGCATTTCCAACCCACAAAGTTAAGTAATGGCGTTTGTTTTGGTGATGTTCAATAAATGTAGAAAATCTGATTTTCAATCTCTGTCTGAGGGAGAGCACTTCTATATGGCTGTCTATATTGCACTCAGATTTGGGGGATGTTGTGGAAAGAATATTTTTTAGATGTTTTTTGTGCTGCTCAACACCTCAGCTGTATTCCTACAATAGTGGATAACTGTTCTAAACGTACTTTTGTTAAGGATACTGGGCATTCCCGTAGAACTGGGTTTTTTTTTAATGAAGGCAGAACTAGGAATAGAAACTATTCGAAGAACTACAAAACTTTTAGGGATTCCAATTGTGAGAATAGAATCCGAAGAATTGTATTGATTTGGAGAGAAGATTTCAAGATGTGTTTGATTGAATTTCTGAATTTCGCAGCTCATTTACAGAGTTTGTTATCTATAACAATGTAAAAGCTAGAATTCATAACAGATTTAGACTAGGTAGCTGTCAGTTGACTGCCTCATTTTATTAACCACCTACATCAATTCGGGGCCTTGAAAAAAAACCCTTGTCCTTGGGATGTTTCTACTTCAAATCATAGAAGAGTTCCCAAGTAGCATCTTCTATTAACTAGTGCTTCCACTTGACTAACACCTTGGTGACAACTTTGTTTGTTCTATCCAGAATTCTTTCAGGTTCTTTGCCCCCCCCCCCCCCCCCCCCCCCCAGGAAGGAAGCTTGAAACTGGTGTCACCCCAACATGTCTTTTAAGCTGTGAAACATAAAAAGCATCATGGATTTTAGACCCCTATGGAAGTTTGAGCTTGTAGGCTACAGCTCCAATTTTATCTTCGAGCAGGAATGGCCCAAAATATTTAGGTGCTAGCTTTGCATTAGATCTGAATGTGACTGAAATTTGTTTGTATTGTTGTAGCTTGACATACACAAAATCACCAATGTCATAAGATCTATCACTTCTCTTGTTGGCTAGTTGTTTCATTCTTTCTTGGACCCTCTTCATATGGAATTTTACAAATCTTAATGCCTCCTCTTTTTTCTGCAAACTTCGATCAATTACCTCCACCTTTGATTCTCCATGCACATAAGGAAGGTAAATTGGATGAAGCTGGCCAAACATAACTTCATAAGGACTGCACTGTATGGAAGTATGATGGTTAGTATTGTACCACCATTCTGCTAGAGAAAGCAATTTAGACCACTCGTGAGGAGCATCACAACACATACATCTCAAAAATGTCTCCAAGCATCTATTCAGTATTTCAGATTGTGGATGGTAAGCTGAAGATAGTTGTAACTGAACCCCTTGAAAGGTCATCAAATCCCTCCAAAACTGGCTGGCAAATATAGGGTCCCTATCACTGGTTACAGATTCTGGAAACCCATGTAACTTGAACACATTGTCCAAGAAAGCTTGAGCAACTTCAGTAGCAGTGTAGGGGTGTGTTAGGGCCATAAAGTAGGCAGCCTTACTTAATCTGTCAACTCCCACGTATAATACCTGTTCGCCCATGGAATTTGGCAGTCCTTCAATAAAATCATTGTTATATGCTGCCATATCCTCTCAGGAACTGGTAAAGGTTGTAGCAAACCCAGATAGGTAGATTTGTCATACTCACATTTCTGGCAGACTTCACAATTCAGCACAAACATTCTAACATCCTTGGTCATGCCTCTCCAATATACAACTGATTTCAACCGTTTCAGTGTGGCTTCCTGACCAGAGTGGCCACTAGTAGGACCAACATGTATCCATTGTAACAAATCAGTCCTTAGGGCAGCATCTTTCCCAACTACCAGTCTTCCCTTCCTTCTGAGTTCATTATGATGCCAAGTATGATGCTTATGTGAAGAAGCATCGGTTTGTAAGTCTTGGATCAATTTTTTAATGTCAGGATCAGCCTGCCAAGAGTCCATGATTCTGTTCAACGTATTGCTTTCTGGTATGATAGTTGTCATTGCTTGACAGTCTACTGCTTCCAACCTTGATAAAGCATCTGCCGCACAATTTTCTCTCCCCTGTTTGAACTCAATTGTGAAGTCAAATTCCATCAATTTCACCAGCCATTTCTGCTGGAAGGTTGTAGTCAACCTTTGGCTCAAATTATACTGCAGGCTTTTGTGGTCTGTTCGAATAATAAAGTGAGTATTCAACAAATAATGCCTCCACTTCTGAACTGCAAAGACCACTGACAACAGTTACTTTTCATATGTGAAAAGGGATTGTTGCTGCCTATTAAGAACTCTGCTAATAAAAGCACTGCCAATGACAAACTCCTTTGAAAAGTCAGGTAATGCCAATACTGGTGACTGAATCAGACTATCTTCAAGAGACTGGAATGCAGCTTTCGCTTCCTCAGGCCAGTGAAAATGGTTTTTCTTTAACATATTGGTTAAGGGTCTTGCAATAGCACCATACCCTTGAACAAATCTGTAATACCCTGCGAGTTCCAAAAATCCCCTCTGCTGCTTCAAAGATGTTGGTAGTGGCCAATTCTTGACAGCCATGATTTTTGCAGGGTCAGTTGATACACCATTATTTTTTAAATGAAATGGCCTAAATACTCAGATCTTTCTAAACCAAAGTAGCATTTGGATTTCTTAGCTATAAAGAATTCCTTTTCATAGTCAACAATACCATCCAAATGAGAAGATAGTGTTGCAAAACCTTGCTGTATATTAAAATGTCAAAAAAAATACCAGCAAGAAACGTAGCAGATATTTGTTAAAAACCTCATTCATGAGACCTTGGAAAGTGGCTGGAGCATTGGTGAGGCATGACCAGATACTCAAAGTGGCCCCCATGTGTCTTAAATGAAGTCTTATGGATGTCATTGGCCTCCATTTTCACTTGATTATATCCTGACCGTAAATCAATTTTTGAAAACACCTCAGCACCATGCAGCTCATCTAAAATGTCATCTACTAAAGGAATAGGAAGCCTGCCCTTAATTGTTTGCTTATTAAGGTCTCTATAGTCAACACAGAGTTTCCAAGAGCCATCTTTCTTACCAACTAGGACAACAGGGCTTGCAAAAGGACTGTTACTTTTCTGTATTATCCCCGGACTTAAGATAATCCTGCACTAACTACAATTTTATGATCGTGTCCTTTTCTCTTAGGTGGTAGTCCTGTAGGTTCCTGAAAAATATCATCAAACTACAATAGTAATTACTCTATAGATTTATGAATAATTTGGCTGTCAGCTAGTATCCTTGTCACACAATTGTAGCATGGATAAATGCACACCAGAAGCAATTATCCTCTGCAACTATTTTTTCCTGGCTGTCTTAAGTCCCTCACCTGTTGCCCCTCTCAATACCAGCTTCTTACCTTGAACAAAAAATTGCATGGACAACTTATCAAAGTTCGATGTAATGTCCCCTAGAGTAACTAACCACTCAACTCCGAGCACCACATCACAACATCCCAATAAACGTTAAGTAAATCCAGTATTTTGAATTGTCCAGGGAAACTGCTTAACAGAAGAAGTAATAGCTACTCCAGCCCCATCAGCGACTACCACGCTTAAGGTAGGAATATTGGTTATATGACAGCCCAATTTCTTAGCTGCTTCCTCATCTAGAAAATTATGGGTACTTCCACTGTCAATGAGTATATGCAAAGGTTTATTCTTATAGTAACCAGTTACTCTTATCATTTTGAAGCTGGCTATACCTGTCAGTGCATTCACTGAAATTTCAGGGTCCGAAGTACTACCATCTTCTTGAGTAACATTAAACTGATCTACATTTTCGTCATCAGTATCACTCATCTCCATGACATGAATCTCAAGCTTTGTGTGTCAAAGCATGTGCAGGACTATATGGTTCATCACAAAAATAACAGAGTCCTCTAGATCTCCTCTCAGCCATAAAAGCAGGGGTTAGTTTTTTATTAAGCTGTCTTTGGTTTGTACTGAGGTGAAGTCCAGAGCTTTGTGTATAGATTAGGAGTGGGCAAAATAGCTGTTGTAGTAAAGTGTGTTTTCTGGATTTTAGGAAGGATTTTGGTATATATGTTTGAACTATAAGTTGATTCATACAATTTAGCCAACTGAAATGCCTTTCTTACATCTGTAGGCTGAAACATTCTGACTGTCATTTGAATATCCTTCTTTAAGCCTCCTAAAAAACAACTTAATAAGTGGGCATCAATTAGGTCTAGTCAAGAAGTGACTGCATCAAATTGATCATGATACTCCACCACAGTTCCCTGCTGCCTCAAGTTATAAGTTTAGACATTGGATTGTCGCACTTCACCAAAACAATCAATTAGTATTTGTGTAAACTCGGTCCAATTAGGAAGGTTACCTCCTGGAAGATTCTTCACAAAAGAGGTATGCCACTGGAGTGCCTTCCCTTCAAAGTGAATTACCGCCAATTTCACTCTAATATCCTCCCGAGTGCCATCAATTGCGAAATACATTTCGCATTGGTAAATCCATTGCTGAATCGCATCACCAGCAAAACACAGAAAATCAACTTGCTCCAACCGTGTTCACAAGAATAATTGGAATTTGAATGACGTACTCCTCTCTGGATAGTTTCAGACATTTGCTGCTCAACCAAAAAATCAATTGCTTCCCGAATTGAAGATGCAATCTCAATTAAATGTGCTTCAAGTTTCATGGTGATTGATTCTGTTCTCCAACCGCTCCTCTTGTTCATGCATCGCAGCTTGATTACGAGTTGCATCTGCCATAACTGCCGATGGAAGGTCCAAGTTGATACCACTAATGAAGGTAGAAATAGGAATAGAAACTATTGGAAGAACTACAAAATTTTAGGGATTCCAATTGTGAGAATAGAATCCAAAGAATTGTATTGATTTAAGAGAGAAGATTTCAAGATGTGTTTGATTGAATTTCTGAATATGGCAGCCCATTTACAGAGTTTGTTATTTATAGCAATGTAAAAACTAGGATTCATACAGAATTAGACTAGCTGGCTGCCATGTTTTATTAACTGCCTTCACAATTTGTTGACGTTCGTCTTTTCAATAAGTTGTTTCATAGTGAGCATGTAGTACTATGTATATATTTATAATGAACAGGTTTAGATGTATCCTAACCGTGAATAACTTATAGCCTTTTCTGTATTCTATTCTAGACGTACTCCTGAGAAGGGCACGATGATTATCTGAACTAACATGAAATAAGCCGAATTTGTTCTTCCCAAGGTTTAATGCTAGGCAGCTCTCCTTAGGCACTCGTTTATCACCGTTTGTTATTGGGTGTGAAATACTGGTCTCACAAATAAAGAAAGGGACACAACTCTAAAGTTAGTGCGTTGTGTTGTTCTCTAATTAAATTAGAATTTTACATCACTGAGTCAAGCAAAAAAGTTGTGTATTAGAGGCTAACGTGAATTACTGATGTGAAAACTTCAATTTTGACTGGAATCGAAACACATATGATGCTGCCTCTAATTCATAAAGAACGATCTCGGTTAACTCACGCTGGATTTCACCCTAATAACACTTAAAATTACTGTTTTGAGTGTCTTCTCAATTTGTCTTATGTGGTTTATCTTCACACTCTATGTCTGCATGATAACGGCACCTGAATTTCCCATGTTAAAGGAAATAATAGAAGACATCATAGTATTGCTCTATATAGTGGAAACAATAAAGGGATTGTGGGGCAAAACAGTCTAATTTAAACTGATAATTGTAACAGATTCACAAGATTGTTGATCTTTCGTCATCTCCTGACCGAGAGGCTATGTGGTATCTTGAAGTGATTGAGGCATACAAAATGTTCTATCAGCCTCTTGTTGAAGAATTTACATGATGTGAGTATCTGATTAAACAGAGATTGGCATTATTGAGGTTGGCATCTGATATCGGGAAGTTCCCTTCTTTTGGCAAGTTAGCACACAGAACTTTCTAAGATTGAGTTTGTATTCAGATGTATATATCTTTATTCCGAGAAATCCACCAACAAAGTGCATTGCAAAATGACTGCTGCATTGTTCCAATTAGGCATTTTTAGCATTTTAATCTTGATTTTATATTTACGGATTTTATTTTAATTTAGGATAATTAGTATGCATTACCTTTTACAGTTGGTTATCCTTATCTTACGTTTAGGGATTTAATTTTTACTTTGTTGGTCATACATAGACCCCCCGAAATATCTAAATTGAGTAAAAATGGTATTCCACAACTAGATGAATACCCTAGGGTTTTCTTTCTTCCGTCACATTGTCTATGACATATACATATTTGTAATATAACTCTTGATTCAGAAATCTATGATTCAGTTGTGATTAAAACACATGCAATGGAAAATTATAGGAAAAAAGTCTGATATGGACAATTCAGGAACCATTCATTTACTTTTGCACAATCCATACCCCTAAAGCACGGTGTTTTCGGAAGATGAAAATATAATCCTGGGAAATTGTTCAGACAAACTCCAAGAATAAGAATGTTAATGGATTGAAAGGTTTATTAAACTGTATTTAATGGATTAACAAAGCTCATTGACTACCATTTTATTTATAGCGTTGTGGCACCCTGGCGCTACCAAGGGTCATCGATGTGGGAATCCCTAATCTTAAGTTTTTTGCGACTTAGACTTGGTAATTCAAATCCAGGAAAATATTCAATCTCTTTTTTTATATACAATGAACAGAAACCAAAGTTAAATGTCCCACAAACTAAGCATGCAACAAAGGCTGATGCAGAGAAATCAAGGATCAACTAATTTAAAATGTACAATTGGACAATCCTCCTCCCCCCTCACAAACAAGTATTGCGTTTCCGAAAGACACAACTCTAATATAGGAAGAAGTTCCAAGCACAAAAAAATCATAGTTTGTATAACTTAGCACACTTGATCCATTGAATTGAAGCTACACCTACACCTGTAATGCTAGTAAAGGTGAAAGAAGTTATGTTACAACAATACAGCAGAAACCCAGCAGTCTTGGCCCAGAAAGAGCTTCCTAAGTCAGAAGCTCCTCGTCTGACCTGCATTGCATATAATGCCCCATGCAACAATTCCATGGATATCAAGCTCAAAGGCCAGAAAAACGTATCCATGAAAACAAAACAGGTTTGCATATAACCCCAAGACAAGCCAGTTTATATCTATTTCGATGATTTTAGAGGTTGGGAGTCTTTGAGAGGCTCAGAAGTTCCTTTAATGGCTATGTTCCTCAAACCAATTTCCACTGACTCCTTTTCAGCAGCTTCCCTCTTCCTTCTTTCAGACAATTCCTCATTCATGGCATCAGGTTGGGCGGTAGGTATTGAGGGCTGAAGAGTACGAGGACCTGCATTCATCCATGGATGACTAAGGCACTGAGCAGCAGTTGGTCTCATTTCTGGGACGAAATCAAGCATTGGAACAAGGAAATCAACCATGTCCTTTGTGTCTTGCTCACTGAAATTATACTTGTCCATCAGCACCTTATTCATTGGCCAGAATCTCAAATTGTTGATGTGCCTCAAGTCACCATGTCTATTGAAAAATTCTCGAGAATAGCGGCCACCTAGTGCAATCTGAAGGGCATATTTATATAAATTTTGCAATATCAACATTGACCAATTTTGAAAATGAAATACAGTAAATTACCCTATTTTTCAGTTTTTTTAAGTAGAAAAACTCATTGCAAGTAAAATTCACAGCATGACGATCTGGAAAATAGTCTGAAACGAAGTTTAAATTTGAATATTGATTCTTTAATATACAGAATTAAAAAGATACCAATAAACTTCAAAATTTCCTGGAGGAGATAACATCCATACCTTCGGAGGCATCTTCCCGACAAGCTCCATCATCAATGCCAGATGGTCCTGTAAAACAAACGACCAAATAACACCAAAACAATACATTAATTGAAGTTTAAATTTAGGTAGACAGCATTGTTTTCAAATATGGTTTTCCACTAAAATAGATGTCAAAATTTCCAGTAAGTATAAAGCAAGGAAAAATATATAAGTTAACACAGAACAACATGGGAATTGAGTCCCATTGATTTCACTGTATATTTTCTTTCCCACAATTTGTTTAACGATTTCATAAATTAGAACCAAACAAAGAAGAATAATGAAGCCCCCATTCTAACCAGCAGTGTAACAGCAAAACATATTAAAAATTGAGAGTAGGCCAATTAATGATTTCAAAAAGCTACGCTACGGACACAAGAAACTTTCTAAAAGAAACGTCAAGATCCTCCATTTCATCCTTCAGAAGATAAAAACGAGTACAGAGAGTTAAATATCATTAGCAGGAAAGAATCGCTCTTTGACTATTATAAGTATTCTGCACAAAAGTTAGCAACGTTCCCAATGAATGTTTTTCTTAATTTTCAAATACAAATTGAATTCCAAAGAATGCTGATATAAATGAAAAAGAATTAAGGCACAAGCATGATAATATTATTGATCCAGGGAGAAGAAGAGAACTAATCTGTTTAGGAGGGAAGCTGCTCTTCAACTGCCATGGGCATGTCCTTTGTATTATTGTTCCCAACCCTCAGGGCCCATAATATATTTCCCATTGTCAAATTAGAAATTACAAACTCTATGGTTTAAGCAAGGCTTTCAGCAACATAATTTTTAAATTTCTATGAGAAAGAGTATATTTTACCCGGCCTTCTCATTGCATATAATTGTTTCCAAAAGATAGCATTTGCCTTTTTTCCTTTTAAAAAAACAGATATTTGTTCAAAGTATGAAGAACTATGCTCCTCTGCATTCACCCGCATGCAACAAATGCACAAAAAGATACAGAATTGAATTGTATTAGCATAGCAACCAAACCAAAAAGTTTAAGCACAAGAAAACTTCCACACTGTTAAGAAAACACTCAATAGAAAAAAGTTCATGATAGTTGTAAGCATGATGGTGATACTTGACAGCACAATAAAGCCAACCAGCTGGTTTTTAGCAGAAAACAGGTGCAATTACCTCATCTCTATCATAGTTGTCACCACTGTGAGGATCAAAAAGAACATCACCAGTGGCAAGCTCAAAGCAAATGCAAGCAAAGGACCACAAATCTGCTGGGGTTGAGTATTTGGATCCAAGAAGAACCTCAGGACACCTATATTGCCTTGTCTGAATATCATTTGTGAATTGCTTATAAGTCCAACAAGCACTACCAAAATCAACCAGCTTGCACCTAAGATCAACAGCTGCCAGCAACTTCTTTTTCATGGAACGGCTGCTACTCATATGACTATGACTTCCTTGTGAAACATCCTTTTCAAAAGTCTTTGTTGATTCATCTTTACTCAAAGAACTATCAGGTTTATCTTCAACAGATTCTACACTTGATTTTACATCATTCCCACAATCTTCTTGCTCGGGTCCTTTATAATCTTCAGCTTCCTCTGAAGTTTCCTTCCCAACAAAGCCTTGAGCTACCTTAGCCTTCCTCTTTATTTTCCTTTTCTGGTTCTTCAGTGGATCTCCATTCAAAATTTTATTTTCTTGGTGAGTCCCATTATTAGACGCAGCATTATCCTTCGTATTAGGAAGGATGAGTGAAGCACCCGATTTCCTAGGATCTTTGGATGCATTTATCAGTGACAGAAGCAACACATTTTCTGGCTTCAAATCAGTGTGTATAACAGAAAGCTCACGATGCAAGTAATCTAAGCCCACCAAAATATGAAAACAGATTTCTTTAACCATGTGGAGAGGAACCCCACGATAGTCAGTATATTTAATAAGGGTGAGAAGATTGTCACCCAGGAATTCGAAAACCATACAGACATGCTGTCCATTAGGCCCCGAATGCTTAAAATGATCCAAAAGCTTCACAACACATTTCTTATCATCCAGGTCCCCCTCGGCTATTTGTTTGAGAATCTTTATTTCATCCATTGCAGCTTCAGTGTAATGTTGCGCACTCTTCTGTATTTTAAGGGCTACAAAACGCTACAAACAAAAATGTTTCCTATCAGCAAGAGAGTTCAAACTCCAAAGTTCAAAACTTACAAACAGCAACAAGTGAAACATGGTGGATGTTTGTTTTGTTAATTTGTGTCACTTCATTTTCAGTTTACAGGTTTCCACTGATAAAAACCACAGTAAATACTGCATGCACAGACAGTATAAAGGCATCCAATAACAACTAATATTTAGTAACTTTGTTGAGTTATTCCGAAACTTAGTACAAAGCTATACTCAACGCGACATCTGATTAATTAAGAGCGTAAGTTTTATACTGACTAATCCATTAAGTAAGAGAGTCTCAGGCTTCAGTACCATATTTTAGGACTCTAACATTTTCCTCTAAAAACCCGGAGTCAATGGTATCCTTTCACTACTCCAACCCAATGATGGTCCATTTCCCTTTCACCGCTTCACTCACCTATACTCACTCAATGTGGGACTCCTAAAAATAGCGTCACATAATTTTCATTTAGCTCCCTAAGTTCAAGGTTTTAAAATTGTAACATTCTCATAATCATTACTCGAAAAACATCACCCGAAATGAAAACAGGGAAGCAACTAAACGCAACGGAGTTCCCGAAAAACGAGGAACTAACAATTCAACGTAGTGAGTGACCAAAGTCCAAAAACATCAACAATGCATAAAGTTGGCAATGATAAGATGAAAACCAAAGAGCGTTGAAAAGTGGAGGCACCGAATTGAGAGTGTCCCAGGCAAGCCAGACGGTGGAAAAATGGCCCCAACCGAGCTTGTTCTGCACGACGTAGCGGCCATTGTTGAAAGCATCGCCGATTCGAACGGCATGGTAGCCTCCACGCCGATAATCCTCCATGCATTCCTCCTCTGAACTGTAATTCTCGTTCCTCTCCATTAAATGCTTCGGTTAGAAATCCCAATTTCTTTGAGTCGGAGATGGGGAATCGGAGTTAGGGTTTTTGAACTTTACCGGGAAAATAAAACCAACGGAATTTGAGAATGAGTGTGAGAGGAACTCTTATTATCGTGGCTACCATAAAGGAATTAAAATTATGAAAATGGAAAAATAATAAAAGAGTCTACACTTCTGGAATTTTAAATTAATATCCATCTCCAAACTTCATGTTTTTTTATTACTCCTTCTGTTTTCTCTGTACCAGTTACATTTTTTAAAAATTTCTGACAGTTATTTTTAAAATTTAAAACAAGATAACTACACCAACTAAAACCAAATTACGTACAAATTAAATATAAAATATAAAAAAGTTATAATTGAGTTTTCAAAAATTAGTTTATATATATATATATATATATATATATATATATATATATCATTATTCTATCACACACCAGTGGTACAAAAGACATTTTATATCCTTATATTTTTTAAGAAAAAATATAATGATAGTTACATAAAAAAAAAATTAATATTTTATAGTGCTTAATTGCTTTTTAACATATAAGTAACTTATATTTATTTTTAATAATTTTAAAATATAAACATAAATAATTCATATTATATATTAACTATATGTTTATTGCATTAAAATATATATAGTTTTATTTTATTTATAATTTATTATTTTTATGATTAATTAATTAGAATATATAAAATAATACAATTTAAATATATATGTATCTATATACAAATATAATTGTACAAAAAATAGTATTGAATTATGTAACCGCTATTTGAAAAAATATTTAGGTATTTTAAAATAAAGAAATTTTATTCAATTATTTATTTTATTAAATAAATAAATAGATTCTTTTTTATTTATTAAAGATCAATTTTTCTCACCAGATGAGACCAGAGAAAGTTATAAAAATGGTATAGATTACACGTTATAAATTCTATTGAATTTTAATTTAATATTAGTATAACTATTAAATAATTCATATTTTAATGGATTTTAAAAATTATATTATATCAATTTGAATAAATCAAAATAAGTACAAAATATGTTTATATTAAAAGAAAATTGTGTAGGGATAATTTATTTAACAAACTTTTATTGTAAGGAACTAAAAAATAGTTTTAAAAGATAAATGATATATGAATTTATTTTTTTTAAATAATCATTATTTTTCTCCTTCTCTATATTTCTAACTTCATTCTTCATCCGTTTGACAAAGTCTTTAGACTCATGCGATAAGTAGAGTAAAGTTGTCTGATCATAATTTTTTTACAATAAGTTTATTTTCTTTTGAATCAGTTTTGAGTTTTATATCCGCATGGGTAAATGTGTTTTGCATGCAGTGTTTATAGCTCCAAGATTAGTCTATGTTAGTTCAAGGTCCTAGGAATATGTCGAAATCATTGATCATGACTTTGTGGTTTAGGTTAGGTTATTCATGATTTCTTTAGGAGTTGGAGCTTTTGTGAGTGTTCATCCTTCTAATCAGGTAATAGAAGCTAGTTTTATCTTTTAATAAAACTATAAGTTAGAAGATTTAGATGTGAAGGTGACATATTCAGATGTTTCGAAATTCTCTTGCATGATTTATTTTGTTAAGTGAAATATATGTTATTCTATGAACAAAAATGAAGTTAATAATTAATTTGTGAAATTCATCCTAAACATTATGTGATTAATGTTGATGAGTGAGATGAACTATTAATCATGTGGAAATGTGACGAGAGACAATATTTCCAAGAAAGGAAATACCATGTTGAGATTGTTAGGATGTGCATTAATTAAGAATTGGTCTAGAATGAGGTATCTTGACTCTACTAGTATATTAGAATCATATACATGAAGATGTCATGTGTGGTGAGAGTTGAAGAAGATTCATATGATTGAGTCCACGGTTTAAAAAATAAGTGGTCATAGCATATCATATGAATTAACCCTGTTATACGGGTTGAATTGATTCATATGTATATGTGATAGTGTAAAAAGATATCACAGTGAGAATAGTATGACAATTGCAAATCTTTGAATCTGAATTAATGCATGAGTCTTGCAAAAGTATAGTCATGTGTTTGTTGTTGTATGTTAATGAATTGTTGACATTGTGATATGAAAACTAAAAATAGACAATTGATTGTTTAGTATTTTAGAATTAATGAAATGTGATCATTCATATGTTGTGATAAGATTATGTGATATGAGAATTGAACATAAACATTTGATTGTTAAGTAATCTATTTTGATGTAAATTAAGATATATGGATTTTTTTTTTTTAGAATAATCAGTTTGAAAATTTCAAAAATATAGTTTAGCCTATGGTTTGTGTTTATTTTGTTAAAATATGTGACGATAGTAAGTGTGTAAATTATATATATATATCCTAAATTTTATGATATAACCGAAAATGTTATATTTATAGTGAATTTTTAAGAAAAAACATGTAGAAATAATCTTGATTTTTTCAAAACTTAACGTTAAATATAAAAATTATATAAATATAAAATTATTTAATGTTTTATTTAAATTTATATTTAAATAAATCAAAAACCAACATAGTGTCTACTTTTCATAACATACTAAAAATTATTTTATTACTTTTGTATCATTATTTAATTTTAATAAATTTTTATATAAATGATCAGGATATTATAATATAATGGTTACATAAAAAAATCATTTTTAAAAAAAGTTATTGAGGGTGGCACATCAATAAAATATACATTTTTCTTAATACATATATATTCAACATATTTAAATAAAATTTTCGTATTGTGACGGTTTATTGTGTGGCATTGATTATTTCTCCAAAAAAATATATTATTAAAATGTTCAGTTGAATGTGAAATTTATTATTTATGTTAGTTTTATTATATTCGTTATTTTCTTTAAACATTGTTTAAGTTTCATGGTTTGAATTTAATGAGAGAAACTTAACCGTTTAAATCCACTGAAATCGGGTTTCAAAATAATAGAAAGCAACTATTATGTCAATATAATAATAACTCAAAATTGAGAAGTAAAATAGGGCTCAATTCCCTCACCATTTACATCTTTATTTTCCTATCTAGCACCCTTTTGTTTTTATTTTCCTATCTAGCACCCTTTTGTTTTTATTTTCCTATCTAGCACCCTTTTGTTTTTATTTCCCTATCTAGCACTCTTTTATTTTTTATTTCCCTATCTAGCACTATTTTAAAAATAAATAAATAAATAATAAATTATTATTTTTTTAATAATTTTAATTTTGAATGCATTAAAAAATAAATATTTTTAATGTTTAAAATAATTAGAAATATAATTAATGAATAAATAAATGAGTTTTTACAAAAAAAAGTAATAAATTAAAAATGTTTAGTTTAAAATTTTTTTTTTTTAAAATGAATAAAATAAAAAATTAAACTCTACAACAACATAAAAGTTGAATCTATAAACATAAATTAGTATTTATTTTTATTATTATTGCTGATGTAATCATATTAATTTCAAGTAAAAAAAATACATGACATATTTATAAAAAAAAAACAAAGTCAATTAGTATTAATTAATAGTGGACACATAAATAATATTGAAGTGTTTACCTAAATGCAAAATTCTAAAAAAAAACTAATACAAATGTTACACTTAATGCTTAAAAATGAGATCAAAAAAATAAGTATAGTAAATAAAAACAGCAACAATAAAATAAAAACAAAAAATAGATATAAATAAAGAATGACAGAAAAAAAAAACAACTAAAAACATAAAAGATATAAAATAAAGGCAAAACAAAATAAGATAAAGATAAAAGATATAAAAAAAATTCAAACAAATCAAAACAAGATAAATATAATAGATATAAGACGATACTAAATAAGTATATGTTGATCATAAAAAGGAAAATAAATGAGAGATGATCAGTAATTTAATATGTTTCTAGTTATTATTATTTTTTCTGCCATTCTTCATTTATTTCTATTTATGTTTTTATTCATTAATTATATTTCTAACTATTTTAAATACTAAAAATATATTTTTTTAATGCATTCAAAATTAAAATTATAAAAAAAATTACTGGTTGTGCAATTCTCGTCATTAATTATGTTTCATTTTGCACAAACTATTTAATGTACCACTGAAGAAAATATCAAATGAATGATCATCTTTTATTTATTTTCTTTTTTATGATCAACATATTCATCTTTTATTTATTTTCCATGATCAACATATACTTATTTAATATCGCCTTATATCTATTATATTTATCTTGTTTTGATTTATTTGATTTTTTTTTATATCTTTTATCTTTATCTTATTTTGTTTTTCCTTTATTTTATACCTTTTATGTTTTTAGTTATTATTATTTTTTCTGCAATCTTTATTTATTTATTTATGGTTTTTGTTTTTATTTTATTGTTGTTGTTTTTATTTTCTAGACTTATTTATTTTTGCATTTTTTCTTCTCATTTTTAAGCATTAAGTGTAACATTTGTATTAGTTTTTTTTAGAATTTTGCATTTAGGTAAACACTTCAATATTATTTATGTGTCCACTATTAATTAATACTAATTGACTTTGGTTTTTTTTTATAAATATGTCCTGTATTTTTTACTTGAAATTAACATGATTACATCATCAATAATAATAAAAATAAATACTAATGTATGTTTATAGATTCAACTTTTATGTTGTTGTAGAGTTTAATTTTTTATTTTCTTCATTTAAAAAAAAATAATTTTAAACTAAACATTTTTAATTTATTACTTTTTTGTTTTTATTTTGTAAAAACTCATTTATTTATTCATTAATTATATTTCTAATTATTTTAAACATTAAAAATATTTATTTTTTAATGCTTTAAGTGTAGCATTTGCATTAGCTTTTTTTTAGAATTTTGCATTTAGGGTAGACACTTCAATATTATTTATGTGTTCACTATTCATTAATACTAATTGACTTTGGTTTTTTAATAATTATGTCCTGTATTTTTTACTTGAAATTAACATGATTATATCATTAATAATAATAAAAATAAATACTAATTTATGTTTATAGATTCAACTTTTATGTTGGTGTATAGTTTAATTTTTTATTTTCTTCATTTAAAAAAAATAATTTTAAACTAAACATTTTTAATTTATTACTTTTTTATTTTTATTTTGTAAAAATTCATTTATTTATTCATTAATTATATTTCTAATTATTTTATACATTAAAAATATTTATTTTTTAATGCATTCAAAAATTAAAATTATTAAAAAAATAATAATTTATTATTTATTTATTTATTTTTAAAATGGTGCTAGATAGGGAAATAAAAAATAAAAGAGTGCTAGATAGGGAAATAAAAACAAAAGGGTGCTAGATAGGGAAATAAAAACAAAAGGGTGTTAGATAGGGAAATAAAGATATAAATGGTGCTAGATAGGGAATTGAGCCGTAAAATAGTTCAATTAAAAGGAAAAGAAAAAAAAAACTAATTTTAGTAATAAAGATAAGTGACAAAAAAATATTTTAACTTGTTTTTATTCATTACTAATAAATGAAAAACTTAATCCATTTAATATGCAGATAAATGCATATAATAAATTATTATCGCATAAAAATAATGAAAAAATGTTTATCTTTTTATTTTGATAAATAACAATACTAAAATGTTTATGTTGCTATGAAATGTACTTAATTAAATAACTATATAATGTACAAATAACGGAAAAAACCTTATTTATTGATTTTGAAAAATATTAATAATAAATGTTTGTATTATTTTTATAAAATTTATTATCAAATAAAGTTTCATATGTATCTCATTAAATAATAAAGAATACGTAACTACACTTAACAAATGGAGTTCACAACAAATTACAATATAACCAAAAATAGTACAAATATCATGTTACTACGATTTCTGTTTTTGTTATTAAGAAGAAATTAATATATGATTTTACAGGAGATGGGTGCTTGTAAATTAAATATTAATAATTAGAATTTAATTTAGTATATTTATTTGTATAAACCTTCGATTATGTATTTGATGCAAATGATATTTAATTTTTAAGAAATATACACCCTATTGAAAGAAACTGCTTTAGAAATAAGTTTAAATAAATTTTAATGTTTACTAACTTGCTGACTTGATGTTGACGAGTGTATAAAGGTTTTAAAATGAATTCATAATTTATTTTAACTAAAGGAAAGTCAATAGAAGATATATTAGGTAATAAAAAACTAATAAATACTTTCATAAAGTTATTTTTTATAAACAGCAAAGATTTCACTAATTATAGCGAATTGCGAGTATTTTTATATTAAAAAGAATTACATATTTAAAATTATTTGTTAATTTCCCTTAAAATTAAGTGATTAATTATTAAGTACACACTATTTTTATAGACTAAATACACACTCTCTATATTATATAACAATTATCTTGTTTTTACAAGTTAAATTATCACTAGACAGAATAAATTAAACAATTTATTTCTTCTATAATTTTAACTTCATTAAGTGAATGATTTAGAAATAAGAACTTTTTATGTGTAAATATATCAAACACACTAGGTTGACTAATTACTTACGAAACTTCAACTTTTATTTGATATAGTATTTAGCCAAGACATGACCAATGTAATTTAAATTAAATTAATATTAGTTAAGCATATTAAAAGAATAATAAAATAAATTTATTGTGTATATTGAATAGATAGAATTATATTTATATAGAAAAATAAACATGTTATAAATGTTTTCATTTACAAGTCATCATTTTTTCCTTTAAAGACACTTTAATGTGCAAGAGGAGGAAGAAGAACATAAATTGTCTTTGACTTAAACTTCTGAACGATGTGAGACTATATTCGCATAACAACATCCCTATGATTAATCACCACATTCGAAGTACTGTCAATTTTAGAAGTCAATGCTCCTTCACGATTTTGTTCTTAAAAGAAGTCTCAATAAATTAAAATATATATATATATATATATATATATATATATATATAAACTATCATTTACCTTATCTCTAAAAGACGTGGAACTATATTCGTAATATATCACAACAACTTTAATTTCTTTCGAGACAAACATTGCTAAAATAATTTATTCCAGATAAAATATATATCAAAATTTGCAGTTGACAGTTTTCTACAGACTGGTAAAATCTAAGGTGACATTTAATTACAATGGGCTGATGCTGCAAGAAGTATTGAAAAATGGAGCATTCATATCACTCAGTGCTACTATGGTACTAACATCATATAAAAGAAACAACCAAACATTTACCCACTTTCCACAAGATAATACTATAAATTATATTTATTGAAAGGATTGTTTGTAATTGTGTGTATTGTACACACGATAGTCTTATTCAATGAAGACATAAAATAATAAGGAACAAAATCAATAATTAAAAATGGAAAACATCTGCTAAGATAATCCCTATGTACCTACTATGTATACATACACACATATGTATATGCATAGTATAAAAGAGAACAATAGAATGAAATCACATACCAATCTTTCTAATTTAAAGTGTGATAAGGAAAATTAGTCAACAAATCTGTATCATATATGTCATCTAATTAGAAAAATCAGTTCAGCATATTTGCAATTACTTCATGCAAATAATTGTCTTAGTCAATAACATAGAATCTCAATACGTTTAGATCTCCAATAATAAATGAAGATGAACTCAAGCTGTTTTCTCTGTAAATATTGTCACCAATGCACAATTTGTACATTATATAATACATATAACTCTCACTTCTCAGGTAACTACTATAATGTAAAATATCTTACTTCCATTTATTTTCCCTTTTGATTTCTGTTATTTTCGATTATTCAATTGTTCATTTGAAACTTTTGTTAGCAGTTTGAATTGAGCAAAGTTGCAATTATTTGGGATGGAGGAAATCTCATATTCTGATAAGTACTTCGATGATGCTTATGAATATAGGTATACAAACCATTATTCTATTTTATTTGCTTCATTTTCTCTCTGATTAAATTAATTTTATGGAATTTTTTTTATAATTTATTCTTCAGACATGTGATTCTGCCTCCTGAAATCGCCAAGCTTCTTCCCAAAAATCGACTTCTCTCTGAAGTAAGTAATTACTTTTTCTTTTTTACATATATAAAAAAAAAATACGATTTTGGTCTTAATCTTTTGAAATGCTATTTTTAAAAGTGATATGTTTTTACTCTTTTACTAGAAACTAAATGCATAACCAAAAGGGTATTAGTTGGTTAACTAGTTTGTATAAGTTATGGTAAGTTTTCTGATATTCAAGTTCAAGTCCTGATTATGAATAAAAAAAATTAAGAACATATGTTTCTTAATAAACGTTGAAATAAAAATATATTAAATATATGTTCTTTTTATCTTGTGTTTCAATTTTAATTCATTAAAATAATATTACATGAATAATACTTTAAATACGATAATTAATCTTAATAATATTATTGAATAATGTTACAGAAAGAGTACAGGGCGATTGGGGTTCGGCAGAGCCGTGGGTGGGTTCATTACGCAATTCATCGACCTGAGCCACAAATACTCCTTTTCAGGAGGCCTTTGAATTATCAGGCCCAACAGGAAAACAAGGCCCAAGATCAGGCCCAGGACCAAACTGTTATACAAATCTCAGAATAGCAGAAAGTTGTTTGAAAATCATTTCTAATTTTTGTTTTTCGAGGAAAATCGACAAAAGACTGTTATGTGTCCTAGAATAAGGTTTTGGTTTGGTTGCTGGAAAACACACTTTTATGTATGTTTTATTCCAAAGATATTGTATTAATAATACACACAAATCTCAAGTGATACACAAATTTGAGAAGATAATATAGCTTTTATCCCAATTTATTGTTTTTAAATATCACCTTTAATATTATAAAAAAAAATGACAGTATAAAATATAAAAAAAACCCATAAATTTCAAGAGTTGAAAACTTAATTTACACTACAAGAAAATCATTAAATAGAAACTAATTTCAAAGATAAAAAATAATTAGTAACTAGTTTATAATATTGATAAATAGTTTTTAAATTGGTATTTAATTAACTACCAATGTTTTAACTACCAATTATTTATATTATAAATTTGATAGCAAAAATCTTGGTTGTTAATTAGAATTTAAAAACTATTTATCAACAATAGAAACTAATTTAAAAATCAATAATTTTTTTAGTTTCTAAAATAAATGGTCTTTAATTTAATCACTATACCAACTAATTAATTTTTTTCTCTAAAATTGGTTTTTATTTAATGATTTTCTTGTAGTATTAATTAAAATATATCTATATGTAAAGAATTTTTACATTACTGTTTGACTTATTGGTAACATGATTGACTTTTATAATTATTTATACATTATGATTGTAAATATTTTACTCAATGAACCACTAGAAATCTTTGTTGTATTAAAGTAAGTAAGAAACTAACTAAATTTCCAACCACCAAACTAAAGTTTTGCCCTTTAACTTTATGACTTGGGATAGGATAGGAGGGAAAGAAGTGAAGAAAAAAAAAAGTGGTGGAGTCTTACAAAGATGACCCTCTATAGACCCTACTCACTAAAGAATAATAAAGATAATATTTTAATTTTTAATAAAACAATAAAAGAAAGGTTTCGTTTATGACCAAAAAGTTCAAAGCGAAGTAGAGTACCAAGTGTCCATGAATATTCAAAAGTGAAAAATAAAAAAATGATGAATGTGTTTGAAGAGGCACACTAGGTTTCCTGGTTCATGATTCAAATATTCAAACTGTAAAAATGTGATGAACCATTATGATGTTGATATAAAGGGAAAGGGATAAAGATATTCCAAAGCCAGGTTTCTGGTGCCTTCTATAAAACCATTGGTGTTGATGTAATTATGAGTAAAATATTGTTACGGAACTTCAAATTTTAAAATGAATAATATTTTGAATTTGATGATGATTTAATAGGATAAAAGTAAATAGAAAATATTATATTTTTATCCTATACACAACTCATCATATTTTTGGTATAAACTTTTTATTATGCTATTTTCATTTTGTATATATTGTCTCTCTAATAGTTTCCACAAGGTAGAATTAGGAAAATGTCAACCAATTCCAGTTGGAATGAATTGGAGTGAAAAAGTTGTGGTAGGAGAATTTTGATAAAGATGTCGAATAATTGATTGGAGGAGGAGAACGAAGTAATTACATTAAATTAGTCTTAGATTTTTTATGCCTAAGTGATAGTCAATCTTCAAATATTTGGTGTGTTCTTAAGATTTTGGATTGACAACAATATGAAAAGTATTTTGGTTATCACAAAATAAAATCGTAAGTTTAGAACAAATTATTTGAAGATCATGTAACAAATAAAAAAATCATTCAAGTTTATAACTGATAGATGCAAGTGTATGATACTTAACATGTTTTGTTTCTTCATTTTTTATAAGATTAAAGAAATTTTAAAAAAATATCCAATAATTAAGTAACAAGAATCAAGACAAATTATAAATGAACATCATTAAAACCAAGTATTCGAAGAGGAAAATCTTATGAGGAAAAAGTTCATTCTTCGAATTTCTAAAACTTTATCTATTTTAGAAACCAATTGACTAATTTCTATTTTTATAATAATATAAAAACTATATTTATTATATTATAATATTACATTTTTCTATCTCATTTTAATATATTTCTTATTTTATTTTATACATTTTTCTCTATCTTTTTTATCATAGAGCACAAATCTCTACAATATACATAGTGGGATATGAAAAAGATGGATATTGTAAAATTTAAGTTATTTAAATGGAACATTCATTATTTATAATATTCATTGTGAAATCATTGGGAAAGGAGATTGCATATCAATCTTTAGTAGTAAAAAATTAAAACAATCCTTTTTTGGGATATGAATTAAAATAATCATCATCGGAATCCATTCAAATCTTTATAGCATGCATATATCTAGAAAACATTATCCTAACTATAAGAGCAAGATAATATATATTAATGATTATTTATTTATTTATTTATTTATAGTTAGTTTATTCACAAATATCTTTAAACCGATCATATGGTTTTTAATTCAAACTACATATCTTCCTCTATTTTGATCTCTTGATCAAAAAAATTAAATATAGAATCAATTATTTATTTACAAATTAACTATTAACTATGACCAAATCAACATAAAACATTGGACATTAATTATATTATCTTAAGTTTTAGAAAGTCCTAAGAAAACAAGGTTGCAATAAGTTGGTTGAATCATAATAAACTTTTAGCACTAAGTTTGAAAAGATAAATATCTTATGAGATAAATAATTGTGTCTTCCAATGATAGTAGTTTGGAACAAGTTAAAAGCCAATTATTTTAATTAGTAATGAAAGACAAGTGTCGACGCATAAGTAAAAGCAATTTACCTTTCCTTGGAAAACAAAAGCAATTTACCTTTCCTTGGAAAACAAAAGCAATTTACCTGGAGATTTGTGTCAACTTTGAAAATTAAGATGACTTAATCATTAAGCTTAGATATGTAAAATACAAATATTATTTTTATAATTTATTTTTAAAATTTAATCCATCTTCAAGACATTGTTCATCTAAATATTAAGAATAATAAGTCAAAACATAATAAAAAAATATGTTAGTATTTCACATAAAAAAATATACACTGATAATATTAAATGTCCTATTTTTAAAAAATAAAAATAAAAGCCTTTCAACTTAAATATGTGATTAATATATACATTGTAGTTGTTAAAAGTTCTATATGTATTATGGACTTATTCATTTTTCTCTTTGAGAAAAATGTTAATAACAAATATAGTCATTAATATGAGTGTAACTAGACTATATAATATGTTAAAAAATTTAGATTTAGTAAATCAAATTATATTGTATAAAATTATTCTTCTAAGAAGTTTGTTATATAATTTATTTATTTATTTTATCATGTATTTCAGAATACATTGAATTAGAATTAAAGAAGATAAAAGTATTATTTATGAATGTATAAGTATCATTGTTATCTTATAATTATTAAAAATATTTATTTTGAAATAGTTTTTTCAGTAAGTGGTAGTTATATTTAAATTAATCAACTTCATAATTGAATTGCTAAATAAAAACAAGATACAATTAAATCAATTGAATTTAGTCAGATAATTATATTAAACTCGTTTTAGTACCTATAGTTTTTATGAAAATATTCAAAAAATTATTTTGAAACTATTTTTCTCGTGTTATTTATCTTTTAAGATAATGTTTTTATGAAAAATATGAATAACATTAATTAATTTGATAAAATTAAGTGTTTATTTAAAAAACATCTATGCTTATTAATTAGAATATAGTTTAATTCATTTAAATATTTATATGAGATGTTAATAACTAGGAGTATTGTTTGTAATGTAATTGTCAAAGAATAAAGAAGAATATTAGGGATATGTGAAGAGGACAAAAAGGAGTGGAAGGTGAAAGAATGAAAAATGGGTGAAATGTTTTGTTTTAAGAAAGTTTCAATCCAAGTTCAGATTATTTATATTTTGTACATCTTTTATTAGATATTATTTTCTCTTTTCAACTTAAACACAATTATCTTACTTAGCTTAAATATATAAAAAAAACACATATAAATTGATTAAAGTTTAAATATATATGAATCTTAATTATTTTTTTAATCTATTTCACACACATGTATTATAATATAGAAATAAGTTCTTACATTACTTTTAACAACAACAAAATTGTCGTATTAATTGTTCTAATATATATATATATATTATTGGTGTTTTTACTCCTTAAGTATTTGATTGAATGATTATCCATAGTGGTTTAGTTTTATAAGATATATTTTTTTCTAATTTGAATCACATTAAACTCCATGATGCAACTAGAATTTGATACATATATTATTTGTTAAGCCATATTAAAAACACTATATAAGTTTATTAAAGGTATACATAAAATTAGCCCATAAACTATTACACTAATAATTGGAGAATATGATATGATCTACTAAACTTAAGATTTAACTTTCTTGAATTAATAGTTCTTCCTACATTCATGACTGATATAACTCTCATAAACACATGGTCAATGTTCCAAACTCCAAAAATCGTCTTTTGTGATCAACGTAACATAAAAGATTTATACATTTCTTTCAATAAAAAATATCATTAGGAGTCATATCAATACTAGCATGATAATTGTACTTATAGGTGAACTCCATCAAGGACAACACTTCATCCCATCTTTGCAAATGATGTAATAAACAATTTTTTTTTTAAAAATCCCGCGATCAAGTCATACTTGCAAATTATCCATTTATTTAGGGATAATATGTAGAACTAAATATGAACTTGGTCCTAATAACTTTTTGTAAAGTTGTCAAAACCTACAAGTAAACCTAAGATCTTAGTAAAAAAACAATGTTAGAAGATATATCATGAAGTCCCACTGTCTCCTTGATGTAAAGTTGAATCAACTTCTCTATTGAGATCATCTAGCTAACTAGAAAAAAGTGAGCACGCTTTATTAACTTGTTCTCTTCATTGATTGTGGAAAATAGGTAACAAAATTCATAACAAGCTTATTCCATTTCCACTCAAGTATCTCCAATTGTTGGAGCATACCACTAGATTTCTAATGCTTAATTTTTTTGACCGGTCAAACAAGATGATACATATCGTGTCACATATCTCTTTTTGTTTGATAAACAAAAACTTTTAATCTTGAAATATCTAATTTATTGAATGGATGTATATTAAGTTTACTAAAATGTCATTTTTCCACCATTTGTCCTAAGATTAAAGTCATTAGTTATTCCAATAAAATTATTAAATACGACAAGTATCACCATATGATTCTATGACAACTTCCACATAAGTCTATATAATATTAATCAAGTCCAACTTATTTATTATTAGAACAAACATTATCTTCTCACTTATGACATTTGCTACCATATTAGTCTTGCTAGTATGATATATTCATTAAACTCGTACTCCTTCAATACATGCTTAACTTCTTATGATTATACGTCTATTCATACTTTTATGATAATTTAATATATCAAATTTAATACTATAAAGATAACACCTATATATTTTAATAATAAACACCATTGCAACTTACTCAAAGTCATAAGTGTAATAAGTACTCGAGTCATAAGTATAAACTGTTGTCTAACACATCCAAATATTTAAGAAAGCATCAAATAATATTTACTTAGAAACAAATATAAACTTAGTGAATTTCCTCTTTGATCATATTTTTCTATCTTCAAAAACATTTTTATCCTTGTTTCTTTGTTAAATCTTCTCTTGTTCTCTATTTTTTTTTTTAAATCTTTCAAATCTGGTTCCGAAATATGAAGATTTTTATTATCTGGGATTAAATTTTGAATATATTTTACGAATTCAAAATATGAAACACATCTCATTAGATATTCCTCCATAAAGTAAGTCTAGCTGGCAATTAGATAAAAACGATATTTATTCTTTTTTCAGTTATTAACTTTTATTAAAAAATTAAGTAAAAACCATTTATTAGAATCTCTACAAACACTTTTTTTTACTATAACCCAAAATATTTTTTTAAGGACTCTAAGTCTTTTAGTTTAAGAAAATTTAAAAATAAAATTCACTGCATCACTTTTTTTCTTCTTCATATTTTCATTCTTCTTTTTTTATTTTCATTTAGCCTGTTCTTTTTTCCTGGGTTAAAACATGGTTTGCTTTGTATCATGGTTATGAAAAAATGTCCTTTAATGTTCTGTTTTTTTTGTACGAAAATTTAGAACATATAATATAACAGAGTAATAAAAAAATTCCCCATGTATATTTTTTTTAATGGTGGAGGAAGAAGGTGAAGTATATTAAAAAGATGAATGTAGCGGTGGTGCCGTAAATGTTATAGCTTCATAAATAAAAATGGTAGTAACTATACGTAATCCATTATGTTGTGTTATGTGAACCAAATTTGCAACCTGCAACTTGCAGGTTCGTTCAGGTGACAACTCTCTCTCTCATCACGATCATGAAGAACAGAAGCACCAACAATTTTTGCGCTGTGTTGCTTTTTGTTCTCATATTCCATTAGTATAACTGTCTCAAATCCGTTTCGCTTTCCCTTCTTTTACACTTTCCAACCGACACTAAATGGAAGTGGTGGCCGCCGTTTTTCTGTTCGCCGCCGCTCTTCTGTCGGTGGGGGAGGGGTCGCCGGTGACTCTGACGCTGGAAAGAGCATTTCCTTCGAATCATGGCGTGGAGTTGAATCAGCTCAGAGCGAGGGACAGCCTCAGACATCGTAGAATGTTGCAGTCTACTAACTATGTTGTAGATTTCCCTGTCAAAGGCACCTTCGATCCCTCACAAGTCGGGTAATTCTATCACCCCTTTTTCAGTTTTGCTTATTTATTTATTTTTTGGATCAATTTCTCTCATGGGTGTCTTCAAATTTCGTATCTTGGTGCTTAAATTAGAAATGAAAAATTGAGTGGTTTGGTGATGTGTGATGGCTCTCAATTCTGAACTTTTTTATGTTTTTGAATTTCTCTCCTCGCAATTCCAATCTTGTTGTTTTTGTTATATGTTTTGTGATCTCAATTCAATGTTTTATTTTTTGGAATAAAATGCAACAAAATAATTTTTTTGGCTTTTTCCACAGGCTTTACTATACCAAGGTAAAAATGGGTACTCCTCCAAGGGAATTTTATGTGCAGATTGACACTGGGAGTGATGTTCTCTGGGTTAGTTGTGGGTCCTGCAATGGTTGTCCTCAGACAAGTGGGCTGCAAGTAAGTTTAATTTCCCTGTTCCTTATTTGTTAGTTAGTTGATTCAGTTCAGTACACAGTTCTTATGACACTATAACAATGTACTTTTGGGATTTGTGAATAATACTGATTGAATATCATCTTTGCCGGATTTGGTTGCAGATTCAGCTCAATTACTTTGACCCTAGGAGTTCATCAACATCTTCATTGATCTCTTGTTCAGACCGGAGGTGCAAGAACGGAGTACAGTCCTCCGATGCAAGCTGTTCCGGTCAGAACAACCAGTGCACTTATACGTTCCAGTACGGAGATGGCAGTGGGACATCAGGCTATTATGTGTCAGACTTGATGCATTTTGCTAGTATTTTTGAGGGATCCTTGACAACAAATTCTTCGGCATCTGTAGTTTTTGGGTAAGCTATCACGAATTTGAAATAGCCGATCTCATGTAGTGGGATAAGACTGTTGTTATTGTTGTATTGTGAGTCTGAGAAATGGCTCAAAATAGCATTCATATGTTTCAATAAGCACCCCACCCTCATCTCCCCTTTTGAATTTGTTGGTTTAAGCTTGTTAGGCATTGTCTTATGATGTTGTACTGTGGAACAGTTGTAGCATCCAGCAGACTGGGGACTTAACAAAGTCTGATAGAGCAGTTGATGGGATATTTGGATTTGGGCAACAAGGCATGTCTGTCATTTCCCAACTCTCATCGCAAGGAATTGCACCAAGAGTGTTCTCTCATTGCTTAAAAGGAGATAATAGTGGTGGGGGTGTCTTGGTTCTTGGTGAAATTGTGGAGCCAAACATAGTTTATACTCCACTTGTTCCATCACAGTACGTTTATTCATTTGTTAGAACTTAGAGTACATGCTACATTTCAATTTCTTTATGCCAATTTTTTATTTGTGGTTTTTTCATGTGCTATATACATGCTGTTTCATAGATTCAGTGAACTTCAACATGGTATTTATCCTTTAGATTATCTATTTGACTTGGAGATTGAAATTTGTTGTCAAGTGTTGACTTCTGTTGATTTTTTGTATGGAATGAAAAAAGTTGATAAGTTGATGGAGCTTCTTGTGTTTGTTCTTAGGAGCCTAATAAAACAAATAAGTAAAATCAATTTATAATATCTAGCACACTATATGTTGTGAAAATGTTCACCCGAAAATAGGAATTTGGCGCTTTGATGGTTTGTCTGCACCAATTAACGGCTCTAGAACTATGAGACGGATGGAATGTTTTCAATATTTGCAATGTACTTGAGTGCCTGCTCTCGGAAAGGTCAAAGAATTTTCATTCAGGGGTTACTGGTTGGTCAAGTGGTCCTATTTATTTATACTTTATACAAATGGTTAGGCCTCCAAAACATTGAAATCAGTCATCAAAACACAGAAGGAAAACATGTTCCATCATGAATCAGAGTCATTTACTTCTTGTTTAAGGTGGTACTCTCAAATTTATTCTACTTGTTTTAATAGATGTGATTTGGTGCAAGTGCTTTTATTTATTTACTAAGATTTTAAAGATAAATATTTACTGAGGCTTAATTTTGGATTTTACAACTCTATCATGGTTATTGCCTTTCCCTTTTACCAAAAATTTGCACTCACTGTTACAAAAGTTGAATAAGAATTTTAAAATTCAAATGTATCGCAATAGACAGTTTATTTGTGAAAACTGGTTCGACTTACTGCTTCCTTGGCAAATATTTCAGGCCTCATTACAATTTATATCTGCAGAGCATCTCTGTCAATGGCCAGCCTTTGCAAATTGACCCTGCAGTTTTTGCTACATCAAACAACAGAGGTACCATTGTTGATTCTGGAACAACTTTGTCCTACCTTGCAGAAGAGGCTTATACAACCTTTGTGAATGCGGTGAGTTATGTTAGGTAATTTCTTTTCATCCAATTGATTAATAATAGATGATGCTTTGATTCTTCATATGTGATTAGCAATAGTGGCATTATTTTTTCTCTTTAGGAAATTTTTCAATAATTAACAGCAACATTATTGTTGATGCAGATTACAGCAGCTATTCCACAATCTGTACGTAGTGTTCTTTCTAGGGGAAATCAGTGTTACTTAATAACCAGCTCCAGGTTAAGTTGACCTGTTCATATATATTTTGTTGATTTTAAGCGTTCTTCTTTTCATGTTTGGATAAAACTAGAAAATTTTGACACTGTTTATCTATCTCTTTCTGTCTATACTTTATTTAGCAATGTTGACATTTTTCCACAAGTAAGTCTGAACTTCGCTGGTGGTGCATCTCTGGTTTTAAGACCACTGGACTACCTTATTCAACAGAATTATATTGTAAGTATTCAAGCTTTAATTTACTCTTATTCAATTTTTTAAGGAATAATACCTGATTACATGATTTGCAAAGATATCAATAGATCTAAGTATTCAATAATTTGTAGTGGCATAGCAAAATTATTTTGTACTTTTGCTATATTTGTTTAAATATTATCATTTTCATGCCTTGCTTGCTCCCTTCTGGGTAAGGGTGGGTGTGGAAAAGAAAACTCCATGCTTCTTATAATTATTTCTGCAACTGAACTTTTATCACTGGGAAATTTAGGAAACATCTCAGAGCTAATATTCAGTTATTTTTCATATGCATGTTATCATTATACTCTCTGTCGTTTGTCTATTGTGCATGTTTTCTCACTCGTACAAGGGTATTAATTAAACTGTGTTGCAGGGTGAGGGTTCAGTTTGGTGTATTGGCTTTCAGAAAATCCCGGGTGAAAGTGTAACTATTCTAGGAGGTATAATACTAGTTTGGAAACTTTAGTTCATATATGCATGTTGTATTTTGGTGTTATAAGCATGCATAAAACAAATTAATAATGTCACTGTAGTTAAAATAGCAATAGTTAGATCTTAAAGCTTATATTTTGAAAGAAAATAAATCCTATATTAAGTAATTTTGGTATGCCCACAAATAGTATAGAATCAAAACAGAAATCCTTATACTTTTGCTTATTGTGGGGCTGAGATACTAGAACTAGTATGTTGTATATGTCTGACAGAATATCAACTCAAAAGTGTTCTTGTTTATAAATTGTTCATGATCAAGTAACTAGCATGTATGATACTGACAACATTGCACTCTTTTGCCTCAGATCTCGTATTAAAAGACAAAATTTTTGTCTATGATCTTGCTGGTCAACGCATTGGATGGGTTAATTATGACTGTAAGTTTCACCTACACTTCATTGCAGACACATAGCAAAGGACATGTGTAAATAAGTATTAAGATGTTAACTTTATAAAATCGGCATAAAAGTGAGGTTGGCACCCCATTTACATGTATGAAATATTCTTATCTCTAGTCAAAGTAAACCTAGGATCTCCAGATCTCCAAGAATAAGGATTCTATTTAGTTATGAATCATTAGGCCGGTTGAAGGATAAGACCACTAAAACTCAAATTTTAGACCTACTAGCAAATAATTACTCGTGAATAGTTTTTGTAAATAAATAATTAAGAAAAAGGTCAAACATGTAAGTGTCTTATTTAAAGTAAATGGTTTCTTCAATTTTGTTTTAGATCTTAGGTCACAGTTTTATAAAGCTAAAGAGATCCATATATTAAGAAAAAGAAGGTCTAACGTATAACTGTTATTTAAAGTAAAAAGATCTCTAAAGTTTTGCTATAGGTCTAACTCACCATTGGGTTGTGTTTCATTGTATTTGTATGTCTTGAAGGGTACATCATATTCTAATGCGTTTTACAATGTAAATGAATTCAAATAGGTTCACTGCCTGTGAATGTATCTGCATCAACTGGTAGGGGCAGAAGTGAGTTTGTAGATGCAGGAGAGCTAGGTGGAAGCACTTCTTTATGTGATGGACCTCACACTTTGATAAGGACATTGTTCCTTGCTCTGTTCATGCATATAACACTATTTTTGTAGCATGTGGAATTGGAACATAGTAATCTTTTTCGCCATGTATTTCTCTTGCCGGTATATAATTGGTGCAATCGGCAAGACCACACGTTATTACTTGGATAGTCACTTGTTTGTGTTTTCTGTGCACAATAGGGGTTGTCTGTTTTTATGTGAGTCACTCTTTGTGAGCCATGTCTGTCGGGGTTTTCGCTTTTCTGGTACATAGTATTGTAAATTAACATATGTTTTTTGATTGAATGAAGATACAAGTTATAACACATTCTTGGAGTTTTGACAAACTCGATTTCTGCATATTGGTCAACATAATTTTTTGTTGTAAAATGGCTCATTGAATATTATGGAAGCCTTCTTTGGAAAAAATAATAATTCAGATCATGTGGATGTAGCACTTATCAACATAATTATTATTATAAAAAACTAGTCAGAAAAAGTTATGTAGCCGGTCAAATTATGAAAATTACAGAACAGTTTCTATACGCATTTTACAGAATCTCCTGTAAGATGAAACTTGGATTATATGTACCTATAGATATCTACAGCCTCTAAATAAATTACATTAACAATAAAATTCACATGTCATGGATGTGATTCGTAACGATTCCACATAAGCTGTCAACTACAGTATTGCATATTCCGTAACGTCCACGTAAAAACAAGAACTATAATAAAAGCAATCTCAACATATCATTTCACCTTCCATAAATTTTGAGCATATTTGAAATACGTTATTTATTAATTTTTCAGTGAATTAGCTTTTGGTGAAGTATACAAAATTATTTTATGCATATATCAAATCAAATATATTAGCTGTGTAAATAAATTTTACATGTATTTGAATTCAGATCACGTGACCATCAACGCCAATATCTATGTTCTTTAATATTACCATAATTTTATAAGGATTTTGTTTCATAATCGTAACTTGTTTTGAACAGTTTAAATAAATTCAAATGTGACAATCTAAAGTGAAAATATTCGCTCACTCCAAGAAATGTTGGGTTAATCTAGTCTGGTTCACTTTCTGGCTTAGTAAGTTCATTTTGTGTATTGTTTTATGACTTTTCTGATAAGATCGAAAGTTTCGAAATTCATGGTTGTATTTCTCATAATTGTTCTAAAGCTTATTTCTCACTAGTTTGTAATCTTAAAGCATAAAAACATTCGAAGAAGAACATGCACTGCAATCTATTCCTACATTACACATCAATGCAATACATCTAAGAGATTATAAATTAAGAATAGATTTTGCTTCAATCGAACATCAAATTTAAATTTAATTTGAAAACGGAGGTTCAAAATAGACAAAATTCTAAGAAATAAAAACTTTGATTTCAATTTCAACTGTAGGAAAGGCTATCAGTACCAAAAAGCTTTCTTTACATGGCAAAATGAGTAGAAACCCAACAATTATCTGTGTAGCTATATGCTAAATAAAACGCAAGACGCCAGAATGTTTGCAACAAAAAGAGGTGTAAAGATCAAAGATGAGGCAACACCAGAGATCCAACACTGATCTTTCCAAAAAAAAACGTCTTCAGCCTTCAACAGAAAAACATCACGTCCGAGACATTACTTTTCACCGAGGGCAATTTAACCTCAAAGTTGGCAAAACCACCCCTGCCTCCAGATGCAGAACCAGATTCTGATGCATCGCCTTCTATGTAATAGCGCGCACGGAATGCGGCCAAATGAGCATAATACGCGGGAGGAACTACAAACAAAAAAATCAAACAAAAAAATCAACTCAAATGAAAGTGAGGGTGAATGCGTGATCATCAAGATACAGGAAACAAATTTGAAGTATCAAACCTATAGAAACTGATCGAGTACATCTTGCATACCTGAAATAAAAATTCATGTTTCAATCAAACTTGACAAAACTGATACAGTAAAAGCAACAAAATAGTATGGGGGTAGAATTTTACGTATAGCACAAATTATTGGTTAAAATCTGCAACTCATCAGCAGTAAATTTATTTTCATCGAACAATACATGATAATGAGTTGGTCTGCTTGTTCCCTGCAAAATGCAGACAGTACAATCCAAGCAGATAACTTGTCAAACGCCTTGAGAAAAATAAATAACAAAAGTTGAATGCGAGTCTTGAGAGCACTGCATTACCTGAATTCCAGCATGACTATTCAGGTAAAAATCAAACTCCCGGGGATGACATATGGTTGTGTCAACTACAGTCCCTACAAGAGAAAAAGTGCAGAACATTAATGAATTTAGGGGTTAACATTGAAACTGCAATATAGCCAAATACAGCCGAGATATATACCTGGCATTATATTTCCACTTCTATCTGTACTATCACGAGCTCTGTGATCCGCAGGGAACAACCGAGTATGGTGCCTCTTCTGAACCACCACAAAAGTAACAGGTGGTAAATAGTCGGCTTGTAACGAGCTACAGGCCTGAAACAAGATGTCAAACTCGTCATGAATAGGTATGGAATAAATCACCTGAGAGAACAGTATATATAGATTAAAAAGTTCATCAACGAGCCCTTATGCATTCCCATGATTTGGCAAAAAGAGTATGCTCAATAGTTTGATTGAATGTCTCTTTTGTAAATTGATGTGGTTGTTATAAAGCATGCTGTTTATCTTCTCTTCAAAAACAAGTCTCCCATATCCAACATACCCGTCTTATGGCATCCATCTCATAAAGTAGCACTTGATTAAATTGGCCCTCGCTCACACCATCTCTGTTGAGAACAAATTGAAACTGGAAAATAAGTTATATACATTATAAGAACCTAATATACAAGTGTCCCATTAAGTTCAATCAAACCCAACCTGTAGAATATAATCCTTTCTGGCTTTCGATTAGTTGAATTCCGGAAAGCACGAAACAAATCCCTAAAGAGAAAGATTCAACAAATATCAATAGGGTTTGCTCCACAAAAGTTGCATTAGCAACACCAATCAACGGTACCTGATAATTCCTGAATGTACAACTCCCTTCACCGGATCTTCACGTTCAATGAAAAGATCTTGAATAATTTCTTCCCGATGTTTCTGAGCAGAAACAACTCCTTTATACCTTGTTACGTAAGGCCAATCCATTGATGCCACTACCTACACCAACATTCAACAATTATTGACACCCAGTAATACATCAACAAAAAGGACCAAAAATGGGGGCTTACTGCAGCAATAGAAGGACTAGAGTCCTCCCCTGGTTGGGGATGTGTTACATCTGCACCAAAGATGATTGTTGGTGTATCGGAGACATGAGGTATTCTATTCGCAAATGCATCATTCAATATCGTGTTCGTACCACCAACCTATATAATCACAACAAAGACACGTTTACAATTTAAAAGAAACAAAAGGTATATATATAGCTTAAGCAAGGTTTTTAGTGAATAACTTCAACCTTCACATTTATCTTGAGGGATAGATTTTCAAGATATTGCTTGTTCATTTTCGTCACTTGATTAGGCTGACAACACTGAGATACTATTCCTAACTCAGTTTCACAGATGCGCTTAATTTTCCCTGTCAGAACAAAACGATTAAACATGATAAAGCCACATTAAGAGTATTCTGTCTGAAAATAGAAATCACTCACCATACGACCCCTTGACATCAGGTAAAATAATGATCAACAATTGAAGTCCTCCGGCCTCCATACAGCGCTTATGGAGGTTCTTAAGAGCATTCTCTATTTGACCACTTGGAGCTGTTGTTATAGGCACTACAGGAGTTCCTTTAAAACGCTGGCATAAAAATACACACATAAAGAATACTCAACAATCTTGCCATTAGATAATCATAGTAACAAACTGTACAAACTACCATACCATTCCCTTGCTGTTACACATTTCAACTAAATTCTGACAAAGTTGAAATGGAAGATCTCTGAATATTCTTCCAGATAAGTTGAGGCAAGTCCAATATTCAACCGTACCGCCAATAATCACTTTCTACAAAATATTACAAGTGGTTACATCCTGTTTTCTGATCCAGCAAATGATTATAATATAACTCGGTATACAATACTTAATTGGCATCAAATTTACTTATAATAATTCCCTGTGTATAATTGAACAATGTATAAAATTAGCCATATCTAAGGTAAGGTACATGATGTAACACCAAACAAGGAATTATTCACAGATTTACCTTATTAATCATATTCCACTGACCCATCCTTGGTTGAACCTGTGACTCGCCACCTGATCCATGGTATTTAAGCTGCAGTAATAAAATTAAATATTTTAAAACAAAAAGAATTGGCCAAAATGTGTCAAGTATAATCATATATAACCATATTTATACCATAGGGGGAGGCAAGACACGAGCATCAAGCAATATTGGTTCCTCCCTGACTCGAATTTGAAAGTCCCGAGCAAATTGGTCAGTACTGAAATTGCTCTGCTTGACAACCTGTCAAAACAGAGAAAACTTACTAAAGGAAAAGAACTAAGACATGCCAATTCATTACGAAGTAGGTACCTGTCTGATGGAGTTCTCCCTATCATGAGGACGCTGACAAGTTGCCTTTAAAAGAGCAGTTACTTGACCCTCATTCAGTTTCTTGGTATATCTCTGTCCAGCCACGATTGTACAAAGCTACAATATAAAACAAGTACACTAAACCAAGTTAAGTCTCAGCAAAAATATTCTATACATACTCTTTACATATACAGATAAAAGATGGAGTGAAGCCGAGATGAACCTCCATAGGCAAAAAAATTGGTTTGGTGTCGGAACCAGCTTGAAGAGCAGGAAGCTGTGTATACTGCAAAGAAATATTATATTTCTCTTGGAAATACTGAACAACTGAGGATTTTGTTCCATTGTCATCAAGAGTAAACCTAAACATACAAATAACGAAATCAAAGACTTCAGTAAGTTAAGTAATGAAACGGACTAAATGAACTAAATGAGAATGATTTACACATAAAACATTTTACCATTAAAACAGGCATAACTTATTAAGGAAAAGAAGGGCAACAACTAAATACATAACACAAAAAGGCTACTTTTTGACATTTTCTTCTCCATTTAATAATGTAAATGTAATTGAAAAACAACAACCACAGAAAAAGTTCCTTACATTAAGCCTCTGAGGGGTTCTTTTGTGACAGCAGAGACTTTGTAACGTCTGATATTCTGTCCATGATTAACCTGTACCTTGACTCCTCTCAGAGCTCTCTTAATCTGTAGATTAGAGAGCGAAAGACAAACACTATTTATAAGTTAATTATATAGATTTCAATATGCCCAGAGTGAAAATTAACCAAACCATCTCAACAAAAAATTGTTAACAGCAGCATATACAGAAAAATAAGCATTACTGTGCATTCATAAGCAAAATATAACTCAATAAAAACAAACAACCAAACAATCTTTCAGTACAATACCTTAACTCGATCCTGATCATGCAAAGGCCCTTGAGGATCGAGTCTAAAATGCTTCAAAATGAAATCAAGGACAGGAATAGCCTCATAAAATGCTCTCGCCGACACATCTGCGTCAAAAGAATGATCACTTATCAAATTTGATCAGTTGTCAAACGCTGTGTTATTCACGACAATCAGAATATACCCAGCATTACCAATATTAAGAGACAGGCCCATCTGAGTTGGGCGAAGACTCTGGTAATACCCTCGCCAAAATTCAGTCCCACTGCCCAAAGGTCCTTTAGGTCCCAATGCAGGAGAAAAAAAGGATCTCCCAACCACATCAAACCTTCATTTAAAACAAAAACAACTAAGTCAGAAAATTCAAATCAAAATTAAACCAATCAAAAAACAATAAACAAAAAAAAAAACTAACTTTTCAGAAGGTGTAGCCCGCAGAACAACATCAAGCGCCTGAATAGTTTCCTGTGGACAGTCCAACTGACTGCGACCAAGAAACTGAATAAGGTGATGAAGGTCAGTCTTCGTAGCAAATCGAATAGAGACCCTAAACTCCCGTTCACGCTTTTTTCTATGCCAATAGAAATAAACAAAACATAAGATTTTAAAATTATATTTATGTTTAAATTTATGTAAACAATAACAATTATTACCTTTATAATAATTTTAAAAAAAAACACACCTGGCAGATGTAGGAGTGGCAGAAGACCCTGGTTCATCCTCATCCCCCAGCTTGACCTTAAAATCCTTAGATTCGAATGGCAAAGGTCCAGATGTAAAAAGACTTTTTCTTCCATCATACGCCGGCAAGCGATTTGCTAAGATAGATTGGCGGTGGGCTTGGACCAACAAGCCGATAACATCTCTGGAAATCTTCTTTGAAGTGATCTCCGGAGTGATCGTTACCTAATCACACAATGAACTCACTCAAACACATATCTCACTTCACTCTCAACCGCATGAGCAACAGAAAATAGTAACATGCAACCAAAAAATTAAAACTGAAATAAAACAGAATAAATGCGATTCAATTAACTAACATCGTAGTGATAAATATCTATCTGCGGAACTTGCACTGGAAAATGATTCGCGCGCACTTGGATCTTCTTTCCCGCTCTTCCTATTCCTGGCCGGTCCGGGAATCGCACAGCCTTTGACGACGACGGTGCCGACGACGACGATGCCGACGAAGCCAATGTCAGTTGCTTCTCGAGCGTCGAACTAAGAGATTCTGCCGCCAGAGACTGCGCGGACGTAGCAACCGCTGCCGCTGATCCAGAAACTGGCGCCGGCGAGACTTGAACCGTCGGAGGGAGGGATGGACCAGGCGCCGCCGATGCAGGGACGGCTGCCACAGCACGGGGAGGAGCGGCAGTGGAAGGAGCCGGAGAAACAGCAGATGAAGTGTGCGCAGGAGAAGCAGAGTATGCTGTTTGAGCGGAATGTTCACCGCGGCCGCGACCGCGACCACGACCACGGCCCCGGCCTCCGGCAGCGGGAGAAGGAGCCGTGGAGTGCGGCGGACGGTTAGAATCGGATTGGTTTCCTCGACGAGACATTCTGCGAGTGAGAGGTTTCAGAGAAACGGTTGGAGTGTGGTCGTGATCGAGTTGAGAAAATAGAAAAGTGGCGTTTGAAGGCACTCTTTAAGTAGGAAACGTGCTTCTGCCTGAATTGCACTGCATTGCAGGGAAGGTAACCGTTTGGGAAGGAATGAAGAATGCAGGAAGAGAGAATAGCAACTGGTAATTTTCAAAACTCCCCTTTTCTTTTCTCAATAACTATCTTCAAAGAACCCCTTATGGTTTTTATAAAATCTGAAATTACAAATCAAAACGAAAAAATTTCTTTCCTCATTTCAATATTTTTATTTATTTTTTCACAGGAAACTGACTTGACTCGGTTGTATTTAAAGAAAAAACAAATATATTAATTAATTATGTGTTTAAAATAAACGGCAGAGTTTAATTTTTTTGCTAATATAACTATGCTTGGAATAGCATGCGAGTTTAGTAGGTTAGAGAAAATAGTAAAATAATAATCATTTCTAAGATTAAACTAAAGAAATAAATGATATAAAATTTAATATATACTGTTTTAATTAATGCTACAGTTTTGTATTTATTATCATTCAAGAGTCCAGTAAAAAAATATTAATACAGAGTTTTCTACATTAATCATTGCAGTAAAAATATTAAACAAGTGTTAATGTTTTTAATCATTCCTCCTCACTGAATACTAAAATTTTAATGAAAGTAGGATAATACCTTGACTCTCTTTCACGTATGTATAAGATTTATTTTTTAATAATCGTAACTTTGAACCAAAAAACATTCTCTATCCAAATTTAATTTATTATATTAGAAATATATACAGACAGATATGATATTTACATTTGTTGATATTAAAAAACTATATTAAAATAATGTGATGAAGCACTGAAAATAAATAAATACAAAAATGATTGTTTCCGGACAGATGTTTAAAATAATGGATTATGTGGTTCCAATCAGAGAGTAACACGGTTTTAAATTAATTAATTTCCAAACTTAAATTAAAATCTCTCAAAATAACATTGTTTACATTAATGTTTTATTTAAATTAGAAAATAAATTTGAGATATTTGAAAAGAAATTGTTAATAAAGTGAAATTGTTGGGAAAATTTATAAAAGATTGTGTAATATTATGGGTATGATTGAATTTTTTAAAATAATAAAAATATAAGTTTATAAATTTATTTTTATATTTTAAAATTGTTGAATAAATAAAATTATTTATTTATTTATGGATAATAAATATTTTTAATTAAAATATTATTTTCATACAAATTATTTGTCAAGAAAAACATTATTTTAATTGGTTAACGAGTTTATTATTATGAAATATAATTATTTATAGATTAAAGTATTATTAGTTGTAAAATATATATATTTATAAGATTCATGATTTTTGTATACAATATTTAAAATTACTAAAAATATTTCTTTTATGTTTCTATAAAATTATTTGTTAATTAAAAAACATTATTGTAATTAATTAACGAGTTTATTATTATTAAACAAAATTATTATAGATTGTAATATTATTAATTGTAAAAATTTGTATTTATGGAAACGTCAAATTTCCTCGCTTGGAACTGTATAAACAAAAACTGCCTAAAAGTATTCAAAATGAATTTTTATCATTTTATAAGTAACTTTTAAGTTGTGTTTAAACTTTAAATACTTCTTACAATATGGTTTTAGAAAATCTTACACTTTTAAAAAATAAAACATTAAAAAACTTAAATTGTATGTATATTAACTTTTAGAAATATAGAACTAAATTTTGAAAATTTGTGACGAAAGAAATATGATGATGATCTTCCCATACTTCATTCGATAGCCAAAAAAGACAAATTTTCGGATAAATTGTACTTTTGTAGATTTTTTCCTTTTCTTTTAAAAAGTTTTATATTAGTTATTATTATTATTATGAAATTTAACATTCTTAAATAAACTCACATCTGAAATAATAATAATTATTTGTTATTATATAAATATAATAATATTAAAAATAAATATAAAAGAATAAACTAAAACTCATATATCAATCATCTTAAAGAGAGTTAAATTTTTGCATACTTCAATATAAATAATAAAAAATATACAAAATTTTGAATGAATTGAACTTTCGTATATACTTTTCTTTTTTATAAAAAGTTTTATTTTAATTATTATAAAACTTGATATCTCAATTATGCTGATATTTTAAATAACAATAATTATTTATCGATAATTTTTTTTATTAAATATATATATATATAAAACAAGATTAAAATTCATATTAAAAAAACAATACATAGATAATTTATATTTATTGATAAAGTAATTTAAGAAAAAAAATTAGATAAAAATCTATTATACTAATAAAAGTATTTTTTATAATAAAACCTAAGTTAATAAATCTAAGTAGATACATTTTCTTTACAAAAATTTGAGAAAAAATATACTTTTATATTATATTTATGTAAATATACAATTGTTAAAATTACATATTTTGTGGGGTTTAAATAAACAATTAATAAACTATTTTAAATTATTCTAATTAGAAAATGATATCTATATATGCTCATATTTTTATAATATTAAAATAGTATAATATAATTTTAAAAATTAGAATGTTACTCAATTATTTTTAATTAAGGAAATACAACATTGTTTTGGAATAAAAGAAGAGATTATTCAAAATCAAATTATTTTACTGTAATAAAATATATTAAATGTATTCATAAAAAATTATATCCTTTACATAAAGAACTATTCAAGATATAAATAATATTACATATTATTTAAATTTATAACAACAAAGTAAAAATTAAACTCCACGCGCAGAAGTTTTTTGGTTAGACACGTTTCGCCAATACAGCGCGAGTAGCTTGTAACTTCCAAAGGAGGCGCGTGAAGAACGTGGAAAACCACTGAGTGATCATTCCTGCGTGCTGCAGAGGCGGCGTTTCAGAATACAGACCTGATTCTCCCACTTCCTGTCAAGGTCGACCGGTTTATAAATATTAATGGACCGTACAATTTTTTAATGTATTTTAATAATATATTATAATAATTATATATATATATATATATATATATTTCAATTTAATGTTTTTTCCATCATATTAGTATTTATTAAATCCATCTATCAAATTTTCATTTCATGTATATATATTATTTTTTTTGTCTTTTTTTCACAAATTGACGGTTATATATATATATATATTTTTTTTTTTTTAATATAACGGTTGGAATTCCAAAGAAATTTCATACGGTTCTAGGATATTCCGCGTTCCGTACAACTTCAATTTTCGGTCACTGACTTAAACTTTTCAGTAGTGAAGAGCCTTATAGGGAAATAATTTACTTTTTCTGTTTCATTAACTATATCCTTTTTCTCTCTATCTTTTCACTTTCCACCAAAGAGAAGACCAAGGGACAAAATGTTTCCTAATTTATTTTATTTCGAATTATTTTAAATAATACTCTAACCGTTTCTTCTATTTTTCAGTTCAAATTATTGTAGAAAAATTGCATAAAAAAAGGATTAAAATGAGAAAGCAAGAAGAATATAAAAGTTTACATTTTCAATCTTGGAATATTTTTTTCTCATTTTGTTACTTTGAGAGAGTGCTTTGTTAAGAAACGCATATTACTTTTTACAGCGTTAAGCTATGCTTTGAATTATTGTGGACTTTTATTCACGCGTTTATAGAATTAATAAATCTTACACTTCGACAAGTTTTATTTCCCTTTATTCTAATTTATAAGTAAAAACACATATTTTTCTTTAATATAATAAAGCTTAATCATTTTTATTCCATTAATAGAATAAGAAGAAAACAGAGTAGTGGTTGAAATGTCAAGCTGCTACTTTGTTTTTTTGTCCGTACAGTTGTCTACTTGGTGTGAAAGTTTTGGATAGTTTGTGTCTACTTGGTGTGAAAGTTTTGGATAGTTGGTTCTAGAAGGTTCTAAGAAGCAAAACATTAGCATTTACCAAGGTACCTGGAAGGTGATGAGAAAGCACTGTGAATGTCCCTTCGTGCTTTTCTTTTTCCAACTTCACACAGAATACTCAATAGTCAGCATCATCATTAATATTTTATATCATTTGCTAACCAGTAATTACATTACATGGAAATGGGTAAAAAATAATATACAGATTATATTATTATTGAAAATGTATGATTTTTATTTTTTCAAAAATAATTAAAGTTTAGTGTCAATTTTTTTAAATGTCTATTTTTGGAATATGCTTTTTTTACTTTTAATGTGGGTATGTGGATTATTGTCTGATTAGGGCAGTGTTACGTCAACAAAACAATGGAAGTATTTTAAATAGCGTAATGGTGACCTAGTTATAAATAGAGAGAGTATTATATAAAGCTATTTTAATTTCTAAAAAATTAAAGTGTGAATGTTAATTTTTAGTTCTCTTAAAATATTTTTTTGAAATTAAAAGACTTTATTTTCTGCTCGTTTATGATATACATTTTTTAGCAATTGATTAAAATTAAAAGATACAATAATATTACGAATAAATTTATGGACTTGTTATTTAATAAGTCATGTTCTTTGGAAGCGACTGTGGAGCTAAAAGGCTATTTAGTAGAAAACGTGTAGATGGAAGAAAAGAGGTAATTTTTGTCACTTTATTTATAAACGAATGGGTTGTTATTATTTTTATATTGGTATAAAAAAAGGAAACAGTAATAGAACTAGAATTGGAATTGGTTGACAGAGAGAATACGAAATTATCTCGCTTTTTTTTACTGTGCGTATCAAAGATTCTAACAAACAAACAAAATATCAAACAGTAATTAATTACATTAACCAATATTCAATTATATTATATAATCAATTAAAAGTTGTTATATATATATATAATAAATCTACATATATCCATTATAACCCGATATATTTAATATAATTTAAGACATATAAATTAGATTATAACTTGTGTTATTAATAATTATAAACTATTATTATTAAATCATATTTATATCTCATAATAATTATTTCTTAATAGTTCAAATCCAAAAAAACCTCTAAATTAGTGATTACTTTATTAGGAAGTTTATATTGTCACTTTTCATACTATTATATCTTCACATGTATTTTATATTCTTACTGATTTTAATGTTGAAAAGTCTTTTGGAGGTAGATATCTCTTCTGTCTTTGTGATCAATTAATGTGACAAAGTCCGGTTCACAAAGAAGTCATCTTTTTTCCATTTCGAAATTCTCCAAATTCATTTTTTGTAAAAACATTTGACACCCACCGTTGGATCTTGGTAAAACTTTTCCTCATGACCACCCAGCTCAAGACTATCCTTCAAAGGAATGAGAAAAGCATGCAAAAGACAATGGAGAAAGTCCTCAGACAAATGCAGGACAAGATGGAAAATGATATAACACAATCATTACAAGAATTGAGTTGAGATACAAGCTTTACAAGGTCAACTGGTGGCAAGAAACGAAACGACAATCATACTCAGATTAGTAGGAATCATACCAAGTATGTGGCAAAAATCCAACAGTTATTGCTTGAACCATCTATTCGGCAAGAATTTACCTCTCCTTACACATATACTCCAAGATCATCCTAAAGGGAGACTCGTTATGCTCCAACTCCAAAAGCATCATGAAGGAAAACTCGGGGACATGAGCAAATACCATTCAAGGCAGTACTCGGTCCTCCTCTAAAAAACGATGAAAGTCAATCTACAAGGTTTCCACCCCTTTACCTCCGAGGTCATGAGAGCTCAACTACCCCGAAAATGGAAATGATCGAACTTGGAAAAATACAATGGGACTTCAAAATCCCGAGGCTCACATCAAAGCATACATGACCCAGGAGAACCTGTTATCGGGGAGCATGGTCGTACATTGTAGACTCTTTCCCACCACGTTGATGGGAGTGGCCTTAAAATGATATTATTCCTTGCCTAGGAATTCCATTGACTCCTTTAACACACTATGTGCATGATTTTTTGCCACATTCGCTGATTGCAAACCAATAGTTGCGACATCGACGTCATTGCACAATGTGTTGCAAGGTGAAGAAGAAGAAGGCTTGCGACAGTACATGACATGATTTGCAAAAGAAACATTAAACATTCTTGAACTCCATCTAGTTGTAGCCATGCACGTCTTATTGATAGGACTTCGTTCAGGGAAGTTCTTAGACACCCTTTACACGGATTCTCCTGCCAACATGGATAAACTTCGTAGTCAAGTTGCCTGATACATAAACATTGAGGAGAATGTGGATGCAAGAAGAAAAATGATGAAAACCTCAGTAGTTTCCACTTCGGAACAATATCCCAAAAGAAAACAAACTAAGAGACTTGAAAATTATACCCCATTAAATACAAGTTGGGACGTGATCTTGTGTGGAGCGTGCAATCTCGGGTTGGTGCAACTTTCACCTCCGACAACCAGTCATCCATAAGCTCCCTCGACCAAGAAGTGCAATTATCATCAAAATATGGGTCACACTATGGAATAATGCTTCAAGGTATGAAATCTAATTGAAGAACTAATCCAATCAGGTGCTCTTGGCCACTTCGTACAACATGCATAGCCCGATTTTGGAGGACACTCCCCAAACATCTACGAGAGAAACACCTTTCTGATTGACACAAGGTGTAGACTCTATAATTCCCTTTAAACGTAGAAGAAGAAGTACTCTTTTTTCTTACCTCGATTTTTAATCCCTGAGGAGGGTTTTTTCCGGGTAAGATTTTAACGAGGCTTATTCTTTTGAAATAAAAGTTATTTTTTACACATAATCGTTTACAATGATACTTATTGTAAGCTATTATTTGAGTTCAAACGATCGTAAAACCTCATCAAACTTGAACCAAAAGGTCAAGTCACAATCTGAGTTCAAACAAACATTGGGAAACTTTATCAAACTTGAACCAAATGGTCAAGTCACAATCCGAGTGCAAACAAACATCGAGAAACTTTATCAAACTTGAACCAAACGGTCAAGTTACAGTTTGAGTTCAAACAAACATAAGAAACTTTATCATACCAGGTCAAAGTGTTGTAAAATATCATATGAGGTGATTATACTTGAGAGATAAAAGAGAAGATAAGAGAATCATACCATAATTTTTTACTTAGTAAGATATTTTTCAAATGACAAATTTTTTAATTATTGGAGATCATTGTAAAACATTTTCATTTCACCCTTTTTCATTTTCCTCTCTCTTTCTCTCTCTCCTTCATATGTTTCACCCTTCTCTCTCTCTCTAACTTTTCTCTACTCTCATTCCTCAAAATCTCATCTCTTTCAGAATCTAATCACACCTTATAATAGTTGAGGAGTTAAGGATCATTTTCAATCGATCAATGTTTTTAACCAAAGTAAACTCTTGTTTGCTTTGAAGATTCTTTATTCTCTTTCTTTCTTTATTTTTGAATTTGTTATTAATCTTTATGTTTGGATACTTTGCTATAGGTTTCTAGATTTTGAGTAGTTCTCTTTTGTTTGAGTTGGAAGTTACTTTGGAGTAAGAAATTATAGGTAATTTTTCTGTATGTTTTTTAATAGAACCCAAGGTCAAAGTGTAAGCATAAAGATATTTATTTTAAGTACGGGGTTTGCTTAGTCTATTTGTATAGTCTCATGTTTAGTGTGTATTTCATCTATTCTTATACATACCTTACCAAACTTTAAAAAAAGACTACACAATGTTGTATCGTTTGTCAAATGAAACATTTGCGTCTTATGTGATATGTTGTTTTCAAATAACTATTATCTTACAAATGAATTGCGATTGTGTTTTATACTTTAATTGTTTATAAGTGCTAAATAAAGCATTGGGGTGTTAAATTTTTGCCTTAACACAAGATTGAGATGAAAGGTTGGACTAGGGTTTGAGAGAGAAGAAAGTGATAAGAGAGAAGACACTGATGAGAGAGAGAAGAGGGAAAGCAGAATGAGAGATAAGTAAATAAGAGAGTAAAAAGTGTTGATGTTTTTTAAAATGAGAGTTTTGTGATATGTGTAAACTCTACAGCGTGCCATTTGTCTCTTTAACACGTTTTCTTTCACTATTTTATATAAAAATATTATATATATATATATAAATATAAATTTACATGTAAATAAGAAAAAAATAAAATTACAAAGCAAATAGTAATAATACATAAGAAATAAACATTACCATATACAAATAATTAAAAGGTTTAGGTATTTTATTTATTGAAATTTTTATTTAAGTATAAAATTCAATAATTTAGGATTTGTATTTGTCTATAATTTTAATATATTTAGGAGTTTTTTATTGCAATTTTTTTATTTAAGTATGACATTAAATAATTTATGATTTGTATTTAATTAGGATTTTGAATAATTAAAATCGAAGAGAGAGAAACAAAAAATGAAAGTAAATGAGAATTTGAAATGAGAGGGAAACATACTGATGGTTTTTAAAATGAGAATTTTGTGACACGTGTAAGCTTTATAGCGCACCACTTATCACTACCAAAATACATTTCAAATTTCTATTTTAGATTTTTTTTTCTTTTTTTATTTTATTTTAGAACTTACATGGGAGTGTCTTCCATTTGTATTATAACATTTGTATTATAGATTGATTAATATATATAGAGAAAGATATAAATAGATACAACTTTTTCATCGTAAACATTTAATATATATAAATAGATACAGTTTTTTTTATCGTAACATTTAATATTTAGAGTTTTGAATCTGTGTGAAAAATAACTTTAACTTATATGTAAATCATACTTTTATTATTATCTAATTTAACGTGAAATTAAAAATATGCTCTAAAACATCAAAAACTTAACAAAAACAAAAGAGTGAGAATAGCAAAGCCCTAGATCAAATTACAAGAATACAAAAAAGAAAAAAGAAAAAACACAAAAGGAATAAAAGTGATTCATAAGCCGAAACAAATCTTAATTTCACGCATGTGTTCAGCTTTTTGTGATTTGGTTCTCAAAACTACTGTTGAAGATGATCAGTAACCTGGTGTAAGTCAACCTGACCCAACATGCATAATAAGGAAATTAATTTGCATTGAAGAGACAAACATAAACAAAGCAAGATCAGAGTAAAAAGCAATAAGACAAAGAAAACAAAGAAAAGTTAAATTTAGAAACATTGGGAGTTGAGGGAAGAAAAGAAACATAGCAGAGGAGGAGTTTCAAAAGCTGCCATGCATATTTTTTTAAGCTTTGAATCGCCATGAAAGCTTCGTACTACTTTCAGACACAAACAAATACCATTTGTGTGTACATGCAATTGTTATCAAATGAAACTATGACATGTGATTTTATTCTTTTTGTTTTGTTTGTTTATTATTTCTCAATGTTATATGATTATATCACTCTCTTTACATTTTGTATACTTTACTATTTGTGATGTTATTTAATGTCTCTTATTGATGGTTGCTCTTATGTTTCATTGACTTCTGATAAGTATTGATTGTTGGTTTAGGTGTGAATGAGTATTTCTATATAAAAAAAAATTGATATTCACTTTAGTACGGAGAATTTAGTGATTAATGATATTAAATGTTAATTTAATTGTGTATCTTAATTGGTTTATATGATTAATTTATTTATAAAGTTGAGTTAAACTTAACAAAAATTGAGTTATTAACATGAATATCATTGTTAAATTTTTATATTAATTAATCTAATAAATTATATTTAGTTATATGTGTTAATCTAATAATTATGTGAAAGGTGTTATTTAGAGATTAGAATGTATTCAATTATGTGAGAACTCAAACATACTTGTTAATGGTGTGTCCTTGCCTTCATTGTTTAACTTTTTTCTTTAATTATCATTTAACACCTTTTTTTTTCTTTGTCTATGTGGCATTTCATTTCCCTTTCCCTTATTTGTATCCTAGACATGCTTGTTTTTTTAAAAGATATCAACAAAAAAATATAAAATATGAAAAATATTATTCATAAATATTATCCAAATTTTTAGTTTACCATCACTGTATTTTTTAATAAGTTTATTATTCATTCGTTTATTAACTTGTGATTCTGTTACGGATTATGGAATAAAAGAGTTGTGTAGTGTTGTGTGATCGGAACTCAACCCGAGATCCCACAAACTTTAATGTTTATGATTTTTTATTTATTTATTCATTAGTAAAATTATATTTCTGTCTTTCCACCTTTTAATACGAGTTAATTAGTTTTGAGATATATGTATTGTGATTTTTATTAATTTTAAAAAATAAGTTAAGTACAATTGTTTATGTTTTACTTTCTAATTAAAATTACACTTTCTGGCTAATTAACACTAATATTTAATGTTATTTTTTATTGCGATGTTACTAAGATGAACTTAAATTTTAATCATAAAATAACACTAAAACCACTTAAAGAATTATACATTATTTTTCTTTTAAGATTTGTATTAGAAGTTATGTAAGGATAAATCTTTGGTTTAACGTTCTTAAAAACGCTATGAACTTTTATTTCAATATCTGTAAAATCTTTACTTGTGTTTGTATCATTTGGATTATATCAAATAATATGTTTGATATGATCTTAACGGAATATAAATTTGACTATGTTAAAAAATTATGTAAATTAATTTTATAACGTGACTTATAACTTAAATATTATTTAATAAAATAAAAGATTCGAGAAGTTTTATTTATATTTAATATATATATATATATTATATTATGGTATCTAATGAAAATTTAATTTCCGATGGAAATTGGGAAAGAATAGAAACGGATTTTTGTCTCTGTTAAGGAAGTTGTTCACGGTTAATCATCAAGAAATAACATCAAAAGAAAGGAATGACAATAGATAGATTGAGAAAAGGAGATTAAAGAAACTGCTCATATAGGGACTCTCATGAATCAAAGTAAGTGTCTATCTCTATTATAACTGAATATGATGTGTGAGAATAATAATTGAAAAGACAAATTAAGATCCAATACACCTAAGAGAAATTGGAGTCCAATAAAAAAACCATTAAAGACGGAGCAGACGTAGCATGCGAATGCAAAGATACAAGAATAGAAACTGTAATTAAAACATACTTAACATTAATACTTTGAGTAATAAACTAACATACAATATAAATTCAGATAACAAGCATTTTATGCATACTAATGTTCTCCTTTGGGTGATGCATTAATACACAAAACATAATGTCGTTAGTAATATTAACATTATTCAGTAATACATATGCATTAATTATGAGTATTTGTTATCTTGGGATATATAAATAAAACTAATAATGCATACTTATTACTAACAATCATATCCATTAATTATGAGAACAACTAATCAACCTTTTGGACAAAAAGTTTACAAGAAATATGGAAAGGTTAAAGGACCATTAAAGACAAAATGTGTCCTCTACTAAACTTCAGAAGAAAAATGACAAATGTTATTTCTGTGTGAAATCTAGACATTTCCAAAACGATTGTCAGAAATGTAAGGCTTGGTTCGAAAAGAAAGGTAAGCATAATGCTTATTATGTATGTTTTGAATCAACTTAACTGAAGTTCCATATAATTCTTGGTGGATTGATTTTGGATGCACAACTCATGTTTCTAATATGATGCAGAGATTCCTTTCAACCCGAACCATAAAACCAAATGAAAAGTTTGTCTTTATGGGGAATAGAGTGAAGGTTCCAGTGGAAGTTGTCGAGACTTATCTTTTAATCATTGACACTAGATTTTATTTAGAGTTGATGAATACTTTTGTATGTACCTAGTATCTCTAGGAATTTAGTTTCTTTGTCTAAACTTGATGTTGTTGATACTCTTTTAAATTTGGGAATGGTTGTTTTAGTTTGTCTAAGCGTACTTGTTTGATTGGATCTGATACTCTTTATGATGGTTTATATAAATTGAATCTTGATAATTTTTATGCTGAAACTCTTATGACCTCACATCATAATGTTGACACTAAAAGTAATTCAGTGAATGAATGTTCTGCTTTCTTGTGCCATAAATATTTGGGACATATTTCCAAAGAAAGGATGGAAAGATTAGTAAAGAATGAATTACTTCTAAATTTAGGTTTTACTGACCTGAATGTATGTGTGGATTGTATTAAAGGCAAATAAACAAAACAAACAAAGAAGGGAGCCACAAGAAGCACTCAACTTCTTGAAATTATACACACTGATATATGTGGACATTCTAATGTAAATTCTTTCAATAAAGAAATGTATTTTATCACCTTTATTGATGATTTTTCACGTTATGGTTATATCTATTTACTGCATGAAAAATCTTAAGCAGTGAATGCCTTGGAAGTTTATATAAATGAAATAGAAAGACAACTAGACAAAAAGGTGAAAATTGTCTGGTCAGATAGAGGAGGTGAATATTACAGAAAGTATGATGAAAGTGGATAACACCCTGGTTCATTTGTTAAATTCCTTGAGAAACATGGTATTTGTGCTCAATACACAATGTCAGGTACACCACAACAAAATGGTGTGTCAGAAAGGCGTAATTGAACCTTAATGGATATGGTTAGGAGTATGTGAAGTAATTCATCTTTACCTGTATCATTATAGATGTATGCTTTAAAAACTGTCATGTATCTGTTGAACAAGGTTCCTAGTAAGACGGTTCAAAAGACAACTTTTGAATTGTGGACAGATAGGAAACCCAGTTTGAGATCCCTGCATGTTTGGGGATGTTAGGCAGAAATTAGAATATACAATCCGCGAGAAAAGAAATTGGATGTAAGAAAAATCAGTGGATATTTCATTGGTTACCTACAATACAAGAATTTTTGAAACTGGAAGTGCATTGTTCATTAAAAATGATGAAACTAGTGGGAGTGAAGCTTCACGAAATTTGGAGATTAAGGAAGTTAAAGTATAAGTTCATTTAACTAGTACCTCTACTTCAAATATTATTGTTATTTGAACCACTCAACGATGAAGAAGAAAACAAATTAATGATCATGAGGTTAACAATGAACTTGTAGTAGAACAACCACAAGAAATAGTATTAAGAAGATCTCAAAGAGAAATAAAGTCTATTATTTCAAATGATTATGTGGTTTATTATACAAGATTCAAAAAATGGCTTAGACATTGATAATGACCTAGTTTCATTTTCAGAAGCCATCAATGGTGATAATTCTGACAAGTGGTTAGATGCTATGAAAAATGAGCTTAAATCAATGGCATACAATGATGTATGGGACCTTATGAAATTGCCAAAAGGATGTAAGAGAGTTGGATGTAAATGGGTCTTTAAGACTAAACGTAACTCTCATGGCAAAATTGAACGTTATAAGGCTTGACTTGTTGCCAAAGGTTTTACTCAAAAGGATGACATTGATTATAAGGAAACATCTTCACCATTTTCTAAGAAAGATTCCTTTAGAATTATCATGACATTAGTAGCTCATTATGATCTTGAGTTGCATTAGATGGATGTTAAAACTGCCTTTTTGAATGAGAATTTAGAAGAGGATGTTTATATGAACCAACCAGTGGGGTTCATTGAAGAAGGAAAGGAACACACGATGTGTAAACTTAAGAAATCAGTATACGGGCTTAAATAGGTTTCCAGACAATGGTATCTTAAGTTCAATGATACTATTGTGTCCTTTTGATTTAAGGAAAACATTGTCGATCGGTGTATATATCTAGAGGTCGGTGGGAGCAATTTTGTATTTTTTATTCTATATGTTGATGATATCTTGCTTAAAACTAATGATCTTGGTCTATTAAGCGAGACTAAGAAGTTTCTCTCTAATAATTTTTGAAATGAAAGATATGGGTGAGACATACTATGTGATAGGAATAGAAATATTCTGTGATAGATCGCAAGGACTGTTTGACTTGTCTCAGAAAGCATATATTAATAAAGTTTTAGATAAATTTAGAATGGATAAATGTTCAACATCTCCTGTTCCAATACAGAAAGGAGACAAATTTAGTTTTATGCAATGTTCAAAGAATGATTTAGAACAGAAACAGATGGGGAATATCTCTTATGCATCTGTTGTTGAGAGTTTGATGTATGCTCGAACATGTACAAGACTAGATATTAGCTTTGCATTTGGTATGCTTGGTAGATACCAGAGTGATCGAGGATTGGATCATTAGAAAGCTGCAAAGAAAATTTTAAGATACTTACAAGGGACAAAGAATCACATTCTTAGTATAGAAAATCTGATAATCTTAAGGTGATTGGATGTACAGATTCAAATTTTGCTCGTTGTATGGATACAAGAAATTCCACATTTGGTTATGTATATCTTTTAGCCAGAGGAGCGATTTCATGGAAAAGTGCAAAACAGTCAGTCATTGTTGCATCCACCATGGAGGCTGAATTGGTGGCATGCTTTACGACCACAGTTCATGCTAATTGGTTGCGAAATTTTATTTCCGAACTTGGAATTGTTTAGAGTATTGTCATGCTGCTGAGAATTTATTATGATAATTTCATAGTTGTCTTCTTTTATAAAAACAAGTATTCGAAAGGTGCTAAACATATGGAATTGAAATACTTTATCTTTAAAGAGGAAGTTCATAAACATAGAATGTTAATAGAACATATTAACACTGATCTTATGATTGTCGACCCTTTAACAAAAGGGTTACCATCCAAAACATTTATTGGTCATGTTGAGAATATGAGCTTTATGTCTACTAGTGAACGGTGAATGTTGTTATTAATGGTTATTTGACTATCTGAGCTCATTGATATATACAAATTTCTGAAATCTATTTTTTCTACTTTATGTATATACATGCAAATTATGATGCGGAAAACAAATTATGTTATTGTTGATGAAAATGACATTATGTCTGAACTCATTATGGACTTCTCATTATAAAGTCGTATTAAGGAGAAATGATGATATAGTAGTATATGGAAGGAAATGTGTTGATTATATGACATGTAACTGTCATTACTCTTATTCTCTTATTATTGTTGTATTCTTGATTTTGATTGATGATAGAACCAATCTACGTAAGACCTTTCAATGCGCATTATGATTTATGTAATTATTAAATCATGAAAGTATTATAACTCATTTGAGTCAAGTGGGAGAATGTTAGAAAATTATGTAAATTAATTTTTAATGTGAATGTGATTTAATAAAATAAAAGACTCATTGGTTAATGTGAGAAGTTATATATATATATTATGATACCTAATGAAAATCTAATATGATGGAGATTAGGAAATAATAGAATCAGGTTTTGTCGTCTTGTCTTTGAAAAGGAAGTGGTTCACGGTTAACCATCAAGAACGGACGTGAAAAGAAAGGAATTGCAAGAGATAGATTAAGGAAAAAAGATTAAAGAAAGTGCTCACATAGGGACTCTCATGGATCAAGGTAAGTTTTTATCTCTATAATAATTGAAGATGATGTGTGAGAATCATAATTGAAAGATCCTTATAATGTGCATTATTGTATGCATTATGTATGTGTTATTTTACAAGCTAATCGAGAGAATGATTGTTACTTTTTAGCAAGATATCAAAGATTATTTATTTTTTAGTTGCATGGAGATAGGAAAAAAACTAATGAAATATTGACTAATAAAAATTTGTTATTCAGATGTTTTTTATTCCTTATAAACTCATAAATTGATACATGAAGATAAAAGATATAATTGTTATTATTTAAATTTGATGTAATATTATTGTGAAGATTAAAAATATGATTGTTATTATTTGATCTATGATATTATTTTGAAGATAAAGTAATATGATTGTTATTATTTAAATTTGTTGTGATATTAGTTTGAAGATAAAAAATATGATTGTTATTATTTAAATTTGTTGTGATATTATTTTAATAAAAAACTCTATAAACATAGGATGACCACCAAAAACAAAAACCAAAAAGCAAAGTAAAGTAAGGGAAGTATGATAGACTAATATTTTATATTCTCATTGACTTTAATCGTCTGACTATTGTCAATAAGTAAAACATCTCATTGTAATATTTGGACATTAAAAAATTACGATTACGAAAGAATCACTTCGGCTACCACCTCCAAACTTCTGATTTCTAGTTTGACGAAAATTATAGTTAATTAGTATATTCAAACATTAAGACAACAATTACAAAGATAATGAGTTTGAAACTAAATAAGGGAATCATTAAAAAAAAATAGAGTTTGAACTATTAGAGCTCTACACGTGGCATAAAAAAAATTTATATGACCAAAGACATGAATATAATATATATATATATATATATATATATATATATATATATATATATTTTGATAATAAAATTAATTTTATTCACCATGCTTCCTTGTAGGGTACATAAGGCATTTTTTTTCATCTCATTCTTTCCGAAATATAAAAATTAGGGTGAGGTTATTTTCGAAATTTTAATGGATGTATTTATTTATTTGCGAGAAACCTTTTTCACCATTTATATTTGATGACAACGGCTGACTATTTCATATTACTTGAAAAATTAATGTCGTTGTATAATCATGGATATCTCAAATATTTAAAAGTCGAATAACATTCTTTTTTAAAGTCTCTTTTATTGAAATATTAATTAGTTTGAATTTCTACTAAATTAGAATATAACTTATCTAGTTATATGTTATAGAGTCTCAATTATTAATAGAGAGTATTAGATAAAAATCATTAGAATATCTATTCTTGAAACTAGAATTATGAATAAATTGACTCGATTGTGACTACTAATCATGCCAAACTACTTTTCGTTAGAATAGTTATTCTTGACAGTAACTATTTATTTCTACCATATATTTATGTTATCTTTCCTTTTCATTCTCATTTTTCAAATTTTAATCAAATAAAATGATATTTTTCTTAAATTACTAAATAATAACCAAACAGGCCAATGAAAATAATATTTTTGGACATAATATGCTTTATAATACAAAATTTTGCCTTAATTTTATATCTACAATAACATTTCAGGTCTATTTAAAAGTGACGGTGCAGTTTCATATTTCTAAGAGCGTCTCTAAAAGAGTTTCTCATAAGAATTTTTTTATCTAAAAAACATTATTTTAATGTACTAACATGAATTTTTAAAATAATAATTTTATTTAAATTTTGAGGAATTTGTGTTTGTAGAATTTATATTTATTCCATTCAAAATTTCAATTTATATAAATACATACTCAATTTGAATCTTATAAAAACTATGTTATAAGATAAGGTTTGAATTCACATATCCAAGTGTATTTCTTATTTTATGGAGCATTTCTGTTAATAATTTGTTACAATTCTAATATTCACGTAATTCAGTGTCACACCCGAGATCCAATATATGAATGTCTGAATAGAAAGAAATTTCGTGTGTACAAAAAAAGTACTTAGGTATGTATGTAACAAATTCAGGCTGACCTTTGGAGGTTATATAACTTACACAAAATCTTGAGTTGACATAACTCACCATGATGAAAATTAGCCAAAATTCACATGATTCCACAAAAAGTTTCACTCTCGAACCAATTATGTGTGAAATGAATTAAATCTATGGTTGGTGATAATGATTATTTGGCATAACCAAAACAATAGTAGAGTATTAAACTAATTTTTAGTTTAAAAAAACTTTTGATCTCATGATTCATATTAAAATAGTTTAAATGTCTCAGTGGTATTATCGGGATTCATCTATTAAATAGATCTAAATATCTTATGTTACTCTTATGGATCGACCAATGACCTACTACGAATATTATTAATATTAAATTTAAGAAAATTGGACATGTGTTATAACACTACATAATCCCTCACCTCGAACATTGAACCTATAAGCTAAAAGAAGCGGTAAAGCGATCACACACTCCTTTAGCTCTGTTATCGTCCCACCAAGAACATTACTAAAATCGAGCCTAAGGAGATCAAACATTGACCATAACACTAGAACATGTTTTCATAATCTAATTATATGCAAGCGATTAAACACTCAAGAATATATAAACTTTGAGTAAATAAATCCCACGAATATAGACTTTCAAATGTACGAACTTAATATATTCTAACAGTCAATACCAAGTTTATAAGTTTTACGAAAATATCAAGCAACTAATACAAAACCTATAAATTTGGCGACAACATTAAGTGTGAAAACTTGATGTAAACTAATGACCAATACCAAGTGTATAAACTTGGCGACAACATCACGTGACCAATATCAAGGATATAATATAGATAACAATATCAATCAACCAATACTAAGTGCATAAGCTTGACAACGATATCAATACCAAGTGTATATACTTGGCAAATATATATATATATATATATATATATATATATATATATATATATATATATATATAACAAACTCTTCAAGTGTACGAACTTGATGAATTTCGACAGTCAATACCAAACATATAAGCTTGGCGACGACGATATCATGGGACCAATGCCAAACATATAAATTTGGAATATATAACAAGACTATTAACCTTGTGGCGATGGGTATAAACCTCACGGTAAACATTAAAATATTCTAGTCAAGAAAAATGAAAACTCCAAATTATATATTTAGTTTTATTTTTTCCTTTGTCACTTTTTCTTCTAATCACATGTTTGTCCATTGATCCTTCTTTATCATACTATTATGTATTTATTATATTTATTACTAATTTCACCTCTTTAATATCAAAATAATTTAAATATCTTAAATATATTATGAGAATTCACCTATTAAATGGATTTAACATCCTACACTTATATGTTGGTTAACAATCTACCATAAATATTATTAAGATGGGTTTTAAGGAAATCGAACTTAAGCCATAAAACTAGAAAGTTCTAACTATAAGTTCTCAAATCGTGCATAAATATTTTGTTGATTTCTTGTTCTCTTCATGTTTGGATGCTAAAAATCGAAGAATTTTTACACTCGTTATGTATTCCTCTGAAGCTATAGTGCATTCGAAATGTTGACATTTTTCTGTATGAAATTAAGTCTGAACTTCACTGATGGTGCATATCTGGTTTGAGGACCACGTGACTAACTTTAAGCAGCACAATTATATTGTATGCATTCAAACTATAACTTTCCTTTTATCCAATTCTATAATATAAGGACTAATACCTGGATTGTATGATTTGCATGATAGATCAAATGTATAATAATTCGTTGTTGTATAGTAAAATTATCCTCCACTAGCAACAGCTGTGAAAGTTCCTTTTGCCTTTTTGTTATATATTTATGTAAAAGTTCAAATCTTGAATTTGTTTGATAACACTAATAAATTAGTTATTACCTTACCAAGACTAGTTTATAAGCTTGACCAATATAAAAATGTTTGATAAATATTTAAAATTAGTTTATTTTAGGAGTTTTTAAGTTATATAAACTACAACTTTCTACTTCAATTAACTTCATGTAACTTATTTAATTTTTTTCACTAATATCTCTTATGTTTTAATATATATTTTTAGTTTTAATATTTTTGATCTACTATTACTCATTTTAATTTTATAGATACAATTAATTAATCATTTTTATTGTTTTTTAATTTTGTATATAGTTCAAATTACATAATGCTACAAGAAAAATTACATAGTGAAAATTGTCAAAAAATAAATTGTGTAACATTAAAATGCGAAATAAAAATTTAATTTAATTAATACTCATTATATCAACATATTTAAATAAAATGACTTGTTCAAATAAAAATAATTACAGAACTTTTTAAAAATAAATAGATGTACTAAAAAGTTTAATAATAATTTAAAAAAAAACATTTATATAATTATATCTTTTATGAATTTTATATTTACCAGCTAGTTTAGTTTATAATATCTGATAAAACAAACTATCCAAACACTTTTAATAAAATAAGTTACTTAATCGATTTAGATCTTATAAGTTGGGAATATAGTTATGGGAATGAGAGCCTTATCATATTTATGCCTTGTCAGTTATCTTGTGAGTGCTCTACGTCTCTTATATTTCTTCGTATAACAATTGAACTTTGTCATGTGGAAAGTTTGGGCCACATCTCAGCTGCTACTTTAATTGGTTAAGTTTGGCGTATTATGAAATTGGTTCTCGTACGTTAAGTTTGGCGTGTTATGAAATTGGTTCACGTTCGTTAAGTTTGGCGTTTTATGAATTTGGTTTTTGCAAAAAATTATTGAATTAAGTCATTATTAATATTTTTGTGATAAATAGATTTTTAGAGTTAAAATATTGTATACTACTTTTGTATTTAGTCTAAAATGTAGTTAAAAAATTATTGAATTAATTTTATTTTTTTTATAAATAGATTTTTAGAATTAAAATATTTTGTATTAACTCCTTATTAATGTGAATATTATAATACACGTTAAAAATTTGTTTCATTCTCATATTTTTATGTTTTTAGTGAAATATAAAATTTAAAGTAGAAAAAAAATCATTTTCACGTTATAATATATAAATATAATATAGACGAAAAATATACTTAAGCTTTATTTAAAATAGAACCAATGACTGAACCAATTCCTTTATTTTCCAATTAATCCAACCATTCTGATTCAGCCTTCGCTAAAGTAAAATAAAAAAATTAATAAAAAAATTTCAACTATAAAATATAATCCACCACAATATTTTCAATTTCACAGTAGTCGTACTTTTGTTCTTGTTAATAAACAATTTTTTGGTATTTATACATTACCTATTCCTTTTAGCATTTTTCACCCTGCATTTAACAACTTTTTATTAATTTAATTTTAATTTTTTTGACAAAATAGGTACATACTAGAAGAGAAGTAAAACTCATCTCTCAACCATCTCCTGATTCTTTCATCATATATGGGAAAGGTACCTGGAACTTGATGTAGAAGGGATAACATGATCTTAAATGAGAATATGCTTCAAGCCATCAAGCCATCAAGACAATGCGAAAAATGGGGGGAGTGAAACCCATGATTAATTATATTCATAAAAAAATTGACAACAAATGAAACCACACATGCTCTTCGTGTATGGAACTACGAACTAAAAGATTAACCATGCAAACACAAACTGTGGACACATACAAAAACACACTCAACTAGCAGCAGTAGTACACAATATACAGCGCATTCGAGGGCCACGCGACGTGGTTTCTTCATCTTCAGAGTCTTCGTTAGCATCGTCCTCATAACCATTGTAATCATCATACATTTCTTTCTCTAGGGACGTGGTTTGTTTCTTTTTACTACTAGTGTAAGAGGAATCCATGAGACAATTTGTATGATAACCATGACAGCAAAAGAAAACAATGACCGATACATTCTGTATAGAAAATGGATCAAAACATATACAACATCTTCCACCTCCCCTAGTCTTTGACTTCATCTCCATAGTTCTTAGACTCGGGGATTTCTCAAATACCTGAGAAGCACGAGCGTCACTCATTTTAACCCGTGGCTCATCTTCTTCATTACCTAAAGAAACTCCATGCCTTGCCTCTTTGTAATACTTGATTAAAAGATTGACACAGTCCGCCTATTTCAATAACAGCAAGTCAGAGGGATATTCCGCGGTACCAAATTATTCAGATTCAAGAATTTGGCCTCCTAAGGTCGAGCCAGAGGGAATAGGGAAGAAAAAACACCTTAAGAATATCATTGCACCCATGCCTGAGTGATGTTTCAGTCCTGTAGTCAGTGATAATCTTAACCAGTCGATCCCGGAGCCTACAGAAAGTAGATAGAGATATTAGAGTCAGTGAACATCATGCTTACTGACACATATCTCTAGAACTATAGGCAAGCACAAATCCTAATAGTATTTTCGAATACAATCTATGATCTGATAACAAAGTTTACATTAATTACTTACCGAGGTATTTCCAACCCGTTAGGAACCTTATTTACAATGTAAAGGGGATCGAGATTTCCAACTGTGTGCTCCAATAATATGCCCACCTATTAATTACAATAATCAAGCTTAAAACAGACCGAGAAAGAGTAGAAGTACAAAATAATAGCATAATGGGTCAGTTATTTCTCTCTTTACTTTTTTTCAATTTCGAATCAAAGTTCTAAAAATTAAATAAAATCAAATTTAGAGAACAATGTTTACACTTTTTTGGTAAAAAAAAATGTCCACATTTTTTCCCCTCACATTATATTTGTTGTCGTCATTTTTAAAGCAATATAGAGCCCTAATCACACAAAAAAGTTAATCTTTACATGGATAATCAGTAGTAACTAATCCTACTAAATATGCACTAGCTTAAAGCTAACACATTATATATGTGTGGTCAACCAACATATTCTAATACGACACAATGAACATTCAAGCCTGCCAAAAAGTTAAGTTATCATAGTACCATTTCAGGTTTGTGAAGGCATTGCTTGATCAATTCTTCCCAAAGTTCATCATCATGCTGCATGGTGACAAACTCTACAGCCTGCAAAAAATTATGACCACTTCAAACATAATCACCACAGATCTGATTCACGATTTAGATGTTGGTTGAAACCAAACCCATTCAATTGAAAAAAAAAATTAATTACCTCCTCTATATCCCCCAAATTGTTTATAATAACAGCTAGGGCTTGTTTTGAGTTTCCCATCCTTCCTAAGATGAAGACTTGCTCCCTCAATAGGTCCCTTTTAATGCAAATTTCATAAGCCTGAAAAACAACTCTCAGAAATTTGATTCACAATCATACAGTACAAATAACTGTCAAAGTTTTCCATCGGTTCATCACCTTCTCAAGGGTGTAATGTTGACTGCTACGAAGAAAAGGTAGTAGCATCTTTGGATCATACTCTGCGTAGAGTTCTACCTATGCACATTATACCAAAAAAATTATAGTAAATGACTGAAAAGAATAATTTAATCACGTTTACAAACCATTATTATTCATGTTTAGCTTCAGAAGACAGTTATTGAATCAACCAGGCAAAAACAATGGGAGGAGAGTAGAGCAGTAGGGACTCAGCAAGCAACCAGCATTAATACTAACAACATAACCCTGGTGTTAAAAGGCAAAATGCTCCGTGTTGGTATGCGAAGGTATACTGAAGGGTCATTGTATGCAGTCTTACCGTTGCATGTGCAAAGAGACTGTTTATGGGTTTGAACTTGTGACCATGTGGTCAACAAGATGCAACTTTACGCTGCACCAGAGCTTGTCCTCAGCAATCAGCGCTAATATTATGCTATAAAAATTGAGACTGAAATGGTGCAGCCGGAATACCACAGAAATGTATCACAAAAATAGGGGCAATTGCCTTAGACTATTTAAAGATCAATTAAAAATTAGTAAACCTAGATTGAATCAGAAAAGCACAATGACCTGATGATTCTAGTTCCAGGGCACACACACTGTTGCACAACAATTAGAGATGCTATATATCCTTGTGTGAAGAGTGGGACAGTTCCATGTTAGAGAAGCAGAACAGTGTGCCTTAACAAACTAAAAACCCAAAGCTAAGGATTCGACCACACAAGACCAAACTCAAGGTCATAGAAAATCCCCTCACATCCATGGTTGCATGCTTGTGAATAAAATGTACAGGTCCTGGATTTCTGCTAGCTCAAAGTCTATTACTTATGGCATTTCATACTTTTCAATGTCTTTCAAACTTTATGTCTTGATAAAAATTATTGTTTTAACACTTAACATTACAATACACATAAAACCATTCATGCGTTTACACCTAATTCATGATATCAAATAGTTTTTGACACATCAATTATATCAGAGACTCCATAACCCACCAAGTAGATTGGTTACATGGATAAACCACCTATGTGTTTTAGGATAAACCTAGCATTACACAATCACATAATCTCTATCCAGGGCACACAGATTAGTACAAATTGTGTTTGTTGTCAATTTCCTTAGATAAACCTTACTTTTATTTGAGCTTGGGACCAGTTACGAAATAATTTTCAACACGCACGTCATAGGAAAATTATCCAAATATAATGTTAAATTTCAATTCATACAGCACAAAGATTCTTCTAACAAAGAAGACTACTAATGCACAAGGCTCCTGACAAGTCGAGTCTGAGGAGGGCCCACATAAAGAGTCTTACCATGCAAGCAAAGAGAGTGCTTTCAAGATTTGAAAACATGATCTCCAAACTTTCAGAGTTATCTCATTGACAAGACAGACACTAGATAAACTTTGGAACAAATACACATGTAAAAATGAGGACGGATAACATTTGTCCCTACAAACACTTATTCGGTGATAATTCACTCAACTTCCTCATTGGTTTAAAATCTTTCATTGGTTAGAACCCTCTGTAGGTAGCCCTTTTTGGGAATACCAATTGATATGCACCCAAACACTTAGGGAAGTCACCCTTAAAAGCTAGTTGTTGTTAAGGGGAAAGAACCAAACACTTAAATACTCCACCAAACATTTCATGTTATTTGATGCGGGACTTAGACACCCAATATTACCTAAGTCCCTATCATTGGATTTAACGTTTCCTTGTTCCTGTACATTTGTCTTGGACCATAATCAATTAGAACCAGAGTTGTCACTTAATGAAGTTTGCTACTTTATTTTCTATAAGAGAAACAAAGGTAGTAATGGCCGAGTGGAACTCAAAATGGCAGACACATGGCTTTCATCAATTGTAATTGTAAATATTAAAGAGAGATTAACTTACTGCTTAGATTTCAAAGCAAAGGAAGCTTGTAAAAAGCTAAATGAAAGAAACAAAACTACCTGCATGTCATGGAAATCTTTCCCAGCATGATGATTTACTTCAAATAATGAATGGAGATACAAATGTAAAAAATATCTACGATCACACTTATTATCAGCATTTAGAAGTTGCTTCACAGCTTCAGGTGGACTTATTAAGTCCCTATTTTGGATCAACAAAGGAACTGCACGCTTGCAATCTAGCATCATTAGTTGAACAACCTGCACAGATAAACATTAAACAAATAGGAGTCCAATGATCATTATATAAAGAAATGAAAACCAATACAGACAGAATTGAACATATATACTGCTTAAAATAGAAAATTCAACAACTCTATAAACAATTGTCAGAATATTGAACTCTTACTCAACCAATTTGGCTTTGTTCATTAATCCTTCTTTGTATGCATTCAATATATCAAGAGATATCAGATATGGCAAACATGGATACCCAGACCTTATTATACTACAATGAAGCTTGTAAAGAAAACAATTCAGGTGATTAAAATAGAATGCCAGCAGATATATGAAACATGAATTTGTCAGGTAAGGTAATACTACAGACCTATGGAGAAAACGGAATTCCAAGATTACCATAACTTCTACAAAGCATAATTATACCTTTCCACGAATTGCATCATGTAGGTTATGTTTATCAATAAAATCAAATACTTCTGGCTTCATAAGCTGAAAAAGTCAACCAAAAAAAAAGAAATGTCCATTAGCAGTAATAACAAGTAGACGACATGCTGTAGTATAAAGCATGCGTTAGCATTTAACGGATGTATTGCTGCCTAAACAAAAGAAAAATTACTTTGAACACTTACATCAGCATACAAAGAGAAGGCCTTCTCATATTGCCCATTGATTACATACAACTCTGCCAATGCCTAGCACAAAATAAGAAAATGTTAACATAAATAGATGGTTAACAGATTAAAAAATGCAAGTACAATTAATCAGACTAACCTCCTTAAGTGAATCAGTCATGGACGAAGTATTTAGCTGAGGTTCTATGGCTGAAATTACAGGTAATGCAGAATAAATTACAGAAGGCCAGGATTTTACAGTGGACAAGAGATCCTTATGAAAAGAAGAATTTGTAGCCAATGCAACAAGAGCAACCTGTAGAACCAAAAAGCAGCATAAAAGATTATTTATATCAAGTGAGTTCTTTACAGATACTGAGCAAACACATTAATTGTGTGACAGAGACCACTTTGTTTTAGCTAACCTCATAAGCAGTATCACGTAGTCTGGGGTTTTCTGTAGGCATGTAAGGAACTAAAACAGGGAGTTGACGAAGATGTGCAAAGTGGAAAACCCATCTGTTGAAAGCAGCTCATTGAAGACCAATTACAAATCAGAACATAGTAACAGACTAACAAACAATGACATGTTGTACCTCTCCCAAGCTGGAGCTGATCGCCGAAGCAACTTGGGACACAAAGATGCCGCTTCACTGTATTTCCTTTCCACAATCAGATGATCAAGGTACCTAGATCCCACCTGCAAAGATAGTGGAAAAAAAGAAAAACTTCTCATAATACTAAAATGGACAAATTCAACTAGAAGGTAACAAAGCATATACACATAAAATACATTCATCCACTGTGTTTTTTTATACAAAAGAACTAATATTAAAGGGAAGTACAATAATGGATACCAAAAGCAGTTAAGGTACCCTCAAGAGTAAAGACTTCCAAATAACTAAACCAAAACAAACATAAGTACCAATTGCATCAAAATAGAACCTTGAGGAAATTAGAGAAGAAAGCAAACGGTCAATCATGCTTCAATACCAATCAAGTTGATTTCAAGTTTCATATAGATCTATGCACAGCGGGTCAACAATTTTACTTTACATAATCCAATCACCATTAATTATATCGGAAATTATCACAAGATTCATTTAATTTCATCTTGAATGTCTATATAGAGTGTTGTTGATAGCAAAACAAAAGATAATACTTTAACAAACTTCTTGAAAACAAAATAGTTGAGGAGCTTTCACAAACATACAATCAACATACACAAGTGCCTATATATACAATTGTGCACATCTTCATTCCAATGATGTCCTACACAAGTACCCTTTATTCTATATTTTACACTTATAATTTGAATAGCATACAATCAATTAGAAATTATAGACTGAACTATGATAAAACATAATACCTCATCAAGCAGTTCACTTCGTCCCTGACCAGATTCAACCACAGCCAATGCTTTTTCATGCCACCCATGCTGAAGAAGCCACGCAATATGATCTTCAGTATCCCTGATTATTAAAATGCATCAATTTTTCTAAATTATCTAATTTAACTTTTTCAGATCTTTAGAAAAACTTAGAACAAAAACATGATATTTTAAAGGCTTAATTGCCCTTTTTATCACTCAACTTTGGTACTATTGCAAATTTTCCATTCAATTTTTTTCGTTCATTGTACTGTATAATTTAAAAAATTAAACATACATTACCAATCCGTCAATTGGCAAACAACTCATGACTTGACCAATTAAACAAGTGGAAAATTTAATGTTGGCCTATGTAGCATGGCACCACATGTTAATTCTAGTATTAGTGTTGTGTGTTGTGGACATTAACCTTGCACCATTGACAACATCATAAACCCAAACTAGTTGTTTGAACTTAACTTTTCATTTTTCAGAAGCCACGGTCACGATCTCAAAAAATGGGCGGCCATCGCCAACATGTCCTCCCTCACTACCATCATCAACCTCACCCCCTCCATCATTCTCTCCAGCATCCCCATCCATCCACACCCTTGACTCCCCTCCTTCCTCGACAACTTCCCCCTAGTGCTAAAAATATATTTTCGTTTCATATTTTCAACACACACCACCATAAGAAGAATCAAAACAATGTCGAGAATGAGTGGAGCCATGTTGCCAAACAAATTAAAGATGGTTCGATGGAAGCATTCAAGCAGTTAAAAAGTAAGAGAATTGTTGAAGTGGTGGGTTCTAATTTGGGTTGGAAACAACTACTTGACACAACCTATGTTCAACAAACTTGCGATGCACACAAGGAGGCCATTTTATTATGGACGGAGTCAAGGGCCACACGTGGGACTTAGGAGCATGGGAATGTGAGGGTTTCTGTTGAGAAATTATTTAACATGAACGACCTCTCGCCGTAAGAAACATGCCACTAGCAATTATTGTTTTACCAATTGGATCCTGATGAGTCGAGGTCGAGGCGGTGATAAAGGGGGAGGAGTAAGGTATTTTGGTGAAATATGAGCACTTTGAGGGTTTTGACTCTTCTCGTGTTCCATTGGAGCCTTAGGTGAACGTGCTTGGAAGGGATATTGTTGAGGGGGTGTGTCTATGTGATAGAGGTGAACGAAAAGAGTGGATGGGTCAAATCCTGGGGCGGTGGACTTGGGCTAGGAGAGTGTGGGTGGGTGGGGGAGGTTACAAATGAGGAAGGTTTGGACTTTAAGTGGGTTAGTTGAAGTGGTTAAGACACAAAGGAAAATAAAATATCAAAAGAGAATGGGAGTTAGTGGAAGGGGAACTTGGAACTCCAAAAGGTTTAAGGAGAAGTGGTATTGAAGACCCTTATGAGGAAGAATGAGTGGAGCCACATTTTTAGAAAGTTGGGGTTGGAGTAGAGGAAGGGAGGGTAGTCCCAGGTGAGGTAGGGATTTGGGTGGCAATGAAGAATTGAGAATGCAGGGATGGGGTGGTTGTGGGGCTGGTTAGGATGTGTGTTAAGGTTCAGAGTGGACGGTAGTTATATTTAGAATTAGTGCACATGATCACGCCAACTTGGAATTGTATCACTTATTTTATTGGCAACGCTATCATAGTAGTTTTCCAATTGATGGATTGGTAAAATGTTTTTAATTTTTTAACTCATATGGTACAATGGGCGGAAAAAAAATTCAGAGGCAAAATTTGTGGAAGTGACAAAGTTGAGAAGTAAAAAGTGCAATTACACCATTTTAAATGTATTAAAAAATTCCAGCATATTGTTTTAGCAAGAACTTTTAGATAAATAACAGACCCCATATGTTTTTATTTTAAATGATATAGCTTCTTACTACCATAACAACAGCCTGTGTTGCAGGGTCAATTAAGGGAGGGAGGTTAAAATTTCCAATAGCAAAGTGTACAAGTGTGAAGGATAACATGGATAGATGCCAGCATTCAGACATCAATTTTTTATACTAAAATGAGTGACAAAAATTCCTTAGACTATCATTTTGTAATTCTATAATCTAGTGAAATACAATAATATAGGAAATATTCGACGTAACACAACTACCAATTAACTGACAACAATGATACCCAAATCAAGCTACTGCAATTTGCATTGGAACATTCTCAAGGGCACATCATATCTTGTCTTAGAAAATACAAACAAACACAAAACAGCATATATCATACTAAGTGGATATGACGAGGTTTAAGACAACTTTTTATCAAAAGAATATTTCTTTTCGTACTAAATCCCTCCCCTTTCCTGGGGGTGGATATGATGAACAGTTTAAACTACAAATATTGTCATCTTTCAATGCATAATAAACAAAGGAAACATCACATATTATGTATTTGTCAAAAACATTTTATCAAGATCCCTCTCAATACTTTTAGGGTCACAAGTCATACATAAACGCATCCAAAAAATTTAAAACAGTACAATAGAAATTGAAATCAACCTTGGCTTGGCAATAACTACATCCTTCAGAGATACAATATAGTAAAGTGGTTCATCACCTGCAGCCCACTGACCACCAGCATAACTGCTACCTACATTTGAATGAAAAACAATATGTTACTAAGGTGCATATTAGGAAGGATCACAGAGGATCCAGGTCTCTCAGGGAGGGAATGATTGAAGTCAAAGATTTCAAGAGACACAATCCAATGGAGAAAATGGTAAATGCTAACGGATTTCCATTGAGGCAAGGCAACCAAGGGGAATTTGGGGAGGAAAAATTAATCTGTATGACTATAAAAGGAAAAGAGATGAGAAGATGGACAGGTGACAAAAAAGGTGAAGAGTAGGGGTGTGCAGAATCTCTTGAATACTGTCACCTATTTTCTGTCGGTTATTTGTCTCCCACTGTAATCCCCACTATGCAGGCAGTGATATCATACTAATATCCGGTGGAATTAAATACAGCATATTCAACATAGCTGAATATGCTTCAAAACATCACAAACAAAGTACGCCAAATGTTAACCTGAGAAGGGAGCATGTGCAAGAGAATAGTCTTTCGCCCTGTAATGCTCAAACCCATGTACTGGCAGAGCATCTGTAGAAAGCTCATCATTATTCCATGTTACTATTCTTACTTCTGGTCTTTGAGCATTGCCCTGTTCAAAATTATTTTACTCACGCTCATAACAAAGTCAATTTTTTTAATGTACACATGTATTGAATAGATCACTGTGTAAGAGATATGTATTCAATACAACAATAGTTATTTTAAAGATAACAGGACATGGTATGTGCAAGATACATAGTTTAAAATGTATAAAATTCATAAAATATAATAAATATAATTGCAATTTTATAGATCCAAATTAAAAACACATTTTTTAGGCATTGCTGAAATAAATAAAAAATTACAAACCATTGTCATCATAAATTACTTCCTATTATTTACAAATTACATATAGGGATAACAATATCTATCTCTTTTTTTTTCCTTTAAATAATTCATAAAGAGACTATGTTCCTATATTACACATACTTGTATGTTTCAGTTTCATGTAGTTTTATTAGGTATAAATGTTTTAAAGCCATGGAACCTTCAACAATATCAGTATAAGATATGCGAAACAAATAAAGGTATTGGTGTTTCACAAGTTTTGATACTTCATTAACAATTATTGAACATCTAGGAGTATCGATATCAAGTATGTGAAGCAAACTGAAGTATCGATGCTTCATATTATAATACACTAAATACTCTTTATTTTTGGCAAATACAATATAAATTTGATTGCTTCCATTCTGATTTTGTTATGCAGCTTGAGTTCATTATTTTCTACACCCCCAATAAGTAATAGTGCCCTCAATAAATAGTAAATAATGAGCATGCTACATGCCTGACTGTAATATATATGAAAATGTCTAACTAAGGAAGCAGCATGGTGCTGATCTGGTACCAAATGATCAAATTCATTGTTTGATCCTTCACAAAATGTAATAACAAATAAATAAAATTTTCAGCATGCCGACCAGGAAATTATACTTCAAATTATGATATTTGGAGAAATTTACCATTACTTGAGTAAAAGACAGAAGAATGAACAAAGAAAACAAGTTGTAGCATATAAACAAAGGGAGGAATTTACAACTGGATAGAAGGTCAGCATGAAAATTAAAGAATTTCATTTCATTGTTAACAATGAGCATAAATACCTGCCGTGAATGAGCAGAGCTACTAAAATCCTTATCTCCATCTTCTTCTCCAGGAATATATGCAAGAACAACCAAAGCATCACCAAAGGGAGCAAGCCCTGAGATGAAGTAGCTGGTTTGGAAAGATGCCACAATGTCCACCTGGACCACACCAGAAAGAGGAACTTGCCTGAATGACCCATTCGCTGCCCTTTGGTGATTTGTCCTTATTGAAGCAATTTTGACAGATGTTCCCCATCCAATAACCAAGAGGGTATCATCCTACAAGTGATGGAAGGCATTAAGCTCCACAGTTTTATCAAGAGATACACAGGAACATATGAAATAATGGTCTTGCCACAGTTCAAATTACAATGCCACAGAATAAGCCTTCAATTATAGCAGTAGAGAGAGACTGCATGAAAAGAATGAGATAACTCGACAGCATGCCTAAATCATTTGACTAACCTGCCAGACCAGGTGAGGAAGTAAAAGCTCGGGGCGTGGGCTTCCTCGTGGTTTTTCAATAAATGTAACACGCTGGTCATTGGCAGTATCATAAACCTTCACTCCTGCATCATTTGCCCAAGCAACAAGACTTGCTCTCCATTTCACAGCATGTATTGAACCTTCAGCAGAGTGCAAAACCTTTGGGAGATGGTAGAGTGGGGTCGTTGTAACGTTAACAAACAGAAATTACTGTAGAGTAGAGAAGAGAAATCCCAAGTACTAAAACATTCTGACAAACCTGATCGCGGTAGCCCAACCATTTCTTTGAATTTAAATATAAATGACCAGCCAAACCACCAGCAACAAATCTCCTGGACATTTTCCTTGCATAATCTGGATCCAACGCAACTGCCTTCATTGGCCGATGGTACTCAAACTTTAATTTCTCATCAGTGAAAAGGCTGTTTATCACAACTGATCCGTCATCAGAACAGCTTCCAATATATTCACCTTCTGTGTCAAAACTAAGGTCGTTGACAACAGAAGCATGTGCAGAGTATTCCTTAACCTATAACAAGGTAACTCAATTAGAAACGGATTCCTATAAATAACACAACACGCAAGCAATTGACCATGACTCATGAGCCAACAGCCGCTAGACAAAAAATTTCAAAGCGCAGTGTCAACATAAACCAAAATACATCCATAAACCCAAGCATAATATGATTTTGAAGATAATATCACGAAAACAACTTAACAATCGCACGAATTATTTCTTTCCATAAATATAATCAAGCCAGCTCCAATTTGAGTAAATAACAGTTGACGACAGCGGCTACATGAAATCTCAAAGCGCAGAGTCAGCATAAACCAAATTATATCCATAATCCTTATCATACATTTGAAGAGAGTATGAACGAACGAAGCTCAATAATACAGATTGTTCCGTTCCGTAAATTTGATCTAGCCAGTTCGAATTCGAGTAACAGGTCTAACTCACGGAAATTGCGAAATTCTCAATCACAAAATAGCGGCTATGCGAAATCTCAAAGCGCACACTACTAGCATAAGTCAAATAATATCCACAATTGCTAGCAATAGAACGTCAACACACGCATGCTCTCAATCACACAAAATATTTCGCTCCATAAATTTGATCTAACCAGCTCCAATTCGAGTAATAACAGCTCAGATACACAGTAATAGGGAGATTCTCCACGACGAATTACGCAACGAATAGATGATAACATAACTAACCTGATTCCCGAGAAAATCAAGGATGTGAACGGTGCCGCCGTGTGTGCCGAGAGCGATCATCCGTTCGGCGACGGCAATACACGACGCGGCGTCACTCGCTAGCAGCGAAGGTATGCTACCTCCCATTCTCTGGTACTTGAGCCTCGGTTCCTCTTCCTCTTCTTCATCTTCCACTTCTTCTTCCTCTTCTTCTTCCTCTTCGTCTTCCTCTTCTCTCTCGTCGTCTCCTTCGACGCCGTTCTCAGACGGAAACGGAGCCATTCGGATAGTTATCGCGTGCGGCCTCGTCCCGAGAACAATGGTGAGTTGGCCAAAATGCGAAATGAGCGAAAGTGAGAAATTAGATCTGTTTGGTTGCGCTAAGAAAATCTTTTTTATTTAACTATTATCATTATTCCTTTCTTTGTTTCCTCTCTTTTTTAAAAATGAAATTTCGGTGTTACAAAATTTCTCAAGAAAGAGGAAAGTTTCAAACGGTCCCTCGATAAAGTATATCATTGAGTAGACGACAAAAAACAACGAGGTGTTAGGTGCTCATTAGTTAAGACGTGTAGTTGCACTCGGATCCTCTACGTCCAGTTTTGCCTTCCGCCACCATCTTGCGACATCACAGTCCTTGATTAATCGTTCTGCAGAAATCCAATGGTTCTAATTTCTGATGCAGGGAGAGCATCCACACAAAATTCTTAATTTAAAAAAAATGTGATGGAAAAACTCTACTTATGTTTTATAATTCATGGTCAAATTCAGGATAAATTATTTTAAAAATTATTTACTTCATCAATTTTTATAAATATATGTTTTTTAATTTGTAAATATTCCATTTGAGAAAATAGAAGGCTATTTTAAAACTGTTTTAATTTTTAAATAAATTTAAAATATCAAGAATATTTTTCATTTTTTTTTAATTTACTTACGAAAATCAAATTTAAACAACTTAAAACATAACTACATGTTAAAAAAAAATCAACTAAACCTATAATATAAAAATGCGAAGGGCTCGTAGCGGATGAAATCAGTAATGAACGAAGGTCCACCCTGTCCGTCGTGGACCGATAATAGACAGAAGGCACTTTTTTTTCTTCACCCCTATGTTTTCAACTTGAATCCTATGGGATAGGAAATGTCCAGTATATCCTTAATGTAAAGGTAAATAAGATCTCACTTTCTTCTTATTTTCTTCCTTTTTCATCTTTTCCGTCTTGACTTTAGGAGTGCACCTTTGTTCTTGCAGTTGGCTAATTCTCCAACCAGATCAATTGTCATCTAAATCCAATATATTTAAAAAAAATTGTCTATTTTATCTTTAATCTTGCTGATATTCATATTGAGATGGATCTTCTGAATATAATCATCCACAGTTTTATTCTGGAAGTCTTTTTTCTTACTCTAAATGCAAAAATTCAAAAAATGTAATAAAAGCAATTTGGAATTTTAAAAAAAAAAAATGGGTACAGATCACAATTAATTTGGTGCAGGAAGAATTGGCCCTTACAATTTTGTTCCATGAAACATTGTGTGATCTCTTTGTTGTTGTCTCTTATATTGGTTGAATAAGTTTTTCTCATTTAAATTGTGTAAAATGATAATTTTTTATATTATGAAATTTAAAATATATTATAATTTTAAAATATATTTGGAATTATACAATCCCAAATGTATTTTGAGATTCATACAAGATTACTTAATTTAAAATATATTTAAAAAATTGAATATATACTAAAAATATGTAATTCTAGATTTGAAAATGCATTCGATAAATATAATTGTTAATAATTATGTTTGAAATAATTTATTCGACCATTTGTATTTGTTTTGATAAAAATATTTTAGATCCATCAAACGTGTAAACAAACAGTCAAATGAATATCAACTCGTGTTTTGTTCATTAGGTATTCAAAATTTGTTGAAAACAATAAATCATTAGGTTTAATTTAACCATTGGAAAGGAGTTTAGCTATATGATTTAATTCTTCAACCCACAATTTCAACTTTGATAGCTTTTGGGTCAATAAATATTTGACCTAATCTTAAGATGGGTAAAACATACCCAATATTATTATTAGAGTATTTAATTTTACATCCTATTTTTTTATATATTTCATAAATATTAACATTTCTATTTGGCTATTATTTTAGAAGGCGTGGTTGGAAAGCTTAGAGGACTTTGCAAATGTTCAAGATGAACAAAACTTTTTATAACATTGTAAAACCACTAGAATATATATTAGAAATCACTCCGAATTTTAAAATTTAGAATAAATTCCTATAATAACTTATAAATTATATAATATAGAATAAAGTTTTGAATTTAAAAGTCACGTATATTCTCTCATTGTATAATCTAAAATTATTTCTAAATTCTACAATATTACAAATATAAGGATCACTGAATTTAAAAGAATATGCAAAACTCAGAAAAATGAAAACATAAATCTTACATTTTTCATGCCAACAACAAATACACATTTAGTGACAAGACAAGAATGAAGTTGTGGTGGACGACAAATAATCACATAAAACAAGAAAAAGAGTTGGGGTAAAAAGAGTGAAGAGAATAAAAATAATTAGAAAAATTAGGTTAGTTTTATCTTTTATGTGTCTTTAAGAGTTCAAGAAATAAATAAAAAAACAATCTTAATTCTTAAATATATTATTTAGCATAATAAAGAGTATTTAAACCTAGTTAAGAAATGTCTTTTTTTAATATGTCTCTGATAACGATGATCTTTTTTCTTTTATTAAGAGTGTTAGTTGTCCTTTGATTAAATTGATTAATCTTGTTGTGATAACTTTTTCTATTTAGATGATATGATATATGAGGAATTATGCTAGATTTCATGATAAAATTGAAGTTTTTAAGACTATTTCGGTAATTAAAGATTTAACTTGTTTAGTGGAAAATTCGTTTAAAGCTTTAATGAAGAATGATATGTTGGATTTCAATGTGATTAAGTTTTTTGTATTAATACTCGTAGCCCCTGTTTGGATTGGGGGGGGTGGCACTGTAGCCGCAGACAGATGTTGGGTGTCACCCCCGTTTGAATATGTTGATGGGTGAGGGTGAGGGTGAGGTTGAGGAGAAAGTTGGCCAAAATGAGGGTCTTCTGAGAAGTGAAGAGAAAGGAGAGGGTGAGTGAGTGAGTGTCACGTAGGATGGAGTGAAATATCATTTGTGCCCTCACTTTAATTTTGGACGTATGTGAGCATTGTACGTGAAGCATGCATGAGCATTTGTGAAAACAAGCTTTTCAGCAACAAATGAGATTCCTGAACAAGTCAGGAATCTGTTTGACCAAATTCAAAACTCAATGAATGCATAGTCAAGTTGGTGAGAGAGGGTGGATGAGCGTAATAAAGAGCTCCAGCAATATATATGTGGTTACCAAGCTCAGAAACCTCACAAACCTCACAAAGCATAGCAAAGGCAATTCGGTTATTCACAAAGCACATACATAGAGAGCTTGGAGAGGGTCGTGAGTGCGCTTGGTTCTTCGTTTGTGACCTCAGGTGAGTTGTGTGTGAGTTTAGTTTCACTCTTAATCGATTATCACTGAAAATGAGCGTATGCAATAATCGATTATCTGGAAAAAAAAATAGTTGATAATCGATTATGTTCATCACATAATCGATTATATGTAAAAAAAAATCGTGAGATAATCGATCATGGTCGTTTTTGCACTGGAAGCATAATCGATTATGTGCCATAAAGATTTAGATAATCGATTATGGTTCTAATTTTCCAGATTTATGATTTTATGTTTTTTGAACTAATTTTTCAATGATTTTTTTTTCCGGCACAGTTTGATCAATCTTAGACTTGCATTGTGTTGTGGTTTTGTTATGCTCTCTTGATGTATGTGTTTATTTTTTAAAAATTGTGTTTGGATGTTTAGTTTTATTTTGAATTTAATTTGTTTAAATTATTTCAAAGTAGTTGTTAATGAGTTTTTAATTTTAGATGTGAATGTTTAGGAAATTTGATTATCTAAGATTGTATATTGTTAATTGTTAATGTAAAAATTTCATAAAATTTGAATATGTTATTTTTGTGACATGAATTGAATTTAATTTATAGATTGAAATTAGAGATGAATATATTATTTTAAAATATTGTTATTAGAAAAAGATTATAAAAATTGTTGGAGTAATTTAAAAACAGAAAAATCAAATATACATAATTTTTTTTTGAACATTTTATAATGTTAATAAATAAATTTATGAATGTATAGATAGTATTTTTTTAAAAACTTTGAAGCTGTTAATAAATAAATTTTTTGATTTAAATTTACAGAATAGACTATTTTTTAGAAATTATTATTTTTACAGAATGTAAATATAATTTTTTAATGTTATTTTTTTAAAACAAATATTGTATTAATAAAAAAAACAGAAAAAGATTACATAATAAATTAGAATTTTTAATAATATGTGTACATAGTTACATAAATTTTTTTAATGTTATTATGAAAAAATTTAAACAAATATTGTAGTAATTAAAAAGAACAGAATAAAATTACATAATAAATTTGATTTTCTACTAATATGGGTAGATAATTATATTTTTTTTAACACTTAATGCTTTATTAGAAAAATATTTATTTATTTGAAATGATTATTTTTATAGAATGGAAATACAAATTTTGAATGTTATATTTATAATTTTTTTTCATTTAATGTTATGAAAATATATATAATTTATTTCTCATAATTTACGTAAATTGTTAATATTATTATTTAAAAATTAAATCAAATATTGTAGTAATTTAAAAAAAAAACAGAAAAAGGTTACGTAATAAATTAAATTTTTTACATAGTTAATACATTTATTTATTTATAGTTAATATTTTGACATAATGGCAAATTTGATATAATAACTGTTAACAGAAGTTTTTATAGAAATTAATAATGTTATAGAGAGTTTTATTGTTACATATGTAATTAAAAAAATTAATAATATTATAAAAAAAAATTATTGTTACAAAATGTAAATGTAATTTAAAATATTAAAAATATTATTGTACCAAAACCCTAAAAAAAAGTTAAGAGAACATATATTTATTTTTTGATTGATTAAATTATAATTTTGTTATTGTATATTTATTTTGTTATATTACATAAATTAAACGATAGAGTCATTTACAATAAAATGTTTATTATAATTATTTAAAATTAGATATTAGGATTATTGTATTGGTGTAGAAATGACCTATATGCTGAGCATGTACACCATTATCGACGTCATGCCTCATACCAATACTCAGAATCTGATATTTGGGCAATGCTCGTGGAGCTTAACATCCTGGACGAACAAGTCATGGATCAATGCTACGAGTTCTTATGTGAGCATCCAGGCAGGGTTAAATAACTATTTGGAATGCCATATGAGCATCGCATGACAAAGTTGATTGGATTTATGACTAGGCGTTGATTTCATATTTGTGCATCGACGTTACCTTTGGTTGTGTTTGTTTATTATTGGACATCTAATATTTTGCTTTGTGAACTTGTACTTTCATTGACATGTAATATTTTGCTTTGAGAACTTGTATTTTCATTGGCATGTAATATTTTGCTTTGTGAACTTGTACTATTGGGCTTCAAATGACCTACCATTATGTTTATGATATCATGTTAACTTCTGTTTAGTTATTTATTGTAGTAATTGCATTATACATGACATCATCATCCCAGAAACGTAACAGAACCCATAAGGGTAAATCTCCAGCAGAAGATGTTGTCGTTCCTCCTCAGCCAGCAATGACGATTGAACAAGTTCTTGATTATTCAAGATACTTTAGTATTAAACGTCAAATGTTGGTGTTTGAAAAAAAGTTTCACACAAGACCAATATTACTACCTAAAGTTATGCATACTCCATTTTTTGCTGCTCCAGGATTTGAATTCCAAAATGCTTTGAATTGGCAAGGTTTACAACCTTTCCTTGGAATTAATCTTCCGTATTATGAGGACTTGGTAAGAGTATTTTATACAAATGTAAAAATCACACTTGTTGGTCACCTTGCCATTGAGATTTGCAGAACAATGATACACATTAAAGAAATGGATTGGATGACCATTGCTCATCTCCAGTATGACGGTCTTAAGTTAACGCCTGGGACGATCCATGAGGAACTGAATTTTGATCGAGCACTGGCATTATCGTCCATGATTCGTGAAGATGTTGAAGGTGAAAATCTCATAAATGCCGGTAGTCTGAAAATGAATGACCGACTGTTGCATTACACATGGGTGCATATCTTGTGCCCTTGTGGAAGCAACTTTGCACAACTACTAAATGAAGATATTTTGATGTTGTGGTTAATAAAAAATAATATACGCATTAATTGGCCTCATTACATCATGCAGCACATCATCAAATGTCAGAATAACAAAATGCCTCTCCCATATGCAAATTTGATCACGAGGATCTTGCAGGTGTATGGCTTCGACTTGTCGAATGAGCAACCAATAATGCTAGGCTGGAATCATTACTTTGGGAAAAAGAGTATGACAAAATTAAATATATTCCAGGTCAATGGCGTATGGCAACTTGGTAGGCCTCACCATGCACACAAAGAAGATGATGAACAGGATGAATTGTCAGCACAAGATGTTGAAGGTGGTCAACCTGAGGCGGCAATCCCAATCAAACCGAATTGTTAACCCAAATTTTGTCCGGGATACAAAACATGAATACCCGCATTGACAGGGTTGATCAAAGGATGGACCGGATTGAGGATACTCTGAATGACATTCGACGTCATCAAGGCCATTGATTGTGTTATCATTATGTTATTGTCATTGTTATTTTTATTTCTAATTTTCATTTTGAACACTAATGAATTGTTATTGTTATTTAATATTAAGGTTTTATGCTACTTTTCATGCTACTTATTTACATAATCATATTGTTTTGAATGCAACTTTTTTACCATTTTATTTCTATTATGCATAAATCATATTTGTGTCCCTAAACCCTAATACGGAACTTCAACAACATTGGTTAAGTGTCATTCAATGTCTGCGTATCAGAACACGTCGTCATCTAGTTGTATTGTGCAAAAACGTGGTACTTTTACCCATGCTATTGGGAGCACAAGTGCCTTCGTTGCTCCTATTTGTGATTGTGGACAGTTTGCTGTTTTGAGAATAGCGACAACAGAAGAAAAAAAAATGCTAGAAATTGTTTTTGGGGTTGTCCCAACTACAAGGTAAAATTTATACAATTAGGTTTGATACAAACTTAAGAATGCTATTTTAAACTTATTCATTGTTCAATTTTATTGTTTTCTTAAAAGCAGATTAGAAGTGACATGGTTCTAGGCTGTAATTTTTTCAAATGGTGCATTGAAGACGTTGCCAATGAAAAAGATGCAATTATTATCACACAACGGAATAAGATATATCTTGTAGAAAACCGTTTGAAGGTCTTCACAACAAAGATTAAAATGTTATTATTGGGGATGTCTTTTCTTTTTCTAATTAACATTATTATGTTCTTCATTTTTACATAATTTCAAAATTACAAACAAATTAACATGTCTTTATATTTATTTATGGATCAAATGTAATGACTTTATATTATATATTTTGACAACTACTTAATATTCATGTTATATTCTAAATATCTATTTTCTTTTTAAAATATATTCATTTTGATATTCATAATAATGAAAATCATTATTAAAATTAATTTTATATATATTTCTATATATATATATATATAATATAACATAATTTAAAAATTCATATATAATATTAAAATTATGAAAATAAATTCACTTAAGTAAAAAATAAAATAAATTTAATAAAATGTTAAATAATCAAATTATACTTAAATTTAAAATTATAATTCATGATTTCTTTCAATTTTACATTTTTTTTTATTTATAAATGAAACTTAAATTTTTTTTAATTAACTAAAATATGAAAAATTATTCATCATTATTTATTCTTCTTTTATATACAAGGGTAAATTTGTAATCTTACAAATTTTACTATTCAAAATAATTTATAATATTCTTACAACCATCCCATCATTCACAATTTCCAATAAACTTTCTTCATAATCCACTCTAACATACCCCAATCCAAACAACCTCAACTTTCTTCACACTTTCTTCACACTTCCACTCCCCCTCACCCTCAACTTTCCACTCTCCCACACCCTCTAATCCAAACAAAGAAGTAGTGATAAAGTTCTTCGTCCTCTTCCTATTAGATATGAGTTTCCTTCACCAAACTGGGTTAAAATTAACATTGATGGGGTTGTTAGGGGCATCCTGGTCTTGGTACTTGTGGAGGTATTTTATGTGGGAGTTTATTGGTGTTTTCTTCGCGTTTCTTGAAGTCTGTTAAGGTTGTTGAGTTTTATGAAGTTATGCATGCTATGGAGGAAACTCAAAGGATAGGGCTTACTAATGTCTGACTTAATGTGATGTTGTCTTGGTTTGTGATGCGTTTACTGCTAAGACTAATGTTCCGTGAATGCTTCATAATTGATGGAATACTTGTCTTAATTACTATGGGAAAATCAGATTTAGGGTTACTCATATTTTCCGTGAAGGGAATGCGTGTGCTAATAAGTTGACTAATTTTGTATTTATTCATAGAGAATCATTTCATTGGTATAATAGGTTTCCATCTAGTATGTTTTTTATAATTCTTTATGAATATGTATAGTATACTTATGTATCATTTTTATTAACATATGGATTACCCAAAAACGACTTTTCAGTTGGATTTTGACTTGGCCCCGGCATAGGTAGAGTCGAGTCAATCTGGGCCAAAGTCGAGTTGATTCGGTCCGGACAAAAGTCGAGTTAAGTCAGTCAAGGCAAAAGTTAAGCATAGTAAACCCTGGTCCAAGACGAGTTGAGTCGGTCTAGGCCTATGTCAAGCCAAGTCAATCGGGCCCATGTTGAGCTGAGTCGGCCCAGGCCGATGTCGAGCTAAGTCGGCCTGAGCCGATGTTGAGTAAAGTTAGATTGGGCCCAAGTTGAGCCGAGTCGACACTAGCCTGTGTCGAGTCGAGTCGGCCCGAGCCCATGTCGAGTCGAGTCGGCCCGAGCCCATGTCGAGTTGAGTTGGTTCGGGTCGATGTTGAGCCGAGTTAGTCCTGACCCATGTCAAGCCAAATTAATCAAGGTCAGTATCAAGTTTAGTCGAGTTAGCCTGGACCCATGTAAGAGCCAAGTCGACCAGGGTCGATGACGAGCCATGTCAGCCCAAGCCGTTATCGAGTCCAGTCAGCCAAGCCGATGTCGAGCCGAGTCGATCGCGGATGATGTTAAGTCGAGTAGGCCCATACCGATATTGATTCGTGTCGAACTAGACCCATGTCGAACCGGGTCCATGCCTAGCCAAGTAAGCCCAGGCCGATGTCGAGCCGAGTCATCCCACGTTGATGTTGAGCTGAGTTGATTGTGGTTGATGTCTAGCCGAGTTGGCTTGGGCCGATGTCGAGTCGTGTTAGACAGAATCCATGTCTAGCCGAGTTGGCCCGGGTTGACGTTGAGCCAAGTCAGTACGGGCCAAGTTTGAGCCTAGTCGGCTCAGGCCCATGTCGAGCCGAGTCGATCCTGACCGATGTTGAGCTGAGTCGGTTCGGTCCCATCTCAAGCAAAGTCAAGCCAGGACGATGTCAAGCCATGGTCGAGCCGAGTCAGTCCTGACTGATGTTAAGCCGAGTCGGCCTCGGTCGATGTCGATTTCAGTCGTTCCTGACCCATGTCAGGTGGAGTCAATCTGAACCGATGTCGAGTCGAGTTGGTGCGAGCCGATTTCGATCCGAGTCGATTTGGTTGATCTTGGTCGATGTCAAGCCATGTCGGTCCGGGCCAAGGTCGAGTGAGTCGACCCAGGTCGATGTCGAGCAGAGTCGGTTCTGGCCGATGTCGAGTTGGTCCGGTCCGATCTTGAGACGAGTCGATCCTGGCCCATGTCGAGTTGAGTTGGCACCCAAAAGAGGTGGAGTCGGCACCTGACCCATGTCACACCAAGTTGACCCAGTCGCACGTCGAGCTGAGTCGGTCCCGACCCACATTGAGCTGAATAGGCCCGGGCTTAGGTTGAGTTATCACTGGGTCTAGGTTAGGTCAATTCTGTTCGAGTCCATTTTAGGCTAAGTAGGCCCATAACTATGTCGAACTGGGCCAAGTAGTGTCAAGTTAACACAGACCTATGTCAAGTTGAGTTAGTATGGCCCATGTTGAGTTGAGTTGGGCCGGGCCCATATCGAGTTTAATCAACTCAAGCCCATGTCGAGTTGAACCTTATTGGTACCAGGTCGAGCCTAGTCTGCCTGAGTCCAAGTCAACTCGATTTGACCTGGGTCCAAGTCTAGCGAAGTGAGCCCGGGTCCAGGTCTAACCGAGTGGGCCCGGGTATAGATCTAGCCGAGTTGGCCGAGGTCCAGGTCGAGTTGGTTTAGGTCGAGGTTGAGTCAAGTTAGGCCGTGTCCAAATCGAAATAGATTTAATCTAATTGACAAAGTGAATTTAATCTAGATTTAATCCACTTTAAATGGATTTGAAAAATCCAAATAAATCTGATCAAGTTAAAATGGATATAGATTTTAAAAATCCAATCCATGACCTCCCCTAGTTTGTGTAATTGATACATTTTTGCCACTTGCCTTTCAGACCATTACCACATTGGGCAACCATGTGGTGTAATGAGGCTCCCCGATATGTCCAGCCTAAAAAAGTTTCTCGACCTTGGACCTCGCTGCCGCCCGTTTTTCTTCCCCCGACTTCCATTTCTTCTATACGAATGATCGTGCTTCCTTATAGATCAAGAGTCTATGTGTAATCACTTTGGGGCTTACCCCCGACATGTTGATTGCAATCCACGTAAAGAGGTGGACATTCTCTCTGAGTGTCTTGTGAATTGAAGGTGCATCACTGGTGGATAACGATGTTCCAGATTCGTTGTGTGCTTCTTATCCTGCAACGGGATCGGTCAGAGATCCTCATCGAGTTCGAGTCGAGCATCGTTCATTCAAGGGTCAATATCAACTAGGGCGACCGTGTACTCCCATCGTGAGACCCTAAGCTTTTGCCTTGAGGCTCTATGCTCTTGTGATTGCCCCTGCTTGTTCAGGTCGACCCTCTATGTTGAACAAGGTGCTTTGTTGCTTCCAAATATGCTTTGAAGACTTGAAGAACCTACTGTTGTGTTTGTTTGTGATGTTTAGTAGTTTTTGAATTGTCAATTTACATCTAGTATTGATTTAAAAGAAGTGTTTTCTAAAAACTATGTGAGTTTTAGTTAGTTGTTTCGAGCTTTCAATCAGTTGAAAAAGTTGTTGTATGAGGTATTATGATTGCAACAAGTTTTTTATCCAGTTGATTTGTCGAAACAATCGATTGAATTGCACTTAGTGTTTTTCAAAGATTTTGATTTTTTTTTACTTACTTTTGTCTTTTTTGTGAGGCAAAAACAGACGGTTATTTCAATAAATTAATTGGTTGTTTTATGTGAAATTATTAACAGAAAAAACAAATCAATTAGTTATTTTTCAAATCAATCAGTTGTTTTTTAACATAATTCTGTTATGAATTTCAAATTGTTTTTTAAATGTTTCTAACTGTTTTAAAATGTTTCTAATTGTTTTTTTATTAATAATCTAACAATATTAACTACTTTTTTAGTCAATATAAAAACTGTTTTATGATCATTTAAAAAGAAGATGAAAGCCACTTTATTAAAAACGCTTGCAAGAGAAGACAAGAGCTTTTGGATAATTACATGTGTGTGAATAGAATCTTGGTTTTCTATTCTTTGTTCTACTACTTTGAAAATCCCTTGTGTATTTTATTTCCTTCTTTGAGTATTGTAATTGTGTGCAAGTTAGTCTCATAAGGGTTTCTGGAAACTGTGGCATTGTCAAAGAGTGTTGTGTGTTCTTAAGGGGTTCAAGATCAACATTCTTGGTGTGTGTTTTATAATTTAGTTTTGATTGCACAGTGAATTCTCAGTGGAAAACTGAGGACTGAATGTAACTCTTGGTTAAAAGTGAACCAGTATAAATCTCTTTATGTGAATCTCTCTTTCCCTGCTCTTCACACTGCTTTATATTATGCTCTTTGTTTTTCGGTATAAACAGTCAGTTTCAATAAAACAACTAGTTGATTTTTCATAAAGAACTGTAAATATGATATTTTATCCAGTTGAATAGAAAATCAATTGATGCATTTTTACAAATATTTTCACTCTACTTTTAATCTTTGCAAAATCTTGTGAACAAAATTCATCTCCCCTCTTGTTTTGGCCACATGTTTTAACATTCTATCGGTCGACTCCATTCTTAAGCTAGCCACATAACTTTCTCGTGTAACCTTTTGATCTACAAGCATAGTTAGAATATCCCTAGATACCAATGAAAACTTCATTGCCAAATAATATCTCAATATTATTGTTCCTAGGCGGTTGAGGGACAATCTCCCCAACAATATGTTGTAAGATGTGTTGACCCTTGCTTGTGCCTCCGTGAAGGCTCGACGTGTCGAGACCGACGCTCTGGTCAACGCTCATCATCGTGCGATCCGTGAAGTACTCCCTACGCCCCTCCTCTATCCTTGAATGTTCCTTTCTTCGTGGAGGGGAACGTTTCACGCTTCAATGGTCACCTTCCATGTATTTACGTAGGTGATCAACTTGGATAAGCTCCTCAATCTTATGCTTCAACGCCTGACACTCCTCGATCGTGTGTTTGATATTGCGATGATACCGACACTTACATGACGGATCAACATCTCTGGGACTCAACACCTTCCAAGGAGTCAGAAGGAGATCCACACTCAGAGCCTCATCCATTATCTTTCCTCTGTCATTGTTCAAAGGGGTGTATTTGGTGAATCGAGTTGCCGTTATTCTCCCTGTATATGTTGTTTTTTCCGAATGAGGGTGGACCAATCTTCTCTTTCTCCTTCCTCTTTTTGCCCTCGGTATTTGCCCAGACTTGGTTTCGGTATTCATGGAGTTCCTCCAGCTGCATGAATTTGGTTGCTCGCTATAGGAGCTCATCCAAGTTGGAGGTCTACTTCTTGCATAAGCTATCGGGCGAACGACCTCAGTCGGAGGGTCGTGACCATGTGAGCATGGTGACTTCCGGGCTTAGATTTTGGTTGTTTAGCGTCACCTTGGTAAACCCTTCCATGAATACTTGGAGAGACTCTCCCTTTTCCTAGCGGATGTTCACGAACGCGATAGATTTAGGTGATGCGGTTGGCTAGTGGCAAACTGCGTTGTTGCTTGCTTGGACGAATTGCCCTCGATCAATTGTCGCTTTGTGTCCTCATTCTCCTTTCGGATAACTCATATCTCCTCCTCATTCTTGTGATTCATTTCCGCCATATCCCTATTGAAGGGACATGAGATAGGCCATTTGCTCGGCCTCAAACATCTTCTCGTTCGCCATATTCCTGTTAGATATCATCTACTTGACTTTTCTTTCTCTGATTTCTCTCGACCCCATGGTGGGCGTAGTTGTTCTCGTACAAAAGACACTGAGATAACTCCTATCGGTCGTCAGTACCTCCATTCACTAGCTCTTTAGGTTTGGTCGGGCTTTACTTCCTTCTTCCACTCTCATTCACTACCTTCGGTCAAGCTTCTCGTCCTTCGTTCGCTCTTGGTTGAGAGGACACCTACAAAAGGTGTTTTGACGCTCAAGTAAGTGTTCGGTATTCGATGCAATAAACACGTAATAAGGACATACATTTTCCTTGAAAATTGTGCTTATTTATATGTATGATGGACCCTTTTGGGTCAAAATTAAAATATGGGTCATGATTAAGAATGTACGACCTAGTTCTGCGTATAGCTTAGCCTTATTAATCATTTATTGACCTTAATGCATTTAAAACATGTCGATCAATCATAATCGGAAACTAAAACATTTAGAATTAGTCCGATTCCGATTGATACACTATCATTAGTTTATTTTAACGTAATTATATTTTGAAGTTAAAATTTAAACCACGAATTAAATATTTATAGTATACAATATTAAGTATCAAATGTCTCTCTGCCAAAAAAAATATTAGATACCTTAATCTTTAAATTATCTAAACCATATTAATTTATTTGCAAAATCCTTAATCCAATTCTCACCATTTTTTTAAGTGATCGAATATTTTTTAACGGTCTGTCTTCCAGTCAGCAGGCATAAATTATTTTTATCATTATATTTATTCTTCGTAAAGATACATAAATTTCAATAGTTTTTTTAATACCACTGTTTTTCAGAAATTAAGTCAATAATAAAGTTGGAGTGATAAAGTTTTATTGGTGAGATAGTGATGAAGTTAATAATGATCTTATTTAAAAGGCTAATGTTTTTGTAGGACAAAAAAAGTTGAAGATTTTATCTTATTTATGTGCATTTAACTGCTAATTACTTAATTACTCGCGGTCTTACATTACAAACACGAGCAAGTTTGATCGAATTTAGATTTAAGAAGTAAGTAATCCTTCCCAAGTTTGATCCAAATCTCATCCCATTCGACGTAATTTTTTGGGTAAAGCAACAACAAACAAAACCAGATGCGCGCAAAGTCAGTGTCTGATCCCAATTTCTGATCCACTTTTCGTCAACGAGCGGACCAAGCGAGGGAGCAACGATCACGTTCATGCACAGTAGTGTGGCCAGTGAAGTAAAAGTAAAACCCGAAACTCTCCAACGCAAATAAATAACTACGCAATCGCCATATTTTGCAGTTCCGAACTCGCATTTTCATGCCACAACGTCCAGATCTCGCTGAGAGTGAACGCAGCTGTTTCGCTATGAAACGCGGCTGTGAGCGGTGGATCTCGGCGTCTTAAGTTGAGATGCAGCCGAACTTGTTTCCCTTTGGAAGCGTGCTGGGGAATCCGTTCATTTTCAATGGTGATTTGAGTGAGGGAGGAATCGATAGCTCTAGGGTTTTCTTCTTGCTACCGTTCTTCTTGCTCTCCCAGGGAGGAGCAATGGATTTGTCCAAGGTCGGAGAAAAAATCTTGAGCTCCGTTAGGTCCGCGAGATCTATCGGATTGCTCCCTCCAGTTCCTGATCGTCCCGAGGTAAATCCACCTCCGCATGATTGTCTTGTAGAATTGCGTGGCCATCACTACTAGACTCGTTATGCTGAATTTGATTTTTAATTTCGGAACGTGGTTTTGGTTTTAGATAATGCCGTTCAATTGGATTGCTAAAACGTGTTTTGTGTTTGTGGCTAAGTTAGTGTGAAGCGTTAACTACGTTGTTTTTGATGCATTTTATGCTAGTTTTGGATTTGATGATGTACCGTTGCTCTGCGCATGCTATTTGGTTGCGAATTAACACTGATCAAGACTTTGTGATAGAACTAGCGATTGCGAGTTTGATTTGGAAAATTAATGAAATCAGGAAATGGATTTCGTCAAGAATATTGGTTCTGTAAGAGGACTTGCGAAAAGCCATAGATGTTTAGATGTTTATGGTTGTAGGGAATAGCATGGTTTTGGATTGCGGTTGTGGCTTCTCCATGATCCTTAATATTGCAGGAATACTGTGGTTTTCAACTGCAAACCGAACACACTTAGTGGTCTATAAGTTTTGTGAATATCCCTTGTAATTTCAGGCCTAAGCCCACCCACCGGTGAACCTAACAGTGAATGCTCCCTGTAGTTATCCTTATGCTCATATTCATACACGGTTTGAGTCATATTTTCATGTTTTATAAATGTTGTTGAACAGGTTCCAGCTCGAGCTGCAGCAGCTGCTGCTGTAGCTCGTGCTCTTGCAGGGTTACCTCCTCATCAGAGATATAGTTTTTCATCAAGTTCAGAAGAACTGAGTTCCATATATGGAAGCAGACCTCAAGGCCAAATAGTGGAGGAGCTGGAGGATGAATTCTATGAAGAGGTGTTACTTTCTATATCACTCCTGTTTCAATTTCGTACTGATTTTTCTTTCAACTTCCATTGTGTTGAATGACAGAAACTATTTTCATATGGAGGTTCTGTTGCTCAATCTGAGGAGAAACCTTTTTGTTTGTTTATGTTTATTGAGAGATGGCAGAAAATTTTATCTTTTGGAAGTTTCCAAATTATTGCTTGTACCAGGAGACCTTGGGATGGTTGCTAACAGTTGAGAGCATATAACTTCTCAGTAAGAATTAGTTTTGTATCCTCAGACAGATCACTGATATAACTCTTCATATTTGGAAGTTTTTATACATATGAACTTGTTCCTTTATTTTTAATTAATATTTGAATATCCATTTATTTAGAACTTGAACTTTGGGTGACGGGAATCCATATTCATTAGTAATCAATGTTTCTGTTTTTTTTTATTGTTTTGAGAGACACAATTGATCCAGTCTTTTCTCCTCTTAATTTTCTTATACAGCTTCTTCTTTAGTATACTACTATTTAACAAGTTCTATATTTTTAATATCTTAATGTTTCTACTGATTATAGGAATGTACCAATAATAAAACCTAGTATGAAAAATAGTACTATTGATTATAAAATTTAACCTGATTAAAAATATTCCTATAATCTAAATTTTTCTTGCCCAAATCACCCAGTATGAAAAATTAGAAGGAAAAATTCAGTAACATTAAAATTGAGCTACTAATATACAGAGGAAAAACTATTTTTGTGTGCCCTCTAATGAACTCAAGACTTAAGGAATGGAAATGAGAAAATCTGTTATTATTGAATTGATATCAAGGTATACATGTATGCATAGCAAGTTTTTGAGCTTAAATGCCTCACTATAGCTGTTAGTAACTTACTAACTTCAATGAAATTTTGTATTACCCATATTTGATCACCATGAATTGTGGAGGTGAATGTATTCTTTTGAATGCTTTTATGCAGGACTTTGATCCAATTAAGCATATTTTAGAGCATGTTCCAGCTGATGAGAGTGAGCTAACATATTTTGAAAAACAGGTGTGGTTCACGTGTCTCAATCTTGGTAACAGATAAAATACTTTTTAATTTTTGTTATCTTTTTAAGTTAATTTTTTCTAAGTAAAAATTTAATATGGTTGCAATTATGCAAATCTAAATTAAGAACATATTTATCATATCAGACACAACTGATTTTTTTTATAAATTATTGCATCATAAATTACTTCCTATTATTTACTAATGGGAATAGTACTATTTGTAAGAAAATAAAATGTTATCTGATTTCTAGCTTCTAGAAGCTGACTCTATCTGTTTCTATTTTGTACTTCTTTGGGCAGTAGCTGTACTCACTGTAACTTTTTTTTTTATCTTTTCCCCTGTAACATCCTTTATTTATACACACACACACACACACATCATTGCCTGCTGAGTGAATACACACACTCAAGCTTTTATCTTAATTATCCTTGAGTTTCAACTGTATTAATCTCATTCTTTCCTTTATGTTATATATAAAGAGAGCAATTTTCCGTTTTTGTTCCTTAATGGTTCCATGTTTCTATATTATTATACATGCTTATATGTCTCATTTAGTTGTATTAAATTTTCATAATTTTAAGGCCCGGGTATTTCTCCAATGAGTATGGTGTAATATTCAAGAGTATTATTATCAGATACAAATACATGAAATAAATTGAAGTATCAATGTTTCATAACATTCATTACAAATTGTCATCTCTTGCACTTAAGACCAAATGCCATTGCTGAAGTTACATTACAATTGAGCAATTGGACTAAAACAATATGCCATCAGTGGAGTGCTGATTTGGCAACCAGCTAGCTCAGACATATATTACACCATACTCATTAGAGAAATACCCGGGCCTATGTCTGACACATATCGGACATTCTGCTGAAGTGTCCAATTTATAAAACGTGTTTTTGGGTCTCTAACACAATTTTAACGAGGGAAGGGAAGACATGATGATTATTTTTTATAAGTTAAAAACTCATAAACTTATTGTGTAAGTTTATATTATAATTATAGAAATAAGGAGCAAATCTTATATAATTAGAGATATTTAGATTATATATGTATGAAATTTTTTATTTATTCTCCTATCATATCTTCATATAATGTGGAATTCTTTGAAATTGTTAATTTGTCTTTAGACGAATCTCGACCATAATGTATTTTTCAATGAAAATGATCAAGACGGGGGCGTAATGTTTAAATGAATTAGATCCTGTTTTCAGTCCTTGGACTTTTGGTAGATGGGTTAGATCCATTTTTGTATCAGGTAACAATATGTTCAGATTGTTATACTTGAATAACTGTTTTTATAGATGATTTTCAAAATATAAATCTTGATTGTCAATTTAAATAATTTATAAGGATGTTCAATATATATATATGTCCCCTTGTTTTAAATTTTAGAAATTATAAGTGTTGTAGTGTCTGTGCTACACAGGTAGGAACTGCTTATTTAATTAATAACTACAAACCATTAAGAGCATGTTTGGGACATCGGAAATGGTATATTTCAACTGTTTTTCTTTGAAAAGAGCTGTTTGTAGAATAAGCTGTATGTTTTGGAATAATAACTTGGATTTGTAAAGAAACTTTTATTTTGGAAAAAGTAAGTTTTTTTTTTCCGAATCTAAAAATTTATAGCTTGTGATTATTTTTATTAGTTTTTTCCCTTTTCAACTTCATACATACTCCTTTTTCTTATGTAAAAGCTGATTTTTACTTTGCGTCCAAAGAAAATTAATTATCTTCAAATCACTTTGAGCAAACTTATCTGAATAAAAAACTGATTCCGATCATAATCAATTATTAAAATAATCTAATTTTCGTTGTTGTTCCAACAAATCTCATTAATATCTTAGTTTGAATTTTGTTAGTTTATTGAATCAGGTTTGTATTATCCTGCTAAATGCTATAAATACTCTTATATAAGATATTTGGTCTTGGAATTTTTCATGTAGGCTGCCCTTAGATTGGTACAACTTGATAAAGTGGCGGAACATTTATCTCGCCATGTTATGGAGCATCATGAAGTAATGGGTAAGTTGAAGAGGTGAACGGAGAGAATTGGCTATACCTCCTCTGTGCTGGTTTTAGTGCACGAGGTCATGTATGTTACATATTTTGTTTAGCATTTGTTTTCTGCTGTGCACAGCTTTTACTTGCTTATTACAAGGCTGTCTATTTTTTATTACCTGGGCAACATTCTTGTTATGATAAAATTACACTAACGCCCCTTGTGGTTTCTTTGAAATTCATACTATACCTCCCCTTTTTCCCCTTTTAGTAACCCCATATTTGTTTGAAATATGACATTCACACACCCTATTTCTCAAGAAATACATTACACTTTGTATCCATAAAGGGGTTATTCTAAAGTTAATAAGGGATATTGTGTGAATTTTGAATAACCATTGGGGGTATCCAAATAATTTGTTCTATTATAATTAGAGTTGTCAATTTGACCTATGATCTATGGATCAATCCTAACCCACTCCTAAAGTAAGCATCCTTTTATTACTAAATGAGTGGGTTAAGGAAGCCCTAACCCCCAAAGCATCCACATAAAAGTGGGTTAGGGTTTGGAGCAAAGTGGGTTTAACCCACTACAACATTAAAATAAGACTTCAGTTTACTCCTAAATACTTTTCGGAATTGCATGAGTCCTTAAAAATAAACTAAAATTGCAAATTGATTCTAAATATTTTACATTGTTTGTAAGTTGATCATTAATTGACTTTTATTATTTGCAACTTAACATCAAGGTTGGTGCTCGACCCAACCTACTAGGGTATAGCTTGATTCAACCTGATTTGGGCTAGACTCGACTTTCCCGACTTGGACCCAACTTGACCTAGGCCTGACACGAACCAACCTAAACTTAGCCCAGGCCAACTCGGTTATACCTCACTTGAGCTCGTCCCGATCTGACCAAGTTTGACTTGAGTTCAACTCGATTTAACTTGTCTTAACTTGAGCTAGGCCTAACCCAACCTAACGTGGGCTCACCTGGGCCCAACCCAAATGGACCTGGGCTCAACTTGACTCAATCCCATCTTGGTTTGGGTTGAATCCAACCCAATTCAACCTAACCTGGGCCTAACCCAACCTGCCTTAATTTGGGCCTGACCCACGCCTGGGCTCAACTATACCTAACCTAACTTAGGCTTGAGCCGACCTAACCTTGCATGACTATGGCCCTACCTGACCTGACCTTTCATGATTGGGGGCCAACTTGACCTGGCTCGACCAGGTTCAATCTGACCTAGGCTCGACGAGGTTCAATCTAATCTGGGCTCGACGAGGTTCCATCTGACCTGGGCTCGACGAGGTTCAATTTGACCTGGGCTCGACCAAGTTCAATCTGACCTGGGCTCGAACATGTTCAATCTGACCTGGGCTCGACCAGGTTCAATTTGACCTGGGCTGGTGCCAACTTGGCTTAACACTGGTCCAACTTGACCAGGCCATCCCATTCAACCTAGGCCTAACCCGATTCAAACTAACTTGGGACCAATGTGACATTGCTCGACGTGGATCTGACCTAGGCTAGACTTGTCTCTGTCGAACATGGCATGGCCCAATTTAAACCTAGCCTAACATGGACCCGACTTGACTTATTACAATGTAAGCTTGACTTGACTTAGCATAATGTAGACTCGACTCGACGTAGCACTAGGCATAATCCAAGTTGGCCTGATCTGAACTCGACCTGACTCAGTCTGACATGGACCTGGGCAGGCCAAATTGACATGGTTCTGACCCGATCCAACTATGCCCATACTGACATGGGTTTGGACTTGAGTTGGCTCGACATGGTCCAATCCAACTTGGCCTGATCTGAGTCGGGCTCGTCTCATACTAGACTTGGCTTAAACTAGACTCGGCTCAACTTGGGCCCAACCGAACGCAACCCGACTGGCTTGACTTGGACCTGACTTGACTTGGCCAATATCGACCAAATTGGCATGGTCCCAACTCAACCGACCTAACCTGAGCCCGTCTTGGCTAGCTTGACCTGACCTAACTTGACTTATGCCTGACCTTCCGTTACTGACCTGTATTTGAATTTGGATTGAGTAAATGCTTTTCATGTGTATAAAGATTATTTAGGTAATTTTTTTTTTCATTTTCTTTTTTAAGTAAGATTTTTTACTTTAAAAAATGGCTCATGGTTTGGCTCTGGCCCATAGGGCTTTTGTGGACATTTTGGCCCTATGGACCTTTTCATATGTGGGATGTTTGGTCTTGTGGACATTGTTGGCCCTGGCCCATGTGGGTTAGGGTGAATTCCTCTAGGCTGAGCCCAATTGAAAGTTCTAATTATTATTATAAAATAATTATTTGCTTCTCAATACAAATTAAAATAAGTTTCTCTTTGGTGTTGTTGGAAGAATGCAATGTTACTTTTAGTTTAAATAATAAATAATTTAGGTTTCAATTCATTGAGAAATCGAGAAGTTTGGTTGATGCAACTTTACTTCTATTGCCAACTTCACATTTGTGGATCACTTTTATATTTATTTATTTTTTAAAAGAAGTTTTAGAATTAGGAACTGATACTTACTTTTGGCCAGTGAAGGGGATGAATTTGGTCAGAGAATTGGAAAAAGACTTAAGAATTGCAAACGTCATCTGTATGGTAAGATCATTACTCATAAAGAGCTGATACTTACTTTTTGATCTATCTTGCTCTTACTGCATTTTTTTGATGCTTTGCAGAATGGAAGAAGACACCTGACATCGTCTATGAATGAGGTTTCAAGGGATCTGATAGTGAATTCTTATTCCAAAAAGAAACAGGCTCTTCTGGTATTTCCTTCTCCCTATATATTTAACTAGCCTTAGTTTCTTGTAATGCCTTTATGCGTTGATTCCTGTTTTCTCGATTTTAATTCATTATGCTAAAAATTGATTTCTTGTTATTCACAATTGGGCATATAAAGTAGTTTAGTCTTGGATACATAGCTTCCATCTTCTTTTGAGGTAGGGGGTGCATGCAATACATGCTTACACTAAGGCCTTACTACTTGTGGTAAACTCATGTTTCATCCATAGGACATGCTTCCAACCTTGCTTGAACTTCAACGTGCTTTGGACATGCAATCAACACTTGAATCCCTTGTAGAGGAAGGGAATTATTGGAAGGTGAACCTCTCTCTATATCTATATGTATGTGTGTGTGTCTGTAAAATGAACTGAGCAAGAAATAATTGTATAACGAACTGAATGGTGTTCATTTTATTAACTTATTGAAAAGAGAATCATACACAGGTATTTATAGCTAACTACTTAACAACAAAAGAGCTGGCTAAACAACCTTCACTGAAAAGATTACATGAGGTAGTTGTTATTGCTAATAACTGGGACTATGTAGTACAACTTTTACATATTAAGTATAGCCAGTTTCTAATATTCCCCCTCAAACTCAAGGAAAATATTTTTTGGTGAAAAAAATCTTTATATCGAGTTTGCCTTTGAAAAGCAAAACGAGCCGAAGAGAGAGGCTTGGTCAGCACATTTGCCTGCTGATACAGTGCTGGAATATGATAGAAGAAAAGCTGCTTGGCCAAAATCTTTTCCTTCACAAAAAATACATCAATCTCCATATATTTTGTATGACTATGAAACACCAGATTATGAGAAATAGATACAACACTTTGATTGTCACAAAGAATTGGAGTAGTTAATGGAACTCTTTGAGCAAAGCAGAGATCCCCATTAATTCAGTACTTGTTTGAGCCAAACTTCTATATTTAGCCTCGGTACTAGAGCGGGTAAGAACCGTCTGCTTGCAACCATCAAGATATTAAATTGTGACAATATCGATGGTTTTTTAAAAGTAAAGTGTCCGTCATCAACATCTGATGACCGGCATCACAAAAGACTTTAAGGCACAAAGATTGTGCAAGAGAAGCAGGTTGAAGATGTAGTCAATGAAACAAAGTAGTACCTTTAAGGTACTGTAGTATTTGTTCAATAATGTCCCAATGAGACTGCAATAATTGGACATAATTTAAAGACTTTGTTAACATAGCTGATTGCTGGCTGAGTGAAAGTAGCATATTGTAGAGTACCTACCACTGAACGATATAAAGTAAAGTCCAAAAAGAGATTAGGTTCAAACTTAGATAATTTGCTTTGAGAAACCACAGGAGAAGAAATAGAATGAGATGCTGCTATATGGGTTCTGTGAAGCTAGTCCCAAATTTATTTACTGAGTCATAACAATAGAATGATCAGGTAAATATTTCATTTCCAGGCCAAGAAAATAGTAAAGAGAACCAAGTTGTTTGACAGAAAAAGCTGCATGGAGATTAGTAGTAAGCTGTTGAATTAGAGCACCAGAGCTTCCAATGATTATGATATCAGCAACAAATACCAGAAAATAAACAACTTGAGATTGATGTCACAAAGAGAAGAGTCACTACCATGTAAAATGAACTGAACAAGAGAGAGCTGTTTAACAAACTGAATGGTATTCATTTTATTAACCTTCGAAAAGAGAAGTGTACGAAGTATTTATAGCTAACTACTTACAACATAAGAGATATCTAATTGCATTTACTGAAAAGGTTACATGAGGTAGCTTTTAGCAATAGTTAACAGCTCTGACTACTAGTACAGTTTTTACATATAGAATATATCTAAGTACATACTCTAATAATATATATTAACATATATAAATTGTGGTCAATTAATCCCAACTTTTTCTAATTTTTGTTTTTTTGTTCTTAGATCTAAGGCATCTTCTAAGATGATCATATTTTTATTATCATTATGCAGGCATTTCAAGTTCTATCTGAGTATTTGCAACTCTTAGATAGTTTGTCAGAGCTTTCAGCAATACAAGAAATGAGTCGTGGTGTGGAGGTGAATTTTGAATAACTTCTAGGATGGATTAAGATGATTTATTCTTAAAATTTTCCTTGCATGTTAAGAACTTGTCTAATTAAATTCATTATTTCCTATGTTACCCAATATGTTCCTGAGGACAATGCAAGTATTTGTGTATTTAACTGTTTAAGGATTCTTCATTGTATTATTACAGGTTTGGCTGGGAAGAACTTTGCAGAAGCTGGATGCTCTTTTATTGGGAGTATGTCAAGAATTCAAGGAGGATGGCTATATAACAGTGAGTGTCTATTATTTTTTTTCCCTAAGTTTCTTTGCTTTCTATTCATATGTGGCTTGTTGAGTATTCGGTGTTTAGAGTGGGTAATGAGCATACACACTTGTTTGTTTTGTGTCTGTTTCAAGGGATACGTGGCAATTAAAACTACTTCTGAAAAACTAATTTCATGAATCTCTATCAAGTTGAACTAGTTTAAATTAAACTCAGTAGCTTCGCTAGTTTAATGTTTATAGACTGTTAGGTGAATGCTGGTGGTGGTTAATCTGTTTTTTTGGGCATGAAATTCATATAAATAGAATGAAGGGAAGAAAATTGATGAAAGCTTTATCTAGAAAAGCTAATTAAATAAAACCAAATTATGTATGAGATTTTTATTGATCTAGTTTTGACTTTTTTTAAGAAGTAGACTTTAAGCATAACTCAATATTACAAAACTAACTTAAAGTCAACTTCTTAAGATGGTATCAAAGCCATTTAGAGCCTATCCTAATGAGAGTTTGTTGGGTTTATCAGGCTACCCGTTATCGGACCACCCACAAATATATAGTTCCACGCACGAGTTGGAGGGTCTCGGCGTGAGGGGTGTGCATTGGAGATCCCACATCGACTAGAGATAAGAATATTTCATAGTATATAAGTGGGTGTAAACCTCACCTTATGAACCAGTTTTTGTAAGATTGAGTTAGGCATACAAGTCCATTTCTTAATAGATTTAAACAGTGATTTGTCCTAAGCTGTTTTTCCTAATTTTTTTTTCTAGTTTTTAGACTTTTGCTGTTGTCTCCAGACAGATTTAAAATTTTCCAAGTGTGCCTGGTTATACAGATATTGAGTTTCACAATTAATCTACAATATATTGATGTTTGCTTTTCATTAAATGAATGTTATTGGACTTGAGTATGTTAGCATATGCTCAAAGATATGGTAATAGCTTACATTTGTGGTTTTTGATATTTGAAGGCTCAACTTAGTTAGTTTCAAGTTTTTATTTAATGCCTATTAATTGGTACCAATATCTGAAAATTCATTTTTGAAGATCATGTTGTAAAATTGCTTGCCATATTGTGTTTTGCAACTTTCAGCAATTTCCATCTTTGTAATAATTTGTTTGATGTTGGTAAAGATTGGGTTTGCCACATGGTTTGCCTGAAGTTCTTTTGTGTGTTAATTTATGAGGTTTTGGTACTGGAGATGCTAAAAGGCTTTGGTGGTATTCTCAATTTGTTGTTTGTTGCATGTGGTCAAGTGTTGTCTTTGGAGTTCATTTGGGATCAAGTGGTTTGTTACCAAGCTTCATTTCGGTGTTGAACTAAAGGTCTATCCATGATTGTTTGATGATCATATTTTTAGTTTTTTCCCCCTTTTTTCTTGGTTAGTTTTCCCCCATTCTTTCTTGGTTTGGCTTTTGTATATTTGTTCTTCTCTTGCGATTGTTATAAAAAAAATACCACCAATATTTGATATGACTTACTGTCCCCACTTTATTGTCTGTGAGTGTCCATATATTTGCTAATGGAAATATGTTATAAATGTGTTTAATCTAATGAGTTGATACAGGTAATTGATGCATATGCATTAATAGGGGATACTGCTGGTCTTGCTGAAAAGATACAGAGTTTCTTCATGCAAGAAGTTATATCAGAAACACACTCTGTATTAAAGGCTGTTGTGCATGAGGTTTGCAATACGTTTTCTTGCCTAACTCTATCTTCAGTACTATCTGGATTAGAAATTGTTTAGGAGGTGGGTGAGTTAATAGTATATTTTCCCTACTTGACATGCAAATAAAATTGAGTGCGGAACTTCAGCATTGTATTATTACCACTTTCAATTTTTTATAAGCATATGCAAATGTATTGGCTACATATGCTTAGTCGTGTTATTCTTAGTTTACTTATATTGGTCCAAGGGAGGATTGACAGTAGTTCCTTGGAATGGGTTAAGATTAGGACAAGAGCCCATATTTATTGATATTTGAGGGCCTAAGACAGTTACACTGATCATAGCAAATGATTCACGTTAAATATTAGTTCATTTGACTTGAAGGACTATTATTTCTCTCTTCAAGCCTAGGGAATTTTGTAAATTTCCCAATCCATGTTCTTGGAGATTGCTTAAGACTATATAAAGCCTTCTTTAAGAATCATACCTTGTTTTTTCCTTCAAGTTTTAAATCTTGGAGTAATCTCCATGTGCACTTTTTTTAAAGTTCTATGAAGAAGGACATTTTTCACATCAACCAAAATGAGCTGTCAAAGTAAGAACGACTTGAATTGTATTTATCTTCACCACTCGAGTAAATGTCTTATCATAATCAATTCCAGAAGTTTCAATATATCCCTTTGCAACCAAATATGACTTTACGTGTCTATTGTCCCATTTGCCTTATATTCCACTTCTACCCATAACCCTTTTTGTCTCTTGGTTTGTCCACAATCTTTTGTGTTGTGTTTCTTTTTAATGCATTCGTCTCCTCTCTTATGACTTGAGTCCAATATTCCTTTTCCATGGCTTCTTGAACTGATGTGAGAAATTCTTTGGCATCAATGACAATCATAAAGCTTTGGTGCTTATTAGAGAGATTGTTAGTGCAAACATGTTGAGAAATAGGATATTTAATACAATCTTTTTCTCTTTCTCAATGCAATGGGTAAATATGCTCAATAACACTTGCATCCTCACATTTATCTTCAGGGATCCTTGCTTTCGTTTTAGACAACTCTTCTTACTTTGAAGCCAAAGTGAATTCTTTCCTTCTTTGATATTTTTTTATAAGGTGGAGAAGAGACGTACTTACGTGAATCAATGCGGGTTTCTAAATTTCTTAATTTTACATTTAAATGAAAAACATACATTATGCCTTAATTTTTAATTGGGTTTGGGTTTATTTTTCCTGGAAACCCATTGTCCCAAGAAGGTGAACTGGTGCATTGGGAAACACATGGAACAAGGTGAATCGATGTAGTTGAAAATACATGAAACCGAAAGGTGAATCGATATAGTCTGATCCACACTTTTTTGCGATTTTGCTCAATGTTCTGCATGATTTCGCTATGCCATGATCACACATGGGATTTGAATTGGAGACACTGTACAAGCTTGTAGAATCGGAAAATTTTAACTGTGTTGTTAGGAACCATGGAGTGCCACAACTAGGTCATGATCAGTAAATCTTTGTTGTCCCAAATAAAAAAATTAAAGTCATTTGACCTTGGTCCTCCATCATTGATATGGTCTAATCTTGATTATTACTGGAGAATCTGTTAGGATACACATAGAGGAGGAGTTAGTTAGAATTAGAATAGTCATGAGTTAGTTATTTGATTTGTAAGGTTGCGGATAATGATTTGTAAAGTAGCGGTTAGTGGTTTGTAAGGTAGCGGTTAATGATTTGTAAAGTAGCGGTTAGTGGTCTTTAAATAAAGACCAACCGGTTTAGTGAAGGTGTGACGTTTTTTGAATTTAGTTTGGTATACAAGGAAAGTCCTGTGTAAAAGGAATAACCATGTCCTTTGTGGATGTTCTGAGTGTATAGTGCAAAAGCAATAATACAAAAATTATTCAGTTGATTGTGTGTTATTAGTTTATCTTTGGGTGCGTCCTTCTTGGTTCGTAACAAATTGGTTCGACCTGCCGGATCCAAAAAAACAGAGAGGGAGGAAAAGAGGATGGAACTGAAAGGGGGCGGGATGTAGGAGGGAGGAGAGAAATCTGTTAGAGCAGACATAACGTTGAAGGAAAGCCTTCTGGACTTGAAAGAAATTAAAGAATTGCTGCGGAACAACAAGAAGAGTGACATGATGTCGGAGGGAGGAGAGAAATCTGTTAATGATGAAGAGAAGAAGACCCGAGATGTGGAAGAAGGTTCAACAATGAAGAATCACACCCTCTGCAGCGAAGAAAAAACAAAAATGAAGTGAGATTTGCAAGAGAAACAGAAATGGTGAGGGTAGAAGGGGATGCATCAATAAAGAGAATGAAGACTATGCTGTAATGATTTTTTTCTTGATAGTCCAATTATAGAGCTAACCAGTAAGAAAGTTGAAGGTGGAGATGCCATCAAGCATAATTTTTTCCCAAATTCAAATTTACATAATATGGATAAGAAATCATTGTTGGATCAAGATTTGATAATGAAGGTAAGAACATCAATGACATCAGAATCTTGGAATTTCAACTTACTGGTTGCAGAGACATTTATACAAAATCCTCTCTCATCCCCACCACCACCTAAGCCTCCAGACCTGAATTTGCATGCAGTAGCCAATGGGTTCCCCCCCTATGATAGACAATATCACAATATTTTCAGGAAGCGGAGATAAAGATCATGGTGATGAGGATGAGCCACGGAATCAAGGTTCCACTGTTCCAACCTTGAGGACAAGGTTGTTTTTTGGAAGAGTGTATTGTTAGGATACACATAGAGGAGGAGTTAGTTAGAATTAGAATAATCATGACATGAGTTAGTTATTTGATTTGTAAGGTAGCGGATAATGATTTGTAAAGTAGTGGTTAGTGGTTTGTGAGGTAGCGGTTAATGATATGTAAAGTAGCGGTTAGTGGTCTTTAAAAGTGTGACGTTTTTTGAATTCAGTTTGGTAGACAGGGAAAGTCTTGTGTAAAAGGAATAACCATTTCCTTTGTGGATGTTCTGAGTGTATAGTGCAGAAGCAATAATACAGAAATTATTCTGTAGATTGTGTTATTGGTTTATCTTTGGGTGCGTTCTTCTTGGTTCGTAACAGTATCCTTTGAATGTGTTGGCTCTGTTGCATTTAATTCCTACCATCAAAGCAGTAGGGACCCACCACATTTGGAAGATCATTAGGAGCCCAAGGGATGAATTTCACCCCCAAACATTGAAAAAGAAACACAGAAAAAAAGAGAACCCGTTTGGCAAAAGAATAAGGGAAGTCATATCTACTAAAATGGAACCCAAATGGGACATCATATTTTGGAACGGGCTCAGGAAGTCCCAATGACTTTGTCTATGGTAGTGAGTGAGCTTTGTCTGAGCTATGGAAGTGGGCTACAAGGGGCCAATATTGGCGGTGGCGTGTGACTGAGTGTGGCAACTCCGTTGGTGAACCAATTGCCAACAAAGATCGTCGACATGGGGTGCATCGTTTTGGCTCACCACTAACCTTAATGGCAATGGACAACAGTAGAGACAACTGTCTAAGTGGCATTGAAAATGGGGCTCCCAAGATTTGGGGCCTCTAATACCAACTTGAATTATGTAGGGAAATACTTTTTCTATATTGATAACAATGACACTAATTACATTTTCATCACCTCTATTTGTAACTATCAAACTATTTAAAATAAGGAAATTAAAATATGCTGAAATGATTGGGAAGATTCTAAATATATTTTCTTCTAATCAATATGAAGATATTGAGGATATTTTTATCCTATAAATATGCTATTTACATTAAATATTGATCATAGGACGTGTTGGATACTAGTTCAGTTGATTTGAAGGACTGTTATTTCTCTCTTCCAGCCAAAATTTTGAAGCACTCATTTAATTAGTATGTTGACTTTTTTTTACAGGACGAGGAGGACCTTTTGCAAAATAGTAGGTACTTCTTCTTCTGCAAGCATATTTATCATCCTTTAATGATTAATAGTATACTTTTATGTTGAATTGGCTTCACATTTGTCATTTCAATTCCAGGCTCACTTACAGCGATCTATGCCTCAGAATACCTGATTCAAAGTTCAGGCAATGCTTATTAAGAACTCTGGCTGTTCTATTTGACCTTATGTGTTCATACCATGAAATTATGGATTTCCAGCTAGAAAGAAAGGTAATTTCTGGTCCCCCTCTGCTTTGTGCATTCAAGTATTCATGTGGACTTATTCATCTAAAGAAAAGTCTGTGGACTACTATTAGGTCAATCATAGCTTTTAATTTTTTATTATTTTCTTTGCATTGGTTAGAGAAGTCATTCTTTGTTTTCCACTCAATATCTTAGTCCCTAGTTTTAAATTTCTTACCATCCTGAAAGATCTCATTCAACAAGTCAATGTGTAAGTTGGAGAGATACTTGATTTGGTTTTGTTGGATGGATTGAGTAAATCACCAGTTTGTGCTAGAGTGAGTACTCTTCTCACAAACATTTAGTATTTCAATACGTATTCAATCTAGAGGCTGGGGAAAAATTTATATTTATGCTTATAGGGTCTATAGTTATTGATATATGTTCATCAACCTTTGATTTTAATTTCAGGACACAGTAGAAAATTCAAATAAGTGCAATGAAGAAATTTCCTGTAGTCCAGGTGAGGCTCAGGAAGTTGATTCAGATGCAAGAGCCTGCAATAATTCTTTGTCCAGTTCTGGAGATATATTACATGGTTCATCTTCTAGGGAGGAATCTGCAACAATGAGCTCACTGACTGAAACTAGTGGTTCAGCATACAGTGATTCTCCTGATCCAATTAAGGAGGCTGGAAAGGAGGACAGTGCAACATTAAGCAATGAATCCCCTTGGTACCATCTTCGCAAAGAAGCTACAACATTTGTGTCACAGACCCTTCAGAGAGGGCGAAGGAATTTGTGGCATCTCACTGCAAGTCGCGTGTCAGTTTTGCTTTCTTCTGCTGCAGTTTGTACTGCTAGCATTCATCAATTCTTGAAAAATTATGAAGAACTCAGTGTCTTTATTTTGACTGGGGAAGCCTTTTGTGGAATTGAAGCAGTTGAATTTAGGCAGAAGTTAAAGGCTGTTTGTGAAAACTATTTCACAGCTTTTCATCGGCAAAATGTGCATGTAAGTGACCTTTAAGGCTTCTCATTCTTCATGGCTGTTAGAGTCATATAATGTTGATTGTGTTTTCTTAAGTAATCCTTTGAGTCTTGTATGATATTGTCATTTCTTATGTCCTATGTGTGCATGGTGATGGTGTTCCAGCTATCATTAAGATTAACTTTGATGTGATAATTTTGTTCCATAAATTTTAAATTTATTGACTTCTGTTGTTCTTTCTAGGTGCGTGTCTATTGTGTGTTTGTCTAATTAATCTTAGTTGTAACAGAAGATAATCCAATAGGGAAAATGTTTTGTATGTTAAGATCCAGAAATATCCACAATATTATTTTGTTTTGAGATGTAACATGTCAGCTATTTCATTTGTGGTTCTGTTTATTTTCTGCTCTCCTGGAAAGTGGAAATTGCTTTGCTATTGTTGTGTGGAAAAGTTAGAATGCTTTAGTTTACTGAAACTATTGCAAAATGCAAAAGCTAGATAATTCATTACTGGGAGTAAATTAAACAATTCATTGAATTTTTTTTCTTTGGGCTTTCCAAATTTATGGTGCAGAATAATTAGTTATGTAATTGCTAAATTGTTTTTTGGGCTTGTTGATATGCCAAGCTATGCATCTGACCAATGTTCGTGTTCTATAGTCTTGGATAAATGATTAAATGATTATTTTTCTCATTTTAGGCACTAAAAATGGTTTTGGAGAAAGAGACTTGGCTAAAATTACCTCTAGAAACAGTACAAATGATCAGTTTTGCAGGACTTATTGGTGATGGTGCACCCTTGATTTCTTTAACCAGTGGCAAATCAATTAATGTCGGCGCATTTCATTCCCATAAATCCGTGAATATGGTTCATACTGGTGCAAGGAAAAATGGGTTTTCTCACTGGATCAAAAGTGGAAACCCTTTCTTGCAAAAATTACCAACCTCCAATGAAGGTCATGGTTGCTCCCAACCTAATGGATCAGTTCGTGGTGAATCTGATGGAAGTTCAACCAAATACTTTTATGATGATAGAACACCCAGAAAGAACGATTCCAATCACATAAATGGTGCCAATTCTGTTTCAGAAGATGAAAATGAGGATCTTCTTGCTGACTTCATTGATGAAGACAGCCAACTACCAAGTCGAAGTTCTCAACCCCATCATTCAAGAACTTTTTCTTCACATGCTAATGATGAAGAGAATACAACACAAACTGGATCTTCTCTGTGTCTTTTAAAGTGAGTTGCTTTACATTTTGTATTATAAAAACCGGTTACCTTCCACCATCCAGCTTTATTAGTATTATTATCACTATTAATGGATTTAACAACTGTGTTAAAATGTAAGGTCTATGGATAAATATGCAAGGCTTATGCAGAAATTGGAATTGGTAAATGTTGAGTTCTTTAAGGTTAGTCATTTCTTCCTTAAATGGGCTTGCTGTAGATTACCCACCCTCTCCCTCTTTTCTTTATGCGTTACAGATACAAGCTTGGGGGTGTTTTTTTTCCTCTAAATTCTTTTTTACTGATTCAGTATATTGATGCAGGGAATATGCCAATTGTTTGAAATATTTTTCTATAATATATATGAAACATTTGGTCAGCAAAACGCTAGTTCAAGTGGAAAAAGCTCAACTAACTCTCTTAATTGTAAGTGCCATAGTGAATTAAATACTAAAAACATTGGTAGCTAAATCCAATTTTGAGTTGATTAATTAGTGGTGATTGAGTTCAATTGTGACAAGCAGATCGCTTGAGAACAGCTTTATCGAGAGTAAACCAAGATTGTGAAGAGTGGATTAAATCTCAATTGTCTTCACCAACATCTTTGACAGAGTTGACTCCTACAAACCCACCCAATGCGAATTTTGGTCATTCCTCAGGGACTTCTTTGGGTCTAACGGTATATATGTGAATTTCTATTTTTGGAAAAAACAATTCTCACATGCTTTCTATTTTTTTTTTCACATGACTAGAGTTGTGATTCCTTCTACAATGAATTTCTTACAATGTTTATTAGCAACATGGCATTATTGTTTGAATTTTTTCTGCTAAGATTGTTTAGAAAATTCCTGAAGGATATTATTGTTTTCTGAAATTTAGTCCAGAAATAATATTATACTCAAATTGGATTGAGCATATATGTTGATTTGGACTCTCTAAATTGAGGGGAATACACTTCAGAGGACAAAATGTACTAATAGTTGTATGGTAAAAAAAATCAATAATTGAGATTCTAACAAGTTTAATGATAGTTGTAACTTGGGTGTCAGTCTAGCTGAGATGTTAGGTTTCATTGTGATGCCTAACATGAGTTTTATATAAAAAAGAACAAGTTTAATGAGTTTGTTATGCATATACTTTCATTTTATTACAATCCATTACCATACTGTAAGTGCACTTTGTCTTATAAAGTACATCCCCTCCATCTTGCATCTTACAAAATATGGTGGCTTATTAAGATAATTTTCTTCATTTATGTAGTTTAGATTTTGATTCAATTAGGAAGCTGTGTAAGGTATGTTTATGCCTCTAAAATCTTTTTAATGTTTCAGGAAAGATGCGTGGCTGTTGACACTATATCTCTTGTTGCTCGAATACTGAATAGATCTAAAGCTCATCTCCAATCAATGCTCTTGCAAAGTAATTCAACCATACTCGAGGATTTCTACGTTCATTTGGTACGTGGAATCCTAGTATTTAACTTAGTGGGTTAGACCGTCATGGAAATTGATATTGACAGACTTTTCAAGGCTTTGTTGACTATTCATCAAAATGTTTGAAAGTCTGGTCTTGCGGATTAGATAAAGTTGAAAACCTGTCAATGTTACGTTTGGTGGGGAGGGTTTGGAAGGAAGGTAATGGAAATGGACCAATGTTAAGCTGCTAAACTCGGGCTAGTCTTCTACCTTTTCCCCTATTTTCAATGCTCTTTGCGAGACATGACATGAGAATAGAGTTTCATTGTAGAACAAATACATTTTTGGAGGGCCTTATTATACTTAGCTGAAGAGTAACAATGCATTGATTTTGAAAATGCATGCATTGGGGCTTTCAAGTTTAAGAAACTATTTATCATGGCTGCAAAAGGAGTGAGAAAGTGGTGAACTTCTCTATGTCCTTCCCATATTCAAAGGATTTTCGATTAATCCTCACTAAGGGTATTGTGGTTGCCCCTCTATGCAGTTTCCTGCAGTTCTTACCCTTTGATATTGTAGAAAACCATCTTTTGTTAAAGCCTTTTTGATAAGCGTACCTTTACATTAAGGTGTTGACTTCTGGTAGATGATTATGTTTGGATTTTATATTTTTTATCTGATAGTTTACTTCTACTTGATTCAGTTGTTTTTATGTATTTTTATATGAAAAGATTAAATATGGATAACAACAATCTTTTAATACATAAGGATTTCTTTAGGTGGATGCTGTACCAGATCTTACAGAACATGTTCACCGGACTACAGTGAGGTTATTGTTGCACATTAATGGGTAAGACAAATGTATTGTAAATAGAAGTCTGCAAGGTTGCTTTGGATGTGTTGCTATTATGTATGACTTTTGTACTGTCAAATTGACATCCCCAATGCGAGTCTTTTGGTTTTGACATAACCATTGGGAAGGGAACCTATATTATACCAAATTAAACTCAATTTAATAAATATTTTCTATTGCGTGGTTTGACTAACAATTTTTGTGTAGAAAATAAAAAATCCAAATATATCTAGTGATACTCTTTTTTTTGTTGTGAGATATATCAATCATTCAACTTTGGGATTCCTTTATTTTAAAGGAAATTTTTTATTTAAAAATGTTTTGTTGTAACAATTATTTTGTAATGTTGTTTAAAGATCTCAAAACTGTTGTACAATGAAAGGATTGTATCTGGTGACAGTTGTGCTTTGAAATTATCGTAGATTATGTTATTTTTATTCTTCTGTTTATTTGTTGGCTCTCACTCTTTGAGCACAATCTTAATTACTATTAGTTGTGGAAACAAAAATTCAACCTAATTTTTAATGTTTTCATACTGCAAGGTCACTGTAGCTAGTTTAAATTTTATTGTTCTTTTAATTTTTATACATTCTTTTACAGATATGTTGATCGTGTTGCCAACTGTAAATGGGAATTAAAAGAGCTTGGCATGGAGCATAATGGGTTTGTATTTTTTTAATCATCTTTATGTTTGAATTCCACGACATTTTTTTCCTCTTCGTATTACTTGTAGTTGATTACATTGAGTATCGGTAGTTGCTATTTTATATCAAAGGTAAACAACATGGCACACAGGAGTTAATGTACTTAAAAAAAGAACTACTGTTTTAATGAAGTTCTTGAGTACGAACATTTTTTTTTATGTTTGTTAATGAATTTTGGGAGAAAAACATTCACAAACTTCCAATCTAAAGACATAAGGATAGGTGGAAACACAAATGGTTTAATATCTAACACCCCATAAGAGCCCTTTTGGTGAATGTGCAAGCCATGTAAGTAAAAAGAGGGCAACAAGGATCAAAATTCAGTTCACTTGGTCCTAGTGGCTTTGGATGTCATGAGCAAATCATCCTGAAAACTTAAATTGCTGACTGAAAGCACATGGTTTTGTTCCTTTTGAGGATATCTTCAATTTTCAACTACAAATGCTACTGGATGATTTGAATGTGCGGAATGGTGTTTTTATCTCATAAAAGTATTTGATATTTGAGTTCTTGGGAAAATAGTGTAACTTCTGCTATTGATTCTGTTGGTGTTATTGAAATGTAACCATATTCGAGTGCCAGGAGAGGTTTTGTGACAGGCAACAGAGAAGGAGTGTGTATTGCAGATATTAGAGCAATCAAAAAATTGTAAAAACGGGTCATGACATGAAAAACCTAAGAACAGCCAGGGGTCACAGCGGATCCCCTATAACTATAGGTTTGCATCAAATTATGTGGTAGTGCCACATTGCAATGTTTTTGCAGAAGATATAGTTCCTAGTTGGAGAGTATTGAGAGGAAATAAATGATAAGTTACAGGTAAGAAGGAGACAAGCTTTGGAAGTTCGTGACTTTTAGTAGGTTAAACTTGGAGATCTTACCTTCACATGTCACGAGCTTAAGCATCTTTCTTGGGTCCATCATACAAGATGGAGGAATTGAGAGTGATGCAAAAAATCAAAGGAGTTAAGTGGAGTGGGTAAGTGGACGAGTGCCTTGAGTGTTACTGTTAAGATATAAGGAGAATGGAAATTTAGAATAATAGTTAGTTAATTAGAGGGGCTAACAGATAAAAATAGGGGAAGAAGGATGTAAGGATAGATTCAGATGTGTTGTCATTTGTAAATTGAGTGTTAGCTCTTTGTGAAGGACAAAACCTTGAAGGTGAGATTTTTCTCTTATTCCATATTCTTTTCACCCTATTCAATAAAATCTTTGTCTTCTTTCCCATTCCCAATTCCGTCAGTGACAAAAAGGTAATATTCAAGCTTAAGGAGAAAATTTACTATATAGCTATAAAACTTGCAATGTTATATCAAACTAAGTGTTGGGAGATAAAATGCCGAAAAGAGAATAATATCAATGTGATGGAGAGAATGCTATCTTGAATGAGATGGTGAGCTAGAAATGTTAGAATTAGTGATGAATGCATTTGAGAAAAGTTGAGGTAGCACCTAATTTGTAAAAAAAATGGTAAGATGTTGACATTGTTTGTGCTTGTGTGGAGAAAACCTATAAATCCCTAATAAGGAGAATAAACCAAATGGAGGGTAGACCTATCGTTGAGGGTAGAAAGAGATTAAAATGGTAAAACCATTAAAATTAAGAGTTCAATGAATTGTTTATAGACATGATTAAAATGGAACATGATGGCATCATTTCTTTTAGAATTTGGGTTAGGGTCTAACTCATTTCCACAAAACCAATTTATGAGTTGAGGGTTGTGATATGCTTATGTACTTTAATTTAGGCATATTACTAGTCGATGTAGAACCTCCAACAATCTTATCTGTGTAGATGGTTCCTCCCACTTATTAGGAAAAGGCTAGGCTGTTGTTGCAAGTGTTATTTAGCTGCAGACCTAATTGTAGGCTGTAAATGTAAATGTTTCTATTTTTATCAGAATTTTATTCTTCGAAATATGCTGCATCATTTTGCGCTTCTGACTTGTAGATTGTATTGATAGATACGTTGATTTGTTGCTGGGGGAGTTTAAGCATTATAAAACAAGACTTGCTCATGGAGGAATTCGTAAAGAGGTATTGTTGTTAGTCATTATATTGAGAGACAGTTATCAAGTGCATACAAATCAACTTATTAAATGAATAACAGACTTGTATTTGAAATCTCGACTTTTATATTGTTGAAAAGAATAAAACATAGAAAAGTAATTCCTTGTGTTTAAACATTAGTTTTGATCCACAAAATTTGCATCTGTATGCGTAGATTCAAGGCCTATTATTGGATTATGGGCTTGAAATTGTGGCAGAAACTCTTGTTGAAGGACTTTCAAGGGTGAAGAGATGTAGTGATGAAGGACGAGCTCTTATGTCGTTAGATCTTCAGGTTATGCCTTAATCAATTTTAAGTGTGTTCTATGTTTGTTTGGATTTTGATTTAATGTAGTATATTATTTATTACGAAGTGGACTTTAAGCCTAACTCAACCCCATAAAACCGGCTCATAGGGTTGAGGTTTGCACCCACTTATATACAATGAAAGGCTCTAATCTCTAGTCGATGTGGGATCTCCAACATTATTATATTAAATAGTTATGCAAACATAATTTAATCTTAATAAACTATTAAATTATGTAATGACCAATTTTTCCACTGTTTAAATTACTTTACCCCGTTCTGGTTTCAAAGGAATTTTATTTTCAGACCTTACTTACAATTGAATCTTAATGTGTCAAATTTGTTATAATTCTTTTGTAACGTAGAGTTGCAGACAATGATGAATAAATTGATCAACCTTCTTACCCTGTAATTCATTCTGTTTTAGTTTTTATATGCTGGGTTTGAATTTGTGTCTTTCAACATTCCAGGTTTTGATTAATGGATTACAGCATTTTGTGTCGCTGAATGTGAAGCCCAAGCTTCAAATGGTTGAAACTTTCATCAAGGTAACAACGAAGGAAATGGAAACATTCCCACTATTTTGTTTGCATATATTATAATTTTTCCACATTGCAGAATTAGTTGGGTCTTGTTGCCTAACTGTTGTACAAATAAGTAGGGATCTCACGTTCGAAACTTCCATTGTATTGCAATATGCATATATTACTGATACACGTCTTGGATTTTTAAACCAGGCTTACTACCTTCCTGAGACAGAATATGTGCACTGGGCTCGAGCACACCCAGTAAGGATATCCCCTTCCCCAACATTGTTACACATCTGATTCCCTGAGGTTTTAACTAAGCATTCCAACTCTTGCAGGAATACAGTAAAAGCCAGATTATTGGACTGATCAACCTTGTTGCCACTATGAAGGGTTGGAAGAGGAAAACCAGGTTGGATATACTGGAAAAGATTGAATGAGTAGCTGTCTTTTATTGTGCAAGTCAGGCATATAGAATCTTCTGCTCCATTTCCCCTTTGTCTTTCATTTTTGGCAGAGCTCCGTATGAAGGTATTGTATATTGCTTGGCATTTGATCCCCTATTAATTGTGGAGTATTTTCCAAATCTGTGCTTTGGTGTCTTGTAGATAGTCCTCTGAAAATAAGCTGTAATTGTACTATAATTTTACTTTAATATATATATATATATATATTTTTTTTTCTTGTAACTGGGGTAACTGATCGCCACCCTCTAGATTATTCTCATCCTCTTCTATCAGATCAGAGGTGCACAATTTGCACAAATTCCTATTTTAGTTGAACGTGATCTGAGTGAATTGTCATACAAAAATTTTGTACCTATCATTTTCTTTCTAATTATTCATAAATTTTAACATGATTAATTCCTATGAAGATTGAAGAGTGATGTACTAATTTTGGATCTCATTATGTTTTTTGGGTCAGTAGTATAAACTTTAGTTACCAGAAAATGAAGTAATATCCATTTAATTGTTGGTTTCTCCCATATTATTATATCTGGTCTTTGCCTCTGATGAACTATTTCAAGTTAGGATGTGAATGTTAGATTCACAAGAATGGCGATGGACAGGAAGCACGAGGATGGGTAGAGAAAATAACGAGACTGGATAGATAGAGAGAAAGTTAGGGAAGATAATTTTTTCCATTTTACGTTCATATTTATTTCTGTATTGGTTCTGCTAAGTAAAGTTGTTACAAAACTAGTGCCAAAATTGGTCTCTTTAGTAACAAATTTGTGACAATTTTTGTTAATCAGCAAATCAAGATATATTATATTAGGAAGGGGTGTGGTATACGACATACCATAAACAACTAAAGATTGAGGCATAGCGCCTAAAGAGCAACTAAAATACATACATGAGAAAGGAACAAATCCTATATATCCATTCCTTTGATTCTCTCATTCTACCACAATAAATTCGGCTAAAAACACCATCACTTTACCTGGACAAACTCGTTTCCTTCGATCTCTTCTGCAACTCTTTGGATACCAATACTCCAGACACTCCTTGCTCATATGACTTGATTGTTCACTCTACCATAGCCTTCCTTTCATTCCATTACCCTGCCAATTTTACTTGAAAGCATTGTTAAATCCTGCAGCAGAAAACCCATCCGATCCTTATGAAGACCTACTTCATTCCTTCTTGTATCCACCCTCTTGAGAGTATAGTCTGCGCTGCACTCCATATACTAGGATCAGACATCCGCTAGCTACAAATAGTAGGTCACACCACTTTCCTGCAGGTATCCTAACCTGAAAACAGATCATCCACTGCACAACAGATGCTGTCAAATGCCAAACTTGTCTGCAGCTTGCCAATTAACTAGCAAATGCGACAATCTTCCATTTGTCAGACACTCTTACTCCTTCCTTGCACAACTCACTAACCCTGCCAACGACATCCTAGCTTCCAACCTGAGGTATGGATAAGAACTAATCGACCAGTTCACCTATGCAAACCACTCTATCAGCGGCATAATTTATCCATATTATCACATCTAAGCAATTTTAACACATCATAACGCAAAATTGTTGTATCAGCAGAATAATCAGATAAGGCAACACAACGGAGTTCCTTGGATCACCTACTTATCTTCCCTTAAAAACCGTATCACACTGCTGCACAACAACCAGCAAGCTCACTAGCTGTCCTCTCCAAATTTCAGCTGACTAAAATATTAAACATAGGAAACACTAAAGCCTATTGTTGCATAATTAGGAGATAATTATTCTGTAATTAAGTGCAAATTCTGTAATTAAGTGCAAATTCCATTCTCTATTTACTAGGACAATTTAGTGATTTGATTTCATTTGTATGACTTTAATTATCTATTATTTCTTTCCTTAATCAAGTTGTAAATAGTTTAAATTTATACTGTAATTACATTTGTAAACACATATCAGAAATGCATTCCATCTATTTCTTTCAACTCTTATGTTCCACACGTGGCTCTCATGCCAGAAAATATCCTGTGGAGAGATCTATTCCACCTCAATGCTATGCTGTTACAGCACCCTTGTATACCCACTTGCAATTCTGACTCCACCTAATAGTTTTCACCTTCCAAAGCTATCCTCCAATCATCGATCAAAACAGCATAGGCCAGAATTGAGACTCCACATCAGAAAAGGAACTTTGAATGACTTTATCTTCATTCGCACCAAGGCCAAGCGTATAACAAATATCATTGATCAATTCATCCTCTAAAATTTATTCCGTTCCTCTTCTTCTACATACACCGTACCACTGCACTCACACCACATACCGTCTCTCCTCTCCTAAATCCATACCAAGTCCATGCTTCCAAAGATGAGTATATATGTCAGATGGTAAGCACGATAACTTCTCTATCCAAGCATGACACTTTATCTATTATATTACAAGTAAACAAAGTATATGAGAGACTAAGTCTTCTCGTTCCCTAAGTACACAGGACAAATGATATTTCCTGCATCTAGTTCCTTTTAGCTAGCTTATCCTTTTTTCGGAGTCAATTTTTAAGGCACCTCCAGATTTTAAAATCCTTTTAACCGCATAACACTTCTGTACACTTTCTTTGTGAACTAGTTTCTATCAATCTTGCTTCTTGTTAGAGATCCCACATCGACTAGAGATTAGAGCATTTCATTGTATATAAGTGGGTGCAAACCTCAACCCTATGAGCCGGTTTTATGGGGTTGAGTTAGGCTTAAAGTCCACTTTTGTAATATGGTATCAGAGCCATTTTGAGCCTATCATAGCGAGTGTTTGTGTTGGGCCTATCGTGTCACCTGCTATCGGGCCGCTATCGGACCACCCATAATATATAGTCCCACACACGAGTTGGTAGTCTCGGCGTGAGGGGGGTGTGTTGGAGATCCCACATCGACTAGAGATTAGAACCTTTCATTGTATATAAGTGGGTGCAAACCTCAACCCTATGAGCCGGTTTTATGGGGTTGAGTTAGATTTAAAGTCCACTTTGTAATATTTCTCAATCTTTCATTTGGTTTTAAACCACGTGAATTTTCTACCTACTAACAAAAGATCTATTAACTTCATATCCTCAATAAAGTCGTTAAACATCTTGTAGTTTACATTTTGAGAGTCCCTCCTTTGGATGCCAGGCCTTTCATGTTGCCCTCTAATACTGTTAAAGTCACTAGTAACACATCGCAACTTTCTGCTTGACCCATTTCTCCTTCTGATACGTTCTTCCCTAATTCTTTTCCTTATTTGACTCTTGTTAGATGCATAAATATTAATCTTTGCACTCATTGTCTCCAAATTTCTTTAATACCTAGATACCATTTCCCCACATGCGAGATGTCCAAGTCATTAGCAATAGACCACAACTTCCATGCTTGCTCCCTTTCATTCTTTCACCAAAAAAACTTCATTGCAATTCCTAAGGCAGCTATCAATCAAGAAGTTAGTAAAATCTTAGGACTACGATCTAAGTAATTTCCTCTTTCTTCTCCCCTCATCTCTAGAAGATGCACTTCCTATCTTGGATATGCTAAGAGAAGCGTCAGATAGAATATTGTACTTATTTCGAAGAGCTCTCTTGGTTACCCCTAATTGGAACTTCCCCCCACAGAACAAAACCCCGTGGTTTGATTGCCCCCCTCCCTTAACTTGGCTCGCCACTACTCTTCTTGATCTCAAAAGCTTTTGGATTATGCATAGGCATTGACCACTACACTTCCTGATCTCAATAGCTTTTGGATCATGCATAGACATTGACTCATTGACAAACTCCTCTTTACATTGACTCACCTCATAATCTTACTCAATCCATGACTAACTTTGCTCAACTCACAGTCTACTTGAACCCATTGACTGGCTACTAACCATTGGATAGTCTAATGAATCATCCTTCACTCCAGCTTTTTGACCGTCGAACGTTCCGTCAAAACCTTCGTCTTTTGCCTCCTCGGAAAATTCATCTACATATATATTCTACTTCATCCAAGTATGAACACTCGCTTCCAAATATTGACTCCCCCTTGTTACACTCTCATCGTCACCCAAATTCTCAAAAATTAATAACATTGGCAACCTATCTATGCATAACTCACTTGCTCATATCCACCCTCTTAAAGTTTTCAGTGTCGCCATGTGCTACATGACAAATCTTTCAAATACATTAACCACTTTCTAAAAACACTCCCTGTTCCATAATCCTAGAGGTATACCATTACATGGAAACCATACAAGTCTATTTCAAGAAATCTTGGAAGTTCACGTCTCGACACTAATAAACAAATTAAGTTCCAAGTGTGAGTATTATGTCATGCCCTTGTACTTAAATTTTACATTTTACATCCTTTGATTAGCCACACCTATAAACTTTTGTATAGGGTTAAGTCATTCAACCTTCTCACCCATCTATTGATGAGATCACCATTGGGTTCCACATGAACTCTCATATCTCGCCCCTTCACCTTTCCTCCTCAACACTACTACTCTTCGTCAAGTCTGGACCTCCTCCTTGTGGCTCTTGCTTCGATTTTCTTTTGTTCAACTTGTCCTTTGCCTTTCCTGCCCCAAACGGCTTAGAGATGTTATTTTCTAACATTAAGCCACCATTTTGTGTTTTTTCTTTCTTCTTTTCATTGGATGTTGGTATTTATCTTTTCATTGCCAAACATGACAGTATCTAGTTCCTTCTTTAACTTCCTTTCGTTACCCACCTGATGAATCTCACAAAACTGAACCTGTTTTTCCATTTATCTAATTTCTTTGCAATTAATATACTTTAGACTCTTTCTCACCTCTGGAAAATCTTCTACAGACCTATTTTCACGTATCTCTTTGGTATTTTTGGAGAAGAAAAACATGGTTGTGTCCCTTCTAAATCTTCCCGTATAACCATTCATGTCCCTTATGTCTTAACTTCAGTACAATCACCTACACCTGACCTCTCTCCTCCCATTCTCACCGTAACACTTCAAAGTCCCTTCTGCCTTAACTTCAGTATAGCCACCTGCAGCCAAGCTCTGTTCTCCTCCTCTCGCTCTTCTCCCGCTCTCGCCATAACACTCCAAGATTTTCTTATAATTTGACAATATAACAATTGTTCAAAAAATTGTGTTGGCATAACACACTTGACTTCCAGGATTAAAATGAATTTAAAAGTGCACGTGCGAGAACTAAAACCGTTAAATTTTTATATATACAAACCAGAACGTAAAAATGATGTAAACAGAGATAAAACGAATAATTAAGCTTTAGAGTCTATACAATTGAATAGGATATCTCTAAATCTCATTATATTCAAATCAACAAATCGACTCCTTATGTATGTTTATTTCAGAAAATTTAATTTATTTTAAAATAAATATCATAAAACTGAAAAAAGTAATTATTTTCTAGTAGATTGATTTAAATACACGCTACAGTATAAAAGAAGGTAAATCAATAATGATGGATTTTTTTCATCAGGTAGGATGGTACATTTTGAATAGCAAATCAAGTGTTATACACAAATAGTTGATTTCTAAGTTTTTTTTAATAATTACACTTTTCACAGTTCTTGTATTAATTTTAGTTTCAGTGATCATAAAAGTAAAGCTTTGCTTGAGTGTAGAAAATTATATAGGATTGTGCCATGTAATAGGATAATGACTAATCAACGGCAAACAGAGGACCAACGTTAACAAAAAATAAATACCACTTTGAACTCATTTTTGCTATTGGTTTATTTTCCAACACGATGATACACTACTCAAAAAGTAACATCAAATAACTAAATTGTTTTTTCAAAAGAGAAATTAATATAAAAATATTAAGTAGTAAAAAATATTAAGTAGTCTTATTTTTTTTTAACAGGAAACACTAGTTGTCTCTGCTTTCCACTGCGTCATCCTGTTCTAGCTTGTTTGTTGACTCCAGTTTCCACGCTAGGTGATAGTGTGATTGCTGCCACACTTGTGAATGCGAAACAATGCTGCTGATTCAAATTATGCATGCAAAAATAAATAAATAATGAAATTATACAGGCACCCACAATCTCTAATTCCATGGTGGTCTTGTCATTGTCACAATAATTGCTAATTGAGCTTCTTATGCCGCTAACTTCAACTTCCTTGACTCCACAAAGGACATAAACTTTCGCAATACTGCTCTGAAATGATATTATCAAGTATAAACCAGTAATAGATAAAGAGAAAGAAAGTTGCACAAAAGTCTAAATTCCATGTACAAACAAGTGCTCAAATCATAATTGTTAAGATAAATTCTAATCCCGATTTACATCTACTTTATTTCACAAAATCAATTTATAAAGTAAATATTGTCACTTTACTTGCATACTTTATTTTTTTAACAGTATCACTATCATGAAATGGTTCACAATCAAGAAATATACTAAGTTTTATAAAAATATTAATTTAATTCTATTTATATCCTTTATTTCTTATATAAATTAACTTAAATAAATATTATAGTTTTTAAGGGTGGACTTAAAAAAAATATTTAACTACTTGTTGCTATTATGAAATAACAAAATAATTACTAAATCACCAATAGAAAAGAAATGGAAAGAGATTGTAATCATGGTCTCAAGATCAATCTGCACATAAAACATTTAAACAACCTTCAATAGAGTTTGGCATTTTACTAAATGACCTATCTTGACTTGAAAGGATGATGCATATTTTTATAATGTGATTGATCTGGTGAATTGGATTATCTATAAGACTTTGGATTAAGCTCCAAAAAATTGGAATATTATCTATGCTTTTATTACAATTTTTTGGAAAGATACCTATATGAGTTGGTAGAGGCAAATGGTAAGACGCTTCTTACAAGAAAAGAGATGATAAAATAAAGGGTGACTATATATAGACAATTTTCACGTGCGCCAGATTAGAACAGGTGATATGAAAAATAATTTTTTATTATAAATATTGGATCCATATGTTGCATGGAAAAAATTAGAAAATCTATTTGATTTTTTTCATTTTCCGAAAACTGTTGTTAAAGTTGGAAAGATGGTGCCTGTTGTTAGAGTTGTTAGAATTACAAAATTGTCTTTTGTCATATCATGTATAGAGACACAATTTTATTATTGTTTTCAAATAACTATTTTCTTAAAATAAAATGCAGGTGGTGTGGTCGTGACCAGTCGTGACAGATAAACCTTTGCTTTTGCTTTTGGAATTCGTAAGATGTTAGATACCATAGATCTGTGTAGTTCCTTTCAGCTTTCTTCTATCTAAAGCCCAACCTTCAAAAAAACCTTCAATAATGAAATCATCTTTCACTTTCTTCGCTTTTCTCATCGCCTAAAAAAACAAATTTCGGTTTAGTATTTACCTACGATGAAGACAAATTATTTTCTTCTTTTATTTTCAATAAATTTAAAAATTATAATATACATTTAGATGGAAGGATGTCAATGTAAAAAATAAAGAACAAATTAACAATTGGTGGAAAGAGAGTTGCATCTAGATTTTACAAAAAGGTAACTACTAAAAGGGAAAAAAACTACTAAATAATGAAAAAAGAGTTCCACGTGAAAAAATAGTAATTCCTCGTAATTAAGATATAATTAAACTATAAATGTTTAATAATTAAATTCTTTTATTAAGATGTAATTAAACTATAAATGTTTAATAATTAAATTTTTTTATTAACAACATAACTTCACTATAATATATCTATAATCTATAATTTATAATACTATGTAACATAGATTCTTCAATTTTATATTCATAACTTATTTTTCTAATACAAAACTCAAGAAAAGGTAGTAATGTAAAAAATAAAAAATAAAAACTTAAAATAAAGTGGAGAAAAAAAAAATTTGACAAATGACGGGAAGAGGGTTTAGGGTTTAGGATTTCGTCTTTATGATTGAAAGAGAAAAAAAAATACCAAATAATGGAAAGAGACTTCCATGTGAAAAAAAATATACTCATTTTAATATAGCTAAATTATAAATGTTAATAATTAAATTTTTATCACAACATCATAAAAGTATAATATATAATAAATAATATACTTAATTATCTTATTTTTATATAATGAATCTAATTACATAAAATAAAAATATTTTTATTTATAAAATAATTATAAGATATTATTTATTTATAAAATAGTTATAAAAAATTATAATAAAAAGCATGTACACGACACGCCTATATTTCGCTAGTACAAGATAATGCATTTTTCAATATCTTCAAGAATATACTAAAATGGAAATTGAGTAAAGTACATTAATATCAACAGAATTTATCACTTAAAAACAAAAATATTTAAAGGCTTTTGCCTTCTTGTCTCTAAGCGATCTTCATGCATAAAAATATTATTTTTATTTAAAATAATTATATATTTTTTACATTTTTTTTTTCTTGAAGCTTAATTTGTTTCCTTTTCTTTTCTGTCAAACTGCGAAATTAACTAATTTCCATTTAAAAAATCCGAATCGTGAAGGGACTCATTCCAAGAAAAGAAAGTATTCCCTTCATTCTTATTAGTAAGACTCAGATTAAAATTAATGTTTTCTTGTTTTAGAATATCCAATTTCATTCTTATTAGTAAGACTCAGATTAAAATTAATGTTTTCTTGTTTTAGAATATCCAATCCATAAATTATTTAGATTAAAAATTTTATTGGTAAACATTTTAAAAAGGGAATAATACGAAGCACAAATTATTAAAAAATGATGAGTATGAATTAAAATAATTATGTGATTAGATCTTATAAATCTGAAGCAAGGTAAAAGACATTAGAAAAGAATGAGATGGTAAAGCAAATCAACAATCAATAGCATAAGTGTAATGAGTCTTTTTTTTTATTGCAACCCAATGCTTGATCGTGTTCTAGTTCCTCTGTTTGGTTGCTGGGTTTTCCCTGTACCTTGCTCTTCTTCCAAACAGTGATGTTATTATTTGTTGTCTGTGCAAATGTCAAGTGGCTGGTGAGTGTGTAATTGCACCCACCATGTCTAGTGCCACACAAGGTTGATCAGTGGGAACCTGAAGCAATGAATAGGCAAACAAATTAAAACATAGTGTACTCTTTATGGGACAAAATAAGTGAAGCATACACACATATCTGAATTTTTCAGAAGAGACACTGTCATTGGATCTTCTAACTGTCACTAATGTTTACACAAAAATTGTAATAAAATAGTCACTGTCCCATTTAATCTCGTCCTTGGCTATCATAAATGTCTCTGCTTCAAATTCAATTCTACCTTTATTATTTTTATATATTTTTATTAAAAAAATCATGAAATAAAAATCAATTTAAAAAAAAAAAATAATTAATTGTTATAGTGACTAAATTAGAGATATTTTAGAGTTTAATTTCTAAATTAGTTTCTATTATTGTTAAATAGTTTCTAAATTAGTATCTAATTAGCAACCAAGGCTTTAACTATCAATTATTTAAATCCTAAATTTAATAGCAAATTTTTTTATTGTTAATTAGATACTAATTTAGAAATCATTTAACAATAATATAAACTAATTTAAAAACCAATTTTTTTTTTAAATTTTAAAATGATTTTTAATTTAGTTAATATAATAACTAATTATTATTTGTCTCTAGTTTGCATTTCATGTTTTTTCTTGTTTTTTAATGAGTGCTAATGAAAGAAAAATATTAATATATTCCAAACTAAAATATCCTTATTTAATCAGTATCTATACCTTTGATGACTACATTACTAGAGAACAAATATTGAATAAAATTATATTTAAAAAAAGTATTAGACTTTAAAATTTCAAAACATCAATTACTTTACTATTAGAAAAAGAAGACCAAAATATCTGAAGATAAGAAAGAAAAGTTTGATGTAGTTTTTTTAATATGTCCGTATCTTTTAGTATTACTTAAATTCTATTTCGTTTATACCTTATCAGTTTTTAAAATAAAAGTAGCCATCATTTTATAACACATTTTTTAATTTATATGAACTATATTTCTTTTCTTAGTTGTCCTTATTAAATATTATGAAAATCGAGAAATAAACTACTTCTTTGTTTTTGTTTGTATATAGTAGTTGTTAAAGTTCTTTTTAAAAAACTTAGGAAAGTATTTACTTTTTGTTGTTTTTAATGTAATTTTAAATAAGTTATCAATTATAAATCTAAAACAATTTTCAAAACATAATAAAAATGAAAAGAAAAATATAATTAGAAAAAAATTACTTTACAAAAAATTAAAGCACAGATTGTTAATTTTGCAAAAATGATTGTTATTTTAGTAAGGTCGTGTTTTCAAGAAAAGTAAAGCAAAAGCATAACATAAGGAAGAGAATACCTCAATTTGCTGACATCACACACGTGAAAACTCTTATAATTTTTTAATAGATAAAGAAAGAAAGAAGAATAAGGAATCTTTGCAAGTATATTTAATGTGTTGACAGCTAAAGATGAATGGATTCTTAAAAAAAAAGTGATCCTAAGATGATTCTCATTGAAAGCAAAGGAACTTTTTTAAGAAAAAACACATCCTTCAAGTAAATTAGTAAATGTACAATTAATTAAAATTTTCTGCAAAACTTATTTTTAATTTTTTCAGAAATATTTATGAAAAAGTGTGTTAAGAAGATGATTGTGGTTGACTTACAAAATGGCCAGCTTTGAGGATCCAATAGAAGTGTAGATTTTTATATGATCTAACAAAACCTTTGGTTGTTGATTTGTCACTTCCACAGTAGAGAGGTGTTCTATCTTTGGCCAAGAAATTTTTAAGCCCTTCCCACCTACAATAAAAAGAATGATTAAAGACATTCAAAAACTTTTATGTTTGTTTTGAATCTCAAAAAACTTGAAGGATAACATAAGAGAGAAAGAGATGCATGTACTTGAGTTTATGAACCCATGCATCAGTCCCTTTGGTTGAACAAATCAGATCAATCTGTAGTAATGAGACAGAATATGATGTTACTTATATCAAAACATAAAAAACTACCATATGATTTGGATAACTTCAAGGATAAAAATCTGATTAATTTGGAACAAATCCACATGTTAAATTAAACAATTAAGGTGGTCTGTGTTATATACAACATCGATTCTTAATAATTATCATCAAAACTAACAAGGAAACTTTGTGGAAAGGGACCTTACTTGTCCATTGTACACTGTCACGTTGACCCCTTTGGCCAGCAGTTCATCAACCTGCAGATTTTGAATCAAAGAACATTCAATATTCAAAAAAGGAATAGAAAAAAGTTACCCAGTTGAAGAAAACCATAGGAGGGAAGAACACAACATATTAAGCTTACTAGAAACGTTGATTTTATGCTCAAATGGACTCTTTTAGGGTAGCATTGTGAACATGATAACATCTATTTATATTGAAGGTTTAAAACCATAGTTCTCAGCTTGTTTTAATGCTTATATTTTCTTCTTACCTCATCGATTCTTGGTTTCATAAAATCACCTGAAAGGTATTCGAAAACATCACCGGATTGCCCTCCCCATCTGCCACCACAGAAGCTAAATGAGTGATGATTTGATTGGTTTGCAGTGAAAATTTGGAGTACCCTTTTGAGTTGTCAAGGAATTAAAGACTTACGTGACATTCTCTGGGATGATCTTTAACTTTTTCTTTATGACACCGTTTAGTAACTTGTCAAGATCATTATCACCACCAGGAGATTTTGACCTTGACCTCAAGGAAGTGAGATACCTGGAGTACCTCTTCGTTGATATTTTCTTATATAACCCTAACTCCAATGCTGCAACATCATCACTTCCTGCATCCTCCAAAAAATTGTAGAAGTCCTGAAGTGAACAAAAAAGTTGTAGGACTTCTTAGGAGTGTAAGTAAAGATTAAAGCACAATGTTGAATAAAATGTTGAATGGAGACATCATGGTACCACAAAGTTGCTGCTCATGGAAATCACAGACTCAAGTTCACTCCATGAGTCGGTGGCTTCAACAAATTTACCATCCTCAAGTTGCTGCTTGATCCTCTCAGCTACACTGATCTCTAAAATGGGTTTGTTAGATAACACAGAAAATGACCGTTGCATAGAATGTTACTTTAGTTTTTGTTTTCCTTGTCTGTGTAATACATATTTGTTTGTACATGAGAAGATGGAAAACAGATTTTACCTGTTTGATTTTTGCAGTCCATTATCGTCAAGTCGTGAGAGGTCTTTAAGGAGAGGACCCCATGAGAACTGAAATTGCAATATCGAATTCAATATTGAAAATTTTGAAAGGTCAACAAAAGCTGGTGGACAGAGAAATTCTAATAATTCAGTACCACAAAATCTTCAGGGGAGATCCAACTGTCTCCTAATGCCACACCTAAACAAAAGGAAAATAGTTACACCAAATCATGAATGTCTTGGAATTCTGTTAGAAAATTATTAAACAATTCATCATTTCATATGATTCATTTCCTAACTAACAAAAGAGAAATTCACGCTTAATCCCATTAGTATGTCAAAACTGTTTTCAATCACCATAAATTGAAGATAACCCCACCAACATAGTGTGCTGTAAAGTTGGTGATAACCTTTTTCTCCTTGTGTGAATATAATCAGAGATTTGATTCTCAAACTCGTGTATATGAAAAAGCATATATTGAAAGAGAGTAGTTCCATGAATACAAAAACTTTAGTATATTGAGAGATTGGTCTTTAACTTCTGGTTAGAAAATCCACTAAGTAATCTAGAATCTGACAGATGAACACATAATTGAAGAGAGGGTTACCTCCAAGTATAAGCTTCAATTTCCCAGCTTCTATAGCTTTCAGAGCAGATAACCCGAGAGTGACAGCAAATTTGCCACCATATGACTCTGCCACGATGAACAGAGGGCTCTTTTGTAGTTTCTCATTCTTATTGAACAATTCAATCAACAATGTAGTCAAGTCGGTGGCTGCTTCATTATCTGTTTTAACAAAGAGTTTTTTGTCCTCCACAAAACTGTACCCAGTTCCAACTGGATTGTCCTATATTGTTCACAACATCAGAAGCATTCAATTGAGTTATCATAATTAAGAGCCACAAAGTAAAAAAGGTTCAAAGAAACTCTTTTTCAAGGTTATTACCACAAACAAGAGATCTGCTTTTTGCAGCCATGTGGAATTCCGTGGCTTCAAGTCTGTGTTCAAAGGCCCAACCTCCTCAAAATTTCCAATTCCAACTCCTGAAGCACCCTGCTCAATGTTTGAAAACCTCAAATCATGGGTTATTCATGTTTTTGTTCATATCACACAACCCAATTCAGTAACACTTACAGGTCCTCCTTGCAACCAGAGAATAATTGGCCACGGCTTAGAGGGATCTTCCACTCTATAGGGACTTCTATATAGCCACCAAAACATGTGTGCTTCTGTGATGACAACAATAACAACATCACAAGGCAAAAAAGAATTGCAAACATTACTTCAATACACTCTAAATTCCTTTTCCACACACTCCAAACAACAACATGAAAACACACAAAAAAAGAAAAATTGCAGTGTGTTATCATTTGCTATGTCCCAATGAATTAAGATTGCAAAGTTGTGAAGCAGTGCTTACTGGGTCTGACTGGAACGTATCCCCATTCCTCTGATCCGTCTTGGGTTTTGAAAGCTAAAACCTTTCCTCCATGAAACAGCAAAGCAATGAACAGGAAAATGGATAGTAAATGAGGAACCTTTTCCATTTGGAGAAAAGAAAAGGAAGCAAAAAAAGGTGTGAGAGGCAGAGAAAGAGTGAAGTGAAGCAAAGGATATGGCAATTTATTTATATTGGCTAAGTGGTTAGTCAAAGAGGATTGATTTGGAAGAAAGAAGCGTGTTTTGTCATGTCAGTGTCTATCTACAACAGAAAACAGAAGGCATAAGAATCCTACGTATGCATCAAGATTAAAAGTGTTAAATTTCAAACAGTACAACAACAACAACATAAGGGTCTTCACTCTTTTCCAGGTAAAACTATACCATCCTTAAAAGCAAGGTTATGCCGTGTTCTTCTGAAACAAGATCGCCATCTAACTGCAACTTACTGTGGGGCCATGAAGAGGATATTTAAGAGATTGAGTTGGAAAAAGAAAACCTCACTTTTGGGGTTTATGGAAGGCAATAACATGTTCAAAGTAATAAATGTGATGACAAAATGAAGAGAAAAAGATAAATATGATTAGAATTATGATATATTATAATTCACTTTTTTTTCTACATATACAATATAATTTTCACATTATTTTTTTAAAAAAATTTGTCACATAAAAAATAGTATATAACTCTCTAAATTGTCAAAGGATAATTTTTGATATGATTAATAAATGAAAATAAAGAGAAGAAGATAACTATGATTAAAAAATGAAAAATGAAAAAAAAAATCACATGAAGGTTAAATGTAGCCAGTTTAATATATTTAGTTACTATACTTTCCCTTAAATAAAAACAATATTTCTTCCATTCTACAATAAGTTTTGTTTAAGAAGTTATAATAAATGTAATTTTAATTTTTAATATAATACTAACTAAATTTTATTGATACTTTTATCAAGTTCCATTTTAATTTTTAATGAAGTATTATCATTAAAGTCAATTCGTAAAATTATTATTCTCATCTATTTATTAATTAGTTGTGTTTTGTAAAAAAAGTTAACCATACTTACTATTATGAGACGGCAAAGTATATATTTAATATAATTTTAAAAGTAAGTTGATATAAAGTTTAACAAATACATTTTTAACAGTTGATTATTACATTATAATAATGTACACTGTTGCATGAATGATTTATTCTTGATTTTGTTACAATTTTAAAAAAGTTTTGCTATTTTTAGTGAAGAAAGTGAGTTATTTCAATCAAAATCAGATATGAACATTGAACTCTATTTATAGTTGCCAAAACTGCGATATGGATGGTTATAACAAGGTTTTTATTATATGGAAAATGACCTTTCTTTAAAGGAAAAATCACACTGAACTATGTAACTCCATTGACATTTTGCTAAAAATGTAGGAAGAATTTTGAGTAGGTTCATGATCATGATATGAAATTATAAAGAAAATATTCCAAAATTTGTTTATCTTTACGAGCACATCCGATTCTCTAGCCAGACGAATCTTCCAAATTAAGCTATTTTTTTTACTTTATTTCAAAAGCAAACTACTTTCTTAAATAAATAAGTATGGATTCTATTTAGAGTAATTGATGTTTGTGATTACTTAAATCATAAATAATAACGAAATAAATTGCTCCCATAACATTAAACATGTATGGTGATAGATGGCTAAGGCCACCGATCAAGGTTTTACATGGGTCCATATCATCTCAAAAAACTTTGTCAAATATTTATTGGAACCTGAAACAACAAATAAATAAACAATAATCAAAATCAATTAAATATTTTAATTTGTCTATATTCTTAATCTAAATAAAATTAATATAAAAAGTCGTAATAATCTAGATTTATTTTGAATAGAGTTATCACTCACCTCTATAAATAGATCGATGTCACTTGGTGAAAAATAAATTTTGTATAACATTAAATACTCCAGATATTGACTTGGACGTTAAAGAACCTTTTGCAGGTACTCCTCATTTGGATCGAGACCTAAGAAGAAACTCACAAGCATAATTACCAAACAAACAAGACAGAGTAGAAGACACATTCCCAGTCCTACAAGAATAAATGGCACCCACTATGGGTTGAGAAGGAACAATACTGAGAATTCAATGGTATATACAAGAAACACAACTAACATAGACGCAAAAAGTAATTGAGACTGAACACAGGACTCCACTTTTGGCTCTTCACAAAGAGATGGTTAAGATGAAACAAATGAATGTCGAAGAAATTTGTGTCCTTAGATGAGAGAATAAAGAAATAAAGAGGAGGCTAAAGGGGGCCTATCCATCCCAACATCAGGAAGAAGAATACTGAAAATTAATGACAAAAAACATATCAATGTTCTCAAGACCTTGAACACCTCCAATTATCATACATTGGAGACAGAATCACAACTTCATACTTCGACGAGCACTTCAATAACATTGGGGAGTACTTGACAACACTCTTTAGTTGACAAAAGTAATGAGCATTAAACTCATTTCCAAATAGAAGGGATTAAGTATAGATCGATATGATGGGACAACCGATCATTAATGAACATGTTGATGCATATATGACCCAAATGGGCCTTTTCACCTTAGACGATGTGGTACTCAATCATGTTTTCCCTACATCCCTGAAAGGAGTGACGTTAAGCTGGTTTGCCTATTTTCCATTGTTCTCTATTGACTGTTTTGAAACCTTAGTAGCAAAATTTCAAATACAGTTCACAACAAGTCGACCATCCCACATGACATCAAATTCCCAATATCTGACAGAAGAAGGGAGAGTTATTGAGGTTCTTCATGGAGAGGTTCGGAAAAGTAGCCTTGAACATCTAAACCTCAACCCGAAGGTGGCCCTCCATCACATGGTGACACCACCGAGTTGGGGGCACTCATAGATATTCTATGCAAGAAACCAGTCGCAAACCTAGATGAGATGAGAATAAGAACCACGAAATTCATGCAGTTAGAAGAACTTTGCGAGTTCCAAAGTTACGTTTGAGTTGAGATTAAACCCGAAAGCCTAAGGAAAAAGAGAGATTGAGCATACCTCAACCATCAAATCAATCTAGGGAAAATCGATTACCTAGGTTTTCCCATTACACCTCATTGAATGTTAATAGGAACCAGATTCTAGGAGAGGCTCTAAGTGTCAACCTCCTTCCAACCCCTCGAAAGGTGCCAACACCATGAAATGCTTACACAAGCAAACAATGCATATATAATTGCAACTTCGACTACACAATTGAGGAGTTCCTAGTGTTGAAAGACAAAATTTGTTAGACTAGAATATCGCTCTATACCTCATTCACCTAGACAAAGAGAGGAACAACCATGTCGAGACTACGAGAGACGGGATCCGAGTAGATTCCCAACAAGATAATGATGATAGGTCAAGGTCGACTTAACGTGTCCGCACTGACCGAGAAGGACAAGCCAGAGAAGGTCCACTTAGGGGAGTCATTAATATAATAGTCAAAGGTTTCGCTTGGGAGAGGTGTTAGCCATAGCCCGTCAATCTACCCTTCTTTATTTTTGGCACTTTTAAAGAGGAATCTCATGCTTTTAGAATTAAAATTGTTGATAGTCAATGTTTTATATAGAACTTTATTTACATTAATTTCTTTATACATCATTTGATTCATTGAAATATTGTTGATATTTACTTTATTTTGTTAGGTATTAAACCTTCTTTGATTAGAATATTAAAGTTTGATTCAATTTTATTGCTATTCCTTGCATTTTTATTGTTCAAAAAGTGATATCAAGGGCTACAACCAAATAAATAGATCCAAAAAAAAAAAAATTACAAAAAAAGAAAAAAGTTATTTTTTTTAAAGTGGCAGGCCAACCCGCCAACTTACCCTATGATGGGACGAGTTACCAATTTCAACTCGTATAACCTTGGTTGGACAGTCAACCCCGTTTTTGGTGGTAGCGAGTCAAGCCAAAATTTGTCGGATTAACCTATTTTGCCACCTTTAATCAAGATCCTTTTTAAACCAGATCTTGTTAGTAGAATGATTAGTTGGTTGGTCGAATTATTTGAATATGACATCAAGTACGAATCAAGAGAACTCATAAAGTCACAATGTTTGGTCGATGTTACAATCGAAACCGAAGTTGAACTAGAAGCAATGGAGTTGGCATATTCCTCGAAAGACTTAGAGGACTTATCCTTAAATAATCACTTCAGTTCAATTTCAAAATGTCAAATAACCAGGTCGAGTATAAACTATTATTACCAGAATATATCGATAATGATTAAGCATGAAATGTAAAAAGAAGAAAAGACACATTAGGATACATATTTCATCGTAATAGTTGAGAATTTTTTTTCTTAAATTTGCTTAACAAATTTGTATGTCGTGAAAGTATCAATACTTTTAGAATTAGGCTTAGTTGTCTTTATGAAAGTTGTAGTATTGAATGTTACATACTTTGGAATAAAAAAGAAGATATTTAACTAAGTTATATTTATTTTAGTGAGCAATATTTATTTTAGTGAACAAATGTTAAACTGTTAGTTTTAATTAAATTTAATATTCATGTGTTAATTGTCGATCTATCCTGTATTCTAAATTTTAGAAGAAAATTAAAATTTTTAATTTCAAAAACTACGTTGAAAATCAGTTCCTGAAATATTATATCATAATTGCTTATGTTTATTTTGGATGAATCTATACGAACATGTGAAGTTTGTAATATTTTGAAAGTTTTAAAAAAATGTTACCTAAGAATGATCAAATTTTTGTAAAGAAAATAATAAAAAAATTATCAAAAAGAAAAATGAAAAAGAATATATTTTATCATTCACACGCATACATATATATATATTAATTATAGAAAAGAGTACTTTAAATAAATAAATATATGAGGGAAAGAGCAATGATATATGGACAACCACATTTTTTTATACAACCACATTATAACTCCCAATACTATTATTTTAATACTTTTTTATATCATTTAATTACAAAATTACCCTTTATTATATATATTTATTTTTAAATCTATCACACCAGGATTGTATACAACTCTTTGAGTTGTCACGAGGGAATACAACTTAAACTTTTTTTACTCTCTTTTAGGGAGTGAGACAAATAAAACCCGTAGTATTATATAGATCTTAAAAATAGCAGATTTTTTACTCACTCAAAACGAAAACTAATTATTGTTTAAAATTCAGTTAAATCGAATCTCTAAATTATTTGTTTTTAACTTGAATTTGGTATTATCATTTTTTACAAGTTTGTGCTCAATATTCTCACATTTCCTTATCAATATCTTTTCTCTCCAAACTAGTATTTTTAAACATTCGAAACCTAATAATTTTAACAAAGTTCTTCAACCAATATTTTAATACTTGTACACAAGCATCTTTAAACTTTTCTCATACTAGAGATAATAAAGTAGATTAGGTCTAATGAACCAACTCGTCTAACGTCTAAAAAATATCAATTTGTAATATATTTATTTTCAAAATTATCCTTGAATTATCAATGTAAGATGAGAGAATAATACTAGGGAAATTTTAGTTTTTAAACCTAAATTCTTCAATTCTCTCCTCTTTCCTAATAGAAAGGGACTATTAAATATTTTATTATTTATAAACTAAAATAATCAATGAAAATTCAGTAAAAAAAAGTTAACGCAAAGAACCATTTAAAGAAGAATATTGTGAAAGGAAAGAAAGAAATTGAGTTGAACTACTCAATAATATAAAACCCTATCAAGCAATCCTTTCTTAAAGTGAAAACAAAATAAGAATATTGTTTTTTTCATTGATTTGTTTTTAGAGTTGAACTTCTACATTTGGGCTGCCACTTTATGCTTTTCTTGGTTTCTCTTGAAATTTTGGCCAATGGCTTATTATCTCTGAGAAATTCAGTAGAGAATAATTGAACAAGGGGGAACAACAGTAAACAACTGCTTTTGGAATTAATTTAAAAAATTAATATAATAATAAAAAAGATAAAAAAAAGGAAAGGAGAAATATATAATAAAAATATAATATAATAAAAAAAGAAAGAATGTTCTAAAAGATATTATGTGAAGATTTTATTAATGATTACAATTTAAGTTGGAGGGCCAGCCCAACCAAAATCTGCTTAAAAGCCTCCATGAAAGATTGATTCTAATAGTTTATTTTTTTTGTAATCATAACAACCAAGAAATTGAAGTTTGAAAAGGAAAACAAAAAGGAAATTGGTTGTTGGTTGTATTGAAAGGGAAAGTCACTATGGTTTGTGTATCAATTATTAATAAATTAACCATGATGTGAATGAATAACATGACCAAAACTAACTAGTGAGGATAATCACAATGAAACAAAAGCAAAAGAAAAAACATTCATTAATCTACCCTAAAAAAAAGGAAAAACATGAACTAAATACAAGCATTAATTATTTAACAAGAAAAAAGAGAGTATAAAAAGTGTTTTTGGAAAAAGAAAACCTAGTTGGCCACAAGATATATACATACAAATTATAAAATGGTCATAGAACCATAAACTTATGTTTGTCATGAATTGGATGTCTTTGTCCTATGAGTTGCCTACCATAAATAACCTTTTTTTCCAAGCTACATAAGTTGGGATATTTAGGATGTATTTATATCTCTAGGACCTACTTATGTCTGCCATAAATAACCCTTTCCCAAACCTCATGGTGCTAGACCTAATTCATCTTTTGCCATAGAAATTCACCAATAAATCATAGATGCACACAAATCCTATTTCCCTTTTGCTTTCTGCACCCAATCAATTCTAACTATATTCTATTATTTTTTGAAATTTTTCTTCTTTCTGAAATTGAAAAAATATATTCTAAAAAATAAATTTTGGAAAATACTTTGTGTATTCTAGAAATAGACTTCGGAATAGAATTGGAAAACAAAAATCTCATTCCATAAAACTACATTCAAAATATAAATAATACATTCTAGAAAATAATTTTAGAAAACAAAATTCAAGAGTATATTATAGAAGAAAAAAAATATCAAAACATATTCTAAAAAGTTATTCTAATCTGGAAAGTTGTTTTGAAAACTCAAATCCATGTATTTCATAATACAAAATATATAATACATTCTTAATTGCGCCCACTCTATTTAAAAACTAAAGAGAACATTTTTGTCATTTTGTGTTAAAGTGCAGGTTCAATTTTACTGGTGCAGTAAGTAAAAGTTATCCTTTTTCTATGTTCTGCTTTTGTTATGTTGAGCTTTCGGACCTTCCATCTTGGATAGTTTCTTTTTGCACCCCTACATTTTTCTTTTGCACCCCTATATTTTTTGAAATACCAAAATTATTCTTTCACAGTTTTGGGTGATTTTAGAATAGAAGTTCCGTAGGGTTTAGAAAATCCAGAAGACAAAATATCATTCCAAAATATCCTTTCCAAAATAATTTTTTTGATTTCTAGATTGGTAAATATGGAATTAATAAAATGTGTTCCGAAAAATATGTTTTGGAAATATTTTGAAAAGAAGAATGTGAAAGTCATTTTTAGAAGGGAAAAGAGTTTTTTCAAAATGCAAGAAACAGCCTAATCTTAAAGCAATTATTCATTATGTTCTAGGCAAAGTCTTGTTTGACAAAAAAAATATTTTTGAAGCTACTAGAAGTATGTAGCATATTTTTATTTGTACCTTTGAAAATAAGTTAATTAAAAATAACCACACGCAAATTTAAAACAATTAATGTTTAAAAAGGTAAAGTTTAAACAATAGTGGCAATATAAAGTTTTTGACAAATTTTGAATTAAGAATGTTCATAGGGTTAAGAACATTCTAAAAGCAAAGTTAAATACATTGTTTAAATTTTGACTCTAGTTAAATACGTTATTCATCTAAAAAGCTTTTCGGAACAAAAATTAGAGATTTGCTACATATTTTTTTTCTCTAAAATAAAAAATAAACTCTAAACACATAAAATTACCTTATTATAACTTTCGTATAAGTTATAAATTTTTTATTTGAGAACAAAATCTAAAATAGAAATTCAATAAGCTTTAGTTAATCTATACTATTTTATTATTCGCGAGATTAAAAACCAAAATTAGAAAAAGGATAAATAAAAAAAAGTTATAGCTAATAAAAAAGAGAAAAAATAATAATAAAAAGAATGAATGTATATGATACGGCTATAAGTTATTAGATATATTCATTCAATTTTTACACATATTTTTCATGCTTGTTAAATATATATATATACTACAAAAAATATTATTAAATAAAAACTAATTTTAAAGATTAAAATAATTAGTTACTATTTGAATAAATTAGAGATCATTTTATAAACTAAAAAAATTATTAGTATCTAAAATAATAATTTTTAAATTGATATCTAACCATTAATTATCAAGGTTTTAGTTACTTACTACTTTATATTCTAAATTAGTCTCTATTAGTCTTTTAGAGACCAATTTATAATCTAAAATATTAATATCTAAAACTTTGGTAGTTAATTTATATACTAATTTAAAAATTATTTTATAATTTTTTTTATTAATAATAGAAACCACTTTAGATATAAATAATTTTTTAGTTTCTAAAATAATATTTAATTTAGTCAAAATAGTGACTAATTGTTTTTGGTCTCTAAATTCAATTGTTATTTAATGATTTTCTTGTAGTAATAATTTTTATTTTCATATTACTTTTTATGTATGTAACATCCCTAATTAGACTAGTTCAAAGTTATACCACTTGGTAAATATATGCATATACTAAAACAAACATCAAAAGAAAAAGGGGAGAACTCTATTTGCTCTCTATGAAGTTTTATCATCTACAACATTCTCTACTTCCATGTAAGATCATCACAAATTTTACAGCAAACACAAACAAGAAAGCATGGTAAGTTAGAGATTTTTAAAACTTCAAGTACAACTTTAGATTCTAGTAATACAATCACAAACATATGAATCATCACATTTCATCCATTACATTGTACTAAACAATCAAGCATCTATAAATAACTCATATTGCATACCACTCATGCAAAAATTCACTAACATATAAATATAGATACTTAACTCTATTTATGGAAGACTCGTGTGTTAAATTTAACTTAGATATCTGCACTTGTTATACTACCTTCATTGTGTTATCTATCCACACAGCTACATGTACAAATGAATTTAGTCCTCGTATGATAGAGTAAATCCATATGACTTGCTAGACCAATTATCTTTCAAATTGTAGACTCAATCATATATGAACCTCCTCCAACTCTCACCACCTTATAATCTTCATCTATATGATATTAATATACTAGTAGAGTCATGATATCTCTTTCTACATGAATCTCTAATTCAATGTACATCCTAACCAATCTCAACACGATATTTCTTTTCCCGAAAATACTATGTTTCGATCACACTTCCATATGATTCATAATTCATATCACACATCACTATACCATTCAATAATATAGAAATTTAGATTTTAAAAACAATTAGAAAAAATAAAAAAAAAACACATAAAATCAATGTTTCATATACATGTATAATTAAAATTTACATATAATTCAATTAAAGAAATAAACAACCATTAAACAATCTTTTACAAACATTTTAAATTTGTTTTAGGTTGAGCGAAAATGATCTCGCTTAAGCAAAAATTACTTTCCTTGAGCGAAAATAGGAGCGAGACCAAGTTCAGTTGCAATACGATTTTCGTTTGAGTGAAAATTTCTTCTTTTGAGCGAAAATTGGGTCGAGACTAGGCTTAGTTGTCGTCTATTTTCGTTTGACTAAAATTTTTTTTGGCTTGAGCGAAAATAAGGCTGAGACTAGGCTTTTTTATTTTTGTTTTATTTTTGCTAAGAAAAAAATTGATAGTTTTTTTTTGTCTCATTCAACATAATAAGGAGAATCCTAAAACAAATTTCAAAGTCTTTACCCAACATCAATATACAAATTTGTAACTTTTATATAATCAAAATATTTTTATGGTTTTAAAGTGTTTAAATATATAACATATATTCTCATTAAAATCATAATTCAACAAATAATTGCAAGACTTTAAAACTTCAAAATGGAACTCACATTTAAACTCAAACAATCAACTTTATGAACTACTTTTTCAATTTGTTTACTTCTAACAATTATCATTAAATAACATTTCTTTCACTCAATAAAACAAACATTGTAAGATAAATTTAAAACTTGTGATCATGTCACATTTCCATCTAGATCTTTTAACCTAGAGTTCTATTAAAAGATAAAACCAATTTTCTTTACCTGAATAGAAAGACAAGTATTCACAAAGAGCCTCAACTCCTAAAAAAGGTCGGATAAGATAATATGCACCATATAGTTTTCATCAAGTATCTGAATACATCACTAAAACTCTGAACTAACATAGACTATTCTTATGGTCAAATACATCACATGCAATACACATGTATTTAGGTACACATGAAAACTCAAAACTGCCTAAAAGAAAAAAGGAGTAGAAAGAAACTTATTCTAAACAAAAATATAATCGAACAATTTTACTCTATTCACTATCAAGAGTCCAAAACCTCTGATTCTCAATCCAATGAAGGATGTACTCATATTTTTAAAGAGAAGACAGAAGAGAAAATAAGGTTTTCTAGAAAAATAGTGATAATTTTAAAATGAAACTTAATAAAATGTATATACTTTTTTTCATTAATAATAAAAATATTCAGACTCATTCTACTTATATAAGTTTTACTTTAAAATTATTTTCTATATCTTTACAATATATAAATATAAGTTAATTAAAAATGTATGATTAAATATAGTTTTACACAAATATTTAATGTATAATTAATTTTGTAAAAATCTTAACTAATTTTTTAAAACTATATATCAAATATAATAAGAGTATTTATTAACACTTATGTGATATAATTTCATCATATTAGATCCTATTTGGTTGAAATGAGTAATTCTTTGGTTTGCTTTGCTTTCCAGAAAGTTACTTTAATTATGTACACTAACTTTAGTTATCTTCATTCCTAATATATTATCTTATATGATACAAATGACCCTATTCTAAAAAGAAAACATCATGACTGATAGATCTAATATTTCGAGAACATATAGTTAATGATTAAGAAACATAATAATAGATTAGTAGGTTAAACATAATGACAAATTAGTAGTAACCTACGTAATTTTACTCAGAACAAAATATCTATTATATATTGAAATAATTTTTTAATGAGAAATATTATTCAAATTATATTAAAATAAATATAACGATAGATATGTATACTGAATTAAAGTCAAGTATATCAATATTTAAAAAAATAATTAAAAATAAATAAATTTATATAACAACTGAAATTTAAATATAAATCTCTTTACTATACTAAATTTTTATAAAATTATACTCGCGTTCAGATTAATTTATTCCACACTTAAGAAAATTTCAGTAAAACTAATTCTTTTAAATATTCTAATAAATATTTTCTTGAACAGTCCTTCAACCTGTTTTGCTTTTAATCAATAAGACTACAAATATATATAAAATGGACATTAGAACTTGGTGAATATATCTTTATATATTTTTTAAGTTGCACTTTATCCTAATAACTCCATTTTTTTAAAACCATTAACTTCTATTATTTTATTTTATTTTAAAAAAAAAACATAGTGATAGAAAGTGCTTTTTCTTCTTATAATGTTTGAACAGCACAATTCAATTCTCACTAAGTGACATAGGTGGCATCTTCAAAAGAAAATTTGATCTAACATGTATATTATAATATAATGAGTAAAAAAGTCTCCATCTCATGTACCTAAACTTGAATTTTCTAACCAATTGAATTGAAATGATGACAAACACAAAACACAAAAAAAAAAAAAAAAAAACACACACATTAAGAAAAGTGTATAGATTAATAACATAAGAAATGAATTGGAACATTATAATTACATGTACTACAAATAATATCTAAAGAAAGTTTTTCCCAACAGTTAGATATAAAACTGTCGTCAAATAACATGATTGTGTCGTATACACTCTTCAAATTTTCCTAAATTATAAACAATCTTATTTTGTCGCCTCTCCAAATAACACTCAATTCTCATAATTTCAAGAAAGACTATTATCCACACTGTTTTACTTTTGCTATTGTTGCACTACACGATGACGCAATAACTTATAATTATATGTAAAAAGAAAGTATAATGAATAAATTATCGCCATCAATTGTTATTCTATCTGAGTTCAAATCATTTTTAAAATGCTACCAATGTTTATTTTGTTTTTCTTAAAGAAATTAAATGAGCAACTAGTTTTCTGTAAATAAATCCAGATATATTATAAGAATACTATATAAATTATAAAAGGTGTCTCTTGATGCGGAATATTATAGAAAAAATTATTGTGTTTGATCTTAAATTTTTTTGCCTTATATAATCATTCTCAAAATATTCTTCATTTAATTGATATTGTTGATATGAAGTTTAGAAATGGATAATTTAGAAGAAGAACTTATTTCTTAAATTAAGTTGCTGTAATTAAATGATATTTATTATTATTTTTAATTAGTGTGAGATATTTTATTTATTTATGTGTTTGAGAGCAAAAGAAGCTATCTTATACAGAAAGAAAACTTTGACCTCCAAAAAATTAGGGTTTAGTGAATTTAAATATTTATAAAATTGAAATAAAAGAAAATTTGAAATTTGAATTAAAAATTAAATATATAAAAAATTATGAAGAAATATACAAAGAGAATGAAATAAAATATTTTATTGATATTTTGATGTAAGTAAATATTATGGATAAAATAAATGTAAAATTATAACATTATTTTTCTTTTTTATTTTATTTTTATAGTAAATTTGAATTGTGAAGAATAAATTATAATACATTTGTAAATATATTTTTATAATAAAATTCGGATGAAAAAAATATAAAATTATAATGTTGGTACCAAATTAAATGTTGATATTTTTTGTTTGTTAAAATGATATTAAAATAAGTAATAATAAATATTAAATAAAATTATTTGGATATTTTATATAAAAATTAAATAAATGGTTAAAAAATTATAATTAAAAAATAAGTTATTCATTATATGTATACTAATAACAACAAAAAGTTAAGTGAATAAGTTTATTATTAGGTTTAATAAAAATTAATTGGTATTGTTTCTGAAGCTATTAACATGTTTTTTAAAAAGGTTAGAGGAGGTAATGTGGCTTACAAAGTTGATATTCATAAAGCTTTTGACACTCTGAGTTGGTTGGAAGTTCTTATTATTAGTTTTGAAACGCTTTGGTTTTCACCCCTCGTTTGTCAGTTGGATTAGTACAATTCCTCTTTCAGCTATGCTTTCTATCAGAATAAGTGGTAGTTTGGTGGGTTTCTTTCCCTGCAGTCGAGGTGTAAGACAAGGTGATCCATTGTCTCCTTTACTTTTCTGTCTTGCAGAGGAAGTTCTTAGTAGAGGTATCTCTAAGCTTATGAATGATAAGAAGATTTTAAATATGGCTAGTCCGAAAGGTTATCTCACTCCCTCTCATATTTTGTATGTTGATGACATTTTTATTTTTTGTAGGGGGATATTAAGTCTCTTCGAAATTTGAGTACTTTTCTTAAAACATATGGTGATTTTTTTGGTCAATATATTAATAACTCTAAAAGTAGTTTCTTCACCATGGATAATTCTCCAAAATTTGTCACCAAAATTCAAAATATTCTTTCTTGTAGTCATGGTTGTTTGCCTTTCAATTATTTAGGAGTGCCTATCTTTGTTGGTGCTCCAAAGTGTCGATTTCTTCAACCTTTGGCTGATAAAGTCAAATTGAAGCTAGCATCTTGGAAAGGTCAATCTCTTAGCATGATGGGTCGGATCCAGCTGGTCAATACAGTGATTACTGGATTTCTAGCTTATAGTTTTAATATGTATAAATGGTCTGTTTCACTTATTAAGCAAGTTAAGCAGTGGTGTCAGAATTTTATTTGGACTGGTGATATTATGAAAAAAGGTATCGCTACCGTTAATTGGGCGAAAATTTGTTCACCTCTTGAGGATGGAGGCTTGAATATTATTAATCTTCATTATGAAAATAATGCATATCTTCTTAAGCTTGCTTGGAACTTTGCTTATAGCAACAAACCTTGGTCTTTACTCTTGAAAGCCAGAGTTCTTAAATCAAAATACGAGTTTAGAATGGTTTATAGATCCTCCTCTCTTTGGCTTGGAATTAAGCAATTTTATTTTATCATACTTGATTATACTTCTTGGACTGTTGGTACAGGTTCTTTTATTAATTTCTGGAATGATAAATGGTGTTCTACTACTTCTTTAACAAATATTGCAGGGTTATCTGATGGGGCTAGCATTCCAGATACAGTCTCTCAATTTTGGTCAGGTTATGATTGGAATATTCCCTTATCTTTACAGCAAATGCCGTAGTTTTTTAATCATATCATGGTTAGAGAGGAAAAAGATATTCCTAATTGGACTCTAGATGAGTCTGGTCGTTTCACTCTTAAATCGACTAGGACTTTTTTCTTGGAACCAGGAGTTCCATGTTATTGGGGTAAGTTCATTTGGTCTTCATCTATTCCGCCTTCCAAAATTCTAGTACTCTGGAAAAATTTTCGTGGGCGACTTCCTACGGATCAACATATTCAGAATAAGGGTTTGCATATATGTTCTATGTGTACGCTTTGTGAAAAGCATGAAGAATCTATTCAACATCTATTTTTTGAATGTTCTACTGCAATACATATTTGGAGTTGAGTTCGACAGATTTTTCTTACTTCTCAATTTCTCTAATAAGGATGATCTTCTTTCTTTTATTAAGAGTGATGGTAGTCCTTTGGTTAAATTGATTAAGCTTGTTGTGACAACCTTTTCTATATGGATGATATGGCGTATGAGGAATTATGCTAGATTTCAGGATAAGATTGAAGTTTCTAAGGCTATTTCGGTAATTAAAGATTTAACTTGTCTAGTGGGAAATTCGTCTAAAGCTTCAATGAATAATGATATGTTGGATTTCAACGTGATTAAGTTTTTTGGTATTAAGACTCGTAGTGGGAAAGTTCTTCGTCCTCTTCCTGTTAGATGGGAATTTCCTTCACCAGGTTGGGTTAAAATTAACACGGATGGGGCTGCTAGGGGGTATCCTGCTCTTGCTACTTGTGGAGGTATTTTTCGTGGGAGTATGGGAGAATTTATTGGTGCTTTTTCAAGATTTCTTGAAGTTCAGACTGTTTTGGTTGCAGAGTTTTATGGAGTTATACATGCTTTGGAGGAAGCTCAAAAGATGGGACTTACTAATGTTTGGCTTGAATGTGATTCGGTCTTGGTTTGTGTTGCGTTTACTGCTAGGACTAATGTTCCGTGGATGCTTCGTAATCGATGGAATTCTTGTCTTACTTACTATGGGACAATCAGGTTTAGAGTTACTCATATTTTTTGGGAGGGGAATGCATGTGCTGATAAGTTGGCTAATTTAGGGTTCATTCATAGATAATCATTTCATTGGTATAATAGACTTCCATCTAGTCTGTTCTTAGAATTCTTTATGAATAGGTATAGTCTACCTATGTATCGTTTTTGTTAACATGTGGATTTTTGTCTAGTCCCCCCATATTTTTGTATTTTCTTTCTTTTTCTTTTTTTTAATAATACTTTTTTCATGTAATGGCAGATGATTGTTGTTACTTGAGGTGTCAGCCTTGCTGAGATGTCAAGTTGCATAGTGATGCCTAACATGAAAACTTTTATAAAAAAATAATTAAATGTATAAATTATAATTTTAAAATAAAAATTAAGAAAAAATTTATATTTAAATTGAAAGATTATGTAAATAATGAGTTATATATAAATATATGTCATAAATTATAACAATAAATATTATATAATCATATTTAATTACAAATAAATATAAAAAAATTTATAAAGAATGAAATATGTGGTGAGAATAATTTTTTTTTATATATTAGTTAAAGGTTAAAAAAAACAATATGTGAGATTTAAATAACATAAATGTGAATTGCTTTTAAATGTTTTCATGTTTATTAGTTGTGAATTGTTGTTAATTGTATAAATGATGTAGTATATGTTGAATACAAAAAGGAAAATAAATTAGAGATGGTCATTCATTTAAAATATTTTCTTCAATACATTAAATATTTTGTACGAAATGAAACATAATTAATAACGATAAGTGGAAGCTTTAGAGTAATGTTGGACACGTCCTTATTATTTTTTTTTATAAAAACTCATTTCTTTCTTCAATAATTATATTTTTAATTATTTTAAATATTAAAAAATATTTTTTTACAACCAATTTTTTTTGTAAGACATCCAAAGTTAAAATTATCAATTCTTTTTAATTTATTAATTCCTTTTTAAAAATTATTTTACTTTAGTGTTCATCACATACTTCATTTCTCTTTATAATTTTTTATATTTATTTATAATTAAATATGATTATATAATATTTATTATTATAATTTATGACATGTATTTATATATAACTTGTTATTTACATAATATTTCAATTTAAATATAATTTTTTCTTAATTTTTATTTTAAAATTATAACTTATACATTTGTTTTTTTATTAAATCTAATAATAAATTTATTCACTTCATTTTTTTATTACATACATATCATCAATATCACTAATGAATAACTTAATTTTTATTTATAATTTTTTAAACCATTTAGTTAATATTTGTTTTTATAAAATATCTAAACAATTTTATTTAATTTTTACTATTACTTATTTTAATATCTTTTTAACAAACAAAAAAAATACAAACATTATAAGTCGAATTAACCGTATACTCTTTCCAAACCCACCTATCTTCCTCTTCAAAAATAGGACATCGCTCTTGAAAAACCTGGACAAAAAGGTTCTCCAAAGACTTTTCCCAATCGCAGAGCCTCCGTCTCCAAGCTACCTTCCATTTCCAAACACCGTTACTCCAAACCCCAAGCTTTGACACCTTAGCGTCTTTGAGAGAGCTCAGAGAGAAGAGTCTTGGGTAAACACACTTTAACGCCCCACACCCTGCCCAATTATCCACACAAAAAGAAATTCCCTCTCCATTGCCAATCTTTCACGTGATAACGTCTTCAAAACTCCTCCCCTAACCCTCCAAACTTCACACCTCCTTTAAGTCTTTCCACTAGAGAGAAACCCTACTATTATTTGAACCTTCTCAAAAACTTCTCCTGCCACCATATTTAGAATCCAAAACCTCCTTCCACAAATCCCCCTTATCCATCCCCAAACGCCAAATCCATTTCCCTAATAACATCGTGTTGAACGCCTTTAAGTCTAGAATCCCGAGACCCCGACCTCACGAGACTTGCAAACCTTATTTCATGAAACCCAAACAATCTTTCTCCCGTCACACCCCCGCCCCTAAAGAAAATTCCTTTGGATTCCACATGTAATTTGGTACCTACCTGTACAAGTATTAACTCTTTTAAAGTGTAGATAAAATAAATTAAAATTGCAATAAATATATAATCATGATTAAGTGCACTAAGATGAGAGTCACAAAGATCATGAGAGATAGAGAGAGTCATTTTATTGAGTTTCAAGAGATTTGAGAAAGCAGAGATAAAGTGAGAAATGACAAAGAGAGAAAAAACAGTGATAAAATTCTAAAATTCAAATTAGAAAGCAACAACTGTCTGTGAAAAATTGAAAAAATGAAGATATATTTGAGAAAATTGAATTAAAAAAAAATGTTCTACATTCAAAACTGCTTTTGATAACCGTTTTAATATGTTTTATAAAAAACAAGAAATGACGCAATGCTCATAATACAATAATAAAATTAAATATTAATATAAGAATAAAATAAGAAAAAAATTGAGAGTAATTAAAGAGAGAAATCTTTTTATATATAGATATAGATAAAGTAGTTGTATGATTTTTTATTGTATTTCACACCTAATATCCTCTCTCTTCCTCTAACACAGTAAACATATATGTAAATTATTTAAAAAATTTACAAACAGATAAAGGTATAATAGGATAAATATGATAAACATTTATTTAAATTTTGAAAAGAAAGATAGATAAAGAATAATTATAGATATTACACAGGTAATTAAACCTAAAGGGTTTGCCTCATTATTAGTTTCCCCAGCCCATATATTTTGTACATTCTATTGTTGGTAGAAACACAACTCTTGTCAAGTGCTTACAACGAATGTGTCTCAACAGACATAATCCTGGGACTTGGTCACCTTCCACATATAAATGCTTAATAGAGTTTTCATACTTTCCCATCCAATTCAAGGAATCAAAGTCATCTTTTGTTCATCATTGAAGAGAAAGAACCGGGGTTTGATCTGACGTTGAGGTGAGGGGAGAACTAACTCCCCCACCATCAACCGTCACGCCTTCACAACTATTGTTTTCATTCCCCAGCACAAGAACAATGTCTATGTTAGGTTCCCCATTCCAGCTTCTGGAAGTCAACATTATATCTGCACAAGACCTTGCACCTGTTTCCAAATCCATCAAAGCCTATGCAGTTGCATGGCTTGACCCTGAACGCAAACTCACAACCCAAATAGACCCTGATGGCCACAACAACCCCACATGGAATGAGAAATTCGTGTTTCGTATCGATGAAGACTTTCTCTATGCTGACGACTCCGTTGTCATGATCGAAATCTACGCCTCCACATGGCTACGCGACATTCTCGTCGGCACCGTTGGTGTTCTACTCTCCAACCTCTTGCCACGTTCCATTAATCGTACATCCAAGATTCGCTTCATCGCATTGCAAGTTCGTCGCCCCTCGGGTCATCCCCAAGGGATTCTCAACATTGGAGTCAACCTCGTTGACCCCACGCGGAGGAGCATGCCGATGTATTCAGAGCTCGGATCCTCCACCGTCGGGGATTGGGACGCGGACCCTAAGAAACAGAAACCAATGTCGAACCAAACGCCGTCGAACGAATTCAACAGTGCCAATTGCAAGCTCTTAACGCTACAGCGCTCCGCGAGCGAGAAGAACGACTCCACCATAAACGACTACACATACAACAATTACCCGAAGGGTTACGAAGATAATGAAGATTGTCAGGGTTCTGAGCTTGGGATGCCGACAACGAAGAAAGGGATGGTGATGAACTTGAATGGGTCGTTGTGTTCGGATGTGGGGCCCTCGCCATCAGTTGTGGCGACGGCAATAGCTAAGGGGTTGTACCCATTTCCGATGATGGCACCGCGGAAGACAGGGAACTTGGTTTTTGAAGGGTGGCCGGGTAAGGAGAAGGGTCCGGAAGAGTTGAATACGAAGATTGATCGGTGGCGATCGATGGAGCGTGGTGGGGTGGCGGTTTATGATCATCTAGGACAAAATGAGAAAACGGGAAAGCATAATGTTCTGAAGGGGAAAGGGCAGAACCAACGACGGGGTGGTGCGAATGGAGGACTATTTTCGTGTTTTGGGACAGCGATGGGGTGTGAGTTTTCGATAACTTGTGGTGGGGGTAATAGAAGTCGAAAGAAGAGGTATGAGGGTGGTGGTAGAAAGGCTCATGTTAGTCTAGCGTCTGAACTCACCTACGATGAATCTTATATTTGATGCTAACAAATTTAAGGAATTACAAGATAAACTAATGCATGCATGACCTTGTCGCGGGTGAAGTAAATTGATTTATGTTGTAATGGACGATTATATTTACAAATGTATTATAATTTATTCTCCACAATTTAAATTTACTATAAAAATACAAAAAAGCAAAATAATGTTACAATTTTACATTTATTTTATCCATAATATTTACTTACATCAAAATACCAATACAATATTTTAATTCATTCTCTTTGTATTGATATTTCTACATAAATTTTTATATATTTAATTTTTAATTTTCAAATTTTATTTTATTTTAATTTTATAAATATTTAAATTCACTAAAAAAACTAATGCAAATGCTACACTTGATGCTTAAAAATGAGAAGAAAAAAATACAAAAATAAATAAATATAGAAAAAAAAAAAACAACAATTAAAATAGAAAGAAAAACAGAAATAAATAAAATTTCTCAATTCTTTTTAATTTTTAATTTTTTTACTTTTGAAATGGTGCTAGATAGAGAAATAAAAACAAAAGAGTGTTAGATAGGAAAATAAAAACAAAATGTTACTACTAAATGAGGAAATAAAAGTGGAAATAGTGATATCTGAGAAAAAAAATCTCAACCTCAGGCACCACCCACAAAAACTACCCATCAAGACTGAAAGATCAAACCATCCTCATGCAAACCAAATGGTCGAGACACCAATCATAATAAGAGGACAAAGTAGAATTCAACTTGGAAATTAGCCATGACCATACCTTTAACTGAACCACGACAAACATTTCCACATTATAGACCACTCTCCCATTGAAAATAACGTTGTTCTTGTGCTTCCAAATCTCGCTAACTACTGTAATCCAGATCGTTCCTCAAACTTCATTCACCGTGGCTGAAGCGTTCCACATCCTAAACTGATGAAAGTTTAGAATTAGTTCGTTATGAGACACAAACGACACTTCAAGCCAAGCAAAACACTGACTCCATATTTTCCAAACTATTCTACACTCAAAAAACAAGTGGTGACAAGACTCCTCCTCCACCCCACAAAAACAAAACAAGAGACTTTCAACCGTGATCCCCCGCTTTTCTAAATTGACCCTAGTGGCAATCTTATTTTCCAACACCCTCCAAGCATAGACAAACGCCAACAGAGAGGCTTTAGACCTCCAAAATTTGTTGTAGACTGATATATTCTCTTCTTCAACAGACCTTCTTAAACAATTATAAGCCGAAGTAACCGTATACTTTGGGAACTCCCCATCCTTCCAAACCCACCTATCTTCTCTTCCAAAATAGGACATCGCTCTTGAAAAGCCTGGACAAAAAGGTTCTCCAAAGACTTTTCCCAATCGAAGAGCCTCCTTCTCCAAGCTACCTTCCATTCCCAAACACCATTACTCCAAACCCCAAGCTTTGACACCTTAGCGTCTTTGAGAGAGCTCAGGGAGAAGAGTCTTGGGTAAACATTCTTTAACACCCCACACCCTGCCCAATTATCCACACAAAAAAGAAATTCCCTCTCCATTGCCAATCTTCCACGTGATAGCGTCTTCAAAACTCCTCCCCTAACCCTCCAAACTCCACATCTCTTATAATTCTTTCTACCAGAGAGAAACCTTACTATTATTTGAACCTTCTCGAAAAATTCTTCAGCCACCATATTTAGAATCCAAAACCTCCTTCCACGAACCCCCCTTATCCATCCCCAAATGCCAATCCATTTTCCTAATAACGTCGTGTTGAACGCCTTTAAGTCTAGAATCCTGAGACCTTCGGCCTCACGAGACTTGCAAACCTTATTCCAGGAAACCCACACGATCTTTCTCCCGTTACACCCCCACCCCCAAAGAAAATTCATTTGGATCCTCACATGTAAATTGGTACCTACCTGTACAAGTATTAACTCTTTTAAAGTGTAGATAAAATAAATTAAAATTACAATAAATATATAATCGTGATTAAGTGCACTAAGCTGAGAGACACAAAGAGCATGAGAGACAGAGAGAGCATGTGAGACATGTTATTGGGTTTCAAGATATTTGAGGAAGTAGATATAAAGTGAGAAAGGACGAAGAGAGAAAAAACGGTGATAAAATCCCAAAAATTCAAAAATTCAAATTGGAAAACAACAACCGTCCGTGAAAAATTGAAGAAATTGAGATATATTTCAGAAAATTAAATTAAAAAAAAAACCGCTCTACATTCAAAATTGTTTTTGATAACTGTTTTAATATGTTTTAGAAAAAATAGAAAATGACGCGATGCTCATAATACAATAATAAAATTAAATATTAATATAAGGATAAAATAGTAAAAAAATTGAGAGTAGTTAAAGAGGAAAATCTCTTTATGTATAGTAGTTGTGTGATTTTTTTATTGTATTTCACACATAATATCCTCTCTCTTCCTCTAACACAGTAAACATATATGTAAATTATTTAAAAAAAAATTAAAATAGATAAAGGTATAATAGGATAAATATGATAAATATTTATTGAAATTTTGAAAAGAAAGATAAAGAAGAACATTTTGTGTTGAAAAACATATAAAATATAATGAATGGAGTATCTTAAAATAGAATATTATTATTAATAATAATATAAAGAATAATTATAGATATTATACAGGTAAATAAACCTAAAGGGTTTGCCTCATTATTAGTTTTCCCAACCCATATATTTTGTACATTTTATTCTTGGTAGAAACACAACTCTTGTCAAGTGCTTACAACGAATGTGTCTCAACAGACAGAATCCTGGGACTTGGTCACCTTCCACATATAAATGCTTAATAGAGGTCTTATGCTTTCCATTCCAATTCAAGGAATCAAAGTCATCTTTTGTTCATCATCAAAGAGAAAGAACCGAGGTTTGATCTGACGTTGAGGTGAGGGGAGAACTAACTCCCCCACCATCAACCGTCACGCCTTCACGACTATTGTTTTCATTTCCCAACACAAGAACAATGTCTATGTTAGGTTCCCCATTCCAGCTTCTGGAAGTCAACATTATATCTGCACAAGACCTTGCACCTGTTTCCAAATCCATCAAAGCCTATGCAGTTGCATGGCTTGACCCTGAACGCAAACTCACAACCCAAATACACCCTGATGGCCACAACAACCCCACATGGAATGAGAAATTCGTGTTTCGTATCGATGAAGACTTCCTCTATGCTGACGACTCCGTTGTCATGATCGAAATCTACGCCTCCACATGGCTACGCGACATTCTCGTCGGCACCGTTGGTGTTCTACTCTCCAACCTCTTGCCACGTTCCATTAATCGTACATCCAAGATTCGCTTCATCGCATTGCAAGTTCGTCGCCCCTCGGGTCATCCCCAAGGGATTCTCAACATTGGAGTCAACCTCGTTGACCCCACGCGGAGGAGCATGCCGATGTATTCAGAGCTCGGATCCTCCACCGTTGGGGATTGGGACGCTGACCCTAAGAAACAGAAACCAATGCCGAACCAAACGCCGTCGAACGAATTTAACAGTGCCAAGTGCAAGCTCTTAACGCTACAGCGCTCCGCGAGCGAGAAGAACGACTCCACCATAAACGACTACACGTACAAAAATTATCCGAAGGGTTACGAAGATAACGAAGATTGTCAAGGTTCTGAGCTTGGGATGCCGACAACGAAGAAAGGGATGATTATGAACTTGAATGGGTCGTTGTGTTCAGATGTGGGGCCCTCACCATCAGTTGTGGCGACGGCAATAGCTAAGGGGTTGTACCCGTTTCCGATGATGGCACCGCAGAAGACAGGGAACTTGGTTTTTGAAGGGTGGCCGGGGAAGGAGAAGGGGCCGGAAGAACTGAATACGAAGATTGATCAGTGGCGATCGATGGAGCGTGGTGGGGTGGCGGTTTATGATCATCTAGGACAGAATGAGAAGACAGGGAAGCATAATGTTCCAAAGGGGAAAGGGCAGAACCAACGACGGAGTGGTGCGAATGGAGGGCTATTTTCGTGTTTTGGGACAGCAATGGGGTGTGAGTTTTCGATAACTTGTGGTGGGGGTAATAGAAGTCGAAAGAAGAGGTACAAGGGTGGTGGTAGAAAGGCGCATGTTACTCTAGCCTCTGAACTCACCTATGATGAATCTTATATTTGATGCTAACAAATTTAAGGAATTACAAGATAAACTAATGCATGCATGACCTTGGCGGGTGAAGTGAATTGATTTATGTTATAATGGACGACATTAATAGTTTGGATTTAAAAGTAGAAGGAGTATTGTCTTTCTTGCCTCCTCTCTGCTTTGTTTCATCATTTTCAAAGGGTTTTCTATTTTCACCTTAACTTTTTTCGCTAACAACAGATCCATAATGTATATTCATGTGCGTCATTTAATGAAAATTACACCCACGGGGTTGCATGCTTCATCTTTATATATCTTAGGGCCTGCAATTTAATTACCTTTGTTGATTGGAGGTATACGCATACACAACCATGAGGAGATAAATACAAGGACATGTACATGCTTTTTCAAAGTAAAAAAGAATTTTATTAAAAAGACAAAACAACACTACACTAAGGCATATGAAATATATCTAACTAGTTTCAAGCATATAAATTATACAATTATTATGTAGAAGAAAACAAATTAAAACAAATCCCAACTCGATTTGTTGAATTTTGCTGATGAATCGTGCCCTTAGGTTGGGTGGTTGAATTTTTGTTGACAAGTCGCACTCCCAGGATGATTAGTCGAATTTATGTTGATCAACACACCCTCAGATCAATGGTTGGATTTTTGTTGATTAGTCGCATCCTCATATTGACTTATTATTTTTTGCTGATCAACTGTGCCCCTAACTTGACAAGTGATTTTATTACTTTATTCATAAACTTGTAAGGTAATTTAAATCGGGGCAAAATGAAAAGGAAGAACAAGGGCATAAACCGATTAGACACAACTTACATCGTAATTTTTTTTTTGGCTTTTCGCTAGATAAACCTCTTCGCCTCATCTATCCAGCTTGAAGTTGAGGGTTATGTATCAGTAGTTGGTATGATCCCCTATTAATAGGGAATGTAAATTATCTAATTCGGTTATGTAACATATTAATTATTAACAAAGAGATTCAATAAAACTACTCAAAATCTTAGCTAAAAATAAATGGATATCTACTAGTGGTACTTGAAATCAGTTACGGAAAATATAAACTTTAAAGATTATACAATAATAGTTAAGATTCACAGGATAACAAAACACTGACTAGGGTCTATAATATGTAGTTGTGCATAATTGATTTAAGGCCTTGTTCTTCCTTATCGCTTGCCTTGATTTAAAATATCTTACAAGTTCACCAATTAGGTAATAAAATCACCAGCTAATATGGGAGCGTGTCTTATCATCAAAATTCAACTAGTCAAGTTGAGCACACGACTAATCAGCAAAATTCAACTAGCCAAGTTGGGGCGCGATTGATTAGGAAAATTCAACAAGTCGACCTAGGGACACAATTGATCAACAAAAAAATCAAGCAGTCGAGTTGGAGGCACAACTGATCAGCTAAAATTCAACCAGTCAAGTTGTGGGTGCGACTAATCAACAAAATTCAACTAGAAATGTTGGGATGCGAATCATCAAAAAAATCAACTAGTCGACCTAGGAACACAATTGATCAACAAAAATCAGCCAATCGAGTTGGGGACGCGACTAATCAGCTACAATTCAACCAGTCAAGCTGGGGGTGCGACTAATAAACAAAATTCAACTAGCAATGTTGGGATGCGAATCATCAACAAAATTCAACTAGTTGATCTGGGGGCAAGGTTGATCAACAAAATTCATGCAGTCGAGTTGAGAGTGTAGCTGATAAGAAAATAATTAACTAGTCGATCTGGGGGCATGAGTGATCAATAAAATTTCAACCAGTCGACTTGGTGGCACAACTGATAAACAAAAGTCAACTAGCCAAGTTGGGGGCACAACTGATCTTAGTCAACAATTTGGTAACCTATGTTGCAAGATCGATGCCCTTAATGAAAATGATAATGTCAAAATCAAGCATTGCAAGAAGTAAAGTGTACATACCCTCAGTTACATCCAAATACATTCAAACAAATAACTGCTTATTTAATATAATATTTAAGACACATAAATCAAAGCATAACTCAATTATAGGTTATTAATTGTTATAGATTACTAGTTATTCTAGGTTACTAGTATACAATTCATTTATATCTCATAATAATTGTTTATTGTCTTCTTAACAGTCTGAATTTAAGCAGACCTATAAATAGATGATAACTTTGAAGAATTATTCAACTCAACTCTTCATACTCTCTTGTATTCACAAATATCTTATATTCTTACCGACTTGAATATCAGGGAGTCTTTTACATCCATTCTCTCATTGTTACTTGTCAACACTACAAAGCTCGGTCCACAAATAAGTTTTCCCTTTTCCACCTCAAAACTCTCTAATCCATTTTCCGTAAGAAAATTCGGCTCCCATTGTGGGGCTTGGATAAAAATTTTCCCTGATCCACAAATCCTAAGAGGCTAGAAAAATAGTCTAACTCATTTCACAAACTCAAGATGCATCCTCCATTAGACAACACTTTGATAGCTTAACTTGAGGTTCTCCTCCGCATAAATGAGGAGAACATGTAGAAAGTAATGAGGAAAGCACTCAGCCTGATGCAGGACAAGCTCAACAGAGACATAGAGTTCCTAAAAGAACAACATCGAGAAGAGAAAGAACAACACCAAGCATAGATTTAGGTAATACTAGAGTAACTAGCCACATGAACAATGACCACCAGACCACTTGGGTCAAATCTCAACATATCTCTTCCTTCGAGCCTCTTACTTGGGAAGGACATCCATTGCACGATCCTTGCCTCATCATTCCAAGACTTACATTTCAATCCCAAGGCCATCATGGAGGGAAACTCAAGGTTATCAACAAACCTTTAAAGCAATTTCAACCCCTCGACTCAACGAGACTATGAAGGCTAACTTGGGGGGCTTTCATTTTTTCACGCCCAACGTCATGAGGACCTGGCTATCCCAGAAATGGAAATGACCACGCTTGGAGAAAAACAACGGGACGTCGGATCCAGAGACCCACGTCAAGGCCTATTTAACACAAACCCATTTGTTCTCAGGCGATATAGTTGTGCACTGCAAACTTTTTCTGACAATATTGTTGGGGGCCACCCTAGAGTGGTACAACTATTTGTCCAGGAACTCAGTAAACTCCTTCGATACTTTTGTGAAAGATTCCTGGCTCGGTTTGCTAATTGCAAAACCCATCGTTACAAGATCGATATCTCACTATAACCTTGTTCAAGGAGAAAACAAAATCTTACAACAATATATGGCTCATTTCTCTAAGGCATCTCTGAACATTCTTGACCTCCATTCGACAGTGGCTATGCATGCCCTCTTAGTGAGGCTTTGCTTAGGGAAATTCTTAGACATTCTTTATGCAAATCTCTCTATCGACATGGACGAGCTTCATCACCGAGCATATCAGTACATCAACATTGAGTAGAATGTTGACGCAAGAAGAAAGATGATGAAGACCTCAACTCCTTCCACCTCGGCACAACATTTCAAGAAAAAACGAATCGAAAGGTTTAAGAGCTACACTTCATTGAACGCAAGTCGGAACAAAATCTTGAACGAAGCGTGCAACCACGAGTTGGTGTGGTTTCCACCTCTAGCAACCAATTATCCATCCACTAGCCGGCCAAGAGGTGTAGTTATCATTAGAACATGTGGCACACTACGGAAGAGTACTTCAAGGTACAAGATTTGATCAAAAAACTTATCTGACTAGGTTCTCTCAACCATTTTGTAAAACAAGCATAGCCCATTTTACAACACTGTCAAGGTCGAGCTTGAAGAATTTATAGAGGGGAAGCTGAGGATGAAACTTTCGTGGGTTTCTAGGGGTAAGGTGAAGGAGCCCAATAAGAAACAGAATAATTTCTTAAACTTGAATCAAATGGTTTTCTTAAACTTGCAGGACATTCCCAATGATTTTCTAGTAGATATTCATTTATTTTTTTATTAAGATTTTAGGTAATTTTATTAAATTTATATATTAATAATTAATAGATCCTATATGATAAGTTACATTCCCAATTAATAAGAGATCATATTAACTGACCATCACAAAATATAAAATATACTATCTTCAAATAGAATCATGTCTATATATATTTATTGGAAGAAAACAAACTTCTAACAAATATAGAGTGTTTTATAATTAAAAATAAATTCTTGATTAAGAATTACGATAAAGCATAATAAAAAATTATAAAAAATGCATTTTTGTTCCTTAAAAAAATTCCTCATAATTTTGTGCGCCCAACATTTACCATAGATATGATGTGTATAAATGTTAAATATTTTACAAATTTCAAAATATACTCATATTTAAGAAAAGTTAAATTCAAAAAAAATAAATGAATGGTGGTAGCAGTATTGTAACCAACCCTTCCAATGACCATCTCTCACAATCCAACGCTCTAAAACCCACTTGACCTACCATCCTTTCATTTCAACCGTTCCTGTCACCTTATATAATACAACACACTTGCTTTGTCATTTACTTCATTCATTGTTTTGTTGACAAATCTTATGTTACCCTTTCAACTTCCTTTTCTCCTCTCTCTGTGTTCCTCACTTCCTGCTACGATAATCTCCAACCCTACTTACTGACACATTATAACACTCAACCTTCACAATGGTAACGTTTAAGCATACATATACATATACATATATATGTGTGTTTTTTGTTCACATCCTTAATCTTAATAGTGTTTGTGTTTATCTTTCTCCAGGAATTGATGTTGGTGCCTCCACCATGGCTGGAACAACTATTGTCCACCACATTCTTCACCATGTGCAAAACTCACATCAACACACCCAGAAACGAATGCAACATGTATTGTCTTGATTGCAAGGACCACTCCTTTTGTTTTTATTGCAAACAATCTTGGCACAAGGATCATCAAGTAATTCAAGTGGGTACTGTATTTTACTTTCTGTTCTTCATTATAGTATAGTTTCTCAAACATAACATCATGGTTGAGTCTTGCAGAAGGGACTACTCCTCACCATGTTTTGGAGACTACAGTTTGAATTTCTGTTTAAAAACTGTTTATAGACTATCTGCAACAAAATTATCTCTGAAAGAGAATATCATGTGTAGAAAAAATGTTTCTCATGCATTTTGTTTGATTGATTATAAGAATTATTTTAATGTCATATATGTAGTGATGGAATTGACAGAATGAGAAGGATTGAATATTTTTATTTGTAAGTGTAATGCAGATAAGGAGGTCGTCGTATCATAATGTTGTGAGGGTATCAGAGATTCAGAAGGCTTTGGATGTCAGTGGAGTTCAGACTTATGTGATCAACAGTGCTAGAGTTCTTTTCCTGAATGAGAGGCCTCAGAATCAACCAAAAACCAATAATGTGGTTGGTAGTGGAAAAACCAACTCCCATTTCTGTGAAATTTGCAGAAGGAATCTCCTGGATCCTTTTCGTTTCTGTTCTTTGGGATGCAAGGTTGGTGATCTCTCATTAACTTTTTCCCTTATTCTTGGTAATATATATCTTAATTTTTCTTCCTTTTCATTTGTTTAATTTGCTAAAACATATCGAACCACGTCATTCTATATATATATGCTTCAAATTATGAAATGTATAAGAAGTGGTTTTCATATTAAGAAACCTGTTATTTATTTGTTGTATGATAGCTTGTAGGAACAAAGAATAATGGGAATGGTGGTAGCTTTGTCTTGAGCACAAAGAAAGAGGAAGAAATAGGGAGAATGCATGAAGGAATGGGAAGAAGGTTGGCATCAAAGGAAGAATTGCGTGAAGGAAAGCACAAACAAGTGTACCAAAGCACGTCTTCTAATTCAAATCTAAGGGCATCACTAGAACATGTTTGTTCAAATTCAAGGAGAAGAAAAGGGGTACCTCATAGGGCACCTTTAGGTCCATAATTGAAGTTATAGTAGAATTAAGAATAATATATAACAGGTTTTAGTTTTGACATATTTATTTTTATTCTTATGATGCCATGATTAACTAATTTGAAGCTGGATTTGTGCTCTCTATCCAGCTCATTCCCCACAGCCCCCATGTGGGTTTGAGTGTCCTTAAACCAAAGCTGTCTTAATGGGAAGCATTAATTTTTTAAGTACTAAAAGGAGAGAGCAATCATGGTGTTACTTTTCAAGATAGGCTGGCTTTGGCTGCAATAATGCTTTGCTTTGCATAGGTTTAAATAAATGTATGGAACATACTAGGTGTGAATGTCCCTTCTACACATGAATGGTTTCATTCAACAAAAACATTGCTTTCTTTTTTCTTCTCTTATCTTCTTCCAATATTTTTAGTTTGTTAATGATTAGTGTAAGACATGCAAGAATATGGAATGTAACTGCTCAATTTCATGGACTAAGGGAACTAAAAAAAAAAAAAAAAAAAGCAACACCAAAGGTTGCAACTGTTTAGGAACCTATACAAAACTATATAGTGTTTTTTTTTTCCCACTTTCCCAAATTATTAGAAACCAATTTTAAAAATAAAAAATAATTAATTACTATATTAACTAAATTAAATATTAAAAAAAATTAAAGTAATTTTTAATATTAATAAAACTTATAAACTAGTTTCTAAATTGGTATCTAATTATCTATCATAATTTTAATTACCAATTAATCTAGATTCTAGAGTTGATAACTAAAACCTTAGTAATTAATTAGATATCAATTTAGAAACTACATTTTATAAATTTTATTAATAATAAAAACTACTTTAGATATCAATAATATTTTTAGTATCTAAAATAATATTTTATTTAGTTAATATAGTAATTAATTATTTGTAATTTCTAAAATTAGTTTTTATTTAATAATTGTTTTGTAGTGTGAAACCAATTATCTGAATTAAAATAAATGTGATATTTTCTGTTTTCTTTTGGTTAGGATTACTAATATTTGAATCACTTTAATTTCATAAATTGTGTAAAATTTAATTACTTACTGACATTTTAAATATTGTTTATAAAATCATTATCTCAAAAACAAACAATTTTATTCCTTATGACCGACAATGCTTGAATTGTAACATAAAAAGAAATACTTATACTATTAATAACTTGACTTGTTTTTATATTATGTTACCTATTTAATTAATAGGTGTTAAGTGAGATATCAATTATATAAGTATTTAATGACTACACATTCCATTATTTAAGCCTTTATCTACAAATTTGAATAATTTCTCACCGGTTTATGGTTTCTCCTTATATAATATATAGGAAAATATATAGGCAACTTAGTGGAGAATTAAACCTTTATCATCACACCCATGTTTTAAAAGATGAACATGTTTGTTACTTTTTGTTTTAGAAAATTTATACATTAAAATTATATTTATATAAATATATATAATGGATAATTTTGAACTAAAATTTGATTTAGTGTAACTTGTTCACGTTGACGAGAGTCAACTATAAAATATATGATAGATTATTATTGAACTGAAATCCGATTCAATTTAAATTTTAAGTGTCGATAAGAGTCAATATTATCAAACATACAATTTCAAAAATGTCTATGTAAATAAATTTTCCATTGGTTGAAATAAATTTACCATGTTACTTCAAAACAAAATAATGTTGTTTATACAATTTTGGAAATGTATATGGATAGATTTTACATTACTCGAAATAAAATTACGATATTATTAAAAAAAATGTTATATTTGGAAGACGTTACAGAAAAATCGATATCTTTGATTATAATGTTGTTACGGTAGATAAATAAACCATTTATTTAGGATTTAAAAAAAAAATTATTTGTATTGATACAACTAATGTTGTTACTAGATAAACAATTTATTTAGGAGATTAAATAAATATTTATTAAATATTATCATTCCTTTTGATTTCTATTAATACAACTAATGTTGTTACGGTAGATAAACAATTTATTTAGGAGATTAAATAAATATTTATTAAATATATTTTCATTCCTAACTCATTATTTAGTTATAATAGATAATTTTGTGAAAATGGTTACTTTCCACCTTTATCTTTAACTAAAAAAATAAAAATTTTAAAAAAAAACTTTATAATCAATATAACAAAGGTCATCATCATCTTATCGCATAGATATACATAGCACGTTCAAACTTAATAAAACAGCATAAAAAAGCCCACAAAACCTTTAAAATGCAAGTAATTTAAAAAAATAAAATCAATAATTATAAACTCAAAACTAGATATGAAGTATGAATAATTGGTAAGTACATCCATCAAGAAGCAAAAAAGGATAAGGTTAGGAAAATTACAAGAAATATGATAAAAATAAGAATTTTATTCTAAAAATAAATTAATTATTTGTTTATTTTTTTCTTTAACATTTCACGTACTCATAGACTTTAAGATTTAATTATTATTATTTTTTAAATTAATTGTAGTTTAAGTTTGAAAGTAGATTTCAATTGATTAATCAATCAAAGTCGGTGAAGTAAAGGAATTCTCAATCATAGAGAGGTATCAATAAAAGCATAAAAACATGGTGCCTTGCAGCATTTAGTATGCATGAGGGAACACCCCTTGTTAATTAGGCAAAAGAGTGGAGCTTTCTAAATTCCTCAATTTGAATTTTTCTCTTAAATTTAATTTGAATTAGGCGAATTCTTTATATATATATATATATATATATATATATATATATATATATATTCAACTTGTGTGATACATTTTTTATCACTTGATTGAAAGAGTTACAATCCTAATTTTTTTTAAGAAGTTAACTAGTAATTCTTTACATTATTTATCCTGAGTTGAAGTCAAGTAGAATATTCTTTATTTTTTTCTTCTACATATATTATTTTTCCTTCTTATTAATGATAAACTGTTTGATTCACATGTTGTAAGTTTTTAGGTTATTTTGTTGTTTATTATATGTATCTTTACTTTTTGGTATTTCGACCAATTTGTTTTCTTTGTTCTGAGTTTTATAAGTCCTTTTGGCTCTTTTTATGTTTTTTTTGACTTGTTTCCTATTTTATATAGAGGTTTTTCCGTGTATGTATTATATGAATATTCTAAATGTTTTTATTCTACATTGTGTTTTCTTTTCTCTATTCTCTCCCTTTTGTTCTCTTTTGTTTAAGAACAACAGTATTTGCAAGCTTCATAGATCTCTTTATGAGCTATGAGAAGTTGAACGCCAATGGTATGTCATGTTGTCACATTTCTTACTTTAACATAATGATATTCTCTCTACCATTGTTCACTCTTTTTTTTTTTGAAACATGTTGGTACCTCTATTACTACTCTTCTCTTTTATGTGGACGAAACCGTGCTCATTGAGAATCATTCTAAGTAAATCAATCACATAACCACTTTGCTAGATTAAAAATTTAGGATCAAGAATTTAAGTGATCTCACCTATTTCTTGAATCTAGCTGGGTCAGGTCGAACTGAGTTGATTTGAGGCAGGTCGAATCATGTTGATAGAGGCTGAGTTGGGTTGATCCCACGTCAAATTCACTCTATATTTTAGATCCAATATATTTTATTGGATTTAGATTAGATATAGAGTTCATTTTAAAAATTCAATCCATAACTGTCCCTAATCATTATCCTCCTGAGTTGTTTATAATCATCTCCAACTTTATTGGAGTTTTAGCACTTCTCTACATTTTCTTTTCAATAGATAACATCATGATGGAGTATTCAAAAAGTTAACTCAACCATAGCCATATTTTGGAGTCTCATCTCAATTGTATGTTCCATGGCAATGTCTCATGTCCAGATTTCACTTACATACCATATGCAAATTCTTTAACTAAATTAAAGAATATTTTAGAAACTAAAAAAATTATTAATTTTTAAATTAATTTCTATTATTAATAAATAGTTTTTAAATTGGTATCTAATTAGTTACCAAGGTTTCTACTACTAAATTTAAAATCTAAATAATTAGTAGTTAAAACTTTAGTAGCTAATTAGATATCAATTTAAAAACTACTTATTAATAATAAAAATTAATTTAATTTTTTTTTTCTAAAATATTATCTAATTTAATCAATATAACAACTAATTATTTTTAATCTTTAAAATTGTTTTTTATTTAATAATTTTCTAGTAATTTATTGAAAAGATGAATTTCGAATGTTTGGCTTTTTGCTCCATGTTACTTACAACAACAAAGAAAACTTTACAACTTGAAATAAGAATTAAGAAATGCACCACGAGAAGAAAAATTGTACCTCATTAATTTATAACCATACATGTGTTTCCTTCATAATGGACCTTTATAATTCAACACTGCGCCAAATGCTCTTTTCACCCCATATTTTCTTTCATGCACCTTCAGAGGATGTTGATAATGTTTAAAATATTATTATGTAATTTGAAAATATATTTTAGATTAAATACATTTTTTGATTTATATATTATATCTAGGATATATTGTCTGACTAATCTGAAAATTTATTATAAATTTCATAATTTATAATATATTTTTAAATTTTTAAATTACGTAATCTAATAGAATGTATTTTTGGATTACATAATTAAAATGTATTTCGAATAATTTAAAATATATTTTAAGTTTTGAATTGCAGAGTTTAAAATAAATTTTATGTAACTTATAATATTTATAACTTATAGATAATTTAAACATTTTCAATATTTAAAAAAAAAATATAAGAAGAAAGTATTTAGGTGGTAAAAGCAATATCTCAACTCTACCCTTCTGCCATTTTTAACTGGCCTGCTATTATGGGTTACTCATTTCCAAAATCTTTTTTCTTTTCACAGCCCGATAAGTTGGTTGTTTCTTCCTGCACCTTCATAACTTCTTCGGACACCCCATAGGTTTGGTAGAAAAATTATTTTGTTTTTAAAAAATATATTTTAAATTTTATAATCCATTATTTTTTCTATTTAAACCTCTCGTAAAATGGAAAGGTGTTTCTAAAAATAACTTATAGATTCTACAATCTGAAAAATATTACTTTTTCTATTTACACTTCTTAAATTGAAAAATTAAAAAAATATTTTTGGATCTAAAAATACTTTCTAGATTTTACAATCTAAATTTTATTTACTTCTCAATACATAATCCAAAATATATTTTTAAATTCAATAATAACTTTTCGATTATGTAATTTGTTATAGATTTCACAATCTGATGTAAAAAAATAACAGAAAATCCCAACAATAATACTCATAATGATATGATTGAAATTAAAGAAAAATATGAAGGAGAAAGTAGGGTGGTGAGAAAATTTGCCGATAAGTTTGATGTGGAAATTGGGCACAAAACAGAGGATCAGCTTGATCTACCCAACGACTGAAATAATAAAAAAGCAAAATGCATATGAAAAAATCTAACCTAATTTTTTATATTTTTAAATTAAGTTATTAATATATTTTATTATATTATTAACATAAAGTTATCAACATAACTTTTCAAGAAAGAATGAGGAGTTGGTGATAACGGGTACTCAGTTTCAAACCATCTCAATCTGACTCCATTTGATTTTGAACATTTTTATAGTTTTAAACACCCTATTTACTTTTGCCATTTGCGTTGCCAATAATATATATATAAAAAATAAATTATATAACTTTTTGTCATTGACATGTTTGAGTTCTCATTTGGGTATTTGTGGTGATGCTCTAATTCTTTTTAGATGTTAGTGTATAACTAATTTATAGTCTAGGGTATGAAACACAAATTGCAGATATTGATAAATATATTATTATTCAAGAAAGCCTTCTGGTTTAAAAGCTTGATAGATAATTATTACACTGTTCATGTGTGTTACTTTATATATTTTTGTTGATATTATAGTACTATAAATTTGAAGGGACAGAAAATCAGAGTGGGACACATCCTCTGAACTCTTCTGAACTAGCCATTCACTTTTAAACCCACGTATTTACTTGGTTCCTACGCATATGACACTTGGTGTACACACGTCAAGCTCTTGAACCCCCCTTCAGGTTTGGCTAATTCTTCTATTAGTATACTCATCCATAAGTAACTTACTCTTCTCGATTCTAAAAAAGGTTCAGGAGTAAAGGAAGAAATAGTTAATGGCTCCAAAACGTGCTCAGAAGTTGGTGGTGAGATCCACCAAGAAAGTTGTGGAATCAAGTGTGCAAGTATCTGTTGTAAGCAGCAGCAGCAGGAAAAGACAAACCCGGGGAAACAAAGACAATATTCAAACAGAAGAAGCAGTAGGTGAAGAAAAGCATGTGATGGTCATTCCCATTCAAGAAGGGAATCCTCAAGCCCAAAAGGATTCCTCTACCTCTGCCATGACTAATGAAAACAAGGGTGAGCAAGAGAACAGTGTTCAAGATGATGGAGTTCAAAATGAAGAGAAAAAGAAGAAGGGAGAGAATGAGGAAGTTAAGGAGGAGAAGAAGGGCAGGTTCCCAAAAGGGTCTAATGGTAAAGAGAAAAAGTTGGGGAAAAAGAAGGGGAGGAGAAGTGCAGAAGGGTATCAGAGGTATGTGTATAGGGTGTTGAAGCAGGTGCACCCTGAAATGGGAATCTCTTCCAAATGCATGACTATTCTGAACAACTTGATGAATGACATGTTTGAGAGGCTGGCTGGTGAGGCTTCTAAGCTGAAGGACTACACTGGACACATGACATTGTCTTCAAGGGAGATTCAAGGAGCAGTGAAGCTGGTTTTGCCAGGAGAGCTTGGGAAGCATGCCATTGCTGAAGGTGTCAAAGCTGTGAATAACTTCACCTCCTATGATGCCTGATGAATGATCATCAAATTCTCTAGTCTAGAAAATGTTTCTATGTTTAATATATAAATATGTAGTTGATTTAGTTATAAGATGACTAAATTAGGTTTTTCTTTTTTTATCAGCTTAAGTGACTAGGTATGCAGTATTGTGTTGTTAACTAGAGATGCAACAAAAAATGGAATGGTTGCTTGCTTCTCGTAGGGTAAGAAATGTAGATCACTGACTGTTATTTGTGAACTTGTTTATCTGTAACGAAATTAGTAGCTTTCCAATTTCATATTTCACAAGTTTAACTCCGTGGAGGATATTATTGTATTGTAACACCTTTTAAATAACTTGATATTTAAGAAAGACAACGAAAGAAATTGTAAGTACATATGTTTTGTCCCATGTTGTTTATGAGGACAAGGGTGGGAACTTTAGCTTTTTTTTTAATTAATAAACGAACCTACTTTGAGAAGTTTACCGCTTAACTTTTTATTATAACAAATACCTAAATAAAACACTTTATGTCTAAGAGAAGGATAAATTTTTATAATATATTTTTATACATTTACATATATAGAAATAATACATACAAATAAAAATTAATTATTTTTAATTAAGTTTTCTATCAACCTTCATACTTAAAAATAAAAAAAATGAATTTCTCTTACCATAGATTATTCCTCTTAAACGAGGACGTTTAAGTACGTTCCAATGTCCACGTCACGCCTTCCCTAATCATGCCACAAACACTTTCTCGTTGTAAGTGTCTTAAGAAGTCTTCTCGTTGTAAGTGTCTTAAGAAGTCTTCTGAAAGTGTCCATTTGTCCGATTTTCACTTCGAGTGTTTCCTAGTCTTCATCTTCTTCTTCATCAGATACGTGTTTCTCTACTTCTAAAAACACTCATCCTCGTCGAATCTTGAGTCTTGTGCCATCTGCAAACGAGTGTCGTTGGATTCCGTAGCGTCGAAGTTGGATTCCGTAGCGTCGAAGTCTCTAGCAGTGATTGTAGAGATAGCGAGGCAAGGGGAGTGCGATGAAGACTATTTTGTATTGCAGGCTGACAAGTGATTGGAGAAGTAGGTGACGTGCCCCGTGTGCTGCTATAAGTTGTGTGTAGAGGTGGAATAAGTGACATTGAAAGAAGGGGAAGGAGAATATGAAAACTTGAATTTAATGTATTAAAAATATATTTTATATTAATCATTCAAAGTAGTTAGTTTTTTAATTAACAATAAAAAATAAAGAAATTAGAACTACTTTAGGGTGATCCAACCTATGTACAAAATAGCACAGAACGAACAACCTTCCGTCCAAAAGTTTACTGCTAACTTCCTATTGAAACAAATACAGTCTAACCAACCTAAATAAATCACTTATGTTTAACCAAATACATACAAACCAGGGGATCTAGGCACCAGTCGGAGAAGGAAAAACTTTGATAAAGATATTGTTATGCATTTACATACATATATAGAAAAAATAAATGCAAATCAAAATTTTAATTCTTTTAATCAAGCCTTCTAACAATTCTCATAGTTAAAAAAATTGGATTTCTCTTACCGTAGATTACTGCTCTTAAACGAGAACAATCCAATGTCCACGTCCATGCCTCATCTCCCTCACGCTAATCATGCCACAAACGCTTCCTCGCCGCAAGTGTCTTTAAGAAGTCTTCTGGAAGTTGCCATTCGTCCGTTGTTCACTTTAAGTGTTTCCCAGTCTTCCTTATCCTCTTCATCGCCTTCTTCTTCATCGGATTCGTGTTTCTCTACTTCCAAAAGCACTCCTCCTCGTCAGACTTCAAGACCTGTGCCATCCGCGTGCGAGTGTCGCCAAATTCCGTGGAGTCGAAGTCTTTGGCAATGGTGGCGGAAACGACAAGGCAAGGGGAATGCGCTATATGTCTGGAAGAGGTGGGAGAGGGAGAGGCGGTGAAGACTATTATGTATTGCAGGCACGTGTTCCACGCGGATTGAATTGACAGGTGACTATAGTAGCAGGTGACATGCTTCGTGTGACGGTGATGCTATGAGTTGTGTGGAGAGGTGGAAACGGTGACATTCAAGAAAGGAGAAGGAGAATATGAAAAATTGAATTAAATGTATTAAAAAATTTATTTTAATCATTTAAAGTAGTTAGTTTTTCTAATCAACAATAAAAATAAAGAAATAAGAACCACTTTATGATCCAACCTATGTACAAAATCGCACAGAACGAACAATCCTTACATCCAGAAGTTTACCGCTAACTTTCTACTAGAACAAATTCAGTCTGACCAACCTAAATAAATCACTTATGTTTAATCGAATACATACAAACCAGGGGAACTAGACACCAGTCAAAGAAGGAAATTTTTTTATAATATATTCTTTTACATTTACATACATATATAAGAAAAATATATGCAAATCAAAACTAATTAGTTTTAATCAAGCATTCTAACAACCCTCGTAGTTAAAAAAATTTGGATTTCTCTTACCATAGATTATTGCTCTTAAACGAGGACGTTCCAATTTCCACGTCCATGCCTCCTCTCCCTCACGCTAATAATGCCATAAACGCTTCCTTGTTGTAAATGTCCTTAAGAAGTCTTCTGGAAGTGTCCATTCGTCTGATGTTCACTTCGAGTGTTTCCTAGTCTTCCTCATCCTCTTCATCGTCTTCTTCTTCATCGGATTCTTGTTTCTCCACTTCCAAAAGCATTCCTCCTCGTCGAACTTCGAGTAACGTGCCATCCGCAAACGAGTGTCGTTGGATTCCGTGGCGTGGAAGTCTCTGGCGGTGGTTACAGAGACGGCGAGGCAAGGGGAGTGCGCTATATGTTTGGAGGAGGTGGGAGAGGAATAGGCGGTGAAGACTATTGTGTAGTGCAGGCACATGTTCCACGCGGATTGCATTGACAGGTGGCTAGAGAAGCAGGTGACGTGCCACGTGTGACGGTGTTGCTACAAGTTGTTTGAAGAGGTGGAATCGGTGACATTGAAAGAAGGGGAAGGAGAATATGAAAACTTGAATTTAATGTATTAAAAATATATTTTATATTAATAATTTAAAGTAGTTAGTTTTTTTAATTAACAATAAAAAATAATGAAATTCAAATCACTTTAGGGTGATCCAACCTATGTACAAAATCGCACAGAACGAACAACCTTACGTTCTGAAGTTTACCGCTAACTTCGTAGTAGAACAAATACAGTCTAACCAACCTAAATAAATCACTTATGTTTAACCAAATACATACAAACCATGGGATCTAGACACCAGTCGGAGAAGGAAAAACTTTGATAAAGATATTGTTATGCATTTACATACATATATAGAAAAAATAAATGCAAATCAAAACTTTAATTCTTTTAATAAAGCCTTCTAACAACCCTCATAGTTAACAAAATTGGATTTCTCTTACCGTAGATTACTGCTCTTAAACGAGAACGTTCCAATGTCTACGTTCATGCCTCATCTCCCTCGCGCTAATCATGTCACAAACGCTTCCTCGCCGCAAGTGTCTTTAAGAAGTCTTCTGGAAGTTGCCATTCGTCCGTTGTTCACTTCGAGTGTTTCCTAGTCTTCCTTATCATTTTCACCGCCTTCTTCTTCATCGGATTCATGTTTCTATACTTCCAAAAGCACTCCTCCTCGTCAGACTTCGAGACCTGTGTCGTCCGCGTGCAAGTGTCGCCGGATTCCGTGGAGTCGAAGTCTCTGGCCATGGTGGCAGAAACGACAAGGCAAGGGGAGTGCGCTATATGTCTGGAGGAGGTGGGAGAGGGAGAGGCGGTGAAGACTATTGTGTATTGCAGGCATGTGTTCCACGCAGATTGAATTGACAGGTGACTATAGTAGCAGGTGACGTGCTCCGTGTGATGGTGCTGCTATGAGTTGTGTGGAGAGGTGGAATCGGTGACATTGAAAGAAGGGGAAGGAGAATATGAAAAATTGAATTAAATGTATTAAAATAATTTATTTTAATAATTTAAAGTAGTTAGTTTTTTTTAATCAACAATAAAAAAATAAAGAAATAAGAACCACTTTATGATCCAACCTATGTACAAAATCGCACAGAACGAACAATCCTTACGTCCAGAAGTTTACTGCTAACTTTCTACTAAAACAAATTAGTTTGACCAACCTAAATAAATCACTTATGTTTAATCGAATACAGACAAACCGGGGGATCTAGACACCAGTCAGAGAAGGAAATTTTTTTATAATATATTCTTTTACATTTACATACATATATAAGAAAAATATATGCAAATCAAAACTAATTAGTTTTAATCAAGCATTCTAACAACCCTCATAGTTAAAAAAAAATTGGATTTCTCTTACCTTAGATTATTGCTCTTAAACGAGGACGTTCCAATGTCCACGTCCATGCCTCCTCTCCCTCACGCTAATCATGCCATAAACGCTTCCTTGTTGTAAGTGTCCTTAAGAAGTCTTCTGGAAGTGTCCATTCGTTCGATGTTCACTTCGAGTGCTTCCTAGTATTCCTCATCCTCTTCACCGCCTTCTTCTTGATCGGATTTGTGTTTCTCCACTTCCAAAAGCATTCCTCCTCGTCGAACTTCGAGTTATGTGCCATCCGCAAACGAGTGTCGTTGGATTCCGTGGCATCGAAGTCTTTGGCGGTGGTTGCAGAGACGGCGAGGCAAAGGGAGTGTGCTATATGTTTGGAGGAGGTGGGAGAGGGAGAGGCGGTGAAGACTATTGTGTAGTGCAGGCACGTGTTCCACGCGGATTGCATTGACAGGTGGCTGGAGAAGCAGGTGACGTGCCCCGTGTGACAGTGTTGCTACGAGTTGTATGAAGAGGTGGAGTCGATGACATTGAAAGAAGGTGAAGGAGAATATGAAAAATTGAATTTAATGTATTAAAAATATATTTTATATTAATAATTTAAAGTAGTTAGTTTTTTTAATTAACAATAAAAAATAAAGAAATTAGAACCACTTTAGGGTGATCCAACCTATGTACAAAATCGCACAGAACGAACAACCTTACGTCCAGAAGTTTACCGCTAACTTCCTACTAGAACAAATACACTCTAACCTACCTTAATAAATCACTTATGTTTAATCAAATACATACAAACCAGGGGATCTAGACACCATTCGAAGAAGGAAAAATTTTCATAAAGATATTGTTATGCATTTACGTACATATATTGTTATGCATTTACATACATATATAGAAAAAATAAATGCAAATCAAAACTTTAATTCTTTTAATCAAGCCTTCTAACAACCCCATAGTTAAAAAAATTGGATTTCTCTTACCGTAGATTACTGCTCTTAAACGAGAACGTTCTAATGTCCACGTCCATGCCTCATCTCCCTCACGCTAGTCATGCCACAAACGCTTCCTCGCCGCAAGTATCCTTAAGAAGTCCTCTGGAAGTGTCCATTCGTCCGATGTTCATTTCGAGCGTTGCCTACATCTTCCTTATCCTCTTCGTCGCCTTTTTCTTCATTGGATTTGTGTTTTTATACTTCCAAAAGCACTCCTCCTCGTGGAAATCTGAGTCTCGTGCCATCCACAAGTGTGTTTCATCGAATTTCGTGGCGTCGAAGTCTCTGATGGTGGTGGCGGAGACAGCGCTGCAAGGGGAGTGCGTTATATGTCTGGAAGAGGTGGGAGAGGGAGAGGCAGTGAAAACCATTGTGTATTGCAGGCACGTGTTCCTCGCGAATTGCATTGACAGGTGACTAGAGAAGCAGGTGATGTGCCCCGTATGACGGTGCTGCTACGAGTTGTGTGGAGAGGTAGAGTCGATGACATTGAAAGAAGGGGAAGGAGAATATGAAAAATTGAATTTAATGTATTAAAAAAATATTTTATTTTAATCATTTAAAGTAGTTAGTTTTTTTAATCAACAATAAAAAATAAAGAAATAAGAACCACTATAGTGTGATCCAACCTATGTACAAAATTGCACAAAAAGAACAACCCATCCTTTCAGAATTTTGCCACTAATTTCCTAATAGAACAAATACAGTCTTACGAACCTACTTAAATCACTTATGTTTAATCGAATAGATACAAACCAAGGGATCTAGACACTAGTCAGAGAAGGAAAAACTTTGATAAAGATATTGTTATACATTTACATACATATATAGGAAAAATAGATGCAAGTCAAAACTTTAATTCTTTTAATCAAGCCTTCTAACAATTTTCATAGTTAAAAAAATTGGATTTCTCTTATCGTAGATTACTGCTATTAAACAAGAACGTTCCGATGTCCACGTCCATGCCTCCTCTCCCTCACACTAATCATGCCACAAACGCTTCCTCGTCCCAAGTATCCTTAGGAAGTCTTCTGGAAGTGTTCATTCGTCTGATGTTCATTTCGACTGTTACCTACGTCTTCCTTATCCTCTTCGCCGCCTTCTTTTTCATCGGATTCGTGTTTCTATACTTTCAAAAGCACTCCTCCTCATGGGACTCTGAGTCCCGCACCATCCGCGAGCGAGTGTCGTCGAATTCGATGGCATCCAAGTCTCTAGCGGTGGTGGCGGAGACGGCGAGGCAGGGGGAGTGCCATATGTGACTGTGTTGTTGCGAGATGTGTGGAGAGGTGGAGTTGGTGACATAAAGAAAAGGAGAAGGAGAATATGAAAAATTTAATTTAGTGTCTTAAAAAATATTTTATTTTAATCATTTAAAGGAGTTAGTTGTTTTTAATCAACAATAAAAAATAAATAAATAAGAACCAATTTAAGGGTGATCCAACTTATGTACAAAATCGCACAGAACGAACAACCTCTACTTCCAGAAGTTTACCGCCAACTTCCTATTAGAACAAATACCGCCTGACCAACCTAAATAAATCACTTATGTTTAATCAAATACATACAAACCAAGGGATCTAGACACCACTCAGAGAAGGACAATCTTTGATAACATATTCTTATACATTTACATAGATAAATAGGAAAAATAAATGCAAATAAATACTTTAATTAATTTTAATCAAGTCTTCTAACAATCCTCATTGTTAAAAAAAATGGATTTTTGTTATTAAACGAGGACGTTCCAATGTCCACGTTCATGGCTCCGCTCCCTCACGCTAATCACGTCTCAAATGCTTCCTCGTCGCAAGTTTCCTTAGGAAGTCCTATAGAAGTGTCCATTCGTATGATGTTCATTTAAAGCGTTGCCTACGTCTTCGTCATCCTCTTCACCGCCTTCTTTTTCATCGGATTCGTGTTTCTCTACTTCCAAAAGCACTTCTCCTCGTTAGACTTCGAGCCCGGCGCCATCCGCGAGTGAGTCTTGTCAGATGGCGTTGAAGTCTCTAGCGGTGGTAGCGGAGACAACAATCAGGGGGAGTGCACTATCTGTCTGGAAGAGGTTGGAAAGGGAGAGGTCATGAAGATGATTGTGTATTGCAGACACGTGTTCCACGCAGATTGCATTAACAGGTTGTTGGAGAAACAGGTGACGTGCCCCGTGTGACGGTGCTACTGCGAGAGTGTGGAGAGGTGGAGTCAGTGACATTGAGAGATGGAGAATGAAAATATGAAAAGTTGAATTTAATGTATAAAAATATTTTATTTTAATTATTTATAGGATATAGTTTTTCTAATCAATAATAAATAAAAAATAGATAAGAACCACTTTAAGGGTAATCCAACCTTTGTACAAAATCGCACAAAATGAACAATCCCTCCTTCTAGAAGTTTGCCGCTAATTTCCTACTAGAAAAATTACAGTCTGACCAACCTAAATAAATCAGTTATGTTTAATCGAATACATATAAATCAGGGGATCTAGACCTCAGTCAGAGAAGGACAAACTTTGATAACATATTCTTATACATTTAGATATATATAAGAAAAATATGTGCAAATTAAAACTTTAATTATTTTTAATCAAGCCTTATTACAATCCTCATAGTTAAAAAATGGATTTCTCTTACCGTAGATTGTCACTATTGAACGAGGAAGTTCCAATATCCATGTTTATGCCTCCTCTCCCTCACTTTAATCACGCCATACACGCTTCCTTGCTACAAGTGTCCTTAGGAAGTCCTCTGGAAGTGTCCATTTGTCCGATGTTCACTTCGAGAGTTGCCTACGTCTTCCTCATCCTCTTCACCGCTTTCTTCTTCAAAGGATTCATGTTTCTCTACTACCAAAATCATTCCTCCTCCTCGTCAAACTCCGAGTCTGACACCATTCGTGAGCGAGTGTCGTTGGATTCGGTGTCGTCAAAGTTTCTGGCTGTGGTGGCGGAGACGACGAGGCAGGGGGAGTGCGCTATATGTGTGGAAGAGGTAGGAGAGGGAGAGGAGGTGAAGATGATTGTGTATAGCAGACATGTGTTCCATGCAGATTGCATTAATAGGTGGCTAGAGAAGCAGGTGTCACGGCCCGTGTGACGGTGCTGCTGCGAGAGGTGTGGAGAGGTGGCTGGAGAAGTAGGTGTCGTGCCCCGTATGATGGTGTTGCTACAAGAGGTGTGGATAGGTGGAGTCAGTGACAGTGACATTGAGAGAAGAAGAATATGAAAAATTGAATTTAAAGTACTAAAAAAATATTTTATGTTAATCATTTAAATGAGTTAGTTTTTTTAATCAATAATAAAAAATAAATAAATACGAATCACCTGTGATCCAACCTATGTACAAAATCGCACAAAACGAACAACCTCTTTTTCCATAAGTTTGCCACTAAATTCCTTCTAAAACAAATACAGTTTAACCAACTTAAATAAATCACTTATGTTTAATCGAATACATACAAACCAGAGGATCCAGACACCAGTCAAAAAAGGAAAAACTTTGCTTAGACATTCTTATACATTTACATAGATATATAAAAAAAAATATATGCAAAACAAAACTTTAATTATTTTTAATCAAGCTATCTAACCTCATACTTGAAAAAAAAATATTTTCTCTTACCGTTAGATTGTTGCTATTGAACGAGGACATTCCAATGTCCACGTTTATGCCTCATCTCCCTCGCACTAATTACGTCACAAACGCTTCCTCGTCGCAAGTGGCCTTAGGAAGTGTTCATTCGTCTTGTGTTCACTTCGAGTGTTGCCTACATCTTCTTCATCCTCTTCACTGCCTTTTTCTTCATTGGATCTGTGTTTTTCTACTTCTAATAGCACTCCTTGTCGAACTCCGAGTTCCGCACCATCCACGAGCGAGTGTCGTCAAATTCCATGAAGTTGAAATCTCTAACGGTGGTGGTGGAGACGGCGAGATAGGAAGAGTGTGCTATATGTCTAGAAGAGGTGGGAGAGGGAGAGAGCTTGAATGTGATTGTGTATTACACACGAATTACATTAACAGATGGCTAGATGATGACTAGAGAAGCAAATGACATGCTCCGTGTGCCGGTTACAAGTGGTGTAGAGTGTAGGAACTAATGGAAGGAAATAAGAAAAGACAAAAGGTTATAGCAACTGATTGAACGTAATTGCACAAAATTGCAAAACTGATCTTATTCATTTTGATTTACTCAATCATATATATAATAATTACAATTACTGGAAGCTATAAACTAGGAATACTAACAGGCCTGTAAATTGACCATTAATGCAATATAACGGTAAAATAGTTTAAGGGTAATAAATTTGAATTAATAATAATAAAATCTGAATTAATAACCAACATCCTCCCTTAATTCTGATTTGGAACAATCTTCTCAATTTGAGTCATGATATTGTTTTTCTCAATCGCCATCAATTCTTCATTCATAGCTTCTGATTGGTTGAATTACAGCTTCAGGTTGAACTACAGCTTCATGTTGAACTGTAGGTGCTTCAAGAGTGACTCGATCTTCCACATCATCGTTCAAAACATAAATATATCGTTTTTTCGAATCCATTTCAGTTGTTGCATTCCATTGTCATTCCTCATCTTCGGCAAATGTAACATCACGACTAATAATCACCTTCTTTGTCATTGGATTATACAGTTTGTATCCTCCATTTTTATAACCAATGAGAATAGTCTTCACTGCCTTATCATCCAACTTCGATCTTGTTGTCTTAGGGACATGGGCATAAGTAATGGACCCAAATACTTTCAAGTGTTGCACATTTGGTTTGATTCCGCTCCATGCCTCAATCGGAGTTGTGTTAGGAACACTCCAAGTGGGTGATCTGTTTATCAAATATACCGCACATGTTACGGCCTCAACCCAAAAATAATTTGGCATACCTTTCGCTTTAAGCATGCTCCTCACCATGTCCATGATTGTTCTATTCTTTCTCTCAGCAACTCTATTGTGTTGAGGTGTGTAGGGGCAAGTTATGTTATGTTGCAACCCAAGTTCTTCACAGTGCCTCTTGAATTCATTAGACTTGTACTCACCTCCTCCATCACTACGCACCATCTTGATTTGTCTGTCACTCTCTCTTTCAACAAATGCTTTAAATATTTTAAAGCAGTGAAATACCTCATCCTTGCTTTTCAATACATAAATCCAGGTTTTCCTTGAAAAATCATCAATAAAGGTTAAAAAATACTTATTACCTCCAACTGATGATATGTTCATCAGGCCACAAACATCTGTATGAACAAGCTCCAAAGGAAATTTTGCACGCCAAGACTCCTTAACAAATGGTATCCTGTGATTCTTTCCAAAAATGCAAGTCTCACACAATTGATCCGGGTGATGAATATGGGGTAAACCATTCACTAAATTTCTTTTGGAAAGATTTTCCAAACTTTGAAAATTTAAGTGCCCAAAGCGTAAATGCCATAACCACGATTCATTATTCACTATTGCATTCAAGCACTTGAAATCACCCATATGAATATCTACTGGAAACATGCGGTTTTTTGATAAAAAGGATTTAAGAATCAAACTACCTTTTTTATCAAAAATTGATAATTTATTTTCAACTATGTGCATCACATAACCCTTCTCAGCCAGCTGCCCCATACTCAACAAATTACTTTTCATATCATGTACATAGAAAACATCATAGATGTACCTGTGATCACCATTCTTCAATGTGATAAGAATTCGCCCTTTTCCAGTCACCGGAACGAACCTGCCATCACCGAATTTCACTTTTGTGCGAAATGAGTCATCCAAATCTGCAAACAACTCCTTCTTACCACACATATGATTTGTGCAACCTGTATCCAAATACCAAGTCTGATTGTTTGGAGTTTCATTTGAAGTGGCTGCCATTAGTACTGCATGATCTCCTTCATCTTGTACGTGATTACTCTCTTCCTGAGCACAATTGGCAGCATGATTATCACCTTTTAATCTGCACTCATTTGCATAATGGCCACGTTTATGGCAATTATAACACTCAACATTTGATTTGTTATAAATGTCTCCTCGTCCTCCACGACCACGTTCCTCGCACCAAGCGCCTCCATGATTCTGGCCACCACGACCTTTGTTGAAATAACTACCATGTTTATGATAGGAACTACCAATTGAGGCTTGTGCTTGTAAAGCCTGTTCAATTAGTTTTTCAATCTTATTGTCATTCATCCGCTGCTCATGCGCTCGTAGAGAACCAGACAATAACCTTACTGTCATTTTTGAAATGTCATTGGCCTCTTCAATTGCGGCAACATATTCAAATATGGGAGTTAAAGATCTCAAAATATTTTCCACATTTGCCTGCTCCGAATGTGTTTCACCATTGGTCTTCATTTGATTTGTCAAGGCAAGAACTTTATTTATATAGATATCAATAGTCTTTGTTGTTTCCATCTGCAACCGTTCATATTGGCGTCTTAGGGTTTGAAGATGCACCCTTTTGATCTTATCATCACCTTTATAATTGGTTGACAAAATTGTCCAAGTCTCACTGACAGTTGTTGCTCCTTCTATCTGTTCAAACGTCTCGTCATTCATCCCTTGATGGATGAGATACAAAGCCTTATTGTCCTTCTTCTGATCACGATGCGCTACTCGTTGCGCCTTAGTTGCATTAGCAGCTAATGCAGACACTCCAACATCCCATAACTCATGATAATCAAACAAAACTCTCATTTGCACACACCATCGATTGTAATTTTTTCCATCAAAGATTGGGTAGAGTTCATGATAACAGACTAGCTCTTGATACCAGTTGTAGGAACTAATGGAAAGAAATAAAAAAAAATAAAAGGTTATAGCAACTGATTGAACGTAATTGCACAAAATTGTAAAACTGATCTTATTCATTTTGATTCACTAAATCATATATATATATATATATAATAATTACAATTACTAGAAGCTATAAACTAAGAATACTAACAGGCCTGTAAATTGACTATTAATGTAATATAACGGTAAAATAGTTTAAGAATAATAAATCTGAACTAATAATAATAAAATTTGAATTAATAACCAACATAGAGAGGTGGAGTAGATAATAGTAAAAAAAATATAATAATTTATTTTAATTTCTAAGATAATAATAATTTATTTTAATCGTTTAAACCGAGAATTATAATTTATTGATCTCCCGGTTCACTAACCTTACATGTTTATATCATAAGATTTGAGTATTTTGAGTATATAGAGGAGTAGCTCCATAGATAATTCTCAGTGAAGCAGCTAGTCCAGTAGCTAACAGTACTTTTTATGGTTCCCAAGAACTTAAGGATAGAATGGAACAGAGCAAACAGTCGGTTCTGTCCTATAGTCACGTCACCTGCACAATCTTATTCCACAATCTTACTCCAAAATAAAAAAATTAAATTCACTTTCCAAAATTAATTGGAGTAGACACAAACATAACAAATTAATATGTATTTAGAAGGTTCAATCCAACATTCCCGTAAACGCGAGAGTCACTGATTAAATGCTGTGGCTCCCATTCTCTGTCCCTATCATGTCATTCACACTCTAATTTATTTATTACACCCATATTAATTTACTCTCCACTGTTTATCATTGTTAAAATTATAAAATATAAAAGCTCCTAACACAACACTGCACTGCAACACCTTTCTGATTCTCACAAACAAGCACATTAGACAGTGTTTGGTTGCTGAGAAATTTAAAAAAAAAATGAATTTCTCTTACCGTAGATTGCTGCTACAGAACGAGGACGTTCCAATCTCCACATCCATGCCTCCTTTTCCTAACGCCAAACACGTCACAAACGCTTCTTCGCCGCAAGTGTCTTTAGGAAGTTCTCAGGTGTCCACTCGTCCGGTTTTCACCTCGAGTGTTGCCTACGTCTTCCTCATCCTCTTCACCACCTTCTTCTTCATCGGATTCGTGTTTCTCTACTTCCAACAGCACTCCTCCGCGTCGGACTCCGAGTCCCGCGCCATCCGCAGACGAGCGGCGTCGGATTCCGTGGCATCGAAGTCTCTGGCGGTGGTGGCGGAGACGGCAAGGCAAGGAGAGTGCGCTATATGTCTGGAGGAAGTGGGAGAGGGAGGGGCGGTGAAGATGATTGCGTACTGCAAGCACGTATTCCACGCAGAATGCATTGACAGGTGGCTGGAGAAGCAGGTCACGTGTCCAGTGTGCCGGTGCTGCTGCGAGAGATGTGGAGAGGTGGAGTCGGTGACAGTGAGAGGAGGAGAAGGAGAAGGAGAAGATACAGAAGTGATTTCCGTAACAAACTTCGATTAGGAGTGTTGCGTGTGTTAGAGGGCATTGGGTTATTCATGTTAACTATGCTTCAACGACTTTCCCATTCCCTCTGTTTTCTCCCACTACTGTTCAATAACTTAATAACATTTCCCTTTTTTTCAATTTTCTTTTTAGCTTTGTATTTTCTTAGTTCATGTGAAATGAGTTAAAATCTCTTATATTTAAAAATAATACTCAATACCTTTTTATATGTTTATATTATGTTTTTTATTATCTCATTATAATGAAGGTATTAAATATATGTTTGGAAATTGAGTTCATAATTTTTTGGAAAATAGAAAAGGTGGTGGTGCATTGAAAGTTAGATAAGTCTGGAATGGATGTGGGCCCTGTGTAAGATGGTGGCCTCAAGAATCTGGTATACAGTAAGTACAGAGCTAGTAAGTGGCGTGGGTCCTATATAAGATGGTCTTCTATTCTCAATGTTCTCATCTCTTCTTCTATATTGTTTCTTTTTTCTTTCTACCTTTAACTTGTATATGAAATGAAAATGTTACAATTTTTTTGAAAATTTAAATGTATTACAATTGAATTGTGTTTATTTCAAAAAAAATAGTTTTAAAAATATTACTCAATGATATTTCTTAATGAAGATTATATTTTGTAAGGGTCTCTTAAGTTCTTTTTAGCTAATATTAGTAAAAAAAATATTAACATCAATTAAGTTTTTTTTAAATATTTATTTGATTTCTTTATCAAGTTTTTATTAATTTTGTTTGAATGTTTTTTCGACTAACACTTACAAAAAATATATATTAATTAAGGTGGTTTGAAAGTTTTAGCAATCGATATTAGACAGAAAAAATCTTATAGATATCAACAAATATAATCACAATAGCTTTCACCGAAAATATGTGATTGATATTTATCATAAAATAATTTTAACTACATTAATCGAGAAAATTCTAATTAATGCCAACAAAAATATAGTATTTCTCTACATCAACAGATGAAGAGTGCTTTTTTTTCTCCACCAATTTCAAAAAAATTGAATTCTGAAATTGAAAATAGATGTGGTATATTATGAAAAATAAAATAGCTAGGTTATTTCAGAATATTTTATTTCTTTTGTAATTCTTTATTTTTAAAATTGACTTTTATAATTTTTTGATTTGTATTATTTGATTAAATATAAATTATTTATTTAGGTGAGTAAGACGGTATTTGTTCTAATAGAAAGTTAGTAGGAAAGTTTTGGAACGAAGAGTTATTTGCAATTTTGCACATGAATCATCCCTAAATGGTTCTTATTTATTTATTTATTATTGTTGGAAAAAAAAATTAAAATAATTATAATAAAACATTCATTTTTAGTACATTAAATTCATTTTTTTAAATAAAATAAAATAAATGTCACACTACAATAATGAGTGGATGTAGTATGGTTTTTGTTTTACAAAAAAGTAAAATAATTATTTTTTATTTATGCGGGTTAGTGGACCAACCTGTCTTGTTGTTGGTCCGCACAGGTTGCGGGTTATGTGGGGTGGGCATAAGCGAGTCGGCGGGCTAGATTATTGAGCCTTCCTACGCTTTTTGATAGGGGGTTGCGGGCCGACCCGCATGGTCCATCCCAAATTGTCATCCCTACTTGGTAACCTCTAAAGTCTATTGTACTTGTTTTTCCTTTTCTAACGGATATCTGGATCTTCACGATTGTCCTGCAAAATGTGAATTGAGTTGGCCCGTCCTACAAAAGGACTGTGGGCTCATTTCACTACCCAGTCTCGCATAAGTATAATGTACTTATGGGGGGTGTAGGAAGAAACTGCCTGTACTTATAGCTAACATTATGTGTTACTTCGGCAATGGTTAGCTTCTGGTATGAAATAGTTGAATTATGTATTCATTAAAAGTGTTGCAGAAATGCAAAAGAAATATATCAAAACTTCGTCATGTATGAGAAGTTGAATAATTAAGCACCAGTGAATGCTAATAATTTTGTCATCCAATTAATGAGACTAGTTAACCGTACAAAACCAAGCAAAATCAAAACAGAAAATAATTGCCGGCTATTATTTAACATGCAGAAAAGTACATTATCCTGGATTAACAGATTTAACAAAGTTAGTCTAAAACCACTTTTGGAATTGTCACTATCCTGTCCGGAAATTAATTTAATAATATTATATTTGTTCAAACTTTATTTTATAATCTATAACCTATTTTATTTTTTAATTCTTTTAATTTAAAAATGGGGGCATGAAGAAGCATTGAATAAAATAAAAGACATTTGAACAACAGTGTCACGTTCTCCCATCTATTTAGTATGTTGAAGGCAGTTAGCTATATGATTGATTCATTTTCTACATTTTTTTTTATTTTGATGACAGTTATATATGGATTCATTTTATATTATTTATTATATATTTTATTATTCTTTAGCCAAAAGTCAAATGTTACATGATAGGGGGTCATACTCCAAAAAGCAACAGCTAAAGCAAAAGTAACTACGCAATCAATTACGTGGATTAGTAAAAATGAAATCATTGCGTAAAAAAGGATGCCACCAATATTATTGTCTTACCAAAATAACAATCAAGCAAAAGTTAAATGAAAAAACAACAAAAAGAACATTTGGAAATGGTATTTGATCCAACGAAATCTTTCTAGTTGTGATATGCTGTCATTTGTCAATAATAAACTTCTACCAACCATCAGACCACACTTCAATAAACAAACCTGCATAACCATAATCTAGAAACAGAAGGTGCAGGTTTGATGACAAATCAGAGCATTGGTACGGTCCATCCTTAACAGCCAGACAACCCCAAACCATAACCCACTTCAGATCAAAACCAATGATTTCGATATAAGTCTATAACAACCCAAACGAGTAACACTTCAGAACAACATTATAATCACATAAATAATACAGAAACAGATTTGATAGACAAGTCTATAACAACCATCCAGCCAACTAGAATTAAAATGACGAAACCTCTTTATCCCGCAACCACAAAAAAGTGCAAAACGAAACTCTTCAAAAACGAAGTACAATTTTTATTCATGAGAATCATGGCCCCAAAAAAATGCCATCATGTTCACTCCACATAAATACAATAATCACAGTAAGAAACAATAAAGAAAATAAAAACGAAAAAAGAGTCCTGGAAACGACCAGGAGATAAAACTTGTTAGAATCCTGTATTTTGTTAAAAGTGTGACCTTTTATATTTATGTCATTATTGTATAGAGTAAGCCCGTATCACCTCCACCACAGGAGCTTGACACATAGGACATTTTTTCCTGCTTTGGAGCAACTCATTGGCACATTTTGAACATGTACACAAATGACCACATCTGCAGCAGAAACACAAGGATAATTCTTTAGATATTACAACCATGTTTAGGCGCAAACTGGGCTATTAAATATGTCCAGCAGGTTGTGGAATATTACCTGTACAACAAAGAATCGATATTGCTTTCGCGGCATACACAGCAAAGACCTTTTCTCACACATTCCCATTTAGATTTATCTTCTGGTGACTCGTAATCATGTACATCTGAAATAAATTTAACTTAGTCAGTAAGCTATAGGACAAAAATTGTTTCTCTTTAAAAATATCACAACTCAGTTGAAAGGAAAAATGGAAGACCCTGAAAATTGGGATGTGAAATGATAAGACAAATAGCACAAACCAGATGAATCAGCAGAGCGATTTAGGGCTTCAGAAACTTCTTGTCTTATAGAGCGCTGCAACTCAAGCTGCATATCCATACAAGCTTCCAGCATTCTCTGCATGTTATTCATCCTTTGCTGCAATCGAGCCATGTCAATTCTCAAGTCATTCACAATCTCCCAATCCTGCCAAAAAGACAAATCAGAAAATTATTCAAAACGACCAAAACATTTTTAAAAAGGAAAAATAAGTTATTATAATATTCACATCATGGAAAACATCAGGCTAAGGGAAAAATAATCATACCCTATAAATTTCAATTTTTTGTACTTTAGATCGTTGCATGATAAAACCATGAGGCAGATAAATAAAAACTTAAATTAATTTACTAATAAAATTCATTTACGGAACTTATAATACATAAAAATTATTTTCACTTCATTAGAGCATAGTGAACAAAAGCACCAAAGCAAATTTACGCACAATTCCTAGACGCTGATTATTTATGTCATTCTGTGACCAGTTGTCACGATGGTGGTGGTGCTGGTCCCACAGAGGCAGAGGAGGCGGTATAGGTAAAGAGGGCAGATCAAGTGGACTATTAACAGGAACCTCCTGATGAACAATTTGATCCCTACTTTGCTGTTCAACGTCCTGCTCTGCTGAGTCAGATGAGGGGTTTGTTTCTTGCAATTCCCAGTCAATGTGTGCATTACCTTGCCTTACAACATATGATTGTATTAACTGATCAAGACTATCCCGGAAACTGCTGCGAAGGAGGTTAGAGACACTTCTCCTGCAAGATATAAAGGAAGAGTTATTCTAGATTACTCTGCATTACAAGTTTCATTTTCAAAAAATAAGTGCAGAAGCTCTACAAACTTGTATTTACACACCTATTAAGAAGTTCCCTGAGTTCAACACTGTACACATTGTCATCTTCAGGAAAATAAAATCCTCGAATTCTACCAGCTGGAGCGCTTTCATGATCTGAAGGTCCTCCCAACCAATTTTCCACAGCCTCTTGGAAGCTACCATCTTCTTGCCACGCTTCGTGAGATTCTTGCAGATGAGAGTTTTCTCCATCCCCATTTCCCGAAGTGTTTTCAGGCCACTCACTTGCCGAATTACTGAGCTGATTACCATCCGCATTTTCCTCGGTTATATTTCTCCATTCGGTATTATTCTGATACCACTCACTTCCTTCATTTTCAAAAGCTTCTTCTGGCTGTTCTACTTCTAGAGCACCAGATCCATTCCAATTTACATCATCAACAACATTACCATCCATATGAATATCATGATTTGAAGAATTGTTTTCAATACTATTTATATCACCCAGCTGAGAATGCTCAATATGCACCTCACTGAATTCCTGGTTATTACTGTGATGTGATTCTTCAATTCGCAAGCTTTGTTGGGTAATTTCATTGGCACTATATTCAGTTGGCATCACATCAACATTTTGCTCGGTGTTGTTCACTCTTTCAACACTGGCACTGAATGATGATTGACAATCTAGTGATTCAATAGGCAAATGCTTCATTCCATCTCCTAATTGAGCAATAGATTCTTGCCAATTTAGATTCTCAGATGTGGCACCTTGTACACAGCTCTGGCTGTCCGATACCCTGAGACCATCGCTTCCTCTGTCATTAGGGTCAGACAGTTCAGAATGTACAATTGGGACCAAATGTGAACTGCTTGATCCCATTTGTTCATTAGTATTAAGATCAATATCAACATTTGACGAGGTATCAGATACATTGCTGGTTGCTTGACTGCAACCACTGTTCTCCTTTCTAGCGATAAATCCCTCCCTGTTCAGAAGACAAGTTAATGTCACTGGCATTAAACAAAAACATAAAATAATTAAAATGACGATGAGGCTAAAATAATTAACACGTCCTCCAATCAGATTAAGGAACAAATGGGATTTTTTAACTATCTTTAGAAAGACAAAAACAGGGACGATTTTTTTTAAATGTAATTAATTTCGCAAATAACCATTTTTTTATTATTTGTTGTTCAACCAAAATAAATTAGTATTTCACATTTTAAAAAAACTGGGGGGAACTGTGCATGCGAATCCAACATATACAAGAATTATTAAAATTTAAATTCCAAAAGTATACCAGTTTAACATTCAAAAAAGATGCATATAACAATTTTTCAATACAAGCCAACCTGTATGTTGCAGTAATGAAATAAAGTTATGTATATCAAAACAAGAACAACCCGTGCACACGATTCTCATGCACTTTAATTGGGTAAAAACTAGCACAAAGACAAAAAAAAGTATGCAAAAAAACATGTATTTGAAAGCATTAACTGAATATCAAGAAGAAATTCATACCTTAGACCTGATACAGTTTGTTTACGCCTCAAGAAGCCCAATTCACTTTCTGCAACAGAAAGGGGCCTGTTATTATCAACAGGTCTATCATTTCTCAAGAATCTGCCTCTAAGAAATGCCTGTAAACATTTTAACAAGCATTCATCAAATAGAGGACAAAACTTAGATTAAAATTAATTCTGCATCAGGAATACGTTACATTTTCCCCACGCTACATTATTACACAGTTTACAGTTTACAGTAACAAACTCCAAAACTAAACTTGAAAGCTAATAACTGCATGATGCAGGAAAATTGTATTAAAAAGTAATAATACAAAAGGAAAATATAAACCAATTATTGAACAAACCTGAATGCGGTTGCGATAGGGGAATTGAGATACAGCCCGATGTACGGACAAGTCCTCAATTTCTCTCTGCCTCTCTCTTTCAGCATTTTTAAGCATATCAAGCATAGCCTGTCGGCCACATAATTTACGTATGCCCCTCCGTGAAAGCTCATTTTGGCCCCCATTCTGGTTGACGATGAGTCCATTACGAACACGTTCAATTTGTGTACCAATTTCAGCAGATGATTCTTCCCTGTTTTCCCCAGAGGAAACACTTCTCTGCTGGCTACTCGTTTGTACCCACTCCCGAATAATTCTTACCCTTTCCTGCTCAGTTTCCCCAAGCCATTCTCTCCTTGAACCACTATTTCTTCTGGATACGTTTGATACATGATCCCTGGCACCACTATTCATCCATTCCCTGAAAATTTGCCTCACTCTTTCCCTTTCAACTTCTCCTAAATCAGAAGAGTTTTCACAGCTAGAATTATTTAAATCCTCGTGATCTTCATGGAACTCATTCTGACTTTGTGACTGTGACCACGTTTCAGATTCATTCTCACCCAAAACTGCATCTTCTAAAACATGTCCCTGCCCTCTCTCTTGGATATCCAATCTATCTTCCTGTGAGAGCTCAGCAATCAACCCATCCCCCCTCCTTTGCTCAAGAGGTACTTCACCAGGTCTTCCTTGAACTTGATTCACCACATGTTCATCTTCAATCTCTCGCCACATTTGCAAGAGTGAAGATGACCGGGTGCTTCCCCGTCTTCCCTCTCCCCCTCTCCTAGACGACTGGGAATGGGAGTCCCTGAGGAAAGGAGAGTCGAGCACAGACACACTGTGTAGACCAGCAATAGCCATTTCTACTTTACTTTTCTGGCAAGCAAGCAGATCTCTTCAACCCATCTCATTCAAACGCACTAATATTAGCATTCGATAACATGGAAGAATAAAACAAATTCATTCAAGACACAGATCTTTCTATATTTTCATGGATTCAATCATCACATTAGGCAAAATCATTACTCTCCTTGCCAACAACATCACCAGCATTAGCCCCATCAAGGAAACTAAATCCAAGCTTCAGAATTTTCCAATTGAAGGTTTCACCGCTACCTTCACTCAATCCTGCGCAAAAAAAAAATATATATTAATTAATACTCTCTTTTTAAAATTCACAATCGAAATCCGTAACCACAGCACGGAAATTACACACACACACATAACAGAAACAGGCCTGGTGAAATAAATATTAATAAATAAATAGACTATAAATAGCCATGCTAAAATTTCTGAGATTCCACAATCTCAGCGAACCTCGGCAAAACAAAGTCATTCGGCAAACGGCGTCGGAGTTCGTCATTTCGACTCCGGAAAAGGAAATTCGAAAATTCATTTGTCTCCATTTCGGATAGAAACATAACCTCCACACGATTTTCAAATCCTCATTACGAGATACAGAAATTTCCGACCAGGAAACAAAAAAAACGGAAGGAAAAAAAATTGAATCCAGAGGATTCAACAAGGGACCACGGAAAGGAAGAGGCATCTTTAAGCAATTGTGATTTAACTGTAACGCTGAAGCGTGAAAAGGAACGTACCGGTGAAGCAGAGCTTTGATTTTGAAGTAAAGGAAACGAAACCCTAACAGCGAATAGAAGGAATTTGAGAGAGAGAATAATGACAACGAAAATGGAAGCACAGAGATAGAGAGAGAAAGAAAGAGAGAAGATGAAGAAAAGAGCGGCGATTTAGAATTAATAAATGTTGACACGTTTGCATGGAAACTGCCGTAACGTATAATAAAAAAATTAAAAAATCAATTTTATTTTTAAGCGATTCTCACCTTTCCGTGACACGTGGCAATCTGCCCCCTTTTCCGCGCAAATGACGAAATGCTTCCTCTCACATTCTTATATTCAAGGTGAAGTTTTTCAGACCGCAGAAGACAGAACCCAATCAAACGCAGTCGTTTTATAAATATGGATATTTTAAAAAAGAGGGGGAAGTTCTTTCATTCCACGCTCTCTTTCCAATGGGAGGGGTGATTTCTTTTTCCCCTTTCTTTTTTTTTTTTCTTTTCTTTATATCTTTCTGCTTTTCTACTGAATTGTTAATTACTAATTAACTCACTTAATGAAGATTGATTTGGAGAATCAAATAAAAATTTAATTCATTATTTTTTGGTCAAAATTCAAAAAATAAATTCTCAAAATACTTATATTTATTTATAGTGTTGACTTCTTTCAATGAATAGCCTTTTATATTCAGATTTAAATATCAAATTGTTAATTATGTATTTTTAAAAACATTAATATTAATATCTATCACTTATATTAGAAAATATTAATTCAGATAAAAAAATGGCCTATATATGATAATTTTAAGTCAGTCTTTGAACAAAATAAAATCTTTGAAAATAGTTTTCTTTTTCATTTAAGATAAACCTTATTTAATACACTTTACTCTTTTTGTAAATTGTACTTTTATGATGACTTACATTACTTTATTTGAAATAAATGATAAATGTTAATAAGAAATTGTTTCCATTTTTTTATTATCAATATTTAGAGAGTAACTTAAAATCATCTTAGTTATTATAAAATAAATAGATAATTTTCTTTTCGGATAAAAAAATTGTTCTGGCATTATAATAGATCACAACTATATTTTTTTCTGAAAAGTATTTAGTCAGAATAATAATTAAAACAATCGTCTTGTGATTACTTTATATTTATCGGGTAATCATTATTACTACAATGTAAATCATATCGTAATGATTATTAATTATATTTTGATAGTTGAGTAAATATGCCTGAGAATTATCTGAGAAGAATAAATAAGTAAAATTATTGCTATTCTTGTAATGATGACCTAATAAATTTCAAATTCTAACATTGTAAAAGTGATCTAACGTAGGGTGTTATATCATCCTAATTAAATATAAAATTTAAATACAATTTAAGTTGATTTAATTTTAGTTTAATGTAAATTAAGTAAGACTAATATTTTATGATTTAATTTCGATAATGTTTACAAAAAAAATGACAGTTCAATATTAGTAAACAAAATTATCAAATAAAGTGATATAATGTAAAAAAAACATATATAAATAACTATACATAAAATATGTTTAGTATATAAATATATCTAAATATAAAGTTCAAACATATACATAAAAATAAAAAATAATATATATATATAGATATATAAAGTTTTAAGAAAATTGTGGAAATCTTTCAATCCTAATCCTAACACATGTATCACCTTATGCTTATATACTAAATATGATTATTTACAAAACATAAATAAAAAGAAGATTTAATGTTTTAATTAAATGTATAACATAAATAATATATAAATAATTTTAATAAATAGTCATCAAAGTCGAGTGACAAAGTTGGGACATTAAATAATAATACATATCATTCACTTAGTATGTCTAGTAATCTAATTGTTATAGTATAGATATTATCTAACAATCTCTCATAATAAAATGATTTCTATACTTATAGGTCAATATTGATAACTTTCATCCTTGACTTACTATATAGAAAATCTCTTAACTCCTTACTATATAATATTTATTTACGGACTCAATATATTATTAGAACATGAATATCTAATGTGATTCCTTTAATTATATGTCTACATCACATCACTTCATTACAACTTAACATAAATCTCCAATAAAAAGACCATTATAATTCAAACAAAAATTATATCAAATATCTTTTAGTTAACAATAACTTATTCTAGTAACATTAAAACATGATTATACAATTAATTTATCTATGCAATTTGTCAAAAAAGCTAAACCTAATTTAGAAAGATTATTTCAAACTAGTTTAAGATTATAGATTACAAATGTAGCATAACTTTATCAAATTTCAATCTCAATTAAAACTTAATCTCAATTCTATAACTAAATTAAAATAAGTTTTAAGTTATTTCTCTTATCTAATAATTTTTTTATAAAGTTTTCGTGTTAGGCATCACTATGCAACTTGACATCTCAGCTAAGCTGACACCTCAAGTAACAACAATCATCTGCCATCACATGAAAAAAAAATATTATTAAAAAAAAGAAAAAAGAAAGAAAATACAAAAATAATTGTTTGTTCTCTAAATCATATCCATGTCATAAGATAGGAAAAAAATTTGAAATTACTCCTAGAAACTCCCATCACTTAAGAAACATCAAAATCAAATATTGATCTTGATGAAACATTGTATTTTCATCTCATAAAAGTTGTATGATATCTAAACATTCACATGAAAAAGCTAGAAAATACTACAAAGATAGTTTATAAAAGATAGTTTATAAAAGATAGTTTATAAAGCAAAAATGAAGATATTTTATTATAAATTCTACGATATTTCATTTTTTATAGTTAAAAATATAATGGTTACACCAATATTAATTTTATGTATTTTTAAAATAATGTATGTGTTTTTCTTAATAAAGTTTGTCATGATATTTCATATATGATAACACTATTTATTCAATAAAAAGTTAACATTAAATATATTTTTTAACCATTATATATAGTTATAAAAAAAAGAAGAAGTAAAGTCCTATATAGTGTATGGTTACATTTTAAATAGAGTTATTGATATAATCAATTAAAAATATGAACAACAATACTAAAAAAATATTGAGTTTGAGAGAGAAATGTTGTGTTAATTCTCTCTCTCATGTAGAACTCATATCGCTCAAGCAATGAATTGTGGATGTTAAGGTAAGATTTTGGAAGATTTTTTAGCAAATGACTCTTATTGCTCAAGCTTTAACCTTGTCACTTAAGTGATATAAGATGTAGTAAAGTGACATACTCGTAGTTTAAACAAAGATTAAGACACAACAATTATCTATTCTCTAAAGGGAGGGAAGTGTTAGTGTAACACTCAAGTAATATAGCATACTGCTTAAGTTTGGTGAATGTTGCTCAAGTGATAATTACTTCCTTAAGAGATGTAAGAGTGACTTTCAATGTATGTTTTGCTCAAACAACCCGATGGATATGTGTATGTGTGTGTAAATATTTAATTATGTAATTATTTGATTAGAATGAATTAAATATGTTACGCATGACTTGGATGTGATAAGTCAAATAATTTAACTAGTATGTTGAACATGTTTATGGTTTGTGATATTAAGGATGAGAACCCAAATAATACTCTCACATCACATATGATCTAAATTATGTGGATTAAAAGATCAAGTGATAATAAGTTGAAAGAAATTCTTGCACCACTTTTATAATTACTTGTGTAATAAACTTACTTTGACTTATAAAAGCTATGGTGGAACATACTTAATACAATTATTTTATAATACATTTAGATGTTCTTAAGTATTCATTGAAGTTGAATTCTTATACCAATAATAATTTAGAACTGATTAAATAAACTTTATATGACTTGATTTGACTAAGATTATGATTTTTTTTATGTATGTTACATTGATTTAATTTATTGTTTGCTTATTCCTCCTCTAATTTGTTGTGATTTTTTAGTGATTTTTTAGTGTGATTGTTCCTTATACATAGTCAATGATATACAAGTTTAAGTAATAATTATGGAAAATAGAATAACAAGGCTTTTATGTGTATTTTTAAGACTTTAATAAATATATAAACTCTTTATGGTATAAATCACATCATTCAACCTATAAATGCATGTATATAATTATATTTTCATATATAGTTTAGTTTGTTGTTACAATAATAATTTTTCATAAAATGAAACTGGTGATAAATTTTATAATTTTCATTATCATGTGCTTAAAAAAATTAGAGATCAAATTATTCTAATGACAATTAGAATAGAACTAGAGTCACTTTTCTCAATATTTGTTGGCATGTGAAATTTGAACAATTTAAGTGTTTAATGTTATCTTAATGTATTTATGGTAATGCACATTCAATTCAAAATAAAATTATATCTTTATAATTAGGTACTCTTATAATAAATTTAATTACACTATACAATAATTAAAATAATTATAATTGATTTTTTCTAATAAACTTACCTTCACTTATTTTTAAAGGAAAATATTATATTAATTTTAATGTAGTTGAACACTTCTTTTCTTATTTTTTAATTACATAAAAATCAAATATTTTCGAGTAGAACTCAAATTCAGAGTAAGTCATTTAATAATTAATTTCTCTACCACTAAGCTTTGAAGGGGACGGAAATCATTTAACCACATAACTCATGACTAAGAGTATAGAAGAAGATGAAACTTCAATGATGAAGTTGGAGAGTGGAACACTAGATAAATTTTTCTTTCTTAGTTTTGTACAAATTGTATATTTAGGATTTTGTAGTCATAAATGGCTAGTTTTGGCCTTGTATGACCAGCTACAAATGAAAGAAAAACATGAAGCAAGAAGTCACACATTTCTTAAAACAAGACACATTGATCTGTTTGTGATGGAATTTAGTGTCACTAGTGTGAAAATACATCAATAGTTACAACTTTGTAGTTTTAATTTCACATCACTTGGAACATGTCAATTTTAGGCTCTGTTTGCTTTAAGGGTTGTACTGTTCAAGAGAAAAGATGTGAATGAATATCCATCAAGGGATGTGCAGGGAAGGGAGAGAGTGGATCTGCATGAGAGTGATTTCTCTCATGATCTCTTCATATGCAAAGATCTGAGGGAAAAACCACCTAGGATGATGGTATTTCCCCTTTTTGACCTTCCTTTTTGTTTTGTCATTCATGCAACAATGTATATAATAACACCTTTTATTTTTATTATTTTTCCATCACAATTATCATATTATGATACTTCATACTTTATTCTATATATTTTCTCTTCTTTATAAATAAATTTGTTGTACAATTTACTCCATATATAATATTTTTTATTATAAAATATCTTCTAAAATATCTACATACAATCTAAAATCAATGAATATAAAAAAACTTTCAAAATGTATAAATAAATATAACAATAAATTTGTATATGCTTGGATAATATTATTTTTATGATTATTTTCATGTTTCAATAATATTAAGTAACTCGTATTTTTCTGAAAATAATTATTTAACGGTATCGAAATAACTTATTCAATTGTACCAAAAATAATTTAAAATATTTCAATTAACTCAAATTTACATAAAAATACATCATATTTCATTAATTAAATATTTTTAAATACAAGGATAAATTTGTAAAGTTACATTTTACACTTTTAAAAAAAATAGAAAAAACCTCAACCATTTTATCACTCACAAACTCCTATAGACTTTCCTCACACATCCATCCTAACATACCCTAATCCAAACAACCTCATTTTCTTCGTACTTTCTTCTCACATCCTCACACATCCACTCTCTCAAATTTTCATACATCCTCTCTTCAATCCAAACACACATTTAAGCTTACTCGGACGCTCATCTCTTGTCCTATATGTTTTGTATTTTTTTAGTCTCACATTGATTTGACAAGTCTTGCAAAGAGAATCATGTCATCTATATATAAATCTCATTGTCTCTATAACATTCACCTTAATTGAATAAGATATAACTTATTTTAAAAAATATTTATCATTATCTTAGATCTTACATACGAGTAATTTTCTGCTAATTATTTTTGAAGAGGAGTAGAAAACTGAATTTTCTTTTAAATACTTGGTAGTCTAAAAGTTTTTACAATCCTTCTAAAGTTTCTTGTAGAATTTCTGATATAAAGAGGGGAATATAGACTACACCAAGAAAAACAACCAGAAATTTAATATCATAAAGTATAATTTTTGTTTAAAGTATCAAATGATTTATATGTATAATTATCATGTGTCGTATAAACCAAAATCCTAAATTGAAAGAAAGAGTTGAGGCAATAACTTTATTGCAAATAATTGTGTTTATAATTTTATGGAAGCAAATAATGAAGCTGATAATTGGATAAAGTCACCAAGTTATGATGGAGTTATTCCTCTACTATCAGATGAGTAATGTAGATCGAATTTACTATCTCACTATTTTTATATTTCAATATTCAAACTTATTTTCCGGTGGATAAATTTTGTCAAAAACAAATAATAATTGTAAATATATTGTTTTGAATGCATTATTCTTTTATCGTTAGCTTGCAATGTTGTGAAAAATATTTTTATATATTGTACGTGTTATTAATTTTCAAACTTCAACAAATACCACGATATTTTGAATTGTTCATCTTATTAACTTTGTAACGTCACTCAAAATATTTATTTCACAAATAAAATATTTTCAAAATTAACTCTACAAATAGTTTGATTCATAAAAAAAGGATAAATTTTAACCCTAAAGGCTTGTTCACGTTGAAATGATTGTACCACATATATAATTTAATCAGACAAAAATAGTATAACTTATAAAATAAGAAAAGAAATAATGTAATTGAAATATTCCTAGCTTATAGAGTTCGGTCCATGGGGCAGAAAAAAGAGCTGTTTTCTTTTAATTTATAAAAATTCAAAATTATTTTATGAGCAATATATTAATAGTAAGTTCTGTTAGAAAGAATAATTATATATTTCATCTAATTAGGGATGGGGTGAAGAAAGCACAGATGATAAAAACTCCATTTAAATAATAGATTTTATATTCAGCTTAAACAACTAATAAGGTGTTAATTTGAGTGGAAAAAAGTGATTAATAGATATTATAAGAATTTTATTCTAAAATATTGTTTGAACACTTTAAGTAAAACTGATTTTGAATATGTAATTATTAGAATAGGTTTCAATGTGAATATTAGAGTAATTCATTTAATGTATTTAATATTTCTGATTCAGTTATTAATTTAACAATGCATTCTTATTTAAAAATTATAAATGCCTTTTACGATGATGCATTAGTTGCATTATCATTTCATTAGACTCCATAGCAACGCGCTTTTTGTCACCTATTGTTGTGTAGCAATCCAATAATAATATAATAAAGTGGTTATGATGATTGACGCTAAACAAATTATTCTCATCACACGTCCTTTGATTATTTTTAAGAATCAAAGTGTACACTTTTTTAATATATTTAAAATCGAGATGATCTTTATAAAATCAAGATGTGTGTACTATGAGACATAAATATTTTTTTTCTCCTATGATAGCTTGAATCAATAAAGAATATGTTTGCAAACACACTTTATTCAAATCAAGTTATTTGATTCTAATTAAGTTACTTGTTTCATATGTTAATGATTATTTGTAATCGACATGTACTTGATTTAATATGTTTTTAAACATTAAGCAGTATGTATAAATATGTTTGATAACTATTTAATAAGATAAGACTTTGTAGTAGTGATTTGAGATGTCTTAACATTTATATAGTTATTGTGAGTTACACCAGAAAAAAAATATTGAAGAAATTTAATACTAATGAATTATGACTATTCATTAAAAAAATATTAAGATATATGTTATCTTAAATAATAAATTTTAACTTAATAAGGTTGAGTTGTTTTGTTTTGTTTTATATATGTTTTTGTATGGGTTGAGAATGTCTCATCTCATGAGTTGTAGGTATTTTTTGGTATTAGTGTTTAGAAGGTTTCGATGTTTGAAACCTTCAACAATAAATTTCAATGCGATAAGGTTGAGTTTTTGTTTTGTTTTATATTATGTTTTTGTATGGGTCGAGAATGTCTAGTCTCATGGATTGTAAGTATTTTTCGGTATTGTATCTAGAAGGTCTCGTTGTCTGAAAGGTCTTGGTCTTCAATCTCGATCAAGAAAGGGAAGATATATGTAAAAGGTTCTCCAATGCCAAAGTCAATACTCAGTGGATGAGAGTAATAAATATTATTAAATACGTACATTAACTTGGTATTAGTCAACCTATTTATAGGGATGAGTTGAGCCCTCACATTGGTGGACCTAGATTAACATGAATTTCGTGGTTAATTTTCGTATTAGTCTAACATGAAACACAATTTATCTGCTAATATCGTACTTAAGTAATTTTTCTCCTTAAAGTGCTGAGGTATACTCAGTCGAATAACTAGAATCACTTTCGGTTAGTCTGTTTGAGACGTTATGAGAATTGTCAGATGTCTCATAATACTATGTAATACACTATATAATATTTATCTTTATAATTTGGAACCATTATTAGAAGATAGAAATTAAACAAATTAAAATTGATTATCTAAGTCTCATCCACTTAAACCCAATTTGAAATATAAAAAGAAGTAGAAACTAAAAGCATGAATTTGAAAGTGGTTTGTTTGTTAAATAGTAGAAGGAAATAGCTAGGAAGAGTATAAGGTGTGGTGAGGGAGAAAGAGGGTGGAAGATAGAAAGAGGCATATTGAGATAGAAAGGTAGGTGTGTTTGGTTAGCTGTCTTTCATTTCCACCCTTTTGTTTTCTTATGTTATCCATGAAAACTGGTGAATGGCATGCCTTAATAAGGTACTCTTCTTCACTCTAATTAACACCACTGGTCCAATCCCAAGAGGGGTAGACCTAGCAAGCAAGGATATATAAGTCACTCATCAAATCAAACACCACCTTTATTCTAAAAAAACATCAACAACATGCCAAAATTCACACAATTTAACGTGAAACTTTGCAATGCCAAGGACCAATAACCCCAACCCCATCACCCCATGTTTGCTTAAAGCTAATGCCTAGTGTACACTCTTTGCCTAACTCTTTTCATAACACATAGACCCTCCTTTCAAGCATAACATAGACCCCTCCTATTTCTTTCACAAGATACTCCTTCTCATAATAAGATACACCTTTTTTCACAAACTCAAAAACCCTCATTTTATAGGTCCACAATTTTCCTCATAAATAACCCCATATCATATTACACCACATGTAACACGTTCAAATGTTCATGTTTTGGATAACAACAATATAATTAAAGAGATATTTCACTAAGTGTACTACTTGTCCTAATTAAAAAAACAATAAGTCAATATCAAATCAATAAATTATTGAATTATATCATCCTTGGAAAATACATTTTAACTTTTTTTATCATTAGACTAAATGTCACTTACCAACTCTTTCACTTTTTTAATAAATATCTATTTCATAAATTAAAAAAATTATATCTAGTAGGCATCATTCTTTATATTTGAGAAAAATAACCGTTTAAATATTATTATTTGATTGTAATTTAATTTACTTGATATCATTAACATAGTTTGTAATAATTTTTATTCTGGTAAAGTATTTTAAATATGTCTACATTGTTTAGGAGTTGGGTAAAAAACAATTTAAATATATATATTTTTAATTTTTTGAGATGTATTTTAAGTATAAAACTGTGATGAGATTTTAAATTTCAAAACTATCAATATCTTAAATTATTTATGCTGTTTGTAAAAATGCAACAAATTTTTTTCTTAACAATTGAGTTGATATTTCTTATCTCTTAAGATTCTCTTATAATTATAAAAGATTATATATTCTTTTCATTCGACAGGAAACGCACGCGGTTTGAAAAGTGTTGCATAGTTAATTTAAAATCATATAAACTGAGCAGAGATTATTGTGATTTTAACATGATAATTATCTAACACATAACTTTACGTAATTGTTCAATAAAAGATATGATGCATCAAATATTTATTACCTTAAAGCCGTAAACTATGTGATCGCAAGAATCTCCATTGCATTGGATGCATCGGTTGTTGGGGTGTTTGCAAATTTTGAATGTAGGGTATGCTCTTAGTACTGAAATATTTCAACTCACAAATTATTATTTTTATTCATTCACAAAACAATTATTTTTATATATATTTATGACAGAATTTTAATAAAAGTATTCTATAATAAATAGGCATTAGTATAGAAACTTTTACAATGAAAATGCACTGTGTAACTAAATTGTAGTTGGAGTCTAAAAATTCCAATAGAAGCACAGAATGGTGGTTTTGGCTTTTAATTTGTGGTAGTTGTCAAAGTGATGTTAATTTGTTAGTTCAAAGGGAGGTATCAAATGAGATTTGCTCCATTTTCATTTTGAATTTTAACTTTACTAGGAAATGCCAGAGAGTCATTTTCCTTGAATTAATTTTGAGGCCATTTTTTTTTCTCTCTCTCTCACTGTTTCTTGAAAGCTAGTAAAATTGAAATGGGTGGGTGCAATGCCAACTACCAACTAAACAATCTCAATCAATAAATACAAGCCACCGCGAAATAAATATGGATATCTGTTTCTGCTCTTTGATTTATTGCAATTTATGTATTTTTTAGGTCAAATAAGAGGATTACAATCTCATCTTGTGGGCTTCGGCCATATATTTTAGTGTGTTTTATCGTGCACTCCTACATTTTTCTTCTGGCACCCTTACATTTTTAAAATATGAAAACTAGTCTTGTCATTTTTATTTAAAGAGGCATTGTTGATAGTTTTTATGGCTACGCTTATTTTTCTTGGTTGATTTTTGGTGCTAGTAGAGGGTGATTTAAGCTGTGCTAAGCAAGTAACGGGGTGTGGCTGCCGTGTTGAAGTGTTGGTTGACTTTTGGAGGTAAGAACTGAGTTTTGTTCAAGAGGATTGAGTGATTATGGGGTTTAGAGATTCCCAAAAATCGGATTCCACGACTGTATTACACACTAAGCAATTCGCATGTGCCAAAAGGAAGTATGGAATGACTAATCCATAAGTGAAGTTTTTGTAATCCGGATGGGGGTATTCCAGAATGTATTTTTTTAATTTATGAATTGGTGGATTTCGAATGCTTTTTTTAACTTGTGGATTGGTAGATCCGGAATGCATGTTTTGACTTATGGATTGACGAATTCATAATGTATTTTTTTGACTTGAATTGGTAGATTTGAAATGCAATTTTTGACTTTTGTCTTGTTGTGGTTTTTAATAATTTGTTGAAATCATTCAAATTATTGTTTTTTAATGGAATCAATGCCTTCTTTTCTTTTGGGTATGTAGGTACGAGTCCTTTCACAACCAACCAGCTGACATCATCTGACTGGTCTTGCCGGTATCAACAACAAGAAAAAAACAACCAACCAAACCAAATGGAAACAATAATGAACTATAACTCATAGCCCAAAACACATCTTAGGATTCAAGGATATTGTAGCAACAAGGAATGCCTAGATGACGTTTTTATTCCTGAGTTACAATAAGAAAATTGAGAGGTTGTTCCACAAATACAACAAAATATACATAAAACCTCATACCGAATTACCAAATATGGGTTCATTCTTGGATCACCCAATATGGTTCCCTACTATGGACTGCCTAGTCCAAAATCCACCAAATTCCACTGTAGAATATCTAATCCGACCGAAAAGCGGAACAACCAAATTGTAATAAAAAATAGTACTTACCTTCTTTTCCGATCACATAACTGTTGCAAACACCACCTAATCACCACCAAGTCGTCATTTATAATTATACATGAATGTAGGGATGCAAGAAGATACATGTAGAGGAACAAGAAGAAACACAATATATTTTATCATTAAAGCCCAAATATATAAATGGATATAGCCCATCAGTTTTCCAAGTGGAATCCCATAATGACTTTTACTCAAAGCATCCCCATTATTACTACGAATCCCATACTAGCAGAAAAAATTAAAATATCTTCTGTATCATGTCACTGTTGTCGCTGTCATTGCCGCCACTGAGCCATCATTGTTGTACCTTCATTCTCCAGTGCACTCTCTAAGGATCTCTTTGCTTTTGTGGATGTATTGTTCACAATCAAAAATATGAGAGGATATCAATCATTTGATTTCAGGATTTTGTGGGGAAGAGAAAGAGAGGATATAAGTATGAACAGTAGATATTCTCTTCGTTAAAATGAAGAAAAACAAATGAAAAGTCACGTTATTATAAAGTTATTTTTGAATTTGCCCTTATTAAATAAATTTAACTAACACAAATATTTTAATAAAATGAAATGATGATAATTAATACAAAAATAAAACTTTAATACAAAAATATATACTTACTCATAATACACAAATTATATAATAATAATTATAAATATAATAATACTATTTACATTTAATACAAAGTGATTTTCTAATTACATTTTATAAATTTATAAATATTTAAATTATTTATTTCTATATAATAATTGACTATTTTTACATATATTCAAAATTTTATATGTAAAATATTTTTTCGTTAAGTAACTCGTATTTTTTTTTTCCAAAAATTAATTATTGAATTATATCGAATTATGCTATTAATAATTTTAATTCATCTAAATTTACACAAAAATATCTATATATTTGATTATTCTAATTTTTCTAAAGAAAATGATAAATTTGTAATTTTACATTTTACACCTTTAAAAAAATAAAAATACTCTCAAAATCATCATATTGCTCACAAACATAATAAACTTTTCTTATAAATTCACTTTAACATACTTCAATCTAAACACACTAACTTTCTTCACATTTTTCTCTCAAATTCTCAAACTTTCATTCCTCAATCCAAACACAACCTAAGAGAAAGAAAAAGAAAAGATAATTCATTCTAAAAAAACTTGTTTTGCAAACTACACTTACGGTTTGGTAAACTTATTCTGGAAATTCTTTTATGAAAAGCTCATTTTATAACATATTTCATGTGTTGTGGAATTTTTTTCTGGAAAACACGTTTCAAAACGCTTATTTCAGAAAATTCGTTTTGGAAATTTTGTTCTCGAAACGTTTTTTTTCTATAAATTCTATACAAAAATATATATTCTGAAAATTTCGTTCTAAAAAGCTTGTTCTGAAATATTTCCAGAACATGTAATTAGAAAGCCACTTTTACATAAATTATGGGGGTGTAAGAAGAAAAAACCTGCCATAATTTTGTAATGTAACAATAACAACTCTATTTTGCTTACAATTTCGAGTTTCTAAAAGATAAGAGGAGAGAGCTTTTAGTTTATACATAAATTAATTTGATTCACAAAAAAAAATATTTTTTCTTAAATCTTAAAGATAAAATTTATTTAAATAGAATCTTGATAGCTAAAGATAACATGAAAGTGTGTAAAACCAACAACAACTTGTTAAAAGTATAGAAAAGTGACAACTGAGAAAGGAAACTAAAACAAGTTCATTGTTTGTTATTTGCTTAAGAGTTTTACACGGTCATTCCAAAAACCTTGGAACTAGAGAAGAAAAAAACATGAAAAGGTAACAACTGAAATTTCCACAGCACGATCTTGAACTTTCTGTTCTTGCCTTCATCAACTCATGTCCCTTGAAGACCTTTCACCTTCAAGAAAAAACATAAATCTTACCTTAAAATAAAATTGGAAATATATACATATAAAGAATAATTTGTACCAATCATGTTTCTGATTAACATGAAATATCTGCTAAAACAAATCATTAGTGTATAACAAGGACTATTAGGAGAGTGTTAAATACCTTCATACTAGAACTACAATCAATGGTGGCATAGAACTCAGAGCAATGAATGTTGTTTCAAGAAGAAAATATATTGTTAAATTATTGCATTAAAATAAAACTTAGCATTTCTTGTACGAAACTCAAATTAAGACATCTAATCTAAGGGATTCCGAAGCCAAGCACATTGTTCTTTGCTTGATTTGTGATTAAAGTTTAAATTAATATAAGTATATGTAAAATTTCCATTTTCAGAAATAAAAACTCACTCAGAGGGAAGGGTTTAAATACAGAAAACCCCTGTTGATTAATTACCATTTTATTATGGCAACTACTAGTATTTATTTGAACATCATGAAGCAAAAGTTATGGGATCTAGCTTGCTAGGAATTCAAAGCTTGCACCATTGGAAGTTAGAATATGTACAATACTAAGTTTTTATAAGAAAAACATTGAACACGAACTGCTTAATTTTTATTATTGCTTAAATTTTTTTTTCTAGAAATAAATTTTAATTTTTTTATCCAACTTTACTACATATATATTTGATTATACGTCTTTATACGTATGAATTTACTCCTTAATTTATAATTTTTAGTGTAACGTCCATAATATATATATATATATATATATATATATATAATATAAAAGAGTAAACTATTTTTCAAAAGATATAAACAGTATATAAGAATATAAAAAACAAAATATTTTTTTTATATCATATAACATATGAGTCATAATATATATTTTTTTTTTGAGAATATTATAACAAATTACACCTAAATTAAAAGAATCTTTAATTATTTCTTAATGAGTTAGAGTATTTTGTCACACTCAACTTATTAAAAAATACTCGTATTACACATGTCTTATTAAAGACTAACACTTAATCTATAAAAAACATAATGAAAACTTTATCTTCATCTTCATATATCAAGGTGATTTATTGCACTTGTTTTATAATGGATCTGATATACAAACTTTATTTCAATTCCAATATATCTAATGTTTTAATCTAAATGTTATTTAAACTATCAAAATTTTAGGATATCTCATTTTCATAATGAGTTATGTAATATTATCTTAAGTGTTTATTACTGTGCACACGTGTAAGGACTTCAATACCACATTATATATCAAAGTACACAATACATTAGACCATAATATCATACATATATCTACATACAATATAATATAAAACAAAGAATGGCTAAAATCACAACGAGAGGTGAATTGGTTTAAAAAAGACCTTTAAAAATTTCAAAGATATGTTTTTCTTAATCTATTGATGATAAGAGAAATTATATGCAACAATCAATGGACACAAAAAATAACAAAGAATTCAAGATAATGAGAGAAACACAAAAACACACAATTTTTGTATACTGGTTTAGTTCTTCTCAACTCTACATCAGTTAATCCAAATAAATTGAGTTAATTTTTTTACTAAAATATTTAATTTTTCAATTACAAGTGCTTCTATACAATTAAAACAAGAAACTAAAAAAACATTTCTTGAAATATCATTCAAGAAGCATTACACAAGGTAAAGAAATCACTCAATTACCTAACATACACACAGAAATCACTCAATTACCTAACATACACACATTAAACATGGGTGAAGATTTACAAATCAAAATAATAAAAAAAAAGACAAATATCACCTTATATGTAACAAGTTTACAACAAAACAATCCTATAGTATGATCTCTTTTTCTTGATCAACATTGAATAATATTTTTTTTCAAAATAATTGTATTTTGTAAAAAAAAAAATCAGAAAAAATTCTAGACCATAATAAAACTTTTTATCTCGAAAAAGTATGAAAAATTGTGGTTTGAATTAGAGAGAATTTTTTTTTAAAGTTTTGAGGTAGCTAATCAAAATAATTAATTATTTTATTCATTCTTCAAGAAAAAAAAATACTTTGGTAAATATATGAGTAAAATAAAACAAATCATAATTATTAAAGTAATATTTAATTTTCTTATGTAGTATATAATAATAATAATTTTTAATAATATTATCGGTCGTAAAGACCCTACCTTCTTTTCTTTCTATTTTTTAATATCTTTTTCTCTCTCTTCTCTTTTTAATTTCTCTTCCATTATTTCAAAACCTGATTACATCTTGCGGTAAGCTGAGGAAACAAACTACATTTTGACCCTGTCAGATTTTCAAATAGAATAAATTAATCTTTAACTCTAAAGATCATTTATTATATGTTTTTTCTTAGGATTTACCCATCAATAATGATGGGGACAATTGAGAAAAATATTTCTCTCAATTTGTTTTATCACATATTGAATTTTGGTGATGTTTGGATAACATGTTTTAGGTCCTTAGATTCTCTAGTGATTTTTAGGTAAGGGAAACTATCTATGTTTTTGATAGAATTTTGTATAGTTGATTTAGATATCGAGTAACTGAATTGTGTATGTTAGAGTATAAAGTTGGTTGAATTGAATTTGATTATGGTTTGATGAGTTTATGAATTTGAATAGTTGAGGTTGAAATTATATTTTGAACGAATTTTAGTATGAACTAATCTTTTTGAACGATTTAAATGTTATATGGTTGGATTGCTCTTGAAATGATCTTTAAAAAATATTTATTAATTAAATTTATTTATTTCTCTTTCTTTTCTTCTTATATTTTCAATAATTTGATTACATATTATTTCTTTTTATAAATATAAAATGAATATTATTTATTATATTCAATTGGACTGTGAAATTTCTAAATGATATGGATTGATATGACTAGTGGAACAAGTATGAATTTGATATATATGTATATATATATATATATATGTATATGTGTGTGTGTAATTGATTTGAGAAATCTTAAATAATGTATGAGTGATTGATATGCATTGCATGTGAATGATATACATCGTATGAGGACAATTAAATTATATGAGATTGAGATCATACATTTAGGATAATGTATGAGTTGTTGATTGGTTTGATATTAAGTATTGACACCTGTGTTTAACAAAGATCTTTTAGCTTCACTGATGATCTAAGTCACACAGACTAATATATCAGGTGGTGAGAAGTTGAGGAGGGAGGTCATACATCAGGTTCCGTTGTATACAATCGATATTAGATGTTTGAACTTATCCTGATTCTTTCTCTTAGATTCGCTTGTAAATCTAAGTCTTGGATATTGAATAAGATGTTATAGTCTCTGGTAGAGCCTACCGTGGTGTATGGATCCATGTGTTGTCCATATGATTGTTGATGGATGGTTTTGGAATGAAGTGGGGTTGTGATGATTGATATTGATTATTACATGTGTATGGTTGACAAAAAAAATGAAATGAAATTATATAAATGAATGATTAATCTAATTGTTTATATTTACTTATATTTTCATATGTTATAATTTTATTTTTGATAGTTTAACTTTGCATGTGTTGTTTGTGTATGAAGTGTGATGATTGTAGTATATACACGAACAAAACAGATATGGGTGTGGGTGCAAGAGAGACTTTTGAAAAAAGAGTGGAAAACACAATTTTCATTTTTTTCTTTTTGTAAATGATTTTGTATATTTTAGGGTGTTACATTATAAACATTAAATAAAGTATATTTATTAAATGTAATAAATAAAGTATATTTACTAAATGTATTAAACAAAGTATATTTACTAAATGTATTGATAGTATATTTAATATATATTAAAGTTATTTAATGATAATTTACTGTTTCTATGTTATATATAGTTTAATTTATTTTTCATTAATTACAATTAATTAATATTTTACATCATATTCTATTATAATAATAAATAACTTATTTACAATTTTAAGTATATATATATATATATATATATTATCTTTATATTTATGCTATGTTTTCACTGAAGTTTTCCATTGTACACTTTTATTAATAAAATAAAATAACATCTTCCGTTTAACACTCAATTAATCTCCCCCAATCCATCTTAATAATTTATTTTTCATACTTATAATTTTTTTAATATATACTAGTTATTAACATATTACTAATTTAATAATTAATAAATTCATATATCTCACAATTAATTTTTATTAATTAAAAATAAAAAATAAAATTATATAAAAAATATTAATTAAATAAATGTTATTAATAATCATTTTAATGTTATAGAAAATTAATAATATGAATTTATATCTATAAATATATTTTTTATATTTAGTTTTAAAATATAATTTAAACTAACTATTATTTTGCTTAAAATAAATGTATGCGTAAATGTGATAAATAATTTTGTTTTCTAAATTTTTAATTAAGTGATTAAATTTTTCTTGTTATATGTAATAAATAATAATTATTCAATATAAATAATAATAATAAATTTAAATATTAGAAAAGTAATTTTTATTTCAAATAACTAAAAGAATAAAATAGTTTTATTAACATATGATTATTTCAATCAAAATTTTCAGATAGATTTACTTATTGAGTATACATATACTAAGTAATAATAGTTTATTCTAACTTAGATGTATAATTCATTAGCGTTCAAATTTTTTTCAACCATTTGTTATTTTTCTTATAGTAAATCTTCATGTATAAGGTGTGCCTCCAAAATCTCAGGTAAGAACATATTCTCCTAAAGTAACTTAATATACAAGTATTACTTTAAAATGAGTTTTTATTTATTTTGCATAGTGGTGAGGTTATTAAAATGAAATTTGAAAAGAACATATTTGTTGAAGATAATTTGTAGTGTTTATGTATTTTAAATTTAATGAAGGGAATTCACTTGATGAGTATTTTATTTATTCTCAATGAGTAATTTATTTAGTTTCAATGAAAAATATTGTTTTTTAAACTAAAATAATCTCTTATTATTCTAAAATGACATGAAATTAATGTGATTAGATGTTTTCTTTACGTGAATTTGATGATTATGTTTTTTGTGAAGTTTTTTTATACATATGTTAGCATTGTAATTAAGACAATGTGCAAAATAGTTCATTGATGTAATTTTTAAATGTTTGTAGATGAGAGTCTAATTGATATTATGAAAAAAAAACATAAATTTAAAGTTACATATTTCTTTTTTCAAAGTTTGAAAAATTAAGATTTAAATTATTAGAACTCAGTGTTTCACCATGAATGGGTGGACATAAAAATACAATTTACCAAAAGTATATAATTTTCACTTTAATATATTATTTAATAATATTTATATTATTAATGGGTGTTAAATTTTTTTTATGAAGTAGAGATGTTTCAATACATAGTTTACTTATCATGTTCAAATAAATAATTAATATTATTTGGAAACATAAACTAACTTATTTGAATAAAATTATAATAACATATTAATATTATAATAAATGTAAAATATTAATTTAAAAAATTTAATGAAAAATTGTTTGAGTTCTAAGTTTTCATTCTAATAAAAACCCTTAAGAAATAAATTCATAAAATAATAAATTAATGTATAAATATTGTTTTTATGGATTATGTGTTAATAGAGAGTGTGTGATATACTTTATGTGTGTTTTGATAAACATGAAGTGTGAAATTAACCTAATATTATAGAATATATAATTGATAATTTTTTTGTTTTTGAATTTTGAAGTAGTCAGAATATGTTATTATTTTGACTATCTAGATTTATAATGTATGTGATTATGTGTTATCTACATTTAAATTTTGTGGTGATGAAAATAATATATATGTGAATTGTATTATATCATGAGATTTGTGATTGTTCAAAAAATTGGCTCATCTTTGTGTGTCACTAGATAGAAAGGAAAGATAAAGGATTTTTTTTTTAACTAAAGTTTAATATGTTTTATTACATTACTTAGATTTTTTCTTCTCTTATTTTTATTTTATTTTATCATGCCTCCTCATGTTCTCAAAATATAAAAAAACATTATAATTTAACAAAACTAATATGTTATTACATATATTAAAAGGTTATCAACTTTAATAATAATAACAAAAATATATATATCCAAAAGTGATCTTAACTTATTAATGTATAAATTTGAAACTAATACATACAAATTAAATTTAAAAATAATCATTGATATAAATATTCTTTAAAAGATATATAATTATAAATTTATTTTTATATTTCTATTTATTGATACCATACCATAATTGATAAATTCTTATTAAATATATATTATTTTTCTTATAGATAAATCATATAAATTAATTTTTAAAATAATACAAGAGAGAAGACGAGAAGAGGAAAAGACAGACGAAGACAGGACAAAGAGAAAGGAGAATAAAAATATAAGACTCTGTGGTGGTAAGGTTACTCTTAAGTTTTGGATAGATCAAACACTCTTTCTTCGTCTTCTTTGAGGTAAGCAACACTTCTTTGTCTCAACTCTTTGTCTTTATTCTATCTTTTTTATTCCTTGTACTTTCATGAAACCCAAATCTCAAATCTTCTAATTCCTCTTTAAACCCTAATTTTTTTTCTTGTGCTTTTTTCTAGCTTGCATGTGCACACACCCTTGCAATGTTATAACATTTACAATTACTTCTAATCACTTCAAATCTCAGGCCTTTGTCGTTTGATTTTGTATCCACGTCTGAATGGCGAACGATACAAATTCAGAAAACTTTGTTGAATCGTATGGGGTTCGCATTGGTTTAAAGAGAGAATTTAACTTTGCTATGAAGTCACAATCACAAATATGTGATTCTCTAGGTCGAACTCGGTCGAAAAAGGCCCAAAATTTGGTTCAGGTCTCTACCAATTCCTCTCACAGGCAATACAAAAATGGTGTTGCTTTAAACGAGAAGGAAGTAAAGAGTGATTTGGTGGATGCAAAGAAACTTAGTCAAGTGTGTGATGAAACAACAATGTTTGTTGTTAGTGAAAAGGAGCACAAGAGTGATGGAACTAAAAGCCAAGTGCAGAATGAATGTGAAAAGGAACACAAGAATGATGAACTCAAGACTGGGGTTATGCAAATGCAACCTGTTAGTGATAAGGTTAAGGAGGAAGGTGACAATAATGTGATTGTTCCAATTTTGGCTTGCCAGTTGGAAACCCCAATAAAGGCTGTACAATCAACATTGAAAAATTTAGAAAAAGGTGATAGCAATGTTAAGAGTAATGGTGTTGATAAAGAAAGAAATAATGGTTCTATTATTACTATTTCAATTCCGAGGACATCTTCTAAAGGTTTTATGGAAAAAAAGTTTCCTTCCAAGCTAAAAGACCTTTTATCTTCTGGGATTCTAGAAGGTCTACTTGTGAAATATGTTCGCAGCATCAAGGTATTATTCTTTCCAATTTTTATATATGTTTTTAGTTTTTTAATGTATACATTCATGACAAAAATACGTGTTTTTTTAGGTGAAATCTATAGGGCTTTTGGGAGTTGTTTCTGGCGTTGGAATTTTGTGTTATTGTGAAGTTTGTAAGAAGGTTGAGGTAAGTAAATGAATATGTATTTATTCTTTAGTTGTAAGCTAGATTTTAAATTGCAATTACTGTTGTTGAATTTTTTGAAAATTATGGACAAATGCAATTACATTACAAGTAAATATAAAACTATGGTAGTCAATATTATGTTAAATGTCTCACGGATTAACTTTTGCTTTGTTTATGGAAGTAGGTTGTGTCACCCACAATTTTTGAGTTGCATGCTGGTAGTACAAACAAGCGTCCTCCGGAGTATATTTTTCTTGAGAATGGAAGTAGTCTTCGTGATGTCATGAATACATTTTTGAATATTCCATTAGACACTTTAGAGGAAGTTGTACAAAAGATTTTGGGAGATTTCACAATGAGGACATCTAAATTTTGTGTGAATTGTAGAGGTTTGAATTTTTTTTACCCATTTTGTGTGATTGTCTACTTATTCCAAATCTTAACAAATAATATTCAATTGCTTTATTTACTCTTGAAGGTGTCAATGTCGTATCAAAATTATTCTGTAATTCATGTGTGGAACTATTAAAGGATTGTCAAGTTAGTCTCACCTTAGCAAATGACACCAATAATACCTCTGTACCAATTGCAGTTCAATCCAGGTATCAAGACATCTTAATATTTAAGTCAACTTTTTGGTGTTACTATGCATTAACATTAATATTAATCATTAGTATATTGTGAATACAAATGCTTTGTATTTATAGTATGATTCATTACTTTTGCAAAGAACTCTAATACTAGAGTTATTAACAATTGATAATTTGTATCGATAATAGTTCACGTACTTTGTATTTATGTCATGCTTCATTTTCTTTGTTTTGACAAATAAAAAAAAACATATTATCTCTATCATGAAGTTCAATTAATTTTATATTTATAATTTGGCTTCTCATTTGATTTTGTTGGACTAAAAAAATTATTTTTCCACATGCAGACATGTTTGTTTGCATGCGTAACAAATTACATATGCACATAATACAAGATTTGTATTGAGTATTTATCATACAATATTTGTTATGTGATACATTTTTTATGTTGACTAGTTTTTTTCTATTTAACTTTTTGTCATCTTGATATAATATCCATTAATAAATTATTACAGGTCTCCAAAATTAGTTGTACTTCCAAATTCATTAAATCATGGAATGAAACATAATACATCTCAGAAGAAGGGCAAAGGAAGAATAACTAGGAAGTAAGTATTCTTGTTGTGCATATTAAATTATCTTATTGATTTAAAAGTATGATTTTGTTCATGTAGTAACATTTTAAATTATAGCCTTTTATTAAATGTATAATCATATTTTATATTTTTCAAAATTTGGAAGAGATTTGCGCTTGCATAAGCTAGTCTTTGAGAAAGATGGATTGCCAGATGGAACTACAGTAGGATATTATATCCATGGAAAGGTTGTATCAATAATGTCTTCTTATACTTACATTAATTTTTTTTAACTTTTAACTTTTCTAAATATATTCTATGTCTTGTGCCCAGAACTTATTAGCCGGTTACAAGAAGGGATTTGGAATTGTTTGTAGTTGTTGCAATAATAAGGTATGTTCCTTATGTTGTAGTACATATGTTGTCTTAATTATTGAATTTAATGATAATGATACATCTCACACTTCTTCTGTACATAAAAACAATGGATGAGTAGGTCAGTCCTTCTCAATTTGAAGCACATGCTGGTTGGGCATCACGACGAAAGCCGTGAGTTTTTGTTTACTTGTATTGTGTATTGTTAGAAATTTGTTATAGTTATTTTTTTTTCAATAGCTATATGTTAAAATACTTAATAGATGATTCTTTGGTTAATCTTTTCTTACCATTTGTTTTCTTGTAGCATGATAAGTTTTCCGGGTAGATGATTTTTTAATTTTTTAATTTCTTTGTAGCTATGTGAACATATTTACATGTAATGGACTATCACTCCATGATTTGTCTATCTCCCTATCACAAGGTCGCAAATTTTCTACCAATGATAATGACGACCTATGCAGTATATGTAGAGATGGAGGAAATCTTTTGTGTTGTGATGGATGCCCAAGAGCTTTTCACATAGGTGAGTTTTTTCTTTTCCATTTTTAGTAATTTATCGATATATTAATATTATATATATTTATAGAAGATTATTTAGTTTATCTCATATCACTTTTTCACATGCTTTATATATACTTCTCGTTCAATATCAATTAACTTGAGATTGATTTTTGAATTTATGACATCATCACAACTTTTACACATTTTTATGTGTTAGATGGATTAAAGTTTGATATTTTTGTTTGATGTAGATTGTGTACCTCTCCCATATGTTCCAAGTGGTACTTGGTATTGTAGGTATTGTCAGAATTTGTTTCAAAAGAGCAAATGTATCAAGTTTAATGAAAATGACAAGGCAGCAAAACAAGTTGAGGACATTGATCCCTTAGAGCAGATAAACCAAAGATGCATTCGTATTGTCAAAGAGTTTGAACTTGGTGGATGTGGATTGTGTAGGTAATATATTTTTCTATTTTTAGTGAGATTGTTGTGAACACATGTATAAATAGTGTGTGATTTTTATTCTCCCTTAGGATATTTTGTACTAGATCAATAATAATAAAATGTATAGTCTAACAAATACTTGATTTTATAGTGTAATGGTTCATTTATACACTCAACTAACATAATAGTTCATTTATACTTAAAAGTTATTACAAACTTTTCATATATTGTTCTATGAAATATATTGGCTTCTTTCCACTTTATTACCTATAGACTTATGTGTTCCTGTGTCAAAAAATGGTCAATTAATATTTCAATTAAATATATAATAAAATCAATATATGTATAAAGATTAATTGCTTTCGAAAGACTAAAATGAAGATCAAACAAACTTAGAAAGTAACATTTGTCAACAACTTAATATGTATGACAATTTGTTTTTGTTTAGGTATAGATCAAATGTGTCCATGTCTTATGATAAAGTAGCCTTACTATCAATTTACTATAGGAAATCTTCATTAATTTTTCACCACTTGATAAATCAATGTATCTTTACAACCAAGATGTCTCATCATATTCTCTAATTTAATATTTACCCCTCATCTCAATAGTGTTAGTATTGTTGCTATGATAACAATTAACACACAAAATATTACAGTAATATCAGTCTAGTATTACCCACATCCAAATACATTACATATCATCAATCACAGGTGTCTCATTGGTATTTTCTCTACATTACTCCAAATTCTTTTGGATTATCTTTAAGATATATTTCACTTGATATTTCAGAGACCAAGATTTCAGTACAAGCTTTGGACCTCGAACAGTAATTATTTGTGATCAGGTGTTGTTGAATAAGAAATACTAATTGTGATGCCTTAATAAACACATTATTTACTATGATTTATTTGTTTAAATAAAATTACTAATTAATGTGTGTTTGTAGTGTGGAAAAGAGTATCATATTGGGTGTTTGAAGGATCATAATATGCAGAACATAGAGGTGTTGTATACTTCTTTTCTCCTCAGGTTTATTTAGTTACTTATGTGTTTTATTTAATGCATGTAATTGTTGACTAGCGTTGCTTTACAGGAATTACCTGAAGGGGATTGGTTTTGCTGTTCAGATTGTGAGCATATTAAAACTACCTTGGTGAATTTGGTGGCTAGTGGAGAAGAGAATCTTCCAATTCCCCTCTTGAGTTTGATTAAAAAGAAATACAATGACAAAGGTTTAGAATTTGGGCTTGGTATTGATATAAAATGGAGGCTTCTGAACTGGAAAGTGGGTAAATCTGAGGAGACTAGACAATTGCTTTCAAAAGTTGTTGCTATTTTTCATGTGAGTGTATTACTATCTCTGTATTACTCGTACTTGTCTAAGTTAGAATTCAGTATAGAATAGGTGAAAATATTAAATACTGTTCAATAAATATGTATCTTTACCTTGAGTGTACTGCATATTTATAAGGTTTTATGGATTCTTTGATTCTGGATCTGTATTAGAGTAAGTTGCAAAGTTAATCTTAATGTTAAAATAAGATTTTATATTTTTGATTAGATTAACTACGCCCTACAAAATATTAGTCGTTGGTTTCCTAACAATGTAGTACGTGTGATGTTTGATCTTTTCATAGGAAAACATTCGACCATGTTACTGGTGGTGATATTCGGTCATTGATACCAATATTACATTTATCATGTTTTCAATTTAACTACTTAGAATTGGACTTATGTCTTGTAGGAGCGATTTAGTCCAATAGTTCATACTACAACTGGCACGGATTACATTCCAACAATGCTTTTTGGGTAAGCAGAATCAACCTTGATTTGTTCTATTGACTTTCTTTTCTGATATGTTCATATGAACATATGATAAAACTAGTTTGTTTTTTTAATTTGAATTCCTCAGAAGGAACATTCAAGGTGAAGACTTCAGTGGGATGTACTGTATGTTACTCACTGTCAAGTAAGTGGAGTGTTCTTTTGTTCAATATTTCTCATTTTCAATTTGCTTGAAAGCATTTATGAATGTTGGGCGTGCTTCATGTTCTTGCAGTGAAGTGGTTGTATCTGCTGGAGTATTTCGTGTGTTTGGAACAGAACTGGCAGAACTTCCCTTGGTGGCAACTGTTACTGATTTTCAGGGACAGGTTGTTTAATATTCTTTAGGAAAAGTAAAATACAATTGTGTGACATGTTCTCACTGAGAGTGATGTGATTTTCTTTCAGGGTTACTTCCAATCCCTGTTCTCTTGTATTGAGGGTTTGCTTGGATCATTAAAAGTGAAAAGGTTTGTTCTACCTTCTGCTGCTGAAGCTGAATCAATATGGACTGGTAAATTTGGGTTTACAAAACTGGAACAAGAAGAGGTTTGTAACACATGTTTTCTTGTGATTTTCATTTGTTACTTCTACTTATACTAACTTTCATTCTCATCATTACAGATCAACAACTACTGGAAATATTATCACATGATGATCTTTCAAGGGACTTCCTTATTGCAGAAGCAAATTCCTCAACTTTGAAGCAGATCTTACTTTGAGTATGTTAATTTAGAGACCTTATTTGCTAATGTGTTCTCTGGATTTTGGTGGATGTGTGGCAGAACACATCTTTAAATATGCACTATGGATAAGAAAAAAAGATAAAAAGTTCATGCTAGCATGATAAACTTATATTTAAAAACAGTAGACATCAAAACATACAGTGAACTTTTAAGAAAAAACATGTTGTATGTCAAGTTCATTTATCATTTCCATTGAATTGATGATAATGGAAAAGTTTGTTTGCTTCATTGACAAAATCTTTTTTTTTTAAAAGAAAGTATTTTGTTTAAAGTTTTTTTAATTGATGTGATTTACAAGCATTAGTTTGATTAAGTGTATTGCATTTTTTTTATCATTCTCACTATATGTTAACCGTTCATAGTTTTTACTTTCTTTCTAAGTTTATTCATGATTGACAACTAAAAATGTTTAAAAAACTTCATATTTCCTATTTATTTAATTTTTGTTAAAATTTATAAATTTTAATATAATTTTATCTGTTTTGTATATATTAAATGAAAATTATGATTTAATAAAACATAACATATTTTATAAAGTTAATTCCAATTGAAATATTTAAAATCCTTTTTTCTCTACTATTATATTTTAAACAATATTATATATATATATATATATATATATATATATATCAATCAAAGTTTATCAACAATTATAATAATAAAATGATATTTAAAATGACTTTTATTTACTAATACATATTTTTTTCTAAAACAAATACATAAAAACTAAATTTAAAATAAGATTTGATATAAATATTTTTTTGAAAGATATATAATTATTAATTTAATATAGTTTAATTTTTTATTCATTGATTTCTTCGATAAATTTTTAATACATATGATAGCTTATGTACATTAAATTTTAAAATAATACATAAAAATTAATACACAATATTAAGCCATATTTCTTTACCTTAATAAATCAAATACTAAGAGAAGTGAGAGAAAAGGAGAAGTGAAAGAATACTTGAAGTTAATCAAACATATTTTCTTTATCTTATTCAAAGCAAAGCAAGTGACTTTTTCTTTTTATTTTCTTTTCTTCAAATCCAATTCTCAAAGCTCATAATTTTTCTTTAAATCTAAATTATTTGCTTTTACTTTCTCCAATTATACACATTATTTTATTGTAATATTATAATTTTCACAATAGTTTTTAATTAAATAATTTCAAATTTTAAGATTTTGTTGACAGATATTATACCTACGATGTAGCAAATGATACAAATTTAGAATACTTTTGTGAAGTTGTATGAAGTTTATATAAGTCTAAAAATAAATTTTGTCAAAAAAGAAACAATGATATATATGAAGTTTAATTTTTTTTAAGGTCGAACTTAATCTAAACAATCCAAAATTAGATCTCTATTAATTCATAAATGTGATAAATAATTTTATTTTCTAAATTTTTAATTAAGTGATTAAATTTTTCTTATTATATGTAATAAATAATAATTATTCAATATAAATAATAATAATAAATTTAAATATTAGAAAAGTAATTTTTACTTCAAATAACTAAAGAATGAAATAGTTTTATTAACCTATCATTAGACTTCTAAACTATTTTTATCCATTAGAATTTTTTTTTACTAAATTTATTAAATAAATATATTAATCATACAACCGTCTAAATTATGAATGAATATATTTGACAATAATTATGTTTGAGATTATTTTAATCAAAATTTTCAACCGATTTACTTATTGAATATAAAAATATACTAAGTAATAATAGTTCACCCTAATTTAGATGTATATCTCATCAGCATTCAAAATTGTTCCAACCATTTGCTATCTTTGTTATAGTAAAACTTCATGTATAAGGTGTGCCTCCAAAATCTCATGTAAGAACATATTCTCCTAAAATAACTTAATATATCAGTATTGTTTTAAGATGAATTTTTATTCATTTTGCATAGTGGTGAGGTTATTAAAATGAAATTTGAAAATAACATTTATTGAAAGTAATTTTTAGGATTTACGTATTTTAAATTTAATGAAGAGGATTCGTTTGATGAATATTCTATTTATTTTCAATGAGTATTGTTTTTAAACTCAAATAATCTCTTATTATTCTAAAATGACATATGAAATTTATGTGATTAGATGTTTTCTCTACGTGAGTTTGATAATTATGATTTTAGGGAAGTTTTTTTTTATACCTATGTTAACATTGTAATTAAGACAATGGGCAAAATAGTTCATTGTTGTATTTTTGAAATGTTTATAGATAAAAGTCTAATTGATATTATGAAAAAAAAACCATAAATTTAAAGTTACATATTTAGTTTTTTTTTTTAAGTTTGAAAAATTAAGATTTAAATTATTAGAACTCAATGTTTCACCATGAACATAAAAATACAATTTATCAAAATTATATAATTTTCAATATAATACATATTTTAATAATATTTATATAATTTAATGGGTGTTGAAGTTTTTATTATGATGTAGAGAAATTAAAATATATATGATGTTTCAATATATTTTAATACTTATCTTATTCAAATAAATAATTAATATTATTTTGAAACATAAACTGACTTATTTGAATAAAATTATAATAACATATTAATATTATAATAAATGTAAATTATTAATTTAAAAAATGTAATAAAAAATTGTTTCAGTTATAAGTTTTCATTCTAACAAATTTTTTTATATATAAAAGACGGGTTGGTGAAACATTTTAAAGAAATAAATTCATAAAATAATAATTTAATATAAAATAAAGGTATAAATATTGTTTTTATGGATTATGTGCTAATATAGGGTGTGATATACTTTATGTGTGTAGTTTGATAAACATGAAGTGGGACAAATTAACCTAATATTAAAGAATATATAATTGATAATTTTTTGTTCTTGAATTTTGAAGTAGAGAGGGTATGCTATTATTTTCATTATCTAGATTTATAATGTATGTGATTATGCATGTTATCTACATTTAAAATTTGTGGTGATGAAAATAATCTAGATGTGAATTGTATTATATCATGAGATTTGTGATTGTTACAAAAATTGACTCATATTTATGTGTCATACTAGATAGAAAGGAAATAGACAATGTTGTATATAAAGAAAAGATTTTTAACTAAAGATCAATATGTGTTATTACATTACTTAGATTTTTTTTTCTTCTCTTATTTTTATTTTATTTTATCATGTCTCCTCATGTTCTCTAAATATAAAAAACATTATAATTTAACAAAACTAAATTGTTATTACATATGTTAAAAGGTTATCAACTTTAATAATAATAACAAAAAATATATCTAAAAGTGATTTTAACTTATTAATGTATAATTTTTTGAAATTAATACATAAAAATTAAATTTTAAAATAATCATAGATATAAATATTCTTTAAAAGATATATAATTACAAATTTATTTTTATATTTATATTTATTGATACCATACCATAATTGATAAATTCTTATTAAATATATATATATATATTAATAGATAAATTATATAAATTAAATTTTAAAATAATGTATAAAATATATAAAATAATTTGTACAAAATACAAGAGAGAAGACGAGAAGACAGACAAAGACAGGACAGAGAGAAAGGAGAATAAAAATACAAGACTCTATGGTGGTAAGGTTACTCTTAAGTTTTGGATAAATCCAACACTCTTTCTTTCTTCGTCTTCTTTTAGGTAAGCAACATTTCTTTGTCTCAACTCTTTGTCTCCATTCTCTGTCTTTTTTATTTCTCGTTCTTTCACAAAATCCAATTCTCAAATCTCCTAATTCCTCTTTGAACCCTGATTTTTTTCTTGTTCTTTTTTCTATTGACCCTTACAATCTTATAACATTTACAATTACTTTTAATCATATCACTTCAAATCTCAGACCTTTGTCGGATTGATTTTGTATCCACGCCTGAATGCAAATGATACAAATTCAAAACACTTTGTGGAATCAGTTCAGACTGGTTTAGAGAGGGAATTTAACTTTGCTTTGAAGGCACAATCACAAATATGTGATTCTCTAGGTCGAACTCGATCGATAAAGACCCAAAATTTGGTTCAGGTCTTTACCAATTTCTCCACAGGCGATACAAAAAATCTGATTTACCAAAAATTAAAATCCTCAGAAGTTTGGTGAAAACTACTGAAAATATTTGTGTTGCTTTAAATGAGAAAGAAGTATATAATGATTTGGTGGATGCAAAGAAACTTAAAAGTGAAGTGTGTGACGAAACAAAATGTTTGTTGTTTGTGAATAGGAGCTCAAGAGTGATATACTAAAAGCCAAGCGCAAAATGAAGGTGAAAAGGAACGTAAGAGTAATGACCTTGAGACTGGAGTTATGCAAATGCAACCTGTTAGTGATAATGATAAGGTTAAGGAGAAAGGTTCCAAATTTGAGTTGCCAGTTGGAAACCCCAATAAAGACTATACAATCAACATTAAAAAAAGTTAGAAAATGGTGATAGCAATGTTAAAAGTAATGGTGTTGATAAACAAAGAAATAAAGGTTCTATTATTACTATTTCAAAGGTTTTATGGGAAAAAAGTTGTCTTCCAAGTTAAAAAACCTTTTATCTTTTGGGATTCTACGAGGACTGCTTGTGAAATATGTTCACATCCTCAAAGAAACTTAAAAGTCAAGTGTGTGACGAAACAAAATGTTTGTTGTACATTAAACAATGGATGATTAGGTCAATTCTTCTCAATTTGAATCACATGGTTATTGGGTACTGCGACAAAAGCTGAGTTTTTGTTTACTTGTATTGTGTATTGTTAAAAAATCATTATAGTTATTTCTTAATAGTTTTACGTCAATTAAGTGATTAAATTTTGCATTTATATGTAATAAATAATAATTATTCAATATAAATAATAATAATAAATTTAAATATTAGAAAAGTAATTTTTATTTCAAATATCTAAAGAATAAAATTATTTTATTAACATATGATTAAACTTCTAAAATATTTTTATCCATTAGAATAATTTTTTTACTAAATTTAATAAATAAATATATTAATCATATAACCGTCTAAATTATAAATGAATATATTTGACAATAATTATGTTTGAGATTATTTCAATCAAAATTTTCAATTGATTTACTTATTGAGTATATACATATACTAAGTAATAATAGTACACTCTAACTTAGATGCATAGCTCATTAATGTTCAAAATTGTTCCAATCATTTGTTATCTTTCTTATAGTAAAACCTCATGTATAAGGTGTGCCTCCAAAATCTGATGTAAGAACATATTCTCCTAAAATAACTAAATATAAAAGCATTGTTTTAAGATAAATTTTTATTCATTTTGCATAGTTGTGGGGTTATTAAAATGAAATTTGAAAAAAAACATATTTATTGAAAGTAATTTTTAGGATTTACGTATATCAAATTTAATGAAGAGAATTCGTTTGATGAGTATTCTATTTATTTTCAATGAGTATTTTATATGAATTTTTTTTTTAAATTCAAATAATCTCTTATTATTCTAAAATGACATATGAAATTAATGTGATTAAATGTTTTCTTTACATGAGTTTGATGATTATGTTTTTAGTGAAGCTTTTTTATACATATGTTAACATTGTAATTAAGACAATGTGCAAAATAGTTCATTGTTGTATTTTTTAAATGTTTATAGATGAAAGTCTAATTGATATTATGAAAAAAAAAACATTAATTTAAAGTTACATATTTAGGTTTTTTTCACCGTTTGAAAAATTAAGATTTAAATTATTAGAACTCAATGTTTAACATAAAAATACAATTTACCAAAATTATATCATTTTCACTTTAATACATATTTTAATAATATTTATATAATTTAATGGGTGTTGAAGTTTTTATTATGAAGTAGAGACAAAATATATATGATGTTTCAATATATTGTATACTTATCTTGTTCAAATAAATAATTAATATTATTTTGAAACATAAACTGACTTATTTGAATAAAATATTAATATTATAATAAATGTAAAATATTAATTTAAAAAATGTAATAAAAAATTGTTTGAGTTATAAGTTTTCATTCTAGCAAATTTTGTATATATAAAAGAAGGGTTGGTGAAATATTGATATATATTGTTTGAGTTATAAAATAAAGGTATAAATATTGATTTTGATGGACTATGTAATAATATAGAGTGTGATATACTTTATATGTGTGTGTTTTTGATAAACAAGAAGTGTGACAAATTAACCTAATATTAAATAATATATAATTGATAATTTTTTGTTCTTGAATTTTGAAGTAGTTAGAGTATGTTATTATTTTCACTATCTAGATTTATAATGTATGTGATTATGTGTGTTATCTACATTTAAAATTTGTGGTGATGAAAATAATCTATATGTCAACTGTATTATATCATCAGATTTGTGATTGTTACAAAAATTGGTTCATCTTTGTGTGTCATACTAGATAGAAAGGAAATAGACAATGTTGTATATAAAGAAAAGATTTTTAAATAAAGTTCAATATGTTTTATTACATTACTTAGATTTTTTTTTCTTCTCTTATTTTTATTTTATTTTATCATGTCTCCTCATGTTCTCTAAATATAAAAAACATTATAATTTAAAAAAACTAAATTGTTATTACATATATTAAAAGGTTATCAACTTTAATAATAATAACAAAAAATATATCTAAAGGTGATTTTAAGTTATTAATGTATAATTTTTTGAAACTAATACATAAAAAATAAATTTTAAAAGAATCATTGATATAAATATTCTTTAAAAGATATATAATTATAAATTTATTTTTATATTTCTATTTATTGATACCATACCATAGATAAATTCTTATATATATATATATATATATATATATATTTCACAGATAAATCATATAAATTAAATTTAAAATAATGTATAAAAAATATAAAATAATTTGTACAAAATACAAGAGAGAAGACGAGAAGACAGACGAAGACAGGACAGAGAGAAAGGAGAATAAAAATACAAGACTCTATGGTGGTAAGGTTACTCTTAAGTTTTGGATAAATCCAACACTCTTTCTTTCTTCGTCTTCTTTGAGGTAAGCAACATTTCTTTGTCTCCATTCTCTCTCTTTTTTATTCCTCGTACTTTCAAAAAATTCAATTCTCAAATCTCCTAATTCTTCTTTAAAGCCTAATTTTTTTCTTGTGTTTTTTTCTATTGCATGCATGTACACACCCTTACAATCTTATAACATTTACAATTACTTTTAATCACATCACTTCAAATCTCAGGTCATTGTCGAGTTGATTTTGTATCCACGCCTGAATGCAAATGATACAAATTCAGAACACTTTGTGGAATCAGTTCACACTGGTTTAAAGAGGGAATTTAACTTTGCTATGAAGGCACAATCACAAATATGTGATTCTCTAGGTCGAACTCAATCGAAAAAGACCCAAAATTTGGTTCAGGTCTTTACCAATTCCTTTCACAGGCGATACCAAAAATCTGATTTACCAAAAATTAAAAACCTCAGAAGTTTGGTGAAAACTGCTGAAAATGTTTTTGCTGCTTTAAATGAGAAAGGAAGTAAAGAGTGATTTGGTGGATGCAAAGAAACTTCAAAGTGAAGTGCGTGACGAAACAAAATGTTTGTTGTTTGTGAAAATGAGCGAGAGAGTGGTGAAACTAAAAGCCAAGTGCAAAATGAAGGTGAAAAGGAACACAAGAATAATGACCTTGAGACCGGAGTTATGCAAATGCAACCTGTTAGTGATAATGATAAGGTTAAGGAGAAAGGTGACAATAATAAGATTGTTCCAATTTTGGGTTGCAAGTTGGAAACCCCAATAAAGGCTATACAATCAACATTCAAAAAGTTAGAAAATGGTGATAGCAATGTTAAGAGTAATGGTGTTGATAAAGAAAGAAATAATGGTTCTATTATTACTATTTCAAATCCGATGACATCTTCTAAAGGTTTTATGGGAAAAAAGTTGTCTTCCAAGTTAAAAAATCTTTTATCTTCTGGGATTCTAGAAGGACTACTTCTGAAATATGTTTTTAGCTTCAAAGTATTATTCTTTTCAATTTTTATATATGTTGTTTTTAGTTTTTTAATGTATACAGTCATGCCAAAAATACGTGTTTTTTTTGTACGTGAAATCTATAGGGCTTTTGGGAGTTGTTTTTGGCGTTGAAATTTTGTGTTATTGTGAAATTTGTAACAAGGTTGAGGTAAGTGAATGAATATGTATTTATTCTTTAGTTGTAAGTTAGATTTTAAATTACAGTGACTGTTGTTAATTTTTTTGAAAATTATGGACAAATACAACTACATTACAAGTAAATATAAAACTATGGTAATCATTATTATGTTAAATGTCATAAATTAAATTTTGTTTGGTTGATGGAAGTAGGTTGTGTCACCCACAGTTTTTGAGTTGCATGCTGGTAGTACAAACAAGCGTCCTCAGGAGTATATTTTTTTTCGAGAATGGAAGTAGTCTTCGTGATTTCATGAATACATTTTTAAATATTCCATTAGACACTTTAGTGGACGTTGTACAATAGGTTTTGAGAGGTTTCACAATGAGGACATCTAAGTTTTGTGCGAATTGTAGAGGTTTTGAATTTTTTCTTTTACCCATATTGTGTGATTGTCTACTTATTCCAAATCTTAACAAATAATATTCAATTACATTATTTACTCTTGAAGGTGTCAAGGTCGTATCAAAATTATTTGTAATTCATGTGTGGAACTATTAAAGGATTGTCAAGCTAGTCTCGCCTTAGCAAATGACACCAGTAATACCTCTGTACCAATTGCAGTTCAATCCAGGTATCTAAAGACATCTTAATATTTAAGATAACTTTGGGTGTTACTATGCATTCACATTAATATCAATCATTAGTATATTGTGAATACAAATGCTTTGTATTTATAGCATGATTCATTAATAAAGACACTTACTTTTGCAATGCTCTCTAATAAAATAGAGCTATTAACAATTGATAATTTGTATCGATAATAGTTCACATACTTTGTATTTATGTCACGCTTCATTTTCTTTGTTCTAACAAATAAAAAAAAACATATTATATCTATCATGAGGTTCAAATAATTTTATATTTATAATTTGGCATCTCATTTTGATTTTGCTGGACTAAAAAAATTATTTTTTCACATGCAGAGATGTTTGCATGTGTAACAATATGAAATATGAAATAATCTCTTATTATTCTAAAATGAAATATGAAATTAATGTGATTACATGTTTTCTTTACATGAGTTTGATGATTATGTTTTTAGTGAAGTTTTTTTATAGATACATTAACATGGTAATTAAGACAATGTGCAAAATAGTTCATTTTAGTATTTTTAAAATGTTTATAAATAAAAGTCATAATTGATATTGTGAAAAAAAAACATAAATTTAAAGTTACATATTTAGTTTCTTTTCAAAGTTTGAAAAATTAAGATTTAAATTATTAGAACTCAATGTTTCACCATGAACATAAAAATACAATTTATCAAAATTATATAATTTTCACTTTGATACATATTTTAATAATATTTATATAATTTAATGGGTGTTGAAGTTTTTATTATGATGTAGAGACATAAAATATATATATATATGATGTTTCAATATATTTTAATACTTGTTTGTTCAAATAAATAATTAATATTATTTTGAAACATAAACTGACTTATTAATGAAGTTATAATAACATATTAATATTATAATAAATGTAAAATATTAATTTAAAAATGTAATAAAAAAAATTTTGAGTTATAAGTTTTCATTCTAAATAATTTTTTTATATATAAAAGAAGGGTTGGTGAAACATTTTAAAGAAATAAATTCATAAAATAATAAAATAATAATTTAATATAAAATAAAGGTATAAATATTGTATTTGATGGATTATGTGTTAATATACAGTGTGATATTCTATGTGTGTATTTTGATAAACATGAAGTGTGACAAATTAACCTAATATTATAGAATATATAATTGATAATTTTTTGTTCTTGAATTTTGAAGTAGAGAGTGTATGTTATTATTTTCATTATCTAGATTTATAATGTATGTGATTATGTTATCTACATTTAAAATTTATGGTGATGAAAATAATATATATGTGAATTGTATAATATATAATGAGATTGTGATTGTTACAAAAATTGGCTTATCTTTATGTGTCATACTAGATAGAAAGGAAATAGACAATACAGTCAACATTAAATTGGCTTATCTTTATGAGTCATACTAGATAGAAAGGAAAAGACTATACAGTCAACATTAAAAAAATTAGAAATTAGTAATGTTAAGAGTAATGGTGTTGATAAAGAAAGAAATAATGGTTCTATTATTACTATTTCAAAACCGATGACATCTTCTAAAGGTTTTATGGGAAAAAAGTTGTCTTCCAAGTTAAAAAATCTTTTATCTTCTGGGATTTTAGAAGGACTACTTGTGAAATATGTTTTTAGCTTCAAAGTATTATTATTTTCAATTTTTATATATGTTGTTTTTAAGTTTTTAATGTATACATTCATGCCAAAAATATGTGTTTTTTTTGTACGTGAAATCTATAGGGCTTTTGGGAGTTGTTTTTCGCGTTGGAATTATGTGTTATTGTGAAGTTTGTAACAAGGTTGAGGTAAGTAAATGAATATGTATTTATTCTTTAGTTGTAGGTTAGATTTTAAATTACAGTGACTGTTGTTAATTTTTTTGAAAATTATGGACAAATGCAACTACATTACAAGTAAATATAAAACTATGGTAATCATTATTATGTTAAATGTCATGAATTAAATTTTGTTTTGTTGATGAAAGTAGGTTGTGTCACCCACAGTTTTTGAGTTGCATGCTGGTAGTACAAACAAGCGTCCTCAAGAGTATATTTTTCTCGAGAATGGAAGTAGTGTTCGTGATGTCATGAATACATTTTTAAATATTTCATTAGACACTTTAGAGGAAGTTGTACAGAAGGTTTTGGGAGGTTTCACAATGAGGACATCTAAATTTTGTGTGAATTATGGATGTTTTGAAAAAACAATTTATCCATTTTGTGTGATTGTCTACTTATTCCAAATCTTAACAAATAATATTCAATTGCATTATTTACTTACTCTTGAAGGTGTCAATGTCGTATCAAATATAATTGTAATTCATGTGTGAAACTATTAAAGGATTGTCAAGCTAGTCTCGCCTTAGCAAATGACACCAATAATACCTCTGTACCAATTGCAGTTCAATCCAGGTATCTAAAGACATCTTAATATTTAAGATAACTTTGGGTGTTACTATGCATTCACATTAATATCAATCATTAGTATATTGTAAATACAAATGCTTTGTATTTATAACATGATTGATTAATGAACACAATTACTTTTGCAATGAGCTCTAATAAGATAGAACTATTAACAATTGATAATTTGTATCGATAATAGTTCACATACTTTGTATTTATGTCATGCTTCATTTTCTTTGTTCTAACAAATAAAAAAGAACATATTATCTCTATCATGAGGTTCAATTAATTTTATATTTATAATTTGACTTCTCATTTTGATTTTGCTGGACTAAAAAATTAATTTTCCACATGCAGAGATGTTTGCATGTGTAACAAATTACATATGGACATGATACAAGATTTGTATTGAGTATATATCATACAATATTTGTTATGTGATAGATTATTATTAATAGAAATGTTATTATTGTTATATTATTATATTGTTGAAAACCTATACTATATTTTTAATATTATTTATTATTTAATGGAATAAAATTATTTATTAAAATAAGTAATTCTGTAATGATATTTTTTTTTAATTTTTTTTATGTATTTGTTAATATGCTTAGTCTTAAAAACTAGTTTTTTTACTTATTTAGCGATGCAATCAAATTTTAAACAAATAGTTTTTTAAAAACAAACTCTTTTCAAACCAGGTATTTTAAATTTAAATAAATTTACTAATTATGAAAATGTTCCGTTTAATTTATTTACAATTTAGCTTTTCATTTGATTTTGGGAATTAACAAATTATTTTCTCAAATGCATTCATGTTTGCATGCGTAACAAATTACATATGCATATTATAAAAGATTAAGCATACACTACTTGTTATGGTATACATTTTTTACATTGACAATATCTTTTCTACTTAACTTTAGCCATGTTGATACAATATTAATTAATCAAAGTATTATAGGTTCTCAAAATTAGTTGTGCTTCCAAAGTCATTCAATCATGTAATGAAACATAGCACATCTTTTGGAAAAAGAAAGAAAAAATAGCTAGGGAGTAAGTATGTTCCTTGGGTTGTTGTACATATGTTGTCTCAAATATTGACTTCAATGATAACAATGATAACAATACATTTGACACATTTTGTGTACATAAAACTATGGATGATTAAGTCAATCATTCTCAATTTGAATCACATGGTGATTGAGCACTGCGAGAAAAACTGAATTTTTTTTACTTGTATTGTGTATTGTTCAAAATTCACTATAGTTATTTCTTAATAGTTTTATGTTAATTAAGTGATTAAATTTTGCTTGTTATATGTAATAAATAATAATTATTCAATATAAATAAAAATAATAAATTTAAATATTAGAAAAGTAATTTTCAATTCAAATAACTAAAGAATAAAATAGTTTTATTAACATATGATTAGACTTCTAAAATAGTCATTGATATAAATATTCTTTAAATATTTCTGTTTATTCATACCATACCATAATTGATAAATTCTTATTAAATATTTTTTTAATAGATAAATCATATAAATTAAATTTTAAAATAATGTATACAAAATATAAAATAATTTGTATAAAATACAAGAGAGAAGACGAGAAGACAGACGAAGACAGGACAAAGAGAAAAGAGAATAAAAATAAAAGACTCTGTGGTGGTAAGGTTACTCTTAAGTTTTGGATAAATCAAACACTCTTTTTTTTCTTCGTCTTCTGTGAGGTAAACAACATTTCTTTGTCTCAACTATTTGTCTCCATTCTCTCTCTTTTTTATTGCTCGTACTTTCACAAAACTCATCCCAATTCTCCTAATTCCTCTTGAAATCCTAATTTTTATTCTTCTGCTTTTTTCTACTGCATGCATGTACAAACCCTTGGAATCTTATAACATTTACAATTTCTTTTAATCACATCACTTCAAATATCAGGCCTTTGTCGGGTTGATTTTTTATCCATGTCTGAATGACGAATGATACAAATTCATAACACTTTGTGAAATCGGTTTGCACTGGTTTAAAGAAGGAGTTTAACTTTGCTATGAAGGCACAATCACAAATATGTGATTCTCTAGGTCGAACTCGATCGAAAAAGACCCAAAGGTTGGTTCAGGTCTTTACTAGTTCCTCTCACAGGTGATACAAAAAATCTGATTTACCAATAATTAAAAACCTCAGAAGTTTGGTGAAAACCACTGAAAATATTGGTGTTGCTTTAAATGAGAAGGAAGTAAAGAGTGATTTGCTGGATGCAAAGAAACATAAAAGTGAAGTGTGTGACGAAACAAAATGTTTGTTGTTTGTGAAAAGGAGCACAAGAGTGATGAAATTAAAAGCCAAGTATAGAATGAAGGTGAAAAGGAACACAAGAATAATGGCCTTGAGACTGGAGTAATGCAAATGCAACCTGTTAGTGATAATGATAAGGTTAAGGAAAAATGTGATAATAATGAGATTGTTCCAATTTTGGGTTGCCAGTTGGAAACCCCAATAAAGGCTATCTAATCAACATTGAAAAAGTTAGAAAATGGTGATAGCAATGTTAAGAGTAATGGTGTTGATAAAGAAAGAAATAATGGTTCTACTATTAGTATTTCAAATCCAAGGACATCTTTTAAAGGTTTTATGGGAAAAAAGTTGTCTTCCAAGTTAAAAGACCTTTTATCTTCTGGATTCTAGATGGACTACTTGTGAAATATGTTCAATTTTTTTTATATATGTTTTTAGTATTTTAATGTATACATTCATGACAAAAATACGTGTTTTTTTGTAGGTGAAATCTTTAGGGATTTTGGGAGTTGTTTTTGGCGTTGGAATTTTGTGTTATTGTGAAGTTTGTAACAAGGTTGAGGTAAGTGAATGAATATGTATTTATTCTTTAGTTGTAAGGTAGATTTTAAATTGTAGTTACTGTTGTTAATTTTTTTGACAATTATGGACAAATGCAACTACATTACAAGTAAATATAAAACTGTGATAGTCAATATTATGTTAAATGTCATGAATTAACTTTTGTTTTGTTGATGGAAGTAGGTTGTGTCACCCACAGTTTTTGAATTACATGCTGATAGTACAAACAAGCCTCCTTATGAGTATAATTTTCTCGAGAATGGAACTAGTCTTCGTGATGTCATGAATACATTTTTGAATATTCCATTAGACACTTTAGAGGAAGTTGTACAGAAGGTTTTGGGAGGTTTTACAATGAGGACATCTAAATTTTGTGTGAATTATAGATGCTTTGAATTTTTTTTTACCCATTTTGTGTGATTGTCTACTTATTCCAAATCTTAACAAATAATATTCAATTGCATTATTTACTCTTGAAGGTGTCAATGTCGTATCAAAATTATTTGTAATTCATGTGTGGAGCTATTAAAGGATTGTCAAGCTAGTCTCGCCTTAGCAAATGACACCAATAATACCACTGTACCAGTTGCAATTCAATCTAGGTATGTAAAGACATCTTAATATTTAAGATAACTTTGGGCGTTACTATGCATTCACATTAATATCGATCATTAGTATATTGTGAATATATATATGCTTTGTATTTATAGCATGATTCATTATTGAACACACTTACTTTTGCAATGAGTTCTAATAAGATAGAGCTATTAACAATTGATAATTTGTATCGATAATAGTTAACATACTTTGTATTTATGTCATGCTTCATTTTCTTTGTTCTAACAAATAAAAAAACATATTATCTCTATCATGAGGTTCAATTAATTTTATATTTATAATTTGGCTTCTCATTTTGATTTTGCTAGACTAAAAAATTATTTTTCAACATGCAGAGATGTTTGCATGTGTAACAAATTACATATACACATGATACAAGATTTGTATTGAGTATAAATCATACAATATTTGTTATGTGATAGATTATTATTAATAGAAATGTTATTGTTGTTATATTATTATATTGTTGAAAACCTTTATTTTATTTTTAATTTTAATTTTAATTTATTATTTAATGGAATATAATTATTTATTAAAATAAGTAATTCTGGAGTGATTTTTTTAAAACAATTTATGTATTTGTTAATATGCTTAGTCTTAAAAACTAGTTATTTTACTTATTTAGCAATCCAATCAAATTTTAAACAAATAGTTTTTTAAAAATGAACTGTTTTAAAACTAGGTATTTTAAATTTAAATAAATTTACTAATTATGAAAATGTTCCTTTTAATTATATTTACAATTTAGCTTTTCATTTGATTTTGGGAATTAGCAAATTATTTTCTCAAATGCATACGTGTTTGCATGCGTAACAAATTACATATGTATATTATAAAAGATTAAGTATATATCATACACTACTTGTTATGGTATACATTTTTTACATTAACCAGATCTTTTCTACTTAACTTTAGCCATGTTGATACAATATTAATTAATCAAAGTATTATAGATTCTCAAAATTAGTTGTGCTTCCAAAGTCAGTCAATCATGGAATGAAACATAACACATCTTTTTGGAAAGAAAAGAAAAAATAACTAGGGAGTAAGTATGTTCCTTGAGTTGTTGTACATATGTTGTCTCCATTATTGACTTCAATGATAACAATGATAACGATACATTTGACACATTTTGTGGACATAAAACAATGAATGATTAGGTCAATCATTCTCAATTTGAATCACATGGTGATTGGGCATCACGACAAAATTGAGTTTTTGTTTACCTGTATTGTTTGTTGTTAAAAATCCACCATAGTTATTTATTAATAGTTATATGTTAAAATATTTAATTTAAGTTTCTTAAATCTTACTATTATTTTACTCTCGTGTAATAAGTTTTGTTGTTGTTGCTACTTTTTTTTTTTCCATTCCATCCTCACTTTTTCTTTACTTTTTATGATTTTCATGAATATGACAAATAAGAATTATATATGGTGTTTTTGCAAATGGACCAATACTTTTATTTCCCTGGTTTTTGCTTTTAATTTCTTCGTAATTATGTGCACATAGTTAAATCTAAGGAACTATCACTGCACCATAAGTTGACTATCTTCCTTTCACAAGGTCACAAATTTTCTACCAATAATAATGATGATTGCTATAATATATCTAAATATGGATGAAATCTTTTGTATTGTGATGAATTTTTAAACCCTAAACCCTAAACTTATCACATAGGTGAATTTTTTCTTTTTTATTTTAAGTAATTTGTTGATATATTAATATATGATGTTCGTTGATCTCATCATCACTTCTATCACATGCATTTACACAGATCATTGTTGTTGATTTTGGCTTAATCCCAAGTCCCACATCGGTGGGTTCATTGTTTGGGAAGGAGGTTTGAGGGTTATAAATTAAACTCTTCTCCTTCACTGTTATATATCCCAATTTGTAATATCTTCTCTCATAGTAATAAAAGTGAGCTGTTTTTGCTATGCTCGGAGATTAGGCTAAACAGGCCGAACTCCGTTAACAATTTTCGGGTGTGTTCTTTCCTCTTTATCTCTTTTATTATTCCGCTTTATTTATTCAATATTATTTGTCGGGTAGCTCTGTTAGGATTTTGTTTTAGTGGGAAAATTACCCGTTTTTCCCAACAAGTGGTATCAAGAGCCGAAGGTTCGCCCTTGGGTTGTTTGAAATTATTTGTAATATTGAATATTATATTTTGAGTTTGTAATGGCAAATCAAGAAGAAGAAGCCAAGGATGTATCCAGAGTGTCGGGCTCCTCTTCATCATGGTCGAGGTTCCCGGTGTCCACCTTGAAATTGGCGGTGGAAATATTTGATGGCACTGGACATTTTGGCATGTGGCAAGGAGAGGTCTTGGACTCTCTTTTTCAGCAGGGTCTTGATATTGCTATTGAAGGAGAGAAACCAAAAGAGGTAGAGGAGAAAGATTGGAGCATCATCAACCGGTTGGCATGCGGAACTATTCGATCCTGCCTGTCCAGAGAGCAGAAGTACGCTGTAAAAAACGAGACTTCTGCACACAAACTGTGGAAGGCATTGGAGGACAAGTTTCTGAAGAAGAGTGGTCAGAACAAGCTCCTGATGAAGAAAAGGTTGTTCCGATTTGACTACCAACAAGGTACTACTATGAATGCACACATCACTATGTTTAATCAATTAGTAGCAGACCTGTTGAATTTAGATGTGAAGTTTGAGGATGAGGATTTGGCTTTGATGTTGTTATCATCCCTTCCTGATGAATTTGAACATTTGGAGACTACGCTCCTTCACGGGAAGGAGAATGTGTCGTTAGATGCTGTTTGTTCTGCTTTATATAGTCATGAATTAAGAAAGCAGGATAAGATGAGAACCAAATCAACGACATCAGAAGAAGCATTGGTGGCAAGAGGTCATCAGCAAAGCCAAACAAAGGAAAGAAGAGGGATGTCTAAGTCTAAAGGTCGAGTCGTTGCCAAAGATGAGTGTGCTTTCTGTCATGAGAAAGGACACTGGAAGAAAGACTGTCCAAAACTGCAGAAGAAAGGGAAGACTCCACAAGATGCAAATGTTGCAGAATGCAAAAGTGACGTGGAATCAGATATCTCTTTAATTGTCTCGCTTTCAGCATCATCGTATCCAGATGAGTGGATATTGGATTCAGGTTGTACTTATCATATGTGTCCCATTTGGGAATGGTTCTTTGATTTTCAAGAACTCGATGGCGGGGTTGTTTACATGGGTAATGATAATCCATGTAAGACAGCTGGGATAGGTTCAATCAAGCTGCGGAATCATGATGGATCCACCAGAATTTTGCGGGATGTACGGTACGTGCCAAAGTTGAAGAAGAATCTCATCTCATTGGGGGCTTTAGAATCTAAAGGCCTAGTTGTGACGATGCGAGATGGAATTCTTAAAGCAACTTCAGGAGCACTGGTGATGTTGAAAGGCGTGATGAAGAACAATTTGTATTACTATCAAGGTAGTACAGTGGTGGGGACAGTAGCGGCAGCAACTTCTAGCTCTAAGAAGGATGCTGAGGCAACGAAGTTGTGGCATATGAGGTTGGGACATGCTGGAGAGAAATCCTTGCAAATTCTTACCAAGCAAGGATTGTTGAAAGGTACGAAGGCTTGCAAACTTGAATTTTGTGAGCATTGTGTTCTGGGAAAGCAACGAAGAGTGAAGTTTGGCACTGCAATTCACAATACCAAGGGTATTCTGGATTATGTGCATTCAGATGTGTGGGGACCTGCCAAGACTCCGTCAATCGGAGGTAGGCATTATTTTGTCACTTTTGTGGATGATTTTTCCAGGAGAGTTTGGGTGTTTACTATGAAGAACAAAAATGATGTGCTTGAAATTTTCCTTAAGTGGAAAGCTGAAGTTGAAAACCAGACAGGAAGGAAGATTAAGGTTCTCCGAACAGACAATGGAGGAGAATACAAGAGTGATCCGTTCCTGAAGGTATGTCAAGATTGTGGCATAGTTCGACACTTCACTGTTAGAAAAACACCACAGCAGAATGGGGTTTCGGAGCGTATGAACAAGACACTTGTGGAGAAAGTTCGTTGTATGTTGTCTAATGCTGAGTTAGGCAGAGAGTTTTGGGCTGAGGCTGTGACATACGCTCAACATCTCGTCAATCGTTTGCCATCATCTGCTATAGATGGCAAAACCCCGTTAGAGGTATGGTCTGGAAAACCTGCAACTGATTATGATTCTTTGCATGTTTTTGGTTCTATTGCATATTATCATGTGATTGAATCAAAGTTGGATCCACGGGCAAAGAAGGCTCTTTTCATGGGCTTTAGTCCTGGAGTGAAGGGATACCGTTTGTGGTGTCTAGAGGCAAAGAAGACGATTATCAGCAGGGATGTTACCTTTGATGAATCTGCCATGTTAAAGAAGGTAAATCCAGAAGGAGCTGATAGTACTCCACAACAGGTGGAGTGTGTTCGGAAGCAGGTGGAGTTTGAGCCGACAGTGGTGATCCCAACACGAAATACCACAAGTGACTCTCCTATGGCAGAAGAAGAGTCAGATGAGGAAGAGGTTCCTACCCAAGAATCTCAACAACAATCAGCGCCAATTGCAGTTAGAAGACAAAGACGAGATATTCAGAAGCCTGCTCGTTTCATGGATATGGTTGCCTATGCACTTCCAGTTGTTGATGACATTCCATCCACTTACCCAAAAGCCATTCTGAGTTCAGAAAGTGGTAATTGGGCGGGTGCGATGGAAGAGGAGATGCAGTCTTTGAAGAAGAACAAGACGTGGAAGTTGGCACAATTACCAAAAGGTAAGAAGGCAATTGGGTGCAAATGGGTATTTGCAAAGAAAGAAGAATTTTCTAATAAAGAAGATGTTTGCTACAAGGCAAGGTGGTTACAAGGGCCAAGTTTGAATATTGTTTAGACTTGGTTAATATTTTGCACATTTGAAGTTGGCGCCCGGAGGCGCAAATTTGAAGCACTGTAAAGTTTGTTTTTTGTTATGTTGTGAGAAGATTTGTTTTAGGTGGGACTTGAAATTAAGCCAAGGTGGAGATTTGTTGATTTTGGCTTAATCCCAAGTCCCACATCGGTGGGTTCATTGTTTGGGAAGGAGGTTTGAGGGTTATAAATTAAACTCTTCTCCTTCACTGTTATATATCCCAATTTGTAATATCTTCTCTCATAGTAATAAAAGTGAGCTGTTTTTGCTGTGCTCGGAGATTAGGCTAAACAGGCCGAACTCCGTTAACAATTTTCGGGTGTGTTCTTTCCTCTTTATCTCTTTTATTATTCCGCTTTATTTATTCAATATTATTTGTCGGGTAGCTCTGTTAGAGTTTTGTTTTAGTGGGAAAATTACCCGTTTTTCCCAACAATTGTAATATTATAACATTTTTAATCAAATAAGTTCAAATTTTAGGACTTTGTTGATTGATATTGTAATCATGCATATGTGACAAATGGTACAAAATTTAAAACACTTTATCAAGTCGTATGAAGTTCACACAGGTTTTAAAAAAAATTACATTTGTCTCTTAGATTTGTAGTTCTTTAAGATCTAAAAAAACTCAAAATTTTGTAAAGTTCTCTACTAATTCATCTCACAAATAATTTAAAAAAAATTATTTTTTTGAACTAGAAATTAAAAATATCATAGTTTTGACGAAAATAAAAAATGATATTAATAGTACTCCAAGTGAGGAGGAAGTAAAGAGTGATACATGGATATAAATGAAAAAACAATAATATTTATGATCTGTGAAAAAAAATAAAAAAAATATAATAAATATAGAACCAAGTAAACAACATATATAGTTATTGTTATTGTGAGAGAAGGAATATATGGACAATAAATTTATTTTAAGTATTTTAAACTCATCGAATTAAAAAAATTTAAATTAAAAAATAATTCCTCTTCAAATTAAAAACAGTTAATTTTAGTTCCTTAATTAATAAAATAATATTTTTAATTTCTGAGTAACTCTAATAGTGTAACACTCATAACTAATTATGTTTACATAAATAATAATATATCTGAGTAAATATATAATTATAAATTATATTTTTATATTTCTATTTATTGATACTATATCAGAATTGATAAATTCTTATTAAATATTTTTTTAATAGATAAATCATATAAATTAAATTTTAAAATAATGTATAAAAAAAATAGAAAATAATTTGTATAAAATACAAGAGAGAAGACGAGAAAACAAACGAAGACAGGACAAAGAGAAAAGGAGAATAAAAATACAAGATTTTATGGTGGTAAGGTTACTCTTAAGTTTTAGATAAATCAAATACTCTTTATTTCTTTGTATTCTTCGAGGCAAACAACATTTCTTTGTCTCCTCCATTCTCTCTCTTTTTTATTCCTTGTACTTTCACAAAACTTAATTCCCAATTCTCCTAATTCCTCTTGAAATCCTAATTTTTATTCTTGTGCTTTTTTCTACTGCATGCATGTACACATCCTTGGAATCTTATAGCATTTACAATTACTTTTAATCACATCACTTCAAATCTCAGGCCTTTGTTGGGTTGATTTTTTATCCACGCCTGAATGGCGAATGATACAAATTTAAAACACTTTGTGGAATCAGTTCGCACAGGTTTAAAGAGGGAATTTAACTTTGCTATGAAGACACAATCACAAATATGTGATTCTCTAGGTCGAATTCGATCGAAAAAGACCAAAAATTTCGTCCAGGTCTTTACTAATTCCTCACACAGGTGATACAAAAAATCTGATTTACCAAAACCACTGAAAATATTGGTGCTACTTTAAATGAGAAAGAAGTAAAGAGTGATTTGGTGGATGCAAAGAAACTTAAAAGTGAAGTGTGTGACAAAACAAAATGTTTGTTTGTGAAAAGGAGCAAGAGAGTGATGAAACTAAAAGCCAAGTGCAGAATGAAGGAGAAAGGTGACAATAATGAGATTGTTCCAATTTTGGATTGCCAGTTGGAAACTTCAATAAAGGCTATACAATCAACATTGAAAAAGTTAAAAAATGGTGATAGCAATGTTAAGAGTAATGGTGTTGATAAAGAAAGAAATAATGGTTGAGGACATCTTCTAAAGGTTTTATGGGAAAAAAGTTTCCTTCCAAGTTAAAAGATCTTTTATCTTCTGGGATTCTAGAAGGACTACTTCTGAAATATGTTCAATTTTTTATATATGTTTTTAGTTTTTTAATGTATACATTCATGCCAAAAATACGTGGTTTTTTAGGTGAAATCTATAAGGCTTTTGGGAGTTGTTTCTAGCGTTGGAATTTTGTGTTATTGTGAAGTTTGTAAGAAGGTTGAGGTAAGTGAATAAATATGTATTTATGCTTTAGTTGTAAGCTAGATTTTAAATTGCAATTGCTGTTGTTGAATTTTTTGAAAATGATGGACACATGAAACTATATTACAAGTAAATATAAAACTATGGTAGTCAATATTTTGTTAAATGTCACGAATTAACTTTTGTTTTGTTGATGGAAGTAGGTTGTCACCCACAGTTTTTGAGTTGCATGCTGGTAGTACAAACAAGCGTCCTCCAGAGTATATTTTCCTTGAGAATGGAAGTAGTATTCGTGATGTCATGAATACATTTTTGAATATTCCATTAGACACTTTAGAGGAAGTTGTACAAAAGGTTTTGGGAGGTTTCACAATGAGGACATCTAAATTTTGTGTGAATTGTAGAGGTTTGAATTTTTTTTACCCATTTTGTGTGATTGTTTACTTATTCCAAATCTTAACAAATAATATTCAATTGCATTATTTACTTACTCTTGAAGGTGTCAATGTGGTATCAAAATTATTTGTAATTCATGTATGGAGCTATTAAAGGATTGTCAAGCTAGTCTCACTTTAGCAACTGACACCAATAATACCTCTGTAGTAGTTGCAGTTCAATTTAGGTATCTAAAGACATCTTAATATTTAAGATAACTTTGGGTGTTAGTATGCATTCACATTAATATCAATCATTAGTATATTGTGAATAAAAATGCTTTATATTTATAGCATAATTCATTAATGAACACACTTAGTTTTGTAACGAGCTCTAATAAGATAGAGCTATGAACAATTGATAATTTGTATCGATAATAGTTCACATACTTTGTATTTATGTCATGCTTCATTTTCTTTGTTCTAACAAATAAAAAAACATATTATCTCCATCATGAGGTTCAATTAAATTTATATTTATAATTTGACTTCTCATTTTGATTTTGCTGGAATAAAAAAAATATTTTTCAACATGCAGAGATGTTTACATGTGTAACAAATTACATATGCACATGATACAAGATTTGTATTGAGTATATATCATACAATATTTGTTATGTGATAAATTATCATTAATAGAAATGCTATTATTGTTATATTATTATATTGTTGAAAACCTTTATTTTATTATTTAATGGAATAAATTATTTATTAAAATAAGTAATTCCGGAGTGAATTTTTTTTTATGTATTTGTTAATATGCTTAGTGTTAAAAACTAGTTTTTTTTTCTGATTTAGCAATCCAATCAAATTTTAAACAAATAGTTTTTTTAAAAACTAAGTATTTTAAATTTAAATAAATTTACTAATTATGAAAATGTTCCTTTTAATTATATTTAAAATTTAGTCTGTCATTTGATCTTGAGAATTAACAAATTGTTTTCTCAAATGCATACATGTTTGCATGCATAACAAATTACATATGCATATTATACAAGATTGAGTATATATCATACATTAATTGTTCCGTGATAATTTTTTACATTGACCATATCTTTTCTACTTAACTTTAGCCATGTTGATACAATATTAATTAATTAAAGGTTTATAGGTTCTAAAAAATAGTTGTGCTTCCAAAGTCATTCAATCATGGAATGAAACATAGCACATCTTTTGAAAAGAGAAAGAAAAAATAAGTAGGGAGTAAGTATGTTTCTTGGGTTGTTGTACATATGTTGTCTCAATTATTGACTTCAATGATAATGATACATTTGACACATTTTGTGTACATAAAACAATGGATGATTAGGTCAATCATTCTCAATTTGAATCACATGGTGATTGGGCACCGCGACAAAAACTAAGTTTTTGTTTACGTGTATTGTCTGTTGTTAAAAATCCACCATAGTTATTTATTAATAGTTATATGTTAAAATATTTAATTTATGTTTTCTTAAATCTTACTATTATTTTATTCTAGCGTAATAAGTTTTTTTGTTGTTGCTACTTCTGTTTTTTCATCTCATCCTCACTTTTTCTTTACTTTTCATGATTTTCATGAATATGACAAATAAGAATTATATATGGTGTTTTTGCAAATGGACCAATACTTTTATTTCCCTATTTTTTTTTTGATTTTTTTGTAATTATGTGTACATAGTTAAATCTATGGAACTATCACTTCACCATGAGTAGACTATCTTTCTATCAAGGTCCCAAATTTTCTACTAATAATAATGATGATCGCTATAATATATCTAAAGATGGATGAAATCTTTTGTATTGTGATGAATTCTCAAACCCTAAATCCTAAACTTCTCACATAGGTGAATTTTTTTCTTTTTTCTTTTAAGTAATTTGTCGATATATTAATATGATGTTAGTTGATCTCATCATCACTTCTATGATGTACACACATCATTGTAATATTAGAACATTTTTAATCAAATAAGTTCAAATTTTAGGGCTTTGTTTATTCATATTGTAATTATGCATATGTGACAAATGGTACAAATTTAAAACACTTTATGAAGTCGTATGAAGTTCACCCAGGTTTTAAAAAAAATTACATTTGTCACTACGACACAATCTTAAATTTATGGTTCTTTATGATAAAAAAATCCAAAATTTGGTTAAGGTCTCTACTAATTCATCTCACAATTAATGCAAAAAATTTTGTTTTTTTTAACTAGAAATTAAAAATTTCATAGTTTTGACGAAAATAAACAATGATATTAATAGTACTCCAAGTTAGGAGGAAGTAAAGAGTGATATGATGGATATAAATGAAGAAGCAATAATATTTATGATATGTGAAAAAAATAAAAAAATATAATAAATATAGAAGCAAGTAAACAACAAATGTATAGTTATTGTTATTTTTGAGAAGGAATATATGGATAATAAATTTATTTTAAGTATTTTTAACTCATGAAATTAAAAATATTAAATTAAAAATAATTCCTCTTCAAATTAAAAACAGTTAAGTTTAGTTCCTTAACTAATAAAATAATATTTTTAATTTCTGAGTAACACTAATAGTGTAACACTCATAACTAATTATGTTTACATAAATAATAATATATTTGAGTAAATAGTTATACAATTTTTTTTTAAAATTTGTATGTGAAGTACTTTTTTATTCTTCTATGTTTAAATCAAATTTTATTATAGTTTACCAGATTTCACTCCAATTTGTTTGTGTCCAATGATTTTTTTTTTCAACCTAACTAGCCTTTAGAATTATTACTTTATGTCTAATTATATATTTTTTATTTATATTATTTTTAAAATAATTAGTAGAAATTGTGCTTTTCTGTTCATATTTTAATTACTCTATAAAAAAGTGATCACAATGAAACAATAATCATCCCTTAGAATATTTTTTATCAAAATGTTATTAAAATAAGAATAACATTATGAATAATTATAGATAAAAATAGTGTCTTTTTACAAATAATTAATATATAGAAAATACAATAGTACTTTGTATAGATAGTATGATTCATTGATTAATAGTTTATAACTTGTATCATAAACATCATATTCATGCTTCATATTTTGTATTTTTTTTCATAATTCAAGTCTCTTTAATAATATAAAAATCATATTACTTTCATGGCAATGTTAAGTTAACTATATATTTAAAATCTAACTTCTCTTGAAGATAGTTGAGAAAAATTATTTAGACATTAAGTATCTTTGTTTTCCATATTAAATTATATAATTCATTTAAAAATATAATTTATATGATTTTGTTAAAATCATTAAATTATGAAATGACACATAATTTGTAGAAAAAGTTTAAAAAAATTATCTAAGTAAGCATTTTTGTTGTAAATATCTTATTTATTTAAAAATATGATTTTGTTTATGTAATAGCATTTTAAATTTAACTCTTATCAAATATATAATATTATTTTTATGTTTTAAAGTTTATTTAGGGTTTATAATAACGGAAAAGATGTAATATCAGCATTTCTAATTGTTCTTACAACAGGGACCAAGAACACTCGAAATGGATTAACAAGATCAATTCTTTATGCAAATCCTTCAATCTTGGGCTGGACACTCGGTTTCTCTTCACGACAGATGTTCTCGGCTTCTTCTCACGGCAAGGGCTCTCGGCTTCTCCTCACAGCAAGTACTCTCGGCTTCTCCTCACGGCAAGGGCTCTCGGCTTCTCCTCATAGCAAGTGCTCTCGGCTTCTCCTCACGGCAAGGGCTCTCGGCTTCTCCTCACAGCAAGTGCTCTCGGCTTCTCCTCACGGCAGGGGGGGTACCTGCAAGTCGCTCCAATGCCAAAGTCAGAAATAGTTTAATGTTCATCAGATAAAATCACTCTTACCTTTTTCTTACTCTGAACTCCTATTTATAGGGTTTCTTTAATGGGCTTTCCCCTTTACTTTTGGGCTTTCTTTCTACACCTTTTTATTATTTTCACACCCCTCATGTAAGTTTTATCTTAATTGGGCTTTTATTTTTATAATAATATTTATATTTTGTTTTATTCTTTTATGTATGTCTTTTTCACTTTCGGTCTAAACCTCTCGGTTTTAGCCTACCAGTACACTGGCCCCCCGAGACAGAAATACTTTAAGTTTAAACAAAAATATTTGTGTCTTAATATAATATAATAATTTTCACATTTGATTTGATTTGATGTTAAATGCCTTGGTTTTCGTGCTTTAGTTTGCTGAATTTAAATGATTTGACGTGAATTTGCTGTTTTAGCCGTTAGATTATATATTTTTGAACGGTTTCATAATGGTGCAACGTTTCAAATTCTAGGGTGTATATTTGGGTTATAAATAGGTTCTTCATTCAAACCTTATGAATGTGTGTTTCGTTGCTATTGAAAAAGGGAGTTCATTTTCAATCTTCAATCAATTCTTGCAAAGGTAATATGTCTCTTTCGAGTTTTTCTGCTTCTGATGATTTTTCGAGCGCGGGTGGTGAATCAACTGGGCGAGTGGTTCGAGGAGAAGATCATCCAGACTCGAAGTCTTCATCTGTTACTCCTTCTTGTATGAACGATTCAAATGGACCTCCGACTATTGATGCTCCTCAAGAATTCGGAATTGTATTGCCTCGGAAAAATCTTCGTCCAGGTTATCAATGGGTTAATCCTAAAGTCCGAGAGTTTTTTTCGAAGTATCGTTCTGCTATCGAACTTCGTATTTTTCTTTCCCATTTTCAAATTTATTATTCTGATATTGAAAATGATATTATTTCTTTTCGGCGTGTTGGGGATGTCGATAATGTTTGTTTGTCATGGCCGAGAGGGTGATAGCTATGAATTTTTTTTATTTTTATGCTTGCTTTTTTAGAGATCTTCATATTCGATTGCCTTTGAACAACTTTCAAATAGGCGTTCTTAACTTCCTTAATGTTGCTCCTACTCAGCTTCATCCCAATGGTTGGGTTGCAATGCAAGCATTTAACATTTTGTGTAAATTATTATCGCTTTCACCCAGTCCTGCTTCTTTCTTGTACTATTATAGCTCTCGGCCTGGGAAACGACCAGGGTGGTTATCCCTTATCAGCAAATCCAATGTTTGTTTCCTTAAACCTTTTACATCATCATATAAGGATTTTAAGGGAGGTTTTTTCAAAATTTTAATAGAACCAGTAGGAAGAGAGTATTTTTTTGATGGAGATTCTCCAAAGTTTCCTTTGTATTGGACGAGGGATCCCGTGAAGTTTAACTCAATATCGTTTCACTCAATGGGTGCGGCCGATCGTCATGTTATTGAAGTTTTTAGTCGCCTCTCGTACCAGGTTCCCACTCGCGCCTTGCTACAATTGTACACTTCATCAAGTCCTCGAGAAGATCTTATTGGTACGTGGTTGTTCCACATTTTCCTGCTTTATAGGATGAGTTTTTTAACTTTGCTAAGTTTTTTATGGATTTTCAGCTCTGATGGCAAGCACGAATTCGAAAGCTCGATCTTACTTTTCAAAACTGCTGAACAAGGTGGGCGATGTAACTCCGCGACGTGAGAATGTGGTGAATCCTGTGGTGGAAGTAGAAGTCGTGGAACCGGTTGCACATGTTGAAGTGGGTGAAGTTACACGTAATGTTGATGCTGCCGGTCCCTCGAAGAAGTCAAAGAAACGAGACAGAAACAGCAAGAGATCAAATTCGTCGTCTCGGCGTCATCGCCATGTTGAAAATGTTTCATCTAAACCTCTTTCTGAAACAATTTTTAGTGCTTCAACAAAATATGCGAAGTTTGTTCAAACTTCTTTTAATGAACCATCTTACAACATGTTAAAAAATATGGATGATGCTTCGTTGGCGGATTCTATTATTGAATTGTCAAGTAGAGGTCTGCTGATTGGAAAGATGATGAAAGAGAAAAATGGAAACTTTGTGTCTCTATCTGAGTTTGAAAAATTGAAGACTAATCTTACCAAGTATAAGGAAAAAATGAGCTCTTTGTCTTGGCAATTAGAAGAGATGAAGAAACAGAAAAATGAAGAAGAAGCTGTAAAGGAAGGCCTTGGGAAGGAAATTGCTGAATTGAAGAGTGAAAACTCAAGATTTGGTAAAGAGAATGCTCAACTACTTAAAGAAAACCAACTTTTGAGCGAGAAGGTATCGACATTATCCTCTGCAAATGAAGCTGACAAGAACACGATCAAACTTATGGATGAAGAGATAAATCAGCTGAAGACTAACGTTTTTGAAGCCGAAAGCTTTATCTTTGAACAATACAACCTTGGTTTTGAGAAGGCCCTTCAACAAGCTAAATATTTTTATAAGATTCCTATTGATGAAGGCAACTTTGATGTTAAGAAGGATTTTTATAAGGGTGAATTAGTTCCTGTTAATGAGATTCCGGACAATGACGTTGAAGATATTAATATTGAGGATTAGGTGGGCACAAGTTTGCTTTGCCGAAAGTGAAATTGTTTTGGTATGCTGATCTATGTATGGGTATCTTGGGAATGCTGATCCATGTATGGAGTTTTGTGGAATGTTGAATGTAATCTCTTTTTTGGAACCTCAATACGTATAAAGTTTAATAGTTTCTTTTTATCAGTTGTCTTATGCTGTGTTGGATACTTTTTATTTGTTACTTCATCGATTATTATTTGATGGGGTTGTGACCTCTCGGTTGTATGATTAAGTGTCGTGATAGACCTTTCGGCTTTTACCATTAGATGCTTAATTTTTCGGTCTGGTAATTGAAAATGTTTGAAATGTTTTAAATGCTTTTAACTTATACTTCTTAACTTCAGTATTTTTAATGATTACTTTTCGGTTTAAGCACTGAGTATCTTTCGGTATTTACGACGTTAAGACACAAGTATCTTTCGGTTTTATATGCGAAAGTGTTCCAAAATAGTGGATTCTGCGTGCATTTTGTAACTATTAAAAAGGAACTTTTTAGAAGACGTGAGAAAGCGTTTTTGGGCGAGCATATAAGATAAAGTTTATGTAAAGTATGATAATGATGGATGAAATTTAGACAACCTTATGCAATTAATTTCACCTTTTCAGGTTTTTTATGCGTTTTCCCCTGCTGTGAAGTATGACATAGCATGCTTTATTTAATGTGGCAATTATTCGCTATTTGTGTTTTCGGCATAGAATGAGATGTTTTCGGGTGGGTTTTCACTTTAGAGTGAAATCATCCAGGATCGAAAGCTGTGTAAATATGTGCCTTTTCGGGTGGGTTTTCACTTAGAGTGAAGTCATCCAAGACCGAAAACTTTGTAAATATGTGATTTTTTGGGTGGGTTTTCACTTAGAGTGAAATCATCCAAGACCGAAAACTTTGTAAATGTGCTTTTTCGGGTGGGTTTTCACTTAGAGTGAAATCATCCAAGACCAAAAGCTTTGTAAATACGTGCTCTTTTGGGTGGGTTTTCACTTAGAGTGAAATCATCCAAGACCGAAAGCTTTGTAAACATGTGCCTTTTCGGGTGGGTTTTCACTTAGAGTGAAATCATCCAAGACCGAATAAGAATGTTTATGCGTTGTGGAAGATTAAGTATGAAAGCTAACAAGATGAACTTTGTTACTTGGTAATGCTTCTTGATTAGATGATAAGTATGTATACGAAAGTCTTCTATTTACATATATTTTAACTAAAATAGAACTTTAAATGACTCGCATTCCATGTTCTTGGTATTACTTTTTCTTCCAGAGTTTCTAATCTATATGCCCCATTTTGTAAATTTTCTAGTACCCTGAAAGGACCTTCCCAATTGGAAGCTAACTTTCCATGTCGTGGATCTTTTCGAGCATTAGTTCGCATTCTCCAAACAAAATCCCCTTCCTTAAAATCTCTTAGTTTTACTTTTGCATTAAACCTCTTCGTTGCTCTTCTCTTCACTGCTACTTCCTTTATTTTTGCTCGTTCTCTGAGTTCTTCAATAAGATCAAGGTCAGTCCTTAAGCATTCGTTGTTGGCATTCCAATCTTCCATTTGCCTTCGTAATGTTGGTTCAATAACTTCTACTGGTAACATTGCATCTGTTCCATACGTGAGGTTGAATGGTGTTTCTCCAGTTGACGTTTGAGGTGTACACCTATATGCCCATAATATCTCTGGTAACTTCTCTGCCCATAAACCTTTAGCGCTTCCTAACCTCTTCTTTAACTGTCCGAGAATAACTTTGTTCGCAGCTTCAGCTTGTCCATTTGTTTGCGGATGTTCAACTGAAGTATTTGTTGACTTGATTCCCAAATCTGCATAAAATTCCATAAGTTTTTTGTCAATGAATTGTCGGCCATTGTCAGTTATAATGGTGTGTGGGATTCCAAATCGGCATATTATATATTTCCATACAAACGTTTGAACCTGTTGAGCTGTTATCTTAGTTAACGCTTCTGCTTCTATCCATTTTGTGAAGTAGTCCACAGCTACTATCATGAACTTGGTTTGTCCTCGTCCAAGTGGGAACGGGTCAAGTATATCAATTCCCCATTTTGCAAATGGCCAAGGGGAAACAATTCCTTGCAACTCTTGTGCCGGTATGTGGTTTAAACTTCCAAACTCTTGACATTTTTTACATGCTTTAACATAAAGTTCACAATCTTCTCTGATTGTCGGCCAATAGTAACCAGCTCTACAGACCTTTGTTGCCATTGTTCGAGCTCCACAGTGTAGTCCACAAATTCCTTCATGAAGTTCTTTAATTACATATTCGGCTTGTTCTCTTGACAGACATTTTAACAAAGGCATAGAATATCCTCTTTTGTAAAGTTCATCACCGATTAACACAAAACTAGCTACTTTCTTTGCCGTTTTTGCATCTGGTTCAACTCCTTGTTCTTGGCTCTTTATTACTTCTATGTACGTTTTTATCCATTCATCTTTTGAGGTTGCAATATTGAAGCATTCTTCTAAACTCACTGTCGGTTGACTAAGGGTTTGCTGTATGACTGAATTATGTTGCCCTTGTCTCTGTTGGCTTGCTAATTTGGATAATGAATCTGCCTTCATGTTTAATTCTCTCGGAATATATTTAATTTCAGCCTTATTAAAGCATTGCATAATATTTAACACTTTATGGTAATATTTCATTAATAATGGATCTTTTACCTGATATTCCCCTTGCACCTGTCCCACCGAAAGTTGAGAGTCACTTTTGCAAATGACATTCTTGACTCCCATGTCTCTGGCTAGTAGTAACCCTGCAACAAGAGCTTCATATTCGGCTTGGTTGTTGGATGTTCTGAACTCAAACCTTAACGCCATTTCTACTTGGAAGCTATCTGGTCCTTCAAGCACAATCCCTGCTCCGCTTCCTCTTTTGCTTGACGCACCGTCTACATATAATGTCCATTGCTCCGGTTGTGTTGCTGTCGGCATCTGGATAATGAAATCTGCAAGTGATTGGGCTTTGATCGGTCCTCTTGGTTCATACTTGATTCCGTATTTTGAAAGCTCGATCGACCACGTCACCATTTGACCTGCAAGTTCTGGTTTTCTCAAAATTTTAGATATTGGATAATCTGTTCTCACAATTATCTGATGATTTTGAAAATATGGCCGAAGGCGTCTTGCAGCATACACTAATGTTAAGGCGACTTTTTCAACCTTGGGATATCTGGTTTCGGCGTTTTGAAGGGATCTACTTACAAAATATATCGATTTCTGCTCTGGGTTTTCTTGTATTAAAGCTGCTCCTATGGCCTCATTTGAAGTTGCTAGGTAAACTATGATAGGTTGGGTTGACACAGGTTTAACTAAGATTGGTGGTTCGGCTATTATGCTTTTGATCTGAGTAAAGGCTTGCTCACATCGGTCATTCCACTCAAAGGTTTCGGATTTTTTCAACAAGTTAACTATCGGCTTGGTTCTCTCGGCTAATATTGGTAGAAATCTTGACAATGAGTTCAGCTTCCCCACCAGTCTTTGTACCTCCTTCAAATTCTTTGGACTTCCCATTTGCCTCACATTTATCAGGATTTGCCTCGATACCTCTGTTGGTCAACATGAAGCCCAAAAATTTTCCACCTTTCACACCAAAAACACATTTTTCCGGATTAAGACGAATATTGTATTCTCTTATGCGTGCAAACACCTCCTAAAGGTCTCCCAAATGTTTCTCTACCTCCTCCGATTTCACAACCATATCATCCACATATACTTCCATGTTTTTCCCAATTTGATTTTTGAACACTTTATCCATGAGTCTTTGATATGTTGCTCCAGCATTCTTCAAGCCGAAAGGCATGACTTTATAACAATAATTGGCAGTATCTGTGGTAAAAGCTGTTTTTGGAACATCCGGCTCATACATTTGTATTTGGTTATACCCTGAATAAGCATCGAGAAAGCTCATCATTTCTTGTCCAGACGCCCCATCTACCAATCGGTCTATGTTGGGTAATGAATATGTATCTTTCAGACAAGCTTTATTCAAGTCTGTATAATCGGTACACATTCTCCATTTTCCATTCGGTTTTTTGACTAGCACCACATTGGATAACCATGTTGCGTACTAAGCTTCCTTAATGAAACCAGCTTGCATTAACTTCTCGGTTTCTTCAATTGCTGCTTTTCGTCTTTCTTCACCCAACTTTCTTCGTTTTTGAGATATCGGTTTCGCTTCTCGACATACCGACAATTTGTGACAAATTACCTCTGGATCGATTCCAGGTATATCAGATGGTTTCCAAGCAAACAAGTCTTTGTTGTTGCGTAACAATGTGATAAGTTTGTTTAACAATTCTTCGGGCAAACTTCCACTTATGTAAGTGCATTGCTTCTCGTCCCGTCCCAATACTACAGCTGTTGTCTCTTCTTTTGGTTCTAACCTCTCATCATTTAACCTGGGGTCCAAATCTGCCATCGCCACCATTCTTTCAGTATCTCTATTTGTTTTCAAATTCATCTTTAAGCCTGTTGCGTAACATTCCCGAGCATCTTTTTGATTGACATATATCGTGGCTATCTCCCCCTTCTCTGTTGGGAATTTCATGGCTAAATGCGGTGTTGAAACTATTGCTCCCAACTTATTCAAAGAAGATCGCCCTAGCAACACATTGTATGATGTGGAAGCGTCCACCACCAAGTACCTGATTTTGATCTTTTTAGTTTTACTGCCTCTGCCGAATGTTGTCATTAAATCAACATATCCTTTAGTGCTAACTCTTTCACCCGAGAAGCCAATAATTTGTTCTCGGAAAGGTACAATATCTTCTTCTCTCAAGTGCAACCTTTTGAAAGTATCCCAAAACAAAATATCAACTGAGCTCCTCTGATCAACCAAGGTTTTCATGACAGCATACTTGGCTATTTCTATTGTTATCACCATATTATCATCATGATCGGGATCGATTTCTTGAAAGTCTTCATCTGTGAAAAGCATCGGTGGCAAAGTTCTTTTTTTTAAAAATGTGATTAATGGTTCTGATACTTCTCCAATGTTGTTTTCTTCCCGATGAAGATTCTTTGCCAGAGAAACCACCTGAAATTGTATTTATAAATCCTCTGACCGGCCTTCCCAGACTTCGTTCCCTACTTCGCCTAACCGACTGGGTGTTTTGATAAAACCTATCACCTCTTCGTTCTGGCCTTCCCTCCCTCCTATCATCTCTTTTTTCAACTCTTCTATCTTCTCTTCTTTCAAAATGTTCTTACAACAGGGACCAAGAACACTCGAAATGGATTAACAAGATTAATTCTTTATGCAAATCCTTCAATCTTGGGCTGGACACTCGGTTTCTCTTCACGACAGATGTTCTCGGCTTCTCCTCACGGCAAGGGCTCTCGGCTTCTCCTCACAGCAAGTGCTCTCGGCTTCTCCTCACGACAAAGGCTCTCGGCTTCTCCTCACAGCAAGTGCTCTCGGCTTCTCCTCACGGCAGGGGGGGTACTTGCAAGTCGCTCCGATGCCAAAGTCAGAAATAGTTTAATGTTCATCAGATAAAATCACTCTTACCTTTTTCTTACTCTGAACTCCTATTTATAGGGTTTCTTTAATGGGCTTTCCCCTTTACTTTTGGGCTTTCTTTCTACACCTTTTTATTATTTTCACACCCCTCATGTAAGTTTTATCTTAATTGGGCTTTTATTTTTATAATAATATTTATATTTTGTTTTATTCTTTTGTGTATGTCTTTTTCGCTTTCGGTCTAAACCTCTCGGTTTTAGCTTAACACCTCTTGGTTGTTCAATATGTAGTTCTCGGCCCGAACCTCTCGATTTTAGCCTACCAGTACACTAATAATAAAGTAATATTTATAATGATTTTTATTTACTGAGCGCAATTTTTGAAAGAATAATACATTAAAATTAATTTTTAAAATAATAATGGATATAAATATTCTTCCAAAGAAAAAGAAAGATGTATAATGTTTTAGTGTATTTTATTTTTTTATTCATTAATATCTTGATATAATTGATAAATTCTCATTATTTAAGTAGACATTTAAAATAGTTAATGAAAAAGAGAGAAAAACAGAATACAATACAAAACTCTGTATAACATTTTTTTATTTTCTTAAATATAATAAGTAACACAAAATAATAAGAAAAAAATTAAAAATATATACGGAATGTAATATTAATAGAAATGTTATTATTGTTATATTGTTGAATATATTTATTTTATTTTTAAATTTATTTATTATTTATTATTTAATGAAATAAAATAAAATTATTTATTAAAATAAGTAATTCTGGAATGAATTTTATTTTTTATTTTTTATGTATTTCTTAATATACTTAGTCTTAAAAACTAGTTTTTTACTTAACAATCCAATCAAATTTTAAATAAATAAATTTATTAATTATAAAAGTATTCCTTTTAATGGGATTTCCATTGATAAGGGTTAGGAAAATATCAGAATTGGGGTTATGTTCATTGGGTGTATCTAGAAAATTCTATTGAGGAGCGGGAAAATGTAGAATTTGAAATGTTAAAAATAAAGCCGTTATTATTACTTTACTTATTAGCCGTTATATTTTAAAGTGTTACTAAAATAAATAAATAAATGAATAAAAATACATCTCTATAAAATATGAGTATAAAAATGAATTTACAATCCCATCCTTCGTATTCATTGAACAATATATTCATAGTTAGTTCTTTCTTCTTCTTTCTCTCACTCTCAATCTTCACTTCTCAGGTGAAGAAAATTTCTTTCTCTTTACTCCGTTTTCTCTTCTGTAAATGTTCAATTTCCGATTATTTGATTTTTTTTATTGTAATTGAGAATTTTTGTGTTGTGTTGTAGCAGATTCAATTTCTGCAAAGTTACAAACCCTAATTTTCGAGGATGGGTCAGATCCAGTATTCTGAGAAGTACTTCGATGATACTTATGAATACAGGTATTCGCTTGAATCCATGTTCTTTACTTTCCTTTGATTAATTTGATTTCAATTATTTTTAAATTCATATTAATTTGTTGTTCAGACATGTGGTTCTGCCTCCTGAAGTTGCCAAGCTGCTTCCCAAGAATCGGCTTCTTTCTGAGGTAAGTTGATTTTATTTTTTCATTTTCTTCTTTCAATTTTGATTCGTGTGTTTGATTGTCATTTGTGATTTTTTTTTTGAACTCGAGTCAGTTTATGTAGAACATATTGTTGAAAAGTAAAGAAAATTCTCACCACAGTTATACCCGTTTATCTCCTTTCCTGTAATCTTTCACGAAAAGGCCTGAATAATTGAATTTTTTTTACTGTGTGGGTGTTGGTTGATAACTAATAAATATTGTTCAATCGAGAGGAATCGATGCGCTTCAGTTTCTTTCAAATGTTGTTAACTATTGAAGGTTGAGTTCCATTGATTTTGCTGTTTATTTATTTTTTTATCTTCATGAGTTAATAATACAAGAAGATAATTTTGCAAGTTTGTTCGGATGGGATGGTTGATGTAAGGCATTTGTTTTGTGTTCATGTATTTATGGTTGTCTTGTGCAACTTTTTTGAGTGGACGTGCTATTTCTGTTTTGTTTTTATTATAGGTTGTCTAAGTTTTTTGGTTTTATGTTATTACAGAATGAGTGGCGAGCAATTGGGGTTCAGCAGAGTCGTGGTTGGGTTCACTACGCTATTCATCGCCCTGAGCCACACATAATGCTCTTCAGGAGGCCTTTGAATTATCAGCAGCAGCAGGAAAACCAGGCCCAACAAAGCATGCTTGTCAAATGAACACTTTCTCTGCAAATTTGAAAGTGGGATACAATGTTGTTATATAGGTTTTTATCTTTGGAATATGGGTGTTATTATCTAAAGACCTAACTGATGGAATTCTCTTTTTATGGAGAATCTTAACATGGTTTCAATTTTTATTTCAATGTTTGTGGACATGATGTCTCCTGGATTTGTGTTGGTGTACCTCTCGTGTACTCTTGTGCTTTGGATTATATAATAGTCATTATCAGTTACATTCTGCCATGGTTCCATAATTCAATTTCTGTTTTTCTTCTAGTGATCACTACCACGTCTTTTAACAGTGATGTTCTTAATTTTTTCTTAAGAGACTTGTAAATAATTTTATGATTTTCGAACCAGATTATGCATTTGTTGAAGTACTTTTTGTTCTTTCACCGCTCCATGAAGCCACAATGAATTTGGATGATATAGTAGTAGTTTACAGAAGACCATTGGTGGGTAGGGTTCATCTGCAATAACCTTGTTCAGCTTAGCAGTAAACTCCTTAAAGTTGTTAATGTTGAATGTTTGGGACTGGAGCAAAGATTGACTTTAGTTATTAGTTTAAATCCTTGATCAATTCCATGTGTGTGTGCCGTTGTGAACTTACGAGGTCATTCCTTGCAGGTTCTATTTAATGTTTAAAACAAGGCCTATCTTTCAAAATAAAAATTATTAACAAATGTTCATATGGTTAAAATTATTTTTAGGAAACCAAAATAAAATTTCGGTGTCACTTTGTTGTAATTTTGGTTTTTCTTGAAAGATTTACATATTTCATGGTTATATTTGGCAATAATTATCGTTGTAACTTTTAAATAATCAATATTTATCTTATGATTGAATTCACAAAATGAATGAAACGCAAGGTGGAATAATGAATAGAGGGTACTCATAAGATTAAATGTTATTTCCTGCAAAAAGAAAAAATTCTCTGATTTTCGTTTCAAACTAAAAATTGAACTCTTGAAGATTAAATGTTATTTCCTGCAAAAAGAAAAAATTCTCTGATTTTCGTTTCAAACTAAAAATTGAACTCTTGAAGTATTATTGCATACTTTAAGAAAACGAGTCTATTATTTTAGGTTAATTCACTCTTTAGATCCTTAATTTTACTAACATTTAATTAAAAATTGACGAAAATTATGTAGTCCTACGAAAACAAGTTTAGTACCGATAAACATTTTTCTTTTATAAAAGTAGAAGGTAGAAAGAGCAAAATTGGGAGTGCGAATAGCAATCTTTGTTTCCTTTTGGGCTTCAAGAGGCCCACACTCCTTTGAACTGTTTACCAGAAAAAAGAGAGAAGGAATTCGCTCATCTTCATTCTTCACCAAAACTTTCACTGGAATTTGGGACTCTGACCCAGAAAAAAAATATCTGCCGGGAATTAGGGTTCGAAAGTTTCGATTGGGTCGTAGCATTGCAACAAATTTGTGGAAAAAGAAAAAGATTCAGGTGAGGTCCGAGGTAGTTCATTCATCTGATTAATCCTTGCATATTCTATTTTGGATCAAATGTTTCTACTATGTGATATGTGATTTCATCCTTCTAAATTCTTTTTAGGGTTTGCTATAGCAATTTGCTATCAGATTGATCGATGGCCCGCGCCCGCAATCTAATGGTTGCTGGGGGTTTAGTTGCTTTCGCTGCAGCAGGCATGTCATTTCCCTTCTACATGGCGTAAGTTTACACAATTCATTGTTTTCCTTTCAAATTACATCCTCATTACTTAATAATGTGTCATTTTTATTTTTCATATACCTTCATTTTACACTTTTAACAAGTATTTTTTTAAATATAGTTATTGAAAAAAGTCAATAAATTTACCGCACAGAAGTTAAAATCAAATTATTCATAAGGGGAGGTAATTTGTAATCTCTTACATTATAATTTTTTATTTGTAACTTGTGCATAAACTAATTTTAATTTAAGACAAGTCAATTTCATTTCTGGACAAGTTCATCTAAACATGTGCTATGTATGATAGTTTTTTTATTGAATTGTGTGAAAGTTGTTGTTATTACTCAGTTCATCAAAGAAGCCTGTTATTGATCCCACAAAGCCACTTTCACCACAAGCAACTTTTCGAGGGCCTTACATCAACACAGGCTCGCGTGATGTTGGTCCTGATGTTGGTTCCCAGAAGAAATGAAACAAGTTGAGTTAGATGATCAAGCTCATATTCATATATATATGCTCATTGCTTGAGAGATTTTTTCTGACCACAGTTTGGTGGATTGTGATTCTGAAGCACAATCTTGGAACTGAGAAAGTTTGGGAATGGAATTTCTTTTCTGGAAGAGTTCACTCAATCTGTATGTATTAGTGATTTTGATAAAAAAAGATGAATTATGTTATTTATCATGTCACTAGTATCTGTTTCTTCTATTTCCAAAAAGGCATATAGTGTATTGCATGCCTTTGTGACCACAATAACAATAATAGTTGTGTCTCGCTAGGTTAGGTTGGTTATATGGATTACGAGATACCATTTAGTTCAGTTAAAGACCAAACGAGTTTCCTCTTAATCACTTGTTCTAATGTCTTTCCTGGTCTCCCCTTTTCATAGGACTATAAAAATATGCAATCTAGTATCATCACTAGTATGTTTTATTCTTTATCTTGTGACCATACAATTGCAAAAACATTAAGCTATTTAGCAATTTGCGCCTTTAGCTAAGCTTAGTTTGTGGTTGGATTTGAGTATGCAGATTTGGTTTTGCATAACTGATGCCTATCCTTAACGTTTTAGTTGTTGTTTCTTGCAAAACTCAGGTTTTGTGTTTAAAGTACTGTTTGCAATTGTTTTCTGAACATATGGTATCTATGATGCAAATGCCTATTGAATGTCATGTTAGCCTCCCTCCGGTGTGAATGCAAACAAACTAGTAGCTGCTGCTGCTTACAGTTTTGCACCTTGTTTTGATTGAAGATTGGCTTAATAAGCTCGTGCTTTGGTGTGTGTACATTAAAACTGTATCCAGGCTACTGGCTCCAGTTTCATGTTTATGGCAAGTTTGTTTCAGTTTAGTTTTTGGGTAATGTTTGTTTTTTTTCTTCTTAAAAGCTGTCAAGAAAACAAATAGAAAATGTTTAAATTGCTTTTTTATTTTTATGGAAAGATCTTAGAGTGTTGATACTCACATTTTTATTTTGTTTCCATGATTGCTTAATTATTAAAATTGATTCATTAGCTCTAGATTTTGCCCATTTATGAAAAGGGTCGCAGTGTAACCCTACCTAGACCACAAAACTGCTCAAATTCTCTAACGGTGTAAAACCACTTCCATAGAGAATCTAGTGTGCGTATATCTTTGAACGTCACAACAACCAAAGACAAACATTGTTGTGAAAGTCAAATTGAAAGGAGCCAAAGCAACTCAACGAAATTGGACTCCTAAAAAGCAAACAGAACAACAAAGCATAAAAAGAGAGTGGAATTGGTCCCTTCTTTTGCTTTGTATTTCTTTTTATATCTAAAAATTGTTACTGCATATTTGGATCAGTTTACTTTAAAAAATAATTATTGTTTTAAAATTTCTTGAGAAATTTATATAAAAGCTGTTGTTTCCCTAAATAATCTTCAACCGACATGTTCTTTACATTCTTTTTGTTTTCATCTTCAAAAAATTCCTAAAAGAACTCCTCAAATTGAATCAGTTGTTCTGATAGACAACCTAGATGCATTCTATACTTATTTCAGAAGCACTTACTGATAGGTTATTATTTTTGGTAGTGTTTTATGCCGCGCTTCGTTCATTTTAGATAGCGTATGAATACACCCACTTAAAAACTATTTTAATGATAATATATTTTTATATATATATATATTAATATTTAAATTAAAAATAAAACAAATTTAATTAAAATCTTAATATCATGAGCTGTAGAATAAATATTATTTGCTTTATAGATTGCAGGAATGCCTATGTAATAAAAGATTTTAATAATGAAAGGGAATTCAGTTGATGCACTGGAATTCGTTCGTGTTTATTTCTTATATATAAAACTTAATAAAAATCTAATTATTTTTATTATCTTAATCAAAATAAAATTATATTTTGAATGTTATATTAACTATAATTAGTAGTGATTACTAGAAAAGATCAGTAGACAATATTAAATTTTGAAAGTGGCAATTTTTTACAAGAATTAAAACCTTCGGAATCATGTGCAATTCAAAACTATCTATGACAATAACTTATAAATGAGATATTTAATATTTTTATATATTTATTTTATTATCTCATTATATATTTATTTTATTATCTCATTATATATTTATTTTATTATCTCATTATATATTTATTTTATTATCTCATTATATATTTAATATCTAATAAGACCAAAATTAATAAACATTATTAAACTGTGGATTAAAAAAATCAAGATGATTGAATCAAATACTTTTACTTTTATTTACTCAATTTGTTTCTTGTTTGGCAAGCAAGGCATAAACCGAAACCAGTTCACACAGTCTTCCATGGCTTACAGATCTCACTGTTTTCAGTGTCTTCTTTTCTCTTCTACTCTCTACTACGAACAAATACTCACTCCACGTGGTAGATATCTTCAAACTTGTGGACATGCATCATTCCACCGAATGGTTTCACTTCTTTTCTTTCGATGAAAAATAAAACAATAAAATATCTCAAAATACTAATCAGAGACAAACATGGACACCAATACTTTTCCAAGTTGTATTTTGTTTCCTAAATTTTACATTTACCACCCACTAATCTGTTAACTAGTTAAACTAAGAAAATAAAAGGTTTGAGAGAATGACACATCTGAACAGTGTTTTGTCTGAAACCAAAGACCAGAAGAAAAAAACATTTGAAGCTTGTACGACTCAAAAACCTTTGCCTTCGATTCGCTTATTAACACATCTAGCATGAACCTTTGTATACAATTCCTCGAACCTTAACGTCTGAGAAAAAACAACTACAAAATCATTGATGGCACTCTCACACTCCATCTCTGCGTTATCAACCACACTCACGTTTTTCTCCCCAATAAGCAAACCCATCACCAACAAAGTGAATTCCTTTCCCTTCTTCTCGAACAAGGGTACGCAATTTTTCACGAAACAAACTCGACCCAGAAGCGGAACAAGCCTTCTGCTTACTCCTGCACGCGTTGCCGCGCCACCCTCAACGGTTGAAACCGATCAATCGTTCCCTGAAACCGAAAGGGGGGAGACCGAGGAAGAGTTTAACGAGGAGAGCTCTTCCTCTAAGTTCTCCTGGAGGGATCACTGGTACCCTGTTTCGTTAATTGAGGATCTGAACCCTCTCTTGCCCACACCGTTTCAGCTTCTGGGTCGTGAAATCGTGCTCTGGTACGACAAGGCCATTTCCCAATGGGTGGCTTTTGATGACAAATGCCCCCATCGTCTTGCCCCTTTATCTGTGAGTATCTCTCTCTCTCTCTCTATTTATCTATCTATCTATATATATATATATTATTTTTCTTTGAGGGTTTAAGCTCAAATTAATCTATTTTATATATGATAATTTGGGTAATTCACTACTCAAATGTAAAATCTATCTTTCTGATACCGAGAGCTGAATATTTCAAAGGTGTCAAATTTGCAAATCAAGTGGTTTAATAATGACTCGGTAATGGATGACCTAACAAACCAAAGGAAGTAGGATATCTGATACATCTTAGAATTTAATTTTGAATATAAATCAACCAGGAAAAAAAAGTAACTTATGGAGTGAGAGTGACTTATTATATGTACTTTTTTTGGCTTTATTAGTTTCCTTTTAGTTTTTGTGATAAAAAATTGGGTGTTTGGTTTTCGTAGGAAGGAAGGATTGATGAAGATGGAAAGTTGCAGTGTTCTTATCATGGGTGGTCTTTTGATGGTTGTGGATCTTGTGTTAAGATTCCTCAGGCTGCATCTGAAGGCCCAGAAGCACGTGCTATTCGATCTCCTAAAGCGTGTGCCACTAGGTTCCCTACTCTAGTGTCTCAGGGCTTACTCTTTGTTTGGCCTGATGAAAATGGTTGGGAGAAAGCAAGTGCCTCCAAGCCTCCAATGTAATTTATTTAATTCTGTATGGTCTTGTCTGAGTAGTAACATTAAACTAATCGTAATTGGGTCCCTTATAATCAATGGTGTCTTGTGTTTATATTCTATGTTCATTATGGAATGTTTTATTATGGAATGTTTTATTGAACTATATGCTAAATTTGTTTGTTTAGGTTGCCTGATGACTATGAAAAACAGGAGTTTGCCACGGTCAACATTCAGCGTGATCTGTTCTATGGTTATGATACTCTAATGGAGAATGTCTCTGATCCTTCTCACATTGATTTTGCTCATCACAAGGTACAAATGACACCCTTCAACTTGACTTTTAAGTGCAGGCATTTTATTTTAATTTGGTGTGCATATTGAAGATATTTTATTTGATCCTGGTGTAAGTGGAGTTTGTTAAATATACTCAAAAAATGTTAGCAGGAAGAAAATTTGGGTTGGTTTCTTTTATTATACATCTTCACTCACTGAAACCGTCATATGATTAGCATACTTTAAAAACTTTGAGAAACCTTCTTCATGATGAGCGATGTTTCAATTGAACAGGATATCACGATATTCTCACTGTCCAAGTTACTGTATAGGAATTTAAACTTTACCTGATGTTCCAAATGTAGGATTAATTGAAGCTTGTAGATGTGCTTTAACTATTTGTGGCCCTGTAATTAAGTTTTTTTTATTTACCATATTGCTTCTTACTATGGATTTTTAATTTAGAGTCTTCTTGTTAGATAAGCAGTTGCAAAAGTGGAAATTGTTTGGTATTGATAGGTACTCGAGATTATCCCAATCACTAACATAAATATGGTCCACACTTACAGGTCACAGGAAGGAGAGACAGAGCCAAGCCTCTGCCATTCAAGATGGATTCTCGTGGTTCATGGGGCTTCTCTGGAGCGAATGAAGGGAACCCTAAGATCAGTGCCAAATTTGTTGCACCTTGTTATTATATAAACAAGTAAGCCAATGACTTTTGCATTGTTCTCGTGTGCATTATTTAGTTCCAGTTTTAACAATGAAGGAATTATATGGATTCTATGAGTGTTTAGGGCCAAAAGATTTGTTCTCAATTTTAATTTAAGGCCATAATTTGGATAGCTTTTGAGTATCACACAATCAGTCCTACGCTTCTTGTCTCGAATACTAATGAAATATGAAGTTTTATCCATCAAAGCTTCCTCAATAAGTAGATAATTCAGTATCAGACAATCAATTTGGAGGGTTTCCATATATCTTATCTTTTTTTTCCTTTCTGAATTTCTTTCCTTTTTCACCCTCTAAAGGACAACTGGGAAGTAATATGGAAAATGTATAACTTTCTAATTAAACCTTAACACACATTGTAGTATGTAGTATGTGAGGTTCTTGGAAAGGATAGCCAATTTAAGTAGGTATTTGATATGTGAGTGAATGATGTTGGAGGTATATATGCCTTACTGCATCCTTATTAAATGTTTATATGTATATTAAAGATGCATTTCAGATAACTATTACTTCGTCCTAAGTGCTGTTGTTCTCTTCTTCAATTGTTGCTACTAAAGCTCAATATACTTGGCATTGTTATTGCAGAATTGAGATTGATACCAAACTCCCTGTAGTTGGTGACCAGAAATGGGTTGTATGGATATGTTCCTTCAATATTCCCATGGCTCCTGGTAAGACTCGCTCCATAGTTTGCAGTGCTCGAAACTTCTTCCAGTTCTCAGTACCAGGGCCTTCCTGGTGGCAAGTAAGATTTCTATGGTCTATGCTGTCATTATTCTTCTGTTTGATTAAAAATACAGGCTCCAGTTTGCTTAATTTCAATGTTCTTTCACTGATTTATCTAGAGAACTTGTTCTGTCCGTATGTTTATGGTGTAGCTAATTTTGTAGTCTAAATCCTTGTGGAAAGGTGAAAGAATTTGTCTATTTGGAAGAATACCTGAACTAAGAACACTATTAAACATTTATTTGTTCGGCAAAAGGTTTCAAAAGTGTCTGAAAAAGCACCCTATGCTTTCCTCTTAGGACCTACAATATAATTACATGCTTTGTTACAAGTTGACATAAAATGTTGGTTTATTATGACAACTGAGATTCATCTCAATAATGTGGAAAGTGGCTTAGTTTTTCTTACTTTTGAAGTTGTTGTAAAGGTGTTAGAATTTGAATGTCTTCCCTGTTAGTGGAGCAAGTGAATAAAATAATTTTTTGAATAATTTTATTCTTTCATGAGCAGTAGAAGATGAAAATTTTACTTCTATGTTGACATGGAAAATGTTAGTGATAATGAGGGATTGAGACTTAACAAGTTATGCGAGACGTGGTTTATTTAAACAATTTCATGAAATCTGTAGAATTGAAAATCATTGGGACTTTGAGTAATACATTAGCTAATATCATTTACAAAACCAATAGTATATATTGTTTTATATCATGTCATTGGTGAGCGAAGTATTGATTGGAATATTTCTGAACACAATAATCTTATCCTACCATATTGTTTCTGTATCTCTATAGTTCTCTTCTGAGTAATCATATTTTCTGCATTCAATTTCATGAATGCTTAATGTAACTTGGGATCTCAGTTTTGGCTTTACACTTGTCTCAGGTAGTTCCCAGATGGTATGAGCATTGGACTTCGAACAAGGTATATGATGGCGACATGATAGTCCTTCAAGGCCAAGAGAAAATCTTCCTTTCACAAACCAAGGAAGGAGCTGACATTAACAAACAGTACACCAGCATCACCTTCACACCAACACAAGCAGATCGCTTTGTCTTGGCGTTTCGAAACTGGTTGAGACGACATGGCAATGGCCAACCAGAATGGTTTGGCAACAGCAGCGACCAGCCATTGCCATCAACTGTTTTATCGAAACGTGAGGTACAATCAACATGATCCAAGATTTTCAGTTTGAACAATGAGAAATGTTAAGAACAGACTCTTTATTGCACTCATTTTAACTCTCAAATTTATCCTAGAAAATTCACTTCACCTACAAAACCAGGAATAAGACCTGCATTTATTTTGACTTGATTATAGAGTGTGTTGTTATCATTTCTCTACTAACCACACAAACTAAATGAAACATTTTATTTTTGGTTATGTAGATGTTGGATAGATTTGAACAGCATACTCTCAAGTGTTCATCATGTAAAGGAGCTTATGAGGGATTCCAAATATGGCAGAAAGTCCTAATTGGTTCAACAGTTGTGTTTTGTGCAACATCAGGGATTCCAGCAGATGTTCGGTTGCGTGTTCTTTTGGCTGGATTTGCAGTTGTGAGCGCAGCCTTAGCTTTTGCACTAAACCAACTCCAAAAGAATTTTGAATTTGTCGATTACGTGCATGCCGAAATAGAATAAACACTGATTTCCACTTGTTAATTGTAAATAGAGTTGAAGAAAAATTACATGTATGCATACTATTTTGATGAAAAGAGCTCAAATCTACATAGCCTTGGTTTTATCACTAAATTCAATGCACATAACCATGGTTTTAAAGTTTTGTATACACTATACTTTAAGTCTAACACAAAATCTCTCGACTTATAATCTTGACTTTGACTTATAATGTATTCTGTACTTATATCTACATATGTATTGTGTATTATGAGACTTATTTATCTCTAAGTGACGTGAGAACTTTAACATAAACAGTCTCAATTAAGTATAATAAAGAACACAATATTTATTGAGTTTTGGAGAGGATAAAGATAAATATGAAAAAACAATTTTCCTGGTTTTTTCTTTTATTAAATATTAAATAATAATGTATGACAGATCTTAATAACATAAAATTGATGGATACTCTATATCTATAACATGATTATGAGAAAAAAAAATCATTAATATCTTTCAGATGATTAATATTTTTGTGAAAACTTACATGGTCAATTATTCCAACCATGAAAGTTAACCAAACAAATAATTGAAAAATCAATTGATTTTTTTTATGTATCAAACTTCTAATTTAATTTTCTATCCCTTAAAATATTTTGTTCATTGTATATTAAATTGATCATATAATTCTGATGTATATTTTATAGATGTATTAAAAGAGTAATATGTCTATTTAATCGAATTTACAAAGTTATTTAAAATATTTTTTAGTGCTTACTAAAAAGAATATATCTTTTTAGTTTGTTGTGATTTAGTATTTAAAAATATTAAAAATTAGGGTTAAAATATGGTTTTAGTTCCTGTACTATAATATGAAAGTAAAAATAATTTTTGTTTTTGTTTCAAATTTTAGATTATTAAAGTTTTTCTCATCAGTAAACGACTGGATGGATTTTTTATATCATCAATTTTTTTTATGTAACTAACAAAGTGTCAGTTTATATTTATTGGGAAAATGGCTTTCTGACACCTCACCCCTCCTTCATGCTCCACTCCACACTCTATTAAATATTAATATTTTAATTTTTTTAATTTTAAAAATTAATTTAACATTTTATCTATATTTTTATTAAAGAGATTTTTTAATTTTTTTATTATAAATATTAATATTATATTTTGTTGTGAGTGTAAAGTAGATAAGTGTCAAAATATCATCATCCTATTTTTTTTTTTTACGTTCTATTCATTTAGTATATCTTAATTTAATAGTTGTTTGAAGTTTTTTTTTATACTTTCAAATTTATGACGAGTAAAATTGAATGTAAAATATTTTTGTTAACTTTTTACACACTTGTATGCAATTTTTTTTAAAAAAAAATCTATTTAACCGTCCAACAACGGAGGTGTTAAATTGAGTAAAGTTAAAATGAGTTCATTCTACTTAATTTTTTTAAAATTATAATTTAACTCAGCCTACCACACCTTGGTAGGTTAAAGTAAATTGATTTTTTTAACCAGTCGACTCATTTAGTTAATAAATAAATAAATTAGTAATTTTTTATTAAATAAATAAAATATAAATAAAAGAAGTCTAAAATACCAAACTAGTTTAGAAGCTGTGATAACTAAACACACTCTAAATCATATTATTAAGAGAAGAATTTGTTGGAAGATAATTTCTAACTTCTTCCATGTACTCTTTGAGCATTGAGATCAATCCTATACCTGAATTTTATAATAAAAAATACCCCAAAAGACACAACAACTTAGCACATTGTTTCCTTAAATTGAAATATGGAGGATGAAACTATGATGGAAGTTATTAACTTCTTTTGTCTTTTTTTTTTAAAAAAAACTTTTGTCTATTTATGAAAAAAATAAAAAATAAAATGAGAAATTTTACAAATAGGTTTCATCCCAATTAGCCATGGAATTTAGTGTTCTAACTTTTCTTTAGGAGTGATTTTTTTTATTATTCTTTTTGTTGAAAAGCTATACCATTGGGAAAAAAATTATTTTAATTTTAAAATTTAAATAAAAAATATACCAAAACATTCAATAATTATAAGTTTTTATTAATATAAAAATATTTCTCATATAATTTATTTTTTCTCCTTCTTCATTTGTTTTCTATTCAACCAAATAATTGAAGATAAACTTTTCAATATTTTTTTTATCAGCATAAACTTTTCAATATTATCTCACATATTATTATATATCTACATAATCCATTTTATTCTAATTTTCTTTTATTTTTATCCATTATATTTCTTTTCAACTTATTTTACTTTATTTTTAGCTAATTTTTTTTAACTTTATTTTATACATAATTATATTTTTATCTTATCTTATTAATAAACGTATTTTACACCTAACTTAATGTTATAAAATCGAGATTCATAAAGTGAGATTTGCATTCACTTATATATTATGAAAAATCTTGTGTGATAGACTATATATTTAAAGGTGATCCGATAACGGTCTAATAGCAGGTGACCTGATCCGATAACGGTCTAATAGCAGGACCTGATCCGATAATAGTATGGTAAGATGATTTGATCCAATAACGGTCTAAGGTGATATGATCATCCTAACAAAATCTCGTTATAATAGACTCTATCTGACTCTGATATCATATTAAGAAGTGAATAAGTCTAACTCAACCTTACAAATTGGTTTATAAAGTGAAGTTTGTACTCACTTATATATTACATGAAAGATTTTTATATTTTATGAAAGATTTTTATATTTTATGAAAGATTTTTATATTTTATAGGTGTGAGATCTCCCACCTAGCTTAATGCTTTTTTTATTAGTTATATAAAGTTAATAAGTAACAATAAAATAAAGCTTTTACTAAATTTTATAAATATGCGAATCACAATATAACTAAATTAGGAAGATGAAAAGAAAATGAAAATTCTTTAAGATGGAAAAATTAAAAGCCTTTTTGAAAACTTACACCATAAATTATTCAAATTGCAAAGTAAAACAAAAACAAATAACTAATTAATTAAAATTTACCTCACAATTTAAATTTTTAGGTCCCTCTTCTTTACCAAGAACCCTACCTAGGTCGGGGCTGACCTGGTTAGCACTAGTGCTAAATGTGGAAATATTACAGATGAACATGCTCTTAGAATTGTCTCAGATACTACTATCAATGCATACACTTATCTATATACATAATCATACATACATACATATATATATACATATATTTATTTTAGTCCAAAGCATACCCAGTGATTGATATTCTCCTTTCGTACTTACAGAACAAAACTGAGATTATCATATCCATGAGCAACATTATATAGTTCATTACACCCTACTCAGCGTATAGAAGACAAACCCAAGAAATAAAAAAACAGAAGAAAAATTTAAAACTAACAGACAAGAAAACCATATATACGACAGTGATAAGGCACAAACCAAATTGGAGTAATATTGGCTATTGCTCAGGAACTATATATATACCAAATGTCAACAATAATTATGGCAGCAAAGTTGCAACCGAACCGAATTTTGTGCAGTGAGCATGCTCGAATCACACTCCCAAACACCTAAAATAACAAGAGACGAAAATGTTAGTACAAGCACTCAGCAATAATTATTTAGCTAGTTTTTGAGGCAAAACCATTATTTTAGCACTTTTAATATACAAAATGTTACGTGAATGTACATAATCGATTACATGAAAATAGAGTACTAACATGAAAGTGCAAGAGTTAGCATCTCTTCATGACCAATCATCGAACATATCTTGAAAAGCCATGAATAGCTGGGGTGTGCCCCACGAACAAAGCAACATGGCCCATGAGCTTGTCTTTCCTAGAAAACGTTGTGCCACACGAGCACTGCCACTTGGGGTCCCCACAGTGCTTCTCATGTGTCCTCAAATCAGAAAGAACCGAAAACTGTTTATGGTTGCACCTATTGCACACGTACATCTTGGGGCAGTGGCTCCTCTTGTAATGGTTTTTAGCACAAATCATTGACTTCAAGGGCTGGAACTTGGCATGTTTTTGGTTCCACCTGCACCCTTCTTGAGGGCACGAAAATTTCTTGGTGGAACTTCCCTCACCCAATAAACTATCCCTGCTTTTCATTGGGTTGCTCAAGGCTGCAGTTGTTTTGTACTCTTCCCCATGAGCCCTCATGTGCATCCTCAAATTCGCATCACGCTTGAATCCTTTCCCACACACTTGGCAAAAGTACGAGTACTTTGCCAACAAATCCGCAGCATCCAATTCGATTATATCACTCTCCACCATCACGTTGATGTCGGCTTCTTCATCCTTAATGTTACAATCTCCACTATTGTTATTGTTATAGCTTTCAGCAAACCAATCCAGTGCCCCTCCTTCAATACTTGACAAGAAATCACTTTGCCCTTTAATCATATCTGAGCTCATGCTAATGCTACTCATACTAACCATACCCCTATTGTTGTTTCCAAAGTTTGATGGATGATGAGGTGATAATGATAACAATCTATCATGATCAAGTTGTTGCTGATTCTGGTTTCGGTGCAATTCATCAGCAATATTACTAGTACCTGAAGAGGAACCGAGAGTCATTTGCTGACAGGTGAATCTCATTGAAGTGGCTGCCACTATGATTTCTTGGAGTGTTGAGTTCATGGTGGAGATTGCCATGGGAGTTGACTCGGGTAGGTTATGTTGAGGGGACACAAAAACATCAACCAGGTTCTGCAGCTGACCTAGCTTGTCCTTCAGAAGAGAAAGATAGCAGAGGAGGGAGGTAGAAGAGTGTGAAGCTGAGGAAGAGCTTAGTTCAAGAGACGATGAAACCAAATATTCATTCACAGGAAACATGTGAAGAGCTTGAAAATCGTTTGTGGAGGTAGATGTAGCCTTTGGCATCATTGTTGAATTAATCTTCCTTCAACAAACCCCTGAAAGTGTGAGCTATATGGTTTCAAATCTTAGTTTTCCTTGTGAAGATTGGCTTTGACTTGGATCATACAAAAAAGAAAATGTTGTACACACTGCGAGGTTGTGTGGAGGGAACGTTCTTTATATAAAGTTGCAGAAGCAGCCAAATAATTATCATAATTTTGTATTTTTCTATGTTACGACTTATGGATAGTTACAGATTATCCGAATACTGAGTTCACCCCCTTTATATATAATTTAATAGATTTTATTAATATAAATCATTTATTTTGAAATTGAATTTTTAATAAATGGTAAGATCTTGATATTTTATAGGTTCAGGAGTTTAAAATGATAAATGTTGAATGTAAACTTCAAATTTAGTGTGGATATACCTTTTTATAAATAATATACTTTTTTTAATTTATAAATTTTGATATTTTTTAATTATATAAAACTAATTAACATTGGGTATAATTGATTATACACATGTGTTCAATTATGGATAAAAAAAAACTTATCTGAGGTATCATAATTAAAACTCTCAATTTTAAAGTGGTAAAACCCTAGCTTGCTTTAAACTTCTCAATCTATTAAATGATTTTTTCTCCAATAAAAATATAAAAGAGATACTATATTTAAGAACATACTGCTAAAAAATATTTTAATTTGAAAGTGTTTGATTTCGCATTTTAACTTCAAGTACTTTCTAAACACATCTTTTAAAAACACTTACATCTTGAAAATTTAAAAGAGTTTTGAAATTTTCTTTTAAAATTATAGACAAGAAGTCAACTGAGAAGAGGTATAGCTAGAACTCATCCCCACTTAAGACCTCCCTCACATGAACCCTATATCACAAAACATGGCAAATGAGAGAGATAATCCAGTTTCCATTGGTTACAGAACTTGCAACTTTCATTGGACTGCCCTCATAATTCTATTTTTTTTGCACGTTGATTATTATAAAATTGATTAAATCCTTTGTGGACTTCTACCCTTTTCTATTTGAAAAGTATTTTCTTTTGTCTTGTCTAAACCTAATTTTCCTTTTAGGTTGTGTTGTTAATCTAAGTGCAAGGATTGAAGGGTTCTTAATGACAACCTTTGTTTGTGACAAAGTCAATTTGTTTTGTTTACTACAATTCATTAATATGCGAAATTAATTTTGACTTATTTTACTTTATCATTTTCGATTAGAAGATAAATACATTTCATAATATATAAGTGAGTGTAAATCTCATTATGAGTAATTCTACAAAATTAAGTTAAGTTTAAAGTTTTCTCAGTAAAGTATTAGAGTTATTTAGACTCTATCTTAACGGGAGTTCGTGTGAGGTGGTGTGTGTTCATTATATAATAATAATAATAATAATAATTAAATTTACCTTACAAATCAATTTTATGAAAATAGATTAAATTTAAACTTACTTTTTAATATTATTTTATATTTTTAAAATATTTTTAGAGGAAACAATAAAGGTTTTCAACACTAATAAATAGTAAAAAAACTTATAATACTATCAAATCTAAAATTTTAAGATAATTGTCCCGGTCATATCCGTATCACTCGGTATCGGAAGTCGATTGATTAGATGGATTCAATACATTAATACAAAATAAAATGTTATGCAACAAATCAAGTAATATGCTAATAAATCAATATGGTAACATGCGATAAATCAAGTAATGTTGTTTTATCAAAGATACACATTAAATACGGCTCATAAACGAAATAACTCACTCTAGCACTATAAATAAACATTATTATACGTGAGTAAGGTACACTTTTATCAATGTATCATTCACTATACTACATAACACTTACAAAGACGAGAGAGGAGCAACCGAGGAACCAGAAACAACAATTATTCAAATCGGATACTGTATAAACCTTATACAAATACAATAATAAATTTGTTTATTTATATATTATTAATTCTTTTGTCATCTAATGTTTTCAACAACATGTTGAAAATATGAAAATTATTGCGATGTAGATGCTATCTTACGTCTTAATTTCTTCTTATATATAGCAAATGGATTTCATTTCTTTGAGTGTGCAAGTAATTCATGAAAAGAATATTACGAGAATATCATAAACCATACCTCATTTTTTATAGAGTCAAATGCTAAGGAGACAAATTGAAAGTATAATTGAAACAAAACTTATGGATATTCTCTATTTAAGTCCATGTAGTATAAAAGATTGTCTAACACCACTCACATAAAATGTAAATAAAAAAGTACTACAAAATTTAAAATTGTAAATTTTTATAAGTGGCTGATTTGTGAGACTTTTATACACAATTTTATAACTAATCATTGAGATCTTTTTTTTTTTCCTTTTGTTGAAAATAACACTTGGGTGTACTAAATTATGCATTAAGTACTTTTCCTATTTGTAGGATAATCAAAGTAAAACGTGTTTATTTTTTTTATTTTCTGTTTTATGATGAATAGAGGTTTGTTTTACCGTGTTAACATTTTTGTTTTGTTTTATTATATAATTGTGAACATATATTTTTATTCTCCACACTTCCATAGGATTTAGAATAAGGGATTATGAATAATTTGTAGCCACGAAAATCGTCTAAAATTATTATAATTTTGACAAAAAAAATCATCGGTATGAGCCATGTTTTAACCTTTTAAACTAGATATAGGATGAAAATGTGTACCCTCACATTCAATTATAGAATTCTAATTTTTTATTATTATATGAAATTAAATAAAAAATATTATTTAATATAAATTATTGATAATATTTTATATATATATATATATATATATTAAATATTATTTCGTTGACAGATATATATTTATTATTTAATGAAAACGGATATGAAAATATAAATTTTTATTTTTAAAAATAAAAGTAGTTACACTACAACTCATACTCTAAACCCATAACACTTATATAAAACTTATTTAAAAACATAATATAACTTAAATATCAACAGAGGGCGCGCGCATATATATATATATAAAAGTAGAAAAATAAATATAAATATTTATTCTTTTCTATATGCTACTTCTACACCTACACTTATATCTCCTTGTATACTTATATCTATTTGTGTACATAATATCGGCATCATAGTTCACAATACAAATATAAGGGTAAGTTATTAAAATAAATTTTTAAAATAAGAAAAAGTATATAAAAGAAGATATTTTAATTAACAAAGTACAATCAGTCAATTTCATTTGATACCAACATACAAAAACTATATAAATCACACATCGATCTATATATAAGTTATATTTAAGAAACAGAATATCAACTAACATCTTTCAAGAAATTCATATTAAATATGTCCTATCAGATACTAACATTTGATTCAATCTAAAATTTAGGTTAACAAACAAACCTAAGAGTAATAGATCATTGTAAGTTCAATATAATCCAAGTTATGCATCTACGTATATGCAAGAACTCTCATCCTAAACTTCTCATCACCTGATATCTTACTCTATGTGACTTAGACAATTTACTATGTGTTACAACATAGGTGTCAATACTTAGTACACGACTCAAACAAAGGTTTTACATATATTCCATATGTATGACCCTAAATTCATACAAATTTCACAATATTTTCAATAAGCATTATTTTATAATATAACTCATTTACACAAATCCTCAAATCAATAAAAATACAAAAATTAATATTTATTTTTTTCATTTTTAATGACATTCTTTAATCCATTTAAGAGACTAAAAGAGAAGAAGAGAAAAAAGAAATAGTTTGAGCACATATTTTAGCTTGAGCGAAAACTTTCTCGTTTGAGCCTAAATCTAACTGAGAGGGTTGAATTGCAGTGTTATTTTCTCTTGAGTAAAAAATTCTTCCTTTGAATGAAAATGAGATCCAAAACAAGACTTGAATTTTTATTCTATTTTTGCATGAGCGGAATATCATAAAATCAACCACCTCATGCAATTTTAGCCAAAACTAGTTTAGCAAATACAATTATCAAATACATTCAAAATGTTTTAAAACAATTATCTTTTAAGTCTAAACTCAAATAATACTCAATTTCAACATTCAAACGATTTTCAAACAAAATACAACTCGTGCATAGAAATAAAAATCTTATAATCAAGTCACATTCGCATCTAAATTATCTATCTTAAGATTCTGTAAAAAAAAACATAAATAATTTTTCTTGTAATTCCTTATTTCAAAGAAAGATTCAGCTCAGACAAAATAATTATTCAAAATCTAGAGACCAAGTGTAAAGTATCCAAACATAACCAAATTTCAATATAAGTTTAACCAAATTGAGATGATTACTTTTCTCAAATATTCTCACTACGATCGATGAAAATTCATAAGAAAACAAAGAAAATAAAAAAATCTTTAGAATAAAAAAAAACTTACTGTGTTTGAAATTATGATCAATTAAAAATATTTTTAATCAAATTTGGATAGAGATGAGAATTTGAGCAAAGAGAGAAAATTATTGAGAGAGAGGGGATGAGGGACTTTACAAGCTTGACTATTGTCATATTTGTGCAAAAAATTTATAATATAGATTCAAGTTTTAGTTGTTGAGTAAAAAAGATACATACTTAAAATTTTTAAATCCAATGTAATTTGTGGCAAAATCAATGAGATCATCTCTAATTTTTCTTTACAATTCCTATTTTCTTAAATTTCTTAGAATAAATTACTCCTTTAGGATAGAATTATAAGGAAAAGAATTAAGTGCTCTCCCCCTTAAAGGATATTATTCCAAATATACTTTTTAATAATTTGACATTTTATTTACAATGACTATTTTTTATCTTGATATTGATTTTTTTTAATTGGTGTAAAAGTTAATTAATTTTACTTATACTTAAGTCTTACAAAAATATTACGTTTTAAGTTATTGAGTATTTTAATTCAAATAATATATAAAAATTAATAAATAAGAAAGAACTAAAATTAAAAATGAAATTACATTATCATGAAAATATATAATTTAAAATTTATTAATTAATTATTAATATATAAATGGATTAAATAGTAAAATAGTTAATTTATATTTTTACTAGTTGTAAAAATAAAATATTAATTATAATATGTATGTATGTTGAAATAAAAAAATGAGAGGAATGTTGAGAACACATTTTCTAACTCACTTCTGTTAACACATTTTCTAACTCACTTCTGTTAACACATTCTTTTATTGGTTAACTTTTATTAACAAAAAATATATATTCAAAAGTGGATACTTCATAACCGTTCTCATAAAAAAATAAATAAAAATTTAATTATTTTTTTCCCTAAAATTTAATTTTGATTTCTCAAAAAGTTTACTTTTGTTTTTCAAATTTTAAAAATGTGATTTTAGTTCTCAAGTACTAAATTTAAGAGAGAAATGTTTTTTAAATAATTTTTTTCTAGATTTTAGAAATTAAAATATTTTTTAAATTTTGGAGGAATAAGCTCCAATTTTTTTAAACTACAGATATCATTAAATTAAGATAAATAAATAAAATCTTTTGAAAAAGGTTTAAGGATATGGATGGAGTTGGAAATATATCTAGCCCAACTAATTTTAAATTGAGTTTTAATTTAAAAATTTTCTAATTACAAACGACTAACAGGGTTGATATATACTTGTCACCTGAAATGATGATGGAAAAATATGTTTTGTTTTCTATATTTTATACTATTTATTTTTTACTTTTATACTTTCACTACAAAAAAAATCAGTATTATTTACGGATTTTTACCCACGGATCTGAATCCGTAGATAAATTCAGCATTACCTACGGATATTACCTACGAACAACATTACCTACGGACATTACCTACAGATTCTGAATTCGTAGGTAAATTCAGCATTACCTACCAACTATTACCCACGAATTCTGAATCCGTAGGTAAATTCAGTATTTCCGACCAACTATTACCTACGGATCTTATTACCTACCAACTTTTACCTACGGATCTCTATTACCTACCAACTATTATACATATTATTAATATTAATATAATAATTTAAATAATATAAATAGTATTATATTAATAATAATAATATTAATGATATTAGTAATATAATAAAATTAATAATATCAGTAATAATAACATTAATAATATAAATAGTGTTAATAAAAATATATATAAAATTAAAAATTTTCATAATATTAATAATATTAACATTATTTATAATATTAATAAATATTTATAATATTAATCATATTTAAATAATATTAATAATATTTAATAATATTTAATAATATAAATAATAGTTAATAATATTTAATAATATTAATATTATTTAATAATATTAATAATATTAATAATGATTAATAATACTAATAATATTTAATAATATTAATAATATTAATAATATTAATAATATTTATAATATTTAATAATATTAATAATATTTAATAATATTAATAATATTTATAATATTTAATAATATTTATAATATTTAATAATATTAATAATATTTAATAATATTAATAATATTAATAATATTTAATAATATTAATAATATTTAATAATATTAATAATATTAATAATATTAATAATATTTAATAATATTATTAATATTTAATAATATTTAATAATATTAATAATATTTAATAATATTATTAATATTTAATAATATTTAATAATATTAATAATATTTAATAATATTAATAATATTTAATAATATTAATAATATTTAATAATATTAATAATATTTAATAATATTAATAATATTTAATAATATTAATAATATTAATAATATTTAATAATATTAATAATATTAATAATATTTAATAATATTAATAATATTTAAAAATATTAATAATATTTAATAATATTAATAATATTTAATAATATTAATAATATTTAATAATATTTAATAATATTAATAATAATAATAATAATATTAATAATATTTATTAATATTTAATAATATTAATAATATTAATAATATTTAATAATATTAATAATATTTAATAATATTAAGCAATATTAATAATAATAATGATATTAAATATATGAAGAATGTTATTAATTTTTATTTTATTAATTATATTAATATTGATAATCATACTTATAAATATAATAATAATCATAACATGACAACAAAACTTGACTGGTGTAATGATTAAAGCTTCTATAGACATATCTCAAGGGACTTGGCTTCGAGTCCCACCTGTTGCAGTTGAGTTCCAACATTAATTATAATTGTCATAGCATATATAATAATTATCAATAAAATTCATAAAAATTGGCAAAAAGAAATATTTGTAAATAATAATTAAAAATAAAAAAAAAGATTCAAATAATAATTATAATTTTAAAAATTAAGTATTTTAACATTACCTACGGACTTGGAGTCAGTGGGTATTACCTACGGATTGCAGTTGGTGGGTAATGTTGTTTTCGTTACCTACGGACATAATATCCGTAGGTAAATTACCGACGCCAACATTACATTCGGATTTTTTTTCGTGGGTAATCCGTAGGTAATGTTGATTTACCTACGGATTTTGGCTGTTACATACGGATTTTGTCCGTAGATAAATTGGATTTTTCTTGTAGTGTTTTTAAACATGTTTTTATTTTTTTAAAATACGTGATTTTAATATTTTCTATATTTAAATTTGATGTTTAACTGACTACTTTTTATTCTCACAAATGTGATAGAAGAAATTTTTTTTACCTAATGTGATATTAATATTTTTTTTATATTTAAATTTAACCCAAAAAATGATAAAAAGATTAAATTAGCGTATTCCTTTTTAAGTTTGAGGACTCATTATTATTTTTTTTTTTAAATATAGAGACTAAAAATCAAATTTTAAGAAAAGTATAAAAAAAAACAGATTTAATCTTATACAATTCTAAAAATTCTGTGAAATAATCCTACCAATTAAAATTATGTAGTAGGGAATTAATTTCAACATTCAAATAAGAGTTTATTTTTCATATATGATAACTTTTTAGGCTAGAAAGCATATCCATAAATAATGTACAGTAATTTGAGTTATAAGAGATTAATTTATATAAATTGTTGTATATGACGATAAAAAAAAATCGTTGTTGTATACTGTAAATTTTATGATATTTTAATATTTTTTTAAAAATTATACTAATAATATTTTTTTATCAATTGAGCATATAAAACTTTTTATATTCATAATGTATAAAAACTAAACTCAAAGATTTATAATATCAACTATAAAAATTCCTTAAATATATTTTTTACAATAATAATTATAAAAACAATAGGTAAATTATTTATCGAATAAAGAATAATTTTACCTTACATACTGCATTTAATTTAATAATTCAAAATTTTAAAAAGTTCTCATTCTATAATTTACGACGCGTAACAGTGGACAAGAGATAAGAAAACAGAACACTGTGTGCTTGTTCTCAAACCATCAATGGCGTCACCGTTATCTTCTCTCTCCTCCACCTCTTCTTCACTCTTTCACCACACCTTCACCGGAGGCTCGAAGGTTCCAATTCCCTTCCCCAACAAAACTGCGCACTTTTTTGTCTTCGCTCAAAAGAAGGCAAAGAAAACTCGAAAGGTTACATAAAATTCCATGCTCTAACACATTGAATAAATAAAATTTCGTGCTTTTCGACAATTTGGGTGTCAAATTTGAATTTTGTAGTTGTACAACAAATGGGTATGCTTGTAATGTATTTGTACTTTGCAGCACTATATATTCACTTGGTTAGTTATTTGTGAAATCAGATTATTCTGAAGGAAGATGTGGCTGATGTGGGAAAGCAAGGGCAACTTCTTGATGTGAAGGCTGGTTTTTACAGAAATTTCCTGCTTCCTTTGGGAAAGGCACAACTTGTTACACCCCAGCTACTCAAGTAATGTGTCATTAAACCACCTAGGTCTTGGATGGCACACTAATTTATCTATAAATTTCTTTTCACATTTCAATATTTTGAACTAGTGCTTAGAATTTCCTTTTACGTGACCCGTTCATAGTAGAAATAATGGTTTTTAAACAAGCAGTAGGTTGCTTCATGCTTGGATAAGTTTCCAGAGAGTGCTGAATATGTCATTGTAGTGTCATGAGAAATATTCTGTCTCAGATAAGAGGTCGTTTGAGTGTGATTTATTTGTGTATACTGACTAACACGATTTTAGAACCTTCTGGATTTGATTGGAGAACAACAAAAAGATGACTTTTAGTTAAGAATTGTTCTAGTAATGACTTTTAGGAAGTTAGTTTTATCTCATCCATAGAGCTTTGATGTTTTGGGTTGGACAGGGTTTTCATGTTTTTTTTTTTCTTTAAGTGGTTCCTGCTGTATTAGTTCAATAACAACTGTTGTCATCTTGGATTGCCAAATGAAAATTTTGTTGTCCTCTTCCACATGAGATTGCTTTTGTGGCATTTTTATGATAAAATTTTGCGTTTGTGAGTGTAACATCTTTTATTTAGTAATTTGTGGATTTCTTTGTTTCAGACTTTTTCTGTCTGTTTCTTTTAGAGAAATGATATTTGGAAATTTAGGGCTAGCTTTATCTTTGTGCACTAAGTGCTGTTAAAATAAAATATGTTTGCCAAAGTTTTGAACTGAGTTTACTTTGCATTGTGTTTAGAACTCTTCATTTTGACCTTCTCTCTCCAGGGAAATGAAGATAGAAGAAGAAAGAATTGAGGCTGAGAAAAGACGGGTAATTTTTCCCTTTCTCCCCAATCCCCATTAGGAATGAATGCTATGCTGTTAAGCTCCGTGTGAAAAAACCTTGCATCAAGAGCTGTAAACTTGTAAAAAAGAGTTCTATATGACCGAATATACACATCTTTCAATGGTTATCCCTGTAAATTTTGCATGCAGGTACTAAGCGCTTTCTTTTTAATATCTGGTTATCTGCATCCAGGCAAATTCACATCTAATTTCATGATATCTTCTGAATTTATTAACAAGTATTTTCCCTCATGCACAATTGTTTTAGACATATGCTGTCTGTGTTTACCTTTCTGCAGGTAAAAGAAGAGGCAGAGCAACTTGCTCTAATTTTTGAAACTGTTGGGCCTTTCAAGGTGAAGCGTAAAGGTGGTAAAGGAAAACAAATTTTTGGAAGGTAAGATTTGTCTTGTGAAATTATGAGAAGTCAATTTATGTCCCTGTATGGATTTTGTGTCTAATGTTTGGATGCTTTTTAGTGTCACTGCTCAAGATCTTGTTGACATAATCAAGGCACAGCTTCAAAGGTACCATCTTTTCCAAAATTCTTTTATTTTGTTAGTATTATAGATGTTCTCTGATTGAGTACTATACTATACAGTCACAATTTTTCCTTTTCTTTAACGTGGCTAAAATACGCCGAGTTTCTAAATTTTGTGACAGGCTTCAGTAAGGTGTTTCTCATTTCAGTAATGCAGATGATTATTTATTTCATTTGATTCTGGAGCTTTCTCTGATTTTTGAGGGTTATTATTGTGATATTGTTTTGGATTAACTATTTGATATAATTTATTTATAGATATGACCCAAATTTCCGAAATTGTGATATAGTAATCCAATATCCGATGCCTAACTTAGGAAATTTCATATTATTTTGGACTGTGTATGCATAATATGTTTCATGTGATTTTCTTTTTTCTTTTCCCTTTCCAATTGCTAGTAGAAATACAATATAATCCAACTTTATCTATGTAAACGATCCATGCATAATTCTATGAATTCATTTGACGTGTCTCAATCTATACAATTTTCTACTTGATTCCAAACTTGTTGCTGTCTTCCATTTATATGCTATTTGATTACCTTTTACGGGGTATCACTTGAGCACGTATGATTTGTCGTAAATTAGTTCAATGTTCACACTTGAAATGATCTTCCTAGTTTTTGAGAATCAGTTGGGAAAGATCATATAAGTACATTCCACTGCTAAAAAAAGGGGGGGGAGATGAGTTGTTTTTCCAATATTTATTTCATATCTGTTTAATCTGATTGATTAGTTACTTTAAGATATGTTGTCCTGTGATTCATTTCTAGGGAGCTGGACAAGAGAATTGTTGATCTTCCAGAGATCAGGGAAACAGGAGAATATATTGCAGAGTTAAAGCTTCACCCTGAAGTTACAGCTAGAGTGAAGTTGAATGTTTCTGCCAACTAAAATCACTAATATGTTCTGAAGTTCCTTTGCTAAATGGACAATTTGGAGCTAGTAGTTTCCCTTTGTTCAAGGTGCATAACCATCTTATGATGATGAATATTCAAGCTTCAAGCAGTCAGTAATCTTGGAATCATGCCCTGACTCTTGGATGAGAAAGAGTTTGTCATAGGTCCAAAATGGGAACTGTTTCTTGTTTGAACATTTTTGTTTTTGTTCATACCCCATTCTTGAATGTTTATTGAATTTTTAGGACAATGTAATGCACTACTTTGTTGGTGGTAAAGGCTATTTTTTTTTTTTATCTTTCCTTGGTTTGGTGTGTGCAGAAAAATGGAATATAAAATGAACCTTTTGTTTTTCTGCACTTGATTCAATGATTATGTTTACATTCAAGTGTGGAGGAAAGGCCACTGATAGACTCAACTGTTTTTCCTGTTGGAGTAGATAAACGAACATGTAGAAAATTGCCATTTAGTGAATAAGTGGGTTAACTTCTTATTGACAATGCGATTGTCTATGTTGTTCTGATCATCCTGTAAAATTGTTTACTTCTTTTGAAATTCCATATATTTGTTTGAGTAAATGGTCAATCTGGTTGGTTTTTCGATTTATTGGATGGCACTATCACAGTAGTTATTCAAATGAAGAAAAAAATAATGTTCAAAGTGTAAATTGACAATCACATTTGTCTGAGGTTAAAAGAAATAAGGGTAAAACAATAATTTTAGCATAATTTAAAGAATAAAATGAAAATTAGATTTTTAAGGATTATTTAAGATATTTTTAGTTTCACAAACTAATGTGATAATGTGTACTCTTTTTATTCAAAGTTAAGGTGGTTTAGAGCAAGGAACATGAACAACATTAGTTTGGTCATTTACAAGCCAATCAGCTCGTTTTACTAGAAAATAAGAACCCTAATTATTGAGTAAAGTCTTATTGAAAGTTGGTCATACTATTTTAGTTGGACAACAGTATCAAAATATAGAACTCAGAATATGGGTAAACAAATAAAACTCCAAATACAGTAGGAAGAGAAAACAAAAAAAAATAGATGAAAAGAGAAAAAGCAAATAAATTTAATGTTGCTGCCCAGGATCGAACTGGGGACCTTCAGTGTGTAAGACTGACGTGATAACCACTACACCACAGCAACTTAATTGATTATATATTAAATTAAAATTTTATTATATAAAGTTCTTGATATTTGAAAACAAAATTAGATGGATTTACTGTATTCGCCAGTTTAGCTTGCAATTGCACAACTGAATAATGTGTTTTTTAAAAATTATTTTTGTATTAACTTAATTGGCTACACCAATAATAAATACATTAGGTGTACAAAAGAAAAGCTAAATATAACTTAAAAGGAAATATTCATGTGTTCATCCTCATAAAATATACATTCAAAAAGTTGAAATATAAGCAAACAAATACTAACAATATATTCTCGTTTTAAGAATCGACTATTTTTTCCTCTAAATTTCTTATATATTTTTAAAAGATAAAATTGTAATAGAACTTTGAATCCAACAAATGTCGTAACTAACTTTAGTAATACTATCCTATTAAACTTGGATCAAAAAATTAACGTCATATATAAATTTGATATCAATAATAATCTAAATACATATTTATTATTGATTAAAATTTATTAAATGTCATAAAATTGTAAAATTTAATGATTGACACACTCATAATTTTACATTTTTTAATAAAGTTTAATCAATGATAAAAGTAGGTCAGAGAATATAATTTAAAATATATCACTAATACTTCTTCAGAAAAAAAAACAGTTTTTTTAAAGGAAAAATGACTTTTTTTAAAAAATAACATTTACTTTTTAGCCAGTGCTAAATGTAAGCACTGTTGTTGTTTTTTTTTTCATTTTTACAAACTAATAAGTTTTAGCCCACAAACCATGGAAATTGGTTTGCTACTGGTGATGGTGATTTTTCGTAATCCCTTTGACAAGCAATGTAGTGATCGAATCAAATTCTTATGTAATTAAACGTTTATGGTTTTAAGAGCACATGCATAAAAAAGAGTGTAGAAAAAACAGGAAAATGCAATAAAAGCGAGTAAATATAGCATGATAAATAGAGAATAAAAGAATGAAAACCAAGAAAGGAAAGGATAAATTTTTACTAGAAAATCTTTTTATGTCGAAAAGACTCTATAACTTAAAAAAAAAAACACACGCTTTTATATAAGAATTTAACTATGAATTATTATAAAAAAAGTATTAAACCTTAGTTCAATATTTTCTTCACATGAAACTTAGTTTGTGGTCTACTTTTGGTATAGTTATTCTTGACCTTTTTATTTAATTTTGAATTAAGTCAAATTTTAAACTTGAAATTAGCCAGTGGAATCATAATGCTTGATTTTTTTAATCATCATAATTAATTGGATTGACTAATCTAATTTAAGGTTTAATTACAAGTAACTCCTCTACCAAACTTAACGTGTATAATCGTTCAACATTTGATAATAAAGATTGGTGTATTGAATTTGGACATTTTGAAATGGATGAACTCACTATTATTATTATTATCATTATTCAAAAATAAACAAGTCCATTTAACACAGTACATTTAACACCTACAAACTATTTTTTATTATGCCATTTGTCTTCAATCAACCGACATGATTTTTACCGCCACAAAATATCTTAACCCTAACAAGGCTTCTTTTTTTTATCAAACAGATGGAGAAAGAAAAGTAGCTTAATATCCATAATTTTGTCAACAATGTCAAAATCTGTTCAACAGTCATTCTCACTTCTAGTAAAACTACCTTTTGTAAAAGCTAACCAAACCCCAAGGAAATGGATCTTTAGCACATATTCCACAAAGAGTGAAATGAAATGCCACTAATTAGTTAATGAAAAAGAAGGCAATTAAGATGCAGACCAAACACCAATTGGCATCTTATTAATGAATGGTTTTGGTTGTGATATTTGGAAACTAAACCTTGTTTATGGCCAAGACTGAACAGCAATAGGGTATTGATTAAGCAATTGATTAGTGGAGTGGAAATTAACTTAAGATTAGCTAGCTAGCAACGACACACAGAATTTAAGGCCGGCCAAATGCCTACTTTTCTGGTTATGGACAGAACAAGCCACATAGTAAACCAACTCATGCATTTGAGACATTTGTCTCCATCACCAAAACCTTGAACCAATGCTACACCAACACACATCTTCTCCAAAATTTCTCACCCACACAATAACACAACGCATGATTCACTATATAGTTCAGTTAAATTCCTCATTCTTTTTCATCAAAAGGACATTGACATCTCAGCAGATATACCTCGGTCATGTCTTGTCGTGCCTGGTAATTGAGGATGGCCAATTTGGAGTAAGTTAGGTAGTCAAGTGAAATTTGTACACAACCCCATCATCTCTTTGTGGGAAATTATCTCACATACAGAATAAAAATCACAGCTTTCTTCATATAAACATAGTTGAAACATATATATATAGTTATATATATATAAAAATTGTATTTTAAGTCTAAGTCTAATTTGGTCTTATAAAATCGGTCTGTAGGATGAAATTTAGGATTTAGGGTTTAGGGTTTGTAACATGAAATTTACCCTCACTTATATATTATGAAATATTTTAATCTTTATACTCTACTCGACTTTTGTTAAAATAGAATCAAAATAACTATGATACTATATTAAAAAAATAACTTTAAATTTAACTAAATCTTATAAAGTCGATTTATAAAGTAAAATTTGTACTTATTTTTATATTATAAATATTTTAATTTTTAATTCATATGAGATGTTCAATAATTACGTGAGGAGGAATTAAAGAGAAATTAAAATGGGAAATTTAGAAAGCAAACAAAGTAATTGTTTGTGATATTTGAGAATGTAATATGATAAATAAAGTAGAGGTTATAAATATAAATGTAAAGTGGGAGGTTAGATTAATTTATAAGACATGGAGGGAACATCTCCAACTACATGTGCTAATGTCAATGAATGATATCTTCTTATGCATTCGGACACCTCACGCAATGTACGTGTCCACATGCTTCGCTTACCACCATTTCACCAAAACGTGCACATTACTAACTTTAGATAAGTGCCCACTCAAACTCACTTCAAACTCTTCTTTCATCTCTCTCTTTTTTGCTTAATTCAAGTTTTATCTCCCACTCTTTCGTTATTTGTATTTCTCAATATTATTTTCCGTGGAAGAGAGGAACTGAAATTGTTGTCACTCTTTCTGTCCTTTTCTCATCTTTGGTTATGTGAACTGCATAAATAATGGTTAAGTTTGTAGCTACAAAAGAGTATAAAGAGTAGTACTAACCAGTGGGTGATGGGTCCAACTCTAAACAGTGGACCATTCGTACAAGTCCTAATCAAATGCACTTGTGGCTTCAAAGTTAATAGTATCTTTCTTGGGAGCATCAACTTTGTATGGGCTCAAAACTTCCATAAGACAATCTCAAACCCAATTATTACTTAATCATTATATATACGTATGTTGAAATTTAAAAAGGGGTGTCACTAAACTAAATTTTATCGAGTTTATAAATTGTGAACAAATTAGTTTGTTAATTAGGTGAAACCTATTAGTTTAAAGCGACTAATCACTATATAAAGTGGTGGGGAGGATGAAATTAACATATATGGTAAGATATTTGGCTGATTCGTTAGTGTATTTTTTAAAAATAATAGTGAGTGAGAGAGTGGGAACCATATAAATTGAAAGATAAATACATGGTGATGGGCATGCATATGGTAGAGGCATATTTATCAAAGCAGTTTTGACAAATCCTTTATTCTCTTCATTAATGAAAGGAGTGGGAATGGGTAGTGAGTGTGAGTGAGAAAGTGATGTTTTAGCTTTATTGTAATGAAATCCAAAACAAGTAAAGGAACCTAATCCACCACTTTTGGTTATGGTTATGGTCATGGTGCTGCCAAACCAAAACCCTAGCTAGCAATGCCAAAGCACTCTCTCTCGCACATCGCCATCGATTATCCCCTCAAACAAGAACTTGCAAATACACCCAAATAATAAATAATTCAAAAAGAAATAAAATAAAAAAAGATGCCCTATGAACTATCACTCACTTTTCGTGAATGAAAGGCAACCACATCAACACTAACCACTTACTTACTCAAAGTATTCCAACTTGAACAAGTAGATCGATCACATATATCAAAATGGCAATTATTAATAAACCCAATTAGGAATAATAATCCAAAAAAATCGATAATTACGAATAATTGTAAATTAAAAATAACACTAATAATTCACATTGATATCAAAATAATAATTCTTTGTAATTCCAATCCCCACCCTGCTCTAATAAAGACAATCTACCAAAGCCGGAGTACCAACCAGCATCTGAGTTGTTACGGGAAATTGAAACTTGGCCTCCCGAATATCATCCTCCGGCGCCGGGAGGTTAAGATCCAATTGCAAGATGTTACGCGGCGGCGAAACAGTGGCGGCGACAGCGGTGGTGACGGTGTTAGAACTTGTGTCAACAGTGCTGGTGTTTGTCGATGCCCTATGCCTCCTCATGTGTCCACCCAATGCTTGTCCTGATGAGAATTCAGAACCACAAATGGAACATTCATGAATCTTACCCTTGCTGTTGTTGCCATGACCCAATTGAAGGGAAATTGGAGGACCACTTTTAACGTTATCCTCTTCGAACCGATCATACTTGGTAACAAACATGTGCTGCAATTGAGAGGGTGGTGTTTTTTTCTCTTCACCCACGAGTTTCGGCTTTTTGTGACTCGCCCTGTGTCCACCGAGAGCTTGAAACGAAGGGAACGTTCGGTTACACGTTTTGCACTCATAAATAAAGAACCCAACTTTGGTGTTAACCGCGGTTGTTGCGGCGGTGTTGGTGGTGTTACCGTTACCCTTTCCTGTCTTGACACCGTTACAATCTCCAAGACCATGATCTTCAACTCGTTGCTTGTGATGGCGAGGTTGATGACGGTGAGGTTCCCCTCCCTGGGCCAAGAGAATCAAACAATTTGCCATGTCTTCCTCTTCGCTCTCGTAAGTGGTGGTGGAGGAGCCACCGGAATTAGGACTGGAGCAACTAGTGGCGGTGACTCCAGTGGCGGCGGTGCTAGCAACGACGACACCAGAAGGGGACAAAAGCCTCATCCTTTTGGTGCGTTTGCCCTTGGCTATGTTGCTCTGGGTAGAACTGGAATTGGAATTGGAATTAGAATTAGAATATAACCCTTCCATCTCCATATCTCTCACCAAACTGAAACAACCCAAGTGATGAGAAACAAAGCCTCAACACAGCAGTTTTATATGTAAAACAATACCATTTAAGGTAAGAGAGAGAAATGTGATTACGATGTAGTGATGGAATTGAAGTGGTTATGTGGATATAAACATATATATATATATATATATATATATATATTTGTGTGCTGTGAAATTTGGTAGTGAATGGCAAGAGAGAAGTTGAAGCCGTCTTATAACAGCTACACCCAAGTGGTCTGTCACCAAAATCTTCCTTGCGTTTCCAACCTTCGAAGTGTTACTAACAAGAAAACTAACTTCTTTCAGCTTTTTCACGCGCCTCTCTAAGCACTTCTTTCTACGCCTTCATCATGACCACACTTTTTTGCTTTCTGTTTCACTTCTACTTTATAACACCATCGTAGCTCAGCCTCAGGGTGTTACTTTTATGAACTAATATTTTATTTTATTATCTATAGGCTACGATTTTATACCTATTTCTTTTTCTTGTAATAACGGTAAAAACTAAAATAAAAACTCAGACTTTTCTTAAATTGTATTCAGTATAATGATGTTGGGAATGTGAAGGCTTGTGTTGTGATGTTTGTTCTATTATTATTCTTGCATGATTAATTAAGATCGTTTTTATTTGGCAATTAATGGCGAGTTTAATTAGTAGGAGTGTGATTAATATTTAGTGTATGAGTTAAAGTTGGGTTTAGTAGTAAGTTAGGTTGGAATTAGAGAAGGAGATTGATGGAACTGATAAGTAAGTAAGTTGTAAAGTGAAAAAAGGAAAAAAAAGAAAGTAAGAAGCGAAAGCATGGAGGAGTTAAAGAAAGAAAGAAAGGTTGGCGTTAACGTTTCAGAATCGGTTTCAACGCTCTCTTTTGTTCACACCTTTAGGGCAACTATTTACACTAACCTCTTCAAGGAAAGTCAGATTGCATCACGTCGAAAGCATGTCAACTTTCATAATTTAGTTCTCTAATCTCTCGTGTGTTTGAAGAAAAAAAAGTACTAATCCAAGTATAATGATTAGGGATTGAGGTGCCTTTCAACCAAATTCTATGATCTCAAATTTAAAAATGTAAGATAATAAGTGTGTATTTTTTGTTTTTATACTGTTAATTTTTTTTTTTCATTTTTACTAAATATTATATTCAAACTTATATTTGAATTTCTAACCAAGTAAAATTCCTAACAAAATGGGATGAAGAGGTATGGATTTTGTTTTTTTATTTAAGAGTGAAACTGTATTTTATAATTCTATTAGGACATTATGTATATATAGTAGTATGGGGTTGGGTTAATAAATATTATACGAAGTAAGGAAAACACATGTAACATAAAAAAGAGATATAGGACTTAAGAACTTTAGGAGAGTTCCTACCTTATAATTTCTTTTGGTTAAACTTCATCTTCCGCCAAAATCTACATTGAGCTACAACGTCTTTACTAACAATAATTACTACAAAAGAAAATATTTTAGAGTCGGCTAGAAACAAACACAAATATTATGTTAAAACGTGATAAGCGTATGTCTCACATTGATTATTTGAAAGTTATTGAATTTTGTATTGGTCTATAGAAGGGATGCTAGAAGTAAAATATACCATGAAAAATTCAAAAAGTAAGATTGTTTAAAAAAAATAAGTTAAAAATATGAATGAAGAATGTTTGATAACTAAAAATAAATTCAAAGAATATCTAAAGATATAAAAAAAAAATCCATTTGATTTAAATTTAAGTAAATTGGACTAGTATAAAAAAAATTATAGTAACTTCTCTTTTATTTTCCAATTCTTTATATATATATATATATATTAATATTATGCTTGTATTTCCACATCTCCTTTTGTTATTAATCATATAAAAAGTTTAAAACATTAAATTACTTTCTTCTTAATATAATGCAGAGCCTAATTTTCCTTACAGTTTTTAAATATAAGAACTAAAAAATAAAATTGTTGCTATTATAAAAACCAAATAGTATGGGGATAAATATTTTTCATTGTCAAATAACAAAAATTAAAGAAAAAAAACTGACTTTTTGAATAGATATTGTTAATGTCAATAAACTTATATCACGTACTAATTTTTTAATAAATGACAACATAAAAAAAAGTATGCTTAAGATGTATTTAATTGGAACTTCAAAATATTTTTGAAGACATTTTTATTAAGAAATATTGTAGTATTCGATTAATATTTTAAATATTTTTTAAAAAAATATTCAATAAATAAAGACCATCAAAGTTCCACAATATAGTATTCCATTAACATTTAAATGACTTAGAAAGAATAAAGTAGTATTCAAAATCATAAAAAATAATTTTTTTAATTGAATTTCTGTATTTTTTGTGTGATATCATTACCATAAAACAACTTCATACAAATGTATGAGACTTTTCTATACTTATTGTCATGACTTTTCTAAATATCAAGAGTGGTAATAATAATAATAATTTTCTAATTTTAAATATTTTTCTATATTCAAATAATTGTTTTATGCTATTATACTTCTATTATCAATTTTTTTATTGTCGTTATATATATATATATATATATATATATATTTAATCAATGAACATACGCTTTTTTTTTCTATTGACATGATATTTTTTTCCAAAACATGGTTCAAACTTACTTATAGTAAACAAATTGAAATTGGAAAATTAGTAATTTTATGAAAAAAAAAAAGAGAACAATTATAATTCATAAATAAAGATAGAGCGATTACACAAATTTTCTCATTTTAATAATAATTTATAACTAAATAATAATTCAAAAATATGCGTTTTTTAAGAAAGAATGAACAAATATATTAAAATAAAATATTTGAGATGTTCTAACCCTTATACAAAAGATGTTCCGAAGAGACAGGTTATCTGTAAAATATAATAGATTGTCTAACCAAAAAACACAATTGGCATAATGGTTGGCTACCAGAATTGGTTCCCAAAATTAGGGGTAACAAAATGGGTTAGTCCGACCCATTTTGGTTCGATCCACCATTGACTAGCTAAAAGCGAGGTGAGCTAGACTGACCCACCAAGGTTATATGAGTTGAAATTAGTAACTCATCCCATCATAGGGTGAGTTGGCATTATCATTAAATTTGGATGCATATCTAAATTACCTTTAAGTTCCACTAGTCCGCCACATTTACAACTTTTTTTTTGTATTTTTTTTTTTTGGACCTATTTGTTTGGTTGTAGTTATTGATATTACTTTTTGGACAAATGCAAGGAAGAACAATACAATTGAATCAAACTTTAATATTCTAATCAAAGAAAGTTTAATACCTAACAAAATAAATCGAATATCAACAATACTTCAATGAGTCAAATTATTTACAAAGAAATTAATGTAAATCAATCGATTTTTAACTTGTTTTCAGAAAATCAAACATGTTTTTAACATGATTCCAGGAAATCAATCGGTTGTTTCTTTTATTCAACCTATTGTTTTTATCAGCAGTGTATAAAAACAAAGATTAAACAGATTTAAATGAGATAAGGGGAAGATAAATCAACATAGCAGGTTTATATTGGTTTACTCTTAACAAAAAGTTACATCTAGTCCCCATAAACACTTGGGAATTTCACTAACAAATCAAACACCTTTGATTTATAACACACACAACAAAGAGATGTTCTTGATCCCTTCAAGAACACAACCTTCTCTTTGCAAACACTACACATATCAGATTACCCTCTTGATCTGTACTATACAACCTTACAGAAATACAAAGATTAAAAGAAGAGGAAAGAGTACACCTGGATCAATTCATAGAATTGAAAAAATGACTTAACACACGTCAGTCTTATTCCTCTTGAAGAAAAGTCCAAAACCTTAGGCAATCTTGGAAAACAAATTTCAAAAATGCAATATGAATCTCTTGTAATTGTATTTTCAGCTAGGAGTATAAAACCCTTTTTATAGACTCCAAGTAGTCGTTAAAATCGTTAAAAACAGAAGTTAAAGTAGTTTGAAAACCAGCCAAAACAAATTTAACAGACTTAACAAAACTTTGTCAAGAAATTTCAAAAATCAATCGGTTGATTTATCGAAACAACTGATTGAATTGGTTTGACAACAAAGTTAACCAAAGTCAAATTGTTTCAAACTCTTTCAAAAACTTCTAAGTGTAAAAACAACCGATTGAAACGATAAATCAACTGGTTGATTTTCCACTTAACTTTGAAAACTTATCTTTTTAAAAGGTTTCAAGATCAAATGGCCTTGAATCAATTCTTGAAGTGGATTACAAATTCAAACACTACAAAATACCCAACTAAACAAGCAGCAACAAGACTTTACACAATTCTTCAAGATTTGGAGTCATCAAAGCTTTTGTTCAACATTATGGTGAACCGTACTAACACCTAGCCACTTGCTGCATTGATTCCATACTTTGGTTACTATTCGGTAAGTTATGAAAGATGTGTGACAATTTCATTCTCCCTCCAACATAAGGCATATGATGTATCATCTAAAATTACTCCTCTCTTGCTGATACTTTCCTTGGTTGATATCCTATTCAATAATGATTTCCAATCAAAGTATTGTGCACATGGCAGTACCTTTAAGTTCCACAACTCATTAAATGCATTATAATTAACCCAATGACATTGTTTCTTCAACTTTATAATTTTTTATTAATAATAAAAAATAATTTAAATATCAATAATTTTTTAATTTATAAAATAATATTTAATTTAATAATATAGTAACTAATTATTTTTTATCATGTTTTTAACCTAACGATAGAATTGTTTATAATTTTTAATAAGCAACTTTTTATTTATTTTAAGTGACTGTGATCATTGATATCAACATTAATTATAATTATAAAATTAATTTTTATTCACTTGTATTTACATAATAATAAAATATTGTTTTTAAAAAATTATTAAGTAAAAATTAACTTTATAAACAAAAAATAATTAGTTTCTATATTAACTAGACACTATTTTTCAGACAAAAAATTATTGATATCTAAATTTTTTTTATTATTGATAAATAATTTTTAAATTGGTATCTAATTAACTAATTACGATTCAATTATTAATTATTTAAATTTTTTAAAATTAAATTTTATTTAGTGATTTTCTTATAATATGTACTTCATAATAAAAATATAAATATTTATAGAAAAAAATTCAAATGCATAAAATACTTTAAATTCCTTAAATTCATAAAATCCTTTTAAATCTCATTTGATATTTTACGAGTTCTTCAAAATTAAATTATAAAATTTTAATTATAAAATTTTTCAAGAAATAATTACATTCTTAAAAAAAATTAAAATATACTTTTTATATAAAAAAGGTCTTTTATAACATCAACTGTATACGTTAACATATATAGATTTTAGATTAAAAAAATAATTATTTTTACAATTTCACATATTAACTAGCTTTAATATAATGCCAATATTTTAAGCACCCAAATATTAACTAGCTTTATTAGTGAGTGAAATGGACAAAAATACCATAGGTTTATAATAGAAAACTAACAAATTATATCTTTACTACAGGAAAATTATTAAATAAAAATTAAATTTAAAGATAAAAAATAATTAATTTTATATTAATTAAATTAAATATTATTATATAGATTAAAAAATTATTAATATCTAAATTAATTTATATTATTAATAAATAATTTTTAAATTTGTATCTAATCAGTTATTAAGATTTTAGTTATCAATTTTAGAATTAAAAATTGATAGTTAAAATATTAGTAGTTAATTATATATTAATTTAAAAATTATTTACAATTAATAGAAAATAATTTAGATATCAATAATATTTTTAATCTTTAAAATAATATTTAATTTATTCAATATAGTAATTAGTTATTTTTTTCTAAAATTAATTTTAATTTGATGATTTTTTTAATAATGTATGTATATTGTTTTATATAAGTTCCAACCTGAATAAAAAAAACTTTTAAAGTATTTTTTTAATTTTTTTTTTTACTGATAAAAAAATTATTAGTATAAGTTAGAGAAAGATTTGAAGCATGCCATTCTCATGCGAGTGTTCCTAAATTTTTATAATAAAATGTTAATTACTGGTCACTTTAATCAGATCATTGACTTAATTGTCCACAAGTAGGTGGCAAATATGACATTATTTCCCATTAATCTATGTACTAATCAAAAGAGCAGTTGAAAAAGTAATCTACACCACTACTATTATAATAGCACATTTTATATCCATCATTTTAGGTTTTTATATTAGTTATTAATTATGTAAGTATTTCTTACATCAAGTTTATAAAAATTAATTTTCATCAGCTACACTTAATATCTAATGTAAAAGGTGTATTATTTTATATTAATGGGACTTGTACTTTTAAGGGAAATTGAAAAGTATTAAAAGTATACCTATAAAAATATTTTTTAAAAAGGTCTGTTTAGGATTTTAATAATGAAATGTTGTTGGTGATATTTATAAGAGTTAGGGATAGACTTAAACTTTTGATATAAGGTTAAAAGCATCTTATGATACACTTTGTTTTGGTACAGTGACATGGTCATTTAATTCTTAATTAAAGTAATATGTTTTTAATGTGTTTATTTTAAATATTTTCTTTCAATTTGACTTCACTCAACACTTACAGTTTTGCTATGAAACAATTTAAATTGAGATTATGCCTTAAGTAAAAGTATATATGCCCCATTCAGAACACTTTATGGGAAAGCATTAATTGAAACAATAGGGAGAGAGACTGAAAATTTGAATGAGAAAAAAAGTCATGAGCTTATAACCAACTCAATTAATAAGTAGTAAAAAAATTCTTTGTCACACTTTTGCAATCTTATTTCTTTTGTAGTTAGATAAAGTTGTATATTTTAGTTAGAACATTATTATAAGTGATAACATTAACACATCTTCATTAGAATATATTGACATCACGTAAAATTAAAAACCAGAATCTTAAATAAAACTCTGAATCATAAAAAAATTATCTTAAAAATATATCCAAAACTAATTAATTATTATATTTACTAATTTAGATACTATTTTAGAAATTAAAAAAATTATTGGTATCTAATTTAGTTTCTATTATTGATAAATAGTTTCTAAATCGACATCTAATTAGTTACTAAGGTTTTAATTTTCAATTATTTAAATTCTAAAGTTGGTAGTTAAAAATGCTGGTAGCTAATTAGATACCAATTAGTTAATTAAATATTTGTTAAAAACTAGTTCATAAATTTAGAAACTATTTTAGACACCAATATTTTTTTAGTTTATAAAATAATATCTAATCTATTCAATATAATAACTAATTATTTTTTGTCTCTAAAATTAGTTTATATTTAATGATTTTTTTTTGTAGTGATCAATACAAGAAAATCATTAAATAACAACTAAATTTAGAGATAAAAAATAATTAGTCACTATATTGACTAAATTATATACTATTTTATATAGTAAAAGTTTATTGATATCTAAACACTACAAAAAAATGTGTAAAAAATGGTGGTTTTAATATGGCGGTTATTAATAACCGCCACAAATTTCAGCATAATACGTCATTTCATTAATATAAACTTTTTAACTGTTATAATTTTCTTTCAGATAAAACTTTTTATTCCTTTATTCCTATATTTACATTTTTAACTTGATTTAAAAATCCTTCAGATTTTCACTTGAAAATTGATTTTCTTTTTGAAAACTTAAGAAAATAAATTTTTTTTGAATTTCAGTTTGGAAAAACCCTAACTCCTAACACTCATCACTCTCGTCCCTCTCTTTGCCTCACATGAACCCTAACCCTAACGCTCTCACGAACCCGCGCTCTCTGCCTCCACACGAACCTAGCGCTCTTCGCCTCAACACGAACCTAGCGCTCTTCGCCTCAACACGAACCTAAGTGGTTTCTATTATTAATAAAAAAATTATAAAGTGTTTTCTAAATTGATGTCTAAATTAGTTACCAAGTTTTTAGTTACTAATATTTCAGATTAAATTAGTCTCTTAAAAACTAACAGAGACTAATTTAGAATATAAAATAGTTAGTAGCTAAAACCTTGGTAGTCAATGATTAGATACCAATTTAAAAACTATTTTATAAATTTTTATTAATAATAAAAACTATTTTCAATAACAATAAATTTTTTAATTTATAAAATATCTATAATTTAGTCAATATAACAAATAATTATTTTGGTCTTTAAAATTAATTTTTATTTAATAATTTTTTATTATATATTTATATCAACAACCAAAAAAATTATATGAAATTTTACATTGAAGTAAAAATTATTATAAAATCCAACAAGTGATGTGATACACATATATTCTACAATAAATAGCTTCTTATATTGTGTAATAAATAAATAAAACTAAGTTATGAATATAAAAGTGGTTGGCAAAGGTTTTTCTGGTCTTAAGAATGCTATCCAAAAATTGATTGGCTAAAAAAATATAGCTAATGACGTTGTCTTAATAGTTCATAAAACTTTTAATAAAGGAATCATTCTTTTGGTGCAACTAAAATATAAAGAAGAAAAATCATACAAATTATAAATTATGATATTTGAATAATTAGAATAAATAAATAATTGGCACGGAAATAAGGTAGATTACGCTAATGTTTTGCATGGTTTGAGTCTGACAAGAATAATTATTGTAACCTTCTTTTTAGGTCTAATTAGGTTTATTTAAATGTTTGGCCTAACTTTGTATAAAAGTCTTTCTAAAGGCCTTGTCAGTATGCCTATCAACAAATACATACTAGAAAATGTTTCAATGTAAAGATTACAAAACAAACTAATCCACTTGGTTACTAATTCTATCAACATAAATATTATTCATTTTTTAAAATAATAATAATAATAATATTGTTCCCATTTGTCAATATAGTCCTACATCGTTCGGAGTAAAGTTTAAGGCAGTTTATATATTTCATTTTCCCTCAACCCACCGATGCGTCTTTTAAGGACAAAACCGTGATGAAACACCGATCTTTAAAACGGACAATACTTTGAATGCGGTAATTGACCCTAATGATGTTATTCAAGGAGACTTGAACAAATATTCTATCAACACTATAATTAAGATATATCTGATTGATTTTTTTAAAAAAAACTTTTTAGGTAACTAAAGTTCTAACTTTTTTGTTCCTTTTCTAAATAAATAGATCTTATATTACGAAGCAACCGACCATTCTATTTTTATCTTTTAGGATAATATATATTTTATCATACTCTTATTTAATTATTAAGTATGCAAACTAAGCCCAAATTATCACCAACGAAAGTATTTTTCTCACTATAATTGCCATCATAATTCCAATTAAATTAAGCTTCCAATTAAATTAAGCTACATGTGCCAATAAAAGATTCATTAAATTTAAGAGAGAGAAATAAAATGCATTTTAGCAGCAGCTTAAGGTTCTACAGGGCTAAGGACTTCATATTCTTAGAATAGCAAATTAATATATAAGCATCAAACTCATTAACACATTCTTAACCCCTTTTCAAATTAATTTACGAAATAAAAGTGATAAAATTTATATATTATGTTTTATGATTTTCAATATGTTTCCACCACTAGGAAAAATGTGTTCAAAAAAATGGTTACATATTTTAGTTGAGTAGAAGTAGTGGGAAACATGAAGCAAGAAGCAAGAAGAGATTTGAAAAATAAATTAAAGAAATGTTAAGTCAAACATATATTTGAGTGTGAAATAAGTATGTTTTGTTGAAGCTTAATCACAATATATTAAGAAACATTGTAGGATTAGGACATATTCCTCATTAAGGAAAGGGAAATAAATATATAGAACCCACCAAATGCAAATGCAAAAAATTTAGGAATCAAAAAAGGTAAAAAGTCTATCTTCCTCCTAGCAAGCTAGTTTACCTAATTAGATGTAGGAATTGCTGAATTATCAAAATATGATGTTACCACCTTCTACTATTTTAACTCTTATATTTACTTTAGTTTTTCTGTAAACATTTATGTCTTATTCATCTAAATGAGATGAATTAGGATTGTGGGACCATGTAAAAAATAGAGTTTGTTTTGTTTTTTCTAAATTTGAATGTGTACTTCAAGACTAAAATCACATGGAATATTACCAAAACTAACAAGGTCAAAACAAATGTAAAACTAAAAAAACAAAGAGAAAATGAGAAGAATAGTGATAAAAAAAAGATGTTGATTAATGTGTCATAAGATTCAAATTTTCAGTCTTGGTAGTATGTAAAGTTTGTCTCCTTAACAAAGATTAGTAAATAATTTGTAATTATTACATCATCATAAAAAAAATAAAATCATTTTATTTGTAGCTTTTAAAATAAAAATAACATATTATAAATTAGGTGAAGGATATTAGAGAGAGTGATAGAGACTAACCCACACTACACTAGTGGAATTAATCCTCCAACTCCACTTTAACTCTTTAACACAACACTTCACACCTCACTCACTCACTCACATAACCTTTTCAACCACTCATCTCATCATAACATATACAACTTAACCTAATTGGTTGGAGCTAAAACACTACATATATACATAACATTATCATCTTATTTATTTTATTTTTTATATATGCACAACTTAACATTGTTTTTTCTCATGTTGTGTTAAAGATAAACTTTTGGGTCACTATTAATTAATATAAGTATCGATATATTTGTTGTTCTTTAGATTATATATACATATACATAATTTGTGTTCTGTAATCAAATTAAAATATTCCTAAAATGTCACATATTTACTTGTTATTTTTTTATCGATAAATAAAATCATAACATTATCATCAGAATCTACACTCTTTTTTCTTTGGTCAGCACTGAACATGAAAACGAAAGTTTTCATATTACTTCACCATGCTCTCCAAGATAGTGACATGTCCCAACAATACTACTTTATTTTTCTAGTTCCCAAATTCTCACTTCACTTCATTTTCTGCTTTTAGAAAATACTTGTTCTTTTTAGGAGACAAGTATAATCTTTATAGATCATAAACTATTTTTCTTCAGAATATTTATAGTTTCAGTTTTAGACGACTAATTAAACTAAAATAATCTCATCATTTCGATTGACATTAATTCCATTTTTATATTAAATTATTTTTTACACAAATTATGTAATTGTTATTTTATGATATTATTTGTTAAGTTTTGCATACGGGGTTGACAAATAATATAAAAGAAAAGACGATTAAAGAAATTGTATTGGTGAGTACTGGATGAGCTAATAATTTGGTTTCGATGACAAACCGACCACTTTAATACGTATTAAAGGTGCTCAATAAATGATAACAATGACGAATATGGAAATTCTCAATAAATCATGATCATTTCGACTCAAATTCGGATAACACTCCTAAAAAATCAATCAACACTAAGTTAGTAGAAGATATTGATTTATTACAAATATTCTCCAAATACACCAACATACCTCCCTATAAATCAGGGATCATGCTAGGAATTTAGCTACTGATTCGGTCCATTACAACAAAGGTCTATGACTAAAAACTATAAATAAACCTTTTAAAGAGGTGTAAGGTACGCTTCAATCAGTTTCACTATACACTATTAACACATAGTATTTACTTGATCATCAGGGTACATTTTTTATGTCAATCCCGATCGAACACCAGTAATTAAGGAGAGAGAAAACTTACAGTAAAAAACAAGGAGACATATTATATAGACTCACTTTTTTTTATATAATTACAAAAACATATTACAGCTTTGAACATTTGAGAAAAATATGTGTTTTGGGATACACTTTTTAAGTTAAAAGAGTTGCATTTTAAAAATGAGAATTGTAATTATTAGCTTCTAAATGATGAAAATATCGCTTATAACTGAATCCATATAAAAAAAATTATATCAATTCTAATTTAAAATTTTAAAGACAATAAATGTGTGATTTCAATACTTCAACACTTTTTCACAGTACATAACTTTCAATTCCTACCAAACACTCCACATTCAATTCAAAACTTTAAAATAATAAATTAGAATAATATTTCTTATATATTATTCATGTCTCTAGTTTCCATTCAATACATACGTCTAACTTTATAGTTAAATTTCTTATGTATATTATTTATACATGTATGTATTTTGAATCTGATGGAGGAAAAATCTATCAACAAAACAACAAAATACTGATTACATCTTACTATTTTTCATTATGATAATAGTGAGCAGACCTTATAGAAATTAATAATAACGAAGAGACAATACAAGCAGTGACAAACATGCACTATATAACACACCAAATATTTTATTTTTGAGACTAGAAATGAAGTAAATATATATATATATATATATATATATATATATATATATATATATGATAGGTAGGTACTAGTTGTGTAGGGGCAAGTACAATGGAAGCACCTTGGCATTGCTTATATCCAAAGTCAAATATCAAATAGCACACAGAAAAGAAAAGAAAAGTGTTAAACCTAACACTCACTCAACCTCTTCACCAAAAAGACAGTGGTTCGTTGCAACAAAGAGTTCCACCATCACCATTTTACTCTACAACAAACAAACTATAATTCGTATTAAAAAAATTGTTTATATTAAAAAGTGAATTTTAAATCTAAAGTAAAAAATTAATATATCTTTCTAGTATTTTGTCAATGTATTTTAGGTTTTGATGACTTTGTAGTTTTTTTTACAAGAGTTAGAATATCCTAAAATATTTTTATATTATATTTTTTTTATTAAATTAATTTATAAGATTTGTAGCTACATAAGAAAATCATCAAATAGAAATCAATTTTTAAGACCAAAATAATTAATTGCAATAGTAATTAAATTAGATACCATTTTAGAAACTAAAAAAATGATTTCTAAATTAGTTTCTATTATTGTTAAATAGTTTCTAAATTGGTATCTAATTAGCTACTAATGTTTTAACTACCAATTATTTATATTCTAAATTTGATAGTAAAAACTTTGGTATAGATACCAATTTAAAAATCAAAAATTTATTTAGTCTTTAATTTAATCATTATAACAACTAATTATTTTTTGTCTTGAAGGTTGTTATATCTAATATATGAAATTTCTTATATCTAATTAACATAGAATTTTAAATACGAAATTTGTTTTGATTTAATAATTCCACTGAATGATAGTTTATTAGAGTACAACTGGTACTATGCTGTCATTTGTACAAAATTATTGACACATAATGTTGAAATGTTTGAGTTGTAAGATTGTTGTTTGTGTTTGAAAAGGGTTTTATCTAATGATAGCTGTGAACTCAAAATTACGTGAATAATTAATGAGAACACAATAATGTTATCGGTTGTCAGAGAAGGTTGCGAAGCAAGCAACCGGCTTTGACGGCAAAATTCTAATTTACTTCACACATATATAAATAAAGGACTTACTTCTAAAGAATGTTGCAACATCCCAACAACACTCTCACACAAATTGCAAAATTAAATAACCAAATATTATTTATCAAATATATATATATATATATATATATATATATTGTTTTAAAGGAGTTACTTCTAAGGTATTGTCCCCTTTTACCTCTTACCAACAATTTTAGAAAAATACATATATAAGAAAACGGATAGATTTTGAAAGTGCTGTTTTCAATGCGACTTCTAATTATACATTAAAACACGATTTTGCATTTTCAATTTTCAAAAAGAAGATGGTTTGTAGATTAAAATATGATTTCTCTTTTAAGAAAAATAAATCTCACTTCAAAAGTAATTTCAGTTTACTTTTTTTTTACATTTTAAAAAACCTTTGCCTTTTTTAAAATTATGTTTTAAAACACATCATATAATATTCATTTTTTATTAGAATTTGTATTTTAAAATAATTATCGATTTCAAAAATACAAAAAATATATAATTTATTTGTTATGTAATATTGATGTGTTATATATTATACATAAGCAAAATACAATCTACTTACAATTATAATTGCTTGAGAGTGTCATAAAGAACTTACTTTAAACTTTCAAATACGATTGAGTATATATTAATATTCCTGATCGATAAAAAAAAATTGTCAACGATATTAAACTTTAAAGTTTTGTTATGTAACTATTATTTTTTATTAGCAAAAAAATTATATTTTTTTATCAATAAAAAAATAAAATAATAAAGAATATTTCAAGGATACTCTAATTTTTATACCACAAATACTAACAATATCATCTACTTCTACATGTCCAACTTAATAAAACATAAAAAAATAAATAACTCCTCAAGCACAACCTGCAAATCTAATATTTCATAAGGATATTACATAGACATTCAAACTTTGCTTTGCATTCCAAATAAAAAGTTTTAAACAAAATAATAAAAAAAAAACAAAAGCTCAAACCACAAACGGATCCTCAAACCACTTCCACCTTTGAATTCCAACAAGACTCATTTCTTCAAATTGATTCTTCTCTCCTAGTAGATCAACCAAGGAACTTTGACACTGCAAACAATGCACATCATTTCCGCTCTAAAACAATTAACAATATTTTGCAATTAATAAATTGAAGAAAATAACTCCTTGCAACCAACAAAACACAAACCAAGATCCTCCCACATTCAACAACCCACAAGAAGAAAAGCAAACCACGATCTTATTTACAACAAGTCAAATAATACTATTACATAAGGCACAACAGAAAACACAACTCAATTACTTTCTAATGTATCTCATACATTCCAAGGGTTCCAAGCATCAATCTGAATAAGGAAAACAATTACATGTTCTTTTGCCAGTAACCACGACCAAACTTTCATTTGTGCAATAGTGAAAAGTTGCACATGATCGACTTTATCATTGTTAAAAATACAATCATTCCTATGTTTACAAATCTCCCCAATTATTGTTATCCAAATACTCCCCCAAATTCTATTGCTCGTAGAATTCAAAAAAGGAAATTAGTTATGCATAAAATGTGATTTCACATCATAATGATTAACCGTCGACACCCCCAACCAATTATAACACATCTGTTGAACATAGGCTTTGATGTCTCCAAATCCAAGAAGATTGCTTGAAGACTTTGTTGTTGCTTGTGTGTGTGAGTTTTGTGTAGTTTGAATTTGTAAATTCACTCATAGATTTGATCCAAGGTTGCTTGATTCAAGTTCTTTTGAAAAAAAATGTTTTATAAAAAAAGTGGGAAATCAACATGTTGAATTGCCGTTTCAACCGGTTGTTTTACACTTCGTGTTTTTGAAAAAAAAATTGAAAAACTTGACTTTGTTGTCAAACCAATTCAACCGGTTGTTTCGAAAATTCAACTGATTGATTTTTTGAAATCCTTAACAAAATTGTTTTTAACAACTGTTTGGAGTATAAATAAGTAGTTATATGCTCCTGGTTGTTAAGATTTCAAATTAACACTTTCAAATTAGTTTTTCAAGATTGCTTCAAGCTTTGGATACTTTCTAAGAGTAGAATAGGATTGTTAAAAAAAGATAATGTTTTCATTGAAAAACCTTGGTCCCAATGGACTTCTGCTACCAAATTTAGGATCTAAATAATTGGTTGGTAGCTAATTAGATACCAATTTAGAAATTATTTATCAATAATGGAAACTAATTTAGAAATCAATAATTTTTTTAGTCTCTAAAATAGTATCTAATTTAGTCATTATAGCAACTGTAACAGCGTGCCCTTTTTTTAAAACCATTAGAAACATTCTTCTTCACACCACAGTACCATTTTTCTTCTCTCTCTCTCTCTCCAATTCTCTTCTCTCCCTCTCTCTTAATTTCTCTCCCAATCTTCATCTATTTTAGAATCTAATCATACCACGCTGTAGCAGAGGAGTTAAGGAACATTTCTACCCGATCAGATTTTCAAACAGAGTAAGTTCATTTTTACTCTAAATATCCTTTGTTCTCTGTTTTTCCTTAGAATTTAGTCATCAATCTTGGTGGGGTCAGTTGAGAAGTTTAATCCTCTCAACTTATTCTATTATATACTGAATTTTTGTTCTGTTTGGATAATTTTCATTAGGCCCGTAAATCTTGAAGCTTATCCAAACGGTGGGGAATAAAATTCTAAAAGTTGTTTGGAAAGCAAGCAATTGAGGTAAGGGAAGCTAAATTTAATTTTTTATAGCACCCTAGGATAGAAGATCTGAATGCGGAAGAGACGTGGTCCCAATATTCAATTTTTCTTGCAGGGATGTTGTGTGTTATATATATTGGGTTGTTTGTTTATATATTATTTAAATTTGTAAAAATATTATATTTTGATGGTTTAATATTTAAGTGTTATTTTTTTTTATTTTAATTACGTTTTTGAATGTTGTGGATCGTGTTTGGAATGATATTGTATGACGGGATGGTATGGAATTGAATTCATACATTTGGGATAATGTATGGACTGATGTTTGTTGTGTATTAAGTATTGATGCCTATGTGGTAACAGAGATCTCCGAGCTTCACTGATGATCTAAGTCACATAGACTAAGATATCAGGTGGTGAGAAGCTGATGGGTGAGTTCATGCACACCGTGACATATGAGATGCACGGCTTGGGTTGTATTGAACTTACCCTGATCCTTTCTGTTGGATTCGCTGGTAATCTTTGGATCAGGTGTTAGTCTCTGGTAGGACTTACTTAATACGGGTCTTCCGGAAGATGTTGTTTGTTGAATATTTTGGATGTGTAGATCCATGTGAGATCTATGTGATTGTTTTATTGTTGAGATTTGAAGAAGATTGAATAATTTGAGAAATTGATCATGTAACTTGATTTTCTCTTTTGATTTAATTGTGTATATTATAAAATTCTATTTTCACTAGCTTACCCTTGCTTTTCTTGTTGTGTTTGAATTGCGATGACTGTACTACGTACATGAGCAGATGATCTTACAGGTGTCTGAGGATCAGAAGAGTTTTAGGGCGTTGATTATGAAACTTATATTGTAAATATTTGTATTTCTATATGTCCTAATCATGTATTAGGAATGTTTTGAAAAACTTTATACTTGTATAGAAATAAGTAGAACTTGTATTGTAATAGTTAGATGTATTTTCCGGGGTGTTACAACAACTAATTATTTTTTATATCTAAAATTGGTTTCTATTCAATGATTTTCTAGTAGTGACATCTCTAAACATATTGGACATTGGAACTAATCAAAATATGAAATAGTACTTTCAAGGTTTTATACCTCATCCATGCCCACACTTTTAGTTATGCCATACAAAATATTTCTTCACCATCTATTTTTCCCTACTTAAAAGATCTTGTTTCTTTAGTTCTAAATCTCCCATATAATTGATACCCAAAGTCCATTCCACACCTTGTTTTGCTTTTGCATTAAGTTCAGATAAAATTGTTGGAAGTGGTTGGGTTACAATGTCTTACCGAGCACACTTTCACCCACTTGTTGCACATGTTCCAAATATTGCATGTTGTTTTATAGTAAAAAGAATATATGTGTGATTGTTTCGTCTTTAGTAGAGGGAAGTATCTTTATACTCCAAAATGAGATGAACAAATGTGGATGTTCCTTATCATAATTCTATTGACATGAACTATATGCATACTTCACTGTATAAGTTTCCTTCTCATCTAATTTCCATACCTAGGTGTCCTTTACAAGTCTTTTGCAAAATTTTCCATTATGGCCATATAGAACTCATGATCTAGGTTAGTTTCCTAGGCAAATGTATCTCTCCTCCAAGTTAAAGTCCATTTCCAATGGGTTTCATTCCACACACCCAGTTCCTTTATTGTTTTTCCTACAATTAGTTAAATAGTGTTCTCGTTCAGGGATGGGGCCTAAAGAACTATTGAGAGGATTGACATTCTCCCTTCCTGTCGGTCGGTCGTGCTACTCTTCAACTTCCTTCCTTGCTCGTCCTTCACCTTTCCTTTCTAACCTCACTCTCGGTCGCCTTGCAAACACCGAATGGGGGGTACTGCAGAAGGCACTCCGACGCTCAAGTCAGCAAAAGGGTTCGACACTCAGTTGTCAGAGTATTGTCGATAATGACGTACCTGTTTCTTGAAATATGCACTATTTATATTACTTGTGATGAGCTTTCCTTATTGGGCCAGGTTAAGGAGTTGGGCCACGTTTAGGGCTACATTACCTAGCTTTTAATTGCGGATTAGCTTCGCTGACCTTGGTTGACGTAATAAGACTTATACGGTTGGCCCACTAGGAGTGGACCTCAGGTCGATTGAGCCAGCGGTGGGACGAGGCATGTCGTTATTCGTTTCGTCCATACAAGTACAAATAGCATAGAATCTAGGAAACCACTTACATGGAGAATCATCTCTAGTCCACTTATCCTCCCAAAATTTAATGATTGTACCTTCTCCTACTAACCATACTACACTATTATCAAAGCAATTGTCTAACTTTCCTTCCTTATACACTTGACATATGTCAGTCCATCATTACACTATAAGAAAATCACTAAATATAAAAAAATCTTAGAGACAAAAATAATTACTTGTTATATTGACTGAATTAGATATTATTTTAGAGACTAAAAAAATTATTAGTATCTAAATTATTTCTATTATTTATAAATAGTTTCTAAATTAGTGTCTAATTAGCTACTAAGGTTTTAGCTACCAACTTTATAATCTAAATAATTGGCAGTGAAAACCTTAGTAACTAATTAGATACCAATTTAAAAACTATCAATTTAGATACTAATAATTTTTCTAATTTTTAAAATAATATCTAATTTAATTAATATAACAGCTAATTTTTTTTTATATCTAATAATTTTTTAATAGTATCACTATTAGTTTTTTCCTATGATTCTCGTTTACTACGTAAACTTTGTTCCTCTATAGTTATCTTATATGTTTTAAATAAAATTGTCTCTTATAGAAGATATATGTGAATTATAAAAAAAACATTATTTAGTATATTTCAATGTTATGCATTACAAGTTGTAATGAGTTTTTTTCTCTCGTGAAATTGAATGAAAGAAGAAAATACTGAAATAATATAACTTCAAAAAAATTTACACTCCTAATAAATGATAAAGTAGGTTAATCCAATTTATTTAGGTTTGTAAGAAATAAATCAGATTGATCTATTAGCTGAAATTCTACCAAAGAGTATTGGTTATTAAAATTTCTTATACTTTTAATAGAAGTGGTATAAAGAGTCAATTCAACCTATTTAAGATTGGATTAACCATTGTAGCTAGTGTAAATTATATATAATAAAAAAAGTGAACTCGTGAAGGACTCATTGGCCCGTTAAATTTAATTTTTTTAATTTTAATTTAAAATATATAGTTATATACACATTGAAAACACGTATATTCTTTAATAGGTCAATTAATATATCTAATGTTTAGATGAAATAATTATTAATTTTACATGTTAAATTACTAAAGTTATAATAAATAATTCAAACTTAATTTATAAATATTCATAATTTAAAATACAATTTTATTACATGCTTAAAAGATTTAAATAACACAATAAAATAATTTAATTGGTTAAATTATAGCTATTTTTAATTTAAATTATAATAAAATAATTTTAATATATGATATAGAAATTAAAAAAAAAAATTGGTTAGTCGAGTCCGTTTACGGGCTAGCGGGCCTATCGATCTTATCAACTACTCCTTTAAGTACTAATTAATAATTACACTCTTACTAAATAGATTATAACTATTACTACTCTTACAATTTAATAATTTATATTTACTTATAGATAACCTATTTTCTCATTACATGATTATTTTTCTTTTTTCAGTATTTTTTTACAACATTATATTTTCTATTAAATTTAAGAAACATATAATTTAACATGTTTTATATTTTTAGTCATGTATAATTTAATTCTATCTTGCAATTTACACGAATGGCATACTAATTTACCTTGTAAAAGTAATCAAATTAAATTAGTAATTTAATTTCACTAATATTTGCAATATGTTAACTTTTTCCATCAAACATAAATATGGCAACTTATTGTACACTACAAGAAAATCATGAGATAAAAACTCTAATTTTTAGAGACAAAAAATAATTAATTATTATAGTGACTAAATTAAATATCATTTTAGAGACTAAAAAATTAATATCTAAATAATTGGTAGCAAAAATCTTCGTTGCTAATTAGATACTCATTTAAAAAGCATTTATCAATAATAAAAACTAAATTAAAAATCAATTTTTTTAGTTAGTTATTATAGTGACTAAATTAAATATCATTTTAGAGACTAAAAAATTAATATCTAAATAATTGGTAGCAAAAATCTTCGTTGCTAATTAGATACTCATTTAAAAACCATTTATCAATAATAGAAACTAATTTAAAAATTAAATTTTTTTTAGTCTCTAAAATGGTTTCTAAATTAGTCACTATAGCAACTAATTATTTTTTTTATCTAAAAATTAATTTCTATTTCGTAATTTTGGTGTAGTGGTAGATATTCAACTCAGTTTGAAATATAAAAGGATAAGAATTCATAAACCAGTAAAAGCTCATTTGAAAACTCGTCATCAACCACCATCACAATTAACTACTAATGAAATTGATCTCTCTCACTTATTAAATTGGAAGAAACTGTAACAGTTAAAAACACAAGAAACCAACCACTTATAATACTCCTTTCTTTATGTATAAACAACTAAATATCATTGTAAGTTCATTTACTCATTTCATATTATCTTTACTGAAGTGTATTATGAATCACATATGATTTAGATTATACAGAAGATGAAATGAAAGCAGAAAATGGAGATTGAAATGAGGCACTGAAGAAGGTTGAAAGCAATGAAATGAGTGAATAAATGATGAGGATGTTACGTTGTATGGTAGTGGGAGTTAACTTAATGGAGTGGAAGTCACAAAAGTGGAGAGTGAAGTGAAGTGAAGACAAGGCAAGTCATGACTCACTGCCAACTCCTTAATTCACTTCCTTCTACGCCTTACTGTTGTTACTGTTACTGTCACTCTCACTGTTAGGTTTACTCTTTATGGTGATTTTGTTTTGCTTCACTCTTTAACCCCATGCATGCATGCTTACCTTCTCACAAACCTTTTTTCCAACACAACATCAATATAAATCTGACTTTAACATGCAAACTACTGATAGTCAATGCCCATAACCAAACCAAACCAACCACTAATTTATTACAGACAAAAAAGATTGCTAAAGACAAATTGCCAAACTAGTTGCCTCCTTCTTAAGGTGCAAACCCTTGTGTACTTAATTATAGTTAGATACTTTTGTTTCATCACTATAATCTACATGTAAGAATAAGCGATAACACAAATGTTAATTAATGAGGCTGCAAAACGGCCACATGGCATGCTCATGTTCCTACTTCCTTATGGATCCATTCATTAAATTTAAGTGAAAGATGCACTTTAACAAAGTTAAGATTAGTAGAGAAATATGTGGCTAAACTAATTTTGAAAATTTTGAACTTTAATAGGCTGTTTTTTGGAACAAAATAGATGAAACACAATCAGTTAAACTGAACAGCAATTACTAAAGTAGAGGAAATTTGTTTGGGGTTGATATCAAATCTTGTGACTCAATCTTCTTTTTGTGGAACCTTCTCTATATTTTGGTGATCTGAAATGTCTTAGCAACATGGTCTTTCCCACACCTGCGAAGGACCTTTTAACAACAGGTCTGGCAACAAAGTTATTGTGGTTGCTATAATTTAGGCTAGGACTTAATTATGGGCTCTAAGAACACAATAGTTTTTTGTGCATATTTGGAGTCCATGACCATTTTTATGTAGAGTGTAGGACTTGTAAAAGTTGTTTTGAGAACATGAAATATTTTTGTATGAGTAGGGATATCTTTAAGTGTTTTAATCTATTCATTTTATTTTTTTTCTTAGAAAAAAAATACTATAATGACTAGTTCCTCTCACTGTTTACGTTTTTATTTGTGATTTGTAAAATCGAACAGCAACAGTAGTGTGTGTAGAGTGAATTGGAATTAGTGGTAGAGGGTAGTCTGCCAAATACCTACCTAATTGCAAGTTGCTTCCATTCTAAGTCCAACCGCTAACTAGGAAAAGGTAGTCACTACCAAAGTAGTGATGACTCATGATTAATAATGGTGAAAGACTTTGAATTAACTTTCCAAACCCACATGATTTCATCTTGCTAACAGAGACCTTCTTACGCCATAAACTTGGTAGGTCTTAGCAAGGAAACTTTTTACATGCATAGTTGGGTAAACTTATAAATGCTCCCTTTATTCATATTTTTACGTCTCTAGCATTGTGAAAAATTAGTTGCATTTTTTTATTCTAGTGAATCACCAAATTCATTCCTATAAATATATAAGATGCTGGTAGGTCAACAAAAGAGTTGCTATGAAACTTAACTAATAAACTCCACTTACATTTTTATCTAAACCTTGTGAAATTATACGCCACATTTAATCATTTCTCCCTCATCATGATATATGAGCAGATAAGCAAACCACATATACATACATGTAAATATACTTTATTTCTGGTTCGGCTTCAAATAAGTTGAGATATGTAAACCGTGCAGAAAATAATTAGAGCAGCACTCTTACTGTTAGCATGTGTGAGATTACAGAGTTCAATAATGAATGTTTTGTCTTTCTGAAAGGGGAGACCAATTTGATATTTACCTGATGTTAACCACTTTACAAGGGAAGCAAGTTCCTGTATTTATTTGTTTATTAGTTATTATGGGCTTAACAAGAAGCTTCCAACGATGACCCATTCACTATTGGAAAACTAGCCTACATAAAGCTACAGGGTGGTAGTTTCTTCCTGCTCCTTAAAAACTCACTTCTTATACCTTTTAACCTTTCAGATTGATCAATCCCATGAGTAAAACTACACTCCAGATTAGTGACTTCTGTATTAACTAATCCAAGAAAGAAAGAAAAATGTATTGGTACGAGAAGAAATTTTGAGATGCAGAAAACAACTGCAGCGAGTGACATATGTCAACCAAAACACTTCACTCATGAACTACTTTATCTTGGTTGGAACAAAAATAAGAGAAATCTCATCTTCGTAACCTTGAAAAGTACAATACAAATCTCAAGTGAATATATATGAACAATAGAATCCCTAGTTTCACTGAAGAGCTAAAAGGGAAATGAGTAAAAGGGCTTCATTTGATCCCGTCATTCGCAAAATTCCCACACTCCCATTCCCCCACCAAAAAGTAAAAGAACAGTGGACACAACACAAGTAACCAGTTGCTGCAGTTGCACCATTGACATAGAATATCAACATAAATTATTCTGAAGCAAGCAACAAGGACTACAGAAATCAATTCCATTGGGGAATAAACACGTGACCGCATGATGAATTTTATTAGGGTTTACACACCGGTGAAGTACTGATATGTTTTCAAGATTCATTTGGTGCACTTGTCTTTAGATGGACATTATGATTTATAGTTTACATGGTGACTGAAGAAATCATACAAAAGTGAGTCATCGGGCTTCACGGCATGGGGATAACCCAAAGGGAAAAAAAAACATCAGAAAAATAACAAGATTAAACATTCGCTGCACTAGTTATGCTGGAGTCAAACCAAGCACACCTGCAAACATGCAAGCACAACACATTATCACACAGGATAAACATAAAGTTCATAAATTGGAGTATAAACATTATGAAGACAGCAGACATATAAATCAGCTATAACTTTTGAAAATTGGATTGTTGAATAAACTTTACAACTTCACCCAGACCAGCAACACCTACCCTGCATGCAGTGGTGGTTCTAGCCCTTATCTAATTAAATTTAGCCTTGTCTAAGTTACTAATAATGGCAATTATAATAACTTCACTAATTTGAAAATTATTCATTATATTTTTAGTTTATTATAGAGATCTCACATTGACTAGAGATAAGATCAATTCATAGTATATAAGTAATTGCAAACTTCACTTTATAAGCCGGTTTTGTAAGGTTAAGTTTAAAGTTCCCTTTTTAAGATAGTATTAAAGTCATTTAGAGTCTATCCTAACTATAATTTATTGGGCCTATTTAGTCACCAGTTATCAGACCACTTATAAACATAAACTCATACAGGAATTTGAGGGTCTCAGCGTGAGGATAGTATGTTATAAATCTCTTGACTAGAGATTTTGTCAATCATAATATAATTCATAGTATATAATAAGTGAATGCAAACTTCATCTTGCAAACCAATTTTATAAGGTTGAGTTAAGTTTAAAGTACACTTTTTAAGAGTTTATATGAAAAAATATATTAATTTTACAATTATCGTTAATTGTTCTATAAATACATAATTTAAATTTAAAATAATCATCGTGAGTGGGGGCCAGGATGACAAAGGTGGGGTGTAGGTTTAAATGTATTTGCAGGGGCAACTTTTGGTTTTAATCCCCCTAAAGGAGGCAGTGCAGGGTTGGATTGTTAAATTGCCCGTCCTTGGAGCCTTAAGAAGATGATAATCAACAGACCTGTTTCTAAAGCTTGTTCACACCGAATCTTGAGTTTTAGAGACAAACTTTGATTCATAATTTATATCTATTTATGAGTTTAAGCACAATAGCTACTAATCTACCAGAAAAGGCCAAGTAATCAAGCTTGTAATTTCCTCCTTAAATGCAGGATACAAAACCCAAATTTGATTTCCAGTCAATATTCCATGTTTTAATTAGACAATCCCAAAGATATGTATGTTGTCATAGATATTAAAGCACATATACAAAGATCTTTCAGATATCTAAACACCCTTTCTCTGTATCAGTTACGCACATGAAGCCATGAAATGAGATGTAGCAAACATATGCATATCAATAAAATACGTCTCTGTTCAATTTGATAGTGGATAGAAGTATTCATCTGAAGTATAGATCAGGACTCAGCTTATTCAGCAGACTCAAGTGCACAACTTTCGAAAATTAGATTAGAGATAGTATGTAAATCATGCATTACTTATCAAATAAACAGTTTGTGAGCAAATCATATTTTTTTTATCCCAAAAATTGATCATAATGTTATAGAAAATAGTTCACCTTAGAGCATTGAAGTAAAGAGTAAACCAAAAAACATAAATATAACCATATTGGATTGGTGGAAGGAATAGATGAATATGAAAAGGATAGAACACTTCTAGTTTATAATTTTTTTTCATACCACATGCTAATCTTCCACCAGCATTTCCAGTTGTCAAACTAAGTTCATGACCCCCTGCAAAAGTATAAGCAAACGTAGATAAGACAAAAGTAAAAATAATTCAGTTATAATTTTGTTTTGGTTCAAAGTTTAAATAATTTCAAACTAAAGCATTCGAGTTGGGTCCCCTTCTTCATAGTTACAAATGTATATTATAAATCCTAATTAGTTGTTTGTTATCCTCTTAACTAATATTATCTAATCTTTTAAAGTTTGTATCTTCTACAACTGATTTCAAGTACTACAAGTAGATATCCCTTTATCTTTTGCAAAAATTTTGGATAGTTTTAATGAATCTATGTGTTAATGATTAATACGCCTTATAAACGACTTTAGATAATACATTCCACTTTAATAGGAGATCAAATTAACTCTTGGTACACAGCCCCCAACCTCAAGCCGAGTAGGCGAAGAAGTTTATCCAACAAAAAACTCAAAAATAAATTACGATCTAATCGATTCATGGTAGTGCATGAAAACATTAGATTGCTGACATAAGTTGCTTAATGGGTTTATGGTTGTGTTAGTTTGTCCTCAACGTTTTATCAATTGCCCATATTTCAAATTATCTTATAGGCTAAGGCTCAACAATTGTCAAAGTTAAGAAAAACGAACTTACTAGTATCACAAGGGGTTAAACTTTAAGCAAATGTCAGTAGAGCTAGGTTAGTACTACCTAATTTATTAGCTTTTGTAAATATCGCTTGGTAAGGTTGACTGCCTGAAAAGGTCGATTTTTGGTAGATATTGCATGATAAGGTCGGTTTTTTGTAGATATCGCATGATAAGGTCGATTTTTGGTAGATAACGCCTGATAAGGTCAAGGCTGATCATAGTTAGCATTTTAAAAATCCAAGAGGCAGATCATAGTCAACAATTTAAACAATCTAGTTGAGCTAGGGTTTAAAGTTTAAATGACTTCAAACTACAGCATTCAAGTTGAGTCCCTTTGTTCAAAGTGTATTTTATAAGTCCTAGTTAGTTGTCTATTATCCTATTAACTAATATTATCTAATCTTTAAAGTTTGTATCTTCCTCAACTGATTTCAAATACCACAAGTAAATATCCATTTATTTTTGGCTAAGATTTTAGGTAGTTTTATTGAATCTGTCTCTTAATGATTAACCGGCCCTATAACCGACTTTAGATAAGTTACATTCCATTTTAATAGGAGATCAAACTAACTACCAGTACATCATGATCACACTACACAAGATTCCAATTGCAATGTGAGATATAAAATGCCAAGATGAACAACCAATTTCATTCTCATGTCATTCCTCCCATTATACATACATACTCAGTCGGTAATGCAAGTGCTGAAGTTAGTGAAAGTAATTTTTGTCAGAGAGCTCAGGGATCCAAATGCAAATATAAATAAATATTAAAATGAAATAACTGACCCTTTCCAAGGTCATCCTCAAGCTCATGAACCACCAAGGCTCTTCCAATCACTGAATTGGGGCCAGCGAGTGGTATCTGCATATTTGATGCCAAACATACAACATAATTAGCTACTTTCAATGTGGAATTACATGGTTCAAAATGGTTTGGAATTATGACAGACGGGCCTAAAAACCATGATTTGACAAATATGTATCAAAAGAACAAATATTATGTTAAAATACAAATTAAAAAGAGCACCTGATTATCCACAATTGAAACCTCTGCAACCCCTATATTTCAAAACAAAGGACAAAAAAATACATAACCAGGTCCAGAAAGCAGTTCAAATAGAGGAATACAAACGTGAAAAGAAAAAAGTTATACCATCTGCATTAGCAACTATGTTTCCCAGGTCACCCGCATGACGGACTTCATCCTCCGGAGCACCATGTGTCAACTTGTTAGGATTAAAATGCGGTCCTAAATGTCATTCAAGAAACAAACCCTTGTAACTTAATTGAACTGGACCACCGCAAGAAAAGAAAACAGTGAAGCAAAAAATGGAAACAAAGTTCCACTTGCCTTACCTGTTGAAATACACCCATTTGTGGTATCACCATACTCATGCTGCAAGAAAAAAATGATAAAAGTGTTTACGAAGTAAACAATTTTAAAGGAAGGTACATGAAGTAACAAGGGAAGCAAACACTCACTAGGTGAAAACCATGAAGCCCCGGAGTAAGGCCAGTAATGCGAACACTGACCGTTGTTGGGCCTACTCATAACACACAGAAATAGGTAGTTAGACACGTGAAAAGTAGCAATTGACATTCACACATGACGAAAGGCTAATTTTAAACATCCACTCACTTCTCTTCTATCTCATTTTCATCCTATTTTTTTTCATATCTTTCTCTTCCCAACACTGTCCGCTCCAAAATGGATGGGGGAGAATGTTTAACATTTTCCATAATGAAAAGTGTTACATTCATTATTCGTACATACATAGATTTCCTAGAGCACTGGCACTATCTATTCTTTTATCTCTCTCCATCGCACGAATTATCTTCACGCACACTTTCTCACTTCTCTTCTTTTCTCCTTATTTTTTGCCTTGTGCAGAAAAAGTTTCTCATAATTAAAAGATTAAGGAGCTAGCCGTTAGATCCTGAATACTTTTTTCATTTATAAGTTTTTTCACTTCTAATAATTTAATGAAATACGCTTAAAAGAAGTCACATCAATAATTAAATGTCACCGTGATACATAATAAAATGCATAATTCCTTGAATAATTTATCGTTTGTCACCATTGTATTCATTTCCATTTCAATCAAACTAAATTACTACTGTTACAAAGAGGAGAGGACGAACCATCATCTTCTTGTGTTAGGGTGGCGACGCCTTCGACGGCGGAGTTGCCCTTGAGGACGGCAACGGCCTTCTTGGTGGCGGCGAGGACAGTGAGGGTCTTCGAGCGCGAAAGGGTTAGGGATTGGGGAGTGAGCTTAACGGAGACGCCGGAGAATGGTGAGCGGAGAAGTGAACTGGGTTGGAACGGCGACGGAGCGACAACAGCGTTGGCTGCCATTGCTAGATGCATTGTGACGGAGAGTGAAAGAGGTTTAGATGTTTGTGATAATGCAACACAGAATGTGTGTGTGAATCTGTGGTTAAAACCAAATTATATAATCCTCTTACACTCGCTTCTTTTGTTTTTTCATTTTTTGTTTTGGCTGCTTCTGAAATTTATTACTATTTTCTATCAGATAGAAAAAAAAAAGTTATAACAGTGTGGTTAGTAATAAATAGAATTCATTAATATATTTTATTACTGGTAATCTAATTTTATGTCGTTTGAAATTTTATATCTAATTTCTTATTATATAAGTTAAAAACCGTTTGCTAAAGTAAAATTAAATTTTGGCTTAGATAAATAAAGTTGGATAAAATTTCTTAAATTCCATACATTGTATCTCCTTGTGAAGCTTCCTTTTCGAGGCAAAGTTTCTTAAGTTAGTTGAATAAAAAGAAAAATAGAGAGGAATGAAATAAGAATGGTAGAACTTTTTTCTACTCTAGTTGTTGAGTTTTATGAGGTTATACATGTTATAGAGGAAACTCAAAAGATGGGGCTTACTAATGTATGACTGAAAAATGATTCTGTTTTGGTTTGTGATGCGTTTACTATTAGAACAAATGTTCCTTAAATGTTTCGTAATCGACAGAATACTTGTCTTAATTATTGTGAGAATTGGTTATGTGTGCTGATAAGTTGTTAATTTAGAATTTATTCATAGAGAATATTTTCATTAGTATAATAAGTTTCCATCTTTTTTGTTTTTAGAATTCTTTATAAATAAGTATAGTCTACATATGTATCGTTTTTGTTAACATATTGGGTTTTGGTCTAATCCTCATATTTTTGTATTTTTATTTAATAATACGTTTTTAAATGATTGTTGTTATTTGAGGTGTCAGCCTAGTTCAGATATTAAGTTGCATAGTAACGTCTAACCTGAAAATTTTTATTTAAAATAAAAATAAAAATGGTAGAAATAAAATAAAAATATAATAAAAATGTGTTTAAAAAAAATAAAAAGGCAGTGAACAAAAGTTACCCTTGTTTAACTGAATAAAAAAGAAATCAGAAAGAAAGAAATTAATTATATGAAAATATATTATAATAGTTAAAAATATACTTTTTAATATAATATTTAATAACATGTGGACTAAAAGGAGAGTAAAAAAGGAAAAGAAAATAAAATAAGATATTGAAAAATAAAATTGTTTGAATTGAGTAATTTGTAAAATTACTGTATCCGCAAATGTAAAGACGAACAAAAAAAAATGCATAAATCAATATATGAAAATTGAAAAACACAGAAATAGATGAGAGAATTGGTTAAGTGAGCATCAACCTTATCTATTATTTAAAAAATCTATTATTAAAAATAAACTGATAGAAAGTTAGTCAAATGTAATTTAACTTTAAAATTTTAGATGAATGTGGCAGTAGTTATAGATTGTCACATCAAGTGTTTTAGCAGTTTTTGTTTATACATTTGGGATAATAATTTTAATTCAAGTTTGCAGCATTATTAATAGTACAATTTTAAGAAGTGAAAACAGAAGCGTACACACATATACTACTAATATTGGTTCTTAAAAATTGATAGGGCTATTATCTCAAAATAATGAATTACATCTCAATGCTCATAGTTAGCGACTACAGAGGAATAAAAAAAAAGTTAACCACTAAACAGCACTTAGATACATGTATACTATTACATATATTACAGATTATATATAGATTTTCATGTCTACTTACAGTAGCTCTATGTCTCTGCAACCTTATTTGATTACAGCTTACGGTTTATTTATTCAAAGAGTCAAGCATTAAAAATGGTAGAATTCAAAGCCTTGCTTCACAAAAGCTTCAGACACCCAAATTTTCAAGTTGTGCAGGTTCATTTCTGGCTCAGAGCTTTTCACCTGTTTTAAACACATCACTGATAAAATCAGTAAACAAAAATCACAACTATAAGTAAACTACAAAGATTCAGAGGATAACTTACATTCAATGAAAATGTAAGTTGAAAAGTGTTACCAACTGTGGATAAGTTTGAATTCTGAACATGGAAGCCTCTCAGAGACTCTATAGATTTGTACAATGAGGCAGCCACTCCTTCTCCTTTGTTGCAAACTATTTTCACATAAAACCCTTTTGCATCTACTTGAAACATGTACATCTACACCCAGCATCAATATTCTAGATGTTACAATAAGTGGCAGGACCAACTAAAAACTGTTTATGGAGTTAGAAAGATTTTGTCAAAACACCTGGATTATCTTCTTGCATATTGAAAGGCTGTTAAACTCAACATTCTTGAGATTTTCATTTGATCCTTCATAACTTTTAGACACCAGTAAGGATGTTTCAAGTCCTTCAACCTCATCTTTAAGCATATTGGCTTGTGCTTGAAGCTCATGCATATATGACACAGCATCTCCAATGATAGAAGCCTTATCCATCTTCCCACACAATTAATTATATATACATATATATATATATGTATGTATATGTATATCAGTTAACTTGAGTTTCAAAAGTGTAGAGCATGTCACAATTAAGTAACTTATGAATAAGCCACTAATCAAGTTTGTTTTTCATATGAAATATTCTGAACTACTTGCCTTTTGTAATGTTTTAATGTAGTAGAGAAGACACCTACCTTAGTTATGAAGGGAACCAAAGATCTCAATGCATGAAGCTTTTCCTTCATTCTGTCTCTTCTCCTCCTCTCAGAAATCAAAGTTTTGGACCTGTCAGTTTTTGGTTTTGACTTAGGAACAAGACTCTTACTATGTGTTGTTGCAGAGGAGTGCTCCATGTCATCTTCCTCTTCTCCTCCCCCTCCTCCTTTGGCTTTCCCATCAAAATAAGCGAAGGAGTTAGGTGTGGAGTTTGAATCATAGACATTGACAGCATTACTATTGCAGTGATCAGATGGGATTGCAGGGGGTGCCAAGAAAGAGTTATCAATGAATGCTTCATTCATAAGCTCAGAATTGAAGTCACAAATGGCATGTTTCTTCTCCGAACGAATCAAATCGATCAACTGATCTAAGTTGGGATCTTCAACAAAGTCGTGTAGCTCAAAGTCATCAATGTGCAGTAGAGTCTCTTCATGAAGATGGATTGTGTCCATGTTTGTATACAAAATTATATTAAATTCTTGATATAGAAATTAATAGCAGTCCTTTGTGGTTTTTCCTGAATGATCATTGAGAAGAGTGAAATGTGCATGACAAATAAAATTAGAAGAAAGAAACACAACATTAATAGAATACATAAACAGATTAACGTTGGAACAGTATGCTGTCCATTTCAACATTTTCTTTTAGTTATAAATGGTGGTAATAATTTAATGCAATTATCATTAATATATATAAAGATAATGCTGGTACTGCACAGGCAATATATAAAATAAAGTTCATAGTATATATAATTTTATTTTTTGTTTTGTTAATTTGGGGAGTGATGCTGTTATGCATGAAGACATGTGTTGAGTGGTGTAAATAATTAAAATTGTGTTATATGGTCACTTTCTAACTATGAGCACAGTTATTTTCCTGCTTAATAAAATATGTGTGTGTGAACAGAATCTAATGGGAACACGATGACGCTGTTCTTCACGTACTTTGTTAAGTTGTGTAAAATTAAATAAGAAAAATGGTAATAGTCTTTAGAAGATTAGTTCAAGAATCAAATATTGAAAAGTTTAATTTTGTGAACAATTGTTCCTGTTGTGATTTTATGAATAGAAAATTGTTGTGAAGGAAAAGATGGGATAACAATATAGAGTATACTACAGTTGACCTACATTCAAGTTTTGGACCCAAAATATATATCATGGGGTGTTTTTGAAATAAAAAATAAAAAAAATAAAGCCATAAACTAAAATTAGTTTTTTATTATCAAGTTTCTACCTAAATTAATTTTAATTTAGGACAAAACTCTTTTATACCAACTAAAAAATGCGAAAGTAATAATATAAATACTACATATTTCTTCTCATTTTTTCTTGCTATTTTTTTCTATTATTTTTATTTTTATTTTAAATCAGAGACAATATTTTATTTGTGTTGACTAGGTGAGTAAAAAATTATGAACAATATTAATAAATTGACTATGTTCAAGTTGATGATGTTCTTTTATGCATTTATGTCAGTTTATTATATAAATAAATAGAAGGGGGGAAACAAAAAGTGAATTTGTAATTTTTGTTAAAAAAATTTAATAAAGTGAAACTTGAACATGCTCTTCATACTTGTGATCGAGATAGTCTTATCTGCTTCATTTGCTCTATGATAAAAAAAAAGTGAAGATAATTTAATGAGAAAAAAAAATGAAATGATGCATGAACATTTTATAAAACTGTTTATAATGTACTAATTGTTTTCTATAATCACCCCTCTCTATTGCACGACTCACATTTGAATCCTAAGTAAATGTATTATATTAATACTCTCTTTTTTAATAATTTAAATGTAAATAATTATAAAGTTACTCATTTTTATAATATAATTTTTTTCTCAATTTGCATTTATAACTATTATAGTGAAGAACGAGTTAAAAAACTTTAAATGGGGTGATGTGAGGATCAAGAGATTTATAGGAAGAGAAATAAGTATTTGAAAAAAAAATACAGCCAGTAGGGATAGAGGTAAGGTTTCACTTAATAGACTCACTTCTCATCCAAAATAACTTTGTATCTTTTGACTAATAATTTATTTACCCATTAGAAAAGGTTGAATATTAAAAAAAAAAATAAGAATTGATTTATGTGCATATTAATTTATGATTTTTTACTTCAAAAAATAAAATAAATTACAATCAGTAAACATTAAGATATAAAACATAAGAAACTTTAGAATAATTTATGTTTCCTATTTTATATCTGTTGGAGATCCCACATCGACTAGAGATTAGAACTTTTCATTGTATATAAGTGGATGCAAACCTTAACCTCATGAGCCGGTTTTATGGGGTTGAGTTAGGCTTAAAGTTCACTTCGTAACTACCACCTGCATGAGTAACAAGATATGTGTTGTAAAACAGAACCTAATATAGCAAAACAAAAACGAAAAATAGAGTGTGTGAAACGGAAATGGTTTGTGCGTGGAAAACCCTAGCTTTTTGATTCCGTTGGAGGAGATCTCGGAAGTGCAGTAGAAACTGGAACTTACTGCTGTGCCTGGTCCTTCGGGATTTTAGAACGTTGCCGCCGCAGTTGCAAGGTTGGACGGAAACACGTGGGTTTGGAAGTTGGAACGAATTCTTGGATCCTCTCCCTATATAAGAGAGCTCCACCCTCTTCAGAAATGCATCTCTCACTCTCACTACTTCATCTTCTTCCTCCGATTCTTCATCTTCTTCCTTTCCCCAATTTTTCTCTTTTTAATTTCTCTTTCCTCTTTATTTTAATATTATAATTTTCTGGGTTCTATTTGATATTACTCTTTTAGAAGAGAAACTTGCTAGTTCTGATCCTCGGAAATTACCGGGAAGTTCCTGTTGTATCCTGGGGGACTTGCGGAATACACCGCGGATAAGTCCTTACGGACAGTGATTACTCACGCCTCGGGAAACCTTTTTGTTCGTTTTAAAGCCTAAATTGTTGAAGATGGTTGTTGCCCCTTCAAGATTGTGTTTGATGAAGACTTGTATGTAGTGTTTGATGAAGACATTTATGTACTTTCCATGTATTTGTGCTTTGCTTTAAGTATGTCTTAGTTAGTGCTTAGAGGTTGTCTAAGAGTAGCTTTTTGCTGAGTAACTCACCTCATAACCACTGGCCATGTGATAAGAACAAGCATAAGTCTTCTAAAATTGTTTTCACATGTTTTACACAAAAACACGTTTTACTGCATAAAAATAAATCTGTTCTTTTCTAAATAAACAAATTCATTTTCTTCACTGATGCCTTGGCTAAAGTCTTGTAAAAATTTGATTTTGTGCATCAGGTATTTTGACTAAGTCTTCTTCTTTTCAAAACGACTGAGTTTCAAATAGTTAAACCTTCTCTGTTTTCGTTTTGAAAAATAAATCTGTTCATCTGTAAATGAATAGATTCTTTTTCTCTCTGGTGCCATGACAAGCTTAAACGTTTTCAGTTTTATCTCTGCACCAGAATGGTTGACTAAGTCTCCTCACTTAACAGATTCTCTAACTGCTTTTTGAAAATAAATCTGTTCATTTTATTTTCAATCTGTTCATTTTATAACAGCTTTAACTGTTTTTCAAAAATCTGTTATAAGCTGGCTTTCTATAAAATGCAAACTTGTTTTCTGAGTTAAATAACGATTCAAACAGTTTATACATTTGCAAAAACAAGTTTTGACAGCAGAGAGTTAAGTGTTTTCAAGGATTAGCATTTGTTCTTCAAAGATTTCGAAAATCACAAAGTGCTTGTTCTTGGTTTGGTTCCAAAAGCTTGGTGTGAGGTGCAGCTACTGTTCTAGCAATCTTGTCTACTGGTTTAAGGCTGATCTTTGTTACCTCAATCAGGTGTAGTCGTTTCACTTCTTATTACTTGTAATAGTTTGGTTGAATCCTCTTCTTGATAGGTGTTCTTGGAGAGTGGATGTGTGTGTGTGAGTGTTGAAATAGGTTTTTTCAGCAAGAGTACCTAAGTTCTTGTAGGTTTCAAGAACAGTGGGAAGTGTACTTGATTGTACTGTGTGTTAGTGAATTCCACCTGTTGTTGGTGAAGACTGGATGTAGCTCAGGTTGAGTGAACCAGTATAATTGCTTGTGTTCATTCTCTCTCTCTCTCTGCAATTTCGTTTCTGCATAATTGATAAAACAGCAAAGAAATAAATCTGTTCAATTGAAAATAAATTTGTTCTTTCTGGGCACTGTGCATACTGTTCTTGATTTCTGAAAAAGGTGTTTGAATCTGATAAGAACATATAAAAACTGCTAAAAGCCACTGGAACAGATTGACTGTGATAGGCTGTTCAAGAAACTGTAAATGCTATTAATTGAACCTTAAACAAATTGCTTAAAGTTGAAGCTTGCTGTGCTGTGATTCATTGTTCTTAATTTCTGGAAAATTTCTTGACATCAAGAAGAACACTCATAGTCTGTTAAGAGTCACAGGAACAGCTTGTTTGCAAAGGTCACTCAATTAACTAACATGCTATCAATTGAACCTTAATCACTTGCTTGAAATTGAAGCTTGCTGTATTTGTGTTTCACTGTTTTTCAAATCTGATATTTGTGTGTGTGCTGCTGAAAATTCTCACTGCATAATCTTGTGATTAACCTTGCTGAATTAAAAGCTTTTCAAACAAAAACAGTGCTGAAATAAATCTGTTCATTTTAACATAAATCGATTTATTTTCTGTAAAACTGGGTTAAACACTGTTTCTGCGAAGAAGTTTTAAAAGGTCAATTCACCCCCCCTCTTGAACTTTGGCACTATTAAACCCAACATAAATAACTACAATCGTGCACCTCAGTGCAGACATAGGGCTAAAAACGACTATCCTCCTAAGGCAAATCTAGCCGAAGGGGAAGATACTATTGTGGCAGTCGTTTCACAAGTAAACCTTGTGACAAATGTGAGCAAATGGGTGGTAGACTCTGGGGCTACCAGACACATCTGTGCAAACAGAAATGTGTTCACCTCCTACACAAGTGTGGGGGATGGAGAAGAACAAGTATATCTCGGTGACTCCAGGACAACTCCTGTCCTAGGAAAAGGAAAAGTTCTTCTGAAGCTCACATATGGTAAAACTCTAGCTTTGAATGATGTGCTACATGTACCATCAATTAGAGTTAATTTGGTCTCTGTGGCATTACTAAGCAAAGTTGGGGTTAAATTGTCATTTGAATCTGATAAGATTGTTATGACAAAAAACAATGTTTTTGTGGGAAAGGGATATTGTGATCAAGGCCTTTTTGTATTAAACATTTCTGAAATTATGAATGAATCTACATCTTCTGCTTATATTGTTGACTCGTATGATATATGGCATGCTAGATTAGGACATGTGAATTCTTCGTATGTTATAAAATTGCAACGACTAGGATTAATCAACATGCATGACAAAGAAAGTAGTAAATGTGATGTATGCGTAGAATCTAAAATAACGAAGAAAACATGTCACTCTGTAGAACGTCAAACTGAAATTCTTGGTTTAATTCATACCGACCTTGCTGATTTAAAACAAACCATGTCTAGAGGTGGTAAAAATTATTTTGTAACCTTTATAGATGATTTTTCTAGATACACCAAAGTGTATTTAATTAAACATAAGGATGAAGCTTTTGACATGTTTTTAACTTACAAAGCGGAAGTAGAAAATCAACTTAATAAGAAAATTAAGAGAATTAGATCAGATAGAGGTGGTGAATATGTTTTATTTAATGACTATTGTGTAAAAGAAGGTATTATTCATGAAGTAACCCCACCATATTCACCTGAGTCTAATGGAGTAGCTGAAAGGAAAAATAGGACTCTTAAAGAAATGATGAATGTCATGCTTATTAGTTCTAATGCTCCTGATAATTTATGGGGTGAATCTCTGCTTACTGCGTGTTTTTTACAAAATAGGATACCACATAGGAAAATTGGTAAAACCCCCTATGAGTTGTGGAAAGGTTATCAACCTAATTTGAAATACCTAAGAGTGTGGGGGAGTTTAGCTAAAGTGATGTTACCTGATCCTAAGAAAAGGAAAATAGGCTCTAAAACATCTGATTGTATGTTCTTAGGATATGCAGAACATAGTGCTGCCTATAGGTTTCTAGTTCTTAATAGTGACATAATTGAACGCAACACTATAGTAGAGACAAAAAACGCTGAGTTCTTTGAACACATCTTTCCGCTAAAGAATAGTGGTACATCTGAACAACCTATAGATAGTGTTAGTAATACCTTGAGTGAGGATGTTAGAAGAAGTAAAAGACAGAGAAAGGAAACATCTTTTGGAGATGACTTTTATACTTATCTAGTTGAGAATGATCCAATAAGTTTTGTAGAAGCTACTAGTGCTCCTGATGCTAAACATTGGGATAAGGCCATTAAAACTGAGCTTGAATCAATTAAGAAAAATAATACGTGGACCTTAGTAGATCTGCCTGAAGGAGCAAAACCCATTGGTTGTAAGTGGATCTTTAAGAAGAAGTATCATCCTGATGGATCCATAGAGAAATATAAGGCAAGATTAGTTGCTAAAGGGTTTACTCAAAAACATAACATAGATTACTTTGATACTTTTGCACCTGTTACTAGGATTTCCTCTATTCGTGTATTGCTAGCCTTAGCATCTATCCATAAGTTAGTAATTCACCAAATGGATGCTAAAACAGCTTTTCTGAATGGTGAATTAGAAGAGGAAATTTATATGACTCAACCTGAAGGTTGTGTAGTCCTAGGTCAAAAGGAAAAAGTATGCAAACTTTTAAAATCTTTGTATGGTTTGAAACAAGCACCAAAACAATGGCATGAAAAACTTGATAATGTTTTACTTTGTGAAGGTTTTTCTACCAATGATGCTGATAAATGTGTGTATTCTAGATCTGAGAATGGTGAATATGTCATTATATGTTTGTATGTGGATGACATGCTAATTTTTGGTACATGCAATGATATAGTTTTTAAAACAAAATTGTTTCTTGGATCTAAGTTTGAGATGAAAGACATGGGTGAAACAAGTGTGATTCTAGGAGTTAAAATCATAAGGAAGGGAGATAGTATATTACTATCCCAAGAAAAATACACTGAGAAACTTCTAAAGAAGTTTTGTTACTATGACTTTAAGTCAGTGAGTACCCCTTATGATGCTAACTCTAAATTAAAGAAGAACAGAGGAGAATCTATTTCTCAAACTCAGTATGCCCAGATAATTGGGAGCTTATTGCATTTAATGAGCTTTTCTAGACCAGATATTGCTTATGCAGTAGGTAGATTGAGTAGATACACTCAATGTCCTAGTCAGGATCATTGGGAAGCACTTGCGAGACTCATGAAATACTTGAGAGGTACAATGGATTATGCCATTGAATATAGTGGATTTCCCGCTGTGCTAGAAGGGTACAGTGATGCTAACTGGATCTCTGATTCATATGAGACAAAATCCACTAGTGGTTATGTATTTACACTTGGGGGTGGTGCAGTTACATGGAGATCAGCCAGACAAACTATTATTGCAAGATCAACAATGGAATCTGAGTTTGTTGCTCTAGAAATGGCTGGTAGTGAAGCTGAGTGGTTGAAAAACTTCTTAGCAAACATTCCTTTAGGAATGAAACCAACCCCATCTGTATCAATGCATTGTGATTGCCAATCGGCAATAGCTATAGCTAAAAATAAGAGCTATAATGGAAAGAATAGACATATACAATTAAGACACAATTTGGTGAAACAGCTGTTAAAGAGTGGAACGATTTCTATTGACTATGTCAAGTCAGAACGGAATTTGGCAGATCCTCTGACAAAACCCCTAGGGAGAAAAATGATTTTAGAAACATCGAGGGGAATGGGACTTAAGCCACTTGCAAACAAACAAGAGATGGAAACCCAACCTTTGTGATTGGAGATCCCATGAATAAGGTTCATATGGGTAAAAACAAGTCACTTGTTAGTTCTGCTAGCACTAATATTGATTTTAAATCAATTTTGTCCATTCCTATGGTGTGTGTGAAAGTGCTAGATACTACATTATCGAGAGGATAAACTTTGTGCTTAAAATTCAGAGGTAAAAGAGTTTTAACGATTTACAAAGTTCTAATGATTTTCATATCCCTTATGGGTGGTGTATGATTTGTAGCATACACTTGATGAAATCACCTATATGAGTGTCAAGTGGGGCCGCTTGCATGAGATCTTGGCAAGATCTCTATAGCACTCATGAATATCGGGCACGCGCATGGCCTAGTAGCGCAACACAGCGATAACAACAAGTAATGTGGGGGTGTATTGTGACTGATAAACCTCTAACACATACTAAGTGTCTTGGTTCATATAGCTTGCTATACCAACTACACTATGTGTTACGTTCATCAATCTAAGACTGGTTCATATAGCTTGCTATACCAGATCTGATGCATTACATCTTAGATGAACCCAGAATATTCTTTTCTTTCTCTATCTCTATGTTTTATTTTTTGCAATATGTGGGGGATTGTTGTAAAACAGAACCTAATATAGCAAAACAAAAACGAAAAATAGAGTGTGTGAAACGGAAATGGTTTGTGCGTGGAAAACCCTAGCTTTTTGATTCCGTTGGAGGAGATCTCGGAAGTGCAGTAGAAACTGGAACTTACCGAGATCTTCGCACTCGTTGCCCTCTCCACCCTGGATCGTGGCCGCATGACCGGGAAAGCACTACCTTGCCCTTCGAAAGTTGAAGAACGTTGCTCCGCTTCCGCGCACGCTGTGCCTGGTCCTTCGGGATTTTAGAACGTTGCCGCCGCAGTTGCAAGGTTGGACGAAAACACGTGGGTTTGGAAGTTGGAACGGATTCTTGGATCCTCTCCCTATATAAGAGAGCTCCACCCTCTTCAGAAATGCATCTCTCACTCTCACTACTTCATCTTCTTCCTCCGATTCTTCATCTTCTTCCTTTCCCCAATTTTTCTCTTTTTAATTTCTCTTTCCTCTTTATTTTAATATTATAATTTTCTGGGTTCTATTTGATATTACTCTTTTAGAAGAGAAACTTGCTAGTTCTGATCCTCGGAAATTACCGGAAAGTTCCTGTTATATCCTGGGGGACTTGCGGAATACACCGCGGATAAGTCCTTACGGACAGTGATTACTCACGCCTCGGGAAACCTTTTTGTTCGTTTTAAAGCCTAAATAACTACCATATCTAGAATTGTTTTATCTTTTTATGTTAGGCCAAAGCTATTTTTCAATCAACATTAATTAGGATTTATTGATTTTCATTAATGATATTTTTTTGGCTTATGCATAACACATTTTTTTATCAAATTATATCAATTGAGATTATTTGTCAATTAATGTCAGTCGGGGTTTTCAACCAATATGAATCGTAATTTTGTAGACAACAAAGGTTGGAATAATTTCTCAATATTAGAACTTTTTTTATTGTTGTTAATATGATTTTTTTTTCATTGTTAGAAGAATTTTTGTTCTTGTAAGTCATTATTATTTCTTAGTCAACATTTTTTCAAAATCAGTGTAAGGGAGATAATTTTTTTGACGAATGTGAATTAGATTTTCTGACATACGTTTGTCATGGTTATTTTGTTTCAACGTCTTCAATGATTTTTTTTTTTTATCAATGATACTATTGTTATTCTTTGTTGATAGTTTGTTAGAACATTATTTTCTTTCAACCAACATTAACTATGATTATTTTTTATCAATGTCAATTATAAAAAATTTCATTTGACGAAAAGTTAAGAATAAGAACACATGAACGCCACAAAAATAACTTCAATCAATGTTTGTCATTGACATCAACCAAATTCAATATTAACTTACACCAATAAAAAAAAATGTTATTTGAAAAAAACAAATGAACATTGTCAAAAAAAATAATATTAATCAAATCCTAAATCCTAAGCCAACTAAAAGAATTCATGAATAGTAATATTTTTGAATTACTAATAATTCTTTAGTATTTGAATGACTTCTTTGTATTTAAAGGTAATTGAAATATTTTATCCAAACTATAAAATTAAAATTCAATGATTTTGAATTAATTTAACTAAACAATATATTTAAAAAATGAAATGAAATCAATTCAAATTCAATCTATTTTAGCGTCTTACAAATTATAAAAGTATCTATCTAAATGCAAGGTAAAATTCATCTTTAATGTAAATTCATCATTCACCACATCCAAAACAAACCCTAACATGATAAGGAATCCACGCTTGATCACAAATAGGAGTTGCACTTGTTTAACCTATTCACCTCATGGATGAAACTAAGCTAAATTATTTTACAATTCAAAGAGATTAATATATTGTTGTCATAATATCTCCTCATGGATTTATGATGTTTTAGAATATTTAATTCAAAATATTTTTAATTAAACAACTATCTAAAATATATTTTAAATTATACCATTCAGAAAAATTATACTCTAAATTACATAATTTGAAATTATATCCTAAATTACATAATTTTATTTTGAATTACACAATTTAAAATATTATTTTTGGATTATTTTTAAATGGCATAATATTGTATTAGGTTTTACAACTAAAAATATTATTATAAATTATATAATCTAAAACTATATTCTAAATCATAATAGGTTGAATATATTATAATACTATCATATTTTTATAATACAAAGATAAAAAAAAATGAAAATGGAAGAAGAAAAACCCTAATTTTATTTCAAATGTGAAGGTGGATCCAAATGTGCAAACTAAACGGCACGAGCTGCCCCGTTTTGGTAGCCGTGGGAATGAATGGGTCGGAACTGGATTTATGTCTAGGTGGAGTCTATTTGTTTTAGGCAGAAGAGTTTGGTTCAGTTGAGAAGGAGAATGGCGGTCGTCGGCGGCGGCAGTGGCGGTGGCGGTGGCGGTGGCAGTGTCAGCACCATTCGCGTGGCGCCTAAATCTAGTGTATTATATAATGCTAATTCCTTTCTCCATCTTCCTTCTTCCCCCACAATGCTAATAGGAAATCACTATTCTTTCTGTAGGTTTTCTTGCAACAATGGTGGCTTGTCAATCAACGCAACGGTTTAGCCGTTGGCGGGGTTGCTTCCAGCGAGTAAGTTCTCTCTTTTTTTAATTCAACTTTTTCATTGCTGGAAAAGGAGTGATTGCAATTCGTACGCGCAGGAGAGGTAGAGAAAGAGTGTTTTTGTCCACCGTCATTGCAGAGAGAGAAGAGGCCAATGTCCTACATACTCAAGATGGCATCGTTATTATTTTCCGTGGTTTCATCAACACCTCTCGTTCATCTCAAAATGGCGTCTCCTTAGAGGTATTTAACAACCTAACATCAGAATGAAATTCAATATATCTCTATTAATTGAATATCCTAATCCTGTTGATGGGTATAACATTTAAATTCTATCTCTTTTACCAGGTTTGTCAACACTTCCTGGTTGGATTTCCTCACGATTGGAAGAAGTATTCACGTCGTAGTTTTGGTGACTCTACTGCTTCTTCAATTGATAACAAGAAACGTGAATGTAACAATAGTGAAAAACGAATCCCAGTTGAAAACAAAGCCAGTGTTGAAAGGAAAGCCAGTGTTGAAAGCCAAACCAATGGTCAATCCTTGATCGGTATGCATGATCGGACAGGCCCTTCTGGAAAAAACATCATTAAACCTCCGAAAACTCCAACTTCGGCCTATAAAAGGAAAGCTAGTACACAAAAGATAGGGCTGGATGCCAACAATTCATTAAGTAGGAGGGTAACGAGAAGCATTTCCAAAACTAGTCACACTATGCCGGAAGAAGACGAGAAAGATCCAATAGCCAAAAATATTTTTCCAATAGCCGATCTTATTTCTCCAGTTAGGAGATCTCCCAGGTTATATAGTTGTAAATAATGATCTCTGATACTGAATTAGTGGTGGATACTGAAACTTGTGAGCATAGTTTGCCATATTATGCTTGGATTAAGAAGTATGTATTCTTGATGTGAAGGTATCGATGCATTATATTTCATTCCATTTTCATTCAACCTCTCGCTCTTTACTATTCCTGTTTATATCTCATAACTTTCACACACACACATTCTCTACTCTCTAAGCTATATACTACTCTACTGAGTATATCACAATAACGTCATTCACTGTTTGTGTTCAAGTTAATTGTCTTCCCTCCGCCAAAAGCGCTCCCCCTGTTTTCTTTTGTACATTTGTAATGCTTCTATCTAAATGTTGTCCTGATCCTTGCGATTCCTGTCATTCCCTTAACCATATCAGCTGAACTTCTATCTGTTAGTCTCAATCAGTTAACACTGAGTCAATTCTGTAAAAAGGACATGAGGCGAACTTACTTGCACACAGTTCACATATGTTAATGACTAGTATTTTTCAAAGTATAATTTACAGTATACTTGTTAATATTCAACACTTGTTTCACATCTGAAATTTAGGGGGCAAGAGTAAACAATTACTTGTAAGTGAATTATTGGACTGTTAAACATCATATTCTATTTGAAATTATTATCGGGGCAAAGAAGTATACAATTTTTTGTGGTGTTAGTTATTTCTAATGTTATGCATATTTTTTGTCTAATATTTTGACGTATTATTGATAGCAGCTAGGGTTACTTTTCTAATTGCAAGATATTTTGCTCGTGAGCGTATTGTAAGACTAGTGGAAGGAAAGGAAATACGAAGTTTCTTGCTATGAACAAAGCAAGTGGAGAAAATGGCTTCAGGGTCGTGACCCTGCTTCAATTGAGTCCTCTTCTGCCATTTTCTTCGGGGAATTATTTATATGGATTGACATCTGTTAAGTTTGTTCAATATGTATAGGGAAGGTATGATTCATATCACTGATGAATGCCAATGTTATACTGATCTCCAGTGCCTTGAAATTATTTGAATGTAGGAAGAGCTTCTTGCTCTAGGGGCATTCAAAGAGCTTATTTGAGCTCGTCTATTATTCTTAGAGTTTGGATTTAGGGTCTAATTGTAAACCTACTTGCAAATTATATAAGCACTTAACTAGGTGTTTGTTAAGCTCATGGATATGACTTATGACCTTATAAGCTCTGTTAGTTTATTTGAATAAGCTTCACGGCAAGTTTATTAAATTAAGCTACACGCACTCATGTATTGTGTTCTTATTACTTCAGTGCTTAACTAAATTATTTACCCGAGTGCAACCTTTATATGTTGTCTTGAGTTCTTGTGTAATCTATGCTAAATGGGTATAAAAGAAGATAAAAGAACAAATTTATTTTATGCTCGATTGCACTTGTATATCCTAAAAAGTAGGTAGTTTCAGTAAACTTTTTTTTTTGTTTTCCTCTGGCTAAACATAATCAAAATAATTATAAAATGGTAATTGTATGATTACAACAACCACAACATAGTTTTAATCCACTGATTAAGGTCTTCGCAACATGAATTACATAGTTCCATTTTGATAGTTTTACTTATTGACAACGGTATTTTGACATGGAATATCTGTAGCTTCATGTTGATTCTACATAAAATATAATTGTTGCTCAATGATTGTTAGTGTCTTGTTTTTATGAACTGGTGAAAATACTGAGAGCATTGAACTTGTGACCAGGTACCTATTTAAAACATTGTTCTGACAATTGCAACTAGGGGCAGCTTCATGAAATACCCTTGTTTTGAATTCATCAAAGTGGATGTTGTTATAAATTGTCATTGATTAGTTGAAGTGTATCTAAATTGTAATGAAATGTAGTTAAAATGAAACTCGGCATATTTTTGTTGTTTACCTATTTGGAACACTCTCAGTATGATTATCCAGAACTCTATTAATGGCCACTGCATTACTTGCTAAGCTATTATGCTGTGATCCACACCAGAATGTATCCATACACCAAATTCAATGGAATAGATTGGAAACTGATATCTGAGTAAAGAAACATCAATAATGATAAAAGAAAGAGATTGCAAATTAAAATATTCTGGTTGAACTATGGTAGGATCATTTTGTTTCTTTTGCAATGTCCCCTTCTTATATTGCTCCAACAGTTTGCATGTGTCATCTATAAAATTATGACGCATTAATTTTTTAACGTCCAACCTCGGACAATTCAATTTTATTTTAAATGTTTCATTTGTCATTGCTACTACACTTGTTCATTTCATCAATACCTCATTAATCAACTCAGAATCCAATATTAAAATAAGGATATTTTTATTGACTTATCCAATAATCGAATTGAAAAGCTCTTAAGTCTTCGAAACTAGTGGGTTAGGAATTTGACTTACAATAACATTAAAATAAGATTTCAGTAAAAATAAATCAAGAAATAAAATAATAATAAAGTGCAGTTACCATTTTTTAATTTTTTAAAACTTATTTATGGTTTTTTGTTCTTTAAATTTGCTCGTTCTGTGAATTTATTAAATTAAATATATACTTCTGAGATGTAAAAAGAGTTACATTATTTTCTCGAATTAAACTATAAGTTTCTTATTCATATTCATAAGTTTATATGATTAGTGTAATGTGTATTTTTTTCTATAAAAAATTGCATACATAATTACATATTTTTTCTATAAAAGGTGTACAATGAGTTTGTCACATAATTCAATATGAATAATCATAAATTAATAATGTTTTAAATGAAACTTAGATAATTACAAGATTAAGACTTAAAATTTTATATTAAATTTTTTAAATAATATTTTGAATTTGTAATATATATATATATATATAATAACTAAATAAAACGCTAATTAGAGTTTCAGTATTATAAAAGTAAGAATGAACCATGAAGCCTACAAAAAATAATTAAATTAAGATAACACTTAAGAATTTACATGATGAAGAACCTCTAATAATACTAGAGTTGTTTAGGGGAATGTTATAAATAATTATTTTCAATTTTAAAAAATTGTAATTACAAAATTCTTATTAACATATTGTGTTTATTATTTATTTAAACAATTGTGATGAGAGATGCTACCCCATTATAACAAACTAGACAACACGAAGAACAATGGAAACCACCCGAGAGGTTGTTTCATCTAATTGTCTTCTTGTATCAGAGTACTCTGAATCTAATCCCACACAACTTTCTGCTATGGAACGTGGGATTCAGAATTTTGGGTACTTCTTAATGTCTTGAGACGATCATTTTTTCACTCTTTTTCTTCATCTGCTGTATTTCAGAATTTCGTTCGGTTGGGATTTCATTTCCCTTTTTGGGTTTACCGGAAAAGAGAGAAAAATGTTATCTTGTTTCTGTCATGTTGTTTGAGACAGGTGCACGCATTACAGAAGGAGATGCAAGATCAGAGCGCCGTGTTGTGATGAGGTTTTTTACTGTAGGCATTGCCATAACGAAGCTAAGGTATAATTTTATGCTTTTGCCAATTTTTCATCGTTTTAGAGTTGTGTTAGTGTTAGCAGAAAATTTATACTTGCATACATGTTGATTTTGGCTTAATTTCAAATCTCACATAGGTGGAAATTATTTGGGGAGGGGGTTTGAGGGTTATAAAGTAACCTCTCCTCTTTAATTGTTGATATCATAAGTTGTAATATCTTCTCTCATATTAATAAAAGCGGATTGTTTCAACTGTGTTTGGAGATTAGTCTAAACTGACCGAACTCTGTTAACAAGTTTTGGGTATTTTTTCTTCTTTATCTCTTTTAATTATTCTGCTCTATTTATTCGTATTATATTGCTTTCTTTTATGTTATAGTATAGTATTCAATATTATTTGTTTGGTAGCTCTGTTAGTGTTATGTCCGGTTCATTTGTTCTGAACTGATTCATGATTCATTTCACTAATTGTGTTGTTTTAGTAGGGAAATTACTCGATTTTTCTTAACAAGTGGTATCAGAAGTTTGAGTCTGTAATGGAAAATAAAGATCAAGAAGCGAAAGATGTTGCCTTAAATATTTCATCCAGGGTGTCGGGCTCCTCGTCATCATGGTCGAGGTTCCCGGTGTTCAGTTTGAAATTGGCAGTTGAAATATTTGATGACACTGGCCATTTCGACATGTGGCAAGGAGAGGTCTTGGACTCTCTTTTCCAACAGGGTCTTGATATTGCTATCGAAGAAAAGAAACCAGAAGGGGTAGAGGATAAAGACTGGAGCATCATCAATCGATTGGCGTGCGGAACTATTCGATCATGTCTGTCCAGAGAGCAAAAATATGCTTTAAAAAATGTGACTTCTGCACACAAACTGTGGAAGGGATTGGAGGACAAGTTTCTAAAAAAGAGTGGTCAGAACAAACTCCTGATGAAGAAAAGGTTGTTTCGATTTGACAACCAACAAGATACTACTATGAATGAACACATCACTGTGTCGAGCTCCTCGTCATCATGGTCGAGGTTCCCGGTGTCCAGTTTGAAATTGGCGGTAGAAATATTTGATGGCACTGGCCATTTCGGCATGTGGCAAGGAGAGGTCTTGGACTCTCTTTTCCAGCAGGGTCTTGATATTGCTATTGAGGAAGAGAAACCAGAAGAGATAGAGGATAAAGACTGGAGCATCTTCAACCGATTGGCGTGCGTAACTATTCGATCTTGCCTCTCCAAAGAGCAGAAGTATGCTTTAAAAAACGAGACTTCTGCACATAAACTGTGGAAGACATTGGAGGACAAATTTCTGAAAAAGAGTGGTCTTAACAAGTTCCTGATGAAGAAAAGGTTGTTTCCGTTTGACTACCAACAAGGTACTACTATGAATGAACACATCACTATGTTTAATCAATTACTAGCAGAGTTGTTGAATTTAGATGTGAAGTTTGAAGATGAAGATTTGGCTTTGATGTTGTTATCATCTCTTCCTGATGAATTTGAACATTTGGAGACTACGCTACTTCACGGGAAGGAGAATGTGTCTTTAGATGGTGTTTGTTCTGCTTTGTATAGTCATGAATTGAGAAAGCAAAATAAGATGAAAAACAAATCAACGACATCAGAAAAACCATTGGTGGTAAGAGGTCGTCAACAAAGTCAGACAAAGGGGAGAAGAGGAAGGTCTAAGTCTAAAGGTCGAGTCGTTGCCAAAAGATGAGTGTGTTTTCTGTCATGAGAAAGAACACTGGAAGAAAGACTGTCCAAAACTGATGGAGATCACATAGGAGAGACTTTTATTAATGAAGGAAGAGGTCATTCACCCACACATTTGAAGTTCTTCCTTCTAGTCTTCTCAAATATTAAAGAAGAATTAAAATAAAAAGAAGACCAAGCCTAAAGCCAAAAGAGGACTCAAGAATAGACTTCAATTAATATCTCTCTTTATAGTTTCTTTTGTATAAATTTGTAAATAATATAGAATAGTGTTTAGGTAGGTTCAAAGAGGGAAACCTAAAGACACCTCTTATGTAAAGGCATCTTTAGATATTAGTTTTAGAACATTCTAGTAGATTGACCCTTCATAGCTCACTATAGGCGCTAGAAGTGAGACATGTGCAAGGGACTTTTGGTTAGCTTGTTGTGTAAGCTTTGTAAACTTCATGACCGGTCCTTCTCCTATATAAGGAGGGCTTAGGTCCTTCTAAATGCAAAATTGATTTTTGAAGTAATGAAACTCTCCCAAATTAGTGATTGAGTGAGTGAGATTTGTCTTCTCCTCTTCCTAGTCTCATCTTGAGTGCCTTGGTTCCTCAAGTGACGGCAATTCACACTTATCTTGGAGCAATCACATTTCAAGTGACGTGTTCATCAACCAAGTTCTTCAACCACATAAGTCTTCTCTCTTTTCCATCTATTTCTTTCATCTCCATGTCCATATGAACTCTTAAAACATGTCTTAGGTTCTTTCTTGCAATTCTATTCGGTGCTTTAGCTTTATTTCAGGTTTTGTTCGGTTCTTCTTCTTCCTTGCTGAATGTAATCGGTTCATCTTCCTTCTTTCTTGCTTTTGTTCGGTGCATTTCAATTGTTAGGCATTTTAATCGGTTCATTTGAATTCTTATGCCTTTTAACCGATTCAATTGACAAGCAATGGACTTCCATATGAGTTTTGGCTTGGTTACTTAAGTTTTGGTGAGTTATTGAATGATAGAACATTGATCCAATTCTAGAAAAGTGCCTAATCATATTCCAACTCAAGTTGATTCCATAAAAAGTCAAAGAATCATCTATATCTTGTTATTGGAATCATATCAAAAGGGAAAACTCCACAAGATGCAAATGTTGCAGAATGCAAAAGTGATGTGGAATCATATATCTCTTTGATTGTCTCGCCTTCAGCATCATCGTATCCAAATGAGTGAATATTTGATTCAGGTTGTACCTATCATATGTGTCCCATTCGAGAATGGTTCTTCGAATTTCAAGAACTCGATGGCAGGGTTGTTTACATGGGTAATGATAATCCATGTAAGACAACCGGGATAGGTTCAATCAAGTTGCAGAATCATGATGGATCTACCAGAATTTTGCGGGATGTGCGGTACGTGCCAAAGTTAAAGAAGAATCTCATCTCATGGGGGCTTTAGAATCTAAAGGCCTAGTTGTGACGATGCGAGATAGAATTCTTAAAGCAACTTCAGAAGCACGGGTGATGTTGAAAGGCGTAAGGAAGAACAATTTGTATTACCACCAAGGTAGTACAGTGGTGGGGACAGTAGCGACAACAACTTCTAGCACTAAGAAGAATGCCGAGGCAACAAAGCTGTGACATATGAGGTTTGGAGATAAACAAGGACAGAGAGAGGGGGAAACTTTGGCTGCCATAAAAGCAATAATTTGCAGAAGGTACTACAATCTTTTGGTATGCATGAAGATACAAAACCTATAAGTACCCCACTTGCTCCTCATTTGAAATTGAGTAGTCGCTTATCTCCGACGACTGATGAAGAACGATAATACATGGCGAAAGTTCCATATGCAAATGCAGTTGGAAGCTTGATGTATGCAATGGTGTGTACGGGACCAGATATTTCACAAGTTGTTAGTAGGTACATGCATGATCCGGGCAAGGGTTATTGGCAAGCTGTGAGATGGACTCTACAGTACCTCCAAAATACCGTAGATGTTGGATTGACATTTGAGCAAGATGAATCACTTGGCCAATGCATAGTTGGATATTGTGATTCTAATTATGCAGGTGATTTGGATAAGCGACAATCTACAACTGACTATTTGTTCACTTTAGCAAAAGCGCCAGTTAGTTGGAAGTCTACCTTGCAGTCTACGGTGGCTTTGTCTACGACAGAGGGAGAGTATATGGCGATTACAGAGGCTGTGAAAGAAACAATTTGGCTTCATGGGTTGCTTAAAGACTTGGGAGTTGGTCAGAAACAACTCGAGGTATATTCTGACAGTCAAAGTGTTATTCATTTAGCAAAGAATCAAGTATTTCATGCACAGACGAAGAGGCATTGATGTTTGTTATCACTTTGTGCGTGAGATTCTCGAAGAAGAGGAGATTGTTCTTCAGAAAATTCACACTACGGAGAATCCTGCAGATATGCTCACCAAGGTGGTTACAGGGGTCAAGTTTGAACATTGTTTAGACTTGGTTAATATCTTGCACATTTGAAGTTGGTGCCCGGAAGCACAAATTTGAAGCACCGCAAAGATTGGTTTGGTTATGTTTGTTTGAGAAGATTTGTATTAGGTGGGACTTGAAATTAAGCCAAGGTGGAGATTTGTTGATTTTGGCTTAATCTCAAACCCACATTAGTGGGAATTATTTGGGGAGGGGGTTTGAGGGTTATAAAGTAACCTCTCCTCCTTCATTGTTGATATCTCAAGTTGTAATATCTTCTCCCACATTAATAAAAGCGGGTTGTTTAGCTGTGCTCGGAGATTAAGCTAAATTGGCTTAACTCTGTTAACAAGTTTGGGTGTGTTTTTTCTTCTTTATCTCTTTTAATTATTCCGTTCTATTTATTGGTATTATACTGCTTTCTTTTCTGTTATAGTATAATATTCAATATTATTTGTCGGGTAGCTCTGTTAGTGTTTTGTCCGGTTCATTTGTTCTGAACTGATTTCATTTCACTAGTTGTGTTGTTTTAGTGTGGAAATTACTTGATTTTTCCCAACAATACATACATACATGTTTCTTATCCATTTTGTTTTAATTTAAACAGAACTCTGAGGAGGTTGATGTTGTGGATCGTCATGATGTTCCACGCCATGAAATTAAGAAGGTTTGCATGTGATTACTCACTTCTTGATTTTGAATTGGGGCGGTTATTTTGTTTGATTCTTTATGGTAGTTGTTATACTGTACCTTAGTAATTCATAAGAAATAATATTCTGATTGCCAGAGAATTGTCATTTTCATGTTTAGTAGGATTGCAATTTCATTAAAGCTCTCTATATTTTTGGATCATTGAGCAAACTAAAGTTCTAATATTTATCTGGTTCTTATCTTATTTTACTCACAATGTTAATCAATATTTGATGTTGTTCACTCCCTTAATCCATTATGTTTTGTTGATTTTTAGGTTATATGCTCTTTATGTGACACAGACAAGATGTAAATCCTAAAAATCTGAATTATAATAATCGATAGAAAGATGTGTATACTCATAAATATGCCTGCAGCTACTGATTTGTTGGTTATTTTTCATGCCCTCAGGTTCAACAGTACTGCATAAACTGTGGAGTATGCATGGGCAAGTATTTTTGTTATATATGCAAATTCTTTGATGATGATGTAAGTTCTCCACTGGAATAGAATTTGTGTCATGATTGTTTCTTTTAGTTAGTGCTAGACTTGATAGTGCTAATTGTGTTAAAAATTTCTTCAATCTTGCAGACTTCAAAGAACCAACACCACTGTGATGAATGTGGCATTTGCAGGTAAAGTTCTTCACTCTGTTTGCTAACTGCTAATCCGCTACATTTCATAGTGTGTTGCTCAATAGAATTGGAATAATCATCTGCTCTATGCAATAACTTTTACAGAACTGGGGGCAAGGGTAACTTTTTCCACTGCAAGAGATGTGGTAACTACATTGCTCCAAATGCAATTGTTTAGTTTTTCTCATACCTTTTCTCCATTAGTAATTACTAAAAATCTACCAAATTATGTTTTAGGATGTTGCTACTCCAAGGTAATGGAAAAGGGGCATCGTTGTGTAGAAGGAGCAATGCATCACAATTGCCTTGTCTGCTTTGAGGTAAAACAAATCACTAGTACTATAATTGGCTGAAATGTTTAGAAAAAATGTCGGATTCTCATTTAGATTACCTCATTTCCCCCATGCAGTATCTATTTGATACAGTAAGAGAAATCAGTGTCTTGCCTTGCGCGCATACTATACATTTAGACTGTGTCAAAGAGATGGAAAACATCATAGGTAAGGCATTTACATCTATCTACATGTTACCAATGAAGGACTTAAATGGTGTACACCTTCATGAGTTTCATCATGCAGTATTCTGCTATGAGGCTGAGTTGATATACACCTTGAGACAGTCTTCATCATTTAACCAGTGTTATTAATTCTCATTATTTGAAAACGGATATAGGTACTCATGTCCTGTGTGCTCAAAATCCATATGTGACATGTCAAGTTTGTGGAAGAAGCTTGACAAAGTGGTATGTAGATGTCATTTTCTTTCTATCAGTGGATGAGCTTAGTTGGGAGTGAAGGGGACCTTGGCCTCCCCAATTTTTTTTCACATATATAAACTAATACATAAATCAAAATAGTTTTTTTAGTTTTAGTATATTTCATATATTTGGTACCCCCAAAATGTTTGTACATCTATTTTGGCATCTGCAAAATATTTTCTGAAGATCCACCACTGCTTTCTATTGATATATTTTTTAGGCAGCATATGATTGCATCAATATATTCAGTTTTGTAACATTTTCGAGTTAAAACTTTTGCTCAGATTGCCTTAACTCCAATGCCTGAAACCTTCAAAAACAAGATGGTAAGTAACAAGTCCCAATTCTTAAGGTTTAGAGCCAGGAATTAAGGGTAGCTTGTGAGACATATCTAACTGTATATTTGCATGAAACCAGGTGTGGATTCTTTGCAATGATTGTGGAGTGAAATCTCATGTACAATTCCATATTGTGGCCCATAAGTGCTTAAGTTGCAATTCATACAACACAAGACAGATACAGGGAGCATCTGCTACAACAAGCTCGTCTAGAGTGACCGAAATGGTGATATGAACATTAAAGGTCTCTTGGAATGGAAACATTTCTTGTTGAACTGAGTTACTCAGTTATTTATGAAACACTAAAATCAAATTCTAGTGGTCAAACATAGACAATTGAGGATAAACTTGGTTTAGGCTGTGTTGTAATATGGTATTAGTACTATTAAAGCCTAAGAAATAATTAGGTCTCCTTATCATTGTCATCGTGCCATATCTTAAAATTAAGCAAAGATTCGAAGCTCCCAAAGTCAAATTGATAAAGTGAAATCGTATTTCAAGTTGCCGAAGGCTTATGATAGAAATGGAAAATCATTACATAGTGAGATCTTGTTTCTTGAATACATTTTGAGATCTTGTTTTCCATAATATATGTTTTGTATTTTAGAATTACTTTTTTTAGAATGGAATTTTGATTTTCAATTCTATTCTAGAATTTTATATCTGCAACATAAAAATCTATTTTGGATTTACTTTTTCAAAATATTATTTTTTATTTCAAATTTTAAATTCCAAAATAAAGGACAATTTTAAAAATTTAAAATTGGATCACACGGTGTTTTCTTCCTACATGCAACTGTTTTTGGCACATCCACACTTGCTTCCTGCACCTTCCCATTATAGTTGAATGACAAGAATAATACTTTAAAATGTTAACACTTTTTCAGAAAGTACTATACAGAATGTATTAAAAGTGTTTTAAATTACACGTTTAAAATGCATTCATACAAAAAAAATTGTGAAATGGATTCCAAAATGTGTCGTTTTACTAGCAACATTTAGCAGCAACCAGAACCATCAATACTATTGGGCGAAGTGAGACAGCCAAGGTCCAAGAAAGTGAGCTCAGAAGTGAAGGAAGAAGCCAAGCTGAATGAGTGAGTATTATGCTTAATCACCAATTGATCATGTTTTCTTCTTTCAATTCTTAGATTCCCTTGTCTATTCTGAACTATTTTCTATAACAAACTTTCAGGGTGGACATAATAAGGAAAACAACAAAGTGGCATGAATAAAATTGAGTATTTCCTATGTTGCAATTTCATGTTCTCCTCTCAAAATCCTACAACTTGGTCCTTGCTCAAAAAGGATGACAACATGTGTCTTCTTACTGGTTTATTTAATCTGTTTCTAATTTTATAAATTAATGATTTTTTTTTTTTATGTAAATTCATAAATTAAGAATTATTTTATATGTCAATTAGCAATTAATACTCACAAATAAGTGTTTATATTTTGATATGAAATAATGCTGAATTTAGGCACTTATCAAGTTACCATGTGGTTTTTCTCTGGTCCCATAATGGACGCCAAAAGGTTTATGCAGAATCGAATATAACCTCACACGTGGTGTTCTCAGCCTCGTTCTTCGGTCTTCGGATATTTGATCTTCGAATCTTCGATCTTAGCAAGAAAACCTGCTATTATACTCTGACACTCAAGTCAGTTTTCAGTCTAAGTAAAGGGTATATGTAAAATGTTATAGTGATTCGCTACCTTTCACAGTGTTCAACTATTTATAGCGATTGTATTGGGATCCTACATGTACGGATGATTAAAGTAGACTTAAGTAAGTTCAAGTGCCCCTAGTCATGATTTGTAGATTATTATTGTTCACCACTTGTTAATTACATTGTTAAGCCTTTAATTTTGATTAGGGATGACGATGTTGTGCGGGTCAACCCACGACCCATTAAGAAAAAACGCAGGGCGATATGTCTATTTCAACCCACTTAGACATGCTTCGCATAACCCATAGTTCACGAAGGCCAAGTGCGGGGCAGGGCGAGCTGGGCCTCAAAACCTGCATATCTTAAAAATTTGTAAATTTATTTATGCACCCTTATAATTTCTTCCTGTAGCTTCATATTCTCAAAAATTCTAAAATTATCCATTTCAAATTCTACAATATGAAATACATACTTATATTTTGCATTATGCAATCAGGAATATTGTACAATCCAAAACACAAATTTTAACTTTCAGATTATAACTCGTGAAGTCTCTGAATTCCACATTTTGAAATCAAAGAAAAAATATTCAATGAAAAATGTCAATGGATAATTTGAGTATTTTTTGAAGTATGGGGTGCAAGAAGAAAGGCATGGATGTGTAGGAAGAAACTCCTTTCAATCCCTAATTCATAATACTTTCACAAAATTTGATAATAATTTTTTAATATTTAATAGTGTTTTTTTGTCCTTCTGAAATGCATAAATTATTTACACATGTGTCATAAAATATTGTGAAACTAATTATCTACTTTATCTAAGTAAAAAAAAAATAATTTAATAAAAAAAAACATTCAAAATTTATATTTGAAAAATTATTTTTTATTAATTTTAAAAATATTCTTTTATACAGACTAACATTTATGCGAGAAGAACCATTAAAATTAACTCACATTTCCTACTCAAATTTGTTAAACCAAAACTCGCATTTTGTGGGTTAAAGATTGTCATTCTTGATTTGGATGGGAAAATATCAAAATACTGAATGAGTTTTCGATACCTCGGCCATTACATTAAATAAACGCATAATTACGGTTTATTTATTTTTTCGTTTGAGTAATATGTTCATTTGGTTCCTTTGAAGTTTTCGTTTTTTTATTGTAGTTATTCAGACAATTTATTGGAAGAAACAGTTTCTAATAACAAAATCCCAGTTAATGTGTATGTTTGACGTTGCTTAGAGTTTGAATTAATTCAGAAACTTGAAAAGGCTTAAAGACGTGAACTATACAGGTAAAAATAAGGTAAAAAATTTATTTAAAAAATAATAAAGTACTAATTCAATTTATTTTAAACTTAGATACATTATTGGTTGTTGATTCGTATAGATTTCATACATTAATTATAATACTGTGCTGTTCTAATCTTCTTACGTTAAATAACGTTGAATTTAGATTTTTTCTGATTTGCTTCAGTAACTTCTCCTACTAAATAAATATAATGCATTGTTATTCTTACTAACAAAGACGATTTTGCGTATCTCTATTTTTACTTTTATAATTATTATATATGTATCTATATTTATTAAAATTAACTATAATAAATTTATAATGATAAAATAATTTAATAATAAATTAAATATTATAAAATAGATAATTTATTAATTTCTTTTCATTAATAAACTACTATAATACATAAATAGTACAACACTTACAAAACACTTCTTCCCATAATTTGTTATATCTTGACAGTGGTAACTGCTAAAAAAAATATAAAATGACTAATATCTAAAATAAAATAATAAAATAAGTATTGATATAAAGATAAAACTGAAAAGTAATTTGTAAACAATATTTTCTCATAATTTTAAAAAAGATGTAGATTTTAATGTAGTTGTGGAAATGAAACTTTATAGAGTGTCTTGAAGAGAGTATCCGAAGGGTGACATTCTTCCCGCCATTTCTATCGTGTCTGGCATAATGCTTCTCTAATAAACTCACTCACGCTCTGTTCGGACATTCAAAGTAGTTACATGGTTCATTCATTCAAGTTCGCATTGTGTTTTCGATCCTCTTTTCCCTTTTCCTTCTATTCCTCCCAAACTGTTAGGGTTTCCTCTCTCTTCTCTTTCCCTCTCTCTCTCCCCTCCGTTTCTCTCCGCGCCATGTCCAAGCCACCCTCCGCCTTCGACGCTCTCATGTCCGGCGCCCGCGCCGCCGCCAAGAAGAGTTCCCAGTCCAAACCCCAAACACCCAATCTTTCATCATCCCCCAAGAAAAGAAAATCCCCACACTCCGCTTCCTCACAAAACCCTAGCAACAGCAAATCCCCCAAACTGCCTTCTCCGCCCGTAACCGTTGAACCGGAGCAAGCTGCTGTTAAACCGGAGCAAGCTGTTAAACCGGAAGAAGCTGTTAAACCGGAAGAAGCTGTTAAACCGGAAGAAGCTATTAAACCGGAACAACGGAAGGTCCGCCACCTGTCGTCGTCTAATTCTTCGAACGGGAAGACCGTGGAGCTGATTAAGCAAGTTCCGCAGCTGAAGCAGAAACCATCGAGTTTCGACCCCGCTTCGGTGACTGCATGGGAGAAGGGACAGCCAGTGCCGTTTCTCTTTCTCGCTTTGGCATTTGATATGATTTCTCAGGAAAGTGGAAGAATTGTTATCACTGACATTGTTTGCAATATGCTGCGGACTGTGATGCTCGTCACGCCGGAGGATCTTGTTCCCATCGTTTACCTCTCCGCGAACCGGATTGCGCCTGCTCATGAAGGGTTGGAGTTGGGAATCGGCGAGTCGATCATTTCCAAGGCGCTCGCGGAGGCCTATGGAAGGAACGAGTCGTGGATTAAGACTCAGTATCAGGTGACTGAGTTTAGTTGAGTCTTTTTGGTTCTTTCTTTCGTTCTTGTTGTTTGGTTGAATTTGACCGGAGAAGATGTTTGTTAAGAATCGGTTTCAGGTGATTAATTCTTTTGGTTTTTATTGCATTCTTGTTGTTGAGATGAATTTGACTGAAGATGTTAGTTAAAAGTCGGTATCAGGTGCTCGAATCTTTTGGTTTTTCTTGCATTCTTGTTATTGAGATGAATTTGACTGAAGTTGTTTACTAAGAATTAGTATCAGGTGGCTGACTCTTTTGGTATTTCTCCATTCTCGTTGCTGAGACGACTTTGACTGAATGAGATTTTATTATTGGCAGAAAAAAGGGGATTTGGGCTTGGTTGCTAAAGAGAGCCGTTCGTCTCAACCTATGATGTGGAAGCCTGAAGCATTGACCATTAGGAAGGTTTTCAACACTTTTCACCTTATTGCTAAGGTATGTTATCATTGAATTTTTTAATATCCTGCATTTGGGTTGTTCGATTATTCACATTACTTCTCAGCCTTTGTCACAAGCTTGTTGGTTTATAGTTTTAAATATGAACAGATTACGTTTACATCGAGGTTTATTGAAATTGCATATGAACCCCCAGTCAACAGCAATCTCCCTTATAGGCAATTACGCGGTCTAATGTGTTTCTTGGTACTGTTATGTTTATTTCAAACTAGTAAATGGGGTTAGTGCAGGGCTTAAAAAAGGAAGGGGTATGGGATGGAATTTGACAAAACTTTTGCAATGTTATTGAAATTTACTTTCTAAATAGTAGTGCCTAGTTTTTTGTTGACAAGTTGCATCTATAAGTTCTACCCATGTATGGATTAATTTGAAATTATTATTGCAACGTTGAGTGATTGAGAAAACTAAGCACATGACCATAGGCTTTGGTTTGGGATAACCAGGTTTAGTGCATTCTCATGTGGTATAACAGCATGAATGGTAAAAAAAAGAGAGAATTGGCAAAAGTAAGTTCCAAGTAAAACTGATATTGAAGACTTGGAGTGTGTTATTGGTGCCTTTATCACATATCGTGCATAAAGCACAACAGTCATTTTCAGCTCATTTTTTTATTCTCTGTTATGGTTAGATGTTTTTTTTTGGAGTTTAATGTGCTGTACAACATGTTTTTTTCTGTATCTTTTGCTGAAGCCATGGCTTACTAAATATACGTTTGTTTTTATCTTTAAATTTCTTGCCATCTGTTTGGTGGCCATGTTGGAAGTTAGTATGGCTGGGTGTATGTACTGTAAGAGAATAAAGCAGGAATTTGTTGTTGGGATTTGAACACCTTTTTGTGTACAACTGAATGTTGCTAAATTATGCTGTTACTTTTTCTTTATTCTGAATGTGTTCAGGAATCTGGAAAAGACAGTCAAGAGAAAAAAAAGAACCATATCAAGGCACTTCTTGTTGCTGCAACTGAGTGTGAACCTCAATATCTAATTCGTTTGCTTCAGGTTGAAATTTTAATTCTTTATTGAAATGTTCTGGTGGGCTTACTTCTCCATGTTAATTGCATCCTGTTCTTGTTTTCTAGGCGAAGTTGCGAATTGGTTATGCAGAACAAACTCTTTTGGCTGCATTAGGCCAAGCTGCAGCGTACACTGAAGAACACTCTAAACCACCTCCTGAAATTCAGTCTCCTTTAGACAAGGTAAGCTAATGTGATTGAACTGGGAAATATGGTATGAGAGTGAATTGGTTTACATGGCTTAGTCTTGTGAGTTCAGGTTGAGTAGCATATACGCTTTGGGTCTTAAAACATTTGAAGTGCTTCAGAACTAAGTTTTGGGGGTAGGGTGCTGCTGCTGTAGTTGGTATCAGTGAATTCTGGTGAAGATACCACCCACCTTTTCTCTATTCTGCATTTTAGGAAGCATTAGGCAGAAATTCATTATATTTCCTTTCCTATTTTATATATATATATATATGTATTTATATATGTATGTATATTTATATATGTATAATGTATGTATATATTTATTTCTGGTTTCATTTTGCATCAGGCTTCGGATATTGTTAAACAAGTCTATTCTGTTCTTCCTGACTATGACAAAATAATATCTGCACTGCTTACGGAGGGTCTATGGATGCTTCCAAAGAATTGCAAATTTACTCCTGGTGTTCCAATTAGACCTATGCTGTCAAAGGCAGCAAAAGGTGTGACTGAAATTCTAAACAAATTCCAGGATGTGGAGTTTACCTGTGAATACAAATATGATGGAGAGCGTGCCCAGGTGATACTTCATGGTCAATTCTTCCATCAGAAACATAGCTATTATGATACTAACTATGTACAATAACATTATCTGCAATGAAACAGATACATTATCTGGAGAATGGTTCAGTTGAGATTTACAGTAGACAAGCAGAACGGAACACTGAGAAGTTTCCTGATGTTGCTGCCGCAGTTTCAAGGTAAAAAAAAGCTTTATTAGGAAGGATATACTTGAGGTCTGGTTCAGTCTTTTTGGGTAGGACACTTCTTAACTACACGAAGTTGCATTTAGTAAAACAAACACTTGTATGACCATTTTGTGTCAGTGAACAGGTTAAAGAAACCGGGTGTATCTTCATTTATTCTTGATTGTGAAATTGTTGCATATGACCGCGCAACACAGAAGCTTCTTTCTTTCCAGGTAATCTTAATGCTGTATTTTTTTTGGATGTCAGTACATTATCAGAACCTTGTTCTACTAGCAGTTGATCAAAATTAAGTCCTTTGGTAGGTTATGCTTGTGTTGTTTTACCTATCTTGGTGACACTAGTTTTTGGTTTTTGATATTTTTGTGCTAGGATTTAATAATTAGACATGTGACTTGAAAGAAGAAAAGAATGTTATTTTGATACATAGAAAGTTCTGTTATAGAAGAGATAGAACATGTATCAGAGGTAGCTATCTGCTCATCTATATATTCCTTATAATGGAAGATTGCATTTACATTTATGACCTGCCTTTATATATGACATGTTATCAACGACTTCACATTTAAATTCTCTTTTACTCTTTCAAGAACATGATTCTTTTTGACAGACTCTTACTACTCGAGCTCGCAAGAAAGTAGAAATTGAAGATATAAAGGTTAATGTTTGCGTATTTGCTTTTGATTTGTTGTATCTAAATGGCCAAGAACTTCTTCAGGAAAACCTCAGAGTCCGTAGAGAGGTACCAACTCTTATCTTTGTTCTACCAACATTTTCATGTTTATTTTTTCTTTGTTAAGTAGCTTAGTCCTTGATAGAGAAGGATGAAAGTTGTAAACCTAAATGCTGATCCAGTTTTTGAGATACAATTTTTAGTTTGGTAGTGTTAAGACTTAAGCACAAGAGGGAAGTGCAACCTAAAAGACTAGGTAGAGGAACCTCCTTGCAAGTAAGTATTATATTAAGTAGTTCACCCTACTCAATGTGGGACTCCTAAAATTGACACCCCTTTTAAGGATTGACATCAATAATCATCATTGATCTGGTGGTAGTCCTTTTCTCCTTGAGACGACTTCATTCATCAATCAGTATTTTGTTTTCACCTTAATCCAACCTATAGATATAGTCCTACTCAATAAAAACACCAATTATTAGGACTTAAGCACAGGAGGAGAGCTCAACCCAAAAAACTTGTGAGGATTATTCGTGAATTGTCTGACAACTTCGACAAATATTAATTCTTGTAATTATTGGAGTAGTATTTAAAGCCTAACTTAACCTCACAACACGGACTAAGGTAAGATTTGTCCCCACTTTATCTTTAGCTGATGTGAGATCTCCAACAGTAATAATGAGATAAATGAGTTTCTATTTCTTTCTATATTTGAAAAAGTTTCACTGTAGTACCCCATCAAATTTTGATTTGGATCAATAGAAACATCAATAGACTTACAATTTGCCAACCCTATCCTCTCCAGAATGTCAAAAGCATACCTTCCTTTGATTAAGCCACTTCAATACCTAGAAAATAATTTTTGATAACTAAGATCTTTAGTTTGAAAAATGGTTGAATAACTGCAACTTTGGCTAAGAGATCCTAGTGGTATATAATTCTTTTTAATAACTATATCATCAACATAGACCATTAGATAGACACACTTTCTAAGAGAAGTGTGGTTGTAGAAAAGTAAATGATCTATCCAACTTTGTTTCAATCCAAACACCTGCATAGTATGTCTGAATTTACCAAATCATGCTCGTGGGGACTACTTTAGATCATATAGAGTAACGTAATTTACACACTAAACAAGACTCTCCCTAAGCAACAAATCCAGGTTGCTCCGTGTAAATTCCCTCCTTAATATTACCATGAAGGAAAACATTTTTAGTGTGAAGTTGGTGAAGTGGCCAATGAAAAATAACAACCATTGCAAGAAAAAAACCTAGTGGGTATTCAAGTTTATAAATTTGTATTTATCATTTGGCCACCAATCAAGCTTTAAATTGATCAACTTCATCACCAGGTCCAATTTTAACAACAAAGACCCGTCTAGATAGTGCACTTCATCAATCATGGCTTGTTGCCATCCTGGATGATCAAGTGTTTCATTAATAATTTCAGGAACAATGGTGGCGAACAAAGAAACAACAAAAGAGTACAATGTTGACAATGAATTGAAAAATTATATTTAGGATATGGATTAAGTGTGGAACAAATACCTTTCATAAGAGCAAATGAACAATATGAAATGAATCATGTGAAAGAGTTGACGGACCAGAAAAATTATCCGAGGCACTTGAGTCAACTATTACCCCACGAGTGTTAATCTTCCACTTGAGAAATACAAATTGTTGAAACACTTGGTCCCGAACAAGATTGACCTTAATGGTTTGAATTTTCAAATTTAAGTCTCATTTGAAAACTTGGTGTCAAGAAATGTGACCAGATGATGCTGACAAGACAAATGACAGCGGCCGGTGTGATTCCAACTATTACCCCACTAATGTTAATCTTCCACTGATTGAGAAATACAAATTGCTGAAACACTTGGTCCCGAACAAGATTGACCTTAATGATTGGAATTTTCAAATTTAAGTGTCATACTCTTGGTACTCATTTGAAAACTTGGTGTCAAGAAATGTGACCAGAATATGCCGCCGACAATACAAATGACAGCGCCCGGTGTGATTCCACGTGGAGAAGGTGGCACATGGACACATGTGCCTGATAAAGGACTGACTGGGATTAGAGGGGGGCAGCGCATAACTAATCTTTTGGTCATGTCACTACCAGGGTTGGGTTCTCCTTGACACACACCAAACCCCAGACTTTGCTAGACAAAACTGTTTCAGACGGTGGCCGGAGACAACAGGGCTCTGATACTGACTTGAATTTGGATGCAGTAAAAATCAGTGAGTTATTGTCACAGCTGATTATATATATATAGACACACACATAGAGAAGAGTTACGAGGAAAAGGTATATCCTATAACACTCAACCCTTAGGCTAGGTACATACACCTAAAATACGGCTTTATGAAAACTGTACAGTACCATACAATCATAATTTTAACAATACTTAAGCATTGAGACTTTTTCACCTAATGGAGTAGTTTCTTAGGTTGGGTTCTCTTGCGCAAGTCCTAATAGGTAGGGAAACCAATTGATCTCTATCATAGCGTTGATTGAATGCTATTTATTCATGAATTCATTCCATTAGTCACGGGCTTCTATACAAATAAGAACTACTTATTGATGGGTATCTGTTTTCTGTCTGCAGCATCTTTATGCCTCTTTTGAGGAAGAATCTGGATTTCTTCAGTTTGCAACAGCATTAACTTCAAATGATGTTGAGGAGATACAAAATTTTCTTGACCAAGCTGTTGGTGCTAGGTGCACTTTTTCTTCTAGTTAATTTCGAGTTTAAAATAGTACATAATTTCATCACAATGTATGATTCTCTTCAAATTATTTCAATGAGATTTACTAATAGTATTTGATAGGCATTGAAGAATATTAGACTACTTAGTGTGTTTCTTTTCCCATTCAATTACCTTGAACGTTAATGATATGTTAGACAAGGATTTATGTGGATGTGCTTTATTTTACTAATAAGGAGAAACTTGTAAAGCAAACTGACTCTTGATTGTTTATTGTCCGACATTCACAGATGTTTCAAATTTGGTTTTCTTGCTATAATTTGAATGAGAATTTTTGTCATTGATATTTGGTGTTTCTTGATTCATAGTTGTGAGGGATTAATCATTAAAACATTAAATGAGGATGCTACATATGAACCAGCCAAGCGATCACTCAACTGGCTAAAACTGAAGAAAGATTATATGGAGAAGTAAGGATGTGTGTTCTGACATTCATATTTCTTAATTCTTTATTATGAATTTCTGTTTGCTCATTGGTTCTAGTTTGCAGTTTAGGGGACTCTGTAGATTTGGTACCTATTGCTGCTTTCCACGGACGTGGAAAACGTACAGGTGATCATGAAGTGTACTCTTTAATGTGATGTTGCTTATTTTACTCATCGTTTTAACATCATGTACGAAGAAGACTATGCCCTCGGGATTTAGATACACTGCTATTGTGAACCATTAGCTTAGAGCGGTTTGAAATGAAATAGTGACATGTCTTGTAGGAGTTTATGGTTCCTTCCTCCTGGCTTGCTATGACAACAATAATGAAGAATTTCAAAGTATTTGCAAGATTGGTTAGTATTTTAATTTTGTTTAGTCACTGCCGATTTCATTCGGTAAGATTATTTCTCTTAGTCTTCTTGTTATGGTGGGCAGGAACGGGATTCGCAGAATCTGATCTTGTAGAACGTTCTTCCAGTCTTCGTTCTAATGTGATTTCCAAGCCAAAGGTGCCAGCCTCTTATTTCACTCTTATCCTTTTCTAGTCATGCTTGATATTTTTGAAATTAATTTCATCACGCTCTTTGATTTCAGTCATACTATAGATTTGGAGAAACAATAAATCCTGATGTCTGGTTTGAAGCCAGTGAGGTGAGAGTTATCCTGACTTTTCTGGGCGATTTCATTATTTTCTTTTCCAATTGTGCTGTAGCCTATCATCATTATTGAGTTATCTTATCTCTTACTGGTTATTACTGTATCCTTGTTTTGAATTTCCTAGTACTTCAATGGAAGACATGGACGAAATTTCATACTGTTGGGAATACTATTATGGTCTGATGCCACTGTGGCTGAATGATCTCCCAATGTGGTCGAACATTGTTTTTGGCATTCCTTTCTAGATTAATGAGCGTCCTTGGAGAAGTTTTACTAATTACGGTGGGGAGGAAGGATAATGGGTTGCATAATTAACTAACGTGATCATGTTCTGTTTGTATAATTCCTGGAACAGTGTAGTAAGCTTCTAGATTTATGGCAATTCAATTTTTAAATAAGCGGTGAAAGCTCGTACGTTGTATTTGGTAGAGAAGAACGAAACAGATTCGATGAAAATAAAATAGAAAATTGGAAATATATAAGAAATAAAATAAAAAGTTGAAGATGATTGGTTGATGAGAAATAAAAAAGAAAAAGAAAGACAAATATAAATAAGTGAAAAATGGTAGTATGTTTCATTTTTTTCAAATTGTTTTAACTTACCAACAATCTACTCTAATCTCGTCTTTGGTTCTCAAAAACAATCATGCCAATGGAGTTGAAATTATTTTTCGAAATCTTTTTTAATTATATATTTTTATCCAATAAAATTGTATTATGCTCATTGTAGCATTTTTTTTTATGTATTTAGTTATATGTTACCTTATTTCACTCAGGTGTGGGAAGTGAGAGCGGCAGACCTGACCATTAGCCCTGTCCACCGTGCTGCAGCGGGCATAGTTGATCCGAAAAAGGTAATAGAATGAATTGATGCGTAACATTGTTTAATTGTTAATAATAGCTGTATTTAACTATTTTGGTGGCATTTCTACATTTTTCTTTGAAGGGCATATCTCTTCGATTTCCACGACTAGTTCGACTCCGGCATGACAAAACTCCTGAACAGGCCACGTCAGCCGAGCAGGTAAAGTGCAATCTACTTTATATGACCAGCAATATGATAAGAAGATTGAAAATATAGTAATGGGAACTCAAATTGATTATTTTTGGTCATGTTCATGTTTTGCAGGTTGCTGAGTTGTATAAAGCTCAAAAACACAATCAAGCGAACAAACAAGATGACGAAGATGAAGAAGATTATTGAGGGGAGTTTTTTTCTTGCTGAAAGATAAAATCTCAGTTTTATTCCTGATGATCGCATGAGAGTAAATGTGTATGTGAATTTTCACCTAAGCTTAGGTTAGAGAGCATGACTGCGTATTAACATTATCTGAAAATTCGATGTACAACGTGGGAGAAGCTGATGGAGGGCCCCAAAAGTAGACATTTGCGCTTAAACCATGTTAATTATTGTCTACAATTCAGTTTTGTTCTTGTAACATGATGCTGTAGTTAAGGCTGTTAGCATTGACGAAACCCTTCTTAATATTAGTCCATGTGTCAAATTACTGAGCGTGGCACATGTCTTCCATTTTCAATTGTAAAACTGTTGTATTTAAGTTTCTTTTTAACTGTAGATGAAGCTGTTTTGGAAAAATCTAATTCTAATTGCATGGACCTGACTCGGAAGATAAGATTGAATATTATTAGAGAAAAGGACGAAGGAGATAGGTAAGTGAGATATGCCTAATGTTTAGAATAAGTGCTTCGTCTTCTGTGGAATAAGACCCTTAACTCTTTCCACTTTGATCCCAGTTTAAGGTTCTGCCATTGGTCTAAACTATTTTTCGTTTCTAACATTTCTTTGATACTTTTACACTCCTTTGGGAGAGGTTGGGGCATTGTTTAATCCTTGAATTTTCTAACTTATTTGCAGACTGGAAATGATTAATATCTTTTGAAATTTCATTTGTTAATCTTCTGTTCTCTGAACGTAGACGGGGTTACTTGTCGGCCCAACGTATAACTATGGGCCTGGGCTTTGTTTGGTTAAAACTAAGAGATATTAACCTTGTGGAATGAGTTGTGTTTAATTTGGCTTATTCGGCCTAATGTTGACCAAAGCTTCAACATTTCTTGTCTTGTAAGGCACGAGTCGCGTCATTTGCGCAGCCTGTGTTCACCGTTCGGAAGAGGCTTAGCGTGTTTTCTAGGACTTCCTTGCCGTCACCGGCAAAAATGCAATGATGTAATGTTTAATTAATTACACAGCTAGCTAGATGAAAGTAACGTCGATTCTATTTTAATTTTTCGATTAAGAAACCAACCTCCTATAGCTGGCGCTAACCTCGCAACAGAAGAGAGGTACACAGGAATAGTCCGTGGTCAAAATGCCAGAAAATATCAGGTTCTTGAATAGAAACAGGGGCAGGTGCTGGATAAAATTTACATTTGGAAAATACATGCACTGCGCAGTATTTTTAGCCGAAAATTTGCAGCATCTGTATTCTACCTGTCTGCTTTGAAGAAGACTGTCCATGTGATTTCCCTTGACCTGACCTTCACACTGTTCTAGAACATGGCTACTCTTAGTATGAAATGTGACGCTGACATCCTTCCCTTGGATAGTTACATCTTCAAAATTGGTCCCAACTATTGATAGTTTGATAACAAGAAGGATTTTCTAAAATAATCGCACCGGTACAGAGATGGCATACGCTGAATATAGATTGGAAACAACTTTTTGTTATTATAAAAAATTGGGGTATAACATGTTCTACTTTATATACCACAATGTTGGTAGAGTGGATGATTTTTCCCTTTGGTTGCCATGCTTTCATACATAGAGATGCATTGGTCAAAATGAACTGCTCTTGTGCCTCTTTGAAAGGAATGATAAACAGACTGAGATTAATAGAGTGGGAGAAGATAAACACATACATTTACATATAATAGAACCAAAGGAGACTTTGCTTTAGTTTAGTGAATAAGTGTCAGAAAAAAGAGAAGAAATAGGATTAGAAGTGACTAATGATAACTTGTCCAAAAAAGCTTAATATAATCATACACCACACCAGTAATAGATCCTGATTCTGATTTGTGGGTCCACCAAACCCTACACGCAGAGCTCATGGCCGTCCCCCTTGGTGGTTGGCGACACCATCTCCCTATCCCAACGACTACACAACCAATCACCCGTCCCTTTAATTCTTGATGTGATCTTACACATCAACCCCCCTCTCTCTCTCCCAGACTCACACTCATCACTTCTTCCTGCACTACATTATCCTAGTTACATTACAATTTCAGTCACCCTTTCACCTCACACAAAACAAAAGGAGAATGTGAAAAGGGCAAAAATGCCAGCAAGGACAAATCCTTCATCCAATATCACCCCAAACCCAAAATCAAACATTTTTTTCCTTCAGCTCTTTTCCTCCCACCGAGTTAAAACAAACCACTGTACATATGCTAGATCAGTCGAATCGAACACCTAACCTTAAAATCATATTATAAATTAAAAACTAAAAGGGATAAATAAAACTGACTCGGTAACAGTAATAGTTGTAGTACTAGTCAGTGGAGTACAATCCTTTGGAACTTGGTCTGCGTGGGAGAATCAGAGCCCTCACAGAAAACCCTTTTCCTACTGACTCTCCCGCAGTTGGAGGTGAAGGACTCTTGGTGGAGGAATTGTGCTTGCGCCTGTGCCTGTGCCTGTGGCTGCGGGGAAGGAATGGTGACAGGTGGAATCTCGAAAGACTCAAGAGCAGGAGGAGGGTGTCTCCATTGAGGGAGTGGTCCCGCAAGGAGCAGAGTCTGAAGGAGAGGACCAGCTTTCATCACTGCCTGCAAAAGCTTACCCTTTTCTGGCAAAGGTTTATCTGGTGATATAAGCTCAATCATTGACTCTGGCAACTGTGGCTGCGCACGACCCACATGGGGGGGCTGACCCAAATGCTCCATCACCGGAGAGGAAACAATACTTTCTTCACAGTCCGATGATGAAAGCCCATTGTTGGAGTCAATCCCTCTTCTGGGCTCATCCTCAATGCTGGAAATCCCAGACGCAGGGGCTGTCTGGTGCTGCTGCTTTTGCTGCTGGAAAACCATTTTCTCCAACAACAGTCTCTGCCATTTCTCCTGTGCCTCGTCTCTTTCTCTTATCACCTTATTGAGGAGCTCCTTCAGGGTGAGAAGCTGATCGTCCCTCTTTCTCAGCTCCTCTTGCACACTTGCTCTCGTTTGCTCCAGCTCAAGAGTGGTGCACATCAAGGACTGCTTCAGCTCCTCCATTGACTGTGTCATCACAGTTATGCAATAATGTCATGAATTAGTCCACAGGGGGCATTACACTTTTTTTCTACTTGAAGGAAACAGAAAAGAAATCAAGGCTTTACCTTTCCGTGGCAGTAGTAAGCCCAACTGAGAAGAGGACTGCGTTGGTTGTCCATGCGTGTGTTGGAATCTCGAAACTAGAATCGGTGTTGTTGGAAGAGAGAAAGTGAAAGGGGAATGAAGAAAAGTGGATTGAGAGAGTTTGGGGGGTTTGGGAGTATGGTTGAAGCTGTTTTATAAGAAGGAGTCCAAGTTACTGTGTGGGATTGGAAAAAAGCACAGAAAAGGCCAAAACCTCAACTGTTCCCAAATCCTACGCCCCCTCTCTCCTCCTATCATAATATCTCTTTACTTCCGTTATATATGTCATGTCTCACTATTGCATATTCATTTCCAACATTCTTAAAACCTAATTAACATGCACATGTTCATGTCATTCTTATTTTTTTAGATTTAAACAACTCTCTTTTTGTCCTCTATTATGATGCTTTTTTCATTTTCTTAAAAGCTCTTAATTACATTTACTTTTTTAAAATCGATCAATGTGTTTTTTTATTATAATCATGCTAAATACATACTACACTCTATGAATAATGTTCAACTCTCCATTTCAAAATATTGTGTTAATAAAAATATCAATATTCTTCTCCTATTAATATTTTTTCACTGTTATCAATTCGAGAGTAATCCTTAAGTAGAAATAACAGTAAATAAGTAAGGTCTTCTTCAAAATAATATAATTGCAATCATTCTTATTAGACAAAAGAGACACATGTGATTATCAACTATGAATTCTTCACCCTAATTAATTACGTACGAAAGGAATAGGAATAGTGAAGACATTATTATTTCTATCTGATAACCATCTTTCTTTAGTCAGTTTAGTGGAACTCTGAATAAAGAAATATTGGAGGCATGCAGAGTAACACTCAATATCTATGATCTAAACTTGATTATATAAAATCTTAAATTCAAGTTAACACTGTGTAATGCATGCATAACTTTTTTCATAGTTTGTTTGATATTTATATCTCACTTTTGTCTCTCTCATAATTATAAAAATGTTTATACAAATTTGTTATATATATGAAAAAAATTCCTCTTCAGTTCTATTGCTTGGCTTTTCCAGCATCTTGCATGCTGTTGATAAGAAAATGTTAGAAAGTGACCAAATAAAACAGTGATAACCTTTCAACTATAAAGTAACAATGATAATAACAAAAATAAGAGGTGGAAGTGATATATTCCGGGTTAATTATAAAAAACCAATATCTAGAAACCAAAATAATTAGTTGCAGTAATAACTAAATTAAAATTATTTTAAAAATTAAAAAAAAATAGTTTTTAAATTAGTGTATAATTAGTGACCAAGATTTTAACTACCAATTATTTATATTCTAAATTTGGTAGCAAAAACTTTGGTTGTTAACTAAATACTAATTTATAAATCATTTAACAATATTAAAAACTAATTTATAAATCAAAAATTTATTTAGTCCCTAAGATGGTCTCTAATTTAGTTACTATTATAACTAATTATTTTTTGTCTCTAAATTGATTTCTATTTCGTGATTTTCTTGTAGTGTAATAAAACATCTTCCTTTATTTTCTAAATATAAATTTCTCATGTAATAACTTGAAAATTAATTCATGGGAGGAGCTATCAAGATTTTTTTCTTACGTTAAAGGCATTGTTCTATACTCTAAATGTATTTTAATATATTGACTTAAATATGTTTTTTTAGCAAAATTTGTTTTTATTCATAGTTTAGACTATAGGTTTTTTTATATTTGTAATAAAAAAATTAATTAAATGAGTTATTAATTACTAATTATTTTACGTGACAAATAATTTTTTAATATGAATTAAAATATTAAAATATTTTATATTAATATTTTCTTTACTACAAATACACAGTCTAAAGTTTTAACTTTAAGTACAAAACCAATTTCATGAAAAAAATATATTTAACTTTAATATATTATATATTATTAGTACGAAGCTTTAGTGAATGCCAAAACATGAATTGTTGAATGGTAAAATTAGAAGATAAAACCTCTTAACCAACACGAGATTAATTAGATTCACATGGAAAATTTGAAACAAAAACATAGTTATTTCCAAAGTTAAGAAAATCAAGAATGAACAAGATCTTAATCGTTTCAAACTTTGGTGGCTTTTGACTGATACAAAGTTACTTACGACAGTAATTTGAATAAATGCATGGGGAATGGTACGATCCTTACTATTATTCGTTACCTCCATTTGAAGTAACTTAACTCTCTCTTTCAACACATGCATCTCCATTTTTAGCTATGGGAATTCACCCTTCTCATCTTCATTACACGTGGCTGCTTCATGCAGTAAATCCAAATATGTATTTTGTTTTTTTCACCAAAACAATTTCAATTAATTTCTTCCATCCACATTAGTGTCTCACCACTTTGATTTTGCTTCTTTGCTTGACTAAATTAAAAGAGAATTTTAAGGCATCAAGACTTTTCTTGGGTTCATACAATACTTCTCTTTATTTTAATTAGTTGAAAATTGTTTCAATTGTTCTTTATTAATGGAGCATAATTTGAAAAAAAAGAAGTATATGACCATTCATATAATATATATAAAAAGTTAATGCTAATTTAAATAATATGAATATTCCTAAATGTAAGAATATCGTGTGCGGAAGCGTGATAATGATTATGAGAAATTAAAGTAACAAGTAAAGTGAGAATGATACCAAAAATTTTTAGGTGGAAAACCCTTTTAAATAGAGGTAAAAAACCACTGACGAGAGAGCCAAAACTTTCACTATAATGATACTAGGAATACAATGAATTTCTCTCAGACTAATAGATAAATAACCCTAAAACAAATCCTCTTTATATGGATTAAACACTTACACCCAAGAGAGTAAAGAGTATATGAAAAGAGAGAGGAAGCAAGTGTGTGTTGCTTGTTTGTAGTGTGTTACATTGCTGGAAGGAAGCCACTATATATAGTGGTTCTAGGAGACAACAATAATAAATACAATTAATGGTAATTAACCTCCCATTGATGACAATTGATTGTGGCAATTAATCTCCCATTGATTGCAATTGATTGCGGCAATTAATCTCCCATTGATTGCAATTGATTGCGACAATTAACCTCCCAATTATGACAAGAAAACGGAAAGGTGAGTCATAAACCCACACTAAAATATATACCAATTTGATATATTAATAATAATAATAATAAACATGAATAGTTTCAATAAATATGGTAATTTGTAGTTTATATAAGACTTTCATGAAAAATATATTAATTTTTTTATTAACAAAAAAAAATATAAAGTATTTTAGGAATATATGTATCAACCTCATTACAAGAAAAAAAAGTTATATATATTAATGAAGAGATGAATGAAGACACAGAGAGTAAAATACTAAATAGGAACAGGTAATTTTAATTTGTGTGTACGAATATATTTTATTTTATATTTGTATAATACATTGAGAAAAAAAAATACTAAATTAATTATCATTTTATGTTTATAAAATCTACTAAACTTAGTTATCATTTGACACACTTCATAATTGTCTACTATAAAGAGTTTCAAAATCAATGCAATTGAAAAAAATTCTTATGGTCTCTACTCAAGAGGTGTTATTATTTGTTGCACATAATATATTTCCAATACCATAAGAGGCATTCCACTATCGGAGTCTAGTTCACTGTCAAATAAGCTTAAAAATCTAACTCCAACACTTTCTAGGAAGAACAGCATGGAAATTATAAAGTTTTTTGGTATTTATAATAATGTAGTTTGTTTTCCTTTATGAATACCACTACAAAATCCTTACATATAAATTAATTTTAGAAATTAAAATAATTAATTAATATTTTACTTATTTTAATTAGAGATAATTTTATAAAATAAAAAAATTATTAATATTTACAGTAGTTTTTATTATTAATAAAAATATCTAATCATTGGTTTTATTTACTTACTATTCTATATTCTAAATTAATTTTTATTAGTATTTTAGAAATTCATTTATAATTAAAAACTAATTAAATACTAATTTAAAAATTATTTTATAAATTTGTATTAATAATATAAATCACTTTAAATACAATTTTTTTAAAATAATATTTTAATTAATATATTGATTAATTATTGTTGAACTCTAAATTTAATTATTATTTAATAATTTTTTTATATACGTATTTGTTTTGGCTGACCATATTTGAAGAGTTGAGAGTGTTAGAGGCGTCTAATTTATATTGACAAATTAAAGTGGTCCTATGTGAAAAGCACAAGTGCGTGTAGAAGATGACCAATCTTTACTTTTTTAGAGCAAAATATGATCATAAAGTTTTGAATATATAGAGAAATGGTTTTGGTATAAATTTTGTGCAAGAATTGAAATAAATTTAATTAACATAAACTACAGTTTTAATGGGGGCAGGGTAGGGTGTAGGGTTCTTTTGATAGCATAGTCTCCAAAAGAAAAAGGTGGAACACATCACTGCATGATTCACTGCATTTCAAAACAATTCATACTTTTAACAAATTTTAGGATCATTTGTGAATAATCTACTTTCTGTTTACCTATCCCATGTAAGAAAAATATATTTCAATTGAATAATAATTTAAAAAATCATTTTCATCTTTATCATTATTTTTAATTTAATAAAAATAAATAATAAAAAGTAAAGATGAAAAGTAACAGATATTTTAATGGTACTTTAACATGATCGTTTCTTGCATTACAAGAAAATTATGAAATAAAAACCAATTTTATAAACAAAAAATAATTAGTTCATGTAGTGACTAAATTAGAGATCTTTTTAAAAACTAAAAACAATTAGTTTCTAAATTAGTTTCTATTATTGTTAAATAGTTTCTAAATTAGTATTTAATTAGCTACAAAGGTTTTTCTACCAAATTTAGAATCTAAATAATTGGTAGTTAAAACTTTAGTAGCTAATTAGATACCAATTTAAAAAATATTTAACAATAATATAAATTAATTTAAAAATAAATAAAAAATTAGTCTTTAAAATGGTCTATAATTTAATCATTGTAATAACTAATTATATTTTTATTTTAAAATTAGTTTTTATTTCATGATGATTTTCTTGTAGTTTCATTTTTTTTATCAATATAGCATACCCAAATGTACTTTTGGTACCAATGAATATTAAACTACCAATTGTAATAAAATCTTTTTATATCGATAATTTTAGAATTTTTTTATGTTGATTTGGATGTCACTTATTTAGAAAATAAATGAGTTTCAATGTGACTAGGAATCGACGTATAATGTGTAATATTTATATGGTTAACTTTATAAAGAAGGTAGAACACAACGTTCATACACAATGTTGAATAAGATACTTTTCATATTCATTTTAGTCATCAATGTAAAATGTTTTATTAAATTGATTCAATTTTAGGTATTTTTTTCTCATAAATGGAAATATTTTATACAAATTGACGATGATCATGTCACCTAAATCAATTCTAAAATTCCACTAAAATAATAAATATTGAATTTTAAAAAAAAATACACAGATAGCTTATAACATATTATAAGTTTTTTTACTATTGTAATTTCTATAAATTATAATATTAAATATATTTCCATTTAAATATGTTTTACGAACTATTAATAATTTAACTATTTTGTTAATTTAAAAGCAATGAAATTGTAAATTTGACAATACAAAGTAACACTTCATCTTACAAGTGAAAAAAAAATACTTTTTACATTATTAAAAATTTTTAATGCAATTTTATTTATGACTTTACATATGATTGATGAGGTCAATAAATACAGGCTAATGATTATATTATATTTTTGGACAAATAACATTTGTAATATAAGTCATATTACACTTGGAGTGAAGTTGTTGATATCTATAAATAATTTTTATTTATTTATTAAAAAAAACATTTGTAATATAAGTCATAACTTTTCTAACACTGCATCGGTGAATAATAATATATTTTGCTTTCCTCTTCAGATCATTAGAACCTTCCACTCATGTACTTTTTTCTCTATCAGATGCTACCATTTCCTGAAAGACAGTAATCAGTGATAAATGAATCCAAAATCTCTTAACTGTATGAGAATTACATTAATATTAACATATATATAAATATTAGTATCTCGAAAGCGTGTTAGTGAGAAGAGATTTTGGGTATTTTTAATTACTGTAATTGATTAATCATGTCATTTTCTTGTAATTTTTAAAAAGAAGAAGAAACATTGTTTTTTTCCTGAGCATGTCATTTTTGACAAACTAAAAGAAAGAAAGACAATGTAATTAAAAAACATCCCACGGCACTCGACTTTGACTTTAGAAATACATGTGCTTAGCATACTACCTAAAAATAGATCCCTATGGAATACCTATTTTCCATTGAAACAAATGATGAACACATTTAGTTTTATATAATTTTCATCCTTTGATTAATTTCTTTAAGTTTCCTTATATACATGATTTAATTCAATTCATAGTGGTGGAGAGATATAAGGAAGTTATGCGGGCATGGACAAATAACTAGTTTGAGAAGAATAGAGATTGGAGTGTAGGAAAAAGAAATAAAATTTCATTTTGGGTATGATAAGTGGATTGGTAGTGATACCCTTTAAGAATAGATATATCCAAGAGTATATTTAATTCACTTAAAAAAGAAGGAATTGTGGACTAGTTTGGTATATGGAGTGATAATCGGTGGCAATGGGAGATTGAATGGAGAAGAAAGTGGTTTCAATGGGAAAATGATAGTTTGGTTATGTTTATCAATGAATTACAAACTGTAATTCACAAGGAAGATGTATGGATTTGGAGTGGAGATGCATCTAAATCATATACTGGAAAATCAACATATCTTAATCTAATGCCTAACACAAACCAATCGTTGCAATTTAATTTTGATATGTTTTAGAAAACAAGGGCACTTCCATCAACACTTTGCATGTAGGATCATTAATGGAAAAATAACAACCTTTGATAACTTAATGTCTAGGGGTATTGTGATGGGTAATGGAACATGTGTAATGTGTGGTTTTCAATAGGAGAATATAAATCATCTATTTTTCACGTGTAAGGTGACCTTCAAGGTATGGTATATGTGTGATCTTTGAACAAGAAGGGCATTTGTACATAGTAATATGGTCGAACAACACTTTGTTGAGAATGATATTATAGGGCTGAATTATAATGGAATTAGAATGTGGAGATGTATGTGGATAACAACCATTTGGGGAATTTGGAACCACAGAAACAATGTCATTTTTAATGGTAAAGTGGTGGACCCGATTGAAATTTGTACTGTGACACAAATTAAGGCTTGGACCTGGGTGAATCATAAATTTCCTAATACAAACTTTTCTTATTCTGATTGGTGCTTAATTTTGATGGCATGTTTAAAATCCTTTGATTGAACCTCTTCTCTATACACATTTGTTGATCATATGAATGAAAAATGAGACGATTAAACTTTGGTTTTGGAACAGGTTACTGACTTTTGTTCTTTTTGTGTTGTTACATAATTGAAAAATCTTTGTTGAATTTATTTGCAAAGGTGAAGGGTAGTGACAAAAAAATGGTTATGCATACCATAATAGACATTATTTTCTTATATAATATTGTTGGCCAATATCCAGGTCATAAATTCATTATTGTAATATCTAGAGATTTTGGCATGTGGTTGTATATTGTTTTTGTGTAGAATTTTTTTGTTGGGTACCATGTAGTTTTATAATGTGATACTAGCATTTATGCCTCGTATAAGGTTTTTGTATATGAGTTGTAGTACCCCTAATACTTCTATTTTATTTCATTTTTATTGTTGACAAAAAAAGCTACAAATAGATAGGAAATGTGAGAATATACGCACTACTAGAAAATTATTAAATAAAAATTAACTTTAAAGATTAAAAATAATTAATTACTATATTAATTAAATTAAATTTACTTTATAGACTAAAAAGTTATTGATATTTAAAGTAGTTTTTATTATTAATAAAAAAATTATAAACTAGTTTCTATATTGATATTTAATTAGTGAGTAAGATTTTAGTTACCAACTTTAGAATGAAAGCAAAATCTTGATAACTAATTATATATCAATTTAGAAACTAGTTTATAATGTTTTATTAGTAATAGAAATTACTTTAAATACCAATATTTTTTAGTTTATAAAATAATAATTAATTATTTTTTATTATTAAAAATATTTTTTATTTAATAATTTTCTTTTAGTAGTCACGTATTAAAATCTTTCTTAGAGCTTTTGCTCACCTTTTAACTCACCTAACATGTTAATATCAACACATGCTTTTCGAGGGGTTTTCCGCAGTGGAACCTGTCAAGTTAAGTCTATGAATCCACAGTGGGACGTTCTCAATCCAAAGTGGACTTTTTGTCTTGAATTGTTATAGAACGGCTTTATATTTATATAAGGTATAGTTGGTAGGATGAAGTGGGATAATCTGACTTGACGTGTCCGCCCCAGATCGCACAACAACAACTTTGTCTGCGCAACCTAGCGCGAGAAGGGTGCGTGGTGACGATGGGTATGTAGGTAAGACGGATATGAAAGTTTTTCAGCTGCGTGCTCCTCTACCCGTTGGGAAGGCATCTTACCTAAAATATTATTTCGATTCTTAAAAATATATACAATTATCATATTAGTTTTTAAAAATGAAAAAAAACCCTCGTGTAGTTCATTGATATTTTAGATTAAAAAAAGTTCAAATGGTTTAAAGATATATAATAACAAAATTATGATTACAATATTTAAACGGATTAATTCTTGTTACAAAATTACTAATGGCACACAAAGTGGGCAATATTATCATAATGTAATCTTTTGAATCTCTTAGTTATGGCAATGTTAGTAATAATTTAAAAACATATTTTAAACTTTTATAATTTGATGAATTAATGAGAAAACATTTTCCACTTTTAGACACTTTACCCTATTATCATATTTAGGGTGTAGAGACATAAGTAGTAGTGGTCACAAAAAGGAGGTACTGACCAAACTTTCCCACCAACATTTGGCCAAAGAAAGGTGAGGGCCCTATTTGAAATAATAAAAGTCCTATGGAAAGAGGCTTCTATTTGACGAAATAAAGACCCAAAGGCTTTAGTTTGTAGAAATAAGAAATTCTATATTTAGATGGAGTAAGTGATCTAGGGTAGCCTACTACTATATTAACAAATCCCCTATAGTGTAGGACACATGTTTTGTTTAACCTTCAAGATAAGCCATTTGTATAATAATATATAATATAATTAATGAGTAGTACTAATGGCCGTTAAACTTATAATTAATTAGGGTTAATTAATTCCACTATGATGTGTTATGGAAGTAGGATACCTAGTGATTACTATTTAATTAATTAATGGCAAAATTGTATGATTGTTTTGTAGTTTCAAGATAGAATGTGGTAAATCCAAATTGATATTACAAAGCTCAAACTCAAAAGTAGTTGATTGATTAGGGTGCCATGACCTTTATGTTCCATATGGCTATCATATATAATCTTTGCAATTTGGATTCACCTTTCTCAAATTACATGCATGCTCAAGTGGGTCCAATACCATGTAGTAGGAGCATTATAATAATAAGTTTTGAAAATAGTTAATAGATAATTAGATCCTTTGAATGTGTTATTAGGGTTTCACATTAGTTTGTTTGTTTTTTTTATAAAAAAAATTAAAAAAATGATATCATTTTATAGGCTAAGAGATAAATTGTTAATCTAAGTGTTTTTAGACTTAATGTTAATTCTTAAGTAAAGACTTTAAGTTTATGTTTTGTAAATAAAAATGTGATTAGAAGAAAAAGTCCTATTAAAAGTTGTCAACTAAATTTCTTAACAAAAACTAGTAATTGTCAAAGGTAAAACTAAATAGAAACTAAATTTTAGAGACAAAAATAATTAGTTGTTATAGTGACTAAATTAGACACCATTTTATAGACTAAAAAAATTTTGGTTTCTAAATTAATTTATATTATTGTTAAATGGTTTTTAAATTAGTGTCCAAGTAGCAACCAAGATTTTTATTTCATGATTTTCTTGTAATGGTGGTAATACTTTATATTAATAATATAGATAAAAAATATTATGAGAGTTGGATAGGAAGATGATAGTGAGACAATTTAAAATATTATGAAAACTAATCTAAACTAAGTAATGATCGAACTATTAAATTATTTATTGATGATCCACACTAAGAAAATAAAAGTATGTTGTATATGACATAATTTTACAAATCTAACAGAATTTAAAATTGTATATAATAAAATAATAAATAAAAGTTTGAACAACATGATTTCATAGTTTAAATATTAAAATAGAATTAAATTGAAAAAATATTCAATTTTTTTTATAGTAACAATATAAATTCATAAACAATGAATGAACAACCCAACTCTATAACAAATCTATATATATTAAATTTTTTAAAAAAAATCATATATCAATCGGATGATCAAATTTTCAAATAAACCTGATCAGATAAAAATTGATTGATCCAATTCAATTGCATTTTTTTGTGTGGGGAGTGTTCCTAGTTTCACATGAATTATTGAAACCATGCATATACATTTTCAAAACCATATATGATTTTGATCTTTATTAGTGAAGATTGAGGGTAGAAGGAGTGTTTAGGGTATGAGAGTGATTTGTGGTTTTGTTTTTCCCTTGATAGAATATAATATTTCTCTGTAAATGGAAGAAGTAGATGGCATTAATGTGTTGTCCACTTGTGGGGTTCAAGAATTTTAGGAACTTTTGGCCTTTGTGTTGTCCCCTACTCATCATATAAATTATACCCTTCATTAACTATTTCTTTCCCATTACTTTGGATTAACCCAAAATATGGAATTAAGTGAGATACAAAGGAATCACACTAAATTTTGTTATATTGCTTTTATTTAAATAATATTGAGTTTAAACTATACGAATAACATGTGATTTTTTAACTTAAGTGGTTTGACTTTATTTATATATACTTTTTTATTTGTATTTTCAAGCAAAATTTGTCGATTTTAGTTCAAATTTTAAATTTTCTAGTTACTTGTAATAAGAAAAATTATTAAAATAAGTTATTGTTAATTTTTCTAATGTGATAAAGAAATTTTTAATATAAACTAATAGAATATGAAAATATTTTATGATAATTCATTATTAATTGGATATTAGAATATTAAAAATTTGTTGATTATATAGAAAACTCGATAAAAACTCATTTCAATAGTTGTTTATTATAAATATAATAAAAAATAAAAATTATAGTACAAGAACGAAAACATTGTCAACCCAGTCTTTATTAATTAAGATGTTCTAAAATTAAGTGTGAAAACAATTTAACTACTCTTTTTCATTTTATTGTAAAAAGTATTTTGTTCCATCTCATCATTTATTTCATTTTACTCGGCATTGTATGTCTGAAAAAGCCTTGAGATAACAATTAATAAACATATTAAAACAGAACACGTGACATATGAGGTTATATTTTATGTTTCTCTAATTTGAAGTAAACTAGAACATGATATTGATAATGTTACATTTTGGTTTTATAACTAGAGAAAGAATAAATGAAATAAAATAGAATGTTTCATTTTTATTTGGTCACGCCTCCGTGCACGCCAACCTTTCACCTCCGCACGACCACACATCGCACCAATACCTCCATCACATGCTCTCACCGCGGACTATAAAAGGTTAGTATTTGTAGGGTTTATAATTTTAATTTTTTTAATAAATATTTGAATGTATGTGTGGATTAGTTAATAGTTTAGGGTTTCATTTAGTGTATATATGATGGAGGAGTCCTAACATTGAGGAGAAAAGTGATAAATTTGGAGTTGCGAAAAATTAACGCAAAAAAACCTTCAAATGACCATAACTTTTGATAAAAAAAGTCGGATGGAAACGCGTAAAAAATGAAAAAGTTGCTCAAAACGAGGTAACGAATCACGTGGCCAATTCCAAAGGGGATTGGGTCCTCCAAAATTCTAAAAATCCACTGTTTACTATTATTTTTTTATTTTTAAGTATTATTTAGGTATTTTGAGGTTTTAGTTCTCATACTTACACTTGTCAGAAAATTCTAAAATTTTGCATGATGTTTCCTAGTATAAATTAGAGATTTATCAAATCATTATGATTATATTACATTCACAAATTTATTACTCATACATTACATTACATAATGTTATGTGTGTGTTTTGACATGAAATCTTATTATTTTAGTGTTTATTCTGAATATAACATGTTGAGTGGGAGGAGAAGTGCAAGTGAAAATGCAAAGAAATCACTTGGATGCACCTTAAGGTAACCATGTATAACACTTTAGAATGACATAAAACAATTTCATATATTTATAGAACTTTTTGTATACTTTCATATTTTAATTATGATATTACATGCATTATTGTTCTAGAAATTTGATATTTTATACTAATTAAAGTATATATATATAATAGAAACTTTTTTTAAAAAAATACATTTATAACGATTGTTCCCCCACTAGAACCATCTTTAAAAAGCATTTATAATGACGGTTCTAGTGGAGAATCATCGTTATTAGTCTATTTTTTTTAAAAAAATTGTTATTTGGCAGAATAATGACAGCTTTTAACACGTGTCGTTAATGTGGTTTTATAACGACGGTTTTAGAACCTTCGTTATAAACAATTGATTTATAACGACACTCGCAATAACAACGATTCAAGAATCGTCTTTATATGACCATTTTAACCGTCGTTAATGAGTTTTTTTTACTAATGACAATTGTGAGTAACAATTCTAAGAGGATCCAAGCTTTATTTCTACATTTCTCTCACTAATCATTGGTGATGAAGAAAATATTATTTACTTGTCATTTGCTAGACGTTATAAATAGAAAAAAGAGTATTTAAATTTTCAAAATTCATTACATAAAAGCAACTCATTTGTAATACTAACAAAACTTAACTTATCATTTATGACTCTTTCTTTATGTTGAATACGGAAAGATTAATTTTATCCTTTTTAAACTTGAATTTAATAAATGAATATGTTAATTTTAGCTTTCTTAAAAAACATTTGATCGTGTATATTATGTTTATGTTGGAGATATCAGATGATTGGATATAAGACCAATTTACAATATATAAGTAAGAGAATTCTTACCTTACATGTTTGTTTTGTGATAATGAGTTAAATTTAAATCCACCTACTAATATGATATTAGAGTTTATTTTAATAAAATTTGTTAATCTGATTATATCATTATTGTACTGCCAAAAAAAAAAAAACTAGTTTCACGCATGCATTGACATGAAAATGTTTGTTGAAATTTCACATCAACTAGAAATAAAGTTATTTCTACTTAATTTAAACACTCTATAATTTACAATTAAGTTATATTTAAATTAGAAATACAAAATAAATGGAATGGATAAAAACATATAATAGAATTAGATGGATTGAAACGTAATGAAATAAAATCGCCATTCTATTGTTTAAATAATTTATAATGAATGTTACGAATATTTAACACTACTGTTTGGAAAAATAAAGGAATGAAATGGGTTATATTTTGTTTAATTCCTGTTTCGAATACATTTATCTTTAAGATGTTAATAATTAAGTTAGTTTTTATAAAAGATAAAGTAGTCATTTTATAATTAAAAAGTTTTGATCCACCAAGTATCCATATTTGAGATTGCGGCGAAATATATCCACATATAATGCAATGTTATGTTATTAAAATATTGATTGTTGATATTGAACAACTTATTATTTTTCTAAAGAATTGAAATAAATTTTGAGATACAACTAGTATGTTTAGTCGTACAATTTATTAGTAACTTTCATATTTTATTAATACTTTTAAGAAAATTAAAAAGAGAGATCAAGTACAAAAGGTACACGCTTTAAATTTAATAAAAAAAATTAAACGGATAACCATCTTATTAAACACATAAATTATTAACATATATCACATGATAACAATGATTAAAAATCAATGATTAATGAAAATAATTACAACAATAAAAGTTTAAATTTGACAATATTTAATCCCCTCAAAATTTGCCCCTATAGATTAATCTCCATGGAATATTTTCTGTCCTTGCATGATTTAAGGATACATATGGTATAATAGAACTACTTTATAAACTTTGATGGTAACAAAAGGAAAGGAAAGAGAATACTTAATTAATGGGTTTAATTGCCAAATAGTTATTATGCTAAGAATCAAAAAGTGATTTCAAAGTTAATTGCGTTGTCTCTTTGCAAGATTTCGTTTCACAATAAGTACGTTTGAAAAAAATTAAGGAATTTGTTTAAGGGAATGGTTAAAGAGAGTGATATTCTTATTCTATATAAAGCTATATTCTACACTTTTTTGACTCCTCCACTTTCACTCTTTTACACACACCTGAACATATATATTAAACCAATTATCTTCATTTCAAAATCAATTTTATATACTAATTATCTAGATTGTGGGGTATTCATCACGTCTCAAATTTAAGTGATAACATACTAATGGATTCTCTAATCACATTGAAGTGACCTTAACCTTGTATACATTACCCACCAAACGAAACTTCACGCCACACACTATTATTATTTTCACATTTTTCACTACTAAGAAACTAGCTTTTTAAAACTCTATATGAAGATTAGTAACTATTCTAGCATTATTAGTTCTCGTTGGATATGCTTTAAACAAATCACCTCGTCTTATAAAAATATATTTTCATTATTATTACAAGAAAATCATGAAATAAAAACCAATTTTTAGAGATCAAAATAATTAGTTGTAATAGTAACTAAATTAGATACCATTTTAAAAACTAAAAAAAGTTATTGGTAGTTAAAACTTTGATTGCTAATTAGATACCAATTTAAAAACTATTTAACAATAATATAAACTAATTTAGAAACTAATTTTTTTTAGTTTCTAAAATGGTTTCTAATTTAGTTACTATTACAACTAATTATTGGTCTCTAAAAATTAATTTTTATTTTATAATTTTCTTGTAGTGATGAAAAAATAAGTTTTCAAATACTATATTTAACATCCATTATACCAAAATTAATATAATAAAATTAATGATAATTTTATAGTTTTTTATTATTAGAGATTAATATGATACTATTTTTATTACTTATTCCGTAAGGTTTTATATATTACCAAAATTACTAATTTTTTTTTATTAAATAACGATTAATTCAAAGATAAAAAATAATTAATCACTATATTGATTTAGTTAGATTTTATTTTATAAATTAAAAAATTATAAGATAATTTTTAAATTGGTATATAATATTATTAATGTTTTAACTACTGTAAATTCTAAATTAGTGACTAATTTATACTTTAAATAATTAGTAACTAAATCATTCCTAACTAAAAATATCAATTTAGAAATTATTTTATAATATTAATAATTTTTTAATTTATAAAATAGTATTTAAAAGTTAATATAATATTAATTATTTTTATTTTTAAATTAATTATTATTAATAAAAAGTTGTGATAAATAATGTAACTTAGTTTTAGAGTAACAGTTTCTGTGATATAACAATTAATTATTAATATCAGTGTTTTGATGATGACATTTTTTAACTAAAACATGAATAGCTTTAAACAACTGTCAAATAAAAAAATCAAGAAACAAATAATAAGAATTTGGTGTCCACTTCAAAATCTTGCAAGATCAAGATCAAATGTTACTTTCAAGTACGAAAATCTGAGAATTAATTAATGCAGCAGTTGAATGCAAGCAAGTTATGAGGTAGCAGACGTGCAATGCGATGAACAAAGTTGTGGTGTTTTACGTACTGAATTATTGAAATAAAATCAAAGTGATTAACTAGGGTTCGTAGAAAGAAACAAGAGCTAGTTTACAGAAGGTTAAGATTGCATGAAAGAGAGAATATAGGTTTGATTAAGTGTGAAGACATTATTGGATAAGAGATAGTAAAATATGTAACACTTAGTCCAACGTTTGTGGGGTCATAACGGCTAATACCTGTCGGAAGGAACCCTAGAGAATCATGGATGCCAACTTTGTTTAAAACGCGTGGGCTCCATAATCACTCAAAAACAATTAAGATTACAAAATGAATGAAATTAATCTTTTATTTTTTATTTAGAGTCTTTAGGTGGGTCGTCAATTCCATCACCAATCATATCATGTTTTGCTGATCTTTGGAATCCCAAGCAGTCATTAACACAAAAGTGGGGGCCCCACTTAACCAAACTTACTGTTAAATTAATTCAAATGTTGGATAATTAAAATTCTGAACATCCTAGAAATCGAATGTATTACCAAATTATCACATTGGTAATGGTAACCTCTCCTTCCAAGCAAACTCTTCTAGGATCATGACTTTAACAAGACCTAACACACGTGATGGATGTGATTTTCATATCATACTCACTAACTGAACATTTATCACTTAATATTATTTTTAAAAATATGTAGTTAAAGACATTCATTTATAATTTTTCAAAAAAAATTGATTTTTTTATATGAATTCATATTTAAGTAAAATCTTATTTTTAATTATTGTAATATGAAATAATTCACTATTGGGTTATCAACTTATCGTAATTACGAGTATGTATGATATTTATTAGGAAATTAACTTTAAACTTAACTCAATTTTATAAAAATTGGGTTTATCAAGTGAGGTTTGCACCAACTTATATAGTATAAAACATCTTTATTATTTTTAGTCGATGTGGGATTTCTTATACATTTTTCTTATACTGAGTCCTTAAACTCGTGCACAGTGGACCGTGTATTATGGATGGTCCAATAACAATCTGATAACGGATGATCTCATAAAATCAACAAACTATCGTTAGAATATATTCTAGATAACTTTGATGTTGAATTAGAAAGTGAATTTTAAGTTTAATTTAACCTTATAAAACAATTTATGAAGTGAATTAAAATATTATATTATCATTTAATGGTATTAATTACATCAGGTTTAGTTTTTTTTTTTGTGAACTCGATTGCTTTCTTATATAAAAAAGCTAACGATTTATAAATATGAATTTATTGTATTTTTTAAGGGGGAATAATAAAAAAAAGTGATAGAAAAATTTGTGATGTATTGTGGTGAAGAATAAATTTAATTTTTAAAAAAATGTGAACTGAGAAAGGTTTTGGGTCTCGAAGTGTACGAAAAACGACGGCCGTTGGTTTGTCGCATTGGGTCGGATGCAGACAACTTAGGTTGTTAGTTCGAGTTGTTTGATACTGCCGCGTGGCCCAATCTCATTTTTTAGCACAAAATTTGAACCCAGCATCATTATTCAACAGTTAATCAATTCATGTGTTTAATAATAAATATAGACATCTATTCACCATATTTTAAAATTCTCACTCCTCAAATCAAATATTTTAAAAAATAATAATTAATTTTATACTATTTCAATTTCAAGCTTGATGAGTTCCAGTCAATGATTAAGAGAACCAATTTTTTATTTTCACATATTGTATCATAAATAAATAAAAAATGAATTATTGAAGCTACAATGGCAATTTATTTGAGAATGATATTATGAAATAAGGTGGAATTGGTTATATTTGTTTCCTTGTGACAACTTTATATACATTTCTGATTCATAATTACATTTTGTAAATTGCAGGAAGTGTGAGATCTGTTTTATTGGTTGGAATCTGTGGGGACATTATGCAATCCTTGAATGTTCACGAGACAAATCTCTTTATTTGTGATACAGTGATTAAAGAATAGCAGTGATTGTGAGATATTTTTACAAAGTGGGAGAAAAAGGGACATGAAAATCCAGGTGAAATCTGAGTATAATAGATAAAGCAATCCATCATAAGGAGAGACAGGGAATAAGAGGGTATGATTTTGGTGTGTGAGTTGATTATGATAATAATAATAATATAAGAGAAGGGACATCATTGTCTGAACAAACACCAAAAGGAAAGGATTAGCAATGTTATTACGCATAAAAATTGGAAGAAAAGCACCTAAGAGGATGCCATGCCCCACACGGTTTCTTGGTAAAGTCCTTGGTTTATTGAAGAACATGGATGATGCAATGAAACTCACACAAAGCAAGCCACCAAAGAACTGTGCTATTGACTATTGAGTCTCAAAGCACATGCTTGCACAATTTCGATTCGCTCACATATCACTTGTCAAGAAAAAGTTCACATGCCTTTAAGACCTTTAAAGTGCAACATCATTTCTAGCTTCATTTTCTTTAGTAATATTATCATCTTCTCTCTTCTTTTTCTCATTTTAAATTTGGCTTCATTTACCTTCTTCGGTGTTTAACTTCGACCCTGTGATAAAAAAAAAACTTGACGGGCTTGGATCTGGATTTGCAATTGGAATTTCGACAGAGATCACCAAATATTTTGGACCACATATAACTAAAGGCCCACATATCATCCCAACAGCACATGATCTTGCAACCCTTCTAAAAAGGATGATGTAATTCTAAGAAACAGGTACTGAAACAATAAGGGAAGCTCTTTAATCAGACGATTCATCTATAAGAATATTCAAACCAATTATACACTAACACACTTTTTTTTATGTTATTAACTAACAACATAAAGCTTCTACATTAAGTATAATTTAATTACGTTGTTTATCTAAAACAAGCTTTAAATAGTATGATTGTAGATAAAGGAGAAAAGGGCAAAAAATTGCGCATGATGATCAGTAAAATAAACTTTCAGGGATTATGGTCTCTCCTTTTACTTAGCCAATCAAATTGCAATCAATATACTTTGATGTTACATCAGATCTCCTTTGTATTTTAAATACAATAGGTATTCTTTGTGGTTTTTCTTTAGAAATATCATGCAAGAAAATCACGCCCCAGTTTAAGCTTGTGACTGGTACTTTATCAGTATATTTGAGGAACGAGGACGTAAATAACAAACTATAAGACGACAACGAAACATTCACCTAAGGTTCGTGTTAAGTGACTGTTATTTATGAACTAACAAAAAGTAGTGATAGCCAACGAACTTGGAACGTAGGATACAATGCAACATACAACATACACTAATCAACATCGTCATAGGATACATGTGTTAAATAATTAATTAAAGAAAGTTAAATATAATTATATAGGTTATTTAGGTAAGTCTAATATAATCTTCGCATCTTGATATTTACGGGAATCTCCTTGTACGAATGAACCTTCTGAACTGCTCTTCGCAAGGGTCTTCCAAAAGAACACCTTGGAGCTTCATTCCTTAAATCAGACTTTTCTCCTCTTTCAGTTTTTGAAGTTGGAGATCTCATCGTGTTAGATCCAGATTGAGTGACAAGATATGCATCCTCTAACTCAAACAAATTTTCTAGAGGTTCGTGTTCATGGGTTTTGAACGTAGTAGAATGTCTCCTCAAACGTCTCCTGTGTACCAAAAATGAGGAATTTATCACATTAACAAATTTCTATAAAATTATTGTTTAGTAATGCTAAGAATTTTTTCAGGTGCTTTTGTTCAATGAGCTTAGGCATATCCGAATAGTCAACTTAAACCTTGCATTGTTCATCTTAAACTGAATTAACCTAAGAGACATTGGTAGATGTTGTTAAAGAGTGAACTAACCTATTGTCTTTAGCCTTGTCTTTACCTGTATTCTTCGAAGCAGTTGAAGAACCAGTAGCTGCAGAGTTCCAAAACAAGCTTAAACATTATTGAGAGAAAAAAATGTAAGAAAAAATTCCTTGAAGGTGAGTTTTAGATTTTACATTTACTCCTTATGCGTCTTCTGTTTATACATTTGTGTTGTTCATCGTTGCTGTCTTCAGTGGATGGCTGTCCTGCCTCTTCATCTCCTTCCTTGAGCCCATCGAAACATACAACAATAAAAGAATGAGGAATAACATTCAATATTCGCCAACGCCATCAATTTAGCAAACAAATAAGTGTAAAGGATTTTTCTCAGGCACCTGTAACTTTGATACGAAGGTAGGATTCTTTTCGCAGTCAATCTCCCCTTTATCCTGCAAACATGGAAAGGTCCCAGTTCATTTACAATGATGATATCAGATGAAAAAGAAAAAGGAAAAGGAAAAAAAGGGAAAGCATTGTTTTAGGTCTTATCCTACATATTGCATTTGAATTTTTAGAGTTTAGACCACACACAGAATATCAAAATTTAACTCAAGCCTGTTCAAATGCTTGTAAGGTTTTTTTTATTTTTATTTTTTATTTTTTTTATCTTCATCACAAAATGAGAATTCTTGCAAATGGTTATCGAGTATTGAAGACAAATGGCATATAAAATCATGTCTAACGGATAACTTCAACAATAGATACTTGAAGATGCACATAAGCAGCAAAAGTAACACCTAAAATTCATTTAAAAAAATGTAAGTCATAACGAAAAAAATAGTTACCTATATTTTCATCATTCATTTTAAAATATTTTTTCTCATAACATGTCAATGATACGAAATAACCATGGTTTTAATCTAAAAGCATAACCATGAGAGATTGCTTAAAGAATTTGAGTTCAATTCTACTTTAAACCAACAATGTATAAACTGTTCATCAAACTTTTCTGCACTTTTCCCTCCAAAACCACGACAAATTATTATATTCGTAGACCATTACATGTTTGGGGTCTGAATGAATCTCTGATAAATAACCAAAATTTTCAGTTTATAAGAAAGATTCAATAACATGATGGTCTGGTATATCATGCAATTTCTCCAACCACAGTTTCTACCACAGAACATTCTACACACGAAGTAAGGTAAGCACGTAACCTAGTATATGTAGTAACAGAAAAACTAGCTCAAAGCATAACAAACCTGCACATTCATGTTCTTTCCTTTAATCAAAGCAGCCCTCCACAAAATTTCATGCTGCAGCGTTTTGATCTGAAACAACCACCATCCAATTCAAAAGAGAAAAAGAATCTTAAAATGCAATTTCCGTAGCACTCCACAAACAAATATATTTTGAGAACTGAACCAACTCACTCACTCACTCATGACTCACCCTTTCCCTTCCCATGTTAAGCTCCTGCAAAATTAACCACAAAGAGTTACCATCACCCGCAATTAACCACCTCAATTAACAAAGCACGTGTTCAAATACGAAACTAACCGCTAACATGTGACTATTGGACTGCGCGAGGTTCCAGTTTTGGAGTTGCAGCTTCTTCACATCGCCTCTCAGTCTCTTCAGCTCCGCGCCACTCACTTCAATCATTTTGCTGTTCAATTTTAATCAAGTCAAATTAAAAACAAGTAAATTAAATTAACAACATTATAGTTCATTGCTGCCAAAACTAGATAGTTTATTTACTTTCTTTCCGCGAGGAGTTGGATCAACGCCGTTCTTTCCTGCATCACAATTCAACCAAACAATTGAAAAAAGAGAGAATAATATGTGAAAAAGAAAAAGAAAATGAAGTAAATAAATGCACCTTGAGGAGTTGTTGAATGGAATTGTCATCAGAGGGAACGGAATGAAGTTGTTGGGAGTGAGGGTTGGCGTTGTTGGTGATGTCAGAAAGCTTCTTCCGCATTAAGCTTCCGATGGATTTCTTCGCCATTTTCTCCGCCGGCACGTTCATGCTTCTACTACGACGACACCACCTATTTGATTAATTGCAAGTTGTTCATTTGAACGGAGTGTGGAAAGTGAAGGAGTGTATTGGAAGAAAAACAAAGCGAAAAGCGAAAAGGAACCAACACTTCACTTCCTTCCTAGCCTAACGGCTTCTTTAACTGAAACTACCGTTACGTTGTCCGAACCGAATTCAAAGCCTCCCGAACCTCTCTTTCAAAATCATCAAAACTTCACAGGCGGGTTATCCTATCGTCCTATCCTGTTTCAAATTTGATTTAAAATTTATCAATCCTTTATTATGACACACTTTAATGCTTTAAAGTTGGTTACTTGTTAGATATATAAATATACTTTTTTAATGTTTAACTATTTTTAATCTTAAAATTATATAGTTTTTTTTAATCCTTTAAATTTGTAAAGTGTTCCTTTAATTTCTAAACAAAATATTAAATTTTTTTTGTCAATTTTATTGTAGAACATATTTAGGAGTTATTTAAAAAATTTAAATTGCTGTGAATTGAGACTTTGATTACTAATTTAAAATTTGTATATTTTTATGTATAATAATTTATTTGTGCATTCTTTAATACTAGCCCGTAGATCTGAACTATGACCAATTGTAATTAAAAATTGCAATACATTTTAAATATGGATGTCGATTACATTTAATTTTTTTTGGCAGTTTCTCCCTGCAACTACAATGCTTTTCCCTACACCTTCATATATTTTAAAAAGTTCAACCCTATCCTTGTCTGAATATTTAAGATTTTAGTTTTTCTGGTGACTTGTTCTTCATTTTGAACGGGTGTTGGTTCGTGGTACGGGTGTTGGTTCGTGGTAGTTGTTTGTGAGTGATTGTGGTTGTTGGTGGTGGTTTGTAATGGAGAAGGTTAGTGAGTTGAGATAAATTTTGATGGCATAAAACATACGCGGAAGCAACGTGGTTCGAGCGCCAACTGCAACTTACATCCACACGGGCAACTATTAGGTTTTCATTATGTCTTGTTGCACACCAATTACAAGTACAATGATCTCTTTAAATAGAAATTATAAAGGGGACCCAATGATTAAGCTCACCCACTAAACATGGTGTCTAGTCAGCCCAACCCAATTGGTCCTGACTTCATACCTAACAATCTCCTACTTTAAGCCACGGAACAATGTTTACCTGCGCTTCAACTGTGTACATGTACTTTTGTAATCTATCGACGGAAGTCACTGTTCCACCGCTAGTTGCCACCAGCCTTCTTAATCATTTTGAAGACTTCGTTAAAACTCCCCTGAGTTTCAACACCTCAGTCACTGACCCGTTCTCTGTTCCTACCGACTCCCACTTGTAAGAACTGCCGGATCCTCCTAGAACAACCTGAGAACAAATCCATATTCAACAAGAAATTTCCTAGAGAAGTTTCAACCGCTGGAATACTGGTTCTCCTAACCCACTGTCGTCTAGGAACCTCAGCTGAAGCACGACCCGTGCTCCCACTGCCATAAGTACCTCTAACTGGTCTACCTAAACCTTTCCATGCTCGTTCATCCTGAATCTGACCTGTGGCTCTAGGTTTCTCTCTTGTAAAGACAACCCCCTTCTGCCCACGAGATTATGTGAACAGGACTTTGTTTATCTTCTGAACTAGGATGGTCACTCCCTCAGACGGTAATCCGACCATATACAACGAACCTCTCTTTCTTCCGCAGGCCATGACAAAATTTCTCTTGATGACCACTACTGATTTCCGAACTTCATTTCATGTCCCTGTTCATCCAACTGCCTAACAGAAATCAAACTTTTCGTCAAGCTTGGAACAACTCTGACATCCTTCAAAGTCCAGAAACCAACTAGTGTCTTCAACACTATGTCACCCATGCCCGTAACATCAAGAGTTTTGTTGTATGCTAGTCTTACATTTTCAAAGTCTCCAATAACTAGATTTTGCAATGCTTCACTGCTCTGGGTAGTATGAAATGAAGCACCAGAATCCATGACCCAGGAATCCACATTGTTATCCGCACAACAAACTAAAAGGTCCTCGTCCGCGAAGTCTTCTGCAATGTTGACTTGTTTATCATTTGGGCATTGATTCATGAAATGCCACACCTCCTTGCAATTCCAGTTCCAACATGTTACACTTGAGCAATCCCGAGTCATTGACTAACTCCTTCTTTTGTTTTTGCTCCCACTATTTCTGATATTTTTCTTACCTCTGATGGCATATAGCGATTCACTAGACAATTCCCCATAACTCTTTATTCGTACATCCTCACCAAGAATGAGATCACGAATCTTCTCAAAAGTGAATCCATCGGATCCCGCTGAACTAGTAACTACGGTAACTGTTCTGGACCAACTATCAGGCAAAGACAATAGCAATAGTAAAGTTTGAACTTCATCATCGAACTTAATGCCCACTGATGTAAGTCTGGCTAAGATCAAATATTGATGTGTTCAATAACTGAACTGTCATAATTCCTTGCCGCAGCGAAAAACATACACACCCCGTACCTAGCACTGCACCGTCACTGCTGCACCAGCAGAAAAATGATGTGTCACCCTGCGTCTTCCGCCACTGCCATCGCTCTACACCTCTGTGTCGTCTCGCTCACCGCAAGCACCTACACTTGTTCGTCACGAAACGCGATCCGTCGTTGCACTGATGCACTCCGCCGCACTACCTGGACACGACCCTACTACGAGCAAGCCACCTGCACAATGTCGCGAGCCGCCACCACTCCTGTCGCTACCCACACCACTGCACGTCGCACTGCCTACTGCGCGCACCTGCCGCGAGTCGCAAGTCTGAGTTGTCGCGAATCCTAAGCCACCGTGAAACCCTAACTTTGGGACACTGCTACCGCCTCTGCGAAATCCTAACTTTGGGACACTACTGCAGCCCCTACGAAACCCTAGCTTTGGGACGATGTTGACGCCTCTGCGAAACCCTAACTTTGGGATGCTACTGCAACCCTTGCAAAACCCTAGCTTTGGGACATTGCTGTCGCCGCAATTTTCATGTCTCGTCGATTAATTCTGCTGATCGGATCTCTGGTGTCTAGTGTGTAAACGAACCAAGCTCTGATATCACTTGATGGGAAAAAACGCACGCAGAAGCAACACACACAATCACGAATCAACTGCAGAAAAATAAACAACACAAGATTTAACGTGGTTCGGTCGCCAACTGCAACCTACATCCACACGGGCAACTATTAGGTTTTCATTATGTTCTGTTGCACACCAAGTACAGGCGACCCAATGATTAAGCCAACTCACTAAACATGGTGTCTAGTCAGCCCAACCCAATAGGTCCTGGCTTCATACCCAACAAATTTTGTATTCATTTTGTTCGTATACCGCATTGTACAATCAGTAATACTTCTAATTTGTACAATTTAGAAGGTGAGTTTGGATCAGAAGTTCATTCTGAATTATATAATTCAATATGTTATTATAAAATGCATTTTGGATTGTACAATCTGGTATCAACACAACACGCATAAAAATAAGGTGCAAAAGTGGTGCGATGATTCTAGTACAAAACAGACAAAATAAACTTATCTTCCATTACAATGTAACTCTTTCAACCTGCTTTAACCATCGCCCTCTCTCAAACGGCGAAATGCTCTCTAACATGAATACTCTTGGACAACAATGGAGGTGTTGCGGCTCCGTAGAACTAAGGGGGTGTGTCGACTCCACAAGAATAACGAAAGGCAAGGGTGTGTTGTGAGGTTAGGAGAGAATTTTTTTTAAATGACATTTCACATCATTACAAGAAAATCATTAAATATAAACTAAATTTAGAGAAAAAATAATTAATCATTATATTAATTAAATTAGATATTATTTTTAGAGACTAAAAAATTATTGGTATTTAAAATTATTTCTATTATTAATAAAAAAATTATAAAATAGTTTCTAAATTGGTATTTAAATTAGCTACCAATGTTTTAACTATAAATATTTTATATTCTAAATTAGTCTTTAAAAGACTAATAGAAACTAATTTAGAATATAAAGTAGTTAGTAGCTAAAACATTGGTAGTTAGTGGTTAGATATCAATTTATAAACTATTTTTTATTTATTTTTATTAATAATAGAAACTACTTTAGATACCAATAATTTTTTTATTTATAAAATAACTTTTAATTTAGTTAATATAATAACTAATTATTTTAATCTCTAAAATTAATTTTTATGTAATGATTTTCTTATAGTGTGTGGAGGGGAAAGGAGAATACACCTATTTTTTTTTTAGTAAAAAAAGTCCATATTACCATCTTTAATTATAGTAACTCACATTATTTAAAGAAAAAAACAACTTTAATGTCACCTTAATATCGAAATGAGTTGTCTAAAATATAAATTTAAAAGAGGGAAGATAGTTAAATACCTTTTTCTGTATTTTATGATAAAGAGGTGAAGTTTTCTTCCCAGTAGGATATTGCTTAATTACATATCACTCATTCACATACTATTTTATACAATTTATATTCATAAACATATTGATTTTTTTTTATAAATGACATATTGAATTTATACTTTTAATTGATTGAGCAAAGAAAAAAAAAAAGGAAGAGAAGACTTACTAGAAAACAACCCCCTTCCCCCACAAACCCCAATTGGCATGAATTGAAAGGAGAGAACAAATCTTCTTGTAACATTTTTGGAATAATAAATAATAATGTTAAAATATTGGAGTAATTTTTTAATTAGTACTAAAATATTTTCCATATTTTTAATTTATTTTCACCCATCTAAACAAGTGGAGAAAATTTTAAAAAAAAATATTTGTTCTATTTCTATCTATCCAAATAATATATTTCTCACTTTATTTTTATCCTTTATTTTTCCTATTTGACTTATATAAATAAACTTTCTTCTTTCATGCCCTCAAATTTTAAATCAAGTGATGTTATTTTCATTGTTTTTTAGTAGTAGGAATTAATTTGTTTTGGCCACTGGCAGATCATCCTGAATTACTTATTAGTCAACAGCAATTACTTGTATGCAGTTTGCAGGTTCCATATTTTTGCTATCTGGGAGCATTGATAAAATAAACTGACATAAAATAAGAGACAGACACAAAATAAACTTCATAAAATAAGGTACTCGTGGATTTTAATATAAGATACTGTTGGACATTAACACAAGGGGGCACAAACACATGCCTTTACATGTAATTTTTCCATGAGAAAGATTGTTACATATAGTGAAGCAATTTTGTACCTAGGATGAGCAACAAATCTCGTTTCATGCCAGTAAGAAGCAGCAACAACCCCACGTATTGGCTATTAAAGTGACATTAAAACATCTTAAGGAGATGAGTGCGTTCTTGGAGTCTGAAGAATCTGATGTATAGTCAAAATCTGTTATATGATAAGGGAGCCAAAGCAACCGCCATTCCTAAATCCTTCACCCTTTGAGATTTGGCCATCTCAGGCTATCAAAAAGTTATCTGATTGATGATAAACATGTCCATGAAGACGTACTCTTAACAAAAATGTGGGCGTTTTCTATGTGTAGCAGTCTGCGAGGCAACATGGTATACATAGTCACTTTACGATTGCATAACCATTGGACCACATCACCCTCTAAGTCTTTCACTGGTCTGTGTATGATAATAATCATTCATTTAGATGAAGTTCATGACAAAATAAACCATTGTTCTTAATAAGCAATATGATGAGTATTATCTTCAACATCTATGGTTCCGACTACTAAGGTTCTTAATAAGCAGAAGAGCAACTGCAAAACCTACAAAACCCACCCAGAAAATCCTTGCCAAAGGTTTACAAGACTCTAGCCCTATCTATAGGAGGATTTGACAGCATTCAATAAATATTTTAATCTCATCTAACTTTCTTTTCTCTGGTTGGAAAAATTATACATAAATTGATTCTGGGGATAGGTAGGATGCTAAAGATACCTGAAACCAATTATTTGTAGATGGAGAAGTGCAGAAGATATGAAGCCCTATGCCGAACCTGTAAAACAAAATTATTTCTGTACATGAAATCACTCTGCAACCAATTCAGTGTTAAAAATAAGAAAGCTGTTTCCTTCACCTTTGATGCATATGAACGTAGGTTGGTTGCTGAAATTAAGGTGGAACAATTTTGAAGGTAAAGACAGAACATCTCATAGATTACTGGATTGTCTTCGATTAATGAGTTGGATAGAACCCAATTCTCTGTCAAAACTAAGTGAATGTACATATTGTAGAAGTCACATCTTTTGTCTTTAAAATTAATTTCTGCAAGTGATCTGAGGATCTCTTCTCCACTTTTAACCTGAGGACAAAGATCGGTTTCAATTTCCAAAAGTTTAAAAGCAAATATATCCATATTTCATACTAAAGAAATTTGGTTGTGTTCATTGCTGACTTGTTTGACAATTTTCTCATAGCATTTTGTTAGTAAGTGTCAAGTTAGCTTTGCACATTTTGCACATTTTGGCCAGTGTTTCGGATCATAATATACCAAACTAGAAATGGCACTCCAACTAATAAACCAAAAACGAATTATATTATTGATGATTAATGAACAGATATACACACTCAAACAAGTAACTATATACTCTAAATTACATAATAAAATGAATTAATGGATATAGAAATATCAAAAGTCTGTTTTGAAAATTTAGTGGAGGTAACGCTTTTGAATAAAGAAATATCAGTGGCCAATTTGAAAATTTATGTGATGGAGAAATTCCAGATCAAGTATGATTTAAACGTTTGTTGATACCAAAACAAAGTTCTGACAGCATTACATGTACAAAGAGAGCTTAAATTTTCATCACTGAAAATTTTGATGCTGGATTTTTGCTTAAGATTCAAGCAAGCAACAGCAGATTTCACGTATAACTTGCTGCTCATGTGCTAACTTTCCATCCTTATCACATGACCAGGACCCTCACTAAACTTTTTACATCCACAAAGCATACATAAACTAGACAAGAGAAAGGCAAGTAGCATACTCCATCAAAACAAGAAAGCAGTGTTTGATAAGCAATGGCACTCCTAAGTTGTTTGCAACGAGAGGTAGCTTCTGAAATACATTCAATGGTCTGGATGCAATTCAAATCCTTTGAGACTCTACACATCCAAGACAACAAGAATTAGAGAAAGCCAGCAATTAAGATTACAAAGCCAATGGGCAAGATCTAGATAATAAGTATCAATATGCACATCAACTTGTTTACTTACAGTGCATACGCTTGGGCATTAATTCCAACGATGATAAACAGTACAAAGAACATGAGAAAGAGCGCAAAACTGGTTATTGACAATCCTTATATTATATATGTTAGCCCTAATTTTTGAACGTGGGAACATTTCTATTATACTCTCTCTTAACGAAACCCAACTTCACCATTATTTAACACTTATTTATATATTTTTTTAAACTTCCAAATTATTAATTACATACTTTGTTTTCAAATATTTAAATAGAAACAGAAAACAAAAAAGTTGTTTTCACGGTTTCATGTACAAATATTTGGAAACAGAAAACAAATTGAAAACAAGGTGACACTTTTGTATTTAGAAGTGAAAACAGAAAAACGTTTCTCCAAATAAACAGTCTTTAGCTTGATTACAATCAAATTTTTCTTTTATATAAAAAAAATCACTTTTTAAAAATCTGTTACTTTTACTCTTAGGTACTTATTTTTTATTCATTTATTTAAACTAATAATTCATATTTGTTTATAATTTGATTTTTTTTTAATTTTACTTCAATAATAGAAAACATTATGCATTGGACACTTGCTACTCAAAACATATTACATTGCTAGTCACTAGCATGAAGTGTTTTCGGGACATCACATCATCTTCTGTATGGTAATTAGCACCAGCTGAAAAGAATTTCCTTGGAAAAGCTAATGCCAATTGATCTTACAAAGATGGCAATAGGATACCAATATTATGTCCCACAAAAAAATACTATTTTAATTCTACTCATTCATTGAGCCATCCATAAACATGCAGAAAAAATGACAGTACAAGATACACATGCAAATTTTTAGGCTGCAATTTGAGTGCAGTTAGTGATTGACCAAGATGTTGATAGTAGATCCAGAAAATAAGATGAAAAAGTGTAATATTTATTGCAATCAATCAATCTCTCACGATATCAATGATATACAGAACAGAGAGATCAAGAACAAATGTAGAACATTTCCCTTTTCTCCTTAACCCGGGTATTCGAGTGACCTGATTTCCTTCTCATGACTCACAAGTTGCAACTGGCTCTAAATAACACTACACATTTCCCATTTATTGATGAATAGTGAGTACAAGTAGTTATTTTGTTTGCAACAAAATTTCGTTTTAGTCCACTTCTAACCCTCTTATTCTAATTAGCTTTCGAACCCTTTTATTGAGGGTTCTGCTAAGACATCAAAAATAATATTACTGACGAGAAAATGTTTATATACTGCTAATCAACAAATATAGGCAAGAGAAAATATATAAGTAAAAACCTGCAAGCAATGAATTTAGCTATGTTCTCACAACTTGAACACCATTCCTGGTCTGTAAAGTAATTGACAATCGCTTCCATGCAGTCCTTTAAAAGTACCAACAAACCCAGAAACTGGCGATCCAGGAATAGACAAATAATAATTTCAACTATCTCTTCAGCTTCTACAGTAGAGAAGATAGCCTTTTTACTCCTGCAGTGAGAATCAAAAGACAGGAGTTGACACCATCATACTTTCAAATATTGTCACTTGAATCATCGAAAGGCTATTTAAACAAGGCAGCCATAAACTCAAATGATGACTAACAAAAGAGTCAAATAACAGAAAAACCATCCAGGTAATAATTTAAGTAGACTCACTACTATTACTTCTTGCTTACCTTATCAGACAACAAACAGTGACAAATCTGATCCAAGCTCTAGTGTTTTGAGGTGGTCCTTCAATGTCGGAATCTAAAAAAGACAAACATATAGATTGTTCTTAGAAGATTGCAATCAATGTGGTCAGATATTAGCAATCCTACTGAAACACTTCAGAGTTCAGACTCACAGTGTTGACACTTAATTAATATTATTTTACAGCAATCTGTAATCCCCGGTGGAGAGATAAACTGGTATAGATATAAGAGAGGTAACCTAAATTATTTGGCTCCGAATTGGAAGAAAAATTAAAGAGAAACCCATAAATGTCAAGAGCTCTTCTTAAATCTGCATATTCAGGAAACCAGTCAATTTTGACTGGCACTAGATTGACCTGGTAAAAGATTGTTGTGAACTATAAGATATAGTATCAAAAGATAATATAGGAATTAAAATAAATGTATAACTTTATTACTGGAGCAATGCCAAAGTAAACATAACAAACAAGTTTACCTCCTTTTCAGAAGAGAGAATTGCACACCAAAAGTCGCTGGAAGAGTTGCGGAGTTCTTCTTTTGATGAATATAACACTGAAAGAACAAAGTAAAACAGATGGATGACGAAGATTGCTGGTATGTTCATATATATTTACAGTATGTTTTCACTCACTTGTGTTAAAGGCCCAGATGGCTACTGATTTTTCTACATGACCACACAGAAAAACTAATTTTGAAAGCCAACCATTGACCAGTAACCCTTCAAGAAACATATCTCCTGAAAAAACATATAATATTAATTGGAATGCCTATGACCACTGAAAAACAGGTATATCGGTTTCCTCTGATAGCATATAAGCAGTAATTTGATCTAAATACGGCTTGAGTGAGTATTTTGCCATACAAAAAACAGATGGTTTCTTGACATAATAAAATAACAAAAAACAGAAACATCATTGCCTTAGCAAACAAGACAATGCATCAACCTTTGTCCACAGTCAATTCCACCACAGAATTTAGCTTGTTGTTCAGAAAGGAGTATAAAAGGTTACAGCATCTAAGATCAGGAAACTCCAAAGGGGGAAAAGCTTTCTGCAATACACAAAATGAAAAGATTAAAACCTCAAGCATTCAAACAATGAAGAGACAAAAGCAGCAAGCCCTGTACAGAGAATGACTGAGAAATTTGTCTCAGTATAATAACCTTATCTCCAAAAACTTTTACTCCCCAGGGTCGAATGTCTTCTTCTTCACCAAAAGCTTTCAACTGGAAGAGAAAACCCAAGTATTCAGTAACAGACAACGCTAATTGCTAAGTACACAAAAACTCAGATAAGAACAGGTAAAAAGATTTTGCCTGCTTGTGACATTTCTCAACTAGCCTAGTCAACTTAGCTTCCTTGCTATCTTCGTCATCATAGGAAGTTTTACTCTTTTTAGTCTTAACCTTTGTCTGCTTATTCCTCCTCTCTAGAAGCTTGTTCTGTTCTCTGTAATGATCTTGAAGAAGATCATCCAACCCAATAATTTTCTTCCTGGTTGGAATACAAATTTAAAGCACTCGTTATCATCCACAGTTTGAACAAATCAAGGAAAACCCAGATAACGCAAAACATAAATTATCATAAAAAACTCAAGAGGGGGACTGTAAAACCCTAAACCCAGAAAAAAAAATGGTAAAATTTGAAAGTTTGAAAAGTTGGGGCAAAAAGTAAAAAACTTTGTGGGAAAGGAGTACCTCTTAGTGTTAATTGCGGGGGATTTCAGAAGGTCGTCTTCTACCTCGAAATCCAACGGGTCGTTCATATCCATCACAGAGAGTTCGGAGTTGGAATTTGAAATTGGTATATTGAAAAGTTGCAGTTATGTGAGAGAAGCTGCAACGTCACGAAGCAAATGTTTTAGAGTACTGATATATAGACAATCCAATATTGTTGCTCCACAATACAACTGCTGACATGGCGTAAAAAACAATTTTTTATTATAGTGTGGGACCCATATTTTATTGGGGAGAAATTTAAAATTGAATATGACCATTACATTGGAGGTTCTGCTACATTTGGAGCACTTTGAAAGGCGTTCTGGAGCACTTTGGAAGGGTGAGTTGCAGACTGAAATTCCAGTGCATTTTTCATTGTGACTTTGGGCGTAAAATATTGTCGAGGTTGGTTTCGTTTGATTTATTTGAGTGTATTTTGGTTTTGATGTTTTGGTTTCTTAGGTTGATGTGTGGAAATGCGATTTTGGTCTCCCGTTTTGCGATTGGGTGCCATTGATTTCTTATTTCGTGGCGTGCATTTTTTGTTTGTTGATTTACGTTTTGTGTTTTGATTTTAGGGGTTATTTAGGGTTTCAATTTGAGTTTTGATTTTAGGACTTATTTACGGTTTCGGTTTGGGTATTGATTTTAGGGGTTATTTAGGATTTGGTGTTTTGGTTGAGTATATGTTGACTGAAGTTTGGATTGGTTGTGTTTTTTAATTTGATTTTGCATTTAGGGTTTAGGGGTTTTTAGTGTCGCGGTTTTTTTTTGTTTGAAATATGTTTGTAGTATCTGCAGTTAAGTTTTGTGCATTTTTGTTTTTGATTTCCGTTTTGCACTTAGGGGTTGTTGTAGCTCCTTGAATTTTGTCTATAAATTTTCTATCAGATGATGCTTTTAAATGCCTATATATACTGCCCCTGCTTTCTAGAAGGGATGTGGGAGTGAAGATGATAAGTGAGCAGCAGAGAAAGTAGTAGTGGGTGGACAGAAACAACACATTTATCTGAATGGCTACCTCTGTATCACTTCCCTGCTTCTCTCACACTCACTCTCATAGTAAGATCTTTTCTTCTTATTTTCCTAAATAAAACCATCTATTCTATGTATTTATTGCTCTTCATCAATCCTCCTTGTACTTACTCATTTCTTTATTTATTTGGTAACTGAAACTTAATAAAGCTAGTAGTTTTATTTTGTATGCATTGAAGATGGTGTTTGTGAAGTGAGTATAGCGTATTCGATGTGGTTTTTACTTAGTTTCTGTTGGGTAGAACCACCGTGCCAATTCACTGATATCCTTTTGGAGGAGGAACTAGTTCTGGTAGGTGTAGCCGTGTAGTTCACGTTCACCGCTTCTCAGATCAACAACAATATTGCTTTCGACTGTTGATACAACAACAATGCTGTTTGAGGGTTCTTCAAAAAAAAATTTAATTCAATTTAATACACACAATTTGATAGTAGTTGTTAAGATAGATGAACAACAATATACAACTCAGTACATGTTAGGAATACACCTTAAATATACCATTTAAAGATAGAACAAAATTCTGAGTTTCAATAGGGAACTGAACTACTATATTTACTTCTAAATGCTTGCTTATGACACCTGCAAGATACTCATTTATAAATCTTACTGTTAATAGTTAATTTTACAAAAAATTTAAGGATCTTCCCTCTTTTTTGATGAATAATATTATTTAACAAATTTCTAACGTTGAAAACATAGATGATTATTTTTCTCATTAGTCAATAGAGATTTCACATAAACTAAAAGTATAATTAAGTAGAGTTGAAACTTTATCTTAGAAGATAGTTTTGTGAAGGTTGAGTTATTCTGAAACTCTCAAGGACTCAACTGATTATCCATAAGCCATTCTACTCATTTATTGCTTCCAGTTCTAGCATTCTGCATCATTGTCATGTTTCACTGCCCAAAATGACTGAACATATTCTGTTCAGGAAATTAGTGTTTTGTAATGAAAACTACCCGTTACTTGTAGTTAAAATTGGTTCTAATATGTAATTTCACCCGTGATCCTTTTCCCTTTTAATTCAATTCTCCCTATTCATTAATGAAAGATAAAATACAATTACTTATTTACTTAATGCATAAAATATGGATGGATCTTCCATCTCATGTGCCACTAAACATGTTGGAGTTCACATATCGATTAGAGATTATGGCATTTCATAATATATAAGTGGTTACAAACTTCACTTATCAACCAGTTTTGTAAGTTGGAGTTAGGTTTAAGTTCACTTCTTAACAAAACAAGAGATCCACTATAAAAACTAATGGCTTCCCGAATGTTGATATGCAAAATGCAAAGGGAAAGCTTGATTTGCTAGTCTCATTTTATATTCCTTTAACAGGTGTGAAGTTACAACTGCAAAGGAGGAGAATATCCACCGTTTCCTCTGTGTGCACTGGCTGAGACTGCAGCTTCAATGGCAGTAGCTGTAACTGTCGTTGGTGCAGCAGCTACTCTTCTTGTAAAGAGATCCAAAACTTCTGAGTCAGTACAGGTCAGAGCTCCTCGTTATTACTAGTATCAGAAAATTAATTAATTATACTTACACACTCAGCAATATGCCATGACACTAAAAAACGACCTTGCTTGTCCAAACAATAACATGAAAGTCTTCGTAGTGCTTCTCTATTCTTCAACTTTTCAATGCTTGTTGCAGTTGTAGTTTTAGTGCAATGTATATATTGAACTAGCGGAATTCACATTGCTTATGTGACATTACTAATTCTGTTTCACTATAGAAATTTCGTGGAAATATTAATAATGTTGATCTTTCATGTCTCTTACAACTTGGTAATTGCATTCCCCAGTTGGTTTATGCACCCACTTCATTTTACTAGACAGCATAGATAATTCGTTGATGGTATTGCCAGAATTGGGCTAGGATTGAGAAAGAAGGAAAAAACGATGATTAAGTTGTGTGCTGAATTCCACGCTGTTTATCTAAATTAAGTTCTTCTTTTGAAATTAAAGATTCAATTCAAAGCATGTGAAGATTGTGGAGGTTCTGGTATGTGGTCTGAATGCAATGGTGAAGGATTCGTTCTTAGGGAACTTTCTGGTGAAAGTTCTGAGAAGGCAAGAGTGCAAGTCAATCAAATTGTGTTTTAATAGACTAAAAAATATATTAAACTTGATAAAGTCTATTAAATTATGTGACTGATGTTAAATTCACAAATAATACTTAACACATTAATCTTGTTTAACAAATTAAATAAGATAGTGCCTAGGAAATGTCTAAAATATCTTCTTTATATAAAACTATTTTCGCAAAAGATTAAAGAGATATTTTAGAAAAAGAAGGAAAACATATATATTTTTACATTGATCTAATATCTTTGAAGATGATTATAAAAAAAATCTTTGTCGATAAAGATCAAAGTCTTCAACCTCTCTTTTACTAAAATATCACTGTTTTTTGCAAAGTGGAAGTGATGCCTAAAACTTTTCATTTACTTTAAAGGTTAAATCTTAACACAAGGGTTGTGTTAAAAGTTAATTTAAGTTTTCACACATGAGTAATAATAAACTTTTGAGAATCTAGTAGAATCTTAATCTCTATAGTGAGAGTCTGGATTTAGGATGGAAAATAAATCATATAAAAGTCTTGATACATGAGTATTCCTCTTGCCTTGTGTTCCTCATCCGCAGAAAAACTTCTTCAATTCACTCACTCACTGTTCATATGATTTGTTCTTCCTTGAACTCTACGAACATCCTCGTTTTAAATGGAAATCAATTCTCTAACACTCCCCTCTTCTCGTATGTCCATTCTGCAAGTGAAGCTCCTCAACAACACAACAAGGTTTTCCACTTTTTATCACTTCGTTAAGTATTCTTTGTTATTAAGGTTATAATTGTTATTTGATCCAAACATGCTTTTAGTTGCCATATTTAGTACAAGCTCATATGTTTTTGTCTTGCATTTGATCTTAATTTTTCCTGTCTGCTATTTTAATGGGGACCAAATTCATCTATGTCAACTGCTCTTTGAGTTTGATTTTTAAGTATCCTCACCCTCAACCAATTAAAAATTATAATGGGTATTTGATTAGGAAATTATTGTAAAAATCAACATATGTATTGTACATATCTGCTTCTGATATTAAAAAAACAGTCTGTATATGAACTGTTTACTCTCGAATTTATAAAATCTTTTGGTTTTTTATATGCTGTTAATACTTTACAGTGTCAAGTCTACCAATTAGGAATCACTTTATGTATGACTTTTAAATTAACTATTATAAAAGTCTGTTATATATAAATCTATAATTGGATGAGAGACTTTTTACTGTTTTCCAGTTATTATTATTTTATATATTTGGGATGGGCGTTGAACAGATGATCTGGTGGAGGAATGAAAAAGGAGCTTTTGGTGGTATGCACAGCAGTGTAGATAGCTCTTCATTGGTTCAAAACAATAGTAGGAAAAGAATGTTTCCTCAATCTGATGGGGTTTTTCATGATACCAAAGATGATGGTTATATGCCAAAACAGACTTCTTTGTGTGTTTTGATGCTATATTACACAGAGAATGGTCTATTTCCTCAAGCACAGACTACATGGGAGCAGCTCCTATATAGTTCTTTTGTACCTTCTGTTGAATTTATTTCAAGATTATTTGATGCTTATGCAAAACATGGAAAATTCGATGAAGTGGTCAACATTCTACGTTACGTGGATATGAGGAATTTCAGTATATTACCTAATGTTTACTCGTTGGCTATCTCTTGTTTTGGAAGAGAAGGACAGCTTGAGTTAATGGAAGATATGGCAAAGGAAATGGCTTCAAGAGGTGTCCATATCTCTTCTAAAACTGCAAATGCTTTTGTTTTGTATTATAGCATTTTTGGTTCTTTGAAAGACATGGAGAATGCGTATGGCCGCCTTAAGAAATCGAGATTTCTGATAGAGAGGGAAGTGATTCGGGCCATGGCCTCCGCATATACAAGGGAGAGACAATTCTATGAATTGGGTGAGTTCCTTAGAGATGTTGGTCTAGTTAGAAAAGATGTGGGAAATCTTTTATGGAACCTTATGTTACTCTCTTATGCTGCCAATTTCAAGATGAAAAGCTTGCAGAAAGAGTTTCTCCAGATGGTGGAATCTGGATTCCGTCCTGATATTACGACCTTTAATATTCGTGCTTTAGCCTTCTCAAGGATGGCTTTGTTCTGGGATCTCCACCTTAGCATCGAACATATGGAACATGAGAATGTCATTCCTGATCTAGTGACTTTTGGGTGTGTAGTTGATGCATACTTGGACAGAGGGCTTGGAAAGAACTTGAACTTTGCTCTAAACAAAATGAACTTGGATGATTCTCCAATGTTGTTAACAGATCCGTTTGTGTATGAGGCCTTGGGTAAAGGGGACTTTCAAATGAGTTCTGAAGCATTTTTTGAGTTCAAGACACATAGGAAATGGACTTACCGTGCTTTGATACAAAAGTATCTCAAGAAACATTATAGAAGAAACCAGATATTTTGGAACTACTAACTAATTGCTGGATATTTAGGGTAGATTACTGGAATGGTCTTACTGAATTTTTTTGTTGTCATAAAGAAATGTATGTTTATCAGTTTTTAATGTACGTGCTGCTCTGTGCACTTTTCCTTAACTGCTGTTTATCAGTTTTTGAACGCTGTTACTCACTAAACTTGTTGTATATATATACATGCTACCATTTCTACGCAGGATAATCATCTTTTCAGTTCATGAGTTGAAAATGCATTAAAAGCTTATACATCTTTATGTAATGCCAGTACATACATTAACGAGACTGAACTTATTTGTAATAATTTCCTACCATACGTGTTTCTTCTTGTTCCTTTTCTTTTCAGATTATATGCGTATAAAATTTCCCCTGTTGACAAGCTTTTTTTATGCTTAAAGATCATCTTTCAGAATGTTGTTTTTTCTCGTCTTTTGAATTGAAAAGGCAAAGGGTGAAAGTGATTTTGATTGGTGTATTTACTGATTTTTTGGTTTGTATTTACCTTTACTATATTTAACATATATGAAACATGAATTTACTGGGAACTGGAACTCTCTAAAATGAGAATTGGATAGACATAATTTTTACTCTCCTATTATACCACTAGTATTAAGCTAATGATTTTATTTTTTAAGTGTTTCGTACAATATTATTCAATTTTAAGATGTTTAATTTTATATATTATTTCTAAAATAAACTATGCTTAGTATAATTCAAATTTTAAAAATATATATTTTTTTATTATTATTGTTATATTAAATTTGTACATTATAATAAATTAAAATTATAATAATATAACTAATAAAAACTAGTATTGTTTTTTATTCAAATAGGTTAATATGCAAGAAACACAAAATCTAAATTACTTAAGTTTGATATTTTTAACTAAATATTTTTTATAAAAGCAGTCCAACATATATTATAATTTACAAAATATAAGTAAATGTAAATATTACATTTACAAAAATCAATTCAATTTAAGATTACTCTCTTAATATTAAGGTTTGTTAGGTTTAGAGTATAGTCCGTATGGAAATCCTAGTATAAAAGATATGCATATCATTATAATAATAAAAAGTCTATAGAGTGTTTAGTTTCAACAGAAGTAAAATTTACCATAAAAATGTACATTAAATAACCATTTAAGACCAAATTATTTAGAAGTGATTGAAAGGGAGATATACTATGTTGCACCGAAAAGAGAATTCAATAACGAGTGAAGCAAAAATTGACTGAATTGTGTGTTCATGACCCACCAAAGAAAGATTAAAGTATTTTTATACATGTTGAGTTAGATGTCACTAATGTATAGTATTATATCATATGATGTTTTTATAAATAAATATAAAACTTTCAACCAAAATCATTATAACACATAACACATGCTTTATTTCTACAAAGTTACATAGAAACATCATCAGCCCCAAAGAAATTTCAATACTTATAAGAGACACAAGTGATACCAATGTATCTCACCTAATTTATCCATAGCTATCACGTGTGTTCCAAACCTAACAAACGATGAAATTAACTATACAAGCATATTAACAGTTAACACTGCTTGCCGAATAAAGTGATTCTTTCTCTAAAAAAAGCACACATTATATTTCTTTCTCTAAAAAAACACACATTATATTTCTTAAACATCAAACTTTTTTTTCTATTTTTTATTAACATATTCGAGTTATACTTAAACAGACACACATATTGAAAAACAATGGATAGGAAAAAGAAGTAAAAAAAAATCATAAAAAACAATTATTATTATTATTATTATTATTTTATATATTTTTATAAATTATTTAAAATCTCATCAATTAGTACTTTTAATTTCTTTAAGACTGTTTTATCCTTCGGGTAGGGTAAAATGTGCCAGTAACCGAATTGGACACCATCAGTGGTCCAAGAAAATAATGGCTTCTCTTTCAGCACCCCTATGTTTTTCTTCCTGCACCCCCATAATTTTCTAAATTTTAAAACTGGTCTTAACCTTTTATTTGAAAAAGGACACTGTGGTTACTGAAAATAGGAATTTGGGAGTGTGCTACGGATTCATCAATCCAGAACTGATTTTTTTTTTTTCGAATGAAGGGTATTTTGGAAACAATTTTTGCATAAATTATTGATTTCTGGATTGCTGAATCTGGAAGCCTAATTTTGTTACGGATTGGTGGATTTAGAATGCTTTTTTTTTAATTATGGATTTCTAAATCTGGAATGCATATTTCTGTTACAGATTGATGGATCCAGAATGCCTTCTTTGAATGATGGGTTTTTAATTGTGAAATGCAAATTTTGAATTACGGATTGGTGAATCCGAAATTTTACCGGAAGTGTCAATCCGAAATTTTTCCGGATTTCATAATTCATAATGCAGAAAGATAAATACAGTTCAAGTACATTTTTGGGTTTTTAAAAAATAGTAAGGATAGTTTGGTCTTTGCATAACATTGTGGGGTGCAGAAAGAAAAATGTAGGGTGCAGGAAGAAACTGCCGAAAATAATTGGACATTGGCAGTATCTTAAAAAGGTTGGGCCTTCTTTTCTCAAGTTCCAAATATACCCAGGCCCATAAAAAAAGATACTTTAATTTCTAGCCATTTTGATTGGACTTTTGCTTCCTGCACTATATATTTTGGTACCTGCACTTTACAAAATTTTAAATGCCCAAAATACTCTTACAATTTTGGTTTTACCAGTGGTTGATCTTAGTGGAGATGTCCAGCAAGTTACATTGGAAGTCGTGATTTCAGAATATTCAATTTGGAAGCATATTTATGTGTAGTTTCTTTTTTTACATTATGAAAAGTACGTTATGAAAAAGTCAAAATTTGTATTATGAAAAGTACATTGAAAGATAAATTTCCATTACAGAAAGCAGAATAATTCGGAAATGATTTTAAAATGAAAAAAGTATTCCGAAAAACAAAATCGAAAAGATTAATAATGAACTCTGAAATACAAATCCTGAAAAAGTCATATTCCGGAAGTAAATTGTGGCAAGTGTTTGGTTGGAGTGGTGAAAATTTTGAAGAGAGGATTCATCGTTCATTAAAACTGAAAAAATAAAACATTAAAATATTATTTCTGAGGGTCCACAGCTTCCTAATATTGTAATGGACAAAAAACAGTTATCGTTATTTCTCTTACTCTAAAAAACAAGTAATACATTAAAATTAATATATAAATCAAAACGGTTTCTTACAAAGGATTAGAAACTATTCTTCTTTCGGTTGGATCTTCTTAATTTCTTGGGTTGGGGTTTCAGTTCACTCTTGTTTTAAGTTAGGCTTTCGATTCACTCTTACTTTATGTTGTTGGACTTTCGGTTCACTCCTGCTTCAGGTTGAACCTATGGCTGACAAGCTTACTAGGTTGAGCTAGATCAATTGGACCTCTCGGCTTCTCCTCTTGGTCTTCTCACATTGTTGAGTGGGTGTACCTGTAAAGCACTCCGATGTCAAACCCAGAATTAGTTTGATATAATTATCAGTTCACTCTATATACCTCTTAGATTGATTATATATTTATAATGTTATCTTATTGGGCCCAAAACCTATTTGGATTTTTCTTTTTGTACCTAATATATTTTTTAAACACACATCTGTTAATTTGAGCTCTATCATTATGAGTTTTGCTACAGTAACCATTTATAATTTTATTTATTTATATTTTTTATATTTAATCTTTCGGCTCGATATTTCGACCTAACTTTTTGGTTGACATTTTGACCTAGCAGTACACCAAATCTTTAAATTTTATTATTTAAAGTAAGTGTTGGAGAAGTCAACTAAAGATAAATATATTTTTTTTAACGAAAAAAATAAAATAAAATAATTATGATTCACTTAAGATATGGTTCAACCTTTATACAGAATACTGAAACATAGACGCCTATCTTAAGGCACAATAAACTATTTCAGGATTTTACTGCTAACTACCTACACGGCAACACCAACCAAAAACATCCAACTACTCAAAGCTACCACAAAGCTAAGATCCCTTATAGACACACAAAAACCATCCTACCTATCCAAAACAGCATAAGTTTTGAATCGAATGCATACATACCAAAAATTCTAAACACTAATCCGAAAAGAAAAAACCAATATAAAATAAAGACATTCTATAATGTATAAATAATATAAAGTTTAAAAAGTTTAGATAACTAATATGAGAAAGAATATGATAAAAACTTACTAACTCATCCACCATTAAAAGTTGAAACCAAATCCAATGGTCTCCACTTCCGAAAATGTATGGAAAAATAAAAGTAAGTTGTAGTTGGCAATTGGCAATTGGCAATCTTTGTGAATTCATTATTCGAACTGAGGGTGGTTATTCGATGTAGGGTGTCACATGCAGAGATGGGAAGATGTTCCCGAAGGCAAAGCCAAAGCCAATTTTCTTCAAACTTTTCTCTCCAATAATTTGGAAGATTCCTCATTTTATGACCAAGGGGCTGCCACTCCCTCTCTTTTACTCACTTCTGACTCCTATTTATGCACTGCATGTGCTCAAACAGCTCACACCGCAATGTTGTAGGGTCATACCCTTTTCTTAATTCAACTTACAAAACTCCTTCATTTTTAACACACATCTCTTCATATTCTCCAATATTATGGTCTCTTACAACCTCTCATTTCACACTTTTTTTTTTTGTATATTTCGACCAAAGGAGCTTTCTATATTTGAAACTCATTCATTTTCCACCACTATGCACATGCTCTTTATTTTAGAGACAAGCCATGTAAAAAATTTGCCATAAAATAATAACTATTCCTCCTTTCTGGCTAAATACCCAGTTTGGTCAACTCCCACCACGTCTTCTCTTAAATTTCAAAGACAGATACTCATGCCAGTGTCCTCCTCATTTATATATCACCCAACCAAACTGCATTGATAAATGCTTGGGGTTATTAAATTAGACCCAAGTTTTTTAACACCAATATCAAATCTTATATCAATAAATCTTTTTTTCCTAAGTTACTTCCTATATTAAAGTTCTCCACACAAATAACTGAAACAGAAAATCTAGTAAAAGTATTTTTTTTTATTTTCTTCCATAAAAATTAGTCATTAACAACACTGATTGTTCTTAGTAAAGGAATGTAGAGTCATGAGGTGAGACAACCTAGCTTTGGTGATGTTAATACGAGTTGTTTTACAAATGTGAAGTCAAGCTATTCATGCTTAAGGTGTTGACTCACGCTATAAATTTTCAAGGAGTGAAGTTAAGATAAATGTATTTTTGTACTTATTAATAAAAACTCGCACAGGAACTTGAACAAGAAATATTAAGATATAAAGTTGAGTTAAAGATGTTTAATTTGTGCAACTAACTTAAACTTTGTTTTGCATTTATTTATAAAGAGTTTCTTAAGATATAAGGTTGAGCTAGAGATAGTGTAAACTTTTTATTACCTAATCGATTTGACATTGTCTATGGGGACAGACCGTTTCCAAGGCATAAGGTTCTAAATTGGACAACGCCATAAATGAAATGATAAACCTTAATAATATTATTTTAACAAACTTAGAGTTGGAAAATCTGTGTAAGGTAAAATAATATTGTTTAAAAGAAAACACTTTTAGTCATAGTTTCAATTTTGGAGTGAGAGATTTATTCTGATACACCAAGTTTTCTATTACCTAAGATCAAATCAAGAGTAATTTATAAATATATTTAATTTTTAATGGTTTGATCGAATCAAAATTCATTGAAATATTGATAAATGTTAACATTGTATAATAAAGGTTTAAATTAATTTTTGTTGGATTTTTTTTTCTTTTTGGTTCAAAATTAAAAAAATGTCTCTTCCCATTTTAAATTGAATTTTAAATATACAACCTAAGTAAAATCTAAATCCACTTGTATACTATATATTTGAGAATCATATATAAATATATAGAATATTTTTATGGAAGAAACTTTATTTTAAATAAATTATTTTTTTATCAACAAGAAAAAATACATAAATATGAATCTCTTCAGAAGTGATTCAACCTTTTTACATATCAAACTAGAAACGATCAACAACTTCTCTTAAAAGATATGCACTGGAAGCTCACCAAAAGATGTCAACTCCAAACCAACAAAGACACCTTAGAAATAGAATAACACCACAAAATCAACCTACTCAAAAACAAAGGCTTGTAGATTCAAAGGTTCTTAATTAAAACAAATAAGTCAACAAATCAAGACACCAATCAAAAAAATAAAAACATGCAAAAACAACTTTAGTTGTAATCCAAGACCATATCTTTAGTTGAATCAAAAAACAAAATTTAAGAATGATCAAGCACTCCACCTTTAAAGATGTGATTATTCCTAAACCTTCAAATCTCACCAATAACTATAATCCAAACACTCACTTTCCCAAGCAACATTTACATAGGTTGGGACGTTGTACAATCTACAATGCAAGAAATGTGAAACAAAAACTTATTACAAAATCATAAGATATGTCTAAATCTTATTATTATGTTTTTTTGCTCTGCGTTTTTTTTTATTGATGTTTTTTAATTATAAATTTTAGGGTTAAATATGTTTTTAATCCATATCCTATAACATGAAATATGTTTTTATCCCTAATTCATAAACCTCTTGGGGTACTTGTAGTGGGGAAACTGTGAGTCAATGTTTTCTTAAGTAATTTTTAACCTGAATTGATTATAATATTTTAACATTTTAGTCCACATTGAAAATTTGTTTTTCATGTAATTTTTTTTTTTGGCAAAGAATAATTTCAATAACTTTCTTACTACAAGTATCCATGAGATTTAAGTTTGGACTAGGGATGAAAATCAATTTTGTATGGAAGTATATAGATGGAAAAACATATTTAACCTTAAATTTTATATTACAATAACTTAATATTATGTAAAATAGAAAAATAATTTTTATATAAAAATGAGCGAGTCATCATTATATATTTTATATGGAAGTGAAAAACTATGTTATTAAATAGGTGTGTTCATATTTTTATAAAAAAAAATTATTACAATTTAAAAAATTATTATTATAAGAGTTATGTCATTTTTTATGTATTTATTTCTGACTTTTCTTCAAACACAAGTTAAATATAGAACAATATATAATTATTTTTTAAAAGAAGTTATTCTTTAAAACGGTTTTTTATTTGAAAATTCTTATTTTAGATAAAAAATATTATGTTACAAAAATAGGTAAGTCATACTCTATAGATATGATTTAAGAGTTTTTTCACCCTAAAATTGTATTCATGGAATATAACCCATTTTCGTAAAAAAAAATTAACCAAAATTGTATTTTCTTTTTAAAAAAAATACAATACTTTTTTGCTGCAAAAATCGTAATTAACAAATATTTTTATTTTTTAAGTAACAATAACACATAAAAGCCTATTTAAGGCCTTAAATTTGTGATTGGCATCCACCCCAGTAGCAAAGAGAATATAATATAAGAATGAGTAGTGTATTATGGAAGTAGCCTACCAGTGCTTGTATGGAGCTGGACCCCATACACCCTTTCAATCATTGCTTCAAATCAGTTTTCATGTACTCAGATCCCACTTCATCCTCCACTTTTCTTCAATAAATTATTTTTTTAAAGAAATTATAATTTCATATCTTATTTTGGTGTAATTAATAACAAGAGAGAAAATATCACATCCAATGAATTTATTAACAAATATATTAAAGATCACGTGGATTAGTTATAAGACTAATTAAATATAAGACTTATTTAAATGTATAAATAAGAACAATTTTTATTTTATAAATGGATTTTGTAAAAATAATTTTTTTTAAAATATTGTATGAAATTCTATTATGAAACATTTTATAATATATGAGTACACGTACTCATCTTTATCTTATATTATATAATTTTAACTTTTACATGTTAGTTTTCTTTCAAGAGTTTTAGAGATTTTTTTTTTCTTTATTTTTTTTCATCAATTATTTATTATGATATTAAAATTTAAAAAAAAATTGATATCATATTAAGAAGTAAATTTTAAATTTATCTCAATTTTATAAATTTAGTTCATAAAATGAAGTTTACATTCATTTATATATTATAATTATTTTTTATCTTTAACCAATCCGAAATATATAAGAGTACCTTTTTATTCGACACTAATAGGATCGATGTGAAACATAATCGCTCTAAAAGAAGGACTTGTAGCGTGTGTGTTGGATCCAAGAGAATGCACTGTTCACACATACAGATGTGAGGATGCACCCTTTGTTTGCATCACTTGATGCACAAGGATGAGAGGGCGCAGATAGAGAAAGAAACATTTTTTTTCTTTACATTGCACCATTGCGGAGAAACATCAAAGAAGAGAAAAGAAAACCACGTAGGATATGTGATTTTACTTAGGATCCGTTTGGATCAAGGCAAGGAAAAGCAAAGAAATGAATTGAAGAAAGAAAGTTGGAAAAAACGAAGAAAAAAAATTTGGGATTAAAACATGAAAAACGATGAATTTCTTTCTTTTTACCAAAACTTTCTGCCCTTTCTTGAAAGGATTCGCGGGCAAAGTTGGTTATATATTATTATTTTTATAGAAATTAATAAGTTATATATTAATTAGATATACAAATTATATTTTAATATATAAATATAACAGTTATAATTTCTTTATTAATTATTAATATTAATTTTCATATTATAATAAAATAATTAATAAATAAAAGATTAATTTTAATTTTAATTATTGATACGTATTTTATTAATATTTAATATTTTTTAATTTATTTTAATTCTAATATATATTTCTAAATTTTTTATATTAAATTATTTTATCCTTTTTCTAAAATTTATTATATTTATCAAAATTGTAAACTTACATTTTATATATTTAAAAAAAAAAATCTTTCACAACCATCACATCACTCACAAACTTTAATAAACTTTTCTCACAAATCTACTATAACATACCATAATCCAAACAACCTCACTTTATTCTCAAATCACTTTAAATCTCCTCCCCATTCCAAACACACCATTAGTGTCATCTCAGTATATGCATTCGTAAATTAATCATTCACCACAACCAATGTCATGCATAACTACAAACCTCATTTACTCATGCATGGAGAAATTTCTTATTTTTCAAAGAATCTCGTTGACTCAGTGTCTATTAAATACATTGACTACTAAGTTAATATCATAAATATATCAATAAATACACTCATTCATGCTCAAGTTAGACATTTTCAAGATTTTTCACCGTGTCTAATCGATAATGTTTGAAAAGACACATAAGACATAATCAATTATGTCCTATAAAACAGTTGTTAATCGATTAAGTATACAACATAATCAATCAGCCTCTATTTTTAGGAGGGTAATCGATTATGTGGTTGTGTTAAAACTGACCTAATTGATTATGCTATTTAGATATTTTACATAATCCATTAAGTTTATTTTTTAAGGGAAAACATGGTCGATTAGGCTCCTAAAAGTATTGGATAATTAGTTATGTTTATCTTTTTTTTTTCTAATTTTTGTTTACTATGAATTTTTCCTTTGGTTTTTCAGGTGTTTTTGTTTGTGTTTTTTGTGTGTTTATGTTCTAATTTAATATTCTGTTTGTATTTATTTTTAGAAATATTAAAAAACATTTTGATTTTGATTTATTAATGATAATAGAAAATTCATTTAAATATTTAAATTCTAAAAATAGAAATAATAGAATTTAATAATATTATAGTAATCCAAATTTTGATTTATTAATGACACTAACAAATTTATTTAAATATTTAAATTCTAAAAATAGAAATAATAAAATTTAATTATAGTAATTTAGATTTAGATTTATTAATGAGAATATAAAATTAATTTAAATATTTTAATTCTAAAAGTAGAAATAATAGAATTCAAATGGTAGGAATCTAGATTTTATTTATTAATGACAAAAGAGAATCTATTTAAATATTTAAATCCTAAAAATAAAAATAATAGAATTTAATAAATTATAGTAATCAAGATTTTGATTTATTAATGAAAATAGAAAAGTCATTTAAATATTTAAAATTTAAAAATAGAAATAATAGAATTCAATTGATAAGTAATTAAGATTTTGATTTATTGACAGAATCTATTTGAATATTTAAATTCTAAAAATAGAAATAATAGTATAATTATTTTGTTAATGTAATTATTAATTTTGTTTTATTAATGAGTATCCATTTCAATATTAAAATTTTAAAATAATTTTATCTTTTTTTTTATATATTAACTTTTTCATAATAATAATAATAAAAAGCATCATTAATATTAATATTCTTATATAAATAAAAATATATACTTAATATATATAACATAATATTATACAAATTAAATAATCATAAATAACATTAAAATAATCTAAATACACTAATTTAACTAATAAAATAAATAATTATATAATTATATTTAAATATTTATTTTTAAAAATTTTCATTATTTTTATTTATTTATAATTGTAAGTTTACATTATTTTAATTAACTAAAATGTGTATAAAATTATTTAATATTTAAATTTTTTTATAAAAAATAAATTTGTAATCTTATTATTTACACCATTAAAAATAAATCAAAATATCTTTATAACGATAATATTACTCACATAGTTTACCATATTTTTTTCACTCATTCAAATCCAAATATATTCAATTTTTTTCTCATTTTCTTCTCAAATTGTCAGACTTCCATTTCTCCACCCAAAGAAAGCAATAGTGTTTGGTATTCATCTTTGATAATCATGACATAGAAAATTAACATTTGTTGTGTGAGTCAATAAAACCTTGAGTGCTTCTATACATATCCTTGCCTAATAAAAATACTTTAGTTGCCCTTAGCTTTTATGCGCAATATTGTTGGTTGCTAGTTTCCTTAATCAGGGAGGGAAAACGACTTGCCTTCAAAAGTGGATAAGACCATAAAAAAGAAAGACACAACACCTTATACAAGCCAAGATCCTAAACAACAACAAAAATTTAATAGTAAAACACTAACCACAATATTTTAAACTTTATTACACTATCTCATACCTATACACAAAACCTCTCCCTAGAATTACATAGGTGCACCTGTGTTTGCATACATACAAATAACATTTAGCAAGTGAGAGTTGCAGGCATAACTAACCTTTGATGTGAATTGATTAAGAAAATAATTATGACAACAACGTAGGTTTGAAGCATTTATAGTTTTTTATTCAGTGTTTGTTTGTTTACGAGTGGCTGCTGAAACAAGTAATCATAATCTAATTACAATGCTTATCTCACCAAAACTCCAACCACAAAATTCCTTCTGCATATTCCATCACATAGAATGTCTCTCTTCGATTTCATTCTAGGTACCATGCACTAATCCTACTTCCTTTCACCCCAAGATACCACCACACATATTACAACATTAATAAAAAATTATATTTTAATTTAAACACATTTGTTTAGAATCTTTTATTTTTTTTACTATAAGAGAAATTTAAAATGTTAGCTTGCCGTGTACGAAACTTAATAATTATAGAAATATGATGTCCCAACCATGTATATTTTCCGACCTATCATATCATCACTTACGTGTCTACGCAGTACCTCTGGCTAAGGGAACCAATATATTCTTCATAAGACAAAAAAAAAAAAAAAAAAAAAAAAAAAAAAAAAAAAAAAAAAAACTCATTTTAAGTCACGTGATAACAATTATTCAAAAATACTTTTATTGCTTCATGATAGTTTCACTCAACAATAAGTACATAAATAAATTTTGTATATTAGTTTTACTCACGAAAACAAAAGTTTTAAAATCTAAAATTTTGAACGAGATTGCGATTAAATTTTTTACCCAAACGTTTGTAACTTTTTTTATACAAAGAAATTATAGAATTCAGAATGTGTAACTGAATAAAATTATACGTGTTAAGAGAAGAGCGCAAATATGATTAAGTATATGCATGAGTACGCACTAGTAAAACATGTTCGTGATTATTGATATTGAATACTTTTAAATTTCGATTATAATGTCATTTATTTATATAGTTGGAATTTAATTCGTATACTGTCTATAAAAATATATTAGCAATCAACTAAAATGTAATGTTGGTAAATTTTTTGAAATAATTATCATAAAAATTTAAAATATATATATTATACATGATGAATTATGATGGAATGATAACATGAAAGAATTTTCAAGTTATAAAAATTCTCAACATAATCGACAATTTTTTTGTTGAAGTCGTCAAAATTTTGTTCTAGTCCCTTTTAATCATGAATAAATATGAGCCCGTAAAATTAGTTACGTGATTTGATTTGATGCAACAGGAAAGTGATATTAGTGGCAAGTGGCTTAATAAAACAGTTTTTTTTTTGTTGTTCAGAATTGGGGTTATTGAAAACAATTACTCTTATTTAAAAAGTATTCACTAACGGAAAACGATCATATTCCTATTATCATTGCTCTTATTACATTATTTTTGTTGTTTGGTTTTATCTAATGGTTTACCAAAATATCTTTTTAAAGGCTTGCTGATATTGCATTGCATCTGCATCAAACATGATCCAGTGTTGAATGCTTGGACACTACCTCGTTGGCTGTTTGCACTTACAAGAACGATGGTGAGACAGAGATTGTCACGTTGATCTAGATGTTATTACTTCATTATAAAACATGTTTAAGACAACCTTATCTTCTTTGCAAAGCCACAAGAATTAGTTGTACCTATAACCACTCACAACAACTCGATCCAACACCGCACATCAAATGTGAGTTAATGTTATCGTAACTATCAAACGACAAAACTGTTCCTGTAATTAATTTTAATTTCTATAAAACGTTAACTTGTTTTATTGTGAATCATATTTAGTTAGGGTTTGCCATGTTCACTGGTGTGTTGTGTTAGTCTCTTTTCATAGTTTTGAATTTTAATTTTAATATCTTTCATGGTTGATATGAGACAATATATAAAGTTAAAAAGTACTGAGAAAGAGGTCTAAAAAGCTGCATAATAAACAAGTCCGTGGCCAACCTCATTTCTGATCTATTGCTACCTTTCAGCCTTTCTCCATGTGACATAACAAACAATCTCTCTCTCTCTCTGTCTCTTGCACACACTCTTTGCTCCCTCAATAATTAGGGAATAATCGAAATTAGGAACACACCAAGTCCCTGTAAGAAAATAAAGAACCCCATAACTATTCTTCCTTTGAACGCAATAATTTAATCCCACCCACACTTTTTCCCTAATAAAAAAATTGACAAAACGCCTTTTTTTATTCTCTAGGCAAAAACGAAGTGCTAGCAACACATAACAACACCAAACAAAACAAAACTCAGCCGTTTGGTTTCTCCTCCTGTCACTGTTTCTTCATTTCCACTTCTTCTCACACCAGAACAAGATAGTTCTCTCTCAACCACCTTGATCCCCTCCACACCTGACTGGTTTTCCCCCCTCTGAATTTAAATGAAATGGCTCTGCACAAAACAGCCCCAAATAGCAGGGGGTACTATGTGAAGATGAAGCTCCTTCACAAACATGGCCGGCTTCATCACCACCAAGAAAAAAACTGTTTTTACAAATACTATAAATGGCTTCTCTGGCTCTCTCTTTCCCTCTATTTCTTCACTTCCTACCTCATCAGCAACAACAACACCCCCAAACAACCACCTTCCCTCAAAACAACTCATGGCTCCAGAACTCTTATTGAATCAAACAACACAGCTCCTCCACAGTCTCTAAACTATCTAGGTATCTACGCTCAATCTCATTTTATGTTACAGTGAAAGAAAATAAGTGTATGTATCTTTCACGGAAGAAAAATATTATTTTTAAGATAAAGATTTGAAATTTATCGTTGTTTGATATTTTGCTTTATAAGGGCATGGGTCGCTGAAGAACTTGAAGGTGTTTGTGTACGATCTTCCGCCGAAATACAACACGGATTGGTTATCAAACGAGAGGTGCAGCAAACATTTGTTTGCGTCGGAGGTTGCCATTCACAGGGCTTTGTTGACCAGCGAGGTGCGAACTTTTGACCCTTACGAAGCTGACTTTTTCTTCGTACCGGTTTACGTCTCTTGCAACTTCAGCACCATCAACGGCTTCCCCGCGATTGGTCACGCGCGCTCCCTCATCGCCTCCGCGGTCAACCTCGTCTCGTCGGAGTATCCTTTCTGGAACCGGAGCAGGGGCTCCGACCACGTATTCGTGGCGTCGCATGATTTCGGCTCGTGTTTCCACACGCTGGTACGTTCATCTTCGTTTTTTTTTGTCTCCAAACGGTTTCGCTCGTTGACTTCGTAGAATGATTTCTTTTGTTTGGTTTTGCGAAGGAGGATGTGGCGGTGGCTGATGGCGTGCCAGAAATTATGAGAAACTCGATCGTGTTGCAGACGTTTGGCGTTGTGCACGACCACCCATGCCAGAAGGTTGAGCATGTGGTAATTCCGCCGTACATTTCGCCGGAAAGTGTGCAGGACACGATGGATAACTCTCCGGTGAACGGACGGCGAGATATTTGGGTTTTCTTCCGGGGCAAAATGGAACTTCATCCCAAGAACGTTAGTGGACGATTTTACAGCAAGTAATAACTACCTCCATTTCTTCTCTCTACTTAAATGAGAAATTAACTACACAATTTAATTCTGTACAAAATAGTCAAAACCTGAATGAATACAATTTCATCGCAAATTTTATTATATTTTTAATCGAAATTTCAATTTTTTGTAAATACAATTGTTTTATATTTAATACCATTTCACCATTTAAAAATTATTATTCGAAGTAAATTTGTCATATTTTGTCAACTAACTATTTTCTATGATTTGTATTTTTGTTGATAAATTCATTGTTTTAACCTTGAAGGAAAGTGAGGACAATGATATGGCGAAAGTTCAACGGCGACCGGAGGTTTTACCTGCAGAGACACAGGTTTGCCGGTTACCAGTCAGAGATTGCACGTTCGGTGTTTTGTCTGTGCCCTTTAGGGTGGGCCCCGTGGAGTCCTAGACTAGTAGAGTCCGTCGCTTTGGGTTGCGTGCCGGTAGTTATAGCGGACGGTATCCAGTTGCCGTTTTCCTCCGTCGTGAAGTGGTCGGAGATATCGATCACGGTGGCGGAGAAGGACGTGGGGAGGCTGGCGGAGATACTGGAGCGCGTGGCGGCGACGAACCTGAGCACGATTCAAAAGAACCTGTGGGACCCAGCGACAAGAAGGGCACTACTTTTTAACAACCAGGTTGGGGAAGGGGATGCCACGTGGCAGGTCCTACATGCTTTGAGCGAAAAGCTTGAAAGGTCCTATAGGGCTTCGAGAGTTTCACGCCAATTGGATTTTGACACGTAAGAGGTCTAAACTCGGTGCCGAGCTGGTTACTTGTCTCTTCACCCGTGCTCATCACATTACGCAAACAAAACACGCTGCTGCATGGAAAGATTATAATAAAGAAATAAATAAATAATTAGTAAATATTTAAAATAACACTTAGTGGATGACAGCTGGAATTTATTCAGAGATGGAATTTATTGACTCATGCTGGGCCCAAAGTGGAAGATTGGATTTACGACTTTCTCAGGGTTTATTAATCGTGACGTGGCTTATCATGATGACATGGCAATAATTGATTGGAAGGATTCGCGGTTTGGAGAAGAAGAACTGAAAAAACATGTTCGGAGGTAGATTTTGTATAATCATTTTTGGTGTAAATAAATCTAAAAAGTTATATAATACGAATACACAGTGCATTTTTTGAGATGTGTTGTTGGTTATGTTTATTATTTTATTTTATTTGATTAAATTGGTAACTGGAAAAGGAATAAAGTAAGGGTTGTTTTGCAGTAAAAAGATGGAAAAATGAAGGTGAAAATGGTTTTAGATTCTGGTGTTTGTGAGTGAAATGATTAATGAGAAGGGAGAATAATGGAGGAAGATGAGGGTGTGTCAGAAATGGCAGAACTTTTATAGTGGTGGTTTAAATTTTCAATTTTTATCTTTTGAAGTTAATGGGGCCGTCAGAGTGGTCACGAATGCCTTAAAGGCTTGTCAAAATCAACGCAGCCAACCACAGAGAGAATCCATCCATCAGATGCCACACCAAAAGTGAAACCAAGTTTTCAATCTTAAAACTCAAACAAACATTACTAATTCACCAACATCCTTTTAATATTTTTTATCTTTTATAATTTTCTTATTATAATTGTTTACTATTCTTAATTAAGTACATTCATAATTTCAATTTTTAAATATTAAAGTGTTATTTAAGAATATTTGAATGATTTAAATATTTTTATTTATTTATTTATCTAACTATATTACTCATTTATTTTTCTTTAATATTTTTATAACCCACAAAATTCCAGTTCAATAAACTATTATCTATCTTATCTATACTTATATATAAAAAAATTATTTATTATAACTGCTTTTGATATACATAATTTTATTATTCTATCTTTATTTTAAATATCTTATTTTATTAGTATAATAAAGTATTTACTTATTTTATATGAATTAATTCAAAAAAAATTATTTATTGATTTTTAAATTAATATTAATGAACAGTTTTTATAGTTACTACTTTTCACTCTTCTTTTAATTTCTTATTTTAAGGCAACATATGAACAAAGAGAGAGTATACTCTCACATCACAAGTTTTCACATCAAATCTCACAAATCAAATCAAATAACTTTCATTTTTAATCACTCTCTTCACTCCATTTCAAACAAGTATATTCTTGGTAAAACCATTATTTTTTTTGTATCTACCATCAAGTCAATCCTAACCTTAAGGTGAACATCATCATACTCTCCAATTTCAAAACTACCAATGGAAGAACAAAATTTAAAGAAGGAATACTCAAACTGAAAAAAAAAAAAGGTTGTTTAATCAATTAATGATTTTTGTTTTCCATTTTTTTTATCAGCAATAATTTTTTTAATCAATTAATTTTTGTTTTACATGTTATTCCAAAATTATTTATGTGTGTATATTAAATTTTTATCATCTTGAAAATTTAATGAAAGAGGAGAATACAGTTACAAAGCACCTGTATTTCCCCTTAATATTAATAATGTTCATTAATAGAGGTTTAATTCAGAAATTGAAATATAGACACTGGTTTCTGAAAAGGAAAAAAATTTAGGCATGGCCTTTAGCCTTTGTAGGGAAAGTTTGTTTCCAAACAATTGTTTAATTCTGGATCTGTTCTTTGGCGATTTCTTCTTCCACCACACCATGGTTTCATCTTGCACCTTCATGGAATGGTGAAATTACCATTTTCATATTTTCCACCTCTTTTTTATCTTCTTCTCTCCTTCTCCATTGCCACCGAATGTTTTACCATTCTTCCCAACTTTTGCAATATATTTTCTATTATAGGCTTTGCACTCCCAATATTCGAAAGTCAACTAATAATAATATAATAATAGAGTAACTCATAACATTAGGATCAAAGAAAGTCAACGAAGAGGATATGTGAAACCAAATAAAATCATGTCAAGCTTCATGATAAATAAAAATGCATAATTTAGAATATAATTTTTATATTTTATATTGCACGATCTAAAATATCAAATTTATATTATATATTACACGATCCTAAAAGTCTTTAAATTTCACAATCCAAAATTAAAAAAAATAATTCAAAAGGGTATTGTAAGATTTACAAAATTATGGGGTTGCAGAAAGAAATTGTGGTTGCGGAAAGAAATTTCCTTGTACTTGTTCACTTTCTCCTTTTTTTGCTTCTGGACTTTTGGCCCAATATTGCGCATACAGAAGTTTAGCATTGTTCCTGATTCACGATCATGAAAAAAAAAATGCGTGTTTGCTGTGTCGTAATTAAAAACATCCATACATAATTAAGAGAAATATTACAAAATAATAACAAGGAAAGGCTGTTATATAGCCACCAAACTCTGTCACAGAAATTTTACCATTTTTATAATATTCAAGATAATACCAAAAAAAAATTTATAAACGAAATTAAATAATTCTGAAGATACCACTTCAATAATTGCTAAATTTTCAATTTTGATTCACACTAATAATAAATGGTTGATATTGTTGGGAGGCGATTTTTATGATTAATAAGTTAAATATCGTTCACAAATTTGATTAGTGATATTATGTTTAAATTAGGTATTAGGTACTTGATAGTGATTGGCACGTCGAAAAATCTGTCATGAAAATATGCTTTTCTCACATTAATTATTAACCTCTTTTTCATTTAAATAAAAAATAAATGAGAATGCTCATTAATTACTTTTTGTTTTCCTATTATTGGTCCTATCGAGTTTTGTCTCTTTGATAATTAAATTCAACTTTTCTTTCCGTTCCAAATCAAGAATTCAAACAAAAATTTAGACCAAATCCAATGAAAATCAAATACTTTTAGAATTCGTGGATGATTTCAGTTCAGAGACGAATTTTCTTAGCACCTCTTTATCTTTTTTTTAAGAAAAATCAAAGAAAAAAAGCCAACTATAAAATTCATTTCTTAACAAAAGTCATATATTATGTATGAATTATTTTTATATGATAATTAGGCAATACATTATTAGATTAGATGGGGTTAAATAGGGATTTTACATCTCATATTTCCATATTCTCTTTTCCATAACCATGAATGGCTTCATAAATCTTAAAATAAAGTAATTAACATACACTGAAAATATTATTATCCTTGTCGGGTTTAAAAGCAAAAAACAAGCTTGATTTATGGTTGCTATTAGTGAGCTAGTAATTTCATAAAGTCTAATCCTTTTCGTTATCGATATATATGTGATATTAAGTTTGCTTGGCCCTATCAAAACTATTTTGTCCTCTCTTTTTATTATTTTTCAATAATTGAATCTCATGCACAGGAGATTTATAATCAAGATCAAATATAGTTAATTATTAACAAAAAAGTTTTTATATCTTCAATAATAATGTTTTTGTTTGTCTTTATGAAGAAACGTTCTCCTGATAAGTGTTAATTTTTCTCTTTTAAATAATTAGATTCTTGTAATTCATTTTATTTTAAAACAAACGCCTTAGTTTAAACTCACATTTTTTAATTTTGAGTTTGAATCCTAGAATACAATAATGTTAAAAATATAAAGACAAAATTTTACCGTTCAATATTATATGTACGAAAATTTTTTAAGAAACAATTAATTATTCACATAATATTCACGACATATTTTTTTTATTTGTATATTAATAATATGAGATATTCTTACAAAGTTGAATTAGTTTATGTAATCATCACAATTGTTTGCTTGTTTTTTCTTTTTTAGATTGGATATAAAGTGTTTTATGACATTCTAACTTATATTTTATTTGGACATTCACGACGTTCAATGACTTTATCTCTTTGATGTATTTTCTCTTTAATGTCTTGAGCTACTTTCGCAGTTTCACCATTAACTTTATTGGTCAACTTGATTATCTTGAGTATCTTCTATGATTCAACGATTGTTGATGTCATGTTTTGTGTATTAATCATGTGACCTCTTCGTAAGGTTTTTTCTCTAACTCCACGGTAGACGTCAAAATGTGTTTACAGGATCAAATTAATCTATGTAATCACCACAACTTTGGTTTTTCCCTTCTCTTTTTGTCTACCTTCGTCCTTAGTCTTCGACTTTCGATCTTTGTCTCGATCTCCGATGGAATACCTATAATTATACTCTTAAGGCTAAAGTCAGTTGAAAGATACAACGATTTAGCAAGGTTTCAAAAAATCATTAATTATTCCATGAGATATACACCTATTTATACTAATCAATCTAGAGCCAAGTAAGTCTAAATATCTCTTTAATCATAGTCGTATACTTGATTTACATTTAATTGTTTTTAATAAAATGATTAATCGACAATCCTAAAAGTTTATGATTGAATGATTCTTTAAGATACTGAGATTGTAGACGTATCAACTTTGTTAAATTATGGATTATCATAGTAAAATGAAGTTCAAAATATCAAATGATTCAAAAAAATTAGCAAGGGACAAATTACAACTAAAAGTTTTATTTACATAAAATTGAATTAATAAAAGGGAAATTTATAACTTGAACGTGTTTTTAAAATCTATTTTTGAAAAATTAGGGTACCTATTTATAGAAGAGGTAAGGTAATATTTAAAAAAGAATCTCTCTCTTATAAATGACAATTTTTGTCCTTTTAATTATTAATTGACAAAAGGCACGAATTGATTTGGTTGTCGCATAGTAACGAAACGCGTCTATCAAACTTCAGGAGTGTTTCGGACACTGAATTATGGTGTGGCCCATTTCGTTATCCACATTCATGCTATACAAATTCCTGATCAAGGCCTGCGCATGGGCCAGCAACAGTACCATACTATAATTTGGGTTTGTTTTTTTTGATAACCCTTTTCAAAAATATTTATAAAATAAGAAAATTTGACAAAAAAGAAAAGAATAAGATTTTTTTTTATAAATGGTATAAAAATTATATTTTTTAGGATTTCGTGAAACAACATACTCTTCATCTGTGTGATGACAATGGAAAGGAAACAAAAATGAAAAAAAAAGAAAAGAATATGGTGGTCCAGTGTCAGGCATCAAAGTCCTTGAGAAAGGTTCTTTCTAAGGGAGCATGTCCTTTATCTGTGTCACTTTTCACACCCATACACGTATCAGGAAATCATTCGTATCAATTTATTTGAATAGCATAATAGGATCCAAAACAATACAACAAAATGAAACATCACAACACAACAAAACATTTCAATCATTGGAGTGGCTTGGACGTTCAACTACTCTTGCAATTACACTTAGCAATGGGACCATCACAAAAACCACCCCAGAAACCATTTCACAATTTAAATTTTCAACTATATATGTATAAAGGGTAACTTGAAATTGAGACACACCAACATGAACAAACTTGTGCTTAGCATTCTGGGATCAGATTGTGGTCTCTCCTAGGATCATGGCAATAGTTGTACACCATGTAGTTGTTTTGGACCCATTGCATGGCCCTGAACTGCTGAGGGCTCAAACTTCCAAAGCCAGATGGAGAGCCAGAAGGTGGCCTGCATGAGGCAGAGCTTTCACTAGTGCAACCTTGAAGTTTGAAGTTTTTGTACCTACCAATGAAGGGTTGGTACTTATAGTCAGCTTTGTATTTTCCACCCTCTGTTGCCCAAGCAGATGCATCCCAAATTGACCCATACACATACATTGGCCTTGTAGGGTATGTGGCCTCACTTTTCCTTGGATACCTTCTTACTGGGACATCATCCACAAAAAATCTGCATAAATATTATTTCCATTATAACACAACTTAGTTAACAACAATGCATGCAACATATTACAATAACCACATTCATTCCACAAGCAAGATTGTCTATCACAATCACCTGATGTGAGAAAAATTCATAGTCATAATCTAACAATGAGCTATGAATGAATGTGCTGTATCGAATTTCAGAAAAAGATAACAGGATATTACTAGTCAGGGGATCATAGTATGATTGTGACTATGCAGTAATTTAGACATACACAAAAAAGCATAATTGAGACAAATTTTGAAATGAGGCTAAGGTTTTACAGTTACCTCCTTATAAATAGTCATGCATCATAAATTTAATGATTTTTGTAATAGTTGTTTTAAAAGTAATAAAAATTAATATTGTAAATTGATGAAGATGTGGACATATAAATTCATAATTAAGGAAGTTGAAAATTGGTGGCATGAGAATGCATGAAATATTACATTAACTCAGTGGGTTTCCATAGAATGCCATAGTTGTGAAAATCCTGTGTTGGGTCAAACCAGAGATGAAACCTCATCTCTCTTCCTACAATATTCACATCTCCACTTCCTCTGATGTATACATTTGTCTGCAAGACATATGGCTTATCTGGCGTCGTACCAAGGAACTCTATGTCAATTTCATCGTGGTTTCCGGGGTGGTCTTGGTTGTTTGAAAGCTGCAATTTTTAAAGAGTTAAGAGAAAGAGATTAAAATTTGCACTGAAAAGAAGAGCTTTATTTTTTTCAACATTAGCTGAAGTTGTAGAGTAATTCTCACGTAGAGAGATGTAATGACTCCTGCAGTGTAACCAGGTTGAAGCTTAATTGCAGCACCAAAGTATCCAGACTTATAAGAGTGAAGTGACTTGAATCCACTCCCTGTGTTACAAAAAATGTCTTAGTAAGAGTATGGTCTAAGTTAGTAACAGTGAAGAATGGACTAATGGTGTGTTACCAAATGACCAAAAACCTTGGGTTGTGAATTTAAGGGAAATTAGGAGTCAGATGTGAGAGTGAGACAAATTTCCATACCTGAGCTAGTGTCTAGCCATATTGTCAATGAGCCTTGGTCTATTCTCTGATGCTGAGGTCCCCAAAGGTTTTTAAACCCTTGATTAAAGCTAACAGGACTAATTTTGGAACTGGGGTAGTAGCCAGGTGAAGGTGGTCCCTGAGCACAACCAGAATAAATCATACATGAGAGTACAAGAAGGGAGAGAACATGAATCATATGGAGGAAAGGGGATAGTGATGATGGCATTGTAGGAACAGAATGACTCTGCTAAAATGCAGGGTGGGGCTGAAGGTTTTAGGTTAGTTGATACTTATGAAAGATTATGGCTACAGAGTTTGGTATATAAAGGGGTTCAAGGCCCTACTGTTCCAAAAAGGTGATAAGTTAGTTGATTGGGGAGTTACACATGATGACAAAAACTTATCACATTTGTAGTAACCATAAGGGAATATGTTGAAGTTAAGATATGGGCTTTTCCGTGCAATTTCTTCAAGGGAGGGAACTTCCTTTTCAAGTGAATACCTGTTTGGTATAAACTTGCAAATTATAATGTACCACTTGAATGGAATAACAGGGAGGAGGAATGACACTGTTTTAGTTTACTTGATGACACTGATTTGGTTACCCTTGACAAGGTCACATAGTGGGCATGGATAGCTTTACATATGTATGGTTCACCACACCGAATTACAAAACATCACCATTGAACATTTGGACAAGGTATAAATTGCATTCAGAAACATGGGCAACAAATGTCTCATTATGTGTTCTCTTTGGGAAATGTGATGGGAAAGGACAACTTCTCAATGAATGATAACTTTCTTATGGTACTTTCTCACTGTTGCGTACAATTTCTTCTTGAAAGTATTCAATCAAAGTTGTTAACTAGTTATTATAGTGATGTTATAAGTAATTTAGTGTGATACAAAATTAAGATACAATTTTGATACAATCAAAGTTGTAGAAATAGTTTGACATGCTCCCTGTGCAGCTTAGTGCCACAATTAGCGGCAAGAGATAGTAATTTAATCACAAGATACCTCATAATAACAAAGTAAAACATCTAGAATTTGGAAACTGATTCTTCTTGCATGACTTGAACTTGTCATGTTATGCTACAGAGGATTTATAATCTAAACGGGTCAACGTTGAATTTGTCATATGCCAGAGTGCCACAATTAATTATCAATCAGTGGCAGTAATTGAATATTACAACACTTTAAAGATGCCCAATCTGCAAGGTAAAGAAAGCATTTGGATTTTAGAAACTGATTATTTTTGCATGACTTGAATTGTTCACATGCAATAAAGGGGGATTATAATTAACGGGTCAACATTTAGCAACTTGAGTGGAACTCAGAACCACCAAAACCGTTTTTCCACTTTGCATGTTTTGACTATTTTGAGCTTGAGAATATCAAGCTGATGCATATTCAATATCATAATCACATTTTAATTCAACAACTTCATTTTAGTTTCAGCAATATCAGCGACCCTAGAAATATGCATGTAGCAACCATGCTTTATTAAATTTTGTACATTTTTTTTCATCTGTTCTTGGTCTTCTGCTGATCTAAAAAAGAAACAAGGAAATCTCAACAACTAGATTTAGCAAAAGTTGTGGTTGCGGTCGTTACTTCAAAGAAAACCTACCTCAAAGTGGTTATCAAAATATCATTTTCCATCAAAATATAGGGGTTATGTAAATACATAATTGATGATGACCAGTGTAGTGTAGTGTAAAGCTGAAGTGCGTTGACAAACTAGCACACAATGCCATTTTTTAATCTTAGTCTGTCGGCAAATTCTCAAGGCTGAAAATTTTCCACCAATTCTTAGTTAGCTCATAAATTGAGGAAAATTGTTGTTTCATAGGAAGCACGTACTTAATTTAAGGTACATAATTTGTTGGTACAATTTCAAGTACATAATTTGAAGGAACAAATATAATTGTTGACAAAGCTAAAGAATAGCACATAATGAGATGACTATATACACAATTGGGTCTGAAGTCTTTTAGCTTTTAGGACACTCTAGAGTCTTAAATCCAAGTTCTTAGATTGGGTATTAACCTATAGCAAAGAGTTTATTGACGCACATATGACATAGTTCTTTTTTATTTTGAAGAAGATAAAAGAAACAATTCAACTAGGCAAGTTCTGGTCCACATTATCATCTACTAGTAAATGCGTCTGCCATGTATTTCGCTGCAATGTTTCCATGATTTATGGTTAAGGTGCAAAATAATTGTCAATCCTTCCCCTGCATGTAAACCAGTAATGAAAAGACTTGTCACTCTAATATGAAGATGTTCTATCTAGTTTTAGATAAAGCTAATTTTATGGTTCAACTAACTCAAATACTAATTCTTATTTTATTACATAATTCAGATTGTAATTTGCAGGCAAATGACTTATAGGAATATATTTTTGAAATGAACTACTTTTACTTGTATTTTATTTTATCTTTTGTTTTCATTAGGTTGCATGTACTTAAGGGTAGATAATCAATGAATTTTTTTTTTGCAGACTCTGCTAAAAAGATTAGATAAACAAATGTGTTGGATCATTGCTGGGAGCCTGTGGCGTGCTGGTTTTGAATTTAGAGACCAATCCTTATGGTCATAAAACAAGCAAAACTCTGCAAATATTTTCCTACCACGTTCTATCTGTCATAAACAAAACCAAATAGACTACTCTACAAGGCATGTGGAAGCATTTATACTTATAGAATATCTGTAAATAATTATAAGGACCACGCCATGCTTTTCAAATCTCAATTAGAAGAGTTTGACAAAGTAATCTTTCTTATCAAAAGTAGGGCATATACTTGATCATAGTTGGTTTAGAATTCTTAGTAGAAAGTACTCTGATAGATGTGGTAGTAAATAACATGAAATTGTGAATGTATCAAGGATAAAGGTATGAGCCAATGCTTATGACAAAATCTATTGATTAATGCTTTGGTTTTTGTGTTGATCTCATGTCAAAATGATGTTAAACATTAGAAGGGGTTTACATTTTTCACTCGACTGAACTGGTTAGTCAAAATCCAAACTGAAAGAAGAACTACCTAGTACAAATTAATGACATTAAGTAGAATTTAGCATGGACTCATTCATGCACTTTCTAGATATAGTTTAGTTAATCATCATAAAAGAGAAGTACTTTCTGTTAATTTATGTCTTAATCTTCCGTAACAGAAATAAAATAGTAACAATGTTTGTCTATTACCTGCTAAAATTCAAAGACACAGGGACCCAAATAATTAAACATGTCTACATCCATCAACGTCCTCCCATTGTGAATAAAGAACTCACTCTGAAAGCTTTCAGCACCACAACTCTTTGGTGAAGTCTTGTCTCTTATAAATACTTTATTTTGAATTCAGTGATTGATAATCAGTAACAACAATCAAGATATGCAGCAATTGGAAATTCTACTGTTATATATGTTGAATATGGAATACAGTGTTAAGTACTAACCAATGTGAATTCAGTTTTCTTGCAACTGAAATTTATGAAACAAAGATGTGTTACTTTCTTTTGCACTCACTTACACGTCTAAAAAAGGTGGACAAAAGCAAAACCTGTTTATTAGTTGTTTAGTATGTTGAAATTATAATACTATAATAACAATTTAGTGTTTATTTTTCCTTGTTTGATCAAAAGATGATATGAAGAGGTGACAGGATAAGAAGGTTGTATCTGCAAAGATCTTTCTTTTGTCTGTTATCATATGTTTTGAAGACAGAAGTAAAGAAAGAATGGGAAACATGCTTAAATTACGCTGATGCGATTCTGATTTTGAGTTACCTTCACAATTTGCTAAGGAATTGAACCAAAAATAGAATTTTCATGCATATTTATTCTATGGGTTTATTTATTATTTTTAGATCAAAATTTAAAAATCAGTTTTTTTTTATTCTTATTTTTTAAATATCCATGCATATCAGAAAAAAGAAATTTCTAGCTTGCAACCAATTTGTCATATACTTTATTGGGCAGGTGTGAGTAGGTTTTCAAATATAATTTTAAAAATAAAAAGATTTTGAAATCAAACTCTTAATTATATATTTATGAAATATAGTTATATATGTATATTAGTTGCATCACACACGCAACCATGATATATCGGTTGGGTCCGAATTTTAATAAATATATATTAGTATTAAAATTTATACAATTTTTTAAAACGATAAATCCTATGATAAAAACTATTCTTTTATAAAAGATATTAAAAATTATTTTAAATACTTAACATTAAAAATAATAATCACCAAATTAATGTATTGATAAGAACCTTCATTAATTTATTCTTAAAATTTATATTTTTATCAGCCATATATTTTTATGAAAATTCTTCTTAATCTCAAAAACAAAATAAATTGGGTTACTTATTAGATTATTTTAAAGACAATAATTGTCAATAGATATTGAAGAAAAAATTGTTTCAAGATAGTTGAAAAATATAAGAACATATAACAGAGAAAATAACTTTCAAAACAAATTATCTTAATAATTCAATATCTAATTTGTTTTCCTAAAATTCACAAAAACCATGAGTTTTTATGTGCACTTGATGTGGAAAACATATGGAATTCTTACAGCACTAGAAAAAAAATATAAAATGATAGAAAAATAAAAGTACTTGTTAACAATTGACTTATCAAATAGGTATTCAGTGTTTATATCATTACACTTTATTGTATTTCTGCATTAAATTAATAATGAGTGGTGATTTTGACTAAGCTTTTATATATTTTTCACAATGGTTTTCCTTTCAAGTACAAACATTTTAATGTGTAAGTCAAACATGATTCTAACAAAGTGAGAAAATATTCATGACATTTTTTTTCATCATGAGCTAGTATACTTAAGGTGGGTTGAAGGTATATTGTAAATGATCCAATACTCTATTATAAATATTTTAATTCTTATAGTTTATAGTTTATGTTATCACCTTACCCCTTGCAATTGGAAAATTTTGATTTCTTTGTCAAAATATGATTTCTTAATTTTAAAGTTTATTGAATTCTCCTTGCATTTTTCAATCACCTAATAAAGTGGAATTCAGCTCAGTTACTCAGATGAGCCATTACTTTTGACTTAACTTTAGTAAATTAAACTTTCTTTTGTCAACTCATATATACAAAGTCTTTATTTTTTTTTTTTTTTTTTTTTGCAATTTCTTTGTAATATATAAAATAACATTATCTTTTAGACTTTCCAATCAATCTAAACAAACTCAAATGGAAAGTTCGATAAAATTGTATTGTAACAATTTTTTGAAAATTTGCTTAGAAACTTTGAGTATGTTTTTATTATAATAAATAATTTTGTATAACAATCGCATATCTTTATCAAACCAAACTTTAATTAACCAAATGTTTTTGTTATTCTAAATAACATATTTAAATTCCAGTCACATATCACTAACAAAACACCTAGTTACCTAGTTACATGTGTAACAATTAAGTTAGTTTTTTTTAATTAGATATTTTATTTTTTGAAAAATATTTTTATGTCACAGGTTGTTTAACAATGGGTCCAGCCAAAATAAACTGGGTTTGGCTAGTTTTGTCATTCTCATAGGATGCTTAAGAAATGTAAGTACTTTTCAATTGGGAGTGAATAAGACTGAGATATGCTTATATGAGAATGAATTTTATGACATGTATATATCAATATATAAATATTCATATTCCGTGTACACAATTCTTTTTCAATTTTAGTTTAATATATTAGTTAATAACTTTTTTTCAATTTTATCTTTAAAAAAAATAACGCTTATTAATTTAATAATTTCTCTTCCCCTTAAGATTATTTACAATATTTTTTAAATAATTTTTTTATCAAAATTTTCATGTTATGCATCATTATGCAACTTGACATCTCAGCTAGATTGACACATCGAGTAACAACAAACATTTGTCATGAAAAAAGTATTATTAAAAAAAGAAAAAAAAGAAAGAAAATACACAAATATGGAGGACTAGACCAAAACTCATATGTTAACAAAAACGATACATAGGTATATTATACTTATTCATAAAGCCTATTATACCAATGAAATGATTATCTATGAATAAGTCTTAAATTAGTCAACTTATTAGCACACGCATTTCCTTCACGAAAAATACGAGAAACCCTAAACTTTATTTTCGCATAGTAATTAAGACAAGTATTCCATTACGAAACATCCACGAAACATTAGTCATAACAGTAAACGCAACACAAACCAAAACAAAATCACATTCAAGTCAGGCATTAGTAAGCCCTACCTTTTGAGTTTCTTCCATAACATGTGTAACTTCATAAAACTCAGCAACCATAGCAGTCTGAACTTCAAGAAACGCAGAAAAAAAAACACTAATAAATTCTCCCATTAGTGTTAATTTTAACCCAGTCTGGTGAAAGAAACTCACATCTAAAAAGAAGAGGACGAAGAACTTTAGCACTACGAGTATTAATACCAAAAAACTTAATCACGTTGAAATCCAACATATCATTCTTCATTGAAGCTTTAGAGGAAATTCCCACTAGACAAGTTAAATCTTTAATTAACGAAATAACCCTAAAAACCTCAATCTTATCTTAAAATCTAGCATAATTCCTCATACGCCGTATCATCCAAATAGAAAAGGTTATCACAACAAGTTTAATCAATCTAACCAAAGGACTACAATCACTTTTAATAAAAGAAAGAAGATCATCCTTATTAGATAAATGAGAAGTAAGAAAAATTTGTCGAACCCAACTCTAAATATGCAAATCATTATAACATTAAAAAAATAAATGCTAAATAGATTCCTCATGCTTTTCACAAAGCGTACACATATGCAAACATTTATTCTTAATATGTTGATCTGTAGGAAGCCGCCCATGAAAAACTTTCCAGAGTACTAGAGTTTATGAAGGAGAAATAGATGAAGACCAAATGAATTTATCCCAACTACAGGGAACTCCTGGTTCCAAGAAAAAAATCCTAGCCGATTTAAGAGAGAAACGACCATACTCGTATAGAATCCAATTAGGAATATCATGTTCCTCCCTAACCATGATATGATTAAAAAATGAGGCATATGATGTAAAGATATGGGAATATTCCAATCACAACTTGTCCAAAACTAAGAGATTGTATCCGGAATGCTAGCACCATGAGATTGTTGGGTTTAATAGTGCCAAAGTTCAAGAGGGGGGGTGAATTGACCTTTTAAAACTTTCTCGCAGAAACAGTGTTTAACACAGTTTTACAGAAAATAAATCGATTTATGTGAAAATGAACAGATTTATTTCAGCACTGTTTTTGTTTGAAACGCTTTTAATTCAACAAGATTAATCACAAGATTATGCAGTGAGAATTTCCAGCAGCACACACACAATTATCAGATTTGTAAAACAGTGGAACACAAAACAGCAAGCCTCAATTTCAAGCAAGTGATTAAGGTTCAATTGATAGCATGCTAATTAATTGAGTGACCTTTGCAAACAAGCTGTTCCAGTGGCTTTTAACAGACTATGAGTGTTCTTCTTGATGTCAAGCAATTTTCCAGAAATTAAGAACAATGAATCACAGAACAGCAAGCTTCAACTTTAAGCAATTTGTTTAAGGTTCAATTAATAGCATTTACAGTTTCTTGAGCAGCCTATCACAGTCAATCTGTTCCAGTGGCTTTTAGCAGATTTTATATGTTCTTATCAGATTAAAACAGCTTTTTCAGAAATCAAGAACAGTATGCACAGTGCCCAGAAAGAACCGATTTATTTTCAATTGAACAGATTTATTTCTTTGCTGTTTTATCAATTATGCAGAAACGAAATTGCAGAGAGTGAGAGAGAATGAACACAAGCAGTTATACTGGTTCACTCAACCTGAGCTACATCCAGTCTTCACCAACAACAGGTGGAAATCACTAAAACACAGTACAATCAAGTACACTTCCCACTGTTCTTGAAACCTACAAGAACTTAGGTACTCTTGCTGAAAAAACCTATTTCAGCACTCACACACACACATCCACTCTCCAAGAACACCTATCAAGAAGAGGATTCAACCAAACTATTACAAGTAATAAGAAGTGAAACGACTACACTTGATTGAGGTAACAAAGATCAGCCTTAAACCAGTAGGCAAGATTGCTAGAACAGTAGCTGCACCTCACACCAAGCTTTTGGAACCAAACCAAGAACAAGCACTTTGTGATTTTTGAAATCTTTGAAGAACAAATGCTAATCCTTGAAAACACTTAACTCTCTGCTGTCAAAACTTGTTTTTGCAAATGTATAAACTGTTTGAATCGTTATTAAACTCAGAAAACAAGTTTGCATTTTATAGAAAGCCAGCTTATAACAGAATTTTGAAAAAACAGTTAAAGCTGTTATAAAATGAACAGATTGAAAATAAAATAAACTGATTTATTTTCAAAAGCAGTTAGAGAATCTGTTAAGTGAGGAGACTTAGTCAACCATTCTGGTGCTGAGATAAAATTGAAAAACGTTTAAGCATGACATGGCACCAGAGGCAAAAAAGAATCTATTCATTTACAGATGAACAGATTTATTTTTCAAAACGAAAACAGAGAAAGTTTAACTATTTGAAACTCAGTCGTTTTGAAAAGAAGAAGACTTAGTCAAAATACCTGATGCACAAAATCCAATTTTTACAAGACTTTAGCCAAGGCATCAGTGTAAAAATGAATCTGTTTATTTAGAAAAGAACAGATTTATTTTTCTGCAGTAAACGTGTTTTTTGTAAAACATGTGAAAATCAGTTTAGGAAAACTTATGCTTGTTCTTATCACATGGTCAGTGGTTATAAGGTGAGTTACTCAGCAAAAAGCAACTCTTAGACAACCTCTAAGCACTAACTAAGACATACTTAAAGCAAAGCACAAATACATGGAAAGGACATAAAAGTCTTCATCAAACACTACATACAAGTCTTCATCAAACACAATCTTGAAGGGGCAGCAACCATCTTCAACAATCTCCCCCTGTTTGATGGAGACAAATCCCCATAGCTAACCTCATAGCATTGTTGCTTTAAGTACCTGCACTGCACCAGACTTTAAACCAGAAAACAGCAATATTGCATAACATGCAGAATTTGTTTAAAGGTGCAGAATCAACTCCCTGTTTCAGCTAGCATCACCTAGCATGGTGAGCTATTTTTCTCCCCCTTTGGATTCATCAAACAACATATAAGCATAGGGAATAAAGGGATATAAAGCAGAAACCACAATCATAATAGTTCAGAAACATAAAACCAAATTGTTCAGCATTACAGAAACTTGAAAACTGATAATGAAAGCATTAAAAACAGAAAACTACTTATCCTTGTAGTAAAGCTCTGCAAGCTGTGCCTGAACTCCTTCAATCTGATTATCAAGGTGTTGGAACCTTGCATGAGTAGCCTCAAAGTGTGCCCTTTGTTCTGCAGACATGACATCAAGACGGTACAGCACTTGCCTCTCAAACATAGACATTGGTTCTTCATGGTATTCTGGACTTTGATAGGCAACTATGGCATTTGCAGCAGCTTCCTCATGTTCAGATTGGGCAGCAGGTGAGTCATCATCCATAGGGATAGCTTCACCCTCATCCTCATGTTCTGCTTGAGTGTCCTTCTCCTTGAGAACCACCCACTTGTTTTCAATTTTGTGAAAACCCATTTTGGTGAGAGTTGAAGTATCAATCTCACTTACAGCTTTGATAGGGTCATTTCTCTCATTTGTAACATCAATACCAAAGTAATCAATTAATTTGGAAACAAGAATAGCATAGGGAAATCTGTAATCAGCCAACCTTTTTGACTTGAGCATGTGTTCATTGACAATGAACACCCAGTTTACCTTAATCTGGTTCATGATGCAATATAGGAGAATGAGATCCTCTTCATGTAGGACAGCATGGTTTGTTCCTCTTGGAATCAGTTGCCAAGCTATAATGTAGGCAACTAGACGTGGAGTGAGGTTCAAATGCCCTGCATGGAACCTGTTTATGCTTTCTGTAGGATTCCTCATGCAACTTTTGTAATATTGCAGCTTGTTGAATTCTGAAATTCCACTGGTATTTCCTTTCCCTACTTTCAGTCCAGCATATTTTATTCCAGCCACAGAGTTCCACACCTCACTTGTGATCTTCATCTTTGTCCCTTTCACATAAGAGACAATATTCTTCCCATCCAATGTGAGGTTAGTATAAAACACCTTAACCAAGTCAGGATAAACATTACCCGTTAATTCCAGCATCTTTTTCAGTTTTTGGTGCTTCAACACAGTCCTTGTTTCTACCAGTTTTTCAGATTTCAGCCAGTTGAACTCCAGCACCTTGGGTATGTTGATCTGCTTCCTGCTTGTTTCATGAATGTAGGCATTGATGCCTTCTTCATTTCCAGCGAACCATCCTTCTAACACACCTTGAGAAGTGGTTTGCTTTCCCTTGCCTTTCTGTTTTTGTCTTGAAGACGAAGCCATGGTAATCTGAATTCTTTTCTTGATTTCAAATGGTGAGAATAGAAAGAGAATGGCCAATGTGGGTAGCAAGTATTCACACAGATTTATAGCAGAATAAATGGATTGATATGGCAGTTATGAGTGGATATGCATGAAGATTTTATGCTTCTGAATTTGTGCAGAGAATCTTTGAAAATATGCACCAAATCTTTAGGGTCACGATGCATACACTCAAATTCTTATTGAGCACCCAAACCATCAAATCGGTTAGATAACCATGACCAAAACCGTCAAAGGTACAGAGGTTAATGCCCACTAAATCAGTCAAGCAGTCAAAGATCAGAAATTCTCTTTCCTAGTCATCAATGCATATCAGTGCAGAAAATAAACACATTTAATTGCGAATAAACAGATTTAATTTTTCACTGCTAGGTACAATTGACATTTATAATACCCAATTCATTAAGCAGAAAATTAAACCTATCTTTGGCTAATGGTTTTGTGAACAAATCAGCAAGTTGTAAATCAGTACCAATGAACTTAATATCACATGTTCCATTAGATATGTGTTCTCTTAGAAAATGATGCCTTATTTCAATGTGTTTGGTTCTTGAATGCATGACAGGATTTTTGGTTAAGTTGATTGCACTTGTATTATCACACAACAGAGGTATATGGTTAAGTAAGATACCAAAATCATTCAATTGTTGTCTTAGCCATATAGTTTGAGCACAGCAACTCCCTGTTGCAATATATTCTGCTTCAGCAGTGGAAAGAGCTACACAAGCCTGTTTTTTGCATTGCCATGAGATCAAGCTTGATCCAAGCAAATGACAGGTTCCACTTGTGCTCTTCCTGTCAATTTTGCAACCTGCAAAATCTGAATCAGAATAACCAGTTAAGCTTAATGAAATGTTACCTGGATACCACAAGCCAACTTCTTTAGTTCCTTGCAAATACTTCAAAATCCTTTTGACAGCATTGTAGTGTGATTCTTTAGGAGCAGATTGAAACCTTGCACACATGCACACTGCAAACATTATATCTGGCCTGCTAGCAGTAAGATACAGCAGTGATCCTATGAGTCCTCTGTATTTGGTTTCATCAACAGAAATTCCAGCTTCATCATGATCCAAATGACAGCTTGTTGAGAAGGGTGTGCTGATTGGTTTACACTTGTCCATTTCAAATTTCTTCAGCAAATCCTTGCAATACTTAGCTTGACTTAGGAAAATGCCATCCTTGAGTTGTTTGACCTGCAAGCCTAGAAAATAGTTCAACTCACCCATCATTGACATTTCAAACTCACTCTTCATGACCTTCACGAAAGCTTCACACAATTCTCCCAAAAATGATGTCATCCACATATACTTGGACTAGAATTGAGTCATCTCCTTTCTTCTTAATGAACAAGGTCTTATCTGATGTGCCTCTGTCATAGCCTTGTGAGGTGAGAAAATCACTTAGCCTCTCATACCATTGCCTAGGAGCTTGCTTGAGTCCATAGAGAGCCTTTTGGAGTTTGAACACATATTCTGGATGTTGATGGTCTTCAAAACCTGGTGGTTGTGAGACAAATACCTCTTCATTTATATAGCCATTTAGAAAGGCACTCTTCACGTCCATTTGAAATAACTTGAACCCTTTGATGCAAGAAAAGGCAAGCAGCAGTCTAACAGCTTCTAACCGAGCCACTGGTGCATATGTCTCATCATAGTCTATTCCTTCTTCTTGATTGTACCCTTTAGCTACAAGCCTAGCCTTGTTTCTGGTGATTACTCCATGCTCATCCATTTTGTTTCTAAATACCCATTTTGTTCCAATTACATTCATCTCAGGTATTCTAGGAACAAGAGTCCAGACCTCATTAAGAGCAAACTGATTCAGTTCCTCTTGCATAGCTAAAATCCAGTTGCTGTCCTTGAGAGCTTCTTTCAAATTCTTGGGTTCAACTTGAGATACAAAGGCCATTGCTTCACAGAAATTGTTCAAGGATTTTCTAGTTGACACACCTTTCTCAATGTTTCCAATGACATTATCAAGGGTTAAGTCTCTTGGGGTTTTCCACTCTTTTGGCAAACCTGCAGCTGCAGTAGATTTTTGTACAGTATGTGTATCAGTAGTATCAAAATGAATCGATTCATTTTGATTTAAAACAGATTTAAATTCGTTACTGTCAGGTTCATCAGCAGCTTTAGATATACTATGATTAGTTTCATCAAAAACAACATGCATTGATTCTTCTACTATGAGCAACCTTTTATTGAAGACTCTATATGCATGACCATTCAAAGCATAACCAATGTGCACACCTTCATCAGATTTAACATCAAACTTACCAAGATTTTCTTTGCCATTATTCAATACAAAACATTTACACCCAAATACTCTAAGGTGACTTACACTAGGTTTTCTGCCCTTATACAATTCATATGGGGTTTTCTTAAGAATTGGTCTTATTAAGGTCCTATTTAAGACATAACCTGCAGTATAGACAGCATCAGCCCAAAAATACTTAGGAAGCTTAGATTCATTTAACATAGTTCTAGCAAGTTCCTCTAGTGATCTATTTTTCCTTTCAACAACACCATTTTGTTGGGGTGTCCTAGGGGCTGAAAAGGTATGAGCTATCCCATGCTTCTCACAGAACCTCTCAAACTTAGCATTTTGAAACTCTCCCCCATGATCACTTCGAATAGATTTTATGCAGCAACCATTTTCATTTTGCAGAATTTTTGCTAATTTCTTAAAGGCAGAATAAGCATCATGTTTATGTGCAAGAAATAAAGTCCATGTAAATCTAGAGTAATCATCCACAACAACTAAAGCATACAAATTTCCGGCCAAGCTAGCAACTCTAGATGGACCAAATAAGTCCATATGTAACACATCCAATGGATTTTTGGTAGAGACAATATCCTTTAACTTGAAAGAGGATTTGATTTGTTTACCTTTCACACAAGCATCACAAAGCCTGTTATCCTGAAATTTAATGTTAGGTAAACCAGAAACTAAATCTTTAGATTCCAATTTATTCAAGTGATTTGTGTGTATGTGAGCTAACCTCCTGTGCCACAACCAAGACTCATCACTTCTGGACAGCAAACACTCATTTGAAGAGTTAGTTTCCATGATATTCAACAAGTAAATGTTATTCACTCTCTTACCAGTAAACAGTGCCTTACTAGATGAATTACTTGAGATTGTGCAGCCACTTGACTCAAAATTCACTTTGTATCCTTTGTCACAAAGCTGACTTATGCTGAGAAGACTATGCTTAAGTCCTTCTACATACAGCACATTCTCAATGGTTGTTGAATTTCCTGTTCCAACAGTTCCTCTGCCCAAAATTCTCCCTCGGTTATTGTCACCATGGGTCACATGTCCTTCTGCTTTGAGCTTTAAGCTGGTGAACTTTGTAAGATCTCCAGTCATATGCTTGGAACAGCCACTGTCCAAGTACCACTGGTTCTTCTTGCTTCCAATATGCAAAACAGAATAAAAAAAAATACAAATGGTACCCTTTTCAGTATAGGGTCCAGCACAGATTAACACCTTCTCTTTGGTAGCCACTTAGCTAAGTTCTTAGGCACAAGATGTCTTCTAGCAATGCAAGACCTAGATGTATGACCAGATTTCATGCAGTAAAAACAGGTTACATGAGATGCCTTTTTGCCACTGTTAAAAGCTGAAAAAACTGATTTTGCTGGAACAAAAAAACTTGAAAGCTTTTTGACATTGGTTGTATTTCCAGGGATTTTCAGCAAATATTCCACTTGTTTTTCCAATCTTTTGCAGTTTTCACAGTTTTTAATAGAGGCATGCAAGCAAGTCAGTTCAAGGCTTACCAAATCTGTTTTGGCCTTATGCAATTCTTCCTCAAGTGTTTTTACTTTAGGTGCAAGCACATTATTTACCTTTTGCAGCTTATTGCATATTACAGCTAGCCTATTGGCTTCCTCATGTGTTTCCTTGAAGGCAGCAAGCAAATCATCATAGTTATCAGAATCAGCAGAAAAATTACTATCATAGTTGAGGATACTTCATTTTCCTCCCATGAGATGTAGGCTCTTCTTCCTTTGTTCCTTTCAAATTTCTTGCTGGCAGATTTGTCCCTTGTTTGATTGTCTGGACAATCTGTTTTGATATGCCCTGTTTTGCCACATCCAAAGCAAGTATATTTAGAGGAATTTAAATCATTGGATTTAGGATACCTTCTTTTCTGCTGGTTCCTATTTTTGCTTTTCTTCCTCAGAAATTTGCTGAATCTTTTTGTAAGAAGGTTGATTGTATCATCATCTTCAGCATCTTCCTTTTCTTCCTTGATCTCATCCAATTCAGTTGCTTTCAGTGCCAAACCTTTGGGTTTCCTCTCTGTTGTTTCCTGTTCTTTAAGTCTTTTAAGCTCTAACTCATGCTCCATCAGCTTTCCAAACAATGCAGTAGTTCCCAATTTTGACAGATCACGGCTTTCAGAGATAGCTGTCACCTTTGGTTGCCAGCTTCTGTCGAGGCACTTCAATATCTTTATGTTGAGCTCCTCTTTATCAAATTCTTTTCCCAAGCCAGTGAGGTGATTCACAATGTGGGTGAATCTCTTCTGCACATCAGCAATGCTCTCCTCGGGTTGCATTCTGAACAGCTCATATTCTTGGATGAGTGCATGTTTCCTTGACCTTTTCACATCCTCAGTCCCTTCATGAGTCACTTCTAAGACTTCCCACATCTCCTTTGCTGACTTACATTGAGATATTCTGAAGAACTCGTCCATTGTCAATGCAGAAGTTATGATATTCTTGGCCACAAGATCATGTTGAGCTTTTCTCCTTTCAGTATCATTCCACTCTGATCTTGGCTTTTCAACTTGTTCATCTTTGACAATCTGCATTGGCACATAAGGTCCATTGACCACAGCTTCCCAAATTAATGCATCAATGGATTCCATAAAAATTCTCATTCTAACTTTCCAAAATGCATAATTCAATCCATTAAACATAGGTGGTCTATTTACAGCAGAACCCTCAGCAAAAAGCACATTAAACTCAGACATTTTTACAATCAACTTGATTAAACTACAAGTCCCAGCTCTTGATACCAATTGTTGGGTTTAATAGTGCCAAAGTTCAAGAGGGGGGGTGAATTGACCTTTTAAAACTTTCTCGCAGAAACAGTGTTTAACACAGTTTTACAGAAAATAAATCGATTTATGTGAAAATGAACAGATTTATTTCAGCACTGTTTTTGTTTGAAACGCTTTTAATTCAACAAGATTAATCACAAGATTATGCAGTGAGAATTTCCAGCAGCACACACACAATTATCAGATTTGTAAAACAGTGGAACACAAAACAGCAAGCCTCAATTTCAAGCAAGTGATTAAGGTTCAATTGATAGCATGCTAATTAATTGAGTGACCTTTGCAAACAAGCTGTTCCAGTGGCTTTTAACAGACTATGAGTGTTCTTCTTGATGTCAAGCAATTTTCCAGAAATTAAGAACAATGAATCACAGAACAGCAAGCTTCAACTTTAAGCAATTTGTTTAAGGTTCAATTAATAGCATTTACAGTTTCTTGAGCAGCCTATCACAGTCAATCTGTTCCAGTGGCTTTTAGCAGATTTTATATGTTCTTATCAGATTAAAACAGCTTTTTCAGAAATCAAGAACAGTATGCACAGTGCCCAGAAAGAACCGATTTATTTTCAATTGAACAGATTTATTTCTTTGCTGTTTTATCAATTATGCAGAAACGAAATTGCAGAGAGTGAGAGAGAATGAACACAAGCAGTTATACTGGTTCACTCAACCTGAGCTACATCCAGTCTTCACCACCAACAGGTGGAAATCACTAAAACACAGTACAATCAAGTACACTTCCCACTGTTCTTGAAACCTACAAGAACTTAGGTACTCTTGCTGAAAAAACCTATTTCAGCACTCACACACACACATCCACTCTCCAAGAACACCTATCAAGAAGAGGATTCAACCAAACTATTACAAGTAATAAGAAGTGAAACGACTACACTTGATTGAGGTAACAAAGATCAGCCTTAAACCAGTAGGCAAGATTGCTAGAACAGTAGCTGCACCTCACACCAAGCTTTTGGAACCAAACCAAGAACAAGCACTTTGTGATTTTTGAAATCTTTGAAGAACAAATGCTAATCCTTGAAAACACTTAACTCTCTGCTGTCAAAACTTGTTTTTGCAAATGTGTAAACTGTTTGAATCGTTATTAAACTCAGAAAACAAGTTTGCATTTTATAGAAAGCCAGCTTATAACAGAATTTTGAAAAAACAGTTAAAGCTGTTATAAAATGAACAGATTGAAAATAAAATAAACTGATTTATTTTCAAAAGCAGTTAGAGAATCTGTTAAGTGAGGAGACTTAGTCAACCATTCTGGTGCTGAGATAAAATTGAAAAACGTTTAAGCATGACATGGCACCAGAGGCAAAAAAGAATCTATTCATTTACAGATGAACAGATTTATTTTTCAAAACGAAAACAGAGAAAGTTTAACTATTTGAAACTCAGTCGTTTTGAAAAGAAGAAGACTTAGTCAAAATACCTGATGCACAAAATCCAATTTTTACAAGACTTTAGCCAAGGCATCAGTGTAAAAATGAATCTGTTTATTTAGAAAAGAACAGATTTATTTTTCTGCAGTAAACGTGTTTTTTGTAAAACATGTGAAAATCAGTTTAGGAAAACTTATGCTTGTTCTTATCACATGGTCAGTGGTTATGAGGTGAGTTACTCAGCAAAAAGCAACTCTTAGACAACCTCTAAGCACTAACTAAGACATACTTAAAGCAAAGCACAAATACATGGAAAGGACATAAAAGTCTTCATCAAACACTACATACAAGTCTTCATCAAACACAATCTTGAAGGGGCAGCAACCATCTTCAATAGAGATAACCCTGCAATAATTGCTAAAGAAGTAGTAGAATACCATTTATCATTCCAGAAAATAATAAAAGAACATGTACCAACAGTCCAAGAAGTATAATCAAGAATAGTAGAATAAAACTGCTTAATTCCAGACCAAAGAGATGAGGATCTATAAACCATTTTAAACTCGTATTTTGATTAAAAACCCTGGCTTTCAAGAGCAAAGGCTAAGGTATGTTACTATAAGAAAAGTTCCAAGAAAGCTTAAGAAGATATGCTTTATTTTTATGACAAAGATTAATAATCTTCAAACCTCCATTCTCAAGAGAAGAACAAATCATATCTCAATTCACGGTGACTATGCATTTTTTTAGAATATCACCAGTCCAAATAAATTTTTGACCCCACTGCCCAACTTGGTTAAGAAGTGAAATAGGTCATTTATACATATTAAAGTTATAAGCTAGAAATCTAGTAATCACCGTATTAACCAATTGAAATTGACCCATCACGCTAAGAGATTTACCTTCCAAGGTGGTAGCTTCAATTTGACTTTATCAGCCAAAGGTTAAAGAAAACGACACTTTGGAGCACTGACATAGATAAACACTCCTAAATAATTGAAAGACAAACAACCATAACTACAAAAAAGAATACATTGAATTTTTGTGACAAATCTTGTAGAATTCTCCATGGTAAAAAAAAACTACTTTTAGCGTTACTAACATATTGACTAGAAAAGTCACCATATGTTTTAAGAAAAGTACTCAAACTTTTAAGAGACTTTATATTTCCCCTACAGAAAATAAATATGTCATCAGCATATAAAATATGGGAGGGAGGGAGATAACCTTGCATACTAGTCATATGTAAAATTTTCTTATCATTCACAAGCTTAGAGATATATCTACTAAGAACTTCCTCTACAAGACAAAAAAAAAAGTAAAGGAAACAAAGGATCACCTTATCTGACGCCTCTATGCAAGAAAAAAAAATCACCAAACTGTTATTTATTTTAATAGAAAACATAGTTGAACGGAGAATTATACTAATAAAACTGTAAATATGTCAAAAACAAAATTGTTATGTTACTAAGATTCCAAGAAACTAAAATCAGAAGTGATATATTTATAAAGATAAAATGAAAAATATATTATCTATAGGAACTAAAATATAAAAAAAATGTTTTTGTGAATAAACTTATAAATAAAATATTATGGGATTAAAAAAAAATAACATATTTATGAAGACAATAAATAAAATATAATGTATTTAAGAACGACTGATAGTTAGAGATATCTATACAATCTGTAACAACTCATTAAAATTACTAAATCAATCCTTTTATATATTAACATAATTTACCAATTATAAAAAAAAATCCACAATTATCAACTAAATGTAATTTTTCTTCTACTTAAAAAATTGTTTGTAATTTATCTTTATTAATACTTGTACTGGTAGGCTAAAACCGAGAGATTTAGGCCGAGAACAACATTAAGTAAACAAGGGGATAAGGTTAAAACCGAGAGTGAAAAAGATATACATTAAAGAATAAAATAAAATATAAGTACTACTATAAAAATGAAACCCAATTAAGTTTAAAACCTACAGGAGGGGTGTGTAAATAATAAAAAGGTGTAAAGAGAAAGTCCAACAGAAAAGGAGAAAAGCCCATTAAGGAAACCCTATAAATAGAAGTCCATAGTAAGAAAAAGGTAAGAGTGATTTTATCTGATGAATATTAAACCTTTTCTGACTTTGGCATCGGAGCGACTTGCAGGTACCCCCCACCTGTTGTGAGGAGAAGCCGAGAGCACCAGCTGAGAGCACCAGCCGAGAGCACCAGCCGAGAGGAGAAGCCGAGAGCACCAGCCGAGAGGAGAAGCCGAAAGCACCAGTCGAGAGGAGAAGCCAAGAGTTCCCATCAAGGAGAGAAATCAAGTACCCAGCCCAAGATAGTATCCAGCCCAAGATAGTATTCAACCCAAGATTGAAGGATTAGTCTTGTTACCCTATTTTGAGTGTTCTTGGTCCCTTCTGTAAGAACATTTTGGCGCCCACCGTGGGGCTGAGGGTCAATTGAGAAGGGTTAAAGACAAGATGAGTCAAGGAGGAGAACAAGGTGGAGATCGGGAAGACAATGTTAACATGCCAATGGCAATGTTGGTCCAATTACAAAAAGAATTCGAGATGTTAAAAAAGAATAATGAAGAAGAATTGAGTATGTTGAGAGCCGAAAACGCACACATGAGGAGAAAGTTACAAGAGGAAACGGTTTTGAATTCATCTTTCGAAACTGTTCAACCTGGGATACAAGTGAATGAAAGGCTATATCACAACGAAAGTTCCCAAACCAGAAGAAGATGGCTTGAAAACTCTAGGGTTTGTGCAGGGACATCTTCTAGAAAACATCCGTTTTATGATGTTATAATCGATACTCCGTTGCCTGACAATTGGAAGAACTTGACCATTGACAAATATGATGGGAGTACGAACCCTGATGAGCATATTGCAATATATACTACTCAAATCAGCTTGTATACATGGAATGATGCTGTTATGTGCAGAGTATTTCCTACAACTCTGAAAGGGGCAGCATTGAGCTGGTTTACACGCCTCCCACCTTTGAGTATAGATTGTTTTGACATGTTGATAGAAAAGTTCGGCGCTCAATTTGCAACTGGTCGTCCTCATCATTTAACGTCAATCGCCTTAGTGAACATAAGACAAAAGAAAGGAGAGTCCTTAAGAATGTTCATGGAACGTTTTGGAAAGGTTGCTTTGGGAATCTGAAATCTTAGCCCAGAGGTTACCATGCATCATATGATAACGGCATTAAAACCGGGACCGTTTGTCGATAGTCTTTGCAAGAAACCTGCGATCAATTTGGATGAACTAAGGCAACGAGCATCAAAATTTATGCAAATGGAAGAATTAAGGGAGTTTAGAAACCAAGTAAGGGTTGATGGAGGTGAGAAGAGGGTGATAGAAAGAGAACACCCACCTGTTGCAAGAAGAGCCCGAGAAGAGTTCAGAAGTTGAAAGTTCCAGCAATACACGCCTCTAAATACAAACAGAGCAAGAATTTTACAGGAAGCCATGGCAGCTGAAATAATGCCATCACCAAGAAAAGCAAGAACACCAGAAAGGGCAGACCGCACCAAACATTGTGAATATCATAAAAATCATGGTCATCATACAGAAGAATGTATTGGGTTGAAAGACAGAATAAAAGAGTTGATTCATGCCGGGCAGTTAAAACGTTTTGTTCAAAGGGGAAACACAAGAGCATGGTTGAGTTCTGAGAGAGATGTGAGAGGGCGAGAGCTGGGTGAAAGAAGGGTTGAAAGGTTTGAAAGAAGAGAAAATAAACGAGTGGAAAAAAGAGATGAAAGAAGGGTTGGAAGGCCAGACGAAAGAGGAGATAGAATCTATCAAAACACCCAGTCAGTAAGACGAAGCAGAGAGCGAAGTTTGGGAAGGCCGGTTAGGGGGTTTATAAATACGATCTCAGGAGGTTTTTCTGGGAAGGAATCCTCATTTGCACGAAAGCAACATTGGAGAAATATCAGGGCTGTTAATCATGTTTTTAAAAGAAGAACTTTACCACCAATGCTTTTCACAGACGAAGACTTTCAAGAAATTGATCCAGATCATGATGATCCTATGGTGATCACGGTTGAAATAGCCGAATATGCTGTCATGAAGACCCTGGTTGATCAAGGGAGTTCGGTTGATATCTTGTTCTGGGATACGTTTAAAAGGTTGCATTTGAGAGAAGAAGACATAGTGCCTTTCCGAGAGCAAATCATTGGCTTTTCAGGCGAAAGAGTTAACACAAAGGGATATGTTGATTTGGTAACAACATTTGGAAGAGGTAGCAAAATTAGAAAAATTAAAATCCGATATCTGGTGGTGGATGCATCCACTTCATACAATGTGTTGCTAGGACGATCTTCCTTAAATAAGTTAAGAGCAATCGTGTCAACACCGCATTTGGCCATGAAATTCCCAACAGAAAAAGGAGAGATAGCGACAGTTTATGTCAACCAAAGAGATACTCGAGAGTGTTATGCAGCAGGTCTAAAAATGAATTTGAAGATGGATAGAGATGCTGAAAAGATAGTAGCCATGGTGGACTTGGATCCCAGATTGAATGAGGAAAGGCTGGAGCCGAAAGAAGAAACAACAGCAGTAGTGTTAGGCCAAGACGACAGACAGTGCACTTATATAAGTGGAAGTATGCCTGATGAATTGCTTAGCAAACTTATCACACTGTTGCGTAGCAATAAGGATTTATTTGCCTGACAGCCGTCTGATATTCCTGGAATTGATCCAGAGGTAATGTGTCACAAATTATCTGTTTGCTGGGAAGCAAAGCTAGTATCTCAAAAACGAAGAAAGTTAGGAGAAGAACGACGATAGGCAGCAATTGAAGAAACTAAAAAATTAATACAAGCTGGTTTTATCCGAGAAGCTAAGTATACTACGTGGTTGTCTAATGTGGTACTCGTCAAAAAACCAAATGGATAATGGAGAATGTGTACAGATTACACCGATTTGAACAAAGCTGAACAAAAGACACATATCCATTGCCTAACATAGACCGACTAGTTGATGGGGCATCTGGCCAAGAGATGATGAGTTTCCTTGATGCTTATTCGGGGTATAATCAAATACAGATGTATGCACCTGATATCCCGAAAACAGCTTTCACCACTAATGTTGCAAATTATTGTTATAAAGTCATGCCTTTCGGCTTGAAGAATGCTGGAGCAACATACCAAAGATTGATGGACAAAGTGTTTAAAGAACAGATTGGAAAAAACCTAGAAGTGTACGTTGATGACATGGTCGTTAAATCAAGTGAGATACAGAAACACCTGGAAGATCTTGAAGAAGTGTTTGCTCAAATAAGAAAATACAATATTCGTCTTAATCCAGAAAAATGCGTTTTCGGCGTCAGAGGAGGAAAATTTTTGGGATTCATGTTGACAAACAGAGGAATCGAAGCCAATCCTGATAAATGTGAGGCAATCATGCAGATGGGAAGACCGAAAAACCTAAAAGAAGTGCAAAGGCTAGTAGGAAAGCTGAATTCATTATCAAGATTTCTGCCAATATTGGCTGAGAAAACCAAACCGATTATAAACTTGTTGAAAAAATCTGAAAACTTTGTGTGGAGTGAACAATGTGAGCAAGCTTATCTCAAATAAAGAGCATGGTGGCTGAACCTCCAATCTTAGTAAAACCTGTACCCAATCAACCCATCATAGTCTACTTAGCCACTTCAAATGAAGCAATAGGAGCCGCTTTAATCCAAGAAAACCCAGAGCAGAAACCGATATATTTTGTGAGTAGAACCCTACAAAATGCCGAAACCAGATATCCCAAAGTTGAGAGAATTGCCCTAACATTAGTGTATGCTGCAAGACGCCTTCGACCATACTTTCAGAATCATCAGATAATAGTGAGGACAGATTTTCCAATATCTAAAATTTTAAAAAAACCAGAACTTGCAGGTCGAATGGTGACATGGTCAATGGAGCTTTCGGAATATGGAATCAAATACGAACCAAGAGGATCTATCAAAGCCCAATCTCTTGCAGATTTTATCATTCAGATGCCAACATCAGCACAACAGGACCAGTGGACTTTGTATGTAGATGGCGCGTCAAGCAAAAGAGGAAGCAGAGCAGGAATAGTACTTGAAGGACCAGATAATTTCCAAGTAGAGATGGCGCTAAGATTCGAGTTCAAAACATCCAACAACCAGGCCGAATATGAAGCTCTTGTTGTAGGATTGTTATTAGCCAGAGACATGGGAGTGGAAAATGTCATTTGCAAAACTGATTCACAACTATCGGTGGGACAAGTGCACGGGGAGTATCAGGTAAAAGACCCTTTGTTAATGAAATATTATCATAAAGTCTTAAATATTATGCAATGTTTTAACAAGGCCGAGATGAAATATATTCCAAGAGAATTGAATATGAAAGCAGATTCATTGTCTAAGTTAGCAAGCCAACAAAGGCAAGTGCAACACAATTCCGTCATACAACAAACCCTCAGTCATTCGACAATTAGTCTGGACGAATGCTTCAATATTATAACATCCAAAGATGACTGGATAAAAACATACATCGAAATCATAAAGACCCAGGAGAAAGGTGTTGAGCCGGATGCCAAAACAACAAAGAAAGTCGCTAGTTTCATTCTAATCGGTGATGAGCTATATAAAAGGGGATATTCCATGCCCCTGTTAAAATGTTTGACCAAAGAACAAGCAGAATATGTGGTCAAAGAACTTCATGAAGGAATTTGTGGACTGCATTGCGGAGCTCGAACAATGGCAACAAAGGTTTGCAGAGCTGGTTATTATTGGCCAACAATCCGAGAGGATTGTGAAGTTTATGTCAAAACATGTAGAAAATGCCAAGAGTTTGGGAGCTTAAATCATATCCCAGCGCAGGAGTTGCAAGAAATTATATCTCCATGGCCATTTTCAAAATGGGGAATTGATATACTTGGCCCATTCCCACTTGGACGAGGGCAAAGAAAATTCATGATAGTAGCTGTAGACTACTTTACAAAATGGATAGAAGCAGAGGCATTGACAAAGATAACGGCACAACAAGTCCAAACGTTTGTATGGAAAAATATAATATGTCGATTCGAAATCCCACATACTATTGTAAGTGACAATGGCCGACAATTCATTGACAAAAAACTTATGGAATTTTATGCAGATTTGGGAATCAAGCCCACAACCACTTCGGTTGAACATCCGCAAACGAATGGACAAGCCGAAGCCGCAAACAAGGTTATTCTTGGACAATTAAAAAAGAGGTTGGGGACTGCTAAAGGATTATGGGCAAAGAAACTACCGGAGATCTTATGGGCATATCGTTGCACACCGCAAACATCAACTGGAGAAACACCGTTCAATCTCACTTACGGAACAGATGCAATGTTACCAGTAGAAGTTAATGAACCCACATTAAGAAGACAAATGGAAGACTGGAATATCAACAATGAGTGTTTGAGAACCGATCTTGATCTTATTGAAGAACTTAGAGAAAAAGCAAAAATAAAGGAGACTGCAGTCAAACAAAGAGCAATGAAGAGATTTAATGTAAAAGTAAAATTTAGGGCTTTTAAAGAAGGTGATCTGGTATGGAGAATGCGAACTGATGCTCGAAAGGATCCACGACATGGAAAATTGGCATCCAATTGGGAAGGTCCTTTTAGGGTGCTAGAAAACTTACAAAATGGAGCTTATAGATTAGAAACTTTGGAAGAGAAAGTGATACCGAGAACCTGGAATGTAAGTCATCTAAAATTTTATTTTAGTTAAAATAGATGTAAATTACTTATCATATAATGAAGAGGAATTCTCAAGAAACAATCTGTTTTGTTATCTTCCATTATGTACATATTCATTCTTCGTTTCTCGGCCTTGAATGCTTTCACTTCAGGTGAAATCCCACCCGAGAATAGATTTACATAACTTCTTTGGGCTTGGATGCTTTCATTTCAGGTGAAATCCCACCCGAAAATAGATTTACACAATTTCTTTGGGTTTGGATGCTTTCATTTCAGGTGAAATCCCACCCGAGAGTCGATTTACATAACTTTTTTGGGCTTGGATGCTTTCACTTCAGGTGAAATCCCTCCCGAACAAACATAAATATACTTCTCACTTTTGAAAGCCTTCAAATCAGATGAAAACCGAAAGATCAGAGTTAGCTTTCGTTTTTTGAAATCCCTGCCATCAGAATCTTCCTTTAAAACTGTCAATCTTAAAACGTTTTATCGCAAACGAAAACCGAAAGATCAGAGCTAAAAGGTACATGATCTTTACACCTTCAAAAAAAAAAAAAAACGCCAGGTCTAAAGCAGTAACTTTACAATTCGAAAAACCGAAAGCTACTCATCCAAAATACATTGCTAAACCGACAATTGCATATTCTAATCAATCATGTATCAATTATGAATCAACCTTAATAAATTAAAGGTTTCTGATTAATAACTTTATACTTCACAATTTAAAAGATAAAAAAAATGCTTGAGCGGTAAAACCGAAAGCAAATAATCCAAATGCAATAATCACGGAGTAATATACTTTTTTAAATCCCAATCGAAAGAACCCGGTAACAATTTTATTAACAAATGACTTGTTTTAAATTTCAAATAAATAACCCAAGGGGTCAATATTGGGTTAAACACTGAAAGGCCTTTAATGTTAAATGATTATAATGCGAAATATCACGCTTAAAAAACCGAAAGGTCCAAGTTACAACATAGTCAATATCTTCATGCTCTAATAGAATGTCATGTTTAAACTAATGATCATTAAAACCGAAAGGTGAGTTCAAACAATTCTAACATTTTTAACGCTTTCAACATAAAGAAAACCGAAAACTAACAAGTCTCACAACGATTATAACTGAGAGAAAATTTTAACCAGACAACATAATATAAAGGATAAAATTACGATGATAACCACAAAAGCTTAAGCATTTATATTAACAAAGTTCCCAAAAAGGAATTACATCACGAATGCAAATATCCAACAAACCCAGCATTCCAAAACAATTGTACTTCTCAGCAAGTAACCGAGAGGTAACCGACAAACTATAAAACTTAAAACCCTATACCTAATTTTCGATATTAATATCTTTAGCATCATTATCCGGAATCTCATTAGCAGGAACTAGCTCACCATTATAAAAGTCCTTCTTAACATCAAAATTACCTTCATCAATAGGAATCTTATAAAAGTATTTTGCTTGTTGAAGAGCCTTCTCAAAGCCAAGTTTGTGTTGTTCAAATATAAAACTTTCGGCTTCAAAAACATTGGTCCTGAGCTGATTAATCTCCTCATCCATAAGTTTGATGGTGTTCTTGTCGGATTCATTCGCAGAAGATAGCGTCGATACCTTCTCGGTCAAAAGTTGATTCTCCTTGAACAATTGAGCATTCTCTGCGCTAGATTTCAGGTTTTCGTTCTTCAAATCAGAAATTTCTTTTCCAAGACCTTCATTCTCGATTTCTTGTTCCTTTTTCTGTTTTGTCATCTTCTCTAACTCTAAAGATAAAGAGTTCATCCTTTCTTTATACTCAGCAAGATCATTCTTCAACTTTTCAAATCCAGATAACGACACGCAGTTCCCATTCTTCTCTTTCATCATTTTTCCAATCAAAAGATTTCTACTTGATAATTCAATAACAGAATCCGCTAATGAAGCAGCATCCATATTCTTCAGCATATTGTAAGATGATTCACTAAAAGATGTTTGAACAAACTTTCCATACTTATTCGTCGCACTAAAAATCATCTCAGGAAGAGGTTCACATGAAACATTTTCACTATGGCGATGGCGCCGAGAAGACGAATGTGACCTCTGGCTACTCCTATCTCGTTTCTTTGATTTCTTCGAAGGACCAGCAACATCGACATTACTTGTCGGTTCCACCACGTCAACATTAGCAACAGGTTCCACGGTTTCTACTTCCACAACAGGATTTACCACATTCTCACGTCGGGGAGTTACATCACCCACTTTGTTCAGCAATTTCGAAAAGTAAGATCGAGCTTTCGGATTAGTGCTTGCCATCAGAGCTGAAAATCAATAAAAAATTTAGCAAAGTTAAAAAACTCATCCTAAAAAGCAAGAAAATGCGGAACAACTGTTGGGTCTATTATTGTCTAAGTTCAAGAGGGGAGGGGTGAATTGAGCTTATAAAATTTTCGCAAGAACACACAATTTTTCAGTATTCCAGAGGCAAAAAGAACAGATTGTTTTTACATGAAACAAATTGATTCTTCAGAGCAGTCTTGGCACAATTTGAATTTTGTTCAATGTAAAATTGTGTTCAACAAAGAATTATAACAGAACCAGATCAGCTTAATATTGTGAGGATGAAAGATACAACTATGCTTAGAAATCAATCAAAAGTTACACAACACAAGATTTCAAGAAGTATGATCCTTTCTCAGGTTTTAATGAATGATCAGTTTGTTCACAATTCACTTAAACCATTATATGCAGCAACCTTGTTTATGATCAGAAAACTTCAACAAATCAGGAAGAACAGTTTTCACTTAACCCAGAATTAACAGATTCAATTTAAAAAGAACAGATTTAGTTCTTGACAGAATTAAGCAAAAACCAGAAAAGAGTGCAGGGATGAGAATACAAGATACACACGTTTTTATACTGGTTCACTCATACAGAGCTACATCCAGTCACACCTTACCCCAAGGTGGAATTCACTAAAAACAGTACCAATCACTTACAAAACCAGCAGTTCTTGAACACTACAAGAACAACACACACAATGCTGAAAAACCCTATTTCAGCACACCTTGCACTCCAAGAAACCCTATCAAGGAGTGACTAACACTTACACCTTTACAAAACAGAATAAAGGAAAGATTACACCTGAAAAGAAGATGCAAGAACTCAAAACCAGTAGTTTAATTTGCTGCAGAACTGCACCAGCACCTTCACCAAGATTCAAGGTTTCCTAGAACAAGCACACTTGAAAATCTCTTTGGAAAACCTTTCAAAAACTCTTTCAATCCTTCTTCTCACATGGAAATTGTTTGATCTTTGTCAAAAGCGTAATTCCTCAGCACTTATTCATGTGAGAAAGACTTTTCTTTATATAGAAAACAGTTTCTAACCTCTTTTCAAAAAACAGTTGAAAAGCAGTTAAGAAAACAACAGATTCATTTTTGAACTTAACAGATTTATTTTGTGAAAACTGCCAACTCAGCTTAACAGAAATAACTGTCTGAGTGGTACCTTTGGTGCCCTAACTAACTTGTAAAAAACCTTTCAGCAGACCAAAGAATAAACCTGTTCTTTCACAGTAAAACAGATTAAAGTATCACACACAGGCCAGCTCAGCTTAACTGAAATAACGAACTGAGCTTTCCCTTGGTGCCTTAACAGAAATTTTAGAAAAGCCTTTTAACAGAGAAGAAATAAACAGATTCTTTCTCCATAAAACAGATTTATTTGTGTACTGTTTTAAAACTGTTAAAAACATTTTAAAAAGCTTTTCAAAAAACCATTTAACCACATCATGTGCTTGATCTAGACTTAGTTAGGCATCTAGGATAGGTTACACAGCAAAAGGCAATCATACACATTTACAAGCCTAAATACAAATGAATCTAAAAACCTATTACAATCTTCAAAGCACTCAAGCCATTTTCTTCATCAAACACACATCAAGTCTTGGTAGGGAAGAAGCTTCCTCCAGCTTCAACAACAACCACGTACCAGTAAGATCTTCTCGAGGATGTGATGAAGTATACAACTGTAGCAAAGCACGAGTGGGAACTTGGTACGAGAAACGACTAAAAACTTCAATAACATGACGATCGGCCACACCCATCGAATGAAAGGATATTGAGTTAAACTTCACAGGATCTTTCGTCCAATACAGAGGAAATTTTGGAGAATTTCCATTAAAGAAGTATTCTCTTCCTATTGGCTCTATTAGAATTTTGAAAAAACTTCCTTTAAAATCCTTATATGACGACGTAAAAGGCTTAAGAAAACACACATTGGATTTGCTAATAAGGGATAGCCACCCCGGCCGTTTACCAGGCCGAGAACTATAATAGTATAGAAACACAGAGGGACTAGGAGAAAGTGACAACAATTTACAAAAAATACTGAATGCTTGCATCGCAGCCCAACCATTAGGATGAAGCTGAGTAGGAGCAACATTAAGAAAATTAAGAACGCCCATTTGAAAATTGTTCAAAGGCAATCGAATATGAAGATCTCTGAAAAAGCAAGCATAAAAATAAAAAAATTCATAGCTATCACCTTCTCGGCCATGACACACATTATCAACATCACCAACACGCCGAAATGAAATGATATCATTTTCAATATCAGAATAATAAATTTGAGAACGGGAAAGAAAACTCCGAAGTTCGTTAGCAGAACGATACTTCGAGAAATACTCTCGGACTTTAGGATTAACCCATTGATAACCAGGACGAAGGTTTTTCTGGGGCACGATAAATTCAAATTCTTGAAGAATATCAACAGCAGGAGCTCCACTTGAATCATTCATACAAGATAGAGTGGCAGATGAAGATTTTGACTCAGGAGGAACTTCTTCTCGAACCACTCGGCCATTTGATTCACCACCCGCGCTTGAAAATTCATCAGTAGCAGAAGAACTTGAAAGAGACATTACCTTCGCAAGAATTGAACGAAGATTGACAATATGCTTCCTTCTCAACAGCAGCAAAGCACACACAATCATAAAAAACCCAATGGCAAACCTATTTATAGCCCAGAGAAAACCCTAGAATTTCAAACGTTATAAACAATGTGGCACCATTCAAAAATATGTCATCTAACGGTCAAAATGGCAAGTTCCTGTCAAGTCATGTAAACTGAGCAAAATAAAGCGCAGAAATCAAAGCGTTCCATATGAAATCAAATCAAATGTCAAAATTATTATATTATATTAAGACACAAATATTTGTTTAAACTTAAAATAAAATATTTCTGTCTCGGGGGCTAGTGTACTGGTAGGCTAAAACCGAGAGGTTTAGGCCGAGAACAACATTAAGTAAACAAGGGGATAAGGTTAAAACCGAGAGGTTTAAACCGAGAGTGAAAAAGATGTACATTAAAGAATAAAATAAAATATAAGTACTACTATAAAAATGAAACCCAATTAAGTTTAAAACCTACAGGAGGGGTGTGTAAATAATAAAAAGGTGTAAAGAGAAAGTCCAACAGAAAAGGAGAAAAGCCCATTAAGGAAACCCTATAAATAGAAGTCCAGAGTAAGAAAAAGGTAAGAGTGATTTTATCTGATGAATATTAAACCTTTTCTGACTTTGGCATCAGAGCGACTTGCAGGTACCCCTCACCTGTTGTGAGGAGAAGCCGAGAGGACCAGCCGAGAGGAGAAGCCGAGAGCACCAGCCGATAGGAGAAGCCGAAAGCACCAGCCGAGAGGAGAAGCCAAGAGTTCCCATCAAGGAGAGAAATCAAGTACCCAGCCCAAGATAGTATCCAGCCCAAGATAGTATTCAGCCCAAGATTGAAGGATTAGTCTTGTTACCCTATTTCGAGTGTTCTTGGTCCCTGCTGTAAGAACAATACTAATTTTTACTTGTTAGAAACACAAGTATTGAAATAGATAGGTGAAACTAATCCGAAAATCTTGTAGAATATGTTAAGTGACACGCATATAAATCGGCCCAAATTAAACTGTGCAATTATTTTCATCAAAATAATAAATATTAAAAATAGAAGGATTTTTTTTATAAAAAATATAAAGTCTAAATTATGTGCAAATTACAAATTTTTTTTATTATCAAATCTAGAATTTCTTATCAAATCTACTTTTTTCCCTAATGTTTTTGTGAGAAAAGAAATAAGCCCTTCATTGTGATTAACTAATGATATGGCTTTTATGGTTTACTATCTAATACTATTATAAGTTAGAAAATGAAATAAATAATTTTAAAGATAAAAAATAATTAGTTATTATATTAATTAAATTAAATATTATTTTATAAATTAAAAAATTATTAATATCTAAATTAACTTTTAAATTAATATTTAATTAGTTACCAAAGTTTTAATTATTAACTATATTTGATAGTTAAAATTTTAGTAACTAATTAAATACCAATTTTAAAACTAATCTATAAATTTTATTAATAAACAAATTTTAATAATTTTTTTAATTTTTAAAATAATATTTAATTTATTTAATTCAAATTACTTTTGATATCATTATATTCTATTTAATAATTTGATTAGTAGATGAAAAAAACACATATTAGGCAAGGGTAAAACTTTTCCTTTTAACTCAAACTAACCCATCAAGATTATGATTCACATTGAAGTCTTGTGGGCTAGGAATATTTAGTCGTATAATTATCACATAATGTGAATATCTTCATCAATAATAACATGAGTATTAAGGTTTCTAATGCAATATAATTATAACTCTGCTGAAGTTGAGGTGTTATGAGCCAAAAAAGAATAACAATTATTGCATAAATGAATTAAATAGTTGTAGGGCCTTTTGATTATCATAATGTCATGGTCCCATGCTATATTATTCATATTTTAAACCATGGAGATCATCTACAAACTATTATTGCTAATAAAATACAACACAACTTGAATATATGATCATTGTGGAATTTTGGACTTTTCATAATTTGGATTCTTAAATTATCACACCTAATCTTTTTTTTAGATTTGTGAGGACAATTATAGAATGCATGAAGCCTAATGGAACATTGATTAGTTAATATAGTAATAAACAGTGCATTGCTAATTGCTAATTGCTAATATATAGCATTCATTAAAAGCTTAGCCATATTTTCAACTAAGAGTGATCAAATTCCAAACGTTTTGTGTCATGTAGAAATTCGTGTCGTTTGTTATAGACAATTGATAACACCCCTTTGTCTCATACACATTGCCGACAGATTGATTGTGCCATTGCACCCAATGCATTGGCTTATATGACCTTTTTTTTTATCCCTCTCTTATCCAAATCTCAACTTTAAGTTTCAAGAGTTTTCTCTTGTTTCCATTAGCTACTCTTATAATAAATCAGTGGAGTTCTTTATAGTGCTAGTCCAACTTTGTCCAATTTTTTTTATAAAAGTAGTGGCATGCAAGAAGAATCTATCAAGCTTAAGAGTTTGACATGTATATATATCAAAGAAAGGACAAGAATGTACAATCCATGGAATCAATGATTAATTTATATCCTTCACTTTGGAAATGCTCATACTATTTTTAAATTATTATTTGTCGAAGATCTCACATTAATTAAAGATAAAAATATGTTATAGTATATAGCAAGGTGGAAACCTTATTTTATAAGTTGATCGATTTTGTAAAGTTGAATTAGACTTTAAGTCTAATTCCTAATATGAAATAAAGTCACTTAGGATTTATCCTAACGAGAATTTGATAATCTTATCATGTTATCCGCTATCACACCCTCCATAAATATATAGTCACATCTCATATCAACTAGAGATAAAAATATTTCATAATATTTAAGTGGTGAAAACTTATAAACATGTTTTTATAAAATAAAAGTCCACGTAATATTATCAATTAATTTAAGTAATTTTGGTATACATCTGATTCATCATAGTAATATATGATCAATGTAAATTACCACTGTTTAATGTCAAAAGATAGTTCATTATATAGGAAAGAAGAAAAAATAAAACAAAGGATGAAACTAGTTTCATATGATGGTGAATTTTAGATTGTAAAAATACATTACAAGAAAATCATTAAATAGAAACTAATTTTAGAGACAAAAAATAATTAGTTATTATATTGACTAAATTAGAGACTATTTTAAAGACTAAAAAAAAATTGGTTTCTAAATTAGTTTCTATTATTGTTAAATAATTTATAAATTAGTATCTAATTAGCTACCAGAGTTTTTGCTACCAAATTTAAAATCTATATAATTAGTGGTTAAAATCTTTGTAGCTAATTAGATACCAATAGAAATTAATTTAGAAACCAAAAGTTATTTTAGTCTTTAAAATAATCTCTAATTTATTATTTTTTTTATAAAATTGATTTTTATTGAATGATTTTTATTTTTATTTTTTATAGTTGCAGATGAAGAAAAGTATGAGAAATCCTCTTATTTAGGGTGAATATTAGATATATGTTTAGAATGATTAGAAACTACTATTTGCTTTAAGCTTTTAAAAATGACTTTTATTTTACTTTTTAGTTTTGGAATAACTCAATGTTAAACATTTTCTTATCATATTAAGGTTATTTAAGTATACGTTTTTTCTGGTAATGATTGTAACAATGATAATGATTATGTTTGTAATAATAATTCTGATAACAATAGCAATAATAGTGGTATATATGATATTGAAAAAACTATAATATAATGATAATATACTTTTTAAGTCTAGAGATTAAAATTGCAATTTTTTATTTTGATAATAAATATAAAAGTATTTTAAAGATGAATTATAATTTATTTCAACTTAAGTTTAGTCAAATACCACGTGTTTAAAAAATTATTTAAAAAAAAAAACTTAAAATTCTCACCCACTCATGTTTTATTTCTCCTTCATTACTTTGGACCAAGTACCTTGATATATAATGCAAGTTGAAATTTGAGAATTGAGTGTCAGTGTAATTAATTAGTCTTATCACGTTGACCAAAATTTATTTCATTTTCAAAATTATTTAAACCTTTTGTTTTGTTTAAATAATTTTCACATCAAGGTGGCATGTGAGCAATAAATAAGAGTTAAAAGGTGAAAAATATTTATGTTGACTTTCCTTTTTCTACAAGCAAGTAAGTAGTATGATTATTAGGGCTACCTTTCCTTTCAGGGCAAATTCTTCTTACCAATTGTGATATCCATGATTTTTTTTTTAAAATTATTTTTCATTCTGGATTTTAAAATCCATATTCAAAAATACATTTTCGAAAAGTAAATTTGAAATAGATTATTATGTTCTCAAAATAAAATTCTGGAATAACATTTAAAAACCAAAATTTTAATTGGAAAATCAAATTTGGAATGCAAAAAATATTTTCACCAAAAAAGTCCTAGAAAAACAAATCTTAAAATGCATTTCTGAAAAGAATTTTCAGAATTCAGAATATGTTTTTGAAATCCAAATAAAAAATTGTTCCAAAAATATTTTTAATATATACCCCCTTTTATTTAATTTAAGAGTATTTTTACCCAATTTTAGGAAAAAAAAATGAAAATGTCCTTAAAAAATAAGTACATATAAAAATACATTTCAGATTCTCTATTTTATTAGAAAAGAAATTTTGATTTTTTTTCTGAATTTTTATTTTCATAACACAATAATCTCTTCTTGATCTATTTTTTCAGAATGTATTATTTTTAATTCTAAATTTTCATATCCAGAATAAAAGACATTTTCAGAATTTGTAAATTTTATTGAGTACAGGTTAAAAAATGTTGGGTGTAGAAAGTCTTTGCCTTGAAATAGATGTACAGGCCATGCACATCCCAGGCCCAAACAAAAGGTTCAAGCAAGGGCAATTTCTCCCTCCACCATATCAATTTCAGCATGCACCCAATCAGCTTTAGAAAATGACAAAAATACTCCTCTTAAATGACGAAAATAACCTTACACAAAAATGGAAAAATTATTTTTGAAATTTTTATCTAAAATATTTTGGATTTCAATTTTCGGAACATATATTTTTGAATTCTGAAATTTTTTATCCAGAATGTATTTTTAGTTTTGTGTTCAGAATTTTTTTTCCAGCATGTATTTTTTTATTTCTCAATTATAATTATTATTTTGGATTTTTCAATTTGGAATAAGGGTAGTTTTGGAAATTTAAAAAATTGATATGGTGGAGGTTAAAATTGATATGGTGCAGGAAGAATTTGCCTCAAGCAAGATAGCTTGACAGACCCAAATAAAAAGTTAAAGCAAGACAGTCTAATAAGCCCAAAAGAAATAATCCAATAAAGCCCCAACATATTATATTTAAGTTAAGTTTCTAATGAGGCTAATTCTTCGACCTTAAATAAAAGGAAAATGCGGATAAAAAACTTAAATAAAAGAATGAGAATGTGGATTAAAAAAAAATCCTAAACCCTTTTTCCAGAATATATTTCAGGATATGTATTTCTGGAACACATTTTTTAATTTTAATTTTTTTTAAAATGTAATTTCAAATTTTATATTTCAGATATTTTTTCAAAATGTATTTTTTTGTATTTCAATTTTTTTTTCTTCCAATATTGTATTTTTTGAATTTTAGATTTTCAAATCCGAAATAAAAGATAATTTTGAAAGATAATATGATGTAAATTCATTAAAATTGTGTAAATCCAAATTGATAGGGTGGAAGAAAAATTGGATTCTGCACCCCCATAAAAGGTACACCTCATACGGGTGGTGAAAAGAGAAAAACATCCCGTTTCACGTTTATAAAATGTATTATAATTATTTTCTTATATTTTAGAATACAAAATTTATATTTTAAATTATGTAATTAAAATATATTTTTTATTTTTTATTCTATATTATATAATCGGTATGGAAACTGAGTGTACAATCCTGAATTATTTTTAGATTACACAATCCAAACTGAATATAAATCTCCTAAACAAAAAAATTAAATTTGTAAATTTTAAAACTTATGGAGATGGATGTTGAAACTATAGAGTGTAGAATGCGTTATGTACTTAATATGTAGACGATAATTATAATTTAATAATATTATCTATATGTTAATTACTATACCATTTATGTAATTGCGAAATAATAAAAAAAAACAAGTTAGAAGGCTTCATTTACTTGTAGCTGTAACTAGGAGTTTGTTAAAAATAATTAAAAATTGATTAAAAGTGATTTTTTTAATTTTTAAATTTAGAATATAGGTAAAAAAATAAAACAAAACTGTTTATTATATTTTATATATATATATATATATATATATATATATATATTATTTTGGAAAGTTCTTAAAAAGCTTTTCAGTAAGTTAAGGGGAATAATATATAAAAATTACTTTTAACTTTTACTTTTAAATAATGAGATTTTAAGTGTATTAGAACAATATTTGTCAAAGTATTAAAAATATATATTATAGTTTTTAATTGTGAAATTATGCACTTTATTTATAAATAAATTAAAAATAGAATAGAAATATAACAACAATTATATAAAATAAATTTACTACATATATCTCTATTTAACAACTTTAATTATATGATGTTTAATAATTTTTACATCTAATATTTTTCTAGTAAAAATAATATACAAACCAAATCTTAAAATATTATTTTGATTCAAATTTAATTTAAACTAAATTAAATTACATTTAATTTCATATTTGATTCTTATCACTTTGTCTTAAAAAGCTAATTCACAGTTGATAAGTTTTAGTTCAATATGAGGCGTACAGATTTATTATATATTATTGTGCTGAGTTTTTTTTGTTCTATTTACTCTTAGTTTATGTTATTGGATAACATTAGTTAATGTTGAATAAGTTTAATTTATTTAATTGAGTTAACTCAAGTTCACTTTTAGACATTGTTTGCTTATAGGATAACTTCCTAAGGAGGATTGGGGAGTAAGAGGAAGTGATGATATTATTTATGTTGAGTAGCGAACAAATGCTATTTTTTAGTCTTTTATCTTAGGAAGAGACTATAGATGATGTTCTATTCAGATACTTTAAATAATTATCTTTAAAACAAGATACTCTCAGTGTATGCCTGTATGCATGAGGGATTGGAGACACTAAGGCTCTGTTTGGATTGAAGAGGAGATTTGTGAGGATGGAGGGAGTGGATTTGTGAGGATTGGAGAGGATGTGTGAGGATATGTGAGGTTGTTTGGATTGAGGGATGATAGAGTGGATTTGTGAGGATGGTTTATTGTAAGTTTACAAAATTATCCTTCTTATTAAAAAATATTTAAATAATGAATTATGATTTTTTGTGTGTAGGTTTGAATTAATTAAATATTTTTAATATATAATATTCATAATTATTTATATTTTTAATAAAAATTTAAAAAATATAATATAAAATATTTTGGTGTTAAATTGAAATAAATTAAATACATTAAAATTTATGAAAATAATATTCATTTGTTATTTTATATAACTATATATATATTGTTGATATTATAATTTTATTTTATTATTTATAATTATATGTTGTTATTAATAGTATAATTAAATATTTTTAAAATTATAAATAATAAATAAATTTATGTAATATTTAATTTTATATATTAAAATAAAATACATGTACAAGGGTATTTTGGTAAAATGCAACAATCCTATTAAATCCTCACACATCTCTTCATTTTGTGAAGAATGAAAAAATCCCTCCACCCTCTCCCCCATCCTCTCTCCCACTCTCAAAACCATGGAAACAAACACAAAAAACATCTCCTCCCTCCTCCCCCCTCCCTCCTCTCACTTGGAAGCAAACCCACCCTAAGGGTGTGTTTGGATTAGAGGGTCTGAGGGAGTGGAAAGTTGAGGGTGAGTGGGAGTGGAAGTGTGAAAAAAGTTGAGGTTGTTTGGATTGGGGTATGTTAGAGTGAATGTGTGAGGAAAGTTTATTGAAAATTGTGAGTAATGTGATAGTTGTAAGAATATTATAAATTATTTTGAATAGTAAAGTTTGTGAGATTACAATTTTACTCTTGTATATAAAAAAGAATAAATAATGATTAATCCTATTTCATATTTTAGTTAATTATAATTTAAAATTAAAATATAATTATATTATTTAACATTTTATTAATTAAGAATTATTTTTATTTAAGTTAATTTATTTACATAATTTTAATATTATAAATGATTTTATAAATTATGTTATGTTATATATATACAAATATATATAAAATTAATTTTAATAATAATTTTCATTATTATGAATAGCAAAATGAATATATTTTAAAAAGAAAATAGAAATTTCGAATATAACATGAATATTAAGTAGGTGTCAAAATATATAATATAAAGTCATTACATGAAGAACATAATAATGTTAATTAGAAAAAGAAAAGACATTCCCAGTAATAACATTTGAATCCTTCTTGTGGAGACCTTCAAACGGTTTTCTAGAAGACATATCTTATTCCGTTGTATGATAATAATTTCATCTTTTTCATCGGCAACGTCTTCAATGCACCATTTGAAAAAATTACAGCCTAGAACCATGCCACTTCTAATCTGTTTTGAAGAAAACAATAAAATTGAACAATGAATAAGTTTAAAATAACATTCTTAAGTTTGTTTGAAACCTAATTGAATAAATTTTACCTTGTAGTTGGGACAACCCCAAAATTTTTTCCCAGCATTTTTTTGTGTTGTCGCTATTTTCAAAACAACAAATTGTTCACAATGACAAATAGGATCAACAAAGGCACTTGTGGTCCCAGTAGCATGGGTAAAAGTACCACGTTTTTGCACACTACAACCAGTACAACTAGATGACGACGTGTTGTGATACGCAGACATTAATGACACTTAACCAATGCTGTCGAAGTAATAAGATGGTAAAAAAGTTGCATTAAAAACAATATGATTATGTAAATAAGTAGCATGAAAAGTAGCATAAAACCTTAACAATAACAATGTCAACGTCAAAAATAACAAACACAATTCATCAATGTTCAACATGAAACTTAGAAATAAAAATAACAATGACAATAACATAATAATAACACACTCAATGGCCTTGATGACGTCGAATGTCAGCCAGAGTAACCTCCATTCTGTCCAATCGGGTATTCATCCTTTCCATGCCGGACAAAATCTGATTTAACAATTCCCTTTGAGTGGGGTTTTCCTCCTCAGGTTGACCACCTTCATCATCTTGTGGTGGCAATTCATCCTCTTCATCATCTTCTTCGTTTGCATGTTGTGGTCTACCAAGTTGCCATATGCCATTGACCTGGAATATATTTAATTTTGTCATACTTTTTTTGCCAAAGTAATGATTCCAGCCTAGTATTGTTGCTTGTTCATTGGACAAGTCAAAGCCATACACCTGCAAGATCCTCGTTATCAAATTTGCATATGGGAGAGACATCTTGTTATCCCGGCATTTGATGATCTGTTGCATTATGTAATGAGGCCAATTAATGCGTACATTATTCTTGATTAACCACATCATGAAAATATCTTCATTCAGCAGTTGTGCATAATTGTTTCCTCGAGGGCACAAGATATGCACCCATGTGTAATGCAACAGTCGGTCATTCATGTTCAGACTACCGACATTTTTCAGATTTTGACCTTCAACATCTTCACGAATCATGGTGGATAGTGCTAGTGCTCGATCAAAATTCACTTCCTCAGGGGTCGTCCCGGGGGTTAACTTAAGACCGTCATACTGTAGATGAGCAATGGTCATCCAATCCACTTCTTTGATGTGTATCATTTTGCCGCAAATCTCAACGGCAAGGTGACCAGCAGGTGTGAATTTTGCATTTGTATAAAAAACCCTTACCAAATCCTCATAATACGGAAGATTAATTCCGAGGAAAGGTTGTAAACCTTGCCAATTCAGAAGATTTTGGAATTCAAATCCTGGACCAGCAAAAAATGGAGTATGCATCACTTTTGGTGGTAATACTGCTCTTGCGTGAAAGTTCTTTTCAAAAACCACCATTTGACGCCTGGTACTGAAGTATCTTGAATAATCAAGAATTTCTGGAATCCTCGTTGGTGGAGGAGGAACGTCAACATCTTTTGCTGGAGATTTACCCTTACGGGTTCTGTTACGTTTGTGGGATGATGATGTCATCTATAATGCAATTACTACAATAAATAACTAAACAAAAGTTAACATAATATCATAAAGCAATAATATAACAATGACAAAAACCAAAATATTACATTGCAAATGAAAGTAGGAGTTCACAAAACAAAATATTAGATGTCCAATAACTAACACAGACAGTCAAATATTACATGCCCAATAACTAAGAAAGAGAGTCAAATATTACATGTCCAGCTACTAACAAAGACAGTCAAATATTAGATTAATAATAATTAAAGGTAACCCCACGCAGAGATATGAAATCAATGCCTAGTCATAAAGCCAAACAATTTTGTCATTCGACGCTCATATGGCATCCCAAATAGTTGCTTAACTCTTCCGGGATGGTCACATAAAAACTCATAGCATTGATCCATGAGTTGTTCATCTTGAATGTTTAGCTCCACGAGCATTGCCCAAATATCAGACTCTGAGTACTGGTATGAGGCATGGCGTCGATGGTGGTGTACATGCTCAGCATATAGGTCGTTTCTTCGTCTAATTTCGGCAGCTATATCTTGAGCTGCCGTTGCCTGTGCACGAGCAATATTAACCAACTGAGAGGCATTTTCTTTTCCATCCTTCATTGATGACACGCATTGTTGAAGATTAGTATTCAACATTGCAAATTGTTCATCAATGTCGTACATAGTGGGGCCTTTTCTCTTTGATCCTCGGGATGAGGATGTGCCCGCAGAGCCAGCAGACGGCATAGAAGGAGTGTTTGATGGTGTGTCTGAAGGAGTGTCACCAGATTGGAATTCAGCAGTTGGTGATCGTGGGACGTAGTCATCTGCCTCCTCAAAGTTCGGTGGTTTGGGGATATAATCCATATTATTCTCCCCAAGGTTGACATTGAAATTGGTCATGTCAGGAGGTGAATTCATGTCACGGGCTGTCCTCACCCGACTTCCCGTGGCTCTATCATTAGACCACAACTCCTCCATGAGGTCATAATGGCGAATGGGAGTGAAACGCCATTTTGCCGCAGATGGTTTGGCCTACATACATCTCACATATTAGTATATCATTTGACATGTGAAGTTAAATGTTCATCTTACGTAAAAAAGTACTTATCATTGTACCTTAATCAGCTCACTCCAAACTTCGTCCTCGCTTCAAAAAGTTTAGTGGTCTGGTTCCATGCGAAACCACTCAATCCACCAAACAAATCATGGATTTCCCTCCACCTGTCCTTCAGGCTTTTCTGCCGGTTCTTCACATTATTTTTCTTAAGACCCGATAAACCAGCCTCATTTAAAGCCATAACTATGTTAGTGTATCCTTGAGTGGTCCAGCTACCATCAATTCTACACCCTTTTCGTACCTCGTCAATCACTGCATTGAGCAAAATTAGGTCCATCTCCGCTGTCCACTTGGTGAACTCTCGATAAGAACCTGATGAATTTGAAGCCACATTTTTTCCGCGATCCATCTAATTAACTTAAATAAAGTTAGGATGACAAACATTGAAAAATGGTAGAAAATAAATTATTTCATTAAATTAATTGTTTACATAATCTTGCCACATTTCGTTTGCTATAGCATCCCTAATATCACACCCTATCCTGTAATCATGTTCACGAGCATGGGTGGTGCTTGGTTGGACATTTTGTTCTAACAATTCATTATCTACTTCTTCAAGCAGAGACTGATCATTGTCGATCCCGCGTCGAAAGTTATGTAGAATACAACAAGCTAAAACAATTTTTGTCATAGTATCCACATCATAATGTGGCTCAGTCCCACTGGCTATAATTGGAAAACGTTTTTTAAGCACCCCAAAGGTTCTCTCAATTACGTTCCTAAGTGATGAATGTCGATGATTAAACAACTCTTTTGCATTTTGTGGCCCTCTTCGCGAATATTCTTTCAAATGGTATCTCACCCCGCGATAAGGTGTTATTATATTTCGTTTTAACATAAAACCTGCATCACCAAGATAGTATTTTCCTACAAAGATTGTGGAAAACTAGGTTAGTATATATTACTACAACCTTTTAATTTTTCTGCACACTCAATCCCCTATAACTAACCTTCTGGAATAACCAAAGGATCGCCTCGTACCAAAGCATCTTTCAATATCCTTGAATCGGAGGCAGTTCCTTCCCAACCGGCTAAGACATATGTGAACTTCATGTCAAAGTCACAGGCTGCAAATATGTTTTGGGTTGGCCAATCTTTTCTCCCTCGAAAACGAGGCGCATCAGCACGTGCAACCTTAGCACGTACATGACTCCCATCTATGGCCCCTAAACAATCCTAATGTAAACAAAAATTCATAACTTTAATTAACCACAAACTAAAGAAGACATTACACATAATTTGAAGTAATGTTTTTATCAACAAACCTTAAAGTAGGGGAAAAATCGACTGTTGTTAAGGATGTGTGGTTCTACAACCGTTCCATTTGGTTGAATTAAAAATTCCCCCTCCAACCTTAAAATGGCACTCAAAACATTATGAAAGTGACGGGAAACTGTTTCTCCAGACCGATGGAAAAAGAATGACACACTTCGATTCTTCACATTATGCCCAATAATGTGCAGAAATTTCGCTACTTGTTCTTCCACGGTTGATCGATATGCATCTTTAACAAGTCCAGTTCCCCGTATTCGTTCACATAATTTAATGAAAGCTTCCGGTCCCATGCGAATAATGTGACGAGATTGTTCAGTGTGAACCAAGTACTCCATCAATTCTTGTCTGCGACGCTCTTTTTGTGGTTGGGACTCACTGATACAGTTGCTTGTAGTAGGCATTGTGCGTAACAATTTCAATCCAAAAGCAATCATACAAAGAATCATGACTGATGCACCTTCATTATTTTTTTTTATTTGTTCTTCGATTTGTGAAATTAAGTTCATGTTCGCCGCAACAAGATCATCATAAATTGCAACTGTTTCCTCAAAGTGTACCATCTCTGCCTCGTCATAATTTCTTTCCGAATTCATACCGAACGCGGTTACCGTATCGGTGTAAAAGTACACCAATACAGTTACCCTAAAACGTACTTTTAATTAATTTTAATAAAAAAATTAATCAAAATTACTATATCATTCAATAACATAATTTAATCAAACAACAAATAAATATAAACAAATAAAATAAAATAAAAACCTAAAATTTCTATTTCTACTTCTAAAAATATTCATTTTAAATACATAAATTTGTATCTTTGTAATAATTTATGTACAATCTAAAATAATATTAACTACATATTATTAATTTTTATTTGGATTCTGTAAACTGATTTTTCTTTGTAATAATTTATTATCAATCTAAAATAAACTTTTTCTGACTTTTTAAATTAGTATAACATTTTTTTTAACATTTAATTCTAACATCAATAATTTATGTGAAATACAAATTAAAAAAAATTAACTCAAAATGAAACTTTAAACTTTTACTGTTTTTTTAATTAATACAACATTTTTATAATGTTTTCTATTATAACATTAATAAATTATGTTTAATCTACAAAAATAAAAACCCTATCAAAATATTTTTAAAATTTTAATTCCATTCTGTCAAAAAAATAATAATTTAAATCTGTTTCATAAACAATTCATTTTAAAATAAATAATTATTTTCTACATTTATAATTAAAATATCAATTAAAAATAGCACTTCTAAAATATCAATTACTTTTTAAAAAACCTACAAATTAAAAATTTCTATTTCCACTTGTAAAAATATTCATTTTAAATACATTTATTTTTATCTTTCTAATAATTTATGTACAATCTAAAATAATATTAACTACATATTATTAATTTTTATTTGGATTCTGCAAATTTATTTTTCTTTGTAATAATTTATTATCAATCTAAAATAAACTTTTTCTGACTTTTTAAATTAGTATAACATTTTTTTTTAACATTTAATTCTAACACCAATAATTTATGTGAAATACAAATTAAAAAAAAAAACTCAAAAAAATATATTTCTACTTTAAAATTTTACTGTTATTTTTAATTAATACAACATTTTTATAATGTTTTTTATTATAACATTAATAAATTATGTTTAATCTACAAAACTGAAAACCCTATCAAAATATTTTTAAAATTTTGAATTCCATTCTGTCAAAATAAATTTTTTTAAATCTGTTTCATAAACATTTCATTTTAAAATAAATAATTACTTTCTACATTTATAATTAAAATATCAATTAAAAATAGCACTTCTAAAATATCAATTACTTTTTAAGAAACCTACAAATTACACATTTCACATTATTCCACTTGTAAAAATATTCATTTTAAATACATTTATTTTTTTCTTATAACAATTAAATCTTATAACAAAAATTACAAAAACATTTTTTTTAATCTTTTCAACTAATAACATTAATAATTTATGTCCAATTAAAAAAAAATTAACCATACAGAATACAAATATTCATTTAAAAAAATTATCTATTCTCTTATAAACAATTAAATTAAATGTTAAAAAAAATTAACTTTGTATATTTATTATTATACAATATTTCAGTTTTCTTATACAATATTTATTAACTTTGTATATTTATTATTATACAATATCTATTCTCTTAGAAACAATTAAATTAAATGTTAAAAAAAATTAACATTGTATATTTATTATTATACAATATTTCAGTTTTCTTATACAATATTTATTAACTTTGTATATTTATTATTATACAATATCTATTCTCTTATAAACAATATTTATCTAAATTTTTCACTTTTCTTTAATCACAACAACATTTTTTTATTTGATTTAATTATAACATTAATAATTTATGTTTAATATAATAAAAAACATAAAATTTACAAATTTCTGTTTCCATTCTCTAAATAATTCATTTCATAGAAATAAAAAAATTTCTTAAATGTTAAAAAATTAATAACTATCTACGAAAATTAAAACAATAAATCAACTGAAACAATTAATTTAATTAACTAAACTCCTTAACATATTTAATTAACTATCTAGTAACTACTTAACATAATTAACTAAACTAAACTTTAAAAAAATTATATTACAACAACAGCTTTAACATAATAAACTAAAATAAATTCTAAACAAATTATATTACAAAACCATAATCATAAATATAAAACACAAATTAAATAAAATAATTTTACATAAAAAAAAATTAAAACCTGAAGATAAGCACTCAACAACAGCAACAACAACAATAGGATGCCTTATAGGAAGATCAACACACCTGAAAATAACAGAAAACAAATAAATTAACAAACATTTCTATTTCAAAAATTCAAGAACATAATCGATTATGGCATCACTTACACAGAGAGGATAATCGATTATCAACGCACAATCGATTATGTTAGTAGGCAAAAAACAAGCATAATCGATTATCACCCCTTTCACACACTTCAGATAATCGATTATGCTGCTAGGCTAAAAACAAGCATAATCGATTATCCCAACACATAATCGATTATGAGCCATTTTACACACTATACATAATCGATTATGCCTGGAAAATTTTGCAGATTACACTATAATCGATTATTTTGCCTGTGATATTTAAGCCATAATCGATTAACCATTGAATGAAACATATAAACTCACCTCAGATGAACCCAGAGATGAACCAAATGAAGGCACAGATGAACCCATAGATGAACACACCACTTTCAGATGAATAACCTCTACGTTAATGAAGCCCCTAACACACACTATGACTTACGAATCTCTCCAACTACACACTCTATGCTTCGCTCTCTTTGCTTAGGCTTCGCTTATCTGTGAATTGTGAATGGAGGAAGCAACGTTTATAAAGAAACCAGGAATCTCACACACCTACCTCTCACCCACTTCATTGATGAGGTTTCAAACTTTCACATGGTCAATAGATTCCTGAACCAAGTCAGGAATCTCATGCTTTTCATTTGGCATGCATGCAGAGGCACTGTGCTTCTTGAATCCAGCAAAAAAGTAAGGGCAAGATTGGAAATTCGTGGTGATGATTTGGCACTTGCACTGCACAGTGAAACTTTCTCTTCATCTTTCAGAAGAAACACCATTCACTCAACTTTCTCTTTCGCTGCACCCTCACCCGCAACAAACCATGGAACCAAACGGGGTGGTGTTGTGACTTCCGTCGTCGACAACAGTACCACCCCTGGATCCAAACGTAGCCTAAGCGTCTGTTTGGATTAGAGGGTGTGAGGGAGTGGAAAGTTGATGGTGAGTGGGAGTGGAAATATGAAGAAAGTGTGAAGAAAGTTGAGGTTATTTGGATTGGGGTATGTTAGAGAGGATGTGTGAGGAAAGTTTATTGAAAATTGTGAGTGATGTGATAGTTGTAAGAATATTATAAATTATTTTGATAGTAAAGTTTGTGAGATTACAATTTTACCCTTGTATATAAAAAAAAGAATAAATAATGATTAATCATATTTCATATTTTAGTTAATTATAATTTAAAATTAAAGTATAATTATATTATTTAACATTTTATTAATTAAGAATTATTTTTTATTTAAGTTAATTTATCTACATAATTTTAATATTATAAATGATTTTATAAATTATGTTATGTTATATATATATACAAATATATATAAAATTAATTTTAATAATAATTTTCATTATTATGAATAGCAAAATGAATATATTTTAAAAATAAAATATAAATTTAGAATATAACATGAATATTAAGTAGGTGTCAAAATATATAATATAAAGTCTACATGAAGAACATAATAATGTTAATTAGAAGAAAAAAAAAGCATTCCCAGTAATAACATTTGAATCCTTCTTGTGGAGACCTTCAACCGGTTTTCTAGAAAACCTATCTTATTCCGTTGTATGATAATGATTTCATCTTTTTCATCGGCAACGTCTTCAATGCACCATTTGAAAAAATTACAGCCTAGAACCATGCCACTTCTAATCTGTTTTGAAGAAAACAATAAAATTGAACAATGAATAAGTTTAAAATAACATTCTTAAGTTTGTTTGAAACCTAATTGAATAAATTTTACCTTGTAGTTGGGACAACCCCAAAAAAATTTCCAGCATTTTTTTGTGTTGTCGCTATTCTCAAAACAGCAAATTGTCCACAATCACAAATAGGATCAATGAAGGCATTTGTGCTCCCAGTAGCATGGGTAAAAGTACTACGTTTTTGCACCCTACAACCAGTACAACTAGATGACGACGTGTTATGATATGCAGACATTAATGACACTTAACCAATGCTGTCGAAGTAATAAGATGGTAAAAAAGTTGCATTAAAAACAATATGATTATGTAAATGAGTAGCATGAAAAGTAGCATAAAACCTGCATCACCAAGATAGTATTTTCCTACAAAGATTGTGGAAAGTTGGGTTAGTATATACTACTACAACCTTTTAATTCTTCTGCACACCCAATCCCCTATAACTAACCTTCTGGAATAACCAAAGGATCGCCTCGTCCCAAAGCATCTTTCAATATCCTTGAATCGGAGGCAGTTCCTTCCCAACCGGCTAACACATATGTGAACTTCATGTCAAAGTCACAGGCTGCAAATATGTTTTGGGTTGGCCAATCTTTTCTCCCTCGAAAACGAGGCGCATCAGCACGTGCAACCTTAGCACGCACATGACTCTCATCTATGGCCCCTAAACAATCCTAATGTAAACAAAAATTCATAACTTTAATTAAACACAAACTAAAGAAGACATTACACATAATTTCAAGTAATGTTATTATCAACAAACCTTAAAGTAGGGGAAAAATCGAATGTTGTTAAGGATGTATGGTTCTACAACCGTTCCATTTGGTTGAATTAAGAATTCCCCCTCCAACCTTAAAATTGCACTCAAAACATTATGAAAGTGACGGGAAACTGTTTCTCCAGACCGATGGAAAAAGAATGACACACTTCGATTTTTCACATTATGCCCAATAATGTGCAGAAATTTCGCTATTTGTTCTTCCACGGTTGATCGATATGCATCTTTAACAAGTTCAGTTCCCCGTATTCGTTCACATAATTTAATGAAAGCTTTCGATCCCATGCAAATAATGTGACGAGATTGTTCAGTGTGGACCAAGTACTCCATCAATTCTTGTTTGCGACACTCTTTTTGTGGTTGAGACTCACTGATACAGTTGCTTGTAGTAGGCACCGTGCGTAACAATTTCAATCCAAAAGCAATCATACAAAGAATCATGACTGATGCACCTTCATTATTTTTTTTTATTTGTTCTTCGATTTGTGAAATTAAATTCATGTTCGCCGCAACAAGATCGTCATAAATTGCAATTGTTTCCTCAAAGTGTACCATCTCTGCCTCGTCATAATTTCTTTCCGAATTCATACCGAATGCGGTTACCGTATCGGTGTAAAAGTACACCAATACAGTTACCCTGTACTTTTAATTAATTTTAATAAAAAAATTCATAAAAAGTACTATATCATTCAATAACATAATTTAATCAAACAACAAATACATATAAACAAACCAAATAATTTATGTACAATCTCAAAAAATATTAACTAAACATCAACAAATTTTAATTGTATTCTGTAAAAATATTATTTACAAATAAAATATTATTTCTTATAAACAATTTAATTTTGAAACACTAATAACTATCTAAAATTATTATTAAAAAATCATATTTCTTATGTAAAGTTTTTCTGACTTTTTAAATTACTATAACATTTTTTTATAACATTTAATTCTAACACCAATAATTAATGTGAAATACAAATTAAAAATAATAAAGTCAAAATCATATTTCTACTCAAAACTTAGACTATTTTTTTTTAATTACTACAACATTTTTATAATGTTTTTAATTATAACATTAATAAATTATGTTAAAAACCCTATAAACATATTTTTAAAATTTTGAATTCCATTCTGTCTAAATTAAATTTTGTAAATCTTTTTTATAAACAATTCATTTTTAAATAAATAATTACTTTGTACATTTATTATTAAAATATCAATTAAAAATACAACTTCTAAGCAAGAACAACACAATAGGATGACTGATAGGATGAAGAACACCAGTGCCTGAAAACCACATAAAACAAAATAAGAAACACAGAATTTCAAAAAATTTAGAACATAATCGATTATCCGTTCAGTTATATACATAGGATAATCGATTATCCATGGATAATCGATTAAGTTAGTAGGCAAAAATCAAGCATAATCGATTATGGCAATAAATAATCGATTATGACCCTTTTTCCACACTTCAGATAATCGATTATGGCTTGAAATTTTTACAGATAATCGATTACTAACTTTGCTTAATCGATTATCTTCACCATAATCAATTATCTGACCAGTTCTAATTCAGCCATAATCGATTATGCACCATTCGAAGACACGCTCTCACCTCAGACGAACCCACAGATGAACCCAGATGAATCACAGAGATGAACCCAGGACGTGAGATGAACAAGCTATACGTAACTCAACCCCTAACACAAACTATGATGGCTTACGAATCTCTCTAACCACACTACACTACACTCTCTGATGGCTCGCTTTCTTTGCTTTTCTGTGAATGGAGGAACCACCTTCATGCTTCGTGTTATATAGCCAGCTTCATTCCACACCCACCTACCTCATCCACTGCATTCACTGACCTTTCACAGTTTCACACACGGTCAAACGATTCCTGAGCCAAGTCAGGAATCTCATGGTTTCATGTGGCATGCATGCAGGACCACTGTTCTTCTTGATTCCAGCACTAAAGCAAGGGCAACATTGTAAGTTCGTGTGGATGACTTGGCACTCCCACTCTACAGTGCAACTTTCTCTTCATCTTTGAGGAGAAGCAGAATTCACTCAACTTTCACTTTCCTTCCACCCTCACTCGCAACAATGCATGGATCCAAACGGGGTGGTGTTGTGACTTCCGTTGTCGACAACAGTACCACCCCTGGATCCAAACGGGGCCTAAGAAAAAGGAAGAGGAGAATCGATTCTCACTCATATATCTTTTAGGGCTTGTTTGCTTTTGGGGGTGGCACTGTAGGCGCAGACGGATGTTGGGTGCCACCCCCGTTTGGATCTGTAGATGGGTGAGGGTGAGGGTGAGTGGAAAGGATAGTGGTTTTTGGTTCATCTGTGATATGAGGAGATAGGAGGGTGAGAAGGGTGGAAAGCCACGTAGGATTCCTTCATTTACCATGCTACCCCTTATTCATGTTACACACAGTAACTCTTTCTGCCACGATGAACCATTATATAAGTGCCTTCGAAGACCACCATATCTACACCACTTCGAAGACCACCATATCTACACCACTTCAAAGACCACCATATCTACACCACATATACATCTGGCTAGCCTTGACAGAGAAAGAGTTGCATTGATATAGTGCTTGGAGAGGGTCTTCAGTGAGAATAGAGGTAAGAGAGTGAGTTTGGTGGTTCATGTGTGCCCTGGGTTACGTTTTTTTTTTATTTCAGTTTGAACCTAATCGATTATTTCAGCTTCATGTTTTCTCACATAATCGGTTATTTGGAAATTTTTGGCAACCATAATCAATTATGGGTCATGTGTTATTTTGACCATAATCGATTATGAAACTAACATAATCGATTATGTTAGTTTTTGCACTATAAGCATAATCGATTATGTCTGTGGATAATCGATTATGTGGCTTTTTGAAGGGAACTGATAATCGATTATGTTCATAGTTTTCATATTTATGTTTAAATTTTCTTTGGAATTGAATTTGTTTAAATTATTTGAAAGTAATTATTGATGTTAATTACTTTGTAATTTAAATCTGAATATTTAGGAGAAATTTATTAATTATATTAGTAAATTAATTATTGTGATAAATTGTTTGTGTAATTCTGTATTGGAAGGAAAAATTATATTGAAATATGAATATTTATTTTATTACAGATGAATTGAAATTATAGATATGAATACGTATTTTAAAAATAGTAATAATAATAATGTTTAGTGTTTCTTTTGTTAGGTTATACATAATTTATAATCTTATAATTAAAAAATTATAAAAAAGGTTGTAGTAATTAAAAACATAGTCAAAGTTTATAGAAGAAAATGATAAAATTATACTTATATTTAAAATTATATTTAATTATTTCTTTGAATTTTACATTTTTTTATTTTATTTATAAATAAAACTTTAAATTATTTTAATAATTATTGTAGATAGTTATTAGTGTTTAAAAATTAAATTGTTTATAAGAAATAGTTTTTTATTTGTAAATAATATTTTTAGGGTTTAGGGTTAGTTAATATTTTTTTAGATTGGACATAAATTCATATTTCATTTCTATATTCTATTTTTTAATTCATTTTAATTTTATATTATTTTTTAAGTTATAATTAAAACTTACAATTATTTTAATTATAAAAATTATGTACAAAAGTAATAATATTTTTTTTTTTAACACATGGAAAAAAAATATACTTTATTATTATATATAATGTAATAGAAATTAAATAATATAATACTAATTATTTTAATTAACTTAAATATCTTTTAAACTAATTAATATTTCATTTTTCTATTTATTTATATACAAGGATAAATTTGTAATATTACAATTTAAACTATTCAAAATATATTAAAATACTCTCACAACTATCACATCATTCACACTTTTGAATAAATTTTCTTCACACATTCACTCTAACCTCTTCCAATCCAAACACTATCAACTTTCTTCACACTTTCTTCACACTTTCACTCACTCACATCCTCAACTTTCCCCTCACCTACAACCTCTAATCCAAACACACCCTTAAGAAAAAATCAATTCTTTATAAAGAGATAAATATTTTTTTTTAAGAAAATGATGTTTTGATAATTATGAGAATGGCATATAATTTTTGATGTGATGTATTTAAATATAAATATATAATAAATTTACAATTAAATAATGTAAAAAAATATTAAAATATTAATATTAGAATTTGTAAAGTGATTGTATAAAAATTCTGGTTTTTAATATATCATTAACTTCTAAAATTGTTAGAACAACAGATTTTGTGGAAGAGGTGTGAGTGTGGAAAAAGGTAGAATAATCTTCACAGAATAATCAAAGAACCGATTGCTTCAATAGGATCGAATCTTCACAGAATTTTTCAAAAGAAGAGATCTTGAAGTAATTGTCTTTGTGAGCAAACTCTAATTCCTTCCGGTCCTTGAAAAATCAATTTTCGATTTTGGGATCAGTGGGAATGGAGAAGGTGATGAACATTCTAAAGCCGAAGCCAAATCCGCAGCAACTATTGAGGGATTGGCAGCGTAGGCTTCGTCAGGAATGTCGCAACATTGAGCGCCAAATTCGCGGTATTCCTTTCTCTATTTCAAACCCTAACCAATTCCTTTTTATAATTTTTTGGTTTTCTTGATTTTGTGTTTATGGGTTTCTATTAGATATACAGAGAGAAGAAAAAAATGTGCAGAAGGCGATCAGAGAAGCCGCAAAGAGGAATGACATGGGCTCTGCAAAGGTTTGTTCTTTCGTGTTCTTTTGTTTCATTTTGTTTCTGTGATTTACTATTGTCAGTGCCAGTGAGCTTTTTTATTTTTTTGGGTTGTCTCATGCAATAATTTGCCTAAGTTTGAGGGATTGAGGAATGTATGTATCACCTCTTAAATTTGTTTGTTTAGTACGAAAGCTGTGAGCAGAGTTGGTTCTAAATGGAAGGAAGAATATTTGATGTTGTCTTCCCGAGTAGTGCATGAAATACATTTTGGTCCCCTTTGTTGAATGTGGGTGTGGAAGATATTAATTTATTTTTTACTACATTTTTAGGGCAAGTCCCTAATGCTTAACGTGATGATAAGGGGGATAGTGATTACGCCTAGAAGTATGTATGTGGCCAACCATGCTTTATTAAATTTTTTGCAATTTAGAAACAAGGCAATCTCAACAACTAGATTTAGCAAAAGTTGTGGTTGTGGTCGTTACTTCAAAGAAAACCTACCTCAAAGTGGTTATAAAAAATATAGGGGTTATGTGAATACATAATTGATGATGACCAGTGTAGTGTAGTGTATAGCTGAAGTGCGTTGACAAACTATCATATAAAGTCATTTTTAATCTTAGTCTGTATAGATTGTTAACAAAGATCAATAATAGCAGATGATGAGATGACTGCACAATTGGGTCTCTGAAGTCTTTTAGCTTTTAGGACTTTAGAGTGTAACATCCAAGTTCCTAGATTGGGTATTAACCTATAGCAAAGAGTTTATTGACGCACATATGGCATAGTTACTTTTATTTTGAAGAAAATAAAAGAAACAAATCAGCTAGGCAAGTTCTTGTCCACATTATCATCTACAAGTAAATGCGTCTGCCATGTATTTCGCTGCAATGTTTCCATGATTTGAGGTGAAGGAGCAAAATGATTTTCAATCCTTCCCCTGCATGGAAACGTATTCCAGTTATGATATGACTTGTCTCTCTAATATGAACATGCTATATCTAATTTTAAATAAAGCTAATTTTATTGTTCAACTAACTCAGATATTGATTTTTTTATTACATAATTCAGATTGTAATTTGTAGGCAATGAGTTGCAGAAATATATTTTTGAAATGAACCATTTTCTTGTGTGCCGTTGGATGCGTGTAGAAAGGAGGCAGGAAACTGGATGGGAGAAAAACTTGGGATGGACTGTTAATGCATTGCATATTTGTGTTGAATTGAATCTAATCAATTGTTGGTTGGCCAATTGGATTATGCTAGCATTGGAGGAAGAACTAACAGTTATGTAGCTTTTTGTATGGATTGTGTCCGTTGGTGGGCTCGTTAGGATCCTTCACAATATTCAATAAACTAATAATCAAGTATTTTTGGTTTGCATTTGTTTACGGCCTTCTATGCATTAATATGTTTTGTCTGTTGTGATTTCAAGGTTCAAAGGATATGGTCAGTATTTTGAGAAAAAAATCTCCTTATTGTGATATTTGTGTAATTTGCAGGCACTTGCCAAGGAACTTGTGAGATCTAGGAAAACTGTTAACCGTCTTTATGAAAATAAAGCACAAATGAATTCTATATCGATGCACCTTGGAGAGAGTGTTGGTAGGTTTCTCCGTGTTTTATTAGCCTTAACTGACAAGGACTGTCTAAGTTAGTTACTTATGTTTGATACCAGATTTTTGATAAATGATCCTTAACTGAAGAACTTAAATTTTCTTTAATCTCTTGTAATTGAATGGTGTTGATAAATTTGTCAACATAGTTGATTTTGTTGATGATTGTTTTTTTAGTTGAGGAAATGATCCCTGACTATTTGTTGCTTGTCTTTAGTTTTTTGGGGTAGAGAGGAGAGAGGTACCAGGTTGTTAATCCGGCGTGCAACATGCAGATGGTTTTAGCTGCATGGCTGGCATAATCACAATTTTGATCGTGGGAGAAATTCCTACTCATTAATTGTATGATTCTACAGTTTAGTTTCTGGCCTAAACGATCCCAATCCAACTCCAATGATTTTACATGATTTGTGATTTGCTTTTGTAATCTTACCAAGTTTGCAGAAACTGACCTGTTTTCATTACTTTATAAGTTTGGCTAGCCTCTTATCTTTTTTTCTGCTCTTCTGTGCATTACACATTCTGGGTCTTCTCCTTCTTGATTAAACTTCTTGGGGCCTGTTCACTTCTCTGTTGGTCATGACCCAACTTCAGTTTGGTACCTTGGGTTGACTTATTTATTTTTTGGTGAACGCGTCTTCAGACATTTATACCTTAATATAACTTTTCATTTTAGGTAGGATCTTATGATCTGTGTTATGTTTCCATGATATATGATTTTTCACCCCCTTGTTCCCTTAGGTTGGATCTCAACTTTTTACTGTCCTTTGGTGGCATTACATGATGTCCCCTGCAATTGCCATCCACATGAAAAATATGTTTTTGTATGACAAGTCAGCAACAATGCCCAATCTTGGGCATAGAATTGTTGGAATCAGACTATCCTACCATGCGTGCTCAGAAAAGCCTATTTTCTGTTGAAAAAGAAAAAGACCCATTTCGACTTGTATGACTGTTTGTGACTACTTGTTCTGTTATTCTACCCCTGCTCTCTATTTTGAGTCTTTTGACCTGTCTGTCTTTTTTGCTTTCCAGTGCTGCAGTTGTTACCAAGTTTGCCTGTTATATTATTAATTCCAACTTTTCCGTTGTCTAATTGGTTTGTAGTTAGATTTCAGCTGAGGATATTTTTGGTAGAATACAAATGACATGGAAATTGAGAGGGAGGTAAAGCAGATAGAGTGTGTTTTTAAAATTGAGGTTGTCTGGTACAGATGAAATAGGAAGGAAAGAAATTAAACGCATGCAAGCCCCACATTACAAAATTGCGCTCAGAAAAGAAGAAATGTATAAAATTGTGAGAAAAAACATCTGTGCTATAAATTGATCCTTAATATCATGACTCCTTGACCATGATAATCAATTTGATGTGTGGTTCCCCACGAAGTTGACCCTTGAAAGTTGAACACGAGTCTGGATTCTTTCTCAGTTAGCACTTATGGTATGTTTGGTAGAGAGAGAAGAGATAGAGGGAGAGGAAATAGTTGGAAAAGAAAAGAAGAGAAGAGAAATAAGTGAGAAATAAAGTGGAAATAAAGGCTGTTTGTTTGAAGGGAAATGGAGAGAAAATAGAGTAGCAATTAAATTTTTTAAAACTGTTTAGTTTAAAAAATAGTTTTATTATTTATTTTCAATGTCTTATTATATTATAATTTATTTTATTATTGATTTATTATTTATTATATTTACACTTGTGAGGGGGAGGTTAAACATAAAACTATACGTGTGAGGGGTGAAGGTTTTAATTAAAAAACTGCGGGAGAAGATTTTCAGTGTGGGATATTCGATTATCATCTTTGGATGATTGATTATGACGCATGTGTGTATATATTATTAACACAAAATGTGTTATATAATTGATTATGTTCCACTACAAAGTGTATTTCCATACATTTTTTTCTACAAAGTGTATTTCCACATATTTCTCTGCGCACAACCGGGAGGACATTTATTTTGTTTGGTCTGTCTGGTTTATTTTCAAATATCTATTCTGTCAAACCGCCGCCATTCTCTCATTTTCACTCTCTTCTTTCTTCTCTCCCTCCATTTCATCATCTTTAAAAAACAAACACTTCCATTTCTTATCTTTCTCTTCCCTGTTTCTCTTAATCCAAACACTTCTATTTTTATTCTGTTTCTTGCCTATTTTCGTTTACTGTATTTCTCTTCTCTATATTTCCATCAACTCTAGTCATCATGACGGGTTTGTGTTATTAGAATTTTGTTCTTTGGAAATTCATGATTTTTGGTTGCTTATGCAGCAATTGCTCGTACCGTGGGACATCTATCAAAAAGTGCTGAGGTTATGAAGCTTGTCAATAATCTCATGAAAGCTCCAGAAATGGCTGTGACAATGCAAGAGTTCAGCAAAGAAATGACAAAGGTATACCTGCAAAATCCTTTTAGTGGTGTGGAAGAATATCATTTTCAATCATGTCTTCCCTCCCTTGTTAGAGAAGATATGCATTGGTATTTATGAGTAATGTTGTCTATTTCAGGCAGGAGTTATCGAGGAGATGGTAAATGATGCTGTGGACTCAGCACTAGATTCCGAGGATATAGAAGATGAGATAGAAGAAGAAGTGGATAAAGTGTTGACTGCAATAGCTGGCGAGACAGCTGCACAACTTCCTGAAGCTGTGAGGAGAGAAAGGGTGAAACAACCTGGTCAAAGTGTTGGAGCCTCAGAGGTATGTTCACTTATAGTTATTTTTCATTATAAACATGGCTCTTTCTTGCCTCACACATAACACCAATTATGGAATTCATTATTATTTGCAGGAAGAGGCTATAGCAGAGGGTGTTGATGATGAGGAAGAAATGGAAGAAATAAGGGCCCGACTTGCTAAAGTTAGATCATAAACAAGTATTCTAATATCGTACCCTCTACCTTGTACTCTGGTGTGATGTAAGCGAGATTGAGATGTTGACAGGTTAATATCTTAATTGCTGAAAAGACATTTGATAATATCAATGGGAAATATAGTATTGTGAAAGAGGTTCATATGTAATTACACGAAGTTCTCAAAAGTGTCTCAAGCTATGGTGTTTTTTTTTCTTTGACAAGATAATATCAACTTCATGCATGGTTTAGGATTTATTGCATTAACATATTTTGAGAAAGTAAGACATTAATGTGGCAAGTGAACTTGTTAGAAAGTGACAATGTTGTGAATGAATGTTAGATGGAGAAGAATGTGGTGTCTACTTGTTAATTTAAACCCTATTCTTGGTATTTTCAATTTTCCCACTTACTCCCTTTTGTTGGCATATTGATTGTGAATTTGATAAGTTTGGGAGATTCTTGATCCCAAAGTTTCACTCTTAAAAGAAATACACACATTACTACTATCAGCAAATTGAAAGAGCAGAAGATGAAAATCACCTTGCACTCCTTCAAGTTGATATTCTCTTGATTTAACTTTGTTTCCTATTCTTTTGATCTTCTTCTTCTGTCTAATCTTCAAGTCTATTGAATTTGCCATGATCACACAAGATATATCAATGAAAATAAAAGACTGAAAAAAGATATCCACGAGATTCCAATAATGAGACTGAATTAAACAACAAACAACAAATAGGCATATATAACAGAAAGAAATTACACGATGGACAAAATACAAAAAAAGAGAGTATGTTTTACCAAATAAAATAATAGTAGTTAAATTATAATTTGGATTGCTTTCAATCTCGATATGATATTTCGTTCTTTTATTTTTATCTCATATTTTTGAAAATTTACAATTTTGATTTTGACCCTTAATTTTATATAAGTTTTATTGTTGTTCAAGAGTTTTCGGGACCTTAAACAAATTTACGAATGCGGCAATTTTGACTAAAAAAACAATTTATTAAAATCATTACAATTTTATTTAAAATTTAATCTTTTAGCTTTTGTTTATGCAAAATTATCTATAACATGGTTGTAATTAATTTTATTCAATACTTCCTTTTCAATAGACGATAAGTTCAATCCCTTTAGTCTTCATTGGAATATTGTGATCTTAAAAGTAAGTTTTACTAATTTTAATTTTCAGAAATCTTTTTAAAAGCTTATTCTTTTATATAATTCTGAAGGTTAACTATGAAGATATTTATAATTATGAAAATAAATTAAATCTATCAATATTCAATAAATTATTATGTTTTAAATATTTTCCAAATTAAGTATTTTTCTTTTAAATTATACTATTTATTGAATTTAATTTTTTAACCCTAAAAAACATCAAAAATATCTTAATATGTTTTAAATTGTTCAAATCTACTCTGGAGTGGTAATTGCTTTATTATCGAACATATATAAAAAGTATCAATTTTAAACAATTTTTGTGGAGGTTTTACAACTTTATTCTGAACATTTTCACCAATTTTTTTTCCTATAATTAACATATTTTTTCACGGAATTTAGGCTTTATATCCATTTCTTTGAAAAAAAATTATTATATTTTCAATTAGACTATTTTAATTAAACCTATTTCCTAAATATAATTTTGTTAATTTTTTTTAAGTATACTAGTACGAAAATAATTTAGTTAATCAAAATATAAAAAAATAAACAGACTTTATTTTTAAGATTGGATCAAAATTAAGATTTTATAAATCATAAAACTCCAAAAACAATATGGAGACTAAAATCATAGATAAAAACAAATTAAAGAAAGGTCAAAATTATAATTTGGCCTAAAATTGAAAAGGTATATATATAAAAAATTGTTAGTCACTCAAAATAAGATTTTAGTCCTTTAAATTTATTTTTTAAGGATTAAAAATACTTTTGAAAGAATGTTTTAGAGTCTAAAAAATTGTGTTTAGGGATTAAAAAATATCTTTTTAAAAATTTGAGAAACTAAAATATAATAAAGTCAATATATAAATAAATAAATAAGAAGGAAGCACACATGTTATAATAAAACAATTATGTATATTAATAGGTGAGTACTATAACATTTATCCATTACAAATAATGTTTGCGGGTATCCTTAGAATAATATGAGAAGAATTGTAATCCTTGTATAAAAATAATAATTAAACATCATTGCAATATAGCAATTTTAATAACTTTTTTATTTCAACTAATTAAACAACATATACACAAACATTTGTCAAGTTCAATAATATGATATATATACAGCAATTTAATTATTATTATTATTATTGAAAACTAAGAGAAAACAATATATGCATATAATTTTAAATTATCATATAAAATAATACTAATACTACCACTAATAATAATAATAATAATAATAATAATAATAATAATAATAATACAAAAAAACATTGATAGCTAGATATAAGATGGAGTCATTGAGAAATATTGGACACGGAGATAAAATGAATTTACTTGCCATTCTTTTTTCATTTGGGCTAAATTATATTTTTTAGTTCCATGTATTATTTTTTTAATTTTATTTCTTATATTTTAAAAAGTTATAATTTTGCATTTTTTATTTATTGATTTTTAATGGTAAAATATGTGAATATAGCTAGCGCAAAAAGACACCATAATATGAGTTAAATTGTATATTTTGAAAAAAAGAAGTATACTTAAAAACTTACAAATAGTTTAAAAGATTAATTCTTTTACAAATAGTGGAACGAGAGAGAGGTAAAATATTTTTCGGGTTGTTTTCAACCACCACTGTTAAGATTTTAGAAACTTCTAAATTTCATGAAAAGGTTAAATCTTACGAACAACCATTTTTTATGATTATTTTTTCCAAACATCTAAATATTATTTTTACTTATTTTTTTAAGTATTTTCTACACAATACTGTATATATTTCAGGGTTTGTAAAGTAAAACGAAAATTGTAAACAGATAGACAAACCAAAGTTAACTTTAAAAGCTGAAATTTCTTAACTAAAAAACTCAAAAAAAGGTAATACATTTTTTAGCAGATAACTATCTATATCATTTTAAGTTGCATGATAAAAATGTCAAAAAGATATGTAAAAAAATGAAATATGATTCAAAAATACCAATTACATGTTTATTTTATAACTGACACTTAAATGATGAATATAATTTTAAGTAAAATATTACTTTCACAACAGAGCGAAAAAAACAATTATATGATGTGACAATTTTAAAATTATTTATTTTTTTTATAAATATTATATTTAAATAATTATTTTGTCAGTTGTAATTTAATACATTCTAAACATATCAACACCCTTAATTTTAAGTTGTATCATAATTTTTTTTTAAAAAGTCAATCTAAATAAAATTTTGGTATTTATATGTCTATATGTAAACAAAGTTAATATTTGTTCGAATAATGGTTATATTATATGTACTCCTCAAGGGATTAATGATAAAATTATGCCCAAAAAGCTTTAAAACATGAATTTTGTTAAAAATTTAAAACATTATATTAGGAAATATATTTATTAATTAAATACTTAGTAAAAATTAAATAATATATATTTAGAAATTTAATTGAATAATTAATTAATTGAATAATTATCATTTAATTATTAATATTTGTTAACTATTAAAGTATTTATTAACTAAATAATTACAAGTTGGTATTTACAACCTTTAAATTACCTATTTAATCATTATAGTTTAAAAAATTATCTGTAGCCAGCTTATGAATATAGGGGCAAGTGGATGGAATATTGTTTTTTTTATAAAAGAAAAAAAAATCTCCAAAAGAAGTAAATAATAAAGTTTGTTGCATGATTTTTTTATGAGTAATAATAATACATTGTCACTCTCATTTTTCACTTAAATATTTTATTATAGAAAACCATTTTCAAATAAAAAGTCTCAATTTTTTTTCCCTTTTTTGCATAGGTGAGTGCTATAAATTCACAGCCATTGGCACGCATTTTCCAGAAACGTTAAACAACATGGCATCATCACTATCCTTCTCCAAACTTTCTCTGTTGCTTTTGTTCGCATCATTTTCTTTCTCCTATGCAACTTCTCGCTTCTCTCATCACCCTGCATACCCAACACAAACATCAAAAGCAGAAAAACTCATAAGAAGCCTCAACCTATTCCCAAAGGAACCCTTCAACAGCATTGAAGGTGACCATGAAGGTTTTGTCCCTGGTAAGATCGTGGAGAAGAAGTTCTCGTTTCTTGGTGATTCTGGGCCATCTGTTGAAGACCTTGGTCACCATGCAGGCTACTATTCACTTCCTCATTCCAAAGCTGCAAGGTAAATACAAAATGTATATGCTTGTGGATATATAATTTTCGTTAGATGCAATATCTAACTTATCATTAACTGCAAAATGTTTTTTTTTTGTGTGGCATGCAGGATGTTCTACTTTTTATTTGAATCACGAAGCAGTAAGGATGATCCTGTTGTCGTATGGTTGACTGGAGGACCAGGGTGTGGAAGTGAATTAGCTTTGTTTTATGAAAATGGTCCTTTTCATATTACCAATAACTTGTCTCTTACATGGAATCAATACGGCTGGGATCAGGTCACTTTATTCAACTTTCATGTTTCGTTTATTGAAAGTGTTATGAAGTTACACCATTTTTTTTTCTGGTTTTATCAACAAGTTGTGTTTTCTGATTTTGCAGGCATCAAATATTATATTTGTTGACCAACCTACAGGTACAGGTTTTAGTTACTCTTCTGATATCAATGACCTTCGCTCAGATGAAACCGGTGTTAGCATTGATTTATATGACTTCTTGCAGGTAACAATGATAAAGTCCCTTCTTTCATTCCATTAATCCGAATATACATAATAGCTGTGTATACTGAATTAATTTTACTATAATGTCAGGAGTTTTTCAAGTCTCATCCTGAGTTGGTTAAGAATGACTTTTATATCACTGGAGAATCATACGCTGGACACTATATTCCTGCAATTGCATCACGGATCAACCAACAAAATAAAATGAAACATGGAATCCATATAAACCTCAAGGTCTTACACTATTTCTAGTTTAATAATTTATATTACATATGATGTATATGATTGAGCAAGGATAATAAATAATTATTACTTTGTCTTGGTTTTGCTTCTATTGATTTGTTTGATATAATGACAGGGTATTGCTATTGGTAATGGGTATACATATCCTGCAATTCAATACCTAGCATACCCACAATTTGCGTTAGAAAACGGACTAATTACCAAGAAAGAGGCAGATGATATCAGCAAGTTAATCCCACACTGTGAAGAAGCTGCTAAAATCTGCGGTAGCGAGTTCTTTTCCATTCATCACTCACTGAACATCTTTTCTACTGATGTATATTGTTTCACTGTGTGATGTTGTTTGCGTTTTTATTTTCAGAATCTCATGGTGGAGTAACTTGTGAGAATGCATATGATAGTTGTGAAGAAATCTTCGATAGAATATTGACCATTGATGCTGATATTAATGTAAGTTATATATCCTGAAAGAACAGTAGCTGTTTGAGAAAAATGATGTAGTTTGCTTAATGCATTCGGCTGTGTGGGAATTGCAGTACTATGACATTAGAAAGAAATGCGTGGGAGCTTTGTGTTATGACTTCAGCAACGTGGAGAAGTTGTTAAACCAGGAGAACGTGAAGAGTGCTTTAGGTGTGGGGAAGGGCTTGAAGTTTGTTTCATGCAGTACAGCAGTGTATGATGTTTTGCGGCAAGACGCCATAAAAAATCTGGCAGTGGGGATTCCTGGTCTTCTCGAGGATGGGATCAAAGTGCTTGTGTATGCTGGGGAAAAGGATCTCATATGCAATTGGATTGGTGAGCCTACTTGATTCATTTGAAGCAAAATTGCTTTTACTTCTATAGAGTTCTTGATGTGATGTGGTTCTCATTTGGCAGGGAATTTAATGTGGGTTCATGCCATGAATTGGCCAGGCCAAAAGGCTTTTGCGGCATCTCCAACAGTGAAATTTGTAGTTGATGGAGCAGAAGCAGGGTCTCTAAACAGCTTCGGACCTCTCTCTTTCCTCAAGGTTTGTGTGTGTTGTTGAGGGTTGTGTTCTTGAGTGTGACATGATATTTTCATTTTGGTTACAACTTTATTTATGTGATGCTACGAATAGGTACATGACGCTGGGCACCTGGTACCTATGGATCAACCAAAAGTTGCACTACAGATGTTGAAAAGTTGGATGGGAGGGAAACTGATAAACGCACCAGCAGATGATTAGTGTCCCTCAGAATTCATATAACCAAAACCCAGCATCCTTATACATGGATAGTCATCAAAATTATTTGTATTTAGATGACTTGGTGAATAAATTGGAGGGTGAAATTCTGGATATTCTACTGTTTATGCAATGATCACTCTTTTGGAATTTTGGTACTTTGAATATTCTTTTTAATATTTCAGAAGATGTTTAGTGTAATATTATTATTATGCAATTTAAGTTATAATTTGGATTCCGGGTACTATCCTTACATGTTTGTCTTTGGTCTTCATATGTAAGTTTAATTTCCCTATCGTTCTCCCTTAATTCACGGGTTTATATTTTCTCCCCATTATACACCTCCCTCGTCTTCCAAACGTACGAGAAGATATTTCTTATATAAGAAGAGTTTTTCCATTTAAAACAAAGTGATGATGGCCAATCAACTTCCTTTTCTTTTCTGATTAAAACAAACTTTAATCAATACACTAACATCCCAAAAAATATACTTATTAAGTTTTAAGTTCTATAAGTTTTTATATAAAGTTTTATAAGTTTTTATATAAAGTTTTATAAGTTTTTATATAAACTCAGAGTTCTCAAAACATTCCTAATGCATGATTAATACTTGTAGAAATATAAATATTTACAATTCATAGCTTAAAATAAAACTCTAAAACCTTCTAGGCTCTCTGCACCTGTATGATCATTTGCTCGTGTACATAGTATAATCATCACAGTACAAACACAATAAGAAAAGTAAGGGTAAGCTAGGGAAAATATAATTTTATAATATACATAATTCAATTAAAAGAGCAAACCAAATTACATGGAACAATTTCTCAATCATAATCGTTGGATTTCATTTCAATCCATAATACTTTTCATTTCAATTACACTGACTACACATGATTCCACCGTCTCCCGGAAGACTCATTGAGTATGCCCCTACCAGAGACTAACATCTAATCCATACATCAAAGAACATGATAAGTTCAAAGATCCAATACCGAGTGTCTACATCGGGACCTAGTGTGTATGAACTCCCTCATCAGCTTCTCACCACCTGATATCTTAGTCTATATGACTTAGATCATCAGTGAACCTAGATGATCTCTGTTAAACATAGACTTTTCATACTTAATGTACCATCAAATAATAACTCGTACATATCCCAAATGTATGACATCAATTTCATACAATTTTCATCATTCATATATAATACATATCATTCAATCACCTAACATTTAAAAATTCATAATATTCAAGAACCTTTCCAACATCAAAAACAATATTTAACTTCCAAACTATCAAGATCTATTTTTTATACTTGTCCACACAACATAAAATAATTTTTTTTTACCAAATAGCATCACTGCAAGAGAAATTGAAATTTGAGACCACGTCCCCTCCACATTCAGATCTTCTAGTACCTCAAACAGGGAAACCACTCCAAAATTTAGGAACCTAGAGCAAGTTATCCAAACATTACTAAATTTTAGTATGAACTTAATTAAGTTGAGAGAAACACTTTTCTCAACTGGCTTATAAGATTGATGACTAAATCATAGAGAAAACACAGAGGATAAGAGATCTTTAGAGTAAATATGAACTTACTCTGTTTGAAATCTGATCGGGTATAAATGTACCATGACTCCTCAGCTACAACATGATGTGATCATATTTTGGAGTAGATGAGGTATGGGAAAATGAAGAGAGAAGGGAGAGAAGAGAAGTTGGGAGAGAGAAAGAGATAAGCACCGTATGTCTGGCGGTTCGGTGTTACAATTATTATTATTACTAATATTTGTAATATTATAATAATAATAATACTGAATTTACTTACGGATATAGATTCGTAGGTAAAATTTGTGAATGTAAAATTTATCTATGGATAGAGATTCGTGAGTAATAATTTATTGATAATGCTGAATTTGCTTACGAATTCAGATTTGAGAATAATAATCGTAGGTAATGTTGAATTTACCTACGAATTTAGGTCCATGGATAATAATCTGTTGGTGATTATATTTTTTGTAGTGTTACTTTTTAAGATCTAGATATACCAACGATGAAAAAACGACATATGTGATGATATCAAACTTTTTCTATTACATATGAAACTATTATAACATAGCATGTACTCTTAACATTTAAACACCTTTCCCCTTTTTCCAACCACATAAAGGGAAGATCTCTTATATACACAAACTCCCATTTAAAAATTCCAACCTCTTCATACGAAACACAAAAGCTGAAAAAACGAAAGATACAATAAAACATCTTGATGAAGGACTATCCAGACATATCCCACCACCAAAGTTCAGGCTAAGAGAAGAGACACAATAGAAGATATTATTTTTCTTTAGGCTTGTAACAATTGTATTTAATAGTTTTTCATTTTAGCCTTTATATTTTAGTTTAAAGAAGAAATATATTTTTTGGGTCTTGTGTTATGGAATAATTAGTCTAGGAGTTTGGATCTTAAATTTTACAACTTAAGGGTAAGTTAAATGTCCACATGGCCTCTTCTCAAGCCTCCACATGACGCCATTTTAAGTGCTCCAAGTAGGCGCCCTTCTTTTTTTCAAGATGTCTCTTCAAGTTTTGTTGTGTCACTTGTCTTCTCCTCATAGGTGTCTCCTACATGACTTTTCAAAGTTCCTTGTGTCATTTGTCATCTTCCGATTGAAGAGTTTCTTGAAGCAAAGATTGTCACATGTCACTCAAAGAATTGAGATGATTTTAATAAGCTAATGTCACATGTCACTTTATATGAATGGAGAGAATTTAAGAGTCTAATAGTCATATTTAAAATGTTAAAGCACTATAAACAAATGTGTTTGCTTTCTAATAAATCAACTTGATTTATGAGTAAAAAAACTCTGCATAAATTAGAATTTTTTATTTTATGGTATATAATTTCAAAATTGTCTTTTAATTAGGTTTTAAATTGTCATTTTAATTAAAATGTTAATTACTTTGACTATTAAAATCATGGTTTTAAGATTGATATATATATATATATATATATTCATAATGGAATATATATTCTTTAAAAAAATACAGTAAACAATGTGTTCTTATTTTAATTTTTTATTTATTTTAAAAATTCATAAATAACCCCATACCTTTAGTCTGGAGGATTTTTTGAGATACAATCAACCCCAAATTTAATGGGAAGGTAAATCCAGATGAAGCGTACCAGTGGGTGATAGACATAGAAAGAATCTTTGAAGCTACTCAATGCCCTGAAGAGAGAAAGTTATCCTATGTCATTTATGTACTAATTGAAGAAGCTAAATTCCGGTGGATAAACATGAAGCAAATGATTGAAGACAGAGGAGAAGATGCCACTTGGGAGAACTTCAAAGTAAGATTCCTAGAGGAGTATTTTTCTAATGGTGTCAGATATGCAAAAGAAATTGAATTCATGCAGCTGGAACAAAGAAATCTTTCAGTCACCGAATATGCTACTAGGTTCAAACACCTAGCAAGATTCTACACCCAGACCATGACTGAGACTTAGAGATGTAGAAAATTTGAGTTTGGATTGAAGTAAGAGCTTAAAGAAGTGATGATTCCTATGTCCATTAGAGATTTCCTTGCTCTAGTGGAGAAAGCAAAAGTAGTGGAGAGTTTGAAAAGTACTAGCAGACTTCCTAAGCCTCAAGTGAGAGGACCTTCTAAAAGCATGCCTAAATATGAAGATAGAAAGAAACCTTATTTGAGACCTCAATCTTATAGTAGTGGAAGACCTAGTTCTCAATCACCACCTAGTTTCAAATGTTATGATGTGGTGGGCCACATGTTGTTAGATTTTGCCCTCATCTAGTGTCAAATGTGACATGTGATAAATGTCACAGGTATGGTCATGCAACAAAAGACTGTCGTGTCCAATTGGGAGCTCCAAATTTTGGTGGAGTGCAGCAAGTACAACAAAATAATAATAAAAAATCCAAAGCTGCTGGCAGAGTTTTTGCATTAGTGGAAGTGAAGCTTCGCAGTCTAATAACCTTGTTAGAGGTATTTGTTCTATCTTTGGAACACAATTATTTGTATTGTTTGATTTTCGAACAACCCATTATTTTATATCTTTTGATTGTGATAAGAAACTTAAGTTGAAAGTCTAAGAATTAAAATTTGAGTTGGTGGTATATATCTACACCAACAAAAGATATTATAGAAAATTAGTTAAAAATAATCATATTTTTAAAAAAATTAAATCTTAATAAATATTTTTTTAATTTTCAATATAGATATACCTCATCTCATTTGACAATAAAATCAGAAAACTAACTCAGTTAAAAAATATAAAAATATTAACTAAAATAAAATTTCTTAAAGAGAAAGTAAACTAAAATTACATATATTTAACTAATAACATAAACTGTATGTGGGGTGCAGTGAATGTAATATAATAAAGGTTTGAATTAGCATGTTCAGCCAAATTCATAAACACCATAATTAGTAGAGATTAACAAAAACCAAAAGTAGAAGTGCAATAATTAGTATAAAAAACTTTCCAAAATACTTTTGTAATATTGTTTTTATTGTTGATTAATATTTAATGAAAATATAACTTTTTCAAGGACTTTATACTACTCATTTAATGTGATGTATGTTATTGATTAATATTTAATAAAAATATACTTCTAATTTAATAAGCTCTATTGATTACTTCCTCCGTTATTTTTTAAGTTCTTTTTTTATATAGAAATAAATATAAAATGATAAATTTTCTTAACTCTAATAAATATATATAAGTTTTATTATTTTTATTTTTACATTAATAATATATATATATATATATATATATATATGTAGAAAGAGAGAGATAATGAAATGAATTACTCTCAGTTTCAACTTTCTATCCTATTTTACATTAATAACTCAGATTAAATCTTAAATGTACATTAATAAAAAAAATTCATGTTGTGATACTTAATTATATTTTTAAATTACAATAATTGAAATATTATAATTATCTTATGTATACTTAATTGTACAACTGTTTGACTTTTATTTCCCTTATTTTTAATATATTAATAAAAAGATGAGATAATTGCAATAATTATGAATACATTTCACAAAAGAGAAGCTATTATTTCTATAGTATGTGTAACACCCGAGAAAATACATCTAAATATTACAATACAAGTTATACCGATTTCTATATATATTTAGAGTTTTTTAAAATATTTTTATTACAAGATTATGATTTATAGAAATATAAATATTAACAATATAAAGTTCAAAACAACATCTTAAAATCCTCCAGAAGCTACCAACATCATGAACATTTGTCCGTGTACACAGAACAATAATCGCAGTTCACAATATAACAAGAAAAACAAGGGTAAGCTAGTGAAAGTAAAGTTTTATAATATACGCAATTAAATCAAAAGAGAAAACCAAATTACATGGATCAATTTCTCAATTATTCAATTTTCTTCAAATCCCAACATAAAAAATTACATAAATCTCACATGGATCTACACATCCAGGATATTAAAAAAAAAAAAACCAACTGATGCCTTCCGGAAGAATTATATTAAGTAAGTCCTACCAGAGATTAACATCTGATCCAAATATTACTAACAAATTCAAGAGAAAAGATTAGGGTAAGTTCAATACAACCCAAGCCGTGCATCTCATATGTCATGGTGTGCATGAACTCCCCCATCAGCTTCTCACCACTTGATATCTTAGTCTATGTTGCTTAGATCATTAGTGTAACTTAGAGATCTCTATTACCATATAAACATCAATACTTAATACACAAACAAACATATGTCCATACATCCATACATTATCCAAAATATATGAATTCAATTCCATACAATTTTCATCATACAATATCATTCAAAATGTAATCTGCAACATTCCAAAACCTATTTAACATTAAAAAACAACACTTAAATACTAAAGTGCCAAAATCTAATATTTTTAAAGTTTAAACAATGTATATTAACAAACAACACCATATATAAACAAACAACATCCATGCAAGAGAAATTGAATATTAGGACCACGTCCCCTCCACATCTAGATCTTTTAGCCTAAGATACTATTAAAAATTAAAGTTAGTTGAAATTCCTTATTCTGAAGGAAATTTTACCTCAATCAGGAGAACCACTCCAACATTTAGGAACTAGATAAAGTTATTCCAACATTACCAAATTTTAGTATGAGCTTAATCAAGTTGAAATAAACACTTTTCTCACTTTTCTCAACTGGCCTCGTTAAGATTGATGACTAAATCATAAAGAAAAACATAAAATAAAGATTTTTAGAGTAAAAACAAACTTACTCTGTTTGAAAATCTGATCGGGTAGAAATGTACCTGACTCCTCATCTACAGCATGACATGATCAAATTTTGGGATAGATGAGATATGAGAGAGAAAATGAAAAGAGAAGGAAGAAAAAAGAAGTTGCGAGAGAAAAAAAAAAGAAGAAATAAGAAAGAAAAAAATGTTGGTTTAGAAAGATAATTAATATGCACTTATAACTTATTTATATGACTTATTAATTAATATTGTTTTATATAAATACAAACAAAATATTTTCAAAATGTGATACTTAAAAATGACATGGTGTAATATTTAATGAAATTACGTAAAAATATTTCTACTTTCATGATTTTTTATTATTTTTCAATTAATTGTCTTATTTAAGATTAAATTGATAGAGTTAAATTTAAGAAAACACTATAAAATATGATTAAATTATAAATTAATTAAGCCAATTAAAACTCAAAATTTTATTCATTCATTTAATTTTAATATAATCAAACTCAAATTTATTTTCATAATTATAAATGTATATTAAAAAAATAAATTGGTCTAACCTAAAGTTCAAGAGATAATTTCATTAGGGTCAATCACAAGATATTGCTCATTTTGAAGGTCGGTGTTCTATCATGCTTTGGAGAAGGAAAAAATATATAAATTTTCATTGACCTTGACTCCTAAGTGATGTGGAACTATATTGACGGTATCGAAACAAGCCCTCTAAACAGACAATACCTCAAATACAATGATTGACCCAACGATACTATCTTTCGGACATAAGATCAGAACAAAAATACATTATAAGAAGAATATGTTAATAATACTTCTTCGAATATATAATAATTAAAAAACAATTACAATCAATAATAATAAATGGGAATTCATGAAAAAAAAATAATACACGGAAAATAAGAGTAGAAGTTAACAAAGAATTGAATTAATACATAACACTAATTAATATGGAGAAAACTTCCATATAGCAGTTAATGATACTATTATCAATACAAAAAAAATATATTATCTATTAGGACTGTTAAAATGAACTTGTAAAATGAAGTACTTAAATTTTAATTATTTTTTATCATAACCAAAACTGTTTGATTTTATAAATTAAATACTAAAACTATCTCAGTTAAGAAATATAAAAATATTAACTAGAATAAAATTTCTTAAAAAGAAAGTCAACTAAAATGACCATATATTTAACTAATAGAACGTAAACATAAACTGTATGTGGGGTGTGCAGTGAATGTAATATAATAAAGGTTTTTTCATCAAAGTAATGTTTTTTTTTAATTACATTTTTGAGTAAGTTTTTTTTTTTTTTGTAAAAATGGATAAATTGTAGTTTATGAATACGATTTTAGAGTCCAAGTCATCCCAAAATCGTATCCATAAAATACACTTTAAAACTATGAGGCTCAGACACTTCTCTTAAATGGCGTATCCGTGTTGGACACACGTATGATGTCGACACTCGTAGGACACTTATCAGTGAAGTGTTCAATTCAAAAAATATTTATTAGATTTTTGAAAGTTCTAGCACGGTTTTAACACAATTTTAAAAGGTATAAATACAATAATTTTCTAAAAACTCAAATTTATTGTATAATTTTTTTATTATGATTATAAAAATAAGGAACAAATTCTTTTGAACCGTCATGAAAAATATCTTCATCATCCCAAAAGAATCTCAAACATACTTTTGCACATAAATATTTATTTTCAATTTATATAATTCAAAATTATACAATATATAGATTCGTGTTCCGTGTCCTACAGTTTAAAAATTATACGTATCTCTATGTCCGTATTCATGTCATGTCAATGTCCGGATCCATATTTTTGTTACATAGCTCTGAAATTATGAGATATTACTTATTATTAATTTTTTTTAAATTGTTTTACTCAAAATCATAATTTCCAAAAAAAAAGCACTTCTTTGTGCAAAAACCTAAAATAAAGGTTCTGAAACGGCTATGAAATTATTGCATTCGGAAACATCAAACGCTGAAAAGCGGGGGAACCGCTTTGCACTGACTCTGCTATAAATTCATAACCATGGTCACGCTTTTTCAATAATCGCAAACAACATGGCATCAGCACCAACACTTTCCAAAGTTTCTCTCTCTTTTGTGTTGCTTTTCCTTTCACTTTATGCATCTTCTGCAATTTCTCATCGCCTCATCCTTGACCCAAAGGAACCAGTTAACACCATAAAAGGTGACTATGCAGGTTTTGTCCCTGGTAAGATCGTGGAGAAGAAGTTCTCGTTTTTTGGTGATTCTGGGCCTCCTGTTGAAGACCTTGGTCACCATGCAGGCTACTATTCACTTCCTCATTCCAAAGCTGCAAGGTAACTCTACATTTCATTCATTTCTTCTTTCCCTCATGTTATAACACTATCACTTCTTCAATCCATTGCAATTTACTTTGGAGAATGCCAAAATGCTATGAAATTCAATACTAAATATCATAGGTTTTTAAATTGGAATGCACACACCGATTGGATTCATCCAATCCAGAGCTAACCACTCATTTAATTCTAAAAGTAAGGTAATTTCACAATTGGTCTATAATCTGGTTAGAACTAAAATACATGAAACCAGTTTACATTGGTATGTTTAAATTTTAAATAATTTAAGATAAACAAAACACACATTTAATAAGGATTGTAAATAAATACAACTTATTGTTGTTTTTTTTATCACTGCATTTTATTAAAATTAAAATTGGTATCAATTATCAGCATACATTCAAATTCTAGGTTCTCTTCCCTGCCTTGACTATGACAGCAGAGTGTTTCAATTTATAAAATTTTATTTATTTTAATAACTACATTATCCTTATAGACAGAAGATTGTTAAAATAATTTATAATTATTTTAATTGATTAATTTCAATTTATCCTTTTAATCGGTGGCTAACAGATTATTCTGATTAGAACTGCCATTTTATGTGCCTACCACTTGCAGAATGTTCTACTTTTTCTTTGAATCACGGAAGAGCAGGAATGATCCTGTTGTCATATGGTTGTCTGGAGGACCAGGGTGTGGAAGTGAATTAGCTCTGTTTTATGAAAATGGTCCTTTTCATATTACCAATAACTTGTCTCTTACATGGAATCAATACGGCTGGGATCAGGTTATGTTATTTAATTTCCATGTTTCCTTTATGGAGAGTGTTATAAACTTACACCAAACTTTTTTTCTTATTTGTTTGTTTTTTCTCATTTTGCAGGAATCAAATATTATATTTGTTGACCAACCCACTGGGACAGGTTTTAGTTACTCTTCTGATGACAGTGACGTTCGCAACGATGAAACCGGCGTTAGTATTGATTTATATGATTTCTTGCAGGTGAGAATTAAGTATATAAAAGTCCCTTGTTTCATCATGTATCCCAATACAAGATAAGAATATCCTGTTCTGTATGAATAATATCTGCTAATTAATTTTACTGTAATTGCAGGAGTTTTTCAAGATGCATCCTGATTTCGTTAAGAATGACTTCTACATCTTTGGTGAATCATATGCTGGACACTATGTTCCTGCACTTGCATCCCGGGTTAACCAAGGAAATAAACAAAATCAAGGACTTCATATAAACCTCAAGGTCTTAACACAATTTCTTATATATATGACTGTGAAAGGTTAATGAATGAAATCACAGTATTAATTATGTTGTTGCTTTTGCTTTCATTGATTCATTCGACACAACAAAGGGTTTTGCAATCGGTAATGGGTTAACCAATCCTGCAATTCAATACCAAGCATACCCAGATTTTGCATTAGACAACAGAATAATTACAAAGGCTCAGTACGACAACGTCAACGTCTTAATGCCAGACTGTGAACAAGCCACTAAAACTTGTGGTACAACTTTCCCATTTGTCACTCGCATCCCTTTCTACCATGGTGTTTCCCGTTGTGATGTTGTTTGTGTATGATTTTTCAGAAACTCAAGGTGGAAATAGTTGCTTCAGAGCGTTACGTATTTGTGAAGACATTTTCGACCGTATAGTGGACTTTACCGACAACATTAATGTAAGTAATAATGAAAGAACAGTGCCTACTTAACTGTTTAGTTATCTAATTCTGCTGATACACAAACTGCAGTACTATGACATCAGAAAGAAATGTGAGGGGAATTTGTGCTACAACTTCACAAACGTGGAGACGTTGCTAAACATGCAGAAAGTGAAGAGTGCTTTAGGTGTCAGTGATGACTTGAAGTATGAGTTATGCAGTGATGCTGTTCATGATGCTATGATGCAAGACTGGATGAGAAACCTGGAAGTGGGGATTCCTGCTCTTCTTGAGGATGGAATCAAGTTGCTCCTTTATGTTGGGGAGGAAGATCTCATATGCAATTGGCTTGGTGAGCCTACTTGGTTCATTTGAAAGTTGTTCTTGTGTTGAAATTAAGGGTGCGTATATATGTGAGATTGAGTTCTTGATGTGGTTCTCATTTTGACAGGGAATTCAAGGTGGGTTCATGCCATGGAGTGGTCAGGCCAAAAGGCCTTTGGAAAATCTCCTACTGTGAAATTCGTGGTTCATGGTGCAGAAGCAGGTTCTCTTAATAGCTATGGACCCCTCTCTTTCCTCAAGGTTTGTGTTCAGGGTTGCATTATTGAGTGACACCGTTAATTCCAGTTTTGGTTATAACTTTATTTGTATGATACTTCAACAGGTACATAAGGCTGGGCACTTGGTCCCTATGGATCAACCAAAAGTTTCACTTGAGATGTTCAAACGTTGGATGGGAGGGAAAATGACCAGACATAAACATGAGAAGATAATTAAACATAAACCAAACACCATGTAATAACAATCACAATTATTTGTGTACAATTTGAGGGTGAAGATTATACATTTTTTTCTGAACCTTTTTTATAAGATTATAGGATTCACCCAACACACCCTCTACTTTTGCATTTACTTTATACTAAAAAATGTCATTATAGAATAAACAATTAAACATTCTCAACATTATCCCAAGTGAATAGTGTGGGATTTTATCTTTTATGATGTTGTAAATTACGAGTAAAACATCACCAAAACTAGTGCGAACAATATTAAGCCGTTAAACTATTATACCTAAAGTGAAGCCGTATGTCGCACATAAATGGAATGAAAAGTTATGTTTAGATGCATGAGACACAACCAGTGTCAATTATCACGATGCAAGACTTGCAAAAATTTACAAGTTAATATCAATTAAACTTATATAAAATAAAATAAATATTTAATATTTAAACTATAACGTATGTTTAACCGATATAAGATAAAAAAAATATTAAAAATAATAAATTTAACATCGATTTATGAAATAAATATAAAATTAAATAATTAAATTTAGTATGCGAATGAAATAATAAAATAATAAATAAAATCGAAAGTATCCGATGCTGATCATTGTAATTCTTTCGTGCGTTCTCTTTCTTGGAATCATTCTGTCCATTCCAAATATAAATATGGCCACAGAGAGGCTCTATCTGCTAAAGCCACACATTGATAAAAACTGAGAAAATGTTAAATGTTAAAATAATTTTTAAAATAATTAAAATATTGATATCTATTGGGTTGTAAAAAAAAAAACATTTTTGTTGATAAAATATGGAATGAGGGTCAAATGGTATATGAAACCCACACGTGACAAAGTGTAGCCAAATCATCAACTCTCAATATATTGGTGCTTTTTTTTTCCTTCCATGAAATCACCAGTATTCATAATCTTTTTCCTTTAAATACTTATTATAGTTCTATTTTTTTTTAAATATATTGAACTGTAGTTAAACACTACAAGAAAAACTCAAATTACATACAGTCAAAATCTGTATATAATACACAAAATTCGTATATAAAACATCGTTACATACGAATAAATCCGTATGTAATTACATAGGGATAAATTTGTATGTAATATTCGTATGTAATTACATAGGGACAAAACCGTATGTAATATCCGTATGTAATTACATAGGGATAAATCCATATATAATATCCGTATGTATTGAATAAATCTGTATGTAATTAACGGATAAACTTACATACGGATAAATTCGTATGTAACATTCTACACAACAGCATCAGTTTTTGTATTTGGAAGCACCCTATATTTTTTGTATTTAGAAGCACCCCATATTCTACACCTGCATATATTCATCAACATTTCAGTACATTCCAGTTTTCAGAAGACAAATATTCATCACATTCAATGTTGTCCATACATACAATACTTACTATTTCCAAATATCTAAAATGTATTTCATTAAAACAAAGTTCCAGAGAAGCTAATAATTATTATAATCTTCACCGGGTGAATTTTGTTGTTCATCATGATTACTATGATGTTGCACTTCATTTGACTGCTGATTCGGTTGAGTTGGTGGTGGGGTATTTAGCTGCTGAAAAAACTGTTGTGTTGCAGCTGCTGCCTCAGGTGGTAGATATTGCATCATAAAGTTTTGAAAGTTTTGCAAGTTTTGAAACTTTGCATCCATGCGTTCAATATGTTGCTTAAGTTCAACAATTTCTTCTGAATCAGCCTTCTTATTACTAAAAGATGGTTGTGTTTCTTGTAGGTAACGACTAACACAGTCGTCCTGACAATCAACACGTTCAACCCCATATACTCGTCCCTTGTACCTTCCTCCTACACTTTCTGACCAACAACGGTTTCTCAATTTTTCCTCCTCAACAGGATCTAATAGAGTAGATATTGAGGTAGATTGTGACTCAGATAATGCTTGAGACAATCTACTTTCAAAATCTTCCTATTAAAATGAAAAATATTTATTATCATACTAATTAATGTATATGAAAAAAAAGTTTAAAATAACTAACATGGGTCTGCCTTGATCTATCATCAACAAAATCTCCAGTGCTCTTTCGTATATGTGTTTGTTGAAACACTTCATCAACATGGACCGAGCGGCCAAGCTCCTCTGTCTATAAAGAAAACATTTTATAAATTAAGAAGATAATAATTAATCATAAATTAATATAAAAAATTATATGGAAATCATACCATACGAATAGCGTGTTCATGAACACTAATAGATCCTCCAGTGTGCAGACATCCACCTTTTTCAGACAAACGATTCTTTTTAGCTGTATCACATTTGGATCGATACACATGCATGTTCCATTGTTCAAGGAGGTTGTTCCAAACATTATTGTCAATCCATTCTGGTCGTTTACCTTCTTGGCGAGCATCTTTAAACATTTGTGAAAGGGTGTGAGAAGCTTTTGTATGGAAATTTTTCTTAACTTTTTCCTCGTCCTGAACCCTCCATGTGACCTTCCTCTACAAAACAACAAGAATCATCAATCCAAATTGTAAAATATAAAATTTTTAAAGGGAATAAAAAACAAGTACCTTAAAACGTTGAAAAAATATATCCCGTTCACCCTTTGGGATTGCCCCCCATGTTGGCCATGGCTCACCAAATTGTTGTTTGATGCTGGCAGTGATGGCCTTTGATGCTATTTTTGATGGATAAAACCTAAATACCAAAACAAAGTTAGTCAAAATTATAAGACAATAATAATAAATTATATAAATTGAATTTTGTTATATTCTTACCCTCCCCCAATAGGCTGAATCAGAGGGCGATCACCAGCTGAGAGGACCTCGTCCTCTAAGTTATTCGCTGCAGAAGCTGAATGTGTCCCTCCAAGATTTGTATATGGGGATGGTGTAATATCCGGTGGGGTTGATGCATTAGAACCAACACGTGGAGATAGTGTTGATGCAATAGCATCTTGTACTGGTGGGGTGGATTGGGTAGCATCTGCTACTGGTGGTATAGATCCATGAACTGAAGAAGAAAAAGGTGTATTGGGTTGACTGGATGATGGATTTTGGTTGTTAAATTGTGATAACAATTTTATCACATAATTTTTTTCCCCTTTTTTTGGTTGTTACTTGGTGATGGTTGATTAGAACCTCCTGATGACATCTATATATATTGCATGAAATGATAATGAAGGTTATATAAGTTTATCAATGAAGAAGAATATGCTGAATATAGTTTAATAAAAATATTGAAATAAACATGTACAAATTTCATCAGCAAACATTAAACTCAAATTAATTGGAGTAATAAACAGTATATTAACAACAACAATACAATAGTAGTTCCTACAATAAATATTATTTGTTAACATTGGCTTCCTAAGTCTATTCAAAGCTAGAGATGTCAAAGTCATCTCCATATTCATCTTCACTTTCTCCCTCTTCATTGTCTTCTTCCCATTCATTTGTTTCTTTATCTATCTGATCTTGAAATGATGATACATTGTTTATGTCAACTTCTTCAAGCTCAGCCTCTAAATCTTGTAATCCTGAAACCCTTTCAACTTCAATGATTTCATTAACATGTGACATTTCATCCACCTGATATGGCACTTCAACTTCTACATCATAGAATCTATACTACCTCTGGGCTTCGTTTTGATTGCAACACACCAACCACGTTTGTCTCTGCGTGATGTTGGATATGGTACATAATAAACTTGTCGAACATTATGTGCAATGATAAAAGGATCAAATGGCACATATCTTCTATCCATTCGAATATCCACAATATCATATTTGAAATCTACTCGCGTACCTCTTGTTGATGGATCAAACCAATTACAGTAAAATAATACAACTTTCTTATCTGAGGTCGAAGAATTGTACTCCACCTCATACATGTGTTGAATCACACCGTAGAAATCATCCTCACCTCCTTCTATAAGACCCTTTACATGGACCCCACTATTTATTTTTTCTTTCCCTCGCTCCATGCGTGAGTGTGGAATTTGTACCCATTCACAAAGAATGTGTGCCATTCTTTTACACACCTCAAAGGACCAAATGATAAATCTCTTAGGTGTTGGTTATTGACATTTAAAGGGTCTTTATGAACCTATAAATATATCAATGTCATTAATTTTTTATGAAATGATTAAAGAAGTCAACAAAAAGTAAATTATAGAATTTCTAGATACATACTTGTGTCCTAAACCACAAAGGGACATTTGCATGTATATGAGCCGAAGTCATATAAAATGGAACACAAACTCAATCTCCAAGTCAACACAAGCAAGAACCAACTTAAGCAGAACGAAATGTGAAAAAAAAAATCACTAAAGAACAAATAATGAACTACATAGGCACATAACCAATACCACCTCTTTAATATGCAATACTGTAAATCTCCTTTCTTCCATTCCTTGACCACATAGGTACATAACCAATACCACCTCAAAAAAAAATTAAGCAAAAAGATTCCATAGCCAGTGGTGAAACACAAAAGCAAACACAAATCAAAGCCCAACAAATTTCCAGCTTAATAACAAAAAACAAACCATCAACCTGAATGACTGTGGCGGTGGTGGCAACTGACCGGAGAAGGTCACGCGGTGGTGACCATTGACGACGGTGGAGATGACTGCGTTCGTGCTTCTTCTCCGAACCAGGACAACGGTGGTCGCAGTTGCTACGGTGATGGTGGTTGTTGCGGCGCTGACGGTTGTTGCGGTGGTACTGGTTGCGGTGGAGATGGTTGCTCGGTGGTGGCCGCTAGCAGCTGGAATGTGGCCTTGTTGGTGCTGCTGTCGTGTGTTTGCAATTTAGGGTTCACTGCACCACTGAACTGCAGCTTTTTTATTTCACTTTTTCATATAAGTTACATACGGATAATCCGTATGTAACATTTCTTTTTTATTTAATTTTTATTTAATTTTTAATTATATTTTTATAACATTTATTTTCTTTATTTGTTTATATATGATATCATAAGTAAATAGTTATTTTAGAAGTAAATAAATATCTCATGTAAATAAATAATATTTAGTAAATAATTATTTTAATCTAATTATATATTCATATTTTTATAAATTAAATTTATTGTAATATCTTGTTTGTAATAACTAATTAATGTAAGAGGTATATTTTTTAACTATATTTCTGATTTAGTCACCTTCTAAACTTTATTTTTTTAAACATAATAATAAAAGAGTAATTAAAATAAAATTAGATTAAGAAATAAATAATATATTAATTATAATTATTAAATATATATTGAAATGATTTTAATAAATTGGTCGGATTGATTATGTAATATATGAAATGATATATTAAATTTAGTTATGGAGTGCTTGTTAATAAATTCGCAAGTTTCATTTTTCACAATTTTAATTTTTTAAAAGAAAATAATATATTTCATAGAAGTCAATAAATATCATATGTTAATAAATAATATTTATTATTAGAAGTAAATAATTATTTTAATTTAATTATATATTCATATTTTTATAAACTAAATTTATTATAATATCTTGTTTGTAATATCACTAGTGGAAAAAAGACTTTTTATGACGGTTCTACAAGACTTTTTATGACGGTTCTGATAGTGACATAGATTCAGGCGACATAAAAACTCTGTAGTTTCTATGTCGGTTGAAAACCTGTCATAGTAAATTGACTTACTATTGTTGTATATAAATTGTCATAAAATGTGCAAAATGGCTGTCATAGTATGTGTCAAATGAAACTTTTTATGACTGATATTTTTAGAACAGTCATAGAAAACATGACTTACTATGATAGTCAACATTACAACCGTCATAGTAAGTCACTTTCTATGACAAATATTTTAGAACCATCATAGAAAATATGAGTTACTATGATAGGTAGAATCACAACCGTCATAAAAAGTTCATTTTTTTAAAACAAATTAATTAGTTTTATCCGCTTTCCCCCATTCATTAATTATATCAACAACCTGCATATAATAATATATAATTTTCAAATAAACCAATTCTTGATTATTAATCGTATTATCCAATGTACAAAAAATATAAATATAACATTCATATATTTAAATAAACTAAATAATTTTGCAACCTTAAAAAAACAAAAATTTGTTGTACACTAAGATCTTCTATATTTTTATCTCTATTGAAAATAGAGATGAATAGTTAAATAACTAAAAAATTAACTTTTAATACTCTTGTAGCAAACAATCCAAATTTCTCTTAACATCATTCGTGCTTAGTCCCCTGCGAATGAATGGAAAAAAAAAAGTATTAACTTTAGGAACAACCAATATTAGTAATTTAGATCAAACAAGACTCTAAACTTTATAGATCCAATTAAAAACATGAAAGACATATTTCTACATATATTTAGTAATTGTTTCCGATAATTTAAATTTAAAACAAATTTTAAAAAATCTCTATTAAAATTCAATAAAATAAGAAGTTAACTAAAATGTTTTTTTATACCATCATAGATTTTGATATAATAAAACTATATAGTTTATAATAATTATTTTGATAAGTTATATCTAAAATGTTTATATATCCTATCATAGATTTTGATATAATAAAACTATAGTTTATAATAATTATTTTGATACGTTATATCTAAAATTATTTATAATTGATTGATACCAACAAAATACTTTTGTTAATAATATATGAACTTAAACTCTTAAAATGAAATACTTTCAAAATTGGGAAAAGGAAGCAAGAAATTCAGCTTCATGAAGAAAATCAGTATATGAGAAAATTACCATGAAGAACCGGAGCTTGTTTTCCTTGCTTCGGTATTCATTAGCAAGGAGGGTTAATCCCATGCGGCAAACCTGTGTGCAAGCATATTTATTGAAAAAGCATAACCAATGGAAGTTGGTAGTGGCACCAAAACTAAAAAATCGAAAAATAGTATGTCAGGAGGAGGCATAAATGTTGTGCCTTTAGGAGCATTGAATTTTCAATAAGTATTTCTAAGCATGACTTCTAATCTAACAAAAGTCATTAGTTAGTCACAAATAATGCTCCAGTAGAATATAGACACGAAAAGAAAATATAAACATAGTTGAAAAACAGTCTTCAAACTTGAATAACTGCTTTTCAACCTACAAAATCTTCAAATTTTTTTCAATCCTTGTCAAATCTGAATAATCCACAACAAGGCAATGGCTACATTGTAGAGACTTCACTTGTTTTAAAGTAATTGTAAAGTTAAAAAGATTGGAAATAGAGCACAAACACATTGAATGCAGTTTCAACCAAAATTACAGCTTAAACTGAAGATGAGTACATTTTATTTCTACCCTTTCCTAATTCTTCTATACCATACAATCCAAGCATCAAGTTAATCTTCAAGTTTTCAACTTTGAAACTTCCCATCTAATACTCTTAATTGCACAGTTTTTCTGGTTGGCCATCCTCTATCTATTCATTCCTTTATCTTATAAGATTTCTTCAACCTACAGGTCGAAACATTTGTTCTCAATCACTCTTTGAAGAATTTAGATTAACTATAGCAAATTAATCCAATGCAAAAGCTCAATAACCAACATCCAATAACTAGGTCACAAAAGGCACACACATATATATAAATTTTAGTTATTTGACCATTTGTTAGATGAAGAAATAAAGCAGAAAAGAAATATATGCTTCCTTATTTGACCACTTGCACTATTCTCTTGCAGAAAACAAGAGGCTTCTCACTTGTTGCTAGTTGAGAGATCCATGACTAAAATTGAATTGAAATTTAGAAAATTTCATGGAAACATTGAAAAGGTAAAGGAATTAAAAAATAAACATATATAAAAAGTTTGACCAGTGTGGGTTCTACAAGATACATGAGTATCTTATCTTCTACAAAAAAACTAAGACTGTTCTACAAAATTCTTATTATCTAAATCATGCAGGATATAACCAACAAGTTGTCCACTCCAGGCAAAAGTAAAGCCCTATCATCCCTATATGGATTCATGCCATATCATTATTTTATTTTTTTGAAGAAAATGGATTCGTATAATGTCTTAACTGTACAACTAACATTTGGAGTTATCAACTTTACAGCTGCTGTGTTTCAATTTGGGTACTCATAGGCCTATGTTGTAGGCTCTATAGTAACTCTAAGATTAATGTATCCTATGGATTATTTTACCTCATATTTTTCTCTTCTCTTCCTTTTTTTATTCAACAAAAAGTTATACTAACATATATGTTTGTACAATTTCAAAGAGTATGGCATCACATCCTTTATCATATTTCCTTTTAATATATTATCTACTATAGGTTAAATTTATTATAAAAGGTATAACTCAGATAGTTATATAGTTTGCAACAAATTTAAATAATGATACACTAAAAAATGTAATGTTAACTAAATGGGGACCATATAATGACAGGACTAACATGAAGTCTCTGTTCTTATTATAGTATATATGATCAAAATTTGTATAAAATGGTTTGCATTATGCATCTAATATAACAGTTAATGATTAGGAGAAATGAATATTTGGTTTGCAGGTCAACTGTACACTTACTTCCACAAGGATGAAGCAACACCTGGTGTAACCATAACTTGAATTTTCAAGTGCTTTCCAAGTTCTTTAAACACTTGTGAAGTCTGCAAAGCCAATTCTCAGGTTGGAACATATATAGCAACTCTAGGACATAAAATACATAGAAAAATTTATGAACATATAAAGTCAATCATTATGCTTATTCAAATAGTCAACAACCATGAAATAGATTAAGATAATAAAAAATTAAATATGATTCAATAATGCCACAAACATGTATCACAACTATAGCAATAAAATCAAACAGTGTCCTTCGTATAAAATAACTTTTCAGGGGAATCAATTCGGCAAAACAAGGCATCTATTAGTTTAGATGAAATTTCAAAACCAACACTAAGATAATGTTGCGAAATCATCGTCACCATGAACTTTGTCGTCCTCAATCTTTTTGCGAACTCTATTGCGAAATCCTCTACCACGATGACGCTAGAGGCGGCGCTAGCAACCGCAGTGGAGATAACAAGCTGCTTCTCCTTCAATTAATTTCACGTTCCAGTCATGTGGTTTGGGCTCGAAGATGACACTCTGCTACGCCAGAGCGGCGTCCAGCTGGAGCGGCGACTCAACCACCATCCTCAACCAAATGAAAAACCCAAAAATAGTACTCACTTTTGACCTATGTCGAAAAATTGCTTACCTGTGTTGATCGAGACATAGTCGTGAAGCAGATTACGGATTAGGGTTTAACTTTCAACAATAATTGCTCTTAGGATAGAACACGGAGAATGCTTGTTGTTAGCCATGAAAGAGAAGTGTACCGAAAAGATAAGGTAATCGTTGTTGAGAGCGGAAATACAGAAAAGAGTGTTGATAACCAAAACGTTAGAACACAAAGGGAAAATAACATAAAAGAGAATATTAGACTTATTATATCATATCTATTATAACTGACATAGAAACTATTTTTATGTCCCTTAAAATAGTAACTGATATAATAAATATTTATTATATCAGATTTAATAACAATTGATATAGTATATTTTAATTTATTTACTATATTGCCACCTCAATACTTATTATGATGGGTGGATTAGACCCATCATAATAGCTTGTCATTGATTGTCATTTTTATATTATCTAAATAATGTAAGAGGTATATTTTTTAACTATATTTCTGATCTTGTAAACTTTATTTTATTCAAACATAATAATAAAAGAGTACTTAAAAAAAATTAGATTGAAAAATAAATAATATATTAATTATAATTATTAAATATATATTACAATAATTTTAATAAATTGATCAGATTAATTATGTAATATATAAAATAATATATTAAATTTAGTTATGCACTGCTTCCCAATAAATTCGCATGTTACATTTTTCACAATTTTAATTTTTAAAAAAAATAATATATTTCCAAAATAATATAAGTTTATAAATTATTTTTTTAATATATTACGGTTTTTATCATTTTTAAATATGTTACATGCGAAATTTATAGAAAAAATAATACATAACTTACATATGGACATCATCCTTATGTAACAATTAAAAAAAAATTATATATGGAAAAAATCCGTATGTAATAATTTAATAAAAAATTAATAACTTATATACGAAAATATCCGTGTAATAATTTTTATTACTTTTTATTTAATTTTAAAATCAGTTATATACAAAAAAATTCCGTATGTAACAGTTTTGTTTTTAATTAAAATTATAAATAACTGACATACGGATTGAATTCATATGTAATGTTTCTCGTTTTTTAGCGTCAAAATTACATACGGATTTTATCCGTATGTAACGACTTTTTTCTTACATACGAATCTATATATAACGTTTATTTACATACGACATTTTATCCGTATATAAATATCCGTATGTAATGTCCACTTTACATATGGATTTTTATTCGTATGTAATAATCTGTATGTAATTTGAGTTTTTCTTTTATGAAATATGAATAAATCATGCAAAATTTCACCACAACAAGGATTAACTTATAAAAATTGCTCTATCTCACACTTTCTTTATGTAAAAATTTGTAATTTTAATTATACAAAACAAAAAAAAATAACGAAAAAATTATAAATTTAAATGAACATACAGTGACTATATATATATATAGTTGACTTATGGGGTGAAGGTGGAAAAAACTATGTTGACCAGACATGGCATAAGTGTTGAAAGTTCAGGTTTTACGTTGTTGTTTATGATAATAAAAATCAAATTACAGATAGGATAAAGTTTGTTTTAGCTTCCTGTTTTCTAGTATGAGCAGTTAGTTGTTTTTGCCTATCAATGTGCAAGTCTCTTTTGGTTAATCCGTTTACGATGTTATATCATTGAATAAAACAAATCTTTTCTTGTTTCAATTTCCTCTAGGTATATATATCCAATCAATTATAGCTTTTAGTGTATACACTAATTAATCAACATCTTCAGCATTGGGAGAGTGCTATAAAATCGAAGTCATTGCCTCACCTTTTTCAAAAATGCAAACAACATGGCATTGTCATCATCACCATCCCTCTCCAAACTCTCTCTTCTGCTGTTCTTCTTCCTGTCACTTTCTTCTTCTTATGCTACTTTTGACCCCTCTCATCACCCTGCCTACCTGCCACAATCACATGCAGAAAGGCTCATAAGAAGCCTTAACGTATTTCCAAAGGACTCAGTTAACATTACAAAAGGTGACCATGGTGGTTTTGTCCCTGGTATGATCGTGGAGAAGAAGTTCTCGTTTCTTGGTGATTCTGGGCCATCTGTTGAAGACCTTGGTCACCATGCAGGCTATTATTCACTGCCTCATTCCAAAGCTGCCAGGTAAAAATATACCAGTTCTCTGGAATGACAAAGTGTTAAGACCATGAGATTTAAAGTAACTGAGTACATGCCATTTGATGAGTCAAAGGGCTTTAGAAAAAACTCTTTTTCTTCACAATGATTCATTAAGATCGAGCTTCCTTTTTTGTTCCCGATAAATTTAAAGTCAAACGATTGTGACCAGAAAAAATCTACACAAGATTGACATATTTCTAGAGTAGTTGACCACCTTTAAGGAATATCATGTAGTAAGTACAATATTTATACACTATCAGTTTGTCATCCAACCAGTGGTGTATGATTTTTATGATATTTATTGTAAAAATTACCAAACTATATAATATTATGTAAAAGCTTTTATCATATGTTAGTTAATACAAAAGCTGTTGAATTTATCAGTGAATTTGGAAAATAATTCTAAATTTAATAACCAATGTGCTTCCATTCTTGGCTTTGAGTTGGGTTAATTAATTAATTCACTTAAATTTTGTCTTTCTAATATGAATTGCTATGCATCAACTTTGTATGACATGCAGGATGTTCTACTTTTTCTTTGAATCACGGAACAGTAAGGATGATCCTGTTGTCATATGGTTGACTGGTGGACCAGGGTGTGGAAGTGAATTAGCTTTGTTTTACGAAAATGGTCCTTTTCATATTACCAATAACTTGTCTCTTACATGGAATCATTATGGCTGGGATCAGGTCACTTTATTCAATTTTCATGTTTCCTTTATGGAAAGTGTTATAAACTTACACCAAACTTTTTTTCTTATTTGTATCAACAAGTTGTTTTTTCTCATTTTGCAGGCATCAAATATTATATTTGTTGACCAACCCACTGGGACAGGTTTTAGTTACTCTTCTGATGACAGTGACATTCGCCACGATGAAACCGGTGTTAGCATTGATTTATATGATTTCTTGCAGGTGAGAATTAAGTATATAAAAGTCCCTTGTTTCATCATGTATCCTAATACAAGATAACAATATCCTGTTCTGTATGAATAATATCTGCTAATTAATTTTACTGTAATTGCAGGAGTTTTTCAAGACGCATCTTGATTTCGTTAAGAATGACTTCTACATCTTTGGTGAATCATATGCTGGACACTATGTTCCTGCACTTGCATCCCGGGTTAACCAAGGAAATAAACAAAATCAAGGACTTCATATAAACCTTAAGGTCTTACACAATTTCTTATATATATGACTGGGAAAGGTTAATGAATGAAATCACACTATTAATTATGTTGTTGCTTTTGCTTTCATTGATTCATTCGACACAACAAAGGGTTTTGCAATCGGTAATGGGTTAACCAATCCTGCAATTCAATTCCAAGCATACCCAGATTTTGCATTAGACAACAGAATAATTACAAAGGCTCAGTACGACAATGTCACCATGTTAATCCCACACTGTGAACAAGCCATTAAAACTTGCGGTACAAGTTTCCCATTTGTCACTTGCATCCCTTTCTACCATGGTGTTTCCCGTTGTGATGTTGTCTGTGTATGATTTTTCAGAAGCTCAAGGTGGAAATAGTTGCATCAGAGCAGTAGATATTTGTGAAAACATTTTCGACCGTATCCTGGACTTTATCGACAACATTAATGTAAGTAATAATGAAAGAACAATACCTAGTTAACTGTTTTACTTATCTCATTCTGCTGATACACAAACTGCAGTACTATGACATCAGAAAGAAATGTGAGGGGGATTTGTGCTACAACTTCACACAAGTGGAGACGTTGTTAAACATGCAGAAGGTGAAGAGTGCTTTGGGTGTGATGGATGACTTGAAGTATGAGTTATGCAGTTTAGAAGTTCGTGTGGCTATGATGCAAGACTGGATGAGAAACCTGGAAGTGGTTATTCCTTCTCTTCTTGAGGATGGAATCAAGTTGCTTGTGTATGTTGGTGAAGAAGATCTCATATGCAATTGGCTTGGTGATTCTTCTTGACATATTTGGGAGCAAATTGTTTTCTTGTTGAAGAAGATATATGTTTACGTTAGTTTGAGTTCTTGATGTGTTCTTGTATGGCAGGGAATTCAAGGTGGGTACAAGCCATGGAGTGGTCAGGCCAAAAGGCCTTTGGGATATCTCCTACAGGGAAATTTGTGGTTGATGGTGCCGAAGCAGGTTCTCTTAATAGCTATGGACCTCTAACTTTTCTCAAGGTACAGGGTTACATTTTGTAGGACTATTCTTTTCTTTTTTTCATTTCAGAGATTGATATGAGAATATCTTAACATTAGTTTTTTGTTTTCATCTCTTTTAATTGTGAACTATAGTTTCATGCATCCATCATTTAGCCTTGTTATGTGTAACAGGTGCATGGGGCAGGGCACATGGTCCCTATGGATCAACCAAAAGCTGCACTTCAGATGTTGACAAGCTGGACGGGAGGGAAACTGAATGCATCCTCTTCTCCAAGTTTTTCTCACCAGCTAAGATCAAGACCATTGATCATCTTCTTTATTCTCTTTCTTTATTGTACAATCACCAGTCAAATGCTCAGATCTTGACCATACTACCTGCAAGAAAATTTTGCTATAAAGGATCCTACCAAAGCTGATAACAGTGTCTGAAATAATTAATACACTCACTTCAAAACCAAAAAGAACATTGTTAAAGTTTACCATATTGTATGGATAGAAACAAAAAAGAGAAGAGAGAAATTAATGGATGTAATAAAATAAATGGTATGAGAAGAAATATATAGTGAAATAAAAAAGAGAAGAAATGAAATGAGAAGCTGTTTACAGAATAATAAATAACCCAAGCCAAAACCAAACATCCTCTGACATGTTCTGTGTTCACAATTACTTCGTATACCACTATTCATGGATAATATTTGGAGATTGAAATTGTTTTTCTCTGAACCTTTCTCAAGTCCCTGATCTTCATACTCTGTGTTACTATTTGAACAATGTTCGCCATTTTGTATTTACTTTATACAAGAAAATGTCAATTCTAGAAGAAACAATTAAAAACATTCAGCATTTTTCCAGCTGATGTGGGATTCAATCCTTTGTGACGTTGTAAATTAGCAAGAGGGTATGTTAACACCACACACAACAATATATACACTTTACATACCAATAAATTAATATTTTAATCTTATTTTATTTATTTTTTAATTTAAAATATTATTATATTATTATAATGGTTTCTCAAGTGTATGTTATTTACTTTTTGAATGTTAAAGAAATATTTTTCCTTAGAAAAATGATCGAAAACTAAAACAGAACAATGTTATATTTGAATAAAAAATTTAGGTATTTGTAATAAATATAAGTAAAATGGATTAAGTTATTTTATAACTTAAAATAATATATATGGATATATTATGTTTTAAAGGATTTAAATGAGATTTTGACGTGGTTAAAGTTTAGTATAAAGTTTTTTTTTTTTCTTCTGAATAACGTGTTTGTTAAAGTAACAAATCATATAACATAAGATTAAGGATGACAAAATAGTCACATCATTATTTAGGTGAGATGAGTTAATTTTTTGAACTCGTTATCTTGTATTGGTTCGATTCGTCTAACTCGTCAACTCAACAGGCCACTGGCGGGATGGGGCGGGCTGATGCTTTTTTATTTTTAGCACTTTCAAAGAGAAATCTCATGTTTTTGAAATAAATATTGGTGGTGATCAATGTTTTATATAGAACTTTATTTACATTAATTTATTTATACATTATTTGATTCATTAAAGTATTGTTGATATTTATTTTATTTTATTATATATTAAACATCCTTTCATTATAATTAAAATTGAATTTAATTGTTTTTTCTTATATTTTTATTTTCCAAAAATTAATATCAATGATTAAATAGATATAAAAAGAATTATAAAAAATTAAATTAAATTAAAAAGTAACATACCAATCCGTAAATTCGCTAACCCTTCTTAGGACATGACAAGTTACTATTTTGAGACTGCATAGCGTATCAACCTGCCTTATCCCACTTTTGATAGACCAATAGAATCACCCCAACAAATGGCTTCCTGCATCCCATCATTCTCAGAAAAGAACATTTTACACCTTTTAAAAATACTTATGGATTACTCTTTATGGAATATTTCCAGAACATACTTTCCGTAATACATTTTATGAATTCCAAATTTATTATTATAGAAATTAAAAAAATATGTTTTGGAAAGAATATTCTAGAATTATTTTTTGCCTTCCAGAAACACACTTTACTTATTGAACTCCTATTTTAAAATCACGTTTTCTTACGAACCTTTATTTTAGAATCATCCAAAATTACCAAGAATAATTCTGATATTTCAAAAAAATTACCCGTGCAGGAAGAAAAATGTAGGAATCAGACTAAAATAAACTAGAGTAGCCCGTTTTGCCAGTCCTACACCTTTTCAGACGAACTGGACCAGTAAATGCACCATGGGTTTTTTGTTTTATGGCTGCTTCTTCCTGCACCTCCATACCTTCTTGTGTCACCCCCATAAATTTTTCTTATTCCAAAAATACCCTTTTCAATATTCCGGATTACATAATCTGGAAGTCTTTTTCTAGATTCAGAATTAGCTTCCGGATTATGTAATCTGGAAGTCTTTTGTGATTAGATTCTGGATTACACAATCCGGAAGTCTTTTCTATACATAAGATTAGCTTCCGGATTATGTAATCCAGAAGTTTTTTTTCAAATGTGTTATTAGCTTCTGGATTACATAATCCGGAAGTCTTTTCTAAATATGAAATTGACTTCCGGATTATGTAATCCGGATAAATTCCGGATTACATAATCCATAGGCTTATTATTTCAAATTCAAGGGGGTGAAAGAAAAAGGATAAAATGGTATTTTCATATTTAGTATGGGGTGGCACAAGAAGGTATGGAGGTGTAGGAAGAAAGAGTCTTGTTTTATTTATCAGCAATGCCATGGACTTTTTGTGCGTCATCATTCTACCTAGGCTTCTTCTTCCTGCACCCCTAGGTTTTTCTTCCTGCACCCCACAATTTTCTAGATGCTGAAACTGGCCTTGATCTTTTATTTGAAAAAGGACATTGTGATATCTGGAAATCGGGATTTGGGAGTGTGCTATGGATTCATCAATTCGGAATCGAATCATTTTTTTTTTCGGATGAGGGAGTGTTTCAGAAACAAATTTTGATAAATTATTGATTTTTGGATTGCTGAATCCAGAAGCCTAATTCTGTTACGGATTGGTAGATCTGGAATGCTTTTATTTATTTATTTATGGATTTCTGAATCCAGAATGCATATTTCTATTACGGATTGGTGGATCTGGAATGCTTTTTTTGAATGATGGATTTTTGAATGTGAAATGCATATTTTGAATTACAGATTGGTGGATCCGAAGTTTTACTGGAAGTGTGAATCCAAATTTTTTCTAGATTCCATAATCCATAATGAAAAAAAATAAATACAGTTCAAGTGCATTTTAGGATTTTTAAAAAATAATAGGGACAGTTTGGTCTTTGCATAACATTGTGGGGGTGGTCAAATAACGGCTCGATGGCGGTTGATCTAATAAACCCAACAAATACTCGTTAGGATAGGCTCTGATACCATGTTAAGAAGTGGACTTTAAGCCTAACTCAACCTCATAAAACTGGCTCAATGAGGTGAGGTTTGCACCCACTTATATACTATGAAATGCTCTAATATCTAGTCGACGTGAGATTTCCAACCATTTAAATTTCAAAATATCCATATGGTAAAGAAATTAATATGTAAAATAAATTTCTCAATAATAATACAAGTTTACAAACAAAATTTGAACAACATAATTCTATAAACAATTTGTTCATAGTACGATGAAATTGAGCTTTATTAATTACGCCCCCAAATAATTTTGAGTACCTTCCTTATTCCTATTTTAAGATGTTTTTATAATGGAATGATGCATTAATTACTTTTTTTCGAAAATACAGTAATTAATTGACCTGTTTTTACTATGAAACATTCATAAATATTTAAATTAATAGCATAAAGTTTCTCTGAAAATGTAATATTCACCGATATCAAAGCGTCATTCAACCTTTTTAACTTTAAATATAATAAAGTAATTTTAGAAGAACAATAGGTATTACTTAACAATTTATTGTTTTCTGTTGTTTTTTCAAAGATATGAATAAAGTTGAAATGATTTTATAAATAGGGATAGAGGCACAAATTTTTGTCCCGAAAATAATGAAAAAAAAAATTACTGAATTAAAAAATTTGAAATGATTTAAGAGGTGGAAAAGATTAGAAGGAAAGTGGAAAAGAAAAAGATGAGAAGAAGTAGCAAAAGAAAATAATTGAAGAGAAATTATAATATATAAAATATACTTATCTTACCAAATTGGTTTTTATAAAGTGAAATTAACCTTAAATTTTCATAATAGATATGAATGAAACCTCATGAGTTTGAAGAGTGGCGCAAACATCAAACCTTGGCTGATCCGAAGGTGAAGTTCTACTCCTCTTGGGTGTCTCTGTCTGCTACCATATAGTTCCAATTCAAAGACTCTGACTTCAGCTTTCAGCTTTCACGTTTCGCGGTTCTCTCTCTCATCTCAATCTCCTTTTTTGTTATTCTTTTCCCCTCACTTTACTTCATAGTTTCTTTTTAAACATGATAAATATTTTGAATTGGATAAAAACCACTTAAAATAGTGGAATTAATTTCTTCAATGATTTCAACAAACTAGGGTTTTGATTAGGGAAAAATCCTGTAAAAATCTGTTCGGAGTTAAATTTTTGTCACTACCATACTGTGACCTTTTTCCTCTCTTTACCTTGCCAGTGATTTAGGCGCATGACCTTAGGTGGAGATAGGTCTTCTAGATTCGTTTTTCGTATTAAGGATTTTTCTTTGAAGACTGTGATCTTATGGAGCCTGACAGGTATACATTCCTTCTTAATTAGTTATCTATCTGTTGAAAACAAAATTAAAATTGTGTATTTCCTCGCGAATACTAATATAATGTATCTCTGAACCTTGACAGTAAAATTAGTATATGTAATGTGTGCGTCGGCTGTTTTTGTTGTTGTTGGTATTGCCAATTCTATTTTGTGTGCAGTAATGGATCATTAGTTATGATATCTTGACCTGCTTGTTTTTCTTCAACTTGTCATTTAAAACTAAATTATAATGATCATGGAACTATGGATGTCTTTTCTAATTAAATGCTTTGTGAGATGTGTGATAGCGATTATTGATTGAAAGATTAACATAGTTGGCCTTTTCTGAATACTTAGTTGTTTCTGTTCTGCTTCTTTCATTTGAATGGATTGTGAAGATTTGACTTCCTCTTGTTATGCTGGCTTGTAAGTTTGCAATGAATTGGTAGAATTTGTATCGATTGACCACATTAGATTAGCTTCCTTACCTTTAGTCTCGCACCCCCATCTTGTTATTAAGTCGATAATTCAATACATCATACAGTTGTCAGCACAATTAAGACATCACTTTTTTCTGTTTAGGGAAAAACATATACTGTGATATCTAGCTTTACAATGTTGTACAGTAACTTTTACATGCAGAACATATAATGGTTGTTGGTAAAGACAATTGAATGATTCTTCTTTAGGATTTGTTGCATATTATAAATACTTGTTTCATAATGTTCAATATCGCTTTACCAGGTTAAATTCCCCAACAACTTTTGAGATGCCATTGGAGGTTTTGGGCCACGAGTTGCAGTTTTCTCAGGTATTATACTGTTTTTAAAGCACGTGTTTGGAGGGTGCTTCAAGGAGGGTGTTCTTTTCTGCAATGGGCCCATTGAACTTTAGTTTTGTTAGCTTACTGTACCTTTCTCCTTTTAGAAAATTCTAGGCTCTGTTAGTGTTAAGCAGTGAAAGATATGGCTCACAATGAGCAAGTAATTTGGCTAAGATGAGGTCAGTGCATCAAGGCCACTCAATATGCACTAGAGACTTTAACACTGTTTTATTTGTAAGTATTCCCGAAGTATTTGGGAAGAAAAAACCTCCAGTTAGATTTAGGGCATAAGCAGTAGAGATGAGATCTGCATTATAAATTTTTGAATTGATGACTGACTATTGTGCCATGTGCCTACAAATTATTATATGTTGTTGACTGAGATCTTCTCTTACTGTTCAGCTTATAGAGTGTAGACATTAACTTGACAATGACTTGTTGAAATTGATAATTTTTTATACTTGTAATGTTTTCTGATTTTTGTTCCTTTTACGTATGTTTCTATGAAATCTCTGACAATTCAATCATTTCTTTTATAGGATCCCAATTCCAAGCACTTGGGGACTACAGTTTGGGATGCATCACTTGTGTTTGCTAAGTTTCTTGTAAGTTATGTGTGCATCTCACATTTCTGGAATGCCCTTTTAACCTTTTCATAATGAAAAAAACTGTTACATCCTAACTGTATTTTTATGTAACTTTTGAAATTAGCCAATTCATTCGATATTCTTTAGATTCTCAATTATTAAAGCATAGATGATGCGTGCCTTGTAATTTGCTATGTACATGAAAAATTAGCTGTCCAGACCTGACAGATAAGCCTTGGACTTGAACTTATTCTTGAAACTGTGCATGAATAAAATTTCCGTGAATGCATATAAATAACCTTTATTGCCATAGCTCTTTCCTTTAAAAATGTAAGAAGTTGGAAGAGGAAATTAAATGACATGAATGGAAATGAGTCACATTTTCTCTTTGTTTGGGACATGATCTTAAGTTTACATGAGATCCTTTAACCATGAACTAGGTTATGAAGCTCTTTAAATATTTATTTTAGTTTCGATTACCTTGTAATAGAGTAATATTACTAAATTACCTTTATATTGTTTCAGGAACGGAATTGCAGACGAGGGAGATTTTCCCCAGCTAAACTTAAAGGAAAACGTGTAATTGAACTAGGAGCTGGCTGTGGTGTTTCTGGTTTTGGTGAGTTTTAAAATTGTTGTTTAAAATCAGTTCATTGAATCAATGTACTTACTTATATATTCTTGAAATTGGTCTATAAAGTTTACCCTACTTTCAGTACTTAGGTTGGGGGTTGATGCCTAGTCTGATATGCAGTTCCATTGCAGGCATGGCTTTGCTGGGGTGTGATGTTATAGTGACAGACCAAAAGGAGGTTTTGCCATTGTTGGAGAGAAATGTTGAGCGTAATATTTCAAGGGTCATGCAAAAGAATCCTGGTTTGATCTGATACTTTTGAACCATCCTCATTGCCATTTGCTTTATGTATTTATTTATTTGTTTTAAATTATTTATATTTATCTTTGAATTGTCTGGTTGTACCTATCTCTGGTTATTCTGTATGTGGATTTAAAAATAGCATTATTTGACTTGGAAATCAATTGCTTTTAGAGTCATTTGGTTCAATCAAGGTTGCTGAACTTCAGTGGGGAGACGAGAGTCACATTAAGGCTGTGGGTCCTCCATTTGACTACATTATTGGCACTGATGTTGTAAGTGTAGAACAGGCATTTCTGCAAGAAATGTGGAAGTGAATATCCCTTAACAGTTAACTCATTAACAATATATCAAATTAATTCCTAAAAATTACAAAAATGTGATTTTAATCCCTGAAATTTGTCAACATTGGTCATTCTAACCGTTAGTCAATTTAATCCGAGAAGTTTTAAAAATATAATTTTAAGTAATAAGTTGTTATTAGTTGTAATTTCAAAGATTAAATTGACTAATGCACTGGGAACTGTTTTTGGTATATTACTCACAAATTGATTGTCACTCTGTTTCTGTTTGTTTTGGTGTATTTCTTTTAAGGTTTATGTAGAGCATCTATTGGAACCTCTATTACAGACAATACTTGCTTTATCTGGACCTAGGACTACAATTATGGTACGTTATTCAACTCTTCTACTAAATTATGCACATATTTCTTATGATAAACTTGGATAATTATTTTGTTTCGGATTTGTTCATGAAGTTGGGCTCTGAGATCCGCTCTACAAGTGTCCATGAGAAGATGCTTCTGATGTGGAAAAGAAACTTCGAGGTGAAGACTGTCTCGAAGTCCAAGGTAAGCTATATGTTCTTATGAATTATGTTTTATCGCTACATGTATGTCTTAAATTAGCTATATTATTTTCAGTTGAAGTTAACAAATAGGTGAGTTTGGTTAACTACTTCTGAAGGCTTCACTTTGTGCAGATGGATGAGACATTTCAACATCCAAGTATTCAACTCTTCATTATGGGATTCAAACATTCAGCAGAGTGCACAGAGAACTCAGGTGAGGCAACTGTTGAAAAAGTTGATGCGGAAACTGCTGTGGAGGGTAAAAACAGTGAGGGAAATGTTGTAGAAGAAGGATCTGGTCTCGTTGAAGAAAATGTTGAGGATCACAATAAGCCAATCTCGCAAAATGCAAAGCTTAGTGACTGGGAAGCCAGAAGGTATGGAGCTATGGCTGCAAGGATTTTGCGAGATGTAAAAATATCCTGATTTTGAGAGTTGCTCTGAGAAATTTAGTCATAGTAAAAATATATGATAGTCATTGCATATGCTTGAAGTTTATGTTTGGTTCATTTTTTTTAAAAATTTGATCCCTCTATTTTAATTGTTAACTTTGGTTCATTTGTTTACTTGACGTTCAATGTTTAATGAAAATACTGACATCACACTGTAATAGAATTCATATGAAGTACTACATAGAATATAACACAAACTAGCATTTCAAAGTCCTAGTTTTTTTTGTCATATATTCAACAAGCCCAGTTTGTGGCACTTTTTGTATAAGTCCAAATCTTGATGGATATTAACCAAAATCTTTCCTATTTAATTTCTCAAGAGAAAAATAAACTTAAGAATAAGTTCATTGTGTTAGCTTTAACGTGAGAGAATCTTTGGGTAGATCCATACAAATTTGCTTTAACTATGATCTAATCAACATGAAAGTTCTTTTAATTAACTTTCTCAATGACACCTCATAGGAGACACTTTATGGTGGAGACGGTGTCCCCACCTAAACAGCTTTATGATGCAACGTAAGAGAGATATTTATCAGAGCTCTGTGATTTAATTGTTCTTTTGAACAAAATATGGTAATCAGAAAACATTTGTCTGGTAAGCTTTTGCTTTTGCAAAACTTCTGCTGACTGATTCCGTGGGTTTCGTATGGTAAGTGCTAGTATCCTTGCTTTTCTCCACAGCATCCAAAAGATAAAACATTAATTAATTAGTGTGCTAATAGGAGTACTTCAGATTATTTGGTAGTAAACTTTTGTATTATAAAGAGAGAGAAAAGGAACGAGGACAAAATACTGAGTGTTAAGTATAAATTTATTATGGTGTTATGACATCATTACAGGAAAATGATGTTTTGATAACCATAAAACCATTTATGGTTTTAAAAATACTGTGTTCATCAGAAAAAAGAAAGAAAAAGAAAACTTTATATCATCCTCCATATTTATGTGTGAAATGATTACAATCATTTTGAGAACCTGCTTTTAAAATATTGTAGTCATTAAAGAAAAAAAGTTAAAAGAGTACAGAACAGTATATGTTAAAACTGTGATTGTATAAATTTAGGAAAATGATACTGTTAGAATAATTAAATAATATAAAAAATATTAAAATAATAATATTAAAAGTTATAATATAGTTGAAAATGTATCATTATTCTTAAATTTATTAATTTTATTAGAGTGTGAAGATAACAATGCATTCAACTCTGTACTAGATTATGAAAACTAAGGCACAGTGACAGGCACAGTGACAGTGAATTTTATTTTTCAACGAACAATTAAAATAAAATAATTAACCAAGTATTAAACTAATGGCCCGTTATTACACGTTGATCAATTTGATATCAAATTAAGAATACATTATATTTATAAAGACTAAGTGAAGAATATATAAAAATAAGTGAACATGGACAAAAATCAAATCGGTAAAACTTCTATGTACGAGTCCAATAAATTATTCTAATTAATTTTTGTATAATTTTAGGGTTTGCTGAAGTGAGTGTAGTTTTGAAAAGAGGTGGTTTGAATAAACTGTGGAAAGAATAAGTAGTGAGAGAAGGGCAATTTGAATGAAGGAAACTGATTCTTGTGGCAGAAAACAAGTCATAAAAAGACAGATAGGTGATCATGAACTGCAGTGGTGAAGGAGGGTCATGTCATGAGATTAACGTGATAGACCACACAACAGATATATAACTGCTAACTTATCAATCAAGGCAAAGGAAGAAGAAGAAGAAGAAGGAGAAGGACCATGAAATTGCATGCTGTCAAGAGTGTCAACACCACCAAATCATTATCCCTTCCTTTGACTCCTTCTGTTTCTTAGCTATTGCTAGTCCTTTTTCTACCACTCCATTGGCCACCTGGTTCCAAAATTTCAAAGTAGGGAACCAATCTTCACCAACCTCATCAAACAAATGGAAATTTATGATCCATTGGTATAACTATAGTTTCATTGTTTAATCTGACACAAATTATGCAGCTAGCTAGTGAGAGAGAAAACAAAAGAAAGGTCAACGTTTTTATAATAATGGACTTGGAAACTAAAACCTAGCAGTTTTCAATTTGTTATCTGCATGAAGTGATTGATTAAGGACTCGTTACTGTTAAAGGAGCGTGCACGCACGTGCGGCTGAGTCTCTGCCACTGCCACCCTTGTCACGGGACTCAGAAAACAAAACTTCTACTAATCTTATTATTAACAATAAAAAAATGAAATGATTGATACTAATAATACAAAATTAGTTAAGATGTTGCATAATCTTGTCCTCACTCAATCGACCAGGATATTCTTGTCCATCGTATCTCAGTGTAGTTAGGACCTCTTTGACTTTTTCTCTCCTTCAACTTTCACAAACCCTCATTTTCATTTTCTTTTTCAGGGCACTTCACCCTTTCAATTTAAGATGTTGCTTTGTTTGAATGCAAGTTAACCTAATAATAATGCGAAGAGGGTTCCAGACACTACCAGAAGACACAAAATAAAAATAATATTCCTTTGTCACATCATACATCATAATCATATACCAACCAAACTTGGTGAACTAAAACCCTAGCCTACCTCGTGACTCCTATTACTTGTTTACTTCATTCTTCCAACTTCAACCCAAAATCATCAGGATTCAGAGGCAATACATCGTACGTCTTTGTTTGTTGCTTTTACTATGATTTCTCCTAAGAAATATGTGTATTTATGATAGTTGTAGAATGTATGTTTAACACATGTTAAATCATAATTCAGTGGTATACAAGACAAGATAAATAGAGAAAGTTTTAGTTTATACTATTCTATCGATCAGCACCAGTGTAGGAGGAGTTTTAAAATTAGGGCACGGGTACAATCAGTGCAAACAAAAGGTACAAAATTAATAAAAATGGATATCGTTGTCACACTTATGCCAGACGATTACAACCTACACAACGTTGAAAAAGGGGTAGCTTCATTTGCTGTTTTAGAGTCAATTTAGTACCATTTAAATTTTAATTTATGTGTACAAACTTTTAACATATATAATTTAATCTTACATAACTTTAAAATCCATTGACTTCAATGTATATGGATAAACTTCTCTCATATAATTGAGACCACAGTAACAAAATGATTGATATCGTGTTAAAATTTTCATATTTATATATTAGTGTTAAATCACGCTGTCTAAAAGACACAACATTCAACCTTTTATATATATATATATATATATATATATATATATATATATATATATATATATATATATATATATATATATATATATATATATATATATATATATATAACTTATAATAAGACCCTTTTTATCATATCAAAAGAAATAAGAAATTTATCTAGTAATTATAAATATATCAATATTTTACAAAAAAAAAATTCCCATTACTATCTTAATAACATAGAGTGGGCGTTAAGACAATAATAGTTTATTAATATGGATCTTTGAATCTAAAGTCTTATTAACTACCATTGTCAACACAGGTTGATCAACCTCCAAAATGTGAAAATGGATCGAATTTGACTAACTCGTTTTTGAAAGTAATTAATTTGGACGAAATGAAAAAAAAATAAAATAATTTTTCAAGAGAACTTCTCATAAAAATAACCACCGTAATATATAAGTTACACCAAATAATTGAAGCAAAAAACATGACACCTTTCACGTGGTGAATGATTAATTACTATTTGTATAAACAATTCATATGTTTGCCCATATAGTTTGTCGTGAGATGATGACCCATTAATATTCAAAAATTTCACTTGGAAAGAAGTAGACAAAGGAAGTCATTTTCTTTGGACGTCAAATTATAGTCCTCACTAATTAAACTTTTGTTAACGTGGAAAAGAAGAAAAAATGACCTAGGGTCTATATTGTAGCTAGCATGTGCGTGTAAACATGAATGAGTGTGTATACTACAACATTCTTTTGATTGGGCAACAACAACAAAAGTTCTCAAAGATGTAAAAAATTTCATGAACTTAATGTCTTTGTGGTTGATGAACAAATCTCTTATGTTTTGAGGTTGAAAAGCTAGAAGAAAATTGAGTATACGTAAAAGAAATGGATGGAATTGGGTGGGTGAAAATAAGATGGATTGACTTTATGATAAGGGTATGAACATATTTGGAAGGTAAAAAGTTTGATTTGTTGATATGAAGGCAATGATTGTGTGATAATTGATAGATAGAAGTCAACTAAAATTGGTACTGTAAGAAGCACTATGAAAAAGTAGTATGAATGAATGACTAAAATTAAGAACAAAATGCAGGCATTATATGCAGATAATAAGGTAATTACTAAAAGAGATAGGGAACTTCAGAGGCAGCATATATATCTTCCTAAATAATCCCTGTCTGCCAACGGAGATTATGATATTGCTTTATTAATTCATTTAATAATTCTACTTTATGGCACCCACTAGGACACTTTTCCTCGTCTACATTCAATGATTCAAGTAAAATCAATTCACAAAACACACACATATGCAACCTATATATAATATAGAAGTAGTATATATCCAATCTTCTATTAAAAATTCGAAGAAGTTTATTTTTGAATTTTTTTTATCAATAAAAAATAAATAAATGTGAAGTATGTTACAATCCTATTACATGAAAATATTATAATTTCTTTATAATTTAAAAAAAAAAATAGAACCAAAATCATACATCTTTCTAAATGACATAATTCTCATGTAAAGCATCACACATGTACCTTTCGTAGCCAAAAAAACACACAAAAGAATAAAGACAAAAGGTTAATCTGAATTTTTAGCCTACTTACTTAACTAACCCTAGTATAATAAAGAGATATATCAATCTTTACAAGAATTAAAACCACATGTGAAAACTCATGAAATTGATTAGCTTTTTATTGTTTTACATGTTAAATTGTATAAGGAAATTGATTTACCAAAAGTTTGAGACTTCCAGTTAAAGCATACAATATGTGTTAGCTTTTAGAAATCCCAAAGATCTATTTACAAACTTAAATAGTTAAGTTTCATTTCTTTTTAAGGATAAAGGCTTTACATGGAACTTCGCTTTCAAATTAGCTCTGTGAGAGTCATATCCCACTAAAAAATGCATTTCTTTATTAGTTATGATTTGTGAATTTTTAAATACTATGCTTTCATTAGACTATGTGGCAAACCTGTGCTATTTTGATGTTCTGTGGGAGCTCATATACATAAAAGGGTAGTGTTGTTCATCATGTTTTGGGTTTGGTTTATGAATTTAGGTTAAGAGCAGGTATACCTCTTAGCCTATGAAGACCTCTTAGCCTATGAAGATTAGTATTGTTAATGTAGTTATTCGTGAGATTTGAAAAGATAAGAATAAACACATTTTTAAAGGTGAAATGATTGATCATTCTGAAATTTTTCATTGATTTAATTAAAGGTATGGTCTTAAGTTACTTATAAGTTTACCTCTGCATACTTTTCTTATTCTGATTGGTGTCTTTATCCTTTGGTTTGTACGTATTAGATCAAGAGAGTTTGAAACTCTAGGCCTTTTGCTTTTTAGAAGGTTGAGATAAGATGTTAGGTTGTTTCTGAGGTGTCTTTATTTCAGAGTTTCTTGGCTTGTTTTTTATTTGCTCAAATAGGACATTTGTGGTAAGCTTTTGGAGGGAGATGTTGTATGTTTTTCTTTAATTTTGTAAAAGGGTTGAACCACCCATTAAGTGGTCCGTATTTATTTTTTTTTCTTACTGATAAAAAAATGAAAGTTTGTACTATCTCTTAGTAGTTTTTTTAATCATGTTACTCACATATGTGATTAATTTTAGAGGTTTGTGATTTTTTATAAAGGTTGAACACCTTTAAAATGTTTTTTTTTTATCGACAATGAATGAATTAAATTATTTGAAGTATTTGAATGATACTTTACACTTTTACAAGAAAAAACAATCATATTTTCTAAAAAAATATATTCTTCCTCTCAAACAAGGAATATATGTTTTATATAACTAAATCATAAACAACAGAATTACAAACATTAATCAAAACACCTGCACACTTCAAAAACATACTTAAGTGTTCCTTTAATTTTATTTATTTTTTTATAATAAAAAAAGGATAAGATTATCTCTTTACCCAAAATATTTCATTTCATGAAGAAGTATGATGGTACACAAATTAGATCTACAAAATACTTACTAATATTAATAACGTTAAAAAATCTCATAATTTTGGACAAAATAAGATTATTAATTATGTTTGTAATACTTTTACTGATAAACATTTCAAGTTTTAAAATATATACTGTAATGAGAGGTTCTTCCAAACACACAAATTCCTTTATATGAATTAAGCTAAGCAAAATGTATAATTAAATGATTAAAAATAATTAAACTGAAACCTAAATCAAAGTGTTTTATAGGCAAAAACTTGGACCAGGCAAGGATATACGTCAAGGAGGTCTAAATTAAAGTTAAAGGGTGAAAATATTAGTTTTACATAGCAAAGGAGTAACACAATATTTTTTTTATCAATAATAAATAAATTAAATTGGAAGGCAATATCTACATTGTAATAGACATATATTCATGACTTTTTTTTGTTGTCGATTATGTTTATTACCATTCAAGGGTGTGCTTATATTAATTTTGGAAAGAAATGTTTTTATTTTTTTATATATATGTAAAGTTGTATATAGGTAGAGACAACTAAATACTATGATATTTATATATTTATTAAATAGTAAACTATAAAATAATTAGAATTCATCGTTTAAGATGTATAAACTGATTTTTTATATTTCAAGACGGATTAAAACTTAATGTCGCTAGTTAAACAATAAATAATATTTATTTAATATGGTTTAAGTCCCAAATCATCGTTGAATTAAAAAATAAGTCACCTAAAAAAAATTAATATAAATTTTAGTCTTCATTATTACATGAAAGTATTTTTTTTAATAATTATTCTTTTATTCCTTCAATAATTGAATATTGAATCTTAATTTGAGCTCCAGAGGATTTTTTTCAGGTATTCCCACTCTGATCAAGGCTGAAGAAGACCTAGGAGAGAACGCAGACTAAATACATATAGGAGATGCACATTAGAAAATATTCGCACTATAGTGACGAGACCTTCCCGACCCGTACAAGAATAATTGGTGCCCATTGTGAGGTCAAGGAGGATTGAGAATACTTTATGGTAACTATAAGGAACACAACTAGCGGACAAAGAGCGACAATGGAAAACGACCATGTAGCCCTAGTTAGCCCTTCAGAACGAGATGGCCGAGATGAGGAGAACAAATGAGGAAGAGATCCAAGCCCTTAGGTGAGAGAATGAGGATATGAGAAAAAATTTAGCCAAGGAGTCCCAGGCCCACCACGAGAATGAATATGATCACGATATTCCATCCAAAGTGACCCTGATAACCTTCCCATCTACCATCACCTGACCCCTTGAGGCTACCAGCCAAAAAGTCGAGTATAGGTTGAACACTTCATGAATAGTGGGAGGATTCTGCCAACATCTATTCATTGACGAGATAATGGAAGCACAATTGCCTTCAAGTTGGAAAGGATTAAGTATAGACGATACAACAAAATGAGCGATCTTGACAAACACATCGATGTTTACATGACACAGATGAGCTTGTACACCACGAACGACGTCCTCATGTGCCAAGTTTTCACCACTTCCCTAGTTCAATCCATTTACTATTTTGACACACTGATAGCCAAGTTCGGAACAAAGTAAATTGGACAAACTGCATCACATATTGTCCCCATGGCCTTTCACTATGTTGGCAATGAATTTGATAGGACCTTTCCCACCCGAGAAAGGACTATGCAAGTTTTTATTGGTTGCAGTAGATTATTTCATGAAGTAGATTGAGGTTGAGTCCCTAACCACCATTTCAGCTAACAAAGTTAAGAATTTTGTAAGGAAAAACGTTATATGTCGATATAACATCTCCAACATCATCGTCACAAATCACAAATAACAGCCACCAGTTCACTGACCGAGGATTGATAAGTTTCTACGAAGGACTTGTCATTATGCATGTAACGAGTTTAGTTAGCACCCTAAACAAACGAACATGTGAAGTTTGCAAATAAGGTCATCCTTAATGAGCTTAAGAAGCAACTGGGCTTAGCAAGAGGAAGGTGGACTAAGGAGTTGTTGGAAGTTTTTGTGGGCATACCGGTGTACACCCCTGTCAGAGACCCAAGAAACATCGTACAACCTCAAATACAAAACGAACACCATGATCACAATGGAGGTCATAAAATCTTCATTAAGAAGACAACTCTTTGACTTGAGGTTGAATAGTGAAAGCTTAACAACCAATTTGGACTTATTCATTGAATTTTGAGACAATGCCTCAAAACATGTATGGTTAGGACAAGAAGATACAATTTCAAGGTTTGATCGAGAAATTTCCATCATGAAGACCTAGTGTGGAAGCTACTAGGAGGGGGCCTTTTGGATAAAAATTGAAGGGAAAATGGAGCTTATAGGCTGGAGGACCTATCCGGTAGACTAATACCGAGGACTTGGAATGCCACTCACCTAAAATTTTATTTGAGCTAGTATTGTCTTTATATTGCATGCTTCGAAGGTGCACTCTTTCCTCACTCAACCTTTTTTCTCTAAAGAGGATTTTAGCCGAGAAAGTTTTAACGACACACTTAATAAAATTTGTTTTCTAGGTATTATATCTAAGATGTTGTCAACATAAACTCATACAGAAATATTAAAATACATGTAAACAGGCCTAAGTACGGGAGTAATGAAAAAATAACATCATGATATAGACTCTCTCATTTTTATTTTTATTTTTTCAACAAAAAATGAATAAAATTAAAAGGAGCACTTTAGGATTGTTTCAACCCTTATACAAAACATAAAAGATAGATTATTAAAGTCAACAACTAATCCAGAGAATTGTATAAAAACTATCCTATTGTATTATTAAAACTTTCCAGCTTGGATTCTATAACATCCTTTCCTTTACAACCATTCAACTACGGTTGTGTAGAGTACCTTATCCTTGGTCCAACAAAAGTTCAATTCTACACCTGCCAGTTTTCAGACCAGATACCAGTAGCATAATATAGTGAGGTTTTGTCCCTTATGAGCCTTAGTCATAGGTTATGTTGCACCACACAACTGCTCTGCATCCAAAGGGATTGCTACCCTCACTTCACGTTTCTTGCCTGCAAACTAAGCATCCCCAGCAACAACATAATTTTATTCACCCACTTCAGTAAGAGCATTCATATGATCTTTTCTAAGGAATGTTATTCCATTTGGTTATATTTTTGCACCTTCCATGATTGCATAAATGTTGCCACTTACCTACATCAACAAAGACCTTCCCCAACAGATTACACTAGAACAAGAACGTGATGCACAACTAAAACATATATAATGTATTAATAAGCCATAAAATTGTAACTATAAACTCAGAAGAAAACCAGAATACTTATCTTAAGATAACTCATAAAGAAAAATACAACGAATAGAGATGGAATACCAATCAGATGAGTTAAGAATACATATTTAAGCATGGAATATATAGCTCTCATTTTGCCTATGTCCTGCCGCTCTCAAGCTATTAAGGATCCCTTATTCTGTTTGCAAAGCCAATCTCCTCGAAATATCAAAATATCAAACATTTTGCTCTGTTAGATCCTATCAAATGCTATATCACTCTTCAAAATAACAAAGACCTTCAATCCTTGTTTAGTCCTTTAAAACAACAAAGATATGCAAAGATATACCAGGCAAATTCTTCTTTTAACTAAATGAAAGGAGAACATAATTTGACATTGTAGAGCAATACTGATATCTCTAGGACTTGATATTGAAGAATTAGGCTATAACAAATTTATGATGAGCAGAAATATACTTAAACTTTCAATTAACTTGTTTGGTAGCCATATTGATCTATAAGATATGACATTGGATCCAATCAAAGTAAGAGAAATTGATACTTTTTACCTTATCTTTCATCCATGTCCACGATTGGACCTGTGCAAGGGTTAATATTTCCTCTGCATCAACCTTTGCTTGATTGAAAACTAACTTGTTTATGTGTTTCCAAATAAACCAAATGCTGGAAACCCACATAATTTTCCATAGAATATTACCCTCTTTGTTGAAGCTAAGATAGTGGAAATGATCAAAATGATTTAGAAAAGTGTTATGATTCACTAAACTTACCCCTATGCATTTATTACATGTGTTTTGGGATGTATTTGATATATTACAGGATATAAGTATGTGTGATGACTCTCCTCCTCTCTTCCATAGAGAACACAAAAAGAATCGCTCAATTGGACCCCCTATCAAGCATATTTTGCTTTATAGTTTATTCAATAATTCCCTCCAAACAAAAAATTGTGTCGAAGGCATGACCTATAAATTCAAAATTAAAACAAACATATCTATATTATTCCTTGTTTCACTATTAGCTAGTTTTGTGTGCATATTTCACATAAAAACAATTGTTATGTGTGTCTCTCTAGATCCATTTGTCCTCCCTTTCAAAGTTCAGTTGATATTGGGACAAATATTTCATGAATTCTGCAACCATAGATTTTTCCCACTCAAACCAATCCCTTCTCTATTTAAAAACCCATTTTCATCCCTCCCTAGTCCAACTCCCAAATTTGACAAGTAATTCATCTTTAAGCGTAGAGTTGTTATTAATTCTAGGGAACCTTACTTTCAGTTGATTATAGCCTGCCCACACATCTTCCCACATAATAATAATGGACCCAAACCCCGCTTGCCAACTAACATTTGAGTTAAACCAATTATTTCTTTGCTTTATGCCATAGATTTTACATAGGTTAGACGACCATCTAGAATAATGTTTAGTTTGGCTTGATGAAGCAACAATTAGATTCCTCCACAAACCGTACTTTGATTTGAGGACGTCCTTCCATATACCTGATTCTGAGGAACCCAACCTCCATTTCCATTTTTCCAAAAGGACCTAGTTAAATATATCTACTTGTCGATATCCTAAGCCACCTTCCTGTTTGGGTTTACAGATGTTCTCCTAACTGATCCATGCTATTTTCCTTCCTTCAACACCCTAACCCCACAAAAAAATTCTTTATAACTTCATAATATCTTTGCATACTCCAATTGGAACCTTGAAGAAAGACAAATAGTATAATGGGATGGCGTTGAAAACATATTTAACGAGACACACTCTTCACGCAAAGGATAAACTTTTAACTTTTAAAGTTTTACCCTTAGATGAGAATCGCTTAACATCTTGATGGATTTCCTCCTACAGGTAACCTTAGATAGATAAACATAAATGTTCATTAGGCTACAAGGAAGAATAACTGAGTATAGTTCAACTATGTTTCTCTCAACCCCTACAACGCCAATCTTGTTTTTGTGAAAATTAACTCTTAAACTCGAAGCTAATTCAAAACATATAAGAATGGATTTGATAGTCAAAATGTTTTGTAAGCTAGATTCACACATGAAGAGTGTGACATTAGCGAAGTGGAGAAGTTTCACATGTACCTCATTGGACCCGACTTTCAAACCTGAAAATAGATTCTTCCTAGCTACCTGATCAACTAATCCTAACAAGCCTTGAGCTACAATTAGGAACAAAAAAGGTGCAATCGGGTCTCCTTATCTAAGGTCTCTAGATGGATTGAATTCTTTTTGTTGGGCTACCATTTACCAAAACCGAAATAGATGAGGATTCTATGCATACTCTAATCCATTCAATCCACTTACGACAAAAACCAAGTTTATCCATCATATAGAAGAGGAAATCCCAACTTATGGAATCGTAGGCTTTCTCATAATCTAACTTTATAATCATCCCACTCCCTTTCTTTCTTTTTAGCTCATCCACCACTTCGTTCGCTACAAGAACGATATCTAAGATTCCTCTTTGTGATAGGAAAGTAGATTGTAATACGTCAATCCCTTTATCAATAACTTTCTTAACTCTAATGGATAGAACTTTAGACAAAGTCTTATAGATACAACCTACTAAGGGAATGGGTCTATATTTATCTAAAACTTGAGGGTTATCAGATTTTGGTATCAATGTGATGAAAGAAGCATTGTAACCCCTTGGAATTGAATCCTCATTATGAAAGGATTGTATTGCAGCAATAACATCCTTTTTAAGGTTCTTCCAATGTTTCTTAATAGAGCTAAAAGATAATCTATGAGGGGCAGGACTTTTTCCACTCCCACATTCCCAAATGGCATTCTTAATCTCTATCTCCTCAAAAACAGAAGTTAAGAATGTATTATCAGAGTCCAATAAGCTTTTAAAAACAACATTATCTAACCTGACATTGGGATCCTCCAAAACAGACATCTTCTTCAAAAAGAAATTTGTAATCGATTCCCTAACCAACTTCAATTATTCCACCCAAGAACCAAGACTATTTACCCCTTTGATCTCATTTTTCAATTTATTTGAGGCACGAAAATATTTAATGTTTGAATTGCCTTGTTTGAACCATAAGGATCTTAACTTTTGTTGTAATAGGGATTCATTTCTATGATTTATAACTTGTAATTGGCTCAGGAGATCTCTACGTTCCATAATTTTATCGTCCTCGAGAGAGCTCTCATCATCCAATTGATCTAGAGACTGCAATCTATTTATGAGATCAAACTTAAGTATATCCATATAACCAAACACCTCTTTATTCCAAACCTTCAAATCATTTTTTAACATCTTAAGTTTATCTTTTAGAACTTGTATTCTATTACCCTACACCAAATAATTTTCCCACTTGTTTTTATCAAAGTCAGCATAAGTCTTATCTTCATGCCATATTTCCAAAAAATTACACGATTTTGGTCCCAATCCACCTAATTTGATTTTAACACTAAGGCACAACCAAGCCAAAGTTACAGCCATTAGAAAGATATTAGAATTCTATCAATCCTACTTTTAATCTTGGCATTAGGTCTATAACATGTGAATTTTCTACCGCTACAAGAGATATCTACCGATTCAACACTTTCTATGAAATTATTGAACCCCTACATTTCTTTCTTATAACTTCCAGTGATATTAATACCCCTCCTTTCACCTTCCTTTCTAATGGCGTTAAAATCACTTAATATACACCAAGATTTACAATTTTCCGCTACTATCAAAGAAGCGAAAGAAACCTATTCTTTCACGGTAGTCAATGCTTCTTTCAAGGTGGTGGTTGATAGTAACTTTAAAATGAGAGACTACCACATCAGTTACACCTGATTCATACCTAAACCTTGTTAATGATAATTAATAATAATAGTAATAAGACATAGTCTCTCATTTTAATAAGAAATTAAATCTTAGTTATATAGTATAATTTCACTGGATATTTTTTTATTACATGTTTAAAAAACAAAACTATTTATTTGGTTGAAGAAGTCCCATATTAGAGTATCCATAGTTATGTGTGTTGGTGTAGGACGTAGGATGATGAATAATATGAAGCATCTGATGATGTAGGTAATGAATGTAGGGTAGAGTAGGGTGTTTAGGTCTCTATTCCTATAATGTGTCGCCAAGCAACGCGAGGTTCCCCAGTAGGAATGATACAATGTGGCAGCAAATATCTCAGACAATGGTTTTGCCTAATTTTTCACAATAATATTGCTCCTCACTACAATGAGTAGCTATGTATATGTATGAACATGATGTTTCGTCACTCAAAAAAAAAATGGTGTACTAGCTACCTAGCTATCATTGAGTTGATTAGTCAATCCCAAACACCTCATCAAATCATCAAATGAATCTAATGCCAAAGAATCTGATTCATTTGGTTGGCCCCATGCAACTCTGAAACGTTATGATCATCTTCATCTGTACCATTTATTAACATGGATCATGCAATAGTACACCATCTTAACACTGTTTGCTTTGCTTCTCTAACACCATTTCATTAATGTCAAACTATGAAGCCAAAACAACAATTAGTGTCCAAGTATTCAGTTTTATTTTCTTCAAACTGCATTGTGAGAAATTCTTGTATACACACAATGCTCCGGTTATACTTGGCACAACAAGCCAATAATATAAATTCCTCTGTCACGTATGAATATTTCGTTTAACACGAAGTGATTTACATTCAATGCACAAAAGTTCAAAATGAAATTATGTTTAAAACATATTTCACTGTTTAGTAATTGTTATATCATATTGAAGATGTGACATCGACTATATATAAAAATATTTCATTGTATATAAGTGGGTACAAACCTCATGAGTCGATTTTATTAGGTTGAGTTAGGTTTAAAGTCCACATCGTAATATAATATCATATCTATTTAAAGTTTATATGTAATATAGTATCATATCTATTTAAAGTTTATATGTAATATAGTATCATATCTATTTAAAGTTTATATGTTCATTCTCAGTGTAAAGAAATGTGCCCCATAAACCAGTTTTATAGAATTGAGTTAGACTTAAAGTCAATATATCATGTTTTAATAATGTTACAGAAAATGAATTAGTTAAGATTTTTTCTATTGTTTAGAAAGTTTATTTGTACTGTGCGTTCTTATAATATTTTATCATCTAGAATACTTTATTTATTTTATTTTTACTGTGATTTTATATTATAGAGTGTTAATGTACATCACCCGAACACCTTCGGGGAAAAGTACCCTCATGCAATTTTCGGTTACATTATATTAATGTGAATTATTAACAGTAATTCCTAGTCGTTTTTAGTTAAAGTAAGCATTCAATAATATTAACTATTTCGAATATTAGAAAAGTAATTTGAATATTGAAGAACTTTTAGTTAAAATAAGCATTTAAAAATATTAACTATTTCGAATATTGAAAACTAATTTAAATATTGAAGAACTTCTTACGTATATACAATTCAATATATTTAACATATCAAGACCAAGAAACAAGACATTGAGATAAAAATCAAAGATTTGTCATGTCAAGACTTTTTCTATCCCTACAAGAACAAATATAAAGTTTTATTAATAATTATTTATAATTTTATTATTTTTTGAATTATAAATTATTTGTAATTGTCTTTTTAAGTTATTTGAACCTGCTGTTTTTACTCAAACTAGAGTATCAAAAGTTCTAGGTAGAGGAATACCTAAAGAAGTTGTGTCCTAGTTATGTCTACCTTAGAAATATTTTAAGGTTTAATGTGTCGCAACGATACATTTTCTTTTCTACAAGAAGTGTAGGAATTTGAGGGTAAGATGCCATAAACAAAAACATTACTCTTTTTCAAAATTTAAAATTTAAAAAGGTTTGAATTGAGACGGTGGTATATTTTTTTATGCAGATCTTTTTACTGTATCCTTCCATGGCTTTGAGTCATGTCCACCACCACCCTTTTTCTTCATTCGTCTCTATTTATTTACTTTTTTATTTTATTTATTTTAATTTCAATCCCACACTTTTCTTTTCTTTTTTTCTCTCTCTTTAATTTATTGGCTGCTGCAGAAGTGTGGAAGCCAGAGAGAATCCAGTCTGATCCATCCATGCACTCAATAGTCTGTCGCTAATTTTCCTAATGCAGTTAATTGACTGAGAAATCTCTTCTGGTTTTTAATTTTGGTACACAAAAAAATCAAATTCAACGCAGAGTGTTTTTTTAAGTGTCCAAATTCCTTTTATTCAATAACTCATATTGATTTAATTAATCGATTCCAAATTCTTTGCATCCTTTAGCTAAATGCCTAAATACACTTGCCTTTTACCTTTTTGAAAAGTGTCAATGCAAATTAGTATAAAATAACAGTAATAAATATTAAATAATTAAATGATGAAAGCAGAAGAAAACGAGGACAATCTTGATATTGGTCCTAGTGTTTGGAAAGTGTCACAATTCTGGTAGCTGTACCCATCAACTCATTAGTCCTGTTGTGTGTTGTCTTTCTTTCTGTATTACAAACATTGGATGCTTTCTCTTTAGAGAAGACGAAGAAGAGAATGTGTGAGGCTTCTTATGGCTGCCAGGTCTTCAACGTTGAAGATTTGAAACCTCTCTCTGACTCTTAGTACCCTTCTTAAATATTAATTATTAACACTGCATGGAAATTTAAACTAAACTAATTCTGATATATTTTAATTTTAATCTGCTCTCCATGCTTTCATTTGACTTGTGTATCTCTCTCTCTCTCTCTCAGTCTCTCGAATGATAAAATAATATATTTTTTGAACTGTACAAAACCAGGGTCTCTTATTTATAAGGCACAAGCACTACCCACCAAATCTTCATTCAGATCAGAAAGTGAGAGTTTGGATCCTCAGAGACAGATAGAGGTTTTTCAGAGAATACTCAAAAGAGAGAGAGATATGGGAAGAGCTCCATGTTGTGACAAGGCAAGTGTTAAGAAAGGGCCATGGTCACCAGAAGAAGACACAAAACTGAAGGAGTACATAGAGAAGCATGGAACTGGAGGGAATTGGATTGCTCTTCCTCAGAAAGCTGGTAAGTGAACAAATGTTATGATTTTATGGAAAAAAAATGCTTAAATGTGTTTCAGTGAGATCTCACATATATTTGTACACCCTCTTTCTAATGAGCAGTTTGATTCCAAAATATGTATATGAGCAGGTCTTAGAAGATGTGGGAAGAGTTGCAGATTGAGATGGCTCAACTATCTCAGGCCCAACATTAAGCATGGAGATTTCTCAGACGAGGAAGACAGAATAATTTGCAGCCTCTATGTTAATATTGGAAGCAGGTATAGTAGTTACTAACATTTAATGCAACCACACTATCAATAATGCTGAAAACAGTTATTTTTACCATTTCCTGACCAATCTAATCTGCAATCAATGACCTATATGTCCAGAATATTTTTATGTAACATCTTTTTCCTCTCTTCTTTTCACTTTAATCGCATCCACCACTGAGAAACACTGATTAAGTCTCTACCAGTCTAGCTAAAAGAGGTAAAATAAAAAGAAATGAGAGAAAAAGGGCAACACAAACTGGTCCCTTTTTTTAATCTTTTTTTCAGAAAACCGTGATTGTTGTTCATAATCTGCCTATAGTAAGACTTGGATAGCACTTCCTCATGCATGCCAAGTTTTGATCCGATACCACCATCCACTATGTCTAATTAAGATATTGAGTAAATATTTTTCCTTGGTGGAAACTTGATAACATAACCCACTAGAGTTGGTCTACTGTGAGATATTTGATCTGAGTCATTTGTACCAAATTTAAACTTTTAATATTGTGAAAAAGGAAAGAACAAAAAAATCTGAACTAGTTTTCATGTATTTATAAACAGGTGGTCAATTATAGCTGCTCAGTTACCAGGAAGGACCGACAATGATATCAAGAACTACTGGAACACCAAGTTGAAGAAAAAGCTCATGGGGTTGCTTCCTCTTTCCCATCACAGAAAACAACTTTCATTTCCATCCTCTACCCTTCAAAACCCTCCACCCTCTCCTTCGTCCCACCAACTGTACGGAGAGTACGGCACCTACATCCCAGTAACAACATCTTTCACAGGCATGGAACATCTTTCCCTTCCTTCAGCTAACTATGAAAGCACAACAACCTCGGTTTCTCAAACCTTTTACCAAAGCCAAGACTCCATGGCTAGCGTCAGTCCCATGCAATGCTATTACCCTATGAGTGACAGCATGCTCATGTTTGGAAGCGAAGGAAGTTGCAGTTCCTCCGATGGAAGCTGCACTCAGGGAAGAGAAATCAAGCTAGAAGAAATCGGGTACCACAGCTACAACCATAACTTGATGCTTAGTTACAACAATAACAACACTAACGATGGAGACAAGTCATGTGTCGGAGGGTGCTTCAGCCAAACGCAAACAGCGTTGGATTACGATCTTGAGGATATTAAGCAATTGATTAGTAGCAGCAGCAGCAGCTTCAATAATAATGTTGATGAAAACAAGACAGAAGAGAAGGCGATGTACTGCTGCTACTACTAGTGACTGCAACTGATGATGACTGACTACTGGTAAAAGATATGATGATGGGGAAGAAGGGGTATGTTGGTGTGGAAAAGATTCAGAATATTGATGACATTTCTGGGGCTCTGCGTTCTTTGATTAAATGAAACATTTCTTGTTTTGACAGTACATGGTAAAAGTTTCTTTATATTTTGTGCATATCTTCTCGGAAGTGGTGATCATGATTACGAAGACGATGATGTTAGATTTTTGTTGAGTACATATTTATAAATATCTTCTCTATATGCCAAAATTATTAAGTGATTCGATCTCTTTCTCTACTTACAAATCAGACATACTAGAAAATATTTAACATAGTTTAGTGTGTTAAGTAGTACTTGTTATAAATATTGATCATTATCTTCTCGGTTAATGTATTATGTATATGAGAAGTTGTGGTTTGTTATGTCAGAAACTGCATTATTGAGCTGAGCACTCCGTTGAAGAATCTTTTGCATAGTAGTAGCAAAGTCTTATTGAAGATGGCTACGTTAACAACGAAAACCTCAAATTTCTTAGCATTAATAATAATATGAAAGCGATCAAATATGGGCAAGAAGAGAAAAGAAAGACTATGAGGGTAGGAAAATTTTGTTGTCTTGTGTGGAAGTGCTGGAATTGTAACACTAACTTCAAATTATCCAATAAATTATTAGCCGTTTTGAAAAAGTTTCTTTTATTCACAGCGACGACAAGAAAGGCAGCAAAAACCATGAAACTTATTTCCTACATGGTTCCTGCGAAACAGAAGCCATTGTTGACAAAATTTAATGTATTAGAAACATGCTCATTCTTTTCTTTCTTGAGATTTTATAAAAATAGTTGCAGAACACGTGTACATACTATATTGTTATAAAGACTTTTTATACTGTTGGTTCATTATAAATTGCTATATACCATAAGTTTCTTTTGACTTTTATAACAATTCATTTCATAGTTATATTATATCCAGTATTATACGGACAAAGAATATAAATAATCTCTTAGTTATGCTTATTTTGAATACTTTAACCTGTATTTTTAAATTCTATCAAAACTGTGTGTAAATAATATAGATATAGTTTTCTCTTAATTTAAAAAAAAATGTACTTTCATTTCATTATTCAATTATTGCACTTTTAATCTCTATCATTTGTATCAGTTTTAATTTAGTTCTTACAAAAGGATTACTAATTAGTTTTCTTATATATGCTTATTTTAAAAAGTTTCAATACCATCTATTATTATATATATCATATAATTTTCTGCATAAATTTTAAAACATTAAAACATATGGACCAAATCTAATAAAGATTATAAACAATATATTTTTCGTCCGTGATGGTTTTTTGTTCATTTTTACGTTAACTTTATGTTTATTTTATGATACTATAATGGCAATAGATGACAGGTGCCAAATTAAAAACGATATAAGGAACCTGATTGGAAATACTTTTATAAAGACTTTATATTATTAGAATGAAATATTCATTAACTTTATATTAATAAGTCTAGTTAACCATGTTTCCCAATATATCTCTTTTCTTAATCACGTTTTTTTCCTTTATAAAGCTTAAATTTCATATATTAATTACAAGACGTTGCACTCAACCCAACCTTAATAATACCTTTCGGTAAAAGATTTTAAAATAAAAGTAAATTGCAACTTACATAAGGATTTTTTTTTTTCATTTTATTTTGCCAATGAGATTTATCTGAGTGATTGGTTTTATTATTTTGTAATATAATTAAAATAATATCAACAATCAACGGTCAAACTAAAGAAAAATTGAGATAATATATAGTGGAACAAAAATAACGTATTAAATTGAAATGGACCCCATGCACATGAACCCTCCCCTAGCTGTTGCTATTCCTTTTGATTTTAATTTAGAAAAAAAAGGAAGATTAATAAAATAACAAAATCACTCTCCACAAAAGTACTTATATATTTATATCATATTATCATCTTTATAGGTTATCTATCGCTCTCAGCGTATAGTATAATATACCATAAATGATATTTGTAAAAGCACTTTGAAGAAAAAAAGATAATGTTTTTCTAAGAGAGCCCTACGTATACGCCAGTTCTAGCGAAGGGTTTGTGTTTAGAAACAAGACAACTCCAAGAGATTAAGGATCAGTTAGAATTTTTTTTAATTAATTAACATATTTTTCTATTCACAACACATACTAATGTGCAATCATTCTTAAGTTAATGAATAGAGTTTTTAACAACTTGTTATTAGAAGTTTGTTTAAAGTTAAAAGAATAAGTTGTTCGTGTATAAAATAACTTAGTGAATTTTTTAGAAGTTTTAAAAGAAAATAGAACTTGACTTAATTATGGTTGTAATTCTGATAAGATGTTTTATTGTTTCAGCTTCTTATATTTTGAAAAGCTTGTGACAAATAAAAACCAAAATAAGGTTTTCTTAGAATGCTGATAAAAAAAGGTTTTCTTAAAATGATTATGATTATTTGACAAAAGAAAAAAAAACTACCTCTAAGTTTTTTTTTTAAATAAAAGTTTTCATGTTATACATTACTATCTAACTTGATTTCTCAGTTATGTTGACATATCAAATTATTAAAATATTACTAAAAAAAAATATAAAAATATGTGGACTAGACTAAAACTCATATGTTTTTTTATCAGTAATAATAAATAAATAAATAAATAGAATCATTTCAGAGATGATTCAACCCGTATACGTAACAAGACACTGTAACATATTTCACCATCGCACCCACTCCCAAATGAGGAAAATAGCCACCAACAAGTATAGACAAACCAAAAACCACCAAAACCACAAAATGGATAAACAGGATAACCCAACAAACAAACAAACAATATAAAAGCTTCCTACAGAAAATCCAACCCACACACAAACAATTAACACTCAGACAACCTACCAAATGATACATATATCAATTTAATGAAATATTATTTTATAAACTAATTTTTTTATATCTAAAATAATTTATATTATTAAAAAAATTATAAAATAACTTTTAAATTGATATTTTAATATTAGTTACTAAAAATTTTAACTATTAACTATTTTAATTCTAAATTAATTAATAATTTATAATTAAAAGTTAATTTAAAATTTAAAAGAGTTAGTAGCTAAACACTAAAATTAAATATCAATTTAAAAACTATTTTACTATTAATAATAAAATTTATTTTAAATAATAATATTATTTTAATTTATAAAATAATATATAAATGGATTAATTAATTATTATTTTTTCTTTAAATTAACTATTATTTAATGATTTTTTATGTATAATTACATTTTCATATAGTTTATTTATTTTTTGAGTTATCCCAACAACTAAAAGGCTATATTGATTTTGTTCTTATTTTTGTATAATCTAAAAAGAACATATTCTATATTTCAGTTCACTCTATTTTTTGTATCTCTTTGTACAGAAATGACAATGACAGGAATATGTTGGGTTGTTCCAAAGGCATTGGGGATTGCAGAGAAGAGGAACAGGAACAGGAACAGCATAAGATGGTGTAAGCGACAAAAGAAGTTGATGCAAGACATAAGACATTTAACATTAACAGTAACAGGTTGTGTGGTGGAATCACCATTGGGAAGCCAATCGAAAAGGTTCCAAAAAAACATGATCTCCAAGATTTGTGTCAGACTTTTCACTTCCTCTATTTTCAAATCAGATACACAGTACTCACACTAATGCACTTTACAATCCATTCTCTTCTCACCTTTTTTTATTACCCATCACACTATTATTCTCTCTAATTTCTAAATCTTTAAACATAAACTACACACTTCAACTAAGTAACATATTTATGCGAGGAGTTCGGGAGAGTGGTTTGAATTTCAGTGATAAGAGTTGTGAAAGTATAGGAACAATGTAATCTTGAATACTGGTGTGGTTGACGTTTCAGAAATTTTTATCTTAATTTAATTAAAAGTTTGGTTGTGGGTCTGTCAAGTCTCATGCTACATTTTTCTTATTTTCTGACTGATGTATTGATCCTCTAGTCTAGTCTGTATGAGGATGATTTTGTTTATGTCTTTTTCAGGGATTTGTTCATTTAGGTTGGATTTCAAAATTCAGTTAGGTGAGTTGGCTTGAGTTTTTTTTTATACAGGTTTAACCAATCTTAAAGTGGTTCACATTTATTGATTTTTTATTACCAATTAAAAAACATATTTAACAAAATAAACAAAAATTGATAAATCAAATTAAATTTAAAGATATTTAACTCAAAAAAAATTATAAAAGACTAAGTGAAATAATATTTTTTCATATAATATTTTTATTTATCCAAATACCCCATTTCCCATTTTATTTATCAAAATATACTAATTACTGAACCAATTTCTCGCCATTTTAAGTTAAATTTACTTTTGTCGAGAGAATTGTTGACTCAGAGACCGATTTCTCAATTGATTTTTTAATTTTCTTTCATTTGTTTTTAAATTATTTTAGATTTAGTTAAAACTTAATTAATTTCTATATTTTCAAATATTAATTAAAACCAAAATGATTTTGAAAAAAATAGAACAGAATTAAAAGAAAATCAATTGATGGATCGAATAAACAATTTCTCACTTGCAAAGTTAAAAAATTTAACATAAGACGGTGAGAAATTGAGGGTAACCAATTTTTCACCCTACATAGTAATTAATATATTTTAGTAAATAAAGTGAGAGATGGATTATTTGTATAAATAAAAAATAAAACAATAAATTTTACTATTTTTAAAATTATTTTATTTTTCTTCTCTACATACGATTAATTTCTTTCACCATTTTCAATCACTTTTAATCATCTTAAAAGATGATTTTACATACCTATACTCCATTTAAATTTTTATTATTATTTTATACTAATTATATGAGAAAGATATATTTTGTGCTTCTATTTTTTTTTACAAAATTAAAAAAGAATGATGGTGTTACATTATGTTGTGTTATTGAAAATAATTAGTATCTTAAAGTAGGGAAAGCACAGGTTATTACATCTATCTCTTTTTTTTATGCTATCTTATTTTAATGATCAGTTAAAATTTAATATATTAATATATATATATATATATAAATGTTAATTTTATGTATTTATTTAAATGAAAATATATGGACTATTATTTTATATATTTAACGTGTAGTCTATATTTAAATGAAAACCATATTGAAGAATTAATATAAATTATATATTTATATTAAAGAGAAAAATAAATTAATGTAACTTATATTATTAAGTAGAAATGTAATAGGGCTTTTTTTCTTTTGTTATACATAATAATAATAATAATTTTAGTGGAATAGTAGTTTTTCTTTACTATTTTTCATTTTTATTGTTACATAAATAATAAAATGATAGTTTTGTGATTTGAAATGTTAATTTTTTTAAAAAAATATATAATTAATAATAAAATAGGAATATAAGCAATGTATATCAACTGAGGAAATTCCTATAGTATATTGTTGTAGATAATATAATTTTGAGGTTGAATATTGTAACATTTTATTTGAGTTTTACATCCATAATAAACTATACGCACATAAACCACTAATAAATCATGATAATATGTGTAAATATTTAATTTCTCTCACATTTTCACTATAAAACTTAGTAAATGATGTTTACATTTACGTTGTTAGCTTCTTTTTTTCTTAGAATAAGAATTTAACTTTTATTTTATTCTTCCATTAAAGAGAAATGAATTACCATCCACTTATATAATTAATTTTTAAAAAACTTCGGAAAACTTGTTTTTAACGTAAAAGCAACGGACAAAAGAAAGAAAAAATTTAATTGAAAATATAATACATTATATGACTCTTTAAAATGAACTAAAAACTCAAATTAAATTTTAGTATTTAGAAAAAAAAAAATCTTCTATTTCTGTATCTAAAAAAATATGTTAAAAATTAAGGATAGATCCTAGCATTATAAAATCCTTTTAAATCGCATCTACCATAATTCATTTTTTATTGGAAAATAAATAATATTTAAAGTGAAAATAAATCATAATAAACAGGATACTCGTAACTTTTTTTATTAACAATTATTCTAATTATATCTTTAACTAACTTTTAGTACTTTCCTAAAGAAAGTAACTTTTAATACTATTTAACTCTATTTAAAGCATATTTTTACTTATTATAACATTTTAAATAGTAATGGTCATATTCCTATTTATCTTTTTTTTATTAACATTATAAACAAAAACATAGTTGATGTAAGATAAACTACATAATTACATTCCTATGAGTTATGTTCATAACTTATTATGCTATTCAATATTTTTATTAGATAATAGATAATTTTATTTTAAGATCAAACCTTTACCTTAAAAGCCCATTCGTAGAGAATAATTTATAATGATGTGCCGACATACATTAAAATCAATTATATATATAAATTATTATTTTTTATATATCTAATCCAAGGAAATATTTTCTTCAAAATTTATATATTTTTCCTTAAAATATAAAGTCAAAATGTACGACCAATCAATAATGTGATATAGTAGCTAATTGTGTAGGGTACTCCTCTAAAGAATCTGAAGGAATGACCGTACGAACACGCCACTCCCTCCATAGATGGGTCCAGTAAATACAAAATAAAATGGCTTAGAGATGTTATATTTATTGCTCATATAATTAAATTAAAATATTATTAAATAAAATTGAATGAGATTTATTTCAAATAAATAATTTATAATTTATTTTAACAAAGTTATTAGACTTTCCCCTATTAAATTATTATCAAACCTCATAAACATTCACATGAATTATTAGTTAATAAGTGATATCACTAAGTTAGAATATAACATTTTTTTTCTAAACAATAATTCATTTATCTAACCTACTATCATTGTATAAAATTGCGGATTCAAATATGTGTTAGAAGTTTTTGCTTCGGTGCAAGTAAGAGATTGATCTTGAATTTTTGCAAAGTCTCACTTAGCTTATTTTTCCTATCCTAGTTGGGTTTTGGATCATTTAACTTGTATGTGGCTGACTCTTTAAGTTAGTTAGCGTTTGGTTTGACTGGTTCTTAGTCCAGTTGTTATGAGTGTCTAGTTAGAAGAATGATTTTGTGTATTCCTGTAAAAAGATTGGATCACCTTAAAATAGTTCTTATTTACTTTTTATTGTTGATAAAAAATATTGACAGAGTGTAATTTTGCAATTTCATTAAAACATTAAAGATCAATCATCATATTAGATATTATCTACTTTGAAAATTAATATTCTTAAAAATATTAAAAAGTATATAAATTATTCTTATCACTAAAACAATATGAAAATCACATTTTGTTAAATCAAATTTAGAGAATAATAAAAATAAAGTATCATTCACGTACTACTTTTCTTAACTTCCCATACACTTCCTATATCAGAACATAACATAATAGGCATTCCATTTTCCAATTTTTTTTATTTTTAAGATAATTTTTTTTTTACAATAGTATTAAATAGCTACTGTAAATTAGAGAGGCTTAATTACCATTGTTTTGATTTTTTTTTTTTTGTGGGAACATGAGACTCATAACACTAAAACTGAAATTCAACGTGTGAAGCGTAGATTCAACGAGGATATACTAAAGTAATTAACATATTCCATGGAATGTATTAAATGAATTATTAAGAAGTTTTGAGTTGTGAAGCAAAGGAAAAGGATTTGCCTAACGTTGGAGGTGGTGGACTCTGATTGACTGATGTGAATTATTTAGTTTTGTTTTGGTGATTGGAGATGTTTGAAGGTGTTGATGGAATATTTTCCACAAAGAAGACATTGAATAACGACCTAAGTGGAAAATGATGAAAAGCCAGACTGTGTAATGAAAACGAAGACATTCAAATGTAATTACGTATGTTCATACGCATTGGTTAAAAAGCAAACCAAACATATTTTGACTAACTAATCGTTTCATATTTCTGTCATCATCACTTCCAACAAGTCTACCATATTAATGCCTTCTCTTATTCAATATTGGATTATAGGACACACACTATTTCGCCTCCATTCTTTCCTTCACTGCAATTCCCCTATATATTAAATATTGCATCTATTGTTTGAGGCTAAACTCAAATCGTAGCCCAATAACACCTCCTACTTCTTAAAATATTAAAAATATCCTTTATTCTATTAATGTTTTTTATTTTGAAATGAATAATTTTAAAAAAAATATAATAAAATTCGAAAGGTATTTTAGATTCTATAATCTAAAATGAGTTTCTTTAAAAATAATATATTGTGGATTATGTTATTTATGGATTCTAGAAGGTATTTATAGAATTCAGTAATCTAAAGGATATTTTTTCAAAAAAAAAAAAATATTTTGAATTACAGAATTTAGAAGATATTTTTGAATTTGAAAATATCTTTCGTATTCTATAATCCCGAGAGATATAAATAGAAAAAATACATTTTCAAATTGTAAAATCTGGAATATGTTTTTTTAAGAATAAAATGATTTTTTTGTTCAGATAAGGAGGTGCAGGAAGAAACAACAACAAAAAGTCAGGTAGATATGATCGTTATAGAGAATTTATTTTCAAACTCACTTAAGATGAAGTTTAAATTACTCCAATATAATTTTAAGAATGTTAAAAATAAGTTACTCAAAAGTTGCAGCCAACAATTGAGAGCACAGTAGTTGTGCAACCATAGTATTCTCAATTGTCTTTAATGATCAACATCACATGACAGCAGCCACCAGCTTCCATGCAGAAGCATGGATTTGTTCTTTGAGTGTTGTGGTTTCAATTTTATATAGCATTATGATTATGTTACATTAATTAATTAGACAACCTACCAGAATTACTACGTGTCTATGACCAAACCCCATCTCTTGCTCTTCATAGTCAAACATAACAAGATGAGAAAGGTTATTCAACAAATTAGAAGCATTATTTGGATAACATCATGTATAAGAATTTGATCTCCTTTTTATCCAATAAGACAAACAACACTTTAAATATATCTAGTGAATAGTCGTGGAAGCAAATAAGTACTTACATCCATGTTAATGACATGAAAACTAGCATGAACAGTAAATAGTGTAAACAAAAGTAATTACATACATATCAATGACATGAAAACTGTCACCAGAATGACAAGAAAAAACTCAACATGTTCAGTTCATCTGCATTCTCTGTGTATTGCACAGAAATTGAAAAGGAATGCAAACTCACTTATAGTTAGTGACGAGCATCCCCTCATGTGAAGTATAACAGCTTAAAGAGCTAAAGGTAGAAGGTACAAGGTAGAAGTGTTTTAATTCTTTTTCTAAAAGAAATGGTTAAACATGTGTATAACTGAGGAGAAGAAATAAATCTGAGTTGGTTATGACTTATGATTCATGACATGATTGATTATATATATCACTTTATAATTTTTCTCATTGACTCTAAATCTTAGTCTCAAAAACCATTTGTAGCTAGACATGTAATATTTGTGAATATATAAAACCAGACCAATGCAATGTGTTACTACTAGACACAAGTTCGAGTCTAGATAGTGTCTCATTCTGATTGAATTCTGTTCGTTTTGGTGAATGTCAATTCTATTTTCAAGCACCAACGAATAAATAAATAACCAACACACAAAAATTGTTGCATCTTAAAGGACAACTTACGACATGCCCAAGATACGAGAATAAAAATCAAGGCTCACTTTGGGGTCCTTAATTCGATACATCTACAGGTTAAACAACAGTTAAAAAGACAAAATGAAACACCAGAAACAAAGAGCAACAGTAATATGATAATAATAATAAATTAAAAATAATAGCTAACAGTTTGCTTCATGAAGTAACCTTAGTAGCATGGTGAGGAGTTGCATGGAGACTGGGGTTGTTGGAAGGTGATTCCTTGGGTTCCACAGCTATTGATAACATTCTGAATTTATTCAGTTTGTGTCGCACAAGTCTTGTTCTGAGTGTAATTGATATTTATGTGAATGGTTGAGAGAGAAAGAACGTATCCTTACCTTGTGATCTTGAAGTAGGTAAGATGAGACTTGGGGACAGATGACATGTTACCTTACCTATGGATGCACAGACAAGATGATGAATGTTATGTGCATAATTAACTACATTAGAACAATCTTACAAACTACATTGGATGAAACTATTATCAACCTTATTATTACCATAAAAACTCCCTAATTAATGTGGTAATGTGAAATTAGTTATATGAAAAATGTTTCAGAATAAATTAATTAGAATAAAATAATTTTGGAGATGAAAAGTTAGTTGTTATATTATAACTAAATTAAATACCAATTTAAAAATTATTTATCAATAATAAAAATTTATTTAAATATTAATAATTTTTTTAATCCTTAAAATAATATTTAATTTAATCAATATAATAACTAATTATTAAGGTTAAGTTTCCACTCACTTATAAAAAACTATTTGTATATTCTAAATTAACTTAATTTCTAATTGATGTTACATGTTTAATACACACCTTATTAAAAACTATTTGTATATTTTAAATTAACTTAATTTCTAATCGATGTTACATGTTTAATACACACCTCGCATCAATGCATGTTGATCTCATATTCATCTTATATATAAAACTAAATATTTGTGAATAGAGATTACACAATAAAGCAAACTTAATTAAGATAAACTATGATATGATATTAAAAATAATTCAAACTTGAATCATCCTTAATTAAGATAAACTATGATATCATATTAAAAATAATTCAAACTTGAATCATCCTTATCTTTGTAAAATGGGTTTGTAAAATATCATTTATATATTATATACTGAAATAATATTTAATATTATGGATTCCAACAATTATATAATTAGGTTATATATTCCGGTTAGAATGTATTTATTTCATATGAAATCATATAAAATTACCCAAATCAATTATAGTGGGTTTTTTTCTAAACTGGATTGAGTGCAAGTCATTTAAACTCCTATTGGAAAAATATTGCAGTGGCACTTGCACATTCAAGGAGTTGTAATGTCAACCGTGGCAGCTTCTTTCCCCTTTTTGTTCGATTTGGCAAATGTACATATTTTTTTTTCAATTAAGACTAGAAATCCATGTGGCGTGTCCAAGTGACAGTGGTCTTTGTGAGTTCTTAATTTATAAAGGTAATTTTTCATGCAAATGTCTTAGGTTGAAAGATCAATACTTTTATAATTAAGGTTGAAAAATATGTATTCATTCCTAAGACAGATTTTCATGTCAAAATTGAGAGAATGGAGAGGTGTGGTGTGAAGTTATGAGAGAATTAGGGTATTTAATTTTTTTATAAAGGGCAGAACTGACTTTGCACATTTCATATGAAGGAGTAGGGAGACGAATGGAGGTGCAGAGCCTAAATGAAGGTGCATTTTTCACACTGTAGAATAACTGATAGCATTGTGTCTGTAAGCGTCAAAATTGAGGCGACCCAACAGATTGAACCAGTAGCTCAACTGAACCGAGTTAGGCTTAGTAAAGTTTGCAACTCTCCATGGACTGTTTCTTCCTGCACCTCCATACTTTCTTCTCTCACCTCCATAAATTTTCGAATTTCCAAAAAATACTCCTATAAAATATTTCAGATTATGTAATCGAAAGTCATTTTTCAAATTTGTAATTAGTTTCCAGATTACATAATCCAGAAGCCTTTTTTCATATGCATGATTACTTTCTGGGTTACATAAGCCTTTTTTCATATGCATGATTACTTTCTGGGTTACATAATCCGGAAGTCTTATTTAGACTTTGGATTATGTAATCCAGAAGTCTTTTTTCAAATGAGTTCCCGGATTACATAATCCGGAAGGTGCAGGAAGAAACAGTCCTCTCCATGACTGCAGAAAAGACACCAATCCTCATATGACCCACGCCACAAAGTTGCCCTTCTAATCAATACTAAGCTCAAACTTACTTCCTCTTACTCATATAGCAGTGTCAGTCTTAGGATGTTTACATACCAAACTTTTATTTTTGAAGGGTGCACTAAGCAATTGTCAATTTGTGGTTACCAAATTGAACACAGATGAGTTGCCCAAATCTTAGCACAACACTTGAAAGGACCCAATTGCAGAATATATACAAAACCAATGAGAGGCCTATGTAGGTTGCGCAGTAACGAGTCCCCGCATTTATGGTCTAGTAAGAGGACGTCATGCATAATTACAGGAAGGCACCATTCTCGCACATTATTACTTTTCTAAAAAGTATACCCGTATCACACATCCATTGCAATAGTAGAATCAAGTGACCAACAATCCTTATTTATTCTGGTCTCACAACATTATTCATTCTTGAAGGGTAGCTTAAAAAATACTACATACTCTTTAGGAGCAAAGACCCAGTTAAATTCGGTGGAGATATGAAAATGTATCACAGAAGAGCCGGGCCTGCAACAACAATCACAAGATTTCATATAAAAAACATGGGACAACCCTTTGCACTAAACAAAGAGAGAAGACATAACAAATCGTATTCCGTAAAGAAACCCTCGGACGATGCCAGCATTCAGCTCCAACCAACCTTACCAAAGAGTTGCAAACAAGGCTTGCACGGAAAATAAAGGCAAGGAAATAGAAAAACAGAGTATCTACCTGAAGGAGTTATCTTAAGCCTAAGAAGCAGTTTGTGTTACACTTCCTATTGTTTTTTGATCGAAGATTTCAATCCAATATCCATCAGGATCCTTGATAAATGCTATACCTTTCATTTTCCCTGCAGAAATTAATTAAAAAAAATAAAGAAAACTTGACAGTGATATTTGAAGCAGCAGTAATGCTAGGAAAAATCTCTGACGTGATCAGCAAAATTCGGACATCTATACCAACATTCAACATCTATGCATCACGAAGCTATTAAAAAATTGCAGCCAATAATTGTCAGCCCAACTGCTAGATGGCTGTGCAAGTAAAGTATGATCAATTTTCTTTAATCATTATACTACCACAAGCATCAGATGACAGTAGCACCAGCATCCATACAGAAGCCAAGTTTTGGTGTATGGTGGTGGTTTCAACTGTTACAAGTATTGCAATTATGTTATATATAGATTAATTAGACAACCTACCAGAATTACTACATGCCTATGACCGTACCCCATCTCTTGCACCTAGATGAAAAAAACCTAAACTGAACATGTTTCGTCCTAAACAAAATCTTTCTTCTCTCTATGGGAAAAGAAGAGGAAGGTATATATACTAGGAGAAAATTAATATAATAAAGAGCAGTTAGGGAAATTAGGGCGATTATATAAGTTTTGGAATTCTGAACCTGTGGACAACAATCAGATTTTATTCTTATTGATCAACTGAATCACTCAGTTGTGAGGAGATAGTCTCTTTGGACAGCCTAGCCACACAATAATTCTTATTCCCTGCGGTTTATCTTTTGTGATGCTGTACAATTGTCCTTTCTGTTCACCAATAAGGTGACCCATAATGCATCCAGCAGCTCCAAGGTGGCTTCAAAACACGGGATGTATTGGGGTGATGACAATGAGACTCTGACACAGGGCAGAACAGTGTGTTGGTGCACGAACAGTAGCACTTAAAGAGGACAGATTATCATGGATACAAAGCTGGTGGGAGGGTTCCCAGCCATGGTCAGATCAAATAGGGTGGATGCAAAGGGAGACAAGTTTTAGTATTTTTAAGGAGCAGCAGCAGAATAGCTCGACCTCGCCTTCACCAGCATGATGAAGTCACAGTGCATTCATTTCACTTGCTGTGCCGAAAGACCGAAGATTTTTCCTGGTCCTACCACTTTAACAGGCTGAAGGAGTTTTTCAACCAAGGCAAGGAAAGTTATTCAACAAATCAAACGCATTTTTGGGATGATAATTACTTTCAATTCCAAGTAACTCCAAACCTGAATGACAAGTTGACAATTACAAAGTCCTGTACTGTACCTAGCCTATTCAATTGAAACCCAAGCTTTTAAGATTAAATTTTACCTCCAATATTCTAACCATTTTAATATTTCACAGTCGAGTTATCCATTCACATCTTTAGAATTAAACATAGATGTCATCAAGCACATGAATAACACAGACCTCAAAAAAATATATTAATCAATTTTTCTGTATGGAACAAAAGCAATTCATGTTGTCCTGTATGTACAACAGACATAAAACACAAACAATTCATAGCTGATAAAAATGACAATGATATATTCGAAAATGTACATGGGAACCACCAGAAAGCTAGAATGAATTGAAAACTAAAGAAAAACTGTTACCATCATCTGGTTTCTTAACAAACTCAACTCCCAGATTCTGAAATCTTTCACATGCCTTTACTGTGTCATCAACAGTTATGCCAATGTGTCCTGTAATCAGAAAGACAACTTACTATTCCAATTCAATACCCTATTTATCCAATAAAACAAAAAGTACTTTAAATAAATATAGTAAATGGCCATGCAAATAAATAATCGCTTACAGCCATGTTAATGACATGAAAACTAGCATAAATATAGCCAGTAAGTAGCAGCTAAAAATAATACTTACAGACATGTCAATGACATGAAAACTAGGTCACCAAAGTGACCCGGAAAGTTTAACTTTTTCAGTCCATCTGAATTTTTTTGGGGTACTGCACAGGAACTAAAAAGGAATGCAAACTTACATCTAATCGCAATGATGAACATCCCCTCAAACAATAACAGCTTAAACAGCTAGTAGGTACTAGGAAGGCATGTTGAAATTAAAAATAAAAAATAAAAGTAACACATGTAACGTGTAACTTAGGATAAAAAATAAATCTGACTCAGGTAACTCAAGACTCGTGACATGTGATTTTGTTTTATGAGCCTTTTGGTTAAATAGTGTTCTCCACTTATTATAGTTTAAAATTGTGATATTGAACACTGTACATCACTAGTATATTAGATGAGATTTTTCATTGTGCCTCTGAATCTTATGGTTCAATGCAATTAATAGTTAACTAAAAATTAGCTTGACAATTCCCTATTTGAATGATTATTTGATAACCTATAATTTAAAAAGAATGCAAATCATATTACTCAAAACAAATTCCGGACATAGAACCTAAATATTACATGATTGCTATTGACTTGGGTTCTAGTCAAGAAGAATGTCTCTCAACTAGAGCATTTAGTTTAGCCAGAAACGGTGATTCCCAATCCAATTGTTGTTTTGTCTTGATCAGGCATCTTCTTTCTCTTATATACACTAGTGTTCCTCCCCCCTCTTCCTTTTTTTTTTTTTTTTTATCAGCCCCCTCTTCCTTGTACATGGTCTTAATCTGAGCTATATTTCCAAATTAATTATAATCCCGCATATCCAGTCAATATCCATAATTAACGCTCTCCCCTCTTTATAAGAAGTAAATGAAATTATTTTCATTAACTCCAAATATCGGCATTAAGACCGTTTTGCCACATGATTTGGCTCGGTCCATGATCTCATGGTCCTCTCTCCTCTCGCATGTAAGCCAATGAGGCTAATAAGTCCATAATCATTAACTACAAAGATCGCCATTGAGACCATTTCACCACATGAATGGGATCGGCCCATGACCTCACAACTTGATATGATGTGACGTATTACAATGTGATAATAAGACCATAAAACCAAGAGAACTAACCCTTCTTTATACTAATCATAATCCCAATTAAAAAGGAAAACAAAATCATGAGATATGGTAATATAGTCTCCAATCCTAATAGATAGTGAGGAAATGCAAACACTAACAACCTATGATATTCAAAGGTATGCTAAAGATAACATTGAATATTTTCACATGATCTAACATTTCAAAAAATGAAGACCAACGAAATTCATCATTTGATGAAATCAAAGTCTCTGTTGACATTTTTAAAAGAACCAACAACTCTGCTAAAGTGTACACGAGAATTATTTTAACAAAAGGTATTCACAACTCTTTATGCATGAAACATGTTATCTCTAAGCATCATATAAGAACCTAAATTTTGCAACTTTACAAGGGGCAAGAATAATAGTCAGCAATTCAGCTTTTTTTTAGATAACAAACTGTAACCAGCAAATCAAGAAAATAACAAGGCTTTATAGTCACAATCTGCACCAAGGAAATTACCAAATTAAATTAAATGAAATATCACTCATACCAAAGCCACGAGGTTCAGAATTGCCATTATGGTACCCTTTGAACTCTGGATCACTTTCAGTACCCCAATTACTGTACATTATGTGATTGTTAGATAAGGGACGCTGGGATAAAGAAATATAACAAGTGTATATTCCTTACTGTGTCAGTTCAATTGTAGCCTTCTGAGAAAAGGTCCAAACCGTTTTATCAACTGGATTACTTGGAGCTTTTGACGTATCCTAAACAACAACAAATGTAAGAAAAATATCAAGGGCTTATCCACAAAAATTAGAAAAAACTGTGTATATGTGTATATGAGCTTAGAGAAAGTTGACATTATGAACTATTTCGAGAAGATGTAATACTGCCATCACAGTACATACATGATCCACATCTAGTAATCCAATTCAGGACTAAATTTTCACCCACAAATAGGCACAAAAATATATGTAATACCTCGTAGCCCAAAAAGTACAGGCTGAACTTCATCTCCGGAAAATCCAGCCTCTTAAGCAAACTACACCAACCAACAAACTGTCATCAGCATTCATAGCATTGACAACCGAAGAAAAATTTGAAAATAAAAAGAATCCGGACATAAACACATAATATTTGTGAATATAAAAACAGACCAAGGCAATTCGTTACACAACACACAATATATTAGTTCAAATTTAATTTTAATAAAGTGTCAGTACAAAGACCTTTGTGGTGCCAATTAATAAAAAAGATAGATATGACTTTTAAAATAGTTATTATAAAAGGTAAAAATCAACATTATTTTCACTTCGAATTCACTCTTATTTTCTATGATTTCTATTTCTATTCTCTATCTATTTTTATTTCCTCCATCATTCAATGGGAAGGCTAATGTCACTCTTAGACTTGATGATAGTTTCTCATTCTAATAAAACCCTATTAGATTTGCGAGTAAATATCCAAATTGGTCCATGAGAGTGATCTGGTAAATAGGTCTCTTATTAAAATTTTCATATAAAAAGATCCTTGAAAAATTGTTTGCATACAAGTCCTTCCATATCAAATATAAAGAAAATTTGGTATTTGTATAACAAGTACCCTTAAAGGACTTATATGCAATAAAATGGATTTTTTCAATTACCCATCTACATGTAAATTTTAATCAGAGACCTATCAAATTATAGAACAATTTGGGTATTTCCTCTTAGTTTGGTGGAAGGTCATGTTCATTTTCAAGCACTAACAAAGAATAAATAAATAACCAGTTCATTTTCAAACACTAACAAAGAATAAATAAATAACCAACATAAGAAAAGGTTGTATCTAAAAGAGAAAACTTACGACATGCCCAAGACGCGAGAATAGAAATCAAGGCTCACTTTGGGGTCCTTGATTCGAAACATCTGCAATTGAAATCACAGTTAAGAAGTCAAAATGGAACCCATGAAACAAAATAATAATAATAATAATAATGATGCATAACGATAAAAAAACGGCTCACAGTTTGTTGCATGATGTAACCCTTGGTAGCTTCGTCGGGAGTTGCATGCAGACCAGGGTTGTTGGCAGGCGATTCCTTGGGTTCCGCAGCCATTGAGAAGAATCGTAATCGATTCGGTTTCTGCAAAAAAAAAGAGTGTGAGCCATATAAGCATAGGACAGAAGTGAGGCATTGATTGAAAGTAGGGATTTGGAACCTTGGTTTTGGGGGTAAGAGAGAAGTAGGATGGGATTGAAAAATGTGATAGGAGGGGTTGGGAATTGGCGATGAATCGGAGACGAGAAAGGCGATGTATAGAAGCTGAGGTTGCCATTTGTTGATTTGGTATTTATATGAATAATTGAGATAGAGAGAAAGAACTCACCTTTACCTTGAGAAGTTGAAGTAGATGAAGATGAAACTGATACAGAGACACAGGATTACGAACACCCTTCTTCTTGTGGTTATGTTATTAAGCTTAATTGTAAATTATCTTACCATCAAATGAATTTCACCACCAATTTTTTGTTTACCCTATTTTATTTTATTTTATCCTCTTGATTTTTCAATTTTTCAATAATATCAAACTTTTAAATTTTATATTTTTTAATTGTGTTAGTAAGTGAAGTAACCATGTTAAAAATAAAGTTATTTAATTAAGTTTTTATAAATTTAATTATTTAACTGAATTTTTATTAAAAAATCATTTTACTAAGTATTTAAAATTTTTATATTTTCAGATATTACTTCAGCATAAGACATTAAAAATAAACATTTGAAATTTAATAAAAGTATTTTAATATACATGGCTAGCACACGTTGTCGTGGTTCACGTGACTATAGATAAGATATAAAATTAAGAAAATAAAATGTATTAAAAACATAAATTACAATAACTCTAATGATGGGATAAGATCTTTTAGGTGTTGTCTCCTTCAAGGGTTATCCAGGTTTTGAAAATTGATTGTGCATATTTAAGGGGAAAGTGATCATTTACACAGAAAAAAAAAAAAAGTGAGTTTACATAACAAATTTGGAAGAGATCACGGGAAGAGAGATAATGTATTTTCTCTCTTTGAAATATATTTTTATTTATGATGATGTAAAACGCATGTAAGGATTTATAAAAATTTTAATACTATCCAAAAAGATAAAAAATATATACTAATAATAATTAATATGATTGAAATTTATGGTATGTATTAATATAGTTTTGATTCATATTATTATTTATTTCAAACTCTTGGAAATATTTGTTATTATAAAATAAATATTTAAATAACATGAAATTTATTTATTTTTTAAATATTATTATTACATTTGTTCTCAAACGGGTTAGAATCAAGAAAATGATTGTCTTCCTTCTTGGCCAGTTGGTCTGTCGGTCTAACTCTCCACCTACTTCTCGAAATAGCTTCCCAACTTTTCATTCACCCATCTGCTTCTCGTCCTTGTAAACTCTAAGTTCGGATGGTACCTGCAAAAGGCACTCCGACGTTTAAGTAGGATCTTGGTGCTCGATCTGATTAATACGATATGATGACATACTTTATTCTCAAAATCTGTTATTATTTATATGATTATCATGGGCCTTTGTTATTGAGCCGAATTAAAGTTTTGGATTATGATTAAGAGTGTATTACCTAATGCTTGATTACTATTTAGTCTTGTTAATCTTCTTTGTTAGAATAAACTATTAAGAAGTGAATTTTAAGCCTAATTCAATCTTATAAAACTAGTTCATGAGGTGAAGTTTACACACACTTATATATAAACGAATTGTCATCATCTTTAATAGATGTGCGATCTCCAACATAACAGATAGAGAGGGCAAAAGAAAAAAGAAAATACAAAAAGAAATAGTTTAATACATGAAGATGTCTTATGTTGGAATTAAGAAAGAAAATAAGAGTGAAGATAATTTCGTTAAAGGAAATAAAATAAAAGATAAAAAAAAATTATTATTTATTAATTACTAGAAAAAGTAAAATTATATGAAAGAGAAGAAAAAACACTATAACTAATTGTCTTGTAGTCAAAATTGATAAGGTTGTTTTGGCAAAAAATTGATTATGTTATAACTAATTGTCTTGTAGCCAAAATTGATAAGGTTGTTTTGGCAAAAAAATTGATTATGTTGTGATTATAATTGAGTATGCATTTGAAAATGAATGTAAAACATGTATAATATGTTGGAAATGAAGGTAAAACGTGAAAGAAAATGTTAAGTTTTTTTTTTTCGCAAATTGTCCTATTATATTTTTAAAGGGGACCACAATAAGGTTTTAAAAAAAAATCAAATAAGATTTTCTAAAATATTTGATGAACACCTAAAAATATATCACGCAAGTAAAGACAACGAATATTTTAATTTTCATATTAATTCACCATGTAAGTAATAGAGAAAGACAATGAACATTTTAGTTTTTATATTAGTCAGGGCTAAAATGGTTTATGTTCAATTTTCTAACGCAAAACTGCAAACTATTTCTTATTATATTGTCTTGTACTTCTTTAAGAATTCTAAACTTAGATTTGTTTGTTCCACCAGAACTTTTAATGAATAAGAGATTGCATATTAAATCATTATTGTTAAAATGTGTATAAAATGAATCATTAAGTTTTTTTTGCTTTTCGAGACGATGGAAGTTGAGGATGATGAATGAGTGTCATCCTTGTTTGCTTTTATTTATGAGAGGGAGAGACTGAGGGTGAAAATAAATGAAAAGTTGAGGATATTTAGGATCTTTTCATAATTGAAGAGAAAGGAGAGTGGAATGAGATGAAAAAATCATGATGCCCTTACTTTCTCATACAAAAATATTAATAATGGAAATTAATAATAATAATAATTATATATAATATAATTTAAAGAATCATAAATAATATTAAAACTATCTAAATAAATTAACTTAACTAACAAAATTAATTTAAATTAATAAAATGAAAAATAATAAAATTATACTTTCATTTAAAATTATATTTAATTATTTCTTTGAATTTTTCATTTTTTTCTTTTATTTATAAATGAGACTTTAATTAACTAAAATATGTACAAAATTAATAATTCTTTATTCTTTTTTATATATAAGGGTAAATTTATAGTCTTACAATTTACACTATTCAAAATAATTTAAAATACTCTTACAACCATTATATCACTCACGTATCTCAATAATTTTTTTTACACATCCATTCTAACATACTCTAATCCAAACAAACTTACAATTTTTCACACTCTCCTTCTCCCACATCCTCAACTTTCAATTTCTCAATCCAAACAAAGTCAAAAAATAAATTAATTTAACATTAAATGTGTTCACATTCTAAATGACCAATTCATTCCGACATTAAGTCACGACAATCTCTCGCCACACTCTATATAGTAGGCTTTCATACCAATTAACAATGTAAATAAATTTTATCAATAAAATTTATTAAATTGGTAAAATGCACTAAATAATATTTATTGACAATGACTTTCTATTTTTACCAAACTAAATGAATACAAAAACTTGCATAAAATATCTCCTATCCTCCTTATCCGTAGGCTTTACCAAGTCCATATTCCAGGATCCTATTTGTCAAAGGAGAGAACTGAGAAATGCTTTTGAAGCAAGAAGGAAAAATATTATTTGACAACCACTTTGAATAAATGAAAAATCAAAATTCTAATAGCTTAAAACTGCATGCAATCTGTGTGAGTAGACAAAGTTACATTGCACGACCTCTGACTTTGTCTGGTTTAGGAAAAAAAACTTCATTCTACATCAGTATATCACTGTCATCTACTCTCAAGGATCTACTAAAACAGTAGCAAAACAACAATTAATGTCTCGTTATCATCTCCCACCTAATCCACGAATTCCGTGGAAGGAACTACTTGCTGTTCTTCTTCTTCTTCTTCCCTTGTTCATCTGTGTAAAAATCTGCTCTATAAAATCCCCTTCAATTCCTTCCCTCATCACATTAGAATTATGAATTCTGCAATCCATAGATCCGGGTACTGTAGCGATGGAACATACCGGTCTCAAAGGCCTTCCTTGGTTCTCCCAGACAACCCCAACCTCTCACTCGTTTCGTTTCTCTTCCAAAGTGTTTCTTCTTTTCCATCCAAAACCGCTCTCGTAGACGCCGACTCTTCCCAAACCCTCACCTTCGCGCAGCTAAAAGCCCGAGTCGCAACCCTCGCCCATGGTTTCCTCAAACTAGGCATAAAGAAAAACGACGTCGTCCTCCTCCTCGCTCCCAACACCATCCACTTCCCCGTCTGCTTCCTCGCCGCCACTGCCATCGGAGCCATCGTCTCCACCGCCAACCCCATTTACACCGTCCACGAACTCTCCAACCAAGTCAAAGATTCCAACCCCAAGCTCGTCATCACTGTCCCTGAACTATGCGACAAAGCAAAGAACCTCAACCTCCCCGCCGTCATTCTCAGCACCAACAACCTTCAAAACCCAACTAAAAGTAAGACTTCCAAGACACCATTGTTTATTTATTATTATTATTAGCAAAAATAAATAAAATCTTCTCTGTTGGTTCAATTTTTTTAAAATATGTACTTTTTTAAATTTTTTATTGAATTAATGATTAAATTAACTTTTTTAAGTATCTAAATCTGGAAATATGACAGTATGCAATTTCATTTCAATATATTTTGCTCTGTTTTTTGAAGGAAAAGAAATAGATATCAAAGTTGTATAAGAATTTGTTTCTGAATTCACACACTATTGAATCCACCATGCAGACGTGTCAGGGAAAATCACGAGTCTGGAAGCGGTGATGGAGATGGCGGGGCCGGTGACGGAGCTTCCGGAGAGCGGCGTTAAGCAGGGGGACACGGCGGCGCTGCTGTACTCCTCGGGGACCACGGGGCTGAGCAAAGGCGTGGTCCTGACGCATGGGAACTTCATCGCGGCGTCGGTGATGATCAGCATGGACGACGACCTGGCCGGGGAGGTAAACGACGTGTTCCTCTGTGTTTTGCCGATGTTCCACGTGTTCGGGCTGGCGGTTGTGACGTACACGGCGCTGCGGCGAGGGAGCGCGGTGGTGTCGATGGGGAAGTTCGAGCTGGAGGCGTTTCTAAAAGCGATTGAGAAGCATAGAGTGACGAAGTTGTGGTTGGTGCCTCCGATCCTGCTTGCTATGGCGAAACAGAGTGTGGTCCAGAGCTATGATCTGTCTTCGTTGAAGCGGATAGGTTCCGGTGCCGCTCCTTTAGGGAAAGAGTTGATGCAAGAATGTGGCAGGCGTTTTCCTCATGTAGCCATTTGTCAGGGCTATGGAATGACAGAGACTTGCGGCATTGTTTCTGTGGAGAATCCAAGAGCGGGGATTCGTCATACTGGGTCGACGGGGATGCTGGCTTCGGGAGTAGAAGCTCAAATAGTGACTGTGGATACACAAAAGCCTCTCCCTCCTACACAGTCCGGGGAAATATGGGTGCGAGGTCCTAACATGATGAAAGGTAATGAAATTTCATGTACCATTCATGCTTATCCATCAAATTCTTAATCTCTAATATCTAGTTTAAATAATTTTTCATAGTGTTTCTCCTTCATGCTTTTAAATAATTTTGTAATCATATCTCATGACTAGTTTGTAAAGGGCAATATAAACTGTGGTAGCTTGGGTTTTATTCTGGTATTGAACCTTTTACTCTGGCTTTCTAATTGAAGACTCAGATTCCTCTTTCTGTCAATGTTTTCTGCTGGGATAGATGTGGAGGATTAACATTTTTTTTACTTTATATGGAGTTTTGACATTAATATGTTGTGTAGTCTTTTCCTATATAAAACTTAGTGCAACCATTAAAAAACTTTCAGGTTATCACAACAATCCACAGGCCACGAGATTGACAATAGATGAAAAGGGGTGGGTGCATACAGGAGATATTGGATATTTTGATGAAGATGGACAACTTTATGTGGTAGACCGTATCAAAGAACTAATCAAGTACAAAGGTTTTCAGGTATGTTATGTAGTGCAAAGAAAGTGAATTTTTCTGGTATGAAGTGAATTGCATGATTATTTATCTGAAATCTTAACCAAATCCTTGTGGGTCTAGTGGGGTGTTGAAGTACATTAAACAGATGTTCCATGTCCAAAGTGGTTAATGTGTGAATTGTAGTAATTTCTGTTTGGGTAATTATTTGTCCATATCATGACCCTTCTGCTCATTGGAGACAATATCTTACTGAACTATGAGCTGTTTAACAAGGTTGCACCAGCTGAACTTGAAGGCCTTCTCATTTCTCACCCTGAAATACTAGACGCTGTTGTTGTTCCGTAAGTGTCATATAAGTTTGATTTTAGTCATCATATGTTATCGATTATTAGGAATTCACACTTGAGTAACTTTCTTTCAATAGATATCCCGATGATGAGGCTGGTGAGGTTCCAATTGCCTATGTTGTTCGCTCACCCAATAGTTCGCTGACTGAAGAAGAAATTAAGAAGTTTATTGCTAATCAGGTAAGAGAAAGATACAAAAACTAGTTTGATTTTTTACTGTCACTCATAACTTAAATAGATTGTCTTGCCAAAGTCAAAATACAGTGAATTTTTGTCAAGAAAAAGTAAAAGGAAGTGCATGCTTTCAAGAAAATTGCTTCTTTCATCCTTTAGTTCTGTGTTTGAACTTTGTCTTGTAATAAAATTTGCAATAATTATAGTATGAATCCAACTTATCTCTAGTGGATGATTCTGAATCAAAGTTTAACCCATAAATGAAGCACTTGCCATTGTTTTCACAGATTGGTCAACTAATCACATCTGAATGTTTGCTCTCTGCATATTTTGTAGTTACTCATTTTTATACTATTTACAGGTTGCACCGTTCAAAAAATTGAGAAGGGTGACATTCATAAGTAGTGTTCCAAGGACATCTTCAGGAAAAATTCTTAGAAGAGAGATCACTGCGAAAGCACGATCCAAAATATAATATATTACAATTCTTTTGGAGGGTCAATTCAATTTCTGAGAAAGAGTGAAAATTCTCAGTGCATCTTGAAGCATTAGTAGATGTGCCCAATCAAGTTTAAAATTAAAACCACACAACAGTTCCTACATAGTAGCATTTCTTCTTCGCACATAAATCTTGTGAATTTTATTACAGTAAATATTTACTCCATTTAACCCAAGGAAAGCAAGAAAGTGAATTTGGTGTTTGTGTACTAAATTTAACTCTTCAAGAGTTAGAAAAATTAATGAGTACATACTTTCTAAGTATTCTAAGAGTCTACAAATTTAATATCTTTATCGATTTGTAATTATATATCACAATTTATAAACTCTTTGGACAGAAATGTGTTCATGAATTATTTTTCTCAAAAATTATTCATCACTGATTTGACTTTAAGTTGTTTATAAGCTTAATTCACTAGTTTTTGTTAACAAAATTAATAACTCATAAATTGCGTATCATTTTTGTTCTAAATTGTCTTAATCAAACTTTAGTAAGACTTAGTAGACTCACTCATTTGATCATAAGTGAATAATCTAATCTAATAAATACAACACACTCAACAACATATAAACAAATTGATTATTTATACTTTGACTGATTTTTAAATTGAACACAATTAAGTATCATTAAAAATATTATAAGTATTATTATTCCAACATTTAAAAGTTAAATTTCACTTCAAAATTTGAATTTTAATCTAAAATAATAATAGTAATTATATAGTTGCTACACAATTTATACATTTAATATAATAATCATTACATTAAATAAAGTACCACAAAGTTAACTTTATAATAATTTAAAATTTTATTTAAATGTTTCAATTGAAAAAATATATGTTCAAAATATAACGCACACAATGTATTTTTTAAATTTGAATCACCCTATTTCTAATAAGATAAATGATATGTTTATAACACTCTAAACTAATTATATACATTTAAATACTAAAAGGATACTTACATAATTTTTTTAGACATGCTTAATTTTTTCAATATACTGAACATTTTATTTACTAAACTCATTAATTTCTCCGGTTCTTAAAATTGAATTACATTACACTTTTAATTTTAAGAATCCTAATATTTAAATATCTCGATCAAATACGTATACATCTTTTTTTATTTATTTAAACTTTGTTATTATTTTTATTTTAATAATAGGAGGTTAATATTGTAATTACAAAAAACTTATAAAATAATTTGTTAAAATCAAACATACATATAATGTACAGGGCATTTTCTCAATAGAAATAAAATTGCAGTATTATATTAAAAATAATTGCATTTAAATACTAATATGAAATAATATTATATTAATACAGAATCAAATTATAAGTAATATAAAGTTACAAAAAATTAGAAAAACACTAAAAATAACATAGTATTATATACGAAAATGTTCACATTTGAGTACTAATAATTTTTAATGAGATTAGTAGTTTTATTCTAAAAAAAAACAATTATAGTTAATTTAACTTAACGATAAAATAATATTAATTTGTATTTTTAAATTTTTTTATTCCTTACTCATAATATAATATATATATATATATAATTATTTATAAAAAATTTCTAAAATTTATTTCATTTTGAATATACAATCTTATAAATTAGTTAAAATATAAATTTTCTATATATAACTATATAAAAGAATTAATTAATAAATAACTCGTTCATCATGCTAGTCATAGATGTTACATAAGTGGTCAACCAGATGTCAACACATATTAGAACTATGTGATCGAGAAGGCATCGACTTATAAGATCAAATATTCGAAGACCGAACACGAATCGATCACCTAAAGATAAATTCTGTTTTAAGAGAATCAATTAAGCATAACACACATGTAAGTAACCTCCCCTTAATCATAAGATTAACTCGGTAAGTTGTGTCAAACACTGGTCCACTTGCACATGTACCTCGTTATCCCTATAAACACACATCTAAAAATGAGACAAATGTACGCATTTAATATCAATTAATACTCCGACCATCGTATATTGAATCCTAACTTGAACATCAAACTGTTTTTTTGCATGTACACCTTCGACTAAGATCGAGGATCACACCCAAAGATCGAAATCATCAACAATTAACAAGAACAAAGAGAGGAGACTACACCCCTTCCCGATCCGTGTAAGAATAATTTGACACTCACTGTAAAAATACATGTAAAAGATATTATGATGCGTCCCTTTGACTACTTAGATAACAATGGAGGTAAACTAACACCTAATAGCTTGGAAAAAGGTTCACACCACACTACAATAAAATAAAGATTTTAAAATCTTTTTTAATTTTATAAAGTCTATACATCGATTTAATTGATGTAGGTTTTAGACAAAAAAAAATTAAAATATGTTCTTACTAGGAAGATGAGACCTAGAGAACTATTGAAGTCTTCTTCTCCTTCCTTCGGTCGGTCAGGTTACTGGGTGATGAGTTGGGATCCTTCTCGTCCTCCTGCTTCTCCTTCGGCACTCGGTCTCGGGTGAACACCGGATGGTGGGGGTACTTGCGAAGACACTCTGACGCTCAAGTCAGTAAAGCAGGTGCTCAACTCTCAGGTAGGTGAACAATAATAAATGACGTACCTTACTCCTTTGGATGCGTGTTATTTATATTATTCTAATGGACCTACCTTGTTGGGCCCGTTTATCGAAGTGGATATCGCTTAGGGTTGTATTACCTAATTCTTAATGATGGATTAACTTCACTGATCTTGGTTTGAGCGTTAACGGTAATAGGGGTCGGCTGTCGGCCAAGTTCCCTGGTATGGGTCGGCCATCGGCCAAATTCCCATGGTCTCGGTCGTCTCGGCCAAGTCTTCTAAGGTCTCGGTTAAGTGGATCATTGTTTAAAATCATTGTTTTAAATTTTATTTCAAATAAATTGTACATATCCAAAAACATTTAATATATTTATAATAAAAATAAGAATATTAAATATATTTCTAATAAAATAAAAATGCCTATTTATATTAATAAAATAGTATTAAAATAATTAATTAAATTATAAAATTTATATATATAATCGATTATATATATAAATTCTATAGCATAATAGATTATATATACTATATATGTGTTAACGTAATCAATTATGTATATAATTTTATAATATAATAATAAAATAAATAATAATAATAATACATTTATATATTTATAATAATAAAGATTATTATTAATACTAATAATAAAAATATTAAAATAATAATATATAAAAATATTTATAAAATAATAATATTAACTAAAATAAAATTTTAAAATAATTATAATAAATGTAAATTAAATAATTTTAATAAATAATAATAAAAATATTATTATTAATTATTTTTATTTTATTTGTATAAATATTAATAATAATAAAAATAATTATTTATATAAAATAAATTTATATAATAATATATAATATTAATTATATTAATTATATAAATTAATTAAGTAATGTTTTTATATATTAAATGAATTTATGATTTTTTTTCTAATCGCACTCATCTTATAAATTTATAATTTTTTTTATGAAAAAAAAAATATTTTATATTTTATTATTTAAATATTCTAAAGATAAGGGTAAATTTGCAAACTTACATTTTACATATTTAAAAAAAATTAAAATTTTCTCACAACCATCACATGACTCACAAATTTCAATAAACTTTTTTCACACATCCACTCTAACAAACCACATCGTGTGCAACATAACCGCAACCACAGACAAGATCAATCACTTGGTGTGCGTGGCAACATGCAAAACCATCTCCCTTGTTTTCTCCTTTCTCTTAAGAAACTCACCTACTAAAAGTCATTCTAATGGCGATGACCACGTCGAAGTTGTAGTGAGGTTGGAGATCGACACTGAAGCAACAACATCGCCGTATAGATCCAATGGTGTCTCACGAACAACGAAATTGAAGGTGAATTTGTGGCCATTGATGGACAACGAATCATTGAAAACCTTCTTAACAGTGGGATCTCCTTCGTCCTTGTCGGGATAGAGCGACCTCATCCTCATAATAACCTGCGACAAAGGCAAGAACAGAGAAATTGGAGTTAGATAGAAGGCATTAGAAACTGATAAGTCGAAAACCCTAATAGGAGAAACCAACCTTGACGTCGGAACTGGAGGACGCGAGGAGTGAATTGTCAATTAGGGCATCAACAGCGGTGGCAAGCTTGCGCTTCAGAGTGTTGGAAGAGAGTGGTCTCGGGGGCAAAGAGCTCTTGAACTTAGCGGGCGAAGGGACGACGAGATTGGGATCTGAGGGAGGGTCATTCTCTTTAGAGGGTTTGTGCTTGCAAGAAGGGTGAGGTTTAGTGGAGCTAAGAGAGGGGGTTGGAAAATTTTGGAGGATGGAACGAGAGAATAGGATTTTGGAAAATCAAAATTTTGAGTAAGTGCGGGAAATGAAATTTTATGGGAGGGAAATTTTTCTTACAACAGGGACCGAGAACACTCGAAGCAGGTTGACAAGATTGCAAGTCTTTTAATCTTGGGCTGGACTTCGTTTCTTCGTGGGCCGGATACTCTGGACCTCTCCTCACATTAGGTTCTCTAGGCTTCTCTTTTCACTAAGTACTTCTCGGCTTCTCACTCAGTTGGATGCTTCTCGGCTTCTCACTCTGCTAGGTTCTTCTCGGCTTCTCACTCTGCTAGGTTATTCTCGGCTTCTCCTTTTCACAGGTGGGGGGGTGTACCTGCAAGTCGCTCCGATGCCAAAGTCAGAAACGATATAATACTTATCAGATAAAATTCACTCTTACCTTTTTCTTTACTCTGAACTCCTATTTATAGGGTTTCTCTAATGGGCTTTCTTCTTTACCTTTGGACTTTCTTTCTACACCTTTTTATTATTTACACACCCCTCATGCAGGTTTTTATCTTATTTGGGTTTCATTTTTATAATAACATTTATATTTTGTTTTATTCTTTTATGTATATCTTTTATGCTCTCGGCCGAAACCTCTCGGTTTTAGTCTTATCACCTTTTGGTTATTTAACATGCTATTTTCGGCCTAAACCTCTCGGTTTTAGCCTACCAGTACACTAGCCCCCCGAGAAAAATATTTTATTTAAGTTTAAACAAGAATATTTGTGTCCTAATATAATATAATAGTTTTGACATTTGATTTGATTTGATATGAAGTGCTTTGGTTTGCGCGCTTTATTTTGCTGAATTTAAATGACTTGACGTGAACTTGCTATTTTGACTGTTAGATGATATATTTTTGAACGGTTTCATAAGTTTTGCAACGTTTCAAATTCTAGGGTTTGCTTTGGGTTATAAATAGGTTTGTCATTCATTGTTTTTTGATTTTGTGTGAGCTTTGTTGTTGTCGAGAAGGAAGTTTATTGTCGATCTTCATTCAGTACTTGCAAAGGTAATGTCTCTTTCGAGTTCTTCTGCTACTGATGAATACTCAAGCGCGGGTGGTGAATCAACTGGCCGAGTGGTTCGAGAAGAAGTTCATGCTGATTCGAAGTCGTCATCTGCTACTCCATCTTGTAGGAATGATTTGAATGGAGCTCCTACTGTTGATGCTCCTCAAGAATTTGAAATTATTATGCCTCAGAGAAATCTTCGTCCAGGTTATCAGTGGGTTAATCCTAATGTCCGAGAGTTTTTCTCGAAGTATCGTTCTTTTAACGAACTCCGTAGCTTTCTTTCCCATTCTCAAATTTATTATTCTGATATTGATAATGATATCATTTCGTTTAGGCGTGTTGGGGATGTTGATAATGTTTACCATGGTCGAGAAGGTGATAGCTATGAATTTTTTTATTTTTATGCTTGCTTTTTTAGAGATCTTCATATTCGATTGCCTTTGAACAACTTTCAAATAGGCGTTCTTAATTTCCTTAATGTTGCTCCTACTCAGCTTCATCCTAATGGTTGGGCTGCGATGCAAGCGTTTAGTATTTTGTGTAAACTATTATCACTGTCTCCTAGTCCCTCTTCTTTTATGTACTATTATAGTTCTCGGCCGGGTAAACGGCCAGGATGGCTATCCCTTATTAGTAAATCCAACGTGTGTTTTCTTAAGCCCTTTACGTCATCATATAAGGATTTTAAGGGAAGTTTTTTCAAAATTCTGATAGAGCCAATAGGAAGAGGGTACTTTTTTAATGGAGATTCTCCAAAGTTTCCTCTGTACTGGACGAGAGATCCCGTGAAGTTTAACTCCATATCCTTTCATTCAATGGGTGTGGCTGATCGTCATGTGATCGAAGTGTTTAGTCGCCTCTCGTACCAAATTCCCACTCGCGCCTTGTTGCAGTTGTATACTTCATCAAGTCCTCGAGAAGATCTTATTGGTACGTGGTTGTTCTACATATTTTTGCTTTATAGGATGAGTTTTTTAACTTTGCTAAATTTTTTATTGATTTTCAGCTTTGATGGCAAGCACTAATCCGAAAGCTCGATCTTACTTTTCGAAATTGCTGAACAAGGTGGGTGATGCAACTCCCCGTCGTGAGAATGTGGTGAATCCTGTGGTGGAAGAAGTTGTGGAACCTGTCGTGAATGTGGAAGTGGTTGAACCGACAAGTAATGTTGATGCTGCCGGTCCTTCGAAGAAATCGAAAAAACGTGATAGAAGTAGCAAGAAGTCGCATTCGTCTTCTCGGCGCCATCGCCATGGTGAAAATGTTTCTTCCGAACCTCTTTCAGAAACGATATTTAGTGCTACAACTAAATATGCAAAGTTTGTTCAAACGTCTTTTGGTGAATCGTCTTACAACATGTTGAAGATTATGGATGCTGCTTCATTGGCAGATTCTGTTATTGAATTGTCAAGTAGAAATCTTTTGATTGGAAAGATGATGAAGGAGAAGAATGGGAACTGTGTGGCTTTATCTGAGTTTGACAAATTGAAGAATGATCTTGCTGAGTACAAAGAAAAAATGAGCTCTTTGTCTTTGGAGTTAGAAAAGATGAAAAAGCAGAAAAATGAACAAGAATTTGAAATAGAAGGTCTTGGAAAGGAAATTTCTGATTTGAAGAATGAGAACTTAAAATCTAGTGAAGAGAATGCTCAACTGTGTAAAGAAAATCAAGTCTTGAACGAAAAGGTATTGGCGTTATCTTCTGCGAATGATTCTGACAAAAACACCATCAAACTTATGGATGAGGAGATAAATCAGCTGAGGACTAATGTTTTTGAAGCCGAAAGCTTTATCTTTGAACAACATAAGCTTGGTTTTGAGAAGGCTCTTCAACAAGCAAAATATTTTTACAAGATTCCTATTGATGAAGGGAATTTTGATGTTAAGAAGGATTTTTATAATGGTGAATTAGTTCCTGCTAATGAGATTCCGGATAATGATGCTGAAGATATCAATATCGAAAGTTAATGGGATATAGATGTTAATGTTTTGTTTATAGTTTCTCGGTTTACATGACGAGAATGATTTGGTTTTGAAATGTTGATCTTATATATGAAAGTTTGCGTCCTTTTTGTAATCTCCTTTTTGGAATCTTATCAGAAATTAAAGATTATTGCTTCCCTTTTTTAGTTTGAGTTATTTTGTTTGTTATTTATTAGATATGACGTTATGGCTCTTTCGGCATTTCACTGAGTGTTATCAAAACCTCTCGGTTGTATAATAAACCTTTCGGTCGCACGCTATTGGGACTGTGCTTTCGGTTATTCTAGTTAAATGCTTTAAATGCTAAATTACAAATGCAATAAGATTATTAGTCGGTTTTTATTACCTTCAAGCAATAAGTCTATCTTTCGGTTTTTATTGCCTTGAAATAATGACTACCTTTCGGTTTGTATCATCTTAAAGTAACAAGATTACCTTTCGGTTTTTATTGCCTTGAAAATAATTACTACCTTTCGGTTTTGGTTTTGGTTTTCGATTAATCAAAATATAATGACCAGCTTAGGGCTTGACTTTTAATTTACTTTGGATAAATCTAACTTTTTCCTTTAGTTGCCGATGTTTGAATTAGATGTTGTAATCTTATCGGTTTTGTATCCATTGCTTGAAGATGTCTTGTGAGCGAGTTGAGATATTGAGGTAAGAATCGAAAAGAATTATGTAAACAGTTTTTTCGGGAGGGATTTCACCTGAAGTGAAAGCATCCAGGACCGAAAAGAATTGTCAATTTTTTCGGGAGGGATTTCACCTGAAGTGAAAAGCATCCAAGACCGAAAAGAAGTAAATATTGTTTCGGGAGGGATTTCACCTGTGGTGAAAACATCCAAGGCCGAAAAGGAAAGAACGAAAGTCTAATAAGATGATACTTGATAATTCTTCTTGATTAGATGATAAGTATGCATACAAAAGTTTTTTGCTTACATCTTCTGTCTCAACTAAAATAGAACTTTAAATGACTCGCATTCCATGTATTTGGTATCACTTTTTCTTCTAGAGTTTCTAATCTATAGGCTCCATTGTGTAAGTTTTCCATTATCCTGAATGGTCCTTCCCAATTAGATGCCAACTTTCCATGTCGTGGATCTTTTCGGGCATCAGTGCGCATTCTCCAGACCAAATCCCCTTCCTTAAAAGCTCTTAACTTTACTTTTGCATTAAACCTCTTCATTGCTCTTCTTTTTACTGCTGCTTCCTTTATTTTTGCTCGTTCTCTGAGTTCTTCAATAAGATCAAGGTCAGTTCTTAAGCATTCATTGTTGATATTCCAATCTTCCATTTGCCTTCGTAGTGTTGGTTCAGTAACTTCTATTGGTAACATTGCATCTGTTCCATACGTGAGATTGAATGGTGTTTCTCCAATTGATGTTTGTGGTGTGCACCTGTATGCCCATAATATTTCTGGTAACTTCTCAGCCCATAGACCTTTAGCACTTCCTAACCTCTTCTTTAACTGTCCGAGAATAACCTTGTTTGCGGCCTCAGCTTGTCCATTTGTTTGCGGATGTTCAACCGACGTGTTTGTTGACTTGATTCCCAAATCTGCATAAAATTCCATAAGTTTTTTGTCAATGAATTGTCGGCCATTGTCAGTTATAATGGTGTGTGGGATTCCGAATCGACATATTATATTTTTCCATACAAACGATTGGACCTGCTGAACTGTTATCTTAGTTAATGCTTCTGCCTCTATCCACTTTGTAAAGTAGTCGACAGCTACTATCATGTATTTGGTTTGTCCTCGTCCAAGTGGGAATGGTCCAAGTATATCAATTCCCCATTTTGCAAATGGCCAGGGGGAAACAATTTCTTGCAACTCCTGTGCTGGTATATGATTTAAACTCCCAAATTCTTGACATTTTTTGCATGCTTTAACATAAAATTCACAATCTTCTCGGATTGTTGGCCAATAGTAACCAGCTCTACAAACCTTTGTTGCCATTGTTCGAGCTCCGCAATGTAGTCCACAAATTCCTTCATGGAGTTCTTTAATTACGTATTCGGCTTGTTCTTTTGAAAGACATTTTAACAAAGGCATAGAATACCCCCTTTTGTATAGTTCATCACCAATCAACACAAAACTAACTACTTTCTTTGCCATTTTTCCATCAGGTTCAATTCCTTGTTCTTGGCCCTTTATTACTTCTATGTACGTCTTTATCCATTCATCTTTTGAGGTTGCAATATTGAAACATTCTTCTAAACTCACTGTTGGCTGACTGAGAGTTTGTTGTATGATGGAATTATGTTGCCCCTGTTGTTGTTGGCTTGCTAACTTGGATAATGAGTCTGCTTTCATGTTTAGTTCTCTTGGAATATATTTCATTTCGGCCTTATTAAAACATTGCATAATATTTAATACTTTATGACAATATTTCATCAATAATGGATCTTTTACCTGATACTGTCCTTGCACCTGTCCCACCGAGAGTTGAGAGTCACTTTTGCAAATGACATTTTCGACTCCCATGTCTCTGGCTAATAGTAACCCTGCAACAAGAGCTTCATATTCAGCTTGGTTGTTGGACGTTCTGAACTCAAACCTTAGCGCCATCTCCACCTGGAAGTTTTCTGGTCCTTCAAGTACTATTCCTGCTCCGCTTCCTCTTTTGCTTGATGCACCATCTACATATAATGTCCACTGCTCCTGCTGTGTTGTTGTCGGCATTTGAATAATGAAATCCGCAAGGGATTGGGCTTTGATCGGTCCTCTTCGTTCATACTTGATTCCATATTCTGATAGCTCCATGGACCACGTCACCATTCTACCTGCAAGTTCTGGTTTTCTCAAAATTTTAGATATTGGATAATCTGTTCTCACAATTATGTGATGATTCTGAAAATATGGTCGAAGACGTCTCGCATCATACATCAGTGTTAAGACAACTTTTTCAATCTTGGGATATCTGGTTTCGGCATTCTGTAGCGATCTACTCACAAAATATATCGGTTTCTGTTCTGGGGTTTCCTGTATCAAGGCTGCTCCTATGGCTTTAGTTGAGGTTGCTAGGTAGACTATAACAGGTTGAGTTAACACTGGTTTAACCAAGATTGGTGGTTCGGCCACTATAGTTTTGATTTGAGAAAAGGCTTGCTCACATCTCTCATTCCACTCAAAGGTTTCGGATTCTTTTAGCAAGTTTACTATTGGTTTGGTTTTTTCGGCCAGAATTGGTAGAAATCTTGATAATGAGTTCAATTTACCCACTAATCTTTGCACCTCCTTCAAATTCTTTGGACTTCCCATCTTCATTATTGCTTCGCATTTATCAGGATTTGCTTCAATACCTCTGTTTGTCAACATGAAGCCCAAAAATTTTCCACCTCTCACCCCAAAAACGCATTTTTCCGGATTAAGCCGAATTTGGTATTTTCTTATTTGTGCAAACACCTCCTCAAGGTCTTCCAAGTGTTTCTCTATCTCCCCTGATTTCACAACCATATCATCAACATATACTTCCATATTCTTTCCGATCTGATCTTTGAACACCTTGTCCATCAACCTTTGATATGTTGCTCCCGCATTCTTCAAACTGAAAGGCATGACTTTATAACAATAATTCGCGGTATCTGTGGTGAAAGCTGTTTTTGGAACATCCGGTTCATACATTTGTATTTGATTATACCCCGAATAGGCATCAAGAAAACTCATCATCTCTTGTCCAGACGCCCCATCCACTAATCTTGTCTATGTTGGGTAATGGATATGTATCTTTCGGGCAAGCTTTGTTTAAGTCTGTATAGTCTGTACACATTCTCCACTTTCCATTCGGTTTTTTGACAAGTACTACATTGGATAACCATGTTGTGTATTGAGCCTCTTTTATGAAACCAGCTTGCATTAACTTCTCAGTTTCTTCAATTGCTGCTTTTCGTCTTTCTTCTCCCAACTTTCTTTTTTTTTGAGATACCGGTCTTGCTTCTCGACATACAGACAATTTATGACAGACTACGTTCGGATCAATCCCAGGTATATCGGATGGTTTCCAAGCAAATAAATCTTTGTTGTTACGTAACATTGTGATGAATTTACTCAACAATTCTTTGGGCAAGCTTCCACTTACATAAGTGCATTGCTTCTCGTCTTGACCCAATACCACAGTTGTGGTCTCTTCTTTTGGTTCTATCCTTTCATCATTTATTCTTGGGTCCAAATCGGTCATCGCCACCATTCTTTCAGTATCATGGTTTGCTTTCAAATTCATCTTTAAACCTGCTGCATAACATTCCCGAGCATCTTTCTGATTGACATAGACCGTTGCTATCTCCCCTTTTTCTGTTGGGAACTTCATAGCCAAATGTGGTGTTGAAACTATTGCCCCCAACTTATTCAAAGAGGATCGTCCTAGTAACACATTATATGATGTAGCAGCATCCACCACCAAATATCTGATTTTGATCTTTTTAGTTTTATTACCTCTTCCAAATGTGGTCATCAAATCAATGTACCCCTTAGTACTAACTCTTTCCCCCGAGAAGCCAATGATCTGTTCCCGGAAAGGTACAATATCTTCTTCTCTTAGATGCAACCTTTTGAAAGTATCCCAAAACAGAATATCAACTGAACTCCCCTAATCAACTAAGGTTTTCATGACGGCATATTCGGCTATTTCTACCGTTATTACCATGGGGTCGTCGTGATCGGGATCAATCTCTTGAAAATCTTCATCTGTAAAAAGCATTGGTGGCAAGGTTTTTCTTTTGAAAATATGATTAATGGTTCTGATACTTCTCCAATGTTGTTTTCTTGTTGATGAGGATTCCTTTCCTGAAAAACCTCCTGAAATTGTGTTTATAAATCCTCTGACCAGCCTACCCAGACTTCGTTCCCTACTCCACCTTACTGATTGGGTGTTTTGATAAACCCTATCACTTATTCTTTCTGGCCTTCCATCTCTTCTATCATCTCTTTTTTCAACTCTCTTTTCATCTCTTCTTTCAAATCTTTCCACTCTTCTCTGTCCCATCTCTCCCCCTCTCGATCCTCTCTCAGGACTTAACCTTATTCTTGCATTTCCTCCTCGGACGAAGCGTTTCAACTGTCCTGCTTGAATCAATTCTTCTATTCTATCTTTCAACCCAATGCATTCTTCTGTATGATGACCATGATTTTTATGATACTCGCAATGTTTGGTATGATCCGCTCTTTCTGGTGTTCTTGCTTTTCTTGGTGGTGGTATTATTTCTGCTGCCATAGCTTCTTGTAAAACTCTTGCTCTGTTTGCGTTCAAAGGTGTGTATTGTTGGAATTTTCGGCTTCTGAATTCTTCTCGGGCTCTTCTGACCATAGGTCCGCTTTCTCTTTCTATCATCTTCTTCTCACTTCCATCAATCCTTACCTGGTTTCGGAACTCTCTAAGTTCTTCCATTTGCATAAATTTTGATGCTCGCTACCTTAATTCATCCAGATTAGTTGCAGGTTTTTTACAAAGGCTGTCGGCAAATGGTCCCGACTTTAAGGCTGTTATCATATGATGCATGGTAACCTCTAGGCTGAGATTTCGAATACCCAAGGCGACCTTTCCAAAGCGTTCCATGAACATTCTTAATGATTCCCCCTTCTCCTGCCTTATGTTCACTAAAGCAATTGATGTCAAATGATGAGGGCGACTAGTTGCAAATTGAGCACCGAACTTTTCCACCAATGTATCGAAACAATCAACACTCAAAGGTGGTAGGCGCGTGAACCAACTTAATGTTGCGCCTTTTAGCGTCGTAGGGAACACCCTGCACATAACAGCATCATTCCATGTATACAAGCTGATCTGTGTGGTATATATTGCAATGTGTTCATCAGGGTCTGTACTTCCATCGTATTTGTCAATCGTCAAATTCTTCCAATTGTCGGGTAATGGGGTGTCAACTATAACATCATAAAACGGATGCTTTCTGGAAGATGCTCCTGTAAAAACCCCAGAGTTTTCAAGCAATCTCCTCTTGGTTTGGGAACTTTCGTTATGATGAAGTCTTTCATTCATTTGTGCTCTAGGTTGCACGGTTTCAAAAGATGAGTTCAAAATTGTTTCCTCTTGTAACTTTCTTCTCATATGTGCATTTTCGGCTTTCAACATACTTATTTCTTCTTCATTATTTTTTTTTAACATCTCGAATTCTTTTTGTAGTTGGACCAACATTGCCATTGGCATGTTAACATTGTCTTCCCGATCTCCACCTTGCTCTCCTCCTTGACTCATCTTGTCTTTTGACCCTTCTCAACTAACACTCGGCCCCACGGTGGGCGCCAAAATGTTCTTACAACAGGGACCGAGAACACTCGAAGCAGGTTGACAAGATTGCAAGTCTTTTAATCTTGGGCTGGACTTCGTTTCTTCGTGGGCCGGATACTCTGGACCTCTCCTCACATTAGGTTCTCTAGGCTTATCTTTTCACTAAGTACTTCTCGGCTTCTCACTCGGCTGGATGCTTCTCGGCTTCTCACTCTGCTAGGTTCTTCTCGGCTTCTCACTCTGCTAGGTTCTTCTCGGCTTCTCCTTTCCACAGGTGGGGGGGTGTACCTGCAAGTCGCTCCGATGCCAAAGTCAGAAACGATATAATGCTTATCAGATAAAATTCACTCTTACCTTTTTCTTTACTCTGAACTCCTATTTATAGGGTTTCTCTAATGGGCTTTCTTCTTTACCTTTGGACTTTCTTTCTACACCTTTTTATTATTTACACACCCCTCATGCAAGTTTTTATCTTATTTGGGTTTCATTTTTATAATAACATTTATATTTTGTTTTATTCTTTTATGTATATCTTTTATGCTCTCGGCCGAAACCTCTCGGTTTTAGTCTTATCACCTCTTGGTTATTTAGCATGTTATTTTCGGCCTAAACCTCTCGGTTTTAGCCTACCAGTACAGAAATAGAGTATATATGATGGAGGGAATAAAAGGAAATTTGTGACGTTTCTAAATGACAAATTTTGAAGAAGAATTGTGACAGTTATTAACATGTCGTATTATACGAATAATTGTGGCGGTTTTTAATAACCACCACTGTTTACAAGCTTTTTTGTAGTGTCACTTGAATTATGTTATGTTTGAATATGAAATTAATTTTGAATTTTATTTTATTATTGGGTTATATTGGATGATTTTTGCTGGTTGTAATCAATATTATAGGTGCAATGCATATTATTGGTGCAATAGATTATATTTGACATTAATTTGGATTGTATACGTTGAATTTGAATTATGATTGAATGTTGTATTACATTGCACAAGTGCAAAGGAATAAAAGAAATAATATCATGCCTACAAGATTTATCCACAAATTTACCCACAAAATTTGGTTTAGAAGTATATATGATGTACCCACAGATTTGTATGTGTGGGTAATATTACCCATGGATACATAAGTGAGAAATTGTGTGAATTCTAAAATTCATGGATTTATGATAGTAGAAAATTTATCTAAGATGTTAAGTTGTCCTTATTTGGTCACAAATTATGTGTAAATATTACTTATGAATGGGAGGCGATTGGGAAAATTCCCACATATGTTAGGTTGTGTAAAATTACCTAGAGATTGTATTGTAGTCTGTATGTAATGTCTCAAAACATATCATCCATCCAAAAAATTACCTATGTCCAAATTATCCATGAAATATTTATTGTTAATAATTCATAAATAATTTTAATTTATTTTCATATTAGTACTGTTAGAATGTATGGCTTTAAACTAGAGGGGGTGTGAATGGTTTAAAGAGGGATTTCGAAAATTTTTAAGCCTTGAATGAAATTTCTTTAAGAATATCTTGATTAAGAAATCAGTTTTTCAAAACACAAAGCAAAAAGCACAGCACCAGAAAAACAATCGGTTGTTTATACCAGTTTACAAATATCAAAATTGAATTTAAAGAGTTAAGGAATAGAGAAAATGCACACAAAGATTTATACTGGTTCACTCTAAACCTAGAGCTACATCCAGTCTTCTCAGAAACAACCGAGGAACACCACTAAGCAATCAAACCTAGATCACTTACAACACAACCAAGAAAGTGACATTGATCCCCTCAAGACACACACTTCCCTTGGCCAACACACCAACACTAAGAATGTTGATCTTGATCCCCTCAAGAACACACATCACTTCTCAGCAAACACACAAAAAATTCTTGTTCAACAGATACAAGGATTACACTTGTTACAAAAGCAATTTTAAAATCAATACAAGCTGAAATCCTATCTCACACTCTTTGATCAATCTCAATCTAAGCAATCTCAACTCTTTGAAAAACTCAAACTCAAATATATTTTTCTTAATATATTCAAAGATGTTGTTTGTTATTAAATCTTAACAAACTATTCATTGCATTTAAAGATTGTTCAAAGCATTAAAGACTGGAGCGTAAACAGTTAGAAAAACATTTAGAGCTCAGTCAAAGCGCATACCATTTTTTTTGTTATGGTACCAAAACAAACAATCGGTTGTTTTGGTTTTAACAGCTCAACTATTTGAAAAACAGTTTTCAACCTTTTCTAAAAACTTCTAAGTATAAAACAATCGGTTGTTTCGACAAAACAATCGGTTGTTTCGACAAAACAATCGGTTGTTTCGACAAAACAATCGGTTGTTTCGACAAAACAATCGGTTGTTTCTCACTTAGTTTGAAAAACACTTTTCTTTTAAAAAGATTGAGAATGCATATGCTTTGGATTCAATCAAGAGTGGATTACATAAACAATCTACCCCAGATCTTATCTAAGACAGCTCAGCAACAACAAGCACAACCAAGCCTTCAACATCCTTTAAAGGGTTTGGATTCTTCAAAGCTTGAACATCACTTGGTTCAACAATTACTATTTCCTACGGATTTCTAGGGTGGGTAAATTTGATTTTTTTTAGTGAAAGAAAATTCCAATGTTCTTTATTCAATAAAATGTTTTGTATTTGTTTTAACATTCAATAAAAAATTCCAAGTCAATAAAAAAACATAGGTATAATGTTTTAAAATAAGCCCTACTTGGTTCTTTTAATTTTTTTTTTTTTTAAGTTGTAATGTTTAAATTGTTAAGTTTTATCAAATTGTCAACTTTGTATCTTCAAACTTCCTTTATGTTGTTTTTCAGTTAGGTGATAACTTGTGTGTAGGATCGATGTTATTAGTTTTGATGGCATAAATTTTAGTTTGTTGTACTTTATGTTTTCTTTTTTTCTTTTTATGTTTTTAATTTATTTTTCTATTTCCAAATGCTAAAAATAATATTTCTTACAATAAACACAAAATAGCACATTCTTACAAGTAATTAGAATAAATACCTAAATATTGTCATTTGTATTTTTTTTTATAATAGATTATCTAAAACATGATGTCACCAGATATAACAAATCTTTATGGACAGTGTTTACGACAATATAAGTGACAAACTTCTATAATTTTAAACCTAGCATATTTGAAATTGTTAAAATTATAAAGTACATGCATTTCCACAATCTTGTTCACAATTAAAAAAATGGTTAGTGAAAAAATTCAAAATCTCACTGCTAATTTAATTAAATGTATATATTTGTCAATAACTCGTTTGTAAGTTTTGAGATTTGCAATTTTAAATATTTTTATACATAAATCGAAGTATCTCATATAGTTTTATATTTGTTTATTTATTTAGTATTTTTATATTTATAATTTTAAATATTTTTATATATGAGTTCGAGTATTACATATACTTTCATATTTATTTATTTCAATATAAATATCATATCAAACTCAACTAACCCAAACTCATGCATTTGAGCCCATATCTTAGCTTCTTTAAAATTTATAAAGAAATTTTCATATACGGAAACCTGAAAGTGAAAGTAAGTACGTAACAAGAAAACACGAACTTTTTTAATTTCTCTAAAAAATATAACATAGACGGTTAAAAGTGAACAAAAGAAATACAAAAATATAATACATGATATGATGTATAAAAAAATTATTTATAAAATATTATATATTTGTATGGATAGATGTCTATATCATAACTCTTTCTCTGTAATCTTCACTCTTGTTTTCCACAACATTAGATATTGGTAATGTAGAAATAAAAATGTATTAGTAATTTATTATATTGTTTCTAAATAAACAGGGAAATTGTTTTGATTCTACTTTCAAAATCAGAACATGTGTCAAAGATTAAAGTCATGATTTAGTCTGATAGTAACTTATCATTGCCAGTGAATAATATATATTCAATGAATTACAGAATTTTATTATCATGAATTCTCAGAAATCATAAAAAATAATAAAAAAGGTATTTAATATGTCCAAAATCAACTAAAAATAATTAGTATTTATTCATAATACCTTAATGTTCCTTTGACTTCCGTGCTTCAAGCTCCATGTTTGAAAACACTTATCTGTGTTTAAATCGAAGCATCTCACTCAGTCACTGTATTTAGGTTTGAAATTTTTTTCATTTCTACTGACAAATTACAGATAGAAAAGAGAGAGAGAGGAGAATAAAAGGAATTTTTCTTTTTATATTTTCCAATATGTCTTATTTCTTTTACATCTTTAGTTTTCACACCTAGACATTTATTTCTTATTATATTATTATTTATCATTTTTCTCCTTTTTCCATCTCGAGATGTGCACTTTAACAATGAGTATTTTATTTTCCTATATGCACAAAAGTCACTGCAAAAAACTGTGTTTGTGTGAGATCCATTCTGCAGATTAACAAATGAAAAACAAAATGAAGTCATCTCACGATATCATCATCAGTAATATTAATTTGGATCACTGGCTATCTAGGGCACAGTTATCATACTCACTAGTTCATAAATATATATATATATATATATATCACAAATATATGAGCCAGAAGAACTATTTGTTCAAGCTCATAAACCAGTGGTTCATTGCAAAAACTCTTGGCTAAGAAACACAAAACAAAGAAAAGTATCTCAGGCGTATCCTGCATCTCTTTCTCAGGATGAATACTCTACGAATCATCTAGAATTTGGAAGTCAAGTGACGTTTTAGCATCAACATTTTCATCATGAAAAGGCTAAAATCCATAAAACTATGTCGATGGTTATATACCCTAAGAAAAAGTAACCATATTTCGAAGGCATATACCATTTCTGGTCCGATTTGCAAAATAAACTCTTTAAAACTATCCAGTGTTTCAAAAGGGTTGCTAGAATTAATGGGTAAAATTTAACCATTTTTAACAAAACTTTAACATATATGAATACAGATCTGGATCTGCATAATGATCGGTGAGTAAATAACTATATACATCATGCTATGGAATGTAGAGGAGAAAGAGAATCTAAAAGGACCAAAATCTAGCTTGAGAAGTCTTACCCTTCTTTTCATATTCTTCCTGTGAACCTGTACGGAAATCTTTCTAATAGAGAATCAGAGACTAATTATCTAGAAACTGTAAGATCTATTCAAGAAACTAATATCTTCGAACAAATAATCTCCTTTATATACAGAAAATGAAAAAACGAATTCTAATTTGCATGTTAAGGAAGGTAGTTATTGGTCAACCACATCGTACCATGTTAATCTTTCTTACCCTTCTTTTCCAAGCACAAGTACAATGGACTCTAGAAAAGTTGCTGAAGTTGATATTAACCAATATGTCATTCACCTGCAGATGCAGCTGCACCTTGTGCTTGGTTTCTCATCCATACCCACACACATACACCACGTAATCTTCTCTTTTTTCCTTTAACATGTGTATTGTGTGGACTAAGGTATATGGTTGAAGAGAGAAAACCAAGTAAAGTGCAGGTGCAAATGCAGGCAAAGGCAGCATATTGGAACGAGAGAGAAACACCCTTGTGTTATTAGGATGAGATTGGCACCAGTTATATATGAGGTGTGATGAGATATCTTTCCGTGTAAAGCTGTAAAACTAACATTTCTTAATCGGGATTAAGATGTGACAAGACGTAATGCAGCATGATGATGGTAATGAAGGGTTTAGAGGAAGTAAAAGGGAATGCAAAGAGTGATTATGAGTGGATAAGGATTTGATGATGATCTCCATTATGAGGTTTTGTTGTGATGTCGAAAGTGAGAAAGAGCCGTGCACCCGCATGTCTGCCACACAACAAGCTGGTCTTACATCACGTGAAGCAAACCATCACACCCACGTGGGATTTCATTCCTCACCATTCCCACTCTGCCACGCAAGAACACCCCATTTAGTACTATCACTATGCCTACTTTCTTCACCCTCCCTATAATACACATTCATATATTCTATTATTATCTTCCTTCAAATTATACTTATTATTACATATCTTACTTATATTCTGATACACATTCTGATTTTTCTGTTTTCTTCTGTAGTTTCATTACATAAAAAAGAGTTGTAAATAATGACAGTTATTCTCTTTAAATCTCATTCTTATTCTTTACTAAAGTATATGCTATGCTTATTCCAAATTGTATAATATCTTATAAAGTTGTTTATCCAAGAAAACAAACACATATTGCTCAACATTTATACACGTGAGTTGGGTTTGCATTGAGTTAAGTCAACTCACATATTCATTTTCTCTCAGTCTTGCCCTTCTCTTTGCCCCTTTTCCTGGCCAAATAGTGTTGGATGCACTTTTCTCCATTAAATTTTGCTAAGTCTGTCCTTCAAACTACTGACTATCTTGGGTGATCTCGAGGGCATGATAATGTGGTAAGAGGGATGATCACCAAGGTTGTCGTCATAATGAAATGTGAGAAGAGATTCATTATAAAGACTTTTTATTATCAAAATAAAATATTTAAAAATTAACTTTTAATGTTTACAAATATGATGAAGGTGTATAATTAGAATATTAGTTTTTTTATGGGAGGTTTGTTTTTGGGTATGATAAGAGAGAAGAGGATGGGGGGAACGGATTCAGTGTGTTTGAGGGTGTTGGTGCGGATGAGAGAGCAAGGTGAAACGTTTTTTTACTCCTCACAAAAATGAGAAGATTTGCGCTTATAACATTTGGGAATTCAAAATATATAGGAAACTATGTCAAGCATGAGATTGGTTGGACATCAACACACATCTGGACCGAATCGAAGATACACTTCATTAGCTTCAAGACAATGAAAAACATTGATTATATTTTTATTGTGTTATTATTATTATTTATGTTGAACTTATTTTGACTGTTAGTTAAATTTAATGTATTATTTGACATTATTATGTTTGTAATTTTTTAAATTTCCACAACACAACATCATTTAGGATTCTAATGTAATGACTTCATCTATTATTGTAATCACCGACTATTTTGTGTTCATCCAATGTTTATTAATGATAATACAAATTGAAATAAAAAGTTATACATCAAAAATAAAATATAATTATTTTTCATGTTGTTAGTCAATATTTTATAATATTTATAAAAATATGTAAATTTTATAGTGCTACTATGTTTAAATTGTACATTATTTTTAAAATATAAATTATTTTATTACTATTATAATTATTAAAATATAATAATTTCTAAATTATCTTCTAACTATTACATCATTTACAAATTTTAATAAACAATCCTCACAAATTTACTTTATCATCTTTAATCTAAACAACTTTACAAACTCTCACACATCCATTTCTTTTCCTCGCCACAAATTCTTACCCGAATTCAAACACAACATTAAATAAACATGTTCAATCAAATGTAATTGACAAAAGAATTAGTCTATGGATTTCCGTATCTAGAATTGGGGATGAGGCAGGTTATGGGTTTGTTGTAATGTAAGCGTAGTGTGGCATATGTAGGTATGAATATTTTGCGAAACTTTTATATTTAATATATTTTTTGTTGTTAATAAAATAATAATAATAATAATATTGAAAGTAACACAAAAAGAGTTCTTTTAAATAATTATGTCGATTTTGACATGTGCCTACCGAGAGTATTGCCTTAATTTCACTTCTAAAGCCCTTTATAGGTGTAATTTTAGTTCTTATAAAAATTTAATAATATATTTAATTTTCATTATTTTAAGATTAAGTAATTTTAGTCTAAATTAATGATAAGTTCGTTTAAAAGATAATTATTTATTAAATAAATATTTTAGAAAAAAAAACATTTACTAAGACATATAAGATTTTCCTATAAGAAAAAAAAACAGAAAATTACTTCTTTTTAAAACAATAAAATTAGACAAACACACAAAAAAATAGAAATATGTTTATTCTTTTAGAAAAAAATACTTTTTATAAAACAGATGGTTTAATTAATAAAGCCTAATATATTATAAGCCCAGTATATCATGTGATTGTTAAAAAAATATGTTCCAGTTTATTGTTAACGATTGTTATCGGTGTATTAAGTGAATAATTAATTAAGATTTTCATTGTTGACAGAAAAATTAATACTTACGAGAACATATATTCTACATTAATTAACCAGTGAATCTAAACTAAAAAATTATGAAAACATATCCATTCTTTAAAATGAATCTCAATACTTCAACATAATATTATTTCTTATTTTATTAAAAGATATTTGATTTTAAAAAGGTAAAGTTGATAGATAGTTAAATTCTTTAAATATCTTCCACTTAGCTTTTAGCTATCCGCTATCGAATATGGAATATCCATGTTGAAAGAAAAAAAAAATGTGAAAAATAAAAATAGTTTTTCATATAAAAAATGTCACTGTGTTGTTTTTTATATTTAGGATCTATTTTTTGAACACGTGATTTAAAAATATAAATAATTAAATATACATTACTTTTCTTAAAAATGTTCATTAAAATTATACAGTGGTTTATACGAAGAAATGAAAAAGGAGCAGATGATAAACGAAATGAAGTAAAAAAGTAACCTTATTATTGGATATTCTTAATTTGAAGTAGACAAATTGTTTTCTTATTTATTTTTAATATAAAAATAATTTATAGAGGAAATGCAACAATGACAGCATTCAATTTTAATGTGTTAAAAAGTGCATGGAAAAGGAGGAAGTGGAGGGGCCTGCTACTAATACGGAATAACATTTATGTAATTTTAATTACTAAACTTAATTAAATTATACAATTTTTATAAATCTAGTTTCAATCACATTATAAACTTCGACATTAAAAAATAAGTTTCGGGATCTAGTTATCTATACCAAACTTTTTTTTCTCTTATATATATAATTTTATTTTTGTTGTTTTAATATTTAATTTATAAAATAAAACAATATTATTTTTTATTAAAATAATTACAGTTTTAGAATTTTATTTTTCTTATAGTCTAAACTTGGTGTTGTGTGTGAAAATGCAAAACTAAACAATCATGCAGTAGTAGTGACAAAATGGTCCATTTTGACCTAAATGATCGGTTAAAAGTGGGACAAATTTACCTTGTAAGGTTATACATACTAAAATTTGATAAATGATTTTATCATTGATGGGTTAGTTGACTGTAACTTTTCAATTTTTATTTTTTCTTTAATTTTTTATTTTAGATATATTTATTTGATTGTAATTATTAATATAATTTATTTAGATAATAAAAATGTAAGAAACAACAGTAAAATTGAATAAAACTTTAACATTCTAAAGTTTAATGTTTAACAAAATAAAGTAAATATTAATAATATTTTAATGAATCAGATTATGTATAAAGAAATTAATGTAAAAAATTATGTATAAAATATTGATCACCACTAACTTTAATTTTAAATGTACGAGATTTCTTTTAAAAAATGTCAAAAATAAATAAGAGTATCTAACTCATCCCATCTACGACTCTCTAAGTTGGCGAGTTAGACAAACTGGATCGCTACAGATTAACGGACTATCCTAGCGAGTGTTTGTTGAGCCTATCGTGTCACCTGCTATCGGACCGTTATCGGACCACCCATAATATGTTGTCACTCTCGACGTGAGGGGTGTGTTGGAGATCCCACATCAACTAGAGATTAAGACATTTTATTGTATATAAGTGAGTGTAAACCTCACTTCATGAACTAGTTTTGTAGAGTTGAGTTAAGCTTAAAGTGCACTTTGATAATAAACAGACTAAAAAAAAGTTTATTTATCCCGTTAAATGATGAAAGACTAATCTGCGGAACCTGACGCACTATATCATCCTACAATCACGTCATTTTTAGTTAGAATTTTTGTAACATAATAATATATTTAAGTTTTGTTTGAGAAGATTGAATGTATGAATGAAAGATGAGGAAACGAGGTAGGGATATTTTGATTTGATCCAGCTGTAGTTGAGCTGTCTTAAGTATAAGTGTAGGGTGAAGGGGTGGTATTTTCTTCCCCAAAATGGCATAAAGTGAAAGAGCTAAGGTACTACGTACGTTCCATGCGACACCCAAGAAAAGCACGAAACCTGCCACCGCACTATACCTCAAGCGTGCTAATAAAAAAAACTCGAATTGAAAAACTCATTAAACCTAAGAAACTTCATACTTTTATAAAATAGTCCTTTTTTAGGTTATAATACCATTTCAAAAATAATCATATCTCACGCTAATATAGATCTGCAAAAGGATATGATATATATTCGTTTTACATATTAATAAATTACAATTTTCTTATATTAATATGTAACATAAGTGATATGTGTTATATATTGTAGTACATTATTTGTGTACAGATATGGGTGAGGCTGAGACCTAGTCAACATGACCGAGGCCTGGTCAACCTGATCGAGACTAAGAGAGACCTAGTTAAACTTGACCGAACGACGAGGTCGACGACCCACTTAGTCGAGACCTCAGAAGGCTCGATCGAAACCTCAGAAGACTTGGTCGAGACGACCGAGACCATGGGAATCTGGCCGATGGCCGACCCATACCAGGGGAACCTGGCTAATGGCCGACCCCTATCACCGTTAACGCTTAAACCAAGGTCAGCGAAGTTAATCCATAATTAAGAATTAGGTAATGCAACCCTAAGCGATATCCACCTCGATAAACGGGCCCAACAAGGTAGGTCCATTAGAATAATATAAATAACACACATCCCAAGAAATAAGGTATGTCATTTATTACTGTTCACCTACCTGAGAGCTGACCACCCGCTTTACTGACTTGAGCGTCGGAGTGCTTTCGCAGGTACCCCCACCATCCGGTGTTCACCCGAGACCGAGTGCCGAAGGAAAAGCAGGAGAACGAGGGGAATCCCAGCTCGTCATCCAGTGACCTGACTGACCGAATGAAGGAGAAGAAGACTTCAATAGTTCTCTAGGTCCCATCTCCCTAGCAGGAACAATTGGCGCCCACCGTGGGGTCGAGGAAAACTAGCTGAAGGAAAAAAGTAGATGGTCTCAACCAGAAGCATGGAGAGAATGACCGAAGCCGACCAGACGATGCTGCTACTGTCTCTCCAAAGAGAGATGACCGAGATGAGAAGGAAAGCCGAGGAGGCTGCTCAGAAAAACGAGCAAGAGCTGCAAGTTCTCCGTAGGGAGAACGAAGAAATGAAGAAGAAGTTGGGGGAGGGAGGACCCTCTGTCATACCGACGAACGTTGTCGGCAAGTCCTACACCTCTCCCCCCAACCCAGATGTGGCCGAGGGGACGAGAGGCTGACCCCCTCCCTGAGAAACCGAGATGGGCGACGAGTCATGCCTAATCAGGTCCACCCGGACGACCCTGACGGCCGACCCGAACCGCCGACATCCCTTTACCAACACCATCATTGAAGTCCCTTTGCCTGAGAAGTGGAAGGGTTTCAACCGAGACCGATATGATGGGTCGACCGACCCGAAAGAGCATATGGACGCCTACACCTCCCATATGAGTCTCTACACTTCGAACGACGCCGTGATGTGCCGAGTGTTTCCTACATCCTTGAAGGGAGCAACCCTTAGTTGGTTCACTAAGCTCTCACCCAACTTGATATGATTCCAATAACAAGATATAAATGATTCTTTGACATTTTATGGAATCAAGTTGAGTTGGAGATTGAATAGGCACTTTTATAGAAATGGATCAATGTTCTATGTTTCAAGAACTCACCAAAACTTGCACCAAACACCAAACTCACATGGAAGTTCCATTTCTTGTCAATTGAACCGATTAAAAGGTGCTAAAAAACAAATGAACCGATTAAATTGCTTAAGAAATGAAAGGAACCGATTGAAATGCTTCACAAATGAAATGCACCGAACAAAAGCAAAGAAGAAAGAAGATGAACCGATTGAAACAAGAAACTAGGCAAGAACACCGAATAGAAAGCAAGAAAGAAGCCTAAGACATGTTTAAGAGTTCATATAATGCACGAAAATGGAAGGAGAAGTTGGAGAAGAAAGAAGACTTATGTGGTTGTAGTTCTTGGTTGATGAACACGCCACTTGAAGTGTGAATGCTCCAAGATAAGTGTGCAATGCCGCCACTTGAGAGAACCAAGGCACTCAAGATGAGACTAGGAAGAGGAGAAGACAAGTTTTCACTACACTCTATCACCAATTTGGGAGAGTTTTGATACTACAAATTCCAATTCTGAATTTCAAAGGACCCAAGCCCTCCTTTTATAGGAGCAAGGGCCGGTCATGATACTACAAAGCTTGTACCACAAGCTACCCAAAAGTCTCCTAAGCTAACGCCTATAGTGACTTATGAAGAGTCACCTTCTAGAAAATTCTAAACTAATGCCTAAAGATGCTTTACAAAAGAGGTTTCTTTAGGTTTCCCTCTTAGCACCTACCTAAACACTATTCTATATTATTTACAAATTTATACAAAAGAAACTATAAAGAGAGACATTAATTGAAGTCTATTCTTGAAAGCTTGTAGACTTTTTTGGCTTTAGGCTTGGTCCTCTCTTTATTTTATGTCTTCTTTAAATTTTGAGAAGACTAGAAGGAAGAACTTCAAATGTGTGGGTGAATAACCTCTTCCTTCATTAATAAAAGCCTCTCCTATGTGATCTTCATCACAACTCCATCAATAGTTTTGCCACGCTCGTAGCAAAGTTTGAAACCCAGTTCGCGACCAGCCGGCCGCACCACCTAACTTCCATCACCCTGGTAGGCATCCGCCAGGAGAAGGGAGAATCGTTGAGAACCTTTGTGGATAGGTTCAGTAAGGTGGCAATGAGCATTCAGAATCTGAGTCCGGACGTTGCCATGCACCACATGCTGACGACCCTTCGTCCGGAGAGGTTATCAACACCATAGCCGGCGGCTTCGCTGGGGGAGGCACTTCCGGACAGCACATCAGGTAAATGCAGTGACATTCCGATCGAGGATGCCACCCATCACCTTCACGGACGAGAACTTCAAGGGCGTAGACTATCGCTAGCAGGACGACCCGATGGTGATAGCAGTCGACATAGACCGATTCACCATACGGAAGACCCTCGTGGATCAAGGAAGTTCAGTAAATTTCCTCTACTGGAAAACTTTCAAGGCCATGAGGATGACCGAGACTGAGATGATGTCATACGACGACCACGTGGTAGGATTCTCGGGCGAGAGGGTGAGTGCCAAGGGTTACATCGAGTTGTACACCACCTTTGGAGAGGGGAAGAACACCAGAACCATCAAAATCCGATACCTAGTCATCGACGCCAACACCTCCTACAACATTCTCCTTAGCCGACCATTCATCAACCGGTTGATGGCCATAGTGTCAACCCCTCACCTCGCAATGAAGTTCCCTTCAAGGACAGGGGACATTCTCACGGTCCACGTAAACCAGAAAGAAGCACGAGTGCTACGCCGAGAGCTTCTGGGTGGAGCCTATAAGGGCCGACACCTCTCCCCTCAGGGTGAGGAAGTCCTCCTAAAAGGAACGCTCCCCCAGGAAGGACCGACTGAGGAAGATTGAGTCAACCGTGGCGTTGATGGACCTCGATCCACGGTCGACAGAGGACAGGATGGAGGCGAGAGAAGAGTTGAGGAGAATTCTCCTCCTCGACGAAGAGCATAGCACAGCTGTAGGAACAGCCTTGGCAGCGGCCGAGGCCGAGATCATGCATGCTGCGTTGAAAAAGAATATCGACATTTTCGCATGGACGCCGACCGACATGCCGGGGGTGAGCCCGGATGTCATCACCCACCGATTGTCAATATTCAAGCAGACCCGCCCGATCTCCCAGAAGAAGAGGGACTGGGGCGACGAAAAGCGACTCACGACGAAGGAGGAGACCGGCAAGCTCTTGTCGGCCGGGTTCATAAGGGAGGCCCGATACACGACATAGCTGACCATCATCGTCATGGTCACCAAATCGAATGGTAATTGGAGGATGTGTGTCGACTACAGAAACATCAACAGCGCATGTCCGAATGACACCTACCCTCTCCTAAACATTGACAGACTGGTGGACGGGGCGGCCGGTCATAAAATTATGAGCTTCCTGGATGCCTACTTTGACTATAACTAGATAAGCATGCACCCCAGGGACAAGGAGAAAACGACCTTCATGACGGCCGCCGCCAACTACTATTACGAGGTCATGTCGTTCGGCCTCAAGAACGCAATAGCGACCTACCAGCACCTCATGGACAAAATATTCAAAGGCCTAATCGGCCGGGCGGTAGAAGTATACGTGGACGACATAGTCGTAATGTCTGACTCATTCGAGCAACACCTGAAGGACCTGGACGGGGTTTTCAGGGCCCTAAGGGGAGTCAACCCCGAAAAATGCACTTTCGGGGTTAGGGAGGGAAGTTCCTCGGCTTCATGCTCACCCATCGCGGGATAGAGGCCAACCCCGATAAATGTTAGGTCATATTCAACATGAGAAGTCCGAACAACGTGAAAGAGGTACAACAGCTCCTAGGGCGGCTGACCGCCCTCTCCCGGTTTGTTCCCCGCCTGGCCGAAAGGATAAGGCTGATGGTCCAGCTGTTCCGAAAGGGCAAAAATTTCGCCTGGGACTATCGATGTGAAGAAATCTTCAAACAATGCAAGAAATTCCTGACATTCCCGACCGTCATCCAGAAGTCAAGACCTGACCACACGATCCTGGTATATCTAGCGGTCTCGAAGGAAGCAGTTAGCGATGCCCTAGTATAGGAGACCGAGGGTGAGAAGCGACCGGTGTACTTCGTCACCCTAACCCTCCACTCGACCAAGACCAGGTACCAGATGATAGAGAAGGTGGCTCTCGCCCTAGTCCTCACAACAAGATGGATGCACCCCTACTTCCAGAACCACTCCATAATTGTAAGAACCATATACCCTATATTTAAAATTTTGTCTAAGCCAGACCTTGCAGGGAGAATGATAGGTTGGTCAGTCGAACTCTTCGAGTTCGACATACGCTACGAACCAAGGGGAACCATCAAGTCTCAATGCTTGGCCGACTTCTTGGCCGAGCTAACATCACTACCCACCCTCTCGGGTGGGTGGACGCTTTATGTGGACGACTCTTCAAATAAAACAGCCTGTGGAGCGGGAGTCGTCTAGGAAGGGCCGGGCGACCTCTTCCTGGAGAAAGCTCTCCAATTTGGATTCTGGGCGACCAATAACCAGGTCGAGTACGAGACCTTGCTCGTTGGACTGAACCTAGCCTACGACATGGGAGCACGAGAAGTCACATGCAAAAGCGACTCCCAGGTGATGGTCGGCCAAAAATAGCATCACCCGTTTCAGCAAAGCACCATTGGAACACATACCGAGGGAGGACAACAAAAGGGCCGACATCTTGTCCAAGCTGTCGGTCACCAAGAAGAAGAGCCACTAGAGGTCAGTCATACAAATATGGCCAAGACACTCTAGTGTGACTGAGGCTGAGACCGACAACTGGATGACACCCGTCATCCAGTACCTAACAGACGTTACATGCAAGCCCGACCAAGAAAAGGCGATGAAGCAACAATGCACCCGATACACCATGATCAACGAAGATTTGTACCAGATAGGTTACTCGACCCCCCTGCTAAAATGCATCACCAACAAGCGGGCCGAGTACATTTTGGCCGAGATCCACGAGAGGATCTGCGGAAATCATGCTGGGGCAAGGACGATGGCCGCCAAAGTTCTATGGGCCAGCTACTTTTGGCCGACCATACAGGGCGACTGTGCAGAATACGTGAAGAAATGCGCCAAGAGCTAGGAGTTCGGCCCCCTCCACCACACAAGGCCGGAATAGCTGCACAGCATCACCTTCCCATGGTTGTTCGCCATTTGGGGGATGGACATCATCGGTCCCTTCTTCCCGAGGAAAGGGCAGACCAAATTACTCCTGGTGGAGTCGACTACTTCACCAAATGGATCGAGGCCGAACCCCTTACCTCCATTTCGGCAAAGAATGTGCAGAACTTCGTGTGGAGGAGCATTGTTTGCCGGTTCAGCGTCTCGCACACATTAATAACTGCCAATTGCTGACAATTCATTGACCGAGGCTTACAACCCTTCTATGACGACCTGGGCATCAAGTTTATCACGGCCTCGGTAGAGCACCCGCAAATCAATGGGCAGGCCGAGGCTGCCAACAAAGCGGTTGGACAAGGCCAATGGCCGATGGACCGAGGAGCTGATCGAGGTACTTTAGGCGTACAGGTGCACCCCCAGACTACCACGCAGGAAACACCCTACAGCCTGACATACGACACCGAGGCCATGATCCCAGTTGAGGTGGCCGAACCCACCATACGACGGCAGATGTTCGACCTCATCCTAAACGAGGAAAGTCTAGCGGTCAACCTCGACTTTGTAAGTGAGTTTCGTGACAAAAACAGGATTCGGGAGGCCGCCTGCAAAATTCGAGCGTCCAGGCGGTACAACACAAGGGTCCAGCCGAGGAGTTTCCAGAAGGGCGACCTCGTCTGGAGAATGTGCAGCGATGCGAGAAAAAATGAAGGGAAATTCTCATCCAACTGGGAGGGGCCTTTTCGAGTTTGAGAAGTCGCAAAAGGAGGAGCTTATCATCTAGAATGGATTTTGGGAAAAATTGTACTGAAAATGTGGAATGCCACGTACCTCAAGTTCTACTACAGCTAAAAATAATAAAATTACGCATTTTTTCCTCACTCAACCAGGGAGGTTTTAGCGAGGCGTTTTCATCAAAGTATTGGTGTAATTCTCCTGCAACAACTCGGCTCGGTCTGGATGAAGCCTTAACCGGCATACCCTGCCGAGACCGACCCTTCAGGTTTGGTTTGGGTGAAGCCTTAACCGGCATACCCTGCCAACACCTCTCTCGGCTCGGTCTGGATGAAGACTTAATCGGCATACCCTGCCGAGACCGACCCTTGAGGCCTGGTCTGGATGAAGCCTTAACCGGCATACCCTGCCAACACCTCTCTCGGCTCGGTCTGGATGAAGCCTTAATCGGCATACCCTGCCGAGACCGACCCCCAGGTCTGGTCTGGATGAAGCCTTAACCGGCATACCCTGCCAGCACCTCTCTCGGCTCGGCCTGGATTAAGCCTTAACCGGCATATCCTGCCGAGACCAATTATACTTGCTCGATTAAATATCACAATTAATGGTCGACCAACCAAATAAAATCGCTCGATTAAATATCGCAATCAATGGCCGAACGTCCACTTATACTTGTTCGATTAACATCACAATCAATAGTCGAACGCCCACTTATACTTGTTCGATTAACATCACAATCAATGGTCGAACGCCCACTTATACTTGTTCGATTAATATCACAATCAATGGTCGAACGCCCAGTTATACTTTCAATTAACTTCACAATTATTGTGGCTGACCGTCTGATTCGATTAAAGACTGACTCATTAACTTGTAAAATTATATGCCAAACAAAATCATAAGAAAAAAGAAGTTAGACGATATATTAAAAAGCAAAGGGTGGGCGATACATCAAAAGAAAGCAAAATAAGGAGGCCACACCCCGGCCTCGGAGGAAATCAAAAAACAAGAAAAGACCACACCCCGGCCAAGGGTAAACCTAATCTTGGATTTCCACGCATTCTCCCTCCTCGATCTTAGCCCCCCCTCTCTCGAGCCTCGGCCTCCCCCTCTTGGGTCCCGGCCACTTGAGCCTCTTGTGCCACCAACGCCCCCACATCGGCACTCGGGACCAACCGGCCCTGGTAAACCTCGTAATCTATATCAAAATCACCAGAGGCCGACGGCCCCATAAAAAACGTGGACCTGACGCACGACTCGGTCAAAGCACTGCTTCAGGTAGACAAAAGTATCACTTGTTAACTCTCAAAAGTAGCACCAAAAACTCTCAAAAAAATATAGTAAATAGTTTACTATGTTAGTTCTAATTTTAACTATCATAATAAACTTCATGATTATTACAAAAATGTCATTGCACCACTTTTTATGATAGGTACACTGCACCCGTTTTAATAAGTCGTCATTGTTATTTTTTTCACAAGTGTGTATTGGTTATAGTAAATAAGTTATCCATATTTTACCATCCGAATTGTCCATTTTTTTTCTCCCATACAAAACTTAATTTTCTTATTGTCAACTCTTAGAGTAATGCTTTACTTCACTCATTTTTCTTCTTCTTTTAGTCTTCCTACCTCCAGCTCATTTTAGTCTTCAGCCATGATCTTTTTGGACTTTTTAGAATCTTGATGTTCATAATGGTAAGGATTTTTTATTATGATATTGCAGTAACCTTTGGCTACCATGATCTGTTTAGACTTTTTAGAAACTTGATGTTGAGTTCTTCTTTGTCAAAGGTCTATCCAAGAGCAAGAGGGTGATTTACTATATGAGTAAACATCTTTTGAACACCATAGATGCTTTCAATAGGTAGCATCTTAAACATCTCATACTCTTGTATAAGAGTATTTTTATTTTTTTTTGCTCTTTTTGCTTCCTTAGTACCTTCACGTGTAATCTCTAAAACATCCCACATTTCTTTGGCTAAACAACACACTAAAACCCTATAAAATTCATCAATAGTTAAAGCAAAAGAAATGATATGGTTAGCTCTTACATCATAATGTGCCCTTTTATTTTCATCAAGAGTCCATAAAGAAAATTCTTTAATAACCACAACAATATCAACAATTCTAGTTGTTTCAAATGGACCATTACCATTTCATCCCTAACTTCCTTATCAACACATTCAAGAAAATATTTCATCCTAATTTTTCAAAAGAGGATAGTTTTCTCTAGAAAAAAAGGAGGGTTTTTTTATAGATGCACCCTCAGCAAAACAAATGTTTCTGAATTACTAGCCATTTCAAATCAAAATTGAATAACTTTCAATAACTTGTTCTAAATATCAATATTTAAGCAAAGAATGAATAAACACACAATGAAGAGGGGAGTGACTTGATTGAAAAATGTTCTTTAAATTTTTGTTAGAGAAAACTCTACTCAAAAGACCATAATTAAAGATTATGTGAAAAAAATAAAAGCTCAAGAACACACCAAATTTTTTATATTGGTTCAATTCTTCTTGAATCTACATTTAGTTAATTTAAACAACCTGAGTTGTTTTTTTCACTACAATATTAAAATATCCAATTACAAGAAACACCTATGTATCTAGATCAAAACAAAACAATCATTCCTTATAACACCCTTCAAGAAGATTTTAAACAGATAATCAAAACACTTAATCACTTACTACATATAGCAAATATTTGTATAAAATATAACATCATATGTGTGGCAGATTATACAACAAATTAACTTATAATATAATCAATTTTTCTTGAATAACCTTGGACAATCTTTCTTCCAAAATAATTGAATTATGTAAGATTTATTGATTACAACATAGTTTTCTTGATTCAATAAATATGAAAATTATATATTTGAAATAGAGAGATTCCTTTTTAAAAGATTTGAAATAACTACAAAGGGTAATGAATTATTATTAAATATAATCAATCAATTAATTTGTTCATTCATCAATTCAAAAAATACTTTAAAAAAATATTTAATAATCGATTATTAAAAAAGGTTGTGTTTTTTTTTAAATCAAAATAATTAATTATATTCTTTTTTATTTAATTAATTATATGTTATTTATATGAAAGTTATGTTTGGAAAGATTAATTGATTATTATTAAACATAAAAATTATATATGATCTTGTTTAAAATTGTTCGTTTTAACTTCACATAATTGATTTATATACTAAATATAATAAGTTAATTATTCATGTTTTAATTTTATGATTAAGATAATTTTAAAGATTTATTTATAATTTAAATTTTCATCATATTAAGGTAATAAGTAATTATTACAAAGTGGACTTTAAGCCTAAGTCAACCTCATAAAATCGACTCATGAGACTGTCAACTCGTGCGTGAGACTATATATTATGAGTGGTATCGGATGACACGATAGGCCCAACATAAACCATTGCTATGATAAGCTCGAAAATGACTTTGATACCATATTACAAAGTGGACTTTAAGCATAACTCAGCCCCATAAAATCGGCTCATGATGAGGTTGAGGTTTGCATCCACTTATATACAATGAATTGTCCTCATCTCTAGTCGACGTGGGAATCTCCAACAGTAATGGAGATTGAAACCATCAACCTTAGTTATGATTATAAAAAAATCTTCAAATCAACCCATTATGATTTCACATGTTTTTGCTAACATAGTTAAAGTGTTTGGAATATTACAAGCATGACTCATTTTTGTTCTACTAGGGTTATGTTATGATGGATAAGTATTTTTTTTATCTTTTTAGAATCTACTTGAAAAATATAGAATAATAGTAAATAAAGACCGTTTTTCTTCAGAAACCTAAACCCCACGGATGATAACTTGTTTTTAAAAAAAGGTAGTTTGAGATTTGTTTAAATGAATGTGAAAAGAAAATGTTAAGAAATATTTGTTTTATATATTACATTACTCACTCGCATTTGATTATTATTTTTAATGATCGTTACTTTCTTTTATAATTTTTGAAATAATTATTATTTAAATTTAAAAGGTAATGTATTTTATGTCTGAAACAATAACTAATATAGGTGGATTTAAGCGACAGATGACTCAATTTTCCAAGCAAGGTTTTAGATTCAAATCTTATAGAAAAAAAAAAGTTGGGAAGAGAAACTAATTAAAAGTTATTAATAAAGTTTCTCGATAGAAATTCATTAACAACTTTTTATCATTTTAAATTTTAGATTTTACACAATGAATGCTTATTTCATATAATTTAATTTGTAATAAATAATTAGACGCTGACATAATTCTCGAATCACAAATTGGATTCAGAAACCTATTACGCATAGATTAACACTTTATAACGTTTTAGATAAAATGTTTAGTCGAAACAAGGGCGTAAAAGGATGATGGAAAACTTAAATTAATAAAAAAAAAACAAAGTTATTATAAAAGTTTATTTTTTTAGGACAAATATTCAAAAGAATTTTAAAAAAAAAATCGTCTTGAACCAACAATTAAATTAAGGAGTCGATTCTAGGTGAGGAACTTATCAACATTTCACAAAGTCCATTATAAAATGGTTTTAAAAATAGTTATTCTTATCCTATCTTGTAAAAAATAATTGATTATTCTTTGTTTTGAAACATTATTAAAAAGATATGTATTTTAAAACTCACTTATTTGATTTTTTTACTTTCAGAATATTTTCTCTAGAATTGATATGATATTTATTTTATAAAAGGCATTTTTATTAAGAAGGGAAATTAGATTTATTTATTTATTAGCTTCACAAGATGTGGACTCACATTTACATTGCATAATTTCTCAGTATAAAAATATATGCTTTCTTAGATAGGATAAGGATTAAAAACAAAAGTTGCATATCAGACTTTTATTTATTCACCTCTATAGCTAAACTCATTTATAAATACCAACCACAACAATAGACAATTTAATTTATATGAGTAACCGATCAAAAATTGTTACAGATCGATAAAGAACTGAATTCATTATGAAAATGACCAAACTTGCATTTTTATCATTATCTAATTTTTTTTTATTAAATTACTTATTAACAATCAAGTAATTACAAGTCAACGTACATAACATTAATCTCTAAATCATTGAATTTAACTCCGAAGCCAATTTTCAATCCTATCACAATAAAACGCTTATATCCACTTTTATTTTGAGACAAAATATCGTGGACTTCTAATAGATCTCTATAGTTTTTTTTTTAATTCAACGAGTATCATTATAAGTATAATAGAGAGTGATGTCTTCTTTATTTTCAAGTGATTATGATTATTTATAGTAATAAATAATAAACGTTGATAATTGAAGTAAATTTAGTGATATTTTTATTGACTGAATTTTCATTTTTTTTTCTGAAGTCATAAAATAAAATAAAAACAGTCAAATGTAAAAATAGAGTAAAAAACTGAAGAAAAAAATTCACACAGTTAAATATAATTTCTCATATATGCTCAAAATAAAACTACTCTATAAGGAGGAGAATTTGCCTTGTAAATTTATTAAGAAACCAATTAAAATTTGTTTAGGAACATTAGTAAGTGGATCTAGATGAAACCCAACGGGTAGAGGGCTCATGACCCGAATGACATTTATGAAAAGTTAGAGAAAAACCCAGAAATAGTGAATAGTAGATTGAGTGTGCAGTGTAATTGTAATTGGGCTATGAAGTTACACCAACCAATATGAATGGAACGGAATGAAAATGAAAAAAAAATAGTGTAAAATTAAAAATAATAGCGTGCAAATGGGACGAAAGTTGTTTGATGTTATTAATTCGCCGCACACGCTTACAAGCAAGACCTCGGGTAGCTAGAGAAGTGTTTAACGAGCGTAGGTGTATTTAATGAGAACATGACACGTGTATTATTATTATTATTATTATTAAAAGGTTTTGTGTTATGAGAAAAAGTTTTATAAAAAGGGAGGTGTGTTAAATTTGATAAAAAGAGTGCGGCCATAAATAGAAAAAGAGGTTGGGAAAATTAAGAGGGGAGGTATAATTGCAGAGTGTGCATTGAGGGAGGCCCAGCCCAATTGAAGAAGGACACAGACAGTAGCTTGGCAAGAGGCAAGAAGTTTCTTGGTCCAGTCAACATAATTAAACCAGTCTCCTTGTGAAAGAAGGAAACACTTCAACCATGGGTCCCACTCACCCACATCATAAACACGCACCATGTGCATACTTATTACTTCCCCTATAAATACCCACGCATACCCGTATTAAACACTCATACTTACCGCTACCAAACCACCGCTCGCTACTCACTCACACACCATAATGGGCGCGGTAACTTACTCTCACTCACTCGCCACTTTCCTTTGCTCCGTTACGTTGCCAACGATAACTAATTCTGTTGTTGCTGTTGCAGAAAAAGAAGACAGGCGGCGGAAACGGAAACAAGGAGAACCAGGACGCCGCCACCACCGTCGTTTTGAAGCTCGACTTCCACTGCGACGGTTGCGCTTCCAAGATCATTCGACACCTTCGTTCTTTCCAAGGTTTTTTTTCATCTCTCGAGGTTGCTCGCTCAACGCTGTTTGTTTAATTGCTGTGTTTTTAAGTGTTTTTGCTTGCTGTTGAAGGTGTGGAGACTGTGAAGGCGGAGGACGGCGTCGGGAAGGTGACAGTGACCGGGAAAGTGGACCCCGTGAAGTTGAGGGACAACCTGGCGGAGAAGATGAAGAAGAAGGTGGAAATCGTCTCTCCGCAGACTAAGAAGGAGAAGGAGAAGGAGAAGGAGGAGAATAAAGACACCAAAGCGAATAACAAAACGCAGGACAAGAAAAACAAGGACAAAGAGGTTCGTTCGTTCGTTTCTGGTCCCAACCTTTCCCTTTTATTTTATTTTACTCTCTCTGCTACTGCCAGCCTGGGATCTTTTATATTTATTTTCTAATTTGTTCCGGCACTGTTCGGTGATCTCAGTTGTTATTATTATTATTTGTTTAATTTATTACTTTATTAGTCACTTACTTGATGCTAATTTTGCTTAATTTAATTACCAGGTGGTGACTACCGCGGTTCTGAAGATGGCACTGCATTGCCAAGGTTGCTTGGACAGGATTGGCAAGACTGTGCTGAAAACCAAAGGTTAGTTAATTAGTTTTCTGTATCGTTTTTTTTTTTTTGCATTTTTGTTTTAAGTTATCTCTTGGTTTGGCTAATTGGGTATGGACATGACGCAGGAGTGCAAGAAATGGCTATAGACAAGGAAAAGGAAACGGTGACTGTGAAAGGGACAATGGATGTTAAGGCTCTGGTGGAGAATCTAACGGAGAAGCTGAAGAGGAAGGTTGAGGTGGTCCCTCCCAAGAAAGAGAAGGATGCTGACAAGGACAAGGAAGGATCAGGGAACAAGAAGAAAAAGGGCGGTGGTGGAGGAGGAGGAGGAGGAGATACTAATGAAGAGGGAGTAGAGAAAATAGATTACAGCAGAATGGAGTATGTGCCACAACCTTCTTTTGGCTTTGGTTATGGTTATGGACACGGCAATATTGGTGGCTATAGCTATGTGCCAGTGTACCCGGAGCAGATGCAATTTCACTTACATGCACCAGCACCACAAATTTTTAGTGACGAGAACCCAAATGCTTGTTCTGTCATGTGAGTGAGGTGTCAGAGGTTAATTTCATTCAACTGGGTGGTGATGGATGATGATAATAATGGTGGATGGTCTTTGCTAGGGTTATAGACTAGAGGCTATAGTCTAGACTGTTTCAATTCTTTCTTTTTTTCAATTTTGGTTTTTAGCATTCCAGGAGAAGGAGAACTTTGAGATGTTTGTGATATTGATGTGATTAGTTAACCAATACCGATGATATATTTTCAAAATGGCAATGCCAGTTTCAGAATTTGTTACTATTAGTTTATGCATAATGTAAATGATAAGATGGAAATAGGAATCTATCTCTCATTTGATTTTGTTGTATGCTGTGATAATTTAATGATTGTAAATAGATTTTGGAGGGGGGACAAAAAAGGGGCTGGCACGTACATGTCCTTATTAGGTGTCCTGCATCGCTGAGAAGGTGTTTGGTGCACTCATTAGTTATGACCCTTATTCCTACAAGTTTCTTCTGCGTCCTTTCTTTCTACCTTCATAATTTGTCCACTACCACTACTACTACACCATTGGCCATGCCATTGCCTCGAAACAGGGTCGTTAGTTGCTTTAAACTCTGTCCTTTTCCCACCTTTATCATTTGTCCCATATGTTAACTGCTCTTTTCCATCCATGCTTTTCAATTTGGCTCTTTCCTAGTTTTCCAATGCTGCTCTCCTCGCCTTCTTCGCCCTGCATAATTGCCTCTAACCTCTGTTTCATACAATTCTAATTACTATTCAGTAATCATCAAGTGGTTGGTCTCCGTGTAACGGGTTCAATTTTTCAAGCGTGTTTACATGTGACTCAGGTTTCAAAAAAAAATGTATATCCTTAATCATTACTGATGTGTATGTGGTGATCATCTGCTAATGTTAATTAACATAAAACACTGTTTTATAATGATTGTTAAGAATGACCAGTGCATTCTCTTTATGATCACTTTTAATGTGCCTTTGCATTTATCTGTGCACAAAAGTTGCTATATCCCCTGTAATACTCAGGCGTTGGGTTGCATGTGCTTCATGAGGCTAAGTGCTAACTGGAGGGATAATGATGACACTGCATTGGTTTTATGCATGGCATATTTCTTTCGCGATGATGATGCTATGCAAGACCACTGACCACACTACCCTGCACTCAAAACCCCCCTTGATTTTTGTCTGCCTTTGCCAAAAGAAAGAAACATTAACTTTTCTAAAGGATGGAAAAGCCAAAAGACAGTGCTACAGCAAAACTTTCAAACAATGTTTTTCAAATCACTCAACATATAATTTTATGATTCATTCATTTTGTCACTTAAAACATATTTATAGTGACAGTGTGTTCAAATTAAATTATATCATATGTTGTACAAGATAAAGAAAAGGATAATAACATGCTTTCTGGTTTTATGACAGAGAAACAATATGATATAATTTATGACTAACATAAGCCATTATTGTAAAAGAAAAACTCTTCATCATGTCTTTATGATGGCGCTTTTAAACTGATTTATGGCTCTGATACTTTTATGGACAGAACAAGCCAGACACGAGTTTAATCTATACTTTTTAATGTCCATTTTTTTATCATAATTGTTTAAAGAATAAACTTACTAATAAAAAAAAAAAAAAGTGTCCCTGCAATTGCACCCCTTTACCCTTTTCCTTTTTGATTTTGAGTTTGGTTCTGCAAAAGAGATTTTTTTTAATAATACAAGAATATTCTGGCCACTAACACAGGGAAAGGTCAACCTAAAACCAAACGATGAAATACTTTTCGGCTTTTTCTTTTGCTGAGTATTTTAATAAAGTGCATTCACGAGAAGGTGTGGTTTCATGTATATTCACAGAAACCAAATGTTATGCATTTTAAAGATTCCGTATCCATGTGGTTAAAGCCCTTTTATTTTTCATAGGTTTTCCATTTGTCTACGTTTTCAACACGGCCACTGAACCATGGTTTCAATCAACTTTAATTCTCTCTATGATTAATTATTTGGAAGCCATAAATTGAATTATTACTTGCTATTCTTGGTGAGTTTGTATTTGGTTGAACAATAATTAACACATTGCTCACAGAACAGGGTAGCTTGAAGGTTGGTGCCAAAATCGTACGTATCAACGTACACTTGTGAAAGAAAATAAATAAAGTGAGCTTTATTCAGAGTTGAATTTCTCCAAAATGGGGCCACACACGTAAAGGGTCAGGCACTGCACTAAAGGACCTTAAATATTCTTTTTCAGATATAAGTTTGAGAAGGAAAGGTTGGGAGTTGTCAAACTAAGCTTTATGCAAAAGCAAAAAATCACAATTCTTACAAACTTTCCTCTTACTTTTAACTGCTTTCATCTTATCTCATGGTGCTGATATATTAACACCTTCCAAATTAAAAACATACACTAAAAATATTATATTATTATAAACAGTGTTAATGTATGTTATTTACTATTCATTATGTTAACAAAACTTTTCTCTAACTTATAAACACTATTCACCAAACTTAATTATAATTTCACCATAACACAACTCTAATAGATACTATTTTTGTTTTTATAGAAGGATTAGACGATATGAAGTTGAACAAGTTACTTTTTTTCGTCGTGATTTTCTTCTTCCTTCAAACTCCTCTTATAACGTTTGGATTTTGATTTTGGATCAGGATTAATTTTTTAATGTTTAAGTAAGTATTCGATATAAGTTGTTTTGGTTTTGTGTTTATTTATAAGATTTCATCAACCTTTCTATTAATGGGTTTATGTGTTACTATCAATATAAAGTCACTAATATTAAGGTTTTGAAGTTCTAAATCATAAAGTTTGGCAAATATGCAGAAGTGTTGTGGAAAGGCAAAAGCTGAATGAAAGATGAGTTATGAATGCAAGGTGTATATGCTTATCCTTGAAAGGTTCAACTGTTCCTTTTGATCATTGAAGAGAGAAAATTGATTGTGGAATACGACAAGTGGGTGGAAAAGTCACTGGTCAAAAGTCTCATCGTCTTTCTTCTACAAACAGGGGAGATCTTGAGGCTAATAATTATTATGATTAGTTTATAAATAAATGCAGAAATAATTGAAGTTTGGATGGATATGCAAATAAGCAACTTGTAGTAGGGTTCTAACTTCTGTTAGGTTGAAAAGCTATTCTATGTGTTGACCGTAATTAGGATCCAACCAACATTTTCCAAATTATTGTCTTATTTTCTTATCCTTAGTATCATCATGCTAATCACCCAAAAGCTTCTTCTTTCACATTAATTAAGACCAATAATTTTTTTGTCTTTTATTAATATAACCTTAACCCTTAATAACTATGATCCACTCCTATAACTAATATTTTATACTAAAATTTTCAATGCATGTTCAGTGATGTTGAAGTATTATTTCTATTCTTAATCCTAATTCAAAACTTAACTCTATCTCAAGGGACACACGTACTTCACCCAATGATTCCACATAAATACTCGTGGCCAAATTTCTTAATGAGGATGAAATATAATACTTTGCGCCAAATTTTCAAAATTAATTAAAATTTCCCGCCAAAAAAATCTTGATTTTTTTAAGTAATATCCGCAAAATAGTCTTACAGTCTCTTGGAAAAATATAAATTTATATAAAACTTACATATCATATTTAAATGTTAATATAGAAAACAAAAATTAGAGGATGACGTAAATTTCAATTTTTCAAAAATTTTCACCAAAATTCGTAACGCTTTATCTATTTTTTTAAATGATGAACTATGTTGGAATATTACTCTAGAAGGGTGAGTGGTTAAATATAACACATATTCTTCTCACTGACTTTAGTTATAGTATTAAAATCTCCTAAAAACTGGGTACCTATGATTTTGTTGGCTCAAATGTACGTGAATAGGTATCATAACAATGTTCATGTTTCTAATACCTATGGATGTATTTGGATCAATTCCCAATAGCAAATCGATCATATTATATTGAATTTACTGTTTTTCATACACTTTTTCTTCTTGCAAATAAAGTTATATTTTTATATATGTTTACTACTTTGAGTATAATTATAAAAAAAAGTATTTTAGCAAAATATATAAACTTCATTGTCACATTTTCTTATCCTGGGGGGCCAAAAAATCCTTTCATATCCTTTAACTTTTAAGACTTCAAGTCAATGAATTTGAGACGCTTTCAAACGCGGAAAAAAAAAAAGAGACGTACACAACTTTTTCTTCTTCGAAGCTCCAAGACGCAAAGGAAACAAAATAAACCAAAAAAGTCTTCATAATTATGATTAACTGAACAGGCTAAAAGAACCTTTTCAAGAAAACGCACACACACACACAAATTACTGTTTTTGTGCAAAGTTTCTAACAACCACGATTAATCTAATTAGTAAAAATGCAAATTGTATCTTTCAAAGAAACGTGTTTATTTTTTTTTCCAAAATCTTTCTAAAAAACTGGTAATCGTTAAATACTTAAAAAGTGTCATTTTTAGTCTCATCACAAATGCAATTACATTTATAATTTAAATTATACTGTTTATGTAATTATTGTTTTTGCGTGCAAGTAGGATATAAAAAAACAAAGAAAATGGTAATAAAGGAAGATGTTAGTAGTTGTCTATAGCTAAAGCAACACAAAAAAGTGCATTGCACCCAAAAGTTAAAGTAGACGAGATAATGGTTAGACTGTTAAAGAATGACCAATAAATAATAAAAGTATAAAAGATTTCCAAAGGACAAAGTTTAATTAAATGATGACAAAATAATACTGCCAATGCCCAAGAGACTCCAAGAATCTTAGTGACATGACAATAATCATACATTTTTAGTTTTATATACAGTTATAGAGAAGAAAAATTCCATTTTCGTTCTCACGTACAAATACCCCATACGCATAACTTCTGAAAAAGGTGGATATTAATTCAAATAAAAAAAATGTAAATTTTTTAACATAAAAACTTAAACAAACAAAGAGACAAAAAGTAGTAATATGAAAATTAAAATTATCTTAAAAGAATGGAATAAACCAAAAGCTGGCGAACGAAAGAGAACGGTGCAGTCTTTGGACAGAAGATTAACACTATTTCACTTATTCCCTCCCAATCAAATGAAATTTTCCTTTTACCTCAAATGGAAAAGAAAAAACATTGAATACAATAAAAAAAAACAGATTTCGTTTAGATTTGTTTCACTTCATTTTTTTCTCAAAAAAAGTTTAATGTTACTTTCAATTTTATGGATATATGTTATTAGCAAAATATTTTGTATTGTAAATATTTTAAAATTCAGTTTTTTTTAATAACTTTGTTATACCACTGCACATGAGAGGTAAAAAAAATTTAAGACGGTCTCAAATTAGTATAATAAATTATAGGTTAAGTTGTTTTAAATTAAGCATTATAAAGTTCACTATGCCTATTTATTTTCTATTAAAAATACTCATTCACATAAGAAAAAACACGTGAATTTTTGGTATAATCTAATTTTAGAGTAATTGTAACAAAGGTCTAGTAAATTGGTGTTTTCATTACCTCCTCACCTCCTTATGTTTCTCAAACTTCAATATAAGGACTTGAAAGAAATCCTGAACACCATCCAATGCTTGACTTCCATTGAGGTTCAAATGGAGTAAAATCTCAACCGTCAAAACCCATCACCCCCTACACTAAGTTCACCTAAACTGACCTTACCCTTCTTTGATGGAAAGGATTCTTTAGACGGACTCTTCCAAACTGACCACTACTTTTCCTTCTATCAAATACATATAGAGCACCATTTGTCCATGGTTGTTTTTCACATGCAAGGATGTGCACTTTCTTGGTTCAAATGGTTACATCACAACAACCTCACCTTTGATTGGCCCATGCTCACTTAGGCCTTAGAACTCCATTTTGGCCCTTCTAATACATACACTAATCACCAAGTGGAGTTGTTCAAACTCTAACAGAACCACCACGATTACTGAATATCAAGGACGCTTTGAAAAACTATGCAACTGCATAGTGGGTCTTACGCCTAATACCATACTTAATTATTTCATTTATGGGTTACATATGTCATATGTAGAGAGTTAGCCATTCTGAACCTCTATTCCATATCCCAAGCCATTGGTTTGACAAAACTTATTGGAGATAAAATTAGGGATTCCAAACCTAAACCTACTTGTTTTCAAACGCTGCACTTTACTCGCTCTTCCACGACATCAACACCAATAACCAATAATAAATTCACTACCTACCTTCACCCATACCCATCAAACAGTTGACAACCACTCAAATGCAGGAACGACGCACTTTTGGGCTATGTTACAACTACAATGAGAAATTCATTCCAGGACACAAATGTAGTACCTTTCATTTTCTGCTTTAATTGGAGGATTTAGAACCACTTTTTGAAGCATAGGAAGACATTACCTCCACAATAGAATCCACAAACACCATTCATCTCCACCTTTATCCCCTAGTCTTTATGGGAAACATTTCTACCAAAACCTTCAAATTTATAGGTGTGATTCATAACCTATCAGTCACGGTATTGATTGACTCAGACAACTCTCATAATATTCTCCAACCCCACATTGCTCACCATCTAAACCTACCCATTACACCCAGTCACCCTTATCTCTAATAGTAGGAAATGAAGCTTTCATTAAATGTCAGGAAATTTGCCTATTAGTTTACATCTCTCTCCAAACCTCTTCATTCACCATACCATTTTATCTCCTTCCTATTGAAGGTGTTGATGTGGTATTGGGAATTGACCAGTTAAGCAAACTTGTGCCATTAAGGTTGATTTTTTTGTATCAGGTACTGCATTCACACACAAAACTAATAAATCATCTTACAAGCCACCACTACACCTAGCCCACCCCTGCTACCTACACAAGTTTTGCCAATACCTATCTACAAACTCCATTGCCTCCCTTCACCTTCTTTCTATTGAAAACCACCCTCTTCCTCCATAGTCAGTTGAAACTGAAATACAAAACCCATTATCCCATTTATCCTCCATTTCCCTTACAATTCAATCCCTTCTCAAGTAACATCAAAATCATATTCCAAAGACCACACGACTTACTCCCCACACAGGCCACATGACCATCATATCCCTTTTTACTCAATACCTAACTAATCAAAGTTAAACCATATCGTTGCCCTCACCATCACAAAGAAGTTATCACTTAACACTACAAAAGAAGTGTATATTGTGGCAGTTTTTTTCCGTATAAAGTGGCGTTTATAACCGCCACAATATACACTTGTGGCAGTTTTTCAAACCATCATAAAACTGGCCGCCACAAAGTTTAATGTGGCGGTTTTATGTTACCCGCCGCAACACCCGCCACTTTAAACATAGTGTAAATAGTGGCAGTTTTCATATGTAAGTAGTGTCAGTTATAACTGTCGCAATTTACAATCATTGAAGAAAATTCTGGCACCATAATATACGTAAGTAGTGACGTTTTTAACTGACGTAATTTTAATACTGAATAAATAAAATTTAACCACTTTTTTATAATCTGTTTTATACAATTATAAAATTTAACCACCACTTTTTTATAATCTATTTTATAAAATTATAAAATTTAACCACCACTCTTTCATAATAAAATAAAATAATGTATAAAGTTATAATCATCCATTCATTTCATTGAAAATTAAAGCACACATAATAATGTTCAAAAGTTTATATGTAATTGAAAATTAAAACACATAAAAAGTTCATACATCCCTAATCAAGTTCAAAATTACAACACATAATTGTTCAAAAGTTCATATATCCCTAATCAAATTTAAAATTAAAACACACATCCCTAATTAGTTTTGCTTCCGGCACTTGATCCTATTACTTGATTAGGTGATGGAGCACCACTTCCATAATCTGATGCCTGAAATAAATAATTTTAAGTTAATGAATTTGTATGTTTATAATTATAAAATAAAAGACACCAATAAATATTTAAATATATTAATACCTCATTGGTGGATGCATGAACCAAATTAGTTGCCATTGCAGCAAAATGTTCTGGAACATCTTTTCTTGAAGCAATATATGCAAGCAAAGTGTTCATTTGATTTTTCAGAGTTGCAAACTCATTTTCCATTTGAGTTACCTTATCCTCTTCATTTGAGCTACAGTTACGGATCATCAACAATATCATCATCATCATTCATTTTATATAATTATGATTCTACATTCCTTCCACACAAGTCATCACTGCTGGGCGCACTGTACCCTCTGTGCACCACAATGTGATAAAATTTATGCTCCAAAATTATGATTCAAAAGTTAGTTTTACAACTCACAATTTGAATATCAATTTGACAACCTTCAGAACAACAAATAACCTTCTCACCACTTAGGTTCAGTTAAATGAATAAAAAGATTTTCAAATATATCATTGATAGTATTTTAAAATAAGAGAGAAAAACAACTTGACTGAATACGAAAAAAATTATATCAGAAAGAATCCTATTCATGGTTAAGATAATGAGCCACAAATGTAACAGAGCAAAAAGCACCAAAGGAGAATAGGTCCAAATGCAAGGATAATCGGAAATTCCAGAAAAGGGGAAAACCTGTTCAGGTTGAAGAGATCTCAATTAATCCAATAAATCATTCTTTTCCTCTCCGACAAACTGTTGCATTTGAAGAGCAGCACTTTTCCTCTTTACTTCATGTAACTCCTTTAAAAGTGTCCCGCAAAACAAAAAAGAAATCCAAATGAGAAAAACAAGCTAAATGTATTGCAGACCCATATGCAATTAAGGATATTGAATGCAAATCAATCATTATCAAGCACAAAAACAAAACAAAACATGAATCAAAGGATGAAGCATACCATAAAATATGCGACAATCAAGAATTAACAATGTATTGCAGGCCTATATGCAATTAAGGATCTTGAATGCAAATCAATCATTATCAAGCACAAAAACAAAACAAAACATGAATCAAAGGATGAAGCATACCATAAAATATGCGAAAATCAATAATTAGCCCCTCTTCATCAGACTGGTCAACTCTAGCCAAAAATGAGGACTCTGCATGGAATGTTTCCTGGAAAGAAAGGAAACCAATTACATATAACAATGCAATCTGACTAAAGTTTGGACATATTTTTCGGATTTAGAAAAAATCTAGTGAGTGAATCATTTCATATAATATCCACAAACTACATTTAGGCCAATTCACCCATTAAATGGGATGATTTTAGTGGTATAATTGTGTTAATTTAATTAAGTGAAGCTTAAATTAACCTGCTAACAAAACATTAATCATTTTGTAAACATTAAGGATAGCCTTAAGCTTAGGATAATCACGGTACAAACTTAAATTTGTAAGTCCTTAAAACATAGCCTTAAGCATGTGAGGGATGAAGTTCTTTGGCCAAGGAAAACACTACCCAGAAAAGCACATTCCTCCTGCATCCTAAGTCTATTTGCTGGAAACCTCAACTACGTTTATACCAGCCGAACAGTTAACTAGAGAGTTTGGCAACATTACCTAGTACTATTTATTATTAAGAAAATGGTATAGATTGGTGACAGGGTATGTGCCAATATAGTTATAATAATTCACAAATAATAGATATCAAAAATTAAAAACTCGACAGGGGGATGGTGCTATATAGAATACTTCTATAACACATACCTTTATACTGCACATACAGAATCAAACAAAAAAAATCAGTTGCTAAGAAAAAAATTAGCATTAGTGAACAACACAATTTTTTATCTATGTATTAAAAATTTGCAGCAATAGCTTTTAGAAATTTATTGCAATATGTACTCGTTTTTTTCTCCAGGACAGCTCACATACCTGATTACAAACCTGTAAAATGCAGTTTCAGTCTCCTAAAATGTTTAATCTAAGCGTAGATTACTGTATGACAAGGTGCCACACTTACAGACAGTAAAAATGACCAACCAGGACTAGTGTATATGTCACTTTAACAGTCCCAACTCAATAAAGGCATTCAACATAAAATTTTGAAAGAGAAACAACTCACAACACAAGCCTGTCCCAAAAAGCCCTATGAGATAGCTGCTTGCTATTCTGAAAATTGTTTATATATCATATACAATATACATACAAATTCTCAAAAATGATAAAATAAATTACCTAATAATGATGATATTCACAATTAACAATAAAATTTCTTAGTGACAGGCAGAGATTGTCAAACCAACACGAGAGAAGCAGAGGCCACCTAAGATAGGGTGAGGCAGTGATCTCCAAGAGACTTAGTTCCTGGAGATAACAGAGACCAGAGGCAGAGATACCCGAAATGCAGTTGAAACGAGTAAAAATGGTAGACGAAATTGAACACGAGATAGGGTTTTAGTTGCAGATAGAAGAAACGAAACGAAACGAAACGAACCTGAACAAACGTTGAATCCTTGCGCGGAGGTGGCGATGGCGGACCCGAGAGTGAGCGTTAGTTTCGTGAGAGGACAGAGGCGTTAGGGTTTCGTGAGAGGACACAGGCGTTTGAGTTTCGTGAGGAGCAGCCAGGTGGAAGAGGCGTTAGGGTTTCGTTTCGTGTGAAGCAGAGAAAGGGAAGAGACTTAGGGGTGTGGAGCAGAGAGAGGAAAGAGACGTTAGGGGTGTGGAGCAGAGATATGGAAGAGGTGTTAGGGTTTGGTTTCCAAACTCAAAGCAAATTTTCAAAAAATATTTATTTTCCAAGGAAAAGTAAGTTTTAAAAAAAAAATCAATTTCTAAGTGAAAGCAAGCTTTAAAAAAAATGAATAATGAGAAATGGTGTATGGAGGGAAAAAATTGGGAATTTATTTTTTTAAGGATAATTGCGACAGTTAAAAATGATATATTATACTGAAATGACGTATTATACAAGGATAATTGTGGCGCTTAGTCAAATGACATATTATACTGAAAATTGTGGCGGTTATTAATAACCGCCATAATAAAACCGCCATTTTTTACACTGTTTTTTGTAGTGTAACTCATATCTTATATGTTTCAAGAAGGCATTATTAAGCCTAACACTAGCCCCTTCTCCTTACCAGTCCTCTTGATAAAAAAAAAGATGGTTCTTGGCGCTTTTATGTTGATTAAAGAGCCATAAGTGCAATCACAATTCATGGTCGATTCCTTATTCCTATCATCGATGAATTTCTCGATGAACTAGGCTCAGCTACAGTTTTTTCTAAAATAGATCTCTACTTAGGATATCACCAAATCCTACTTCTCCCCAGAGACACTAAGAAAACCACATTTCACACTATTGATAACCACTATGAATTTTTGGTCATACCTTTTGGCTTGACTAATGCACCTTCAACCTTTCAGAAAACGATGAATAATATTTTGAGACCCTACCAATGCCGGTTTGTCCAAGTTTTTTTTTATGATATTCTCATTTACAGTTCTAATTTAGAGGATCACATTGTTCATTTAAAGACTAGCTTACAAGTTTACATGCACAATTTTTTTTCCTAAGCTAACCAAGTGTAGTTTTGCCACAAATCAATCAAGTTAGTTACTTGGCCCATATAATTTCGGCTAGGTCTTCCCAGACCCATGAAAAGTGAATGCAATTAAAAAATTCCCACATCCACGTTCCCTCACGGATTTGTGGGGTTTCCTCAACCTCTATAGGAAATTCTTTCATCATTATGCAACTCTCGTCGCTCCTCTCACCAATTTTTTTACAATACAAAACATTTAGATAGCCAAAGCTCACATTGCAGGCATTTGAGGAATTACAAATTTAAAAAATGTCTATGCTAAAGCTTCCAAATTTCACCTTGTCGTTAGTAGTTGAAACAGACGCATCAGCAGTCGCGGTAGGAGAAGTGCTCAACCAAGAAGGGCACCCGCTAGAATTCTTCAATAAAAAGATGGGCCCAAGGCTCCAAGCATCCTCAATGTATGTCTGTGAGATGTATGCTCACAGAAGTAATCAAGAAATGACGTCAATATTTAATAGGCTCCAAGCATCCTCATGTTGAAGTATAATAACGTGTTTTATAGCATCTCAACCCGAACACATGTCTCCTATGTTATTTTGTAATACTTGTTTCAAAGATCAATAAGCTGATTCAACCTTAAGTATAAAACATAAAATAATTAGACGTTATACACATTCTAAACAAAGTAAAAGCATATTTTGATATAAAATGCATCTCAACATTTACAGACATACTTGTTTGTGTTGCATTTCCCAGTTGCATTAACAAATTTCTCCAACACTTAACAAACTTTTATTTGTGCGGAATAATCCATGTGTTCTTTACATATTCAACAAATAATGACCATGGTGAACAAATAGTTTAAAAAAATTTAACAAACCCATCAAATTTAGCAAACTATGTATAGTTAATGACAATCCTCCACAGATCCATCACAACTTGCCAAGTCTCGACATAATCTACCAACATTTTACATTTTGCTTTGACATTCTTATTTATGTGAAACCGAAAAAAAAGGTTTGTTACTTTTAGAAACACAACATTGATGACATTCATCAAAACAAGATCTCTATCACAAACAATGACTTCAACCCTATTTTCTTTCTCACTAGATAAGAACGCAAAACTAATAGAGAAGGACAAACATGTATAAGTCACACCAACAATCTCAAGTAAATGAAGTCAATATTTTTTCATTTTGTAAGTCGTATCCAATCAAGAATACAATGTTAAATGAATTCAAAAGTTTCACAGCATTAGGACGAGTCCAAAAAATGTCACTAACAACATTGGAACACTCATGACACGTACTCTGGTGAAGATAGTTGTCATGGTCTAACAACATCATTAACTGTTGTAATTCAATTCTTGGTCCTCTAATTGATCTCTTGTAGAAGTATCTTGCATTGTATACTTGCTTTATTGTTGTCATATTATCCTTGTTGTTCTACTTCAAAGTACGTAGTATGTTACCTAGCTTAACCATGCTTTTAGTCATATCAACAAGCATAAAATGTTTATTCGCTTTTAATCTACCCGCATATGGATGATCAACTAATGTACATACAAATCATGATTATGAGTACCACGTATTACCTTAAGTACCCAACCTTGACCTATTCCAATAGGTTTACCTTGCAATTTAAAGAGACAATGACATTTTTTAGTACAAGTTATAGTAACCTCCAAACCATCCTTGTACTTTTTGTACCTACCCCCCTTTCACAACCTAATAAGACATATGTCTTTCTCCCTTACTTTCCATTTGTTGTGTAAGATCTAATAATGACAATAACAAAACCAAGTCCATAACCAACCCTACGAACTTATTCAAGTAAGTATTCTCACGAAGGAAACCCCTGCACAAAGTTATTTTAACAATATTACAAGATCACTTCAGATTATAATACCCTAACATGAATGAAATGATATTCACCTTATATGTTGTAAAATGGGTACCATGGTCCCCTTCAACCAATTCATGTTCATGCACATAATTCATTAAGTCTTTCATACTACACAAACATTTCTACCTCATCTAATCATTTTTTAAACAATCCAACCTCCAGGTCCATACTCCCACCTTCATTAATAACACATAAATTTCCATTTTATTCAAATTTTCATGCAAATTTGCACAATTATGCAAATTAAAAACAACATTCAATTTTCCTTCCGGATTGGATAATCCGTAACTCATTTGATAACTGAAAAATAGCTTATGGATTGGGAAATCCATAAGTCATTTATAACTAAAAAATAGTTGTTGAATTAGGTAATTCATAAGTTATTTGATAACAAAAAAATACCTTCCGGATTGGATAATCCATAAGTTATTTGCTAACTAAAATATGACTTTCGAATTGGGTAATCCTTAAGGCATATTATAACTAAAAAATGACTTTTGGATTGGGTAATCCATAAGTCATTTTATAACTTAAAATATTATTATCGGATTACGCATCCTAGAAACATGAGTTTTGCTTCATTTCCAGATCCCGTATGTATACGAATTTCCTAATCTGAAAGTTTTAAAATTCATTATTTGTGTTTCGGATTATGTAACACAAAACTTAGTTTCAAATTTGGATTAACTTTCTGGGTTATCTAATACAGAACACAATGGTAAATTACAAACTGAATAATCCAGAATGTTATTTATGGATTTTATGATTTGTTGATCTGACGGATTACCTTATCCAGAACATAAAAAGTCAAGGGAATCGTGTGTAATGAAGCAAAAAAAAACTCACCTGAGAATTACATCAGCAACGACCATCAACACCACCACCACCGCCACCTTTAACCCACACACCTTTTTCACTCAGCATGAAACCGTAAAACATTGCTTTCTATTTTTATATTTTTACTGAAGGTTAATTTAGGAATTTTAAAGTTTACGGGGTTGATGAAGAAGTGGATGAGGTGTAGGAAGAAATAGTCTTAACCCTAATATGCAATACACTCAACAACGACTCAACTCACCTCCAAAAGTCCAATTCGAAACCCCCCTACAACATACACCACCAGAGAGCGCACACAACAAAGGCCCAACGATTCCCCGTGGCCCAAATGCAATCAGGAACACACTTTATGGACAAAGTGTCTCAAAGGCAGAGACTACCAAGGTCCAATGCACATGCGAGGCCCAAAAGACAATCAAACTGGATGAAAGATTTTATAATAGATTAAGACGTTTCGAAACTAGTATAATAAATCATAGACTAAGTTGTTTTAAATTAAGCGTTGTAAGACACATGGAGCCTACTTATCTCTTATTAAAGGAACTCACTCATATATAAAAAGACACGAATATAACCTAATTTTAGAGTAATTATAACAAAAGCTTAACAAACTTCTACCGTGATTATTATAACAATCATTAAACTTATTTTTCACACAATTAAAATGATTAATTTTTTACATATATATTTTAGTTAGATTATAGTATTAAATAGTTGACATTATTAATATATATTATTTTTGGTTTTGTTTTGTTTTATTATATTATTTTCCTGATATTACACAAAATAACAATATAAATATACTATTTGGGTTTGATAGTTTGATGATGTTTTCTTGCATTATGGACCTAATGTATCCAATCTTAATAAAATTTAGTTGATTATTTTTTGCCAAAAATATGTTTGGTCCACTTCGTTTCTTTAAAAAAAATACTTTTTTAGAGAATATCTTTTAGGCAAATTCTTCCTGCACCATATCAATTTTAACCTCCACCATATCAATTTTTTAAATTTCCAAAACTACCCTTATTTCAAATTAAAAAATCCAAAATAATAATTATAATTGAGAAATAAAAAAATACATGCTGCTGGAAAAAAAATTCTGAACACAACTAAAAATACATTCTGGATAAAAAATTTCAGAATTAAAAATATGTTCCGAAAATTGAAATCCAAAATATTTCAGATAAAAGTTTCAAAAATAATTTTTCCCATTTTTATGTAAGGTTATTTTCGTTATTTAGGAGGGGTATTTTTGTCATTTTCTAGAGTTGGTTGGGTACATGTTGAAATTGATATGGTGGAGGAAGAAATTGCCTATCTTTTATTGCAACAACTCCCTAATTGCCGAAAGAAAAAAAAAGGATAAAGTAGGCATGATAGAAAAATTATACTCACATAGTAACGGAGAAGATACTAGATATTTTGATCCGAATAAGGTATCTTTGGAGAAAGATCTGGGCTGGCCCATTTACAATATCAAAATAAAAGAACAGGCTAGAAAGCCCATCATAATAAGGAACTTAAGTTTCAATTGTGGCCTTAGTTGCATAAAAGCAGCACTTGGTTGGCACAAATTTATAATTTGACGTTACCTTTCTCAGTCACAGTCCAACTCGAACACGCAACCAAAGCGGAAGCCCACACCTCCCTCTCTCTCTCTCTATATATACCAAACTTCCCCTCACACCGCCACAACTCTCTCCTTCATAACGCAAACCTCGAACCCTAAGCTTTCTCTCGGGTTCGTTTTCTCTTTCTCTTCGTTCACCGAAACCCTAGGGTCATACTATAGATCTCTCTTCGTCTCTCCTTTCCGATCCAAAGTTTTGTTCCTAATTCGTATACTGTTATCGATCGAGGATGGTGTCCGACGCTAGCAAGAAAAAGGCTGCACAGAAGAAGGCCGCCGCCGCCGCTAAAAGAGGTGGAAAGGCCGCCGCCGCTGCTGTCGTCGCCGCTGCTTCTTCCAAAGCCGCCGAGAAGGCTGCCAACGGAATTGCTGATATGCATATATCGGATCGGACCTGTACTGGAGTCCTCTGTTCACATCCTCTTTCTAGAGATATTCGAGTGAGTAACACTAACCGTGACTGCAGCGATTGCAGACTTACACGTGAATATCCTCGTTGTAGGGATTTTTCTCGCAATATAATTGTTCTTGTATAATTGAAGAAAAAACTGCGAACAGAAGTTTATTTTAGATGTATCATGTATCATAGAGAGGTTTATTTTATGCTAGGTCTTTTTGAACTGTACTGTAAATGATTGATGATGTGTTACCAGACAGCATAATGTTTAGCAATTTAGCGCTAAGGCTTATTTTGTATGCACTTTTATTGAGAAATATTGAGAAATTTTGCCTTAGTTTATGAAAAGCACAAAAATCTGTCGAGAACTTTCATAAATTATTTATCCTGTTAAGTGTATACATTCTTTTAGAACGAAGTTCACAACATACCTAAATTTATTGACGCACTTGTTGCCTGCATCCTTAAAGTAGCAATAATCTATCTTGATAATGTGTAAGTTTTCTAGACTGTGGTAGACATTCCCGGTTTAGTGAGTCTTACGTGTAGCTTATTGTTGCTAGCGTGCGTGCACGTATTTGAGCGCCTAGCTGGGCAGTTGGGTCTATTGCATGGCTATTCTACCATGTTGCCATGATTCTCCTTTGTGAATCTAACAAAATACTCACCCATTACAAACCCTTTTGAGGTAGGTAATGTTGTGCAGTTAATGGACATTTCTGCCAAATTAATTATGACTCTGTTAATGTTAAAAGTGATTAGTGTTTTGTATTGATGTAATTGTTTTTTTTTTAAATTGCAGATAGAATCTCTATCTGTTACATTCCATGGTCATGATCTCATTGTTGATTCCGAACTGGAGCTTAATTATGGAAGGTTTGTTCTCCTTTCCCTTACTGGTGCAGATGTGATGCATGTATTCATTGCTTAAATTTTTACCAATGATTGTGATTGTTTCTGAATTTATTTCAGGCGTTATGGTTTACTTGGGTTAAATGGTTGTGGAAAATCTACACTGCTTACAGCCATTGGTCATCGGGAACTTCCAATTCCTGACCATATGGATATCTACCACCTTACGAGGGAGATTGAAGCCTCTGACATGTCTGCTCTGGAAGCTGTCATAAGCTGTGACGAAGAAAGGTTGAAATTGGAGAAAGAAGTTGAACTTTTGTCTGCACAGGTTTGTTTAAGTAATTATGTATCTAGATTTTACCCGTTTTGTTTTTAAATTTTGTTGGCTTGCTAACTTTGTTGCTTAAATCATGGTTCTAGGATGATGGAGGCGGTGAATCCCTGGAACGTGTTTATGAGCGATTGGATGCCCTAGATGCAGCAACTGCAGAAAAGCGTGCTGCTGAAATCTTACATGGTCTAGGCTTTGACAAGCAAATGCAGGCAAAAAAGACACGTGATTTTTCTGGTGGTTGGAGAATGAGAATTGCATTAGCACGAGCCCTATTCATGAACCCAACCATTCTTCTACTCGATGAGCCAACCAATCATCTTGGTATATTCTCTACCTTGGGAATTGTCCATCTTGTGCATTTTATGCATATTTAATTATATTGAATTTGATTCGGGCATTTAGTTCCACTATTATTATTGTTGTTATTCCTGGAAATTTCTTCCTACATGTTATTAATTTTTTTATTTAAATCTGTTTGCAGATTTGGAAGCTTGTGTGTGGCTGGAGGAGAGTTTGAAGAAGTTTGAACGTATTCTGGTTGTGATTTCACACTCTCAGGACTTTCTTAATGGTGTCTGCACAAATATTATCCACATGCAAAGCAAAAAACTGAAGCTTTATACTGGTAACTATGATCAATATGTTCAGACACGTTCTGAGCTAGAAGAGAACCAGATGAAACAGTATAAGTGGGAGCAGGAGCAGATTTCCTCGATGAAGGAATATATTGCTCGATTTGGTCATGGTTCTGCCAAACTAGCTCGCCAGGCACAGAGTAAGGAGAAAACATTGGCAAAAATGGAACGTGGTGGGCTTGCAGAGAAGGTGGTCAGGGACAAGGTTTTGGTATTCCGTTTTACTGATGTTGGAAAACTCCCCCCTCCTGTTCTCCAGTTTGTTGAGGTGGCATTTGGTTACACTCCGGATAACCTCATATACAAGAACATTGACTTTGGGGTTGATTTAGATTCTAGGGTTGCACTGGTTGGACCCAATGGTGCTGGGAAGAGTACACTACTGAAGCTAATGACAGGTGATTTGATGCCTAGTGATGGCATGGTTAGGCGCCATAATCATCTTCGGATTGCTCAATATCACCAGCATCTGGCTGAAAAGCTAGACTTGGAGATGTCTGCTCTACAGTATATGATTAGAGAATATCCTGGAAACGAGGAAGAGAAGATGAGGGCAGCGATTGGAAAGTTTGGCCTATCAGGTAAAGCCCAGGTGATGCCAATGAAGAACTTGTCTGATGGGCAGAGGAGTCGAGTGATATTTGCTTGGTTAGCTTGGAGGCAGCCGCAAATGCTTCTTTTGGATGAACCAACTAATCATTTGGATATTGAGACAATTGATTCTTTGGCTGAGGCATTGAATGAATGGGACGGTGGCTTGGTGCTTGTGAGCCATGATTTCAGGCTCATAAATCAGGTGGCCCATGAAATATGGATATGTGCTAATCAAAGTGTGACTAGATGGGAGGGTGACATTATGGAATTCAAGGCGCATCTAAAGGCCAAGGCTGGTTTATCTGATTGAAGAAGGTAGTGGGGATTTGTCATTGTCCAAGGATTTGTCACTCGCTGCACACGAGTGGGTGGTAGAGGTTGAGTTGGATTTTCCTCAACTTGGACGATTTCCATTGGCAGAATCGGTGTATGGTATAGAATGTGGTTATGATTTTTGTCTTAGCCGAGATGCCGGGGTTTGGACTGGTAACTGGTAATATTTTTTTTCTTCTTATTTTTACTATTACTATTTGTTGTGCTTATCATTTATTTGCTTGGTTTTTAACCAGCATGGATAAATGGGATATCACCTTGAGGTAGACACTCCCTATCTGAATCTACGATCGAGAGCCTTATTCTAGAACTCAACTATTGTACCCAGAGTGTTATATTTTTGGTATTATAATTACTTTTAGTTCACTACTTCTCTTCCCTTTCAAAATTAATTTGCGTTTATGTTTTATAATTTTGAATTTTAAAACATACGTTGATGATTTTATTCAGAAACTCAACTACTGCTTTTATGTTTAGCTTTTCTCAATATACAGGAGAGTTAAAAATAGATAACGAAGAATTTAGTTTTCTTTCTTTTTGTTCTTTTTTCTAAAGTGTATATAAACATGACATTATAAATGTATAATGTTAATGTTAATGTGAATATTAAATATTTTTTATTTAAAATAAAGTTGCCTAATAAATAATAATAAAATCTGGACACGTATTTTCAACTTGTATTGTTTAATAAAGCCGAAATATACAAGACATGTTCTCCCCTATTTTAATTTACATGGAGCTACGGTACGGAGTGTATCTCTTATTCCAGTCTCCATGCATTTTATAAAACGAGTCTCTTTTTTACTTTTTTTTAATGTCATATAATTCTATAAATATTTGTTTTCAATAGAGGATTTTATCATACTTAATTATTAGTACTTTATTACGCTCTAATGCATTGATCGTTATCAAAAATATATTTTTGTTACTTCCATGGTTTTTAGTTAACTTTTTCATTCTTCTTATCCTTGTTTTAGAAAATATCCCTAAACACCAAATTATGTGGCTTTATTTTTATAATAGTGACGGTTTTATTGGCAGAAGTTTTAGTTAACTTAAAAGAGTAAGAGGACTCAAACTTTATATTCTCTATTGTTTTTGACAAAATAAAACGAAATTTGATAAGAATAGTACCACGTGTTCGATATGGTATTTTATATTCTCTTTAACTCACTAAGATACATCTTTAAGATTACACTTATAGGATACCATACATCAAATGTGGAAGATGATGACAAATCTGATATCAAACAAATAAAAAGATAAAATAATAATTACTATATCTTAAATTAGTCTGAATTTTGAAATTTATTGAGTAATTTCTTAAAACAAAAGTTAATATAATTATAAAATCTAACACCAATTATATGTAAAATTAATGAAACATTTATATACCAAGATATTAATAAATGAATATAAATCTCATTTTATTATAAATTTTATGAACTGATTTTATGAATGAGTTAAGTTTAAAATTTATTTTTTTAAATAATATCAAAATTATTTATAACACTTATAATATATAATTAGATTTCGACATGTTGAAGATCCTATTAGATATGAGATCATCTCATAATCTAAAATTAACATAAGTTTTAACTTAATTCAATTTATAAAATTAAGTTATATTTAAAATATATTTTTTAATAATATTATTCAATCTAACACCAACTATATATTATTATATATAATAATATGATATAGTATCGATTCTTTTTACCTTTCTTTTATCATAATTTTCTTTTTAAATTAGAGAAAATTAACTTTATTATGTTCTCGTAAGCTTTTATTTCTCGTCTCTTACTTTCACGATATACTTTTTTTTTTGCTATGTTCTCTAATTTTCACCTATTTACCTAATCTTGGCGAAGTTTATTTATACTACTGAATAGAAAGCCCAAAAGACTTTTCATATATTATTACACTTGTGAGGCCAAAATGAGTGGCTTATTGTATACGTATAGTATAACATGTTGCTTTTTACGTATAGAATAAATGAAGGATACTTATTGTAGAAGCCTACGCCAACCACGTTACTTCACACACATGATTCTGTGGTTAACAAATATAAAACATAGCCTTTTATTGCTTCTCAAATCAATCCATTGACTTTTTATTCCTTGTAACGATAATAATAGTAAAAAGCTAAATTCAATGTATTTTTTTTTACTAATTGGATATAAATACAAATGCAAATAACAAGTTTCAAATACTGTTTTTCATTAGTTTTATTTTTTATTGGTGGACTTTTTAAGAAGCAGCTAATAAAATGAAACACTCATTTTATTGATATCCACCGGATTTCTTTTTAAAATTTAGTTAGTAAAAAAATCATTACATGATTCATATACATGTATAAATTTTGCTGGTAATTAAGTGATCTAATAAATCCTATAATCAAGATTTGAAAATGTTAATCTTGCATTTGATTGTATGTTATATTTAGTATTGATGGTTTAGTTTAGATATTTAATTTAATTAATGCAAGTGTATATAGGATGGAAACAATTCGATCTTAATTCAAGAGGTTGTAAATAAAAAAATATTTTAAATTATGTTAATTTTTTGGACATTTAAATTTTATCCATTAAAGTTTATTTAATTTAATTTTTAAGGGAAATCTAACAAATTGTATACGAGCAATCTACCACATCAAAACAAATTTATAATATTAAGACAGAGAAGAGAAAATTAGAATATTTATCTAATTCACTGATTTAGTCAATTAAATTATGTTTTAAATATATTAAACTTGATTTAGTCTATTAAAGTATGTGACTGATGTTAAACTCACAAACACAAAGAATACTTAACACATTAATCTTGTTTAACAAATTAAATAAGATAGTGCCTAAGAAATGTCTAAAATATCTTCTTTATATAAAATTATTTTCGCAAAAGATTAAAGAGATATTTTAGAAAAAAAATAGAAAGAAAACATATATTTTTAGATTGATCTAATATCTTTGAACAAGATTATAAAAAAATTCTTTGTCGATAATTAAGATCAAAGTCTTCAATATCTCTTTTACAAAAATATCTCTTTTTTTTGCAAGTGTTGCCTAAAACTTTTCCTTTACTTTAAAGGTTAAATCTAACACAAGGGTTTGTGTTTAAAGTTAATTTAAGTTTTCAGACATGAGTAATAATAATTTTTTGAGAATCTAGTAGAATCTTAATCTCTATAGTGAGAGTCGACACATAGCTCTTTATGAAGGAAAATAAATTATATAAAACTCTTGATACATGATTATTTTCCTTGAACTCATACTCATATATAATATATACTTCTTGAAAATCATGACAAAAATCTTTTTAAAATTTATATTTCAATATTTGAAAGTTTTGAATCAATTTCATAATGTCATCCTGTAACCTTGCAAAAAAGAAAAGATGATATATAATTGATCAACAAAATTAATTAATTCATAGAAAATAATTTTCGATTCTTTTTAAAAACTAAAAAAATTCAATTGACCCTTTCAACCAGTGTTTTTATCTAATATCTATGAACTGTTAAATTGAAATATATATATACACACCAATCTCAGTCATTATATTACATGCATAAAACATCTAAATTTTCCAATTTATACTATCATGTAATTAGTAAACATCATAATAATAATATGAGAATACTAATAATTTCTGCTATGTGTTCCTTTGTGTGATGACTACTAATAGAAGTACCTTGGGTAATACATTTGTATTAGTGGCTAATAAAATCCTTAATGTAGAAGCTCTAGTAGCAGCATAGGATCAATATATCAGTACATAGCTTTTGATGGTTTTGTTGCAGGAGTTTTCCCTAGAATCTCCCTCTTTCTTGCCATTGCTAAACCAATAGCTTCTCAAGTTCACTAGGCCTGCAAGGAATGGTTAGTGCACCATGTTGATCAAACCCATACTCTTCTGCTGCTTCTTCCAATAGCCTCAAGAATGTTGGATTCTTTAAACAGCTCAATGGAACCACCAATCTCTTTGCCTCCTCCCCAATATCCTTTGCCTTTGCAATCACAACAAAATGTCCTTCTTTCACATCTTCTGCCACACACCTTCTGTCATCTCCTAATTCTTCATAATCTCCTCCATACAAACTTGATTTATGTCTCCTCAATAAGACACTCTTTTGAAGCTTTTCCAACACACCCTTCAACTTCAAAATACCACCCACAACCCTTATTTTCCTGCTGCTGCTTCTTACTCCCCCCATCACGAAGTTTATGTACTACTACTGGCTAGATTATTGCTTCTTTTTAAGCAGTTTGGTCTAGATATAGGTAACTCAACATATATTTATATGTGTATTGGTTGATGAAGAACTTGAGAAAAGAAAAGACTAATTGGATGGTAGATACATCACCATGTTGAACAACACACAGACCAAACACGAAAAAGAGATATGGTACAAGTTAGTGGTTGAAAATTGTACATGCATGAGAATAGTAGTGCATGCATGTGCAGGTCCTGCTTTGTCGAGCTTTAATTTACCAAGAAACGTCTTTTATTGTGCATGTCGTGTCATGTCATGTATCTGCCTGCAGTTCCTAATTATTGATTAACGAATTCTTGATTAACCTTTAAAGCACTTTCTTTTTTTCATGAATGCCATTCCTTATGGAACAGGTTGGAGCAGGAATTAATATCCATGTGGGGGCAGGTAGCTATTCGCTAGATCTTTTATAGCTACATTTTCTTGGTTTTAATATGTTTTTAAACAAGTTTTAGGAACATGTTATACCCACTGTTTGCTTGCTTATAATATGCTTTTAAACAAGTTTTTAATATGTACTGGATAGTGGTTTGGGAAATAAATAATCATGCATTTTGATGCAAATATGCATGACTCATAACTGGTGACCAGAAATTGTTTATGGCAGATTTTATAGATTCTTTTCATGAATTAAATTTATATGCAAATTGGTCAATACTATAGAGAACTACAACAAAATAATATTTGAACTTGTAATATATTATTAGACACTTGGTGAGAGAGTGATGAAATAAGAAAGATATATATTTTTCTTATCAACAAAAAAAAATGTATAAATAGGAGCATTTACAATTTAGAGAAGGTTCAGGTTATAAATATCACCTAAAATTATCCCCTGTTCTTTCTTGGTGAATAAACCATCAAAGTTTCCAACAAAACTTTATCTTCAAAAAGCCAACTAAAGTATAGAAGGGAACCAGAATATGTTACATACATAGATACTTCCTAAAAGAAACTGTTCATACTTCAGCTCCCAGGACACACAAGTAGAGGCTTAAAGATTTGCCCTTTTATTGTTTCTGTAGAAGAGAGACACTTTAGAGATATTTCCATCAATTAGAATCTTCCTTGGTCTTTAACATAATCCCGATCCACCTAGGGTACACAACAAAATAGGAAAACAAGCAACAGTCAAAAAATGCAAATCATCCATGTTTAGGATGCATCAACTGTGACTGTTGAACAGAAAACAAATTTGAGCCCTGAATTTTGAAGAAAGATTGCATTTTTTGTGTGCTGGTTGTCGACCTGTATAATTTGCATTAAAATTAGAGATTAGCAAGCAGTATGGTTTGTGTTCTATTTTTACCTTTCTTCTCACTCCTTTGAACATAGGATCTATATGAGATTTGGTTCCAAACCATGTGAAGCAGCTGCAGTGGATAGTATTCACTTTTCTATCCTTATGATGCAGGACTTTGGACACATGCAACAATTAGAATAAGAAAAAGTTGTTTTGTTAGTTAAGTCATGCCTAAATTTTCAGTTGTGAGATTCTAAATATTTCCTCCCCATCAGATTTTGCAACTAAATAAGACATTGCTTCTGTGTTTCCATATAAATTTCATTATTACCATCAAGATAGTTTCCCAAAGTATGTTTCCTTTATCTAGTCTTGAAAAGTGAAACTGATGGAAATGTTGTGTAATATATGTGATACCTATCCACTCAATTGAAAGAATTCATCCTTTTCATCATTAGTATGGTTCTATAACCTTTTATACCCAGATTTTTACTATATATACACATATGTCATATCTCTTCCATTTCCACTTATCTTGATCCTGTAGTCTTGGTGAGTATTTTGTTAATTCATTCCAAAACGCATAAAATTGATGCAATTTCCACTAAAACAAGTCCCTCCTCAGCTATAAATTCCATTTCCATATATTATTATTTCAAATTCCCATTTTTGAAATCATAGCAAACTTAAGGTTGGAGTTATTGTACAACTAGGAATTTTTCACCCAAAGAAACTTCACCATTCCATCTATCATTCCATAATTTAACTCTTCTCTCCTTATATTTCATGTTGTTTATATCAAACCATGTTTAATCATCCCTTCTCCTTTCTCCATATTTAGACTCTAATATGTTCATCCATAAACCGCATTTGTCATTGCATGTCTTCATTTTCATTTGACTATTAATGCCTCATTAAAGCTTTTTATATACTTTATAGGCCTCGTAGTTCTTTTGGTTTACATATTTTTTTATCACTTCATTCATGATATTTTCTTTCCTTCAGCTTCTCTTCCCTATAAGAATTGTCTTTTTTTGGTTTACATATTTTTTTTATCACTTCATTCATGATATTTTCTTTCCTTCAGCTTCTCTTCCTATAAAAATTGTCTTTGAATTTTTGTAATTTTATTAAGCACCAATTGTAAGGTTTTCGAATAAAGATAGGAAAAATAGGGGAGAACACTAATGACAAATTTGATAATGAATACCCTTCCAACTGATGGAAAAAACGCACGTGGAAGCAACACACACAATCATGAATCAACTGCAGAAAAATAAACGACATAAGATTTAACGTGGTTCGGTCGCCAACTGCAACCTACATCCACACAGACAACTATTAGGTTTACATTATATCCTGTTGCACACCAATTACAAGTACAATGGTTTCTTTAAATAGAGATAATAAAGGGACATAATAATTAAGCCCACTCACTAAACATGTGTCTAGTCAGCCCAACCCAATTGGTCCTGGCTTCATAACCAACAATCTCCCACTTGAAGCCACGGAACAATGTTCACCTACGCTTCAATTGTGTACATGGTGTCTTGTCAGCCCAACCCAATTGGTCTTGACTTCATACCAACAATCTCCCACTTGAAGTCACGGAACAATGTTCACCTGCGCTTCAACTGTGTACATGTACTTCTGTAATTTGTCGATGGAACTCACTGTTCCACCTCTAGTTGCCACCAACCTTCTTAATCATTTTGAAGACTTAGTTAAAACTCCCCTGAGTTTCAACACGTCAGTCACTGACCCGTTCTCTGTTCCTACCGACTCCTACTTACAGGAACTGCCGGATCTTGGAACAACCTGAGAACAAACACTCTCCATATTCAACAAAATTTTTTCTGGAGAAGTTTCAACCGCTGGAATACTGGTTCTCCTAACCCACTGTCATCTAGGAACCTTAGCTGAAGCACGACCCGTGCTCCCACTGCCACAAGTACCTCTGACTGGTCTACCTGAACCTTTCCATGCTCGTTCATCCTGAATCTGACCTGTGGCTCTGGGTTTCTCTCTTGTAAAGACAACCCTCTTCTGCCCACGAGATTCTGTGAACCGGATTTTGTTTATCTTCTGAACTGGGATGGTCACTCCCTCAGACACGGTAATCTGACTATATACAACGAACCTTTCTTTCTTTCACAGACCATGACAAGATTTCCCTTGACGACCTTCCACTGCTGATTTCTGAACTTCACTTCATGTCCATGTTCGTCCAACTGCCTAACAGAAATCAAACTTTTCCTCGAGCTTGGAACAACTCTGACATCCTTCAAAGTCCAAAAACCAACTGGGTGTCTTCAACACTATGTCACCCATGCCCGCGTAACATCAAGAGTTCTATTGTCCACTAGTCTTACCTTTCCAAAGTCTCCAATAACTAGATTCTGCAATGCTTCAGAATCCATGACCCAGGAATCAACACTGCTCTCCGCGCAACAGACTAAGAGGTCCTCGTCCGCGGAATCTTCTGCAATGCTGACTTGTTTATCATTTGGGCATTGATTCCTGAAATGCCCCACCTCCTTGCAGTTTCAACATGTTACACCTGAGCAATCCCAAGTCTTTGACTGACTCCTTCCTTTGTTCTTGCTCCCACTATCTTTGATATTTCTCTTACCTCTCATGACATATAGCGATTCACTAGATAATTCCCCATAACTCCTTCTTCGGACATCCTCGCCAAGAATGAGATCAGGAATCTTCTCAAAAGTGAATCCATCGGATCCCGCTGAACTGGTAACTGCTGTAACCGTTCCGGACCAAGACGATAACATTAGTAAAGCTTGAACTTCATCATCGAACTTAATGCCCACTGACATAAGTCTGGCTAAGATCGAATTCGTTTTATTGATGTGCTCAGTAACTGAACTGTCTTCCTTCAGTCTTACTTCATCCTTGTGTTTACCAATTCTCTAATCAGAAACACCTTGTTTGTTTGCAGCAGATGGCTTCTCATACATGTTAGACAATGCTTCCATGATACCTTTCGCTGTTTTCTCCTTCAAAATGTTGAAGGCAACATTCTTACTCAAAGAGAGTCGGATAACGGACATAGCTTTCCGATCCAAACCTGCCCACTTTGCATTAGACATCTTTTCTGGCTTGTCATCCAAAGCCACGTCCAAATCTTTTTGAACTAGCAAATCCTCAATTTGCATTTTCTACCAACTGAAATCTATACCATCGAATTTTTCAATTCGGAACCCCCCTTCTTCTGTCATCTCAATTGACTAGACGAGATACTCTGTACAACTGATTTCAGATCTTGGCAATCTTTTTTTTTTTTTTTTAAATCAAGAACACAAAAATTGCACCACCCAAAATCACTCACTAACAGACCTGGTCGCAGTCCCCACTGCCCTGGCGCTCCGCACCACCACCGTCGCTGGTCATCGCTGTTGTGAAGCAGATATGGGAAACCCTAAGCCTTAGGACGCTACTGCAACCCCTGCAAAACCCTAGCTTTGGGATGTTGTTGCCGCCTCTGCAAAACCCTAACTTTGGGACATTGTTGCCGCCTCTGCGAAACCCTAACTTTGGGACGCTAATGCAACCGCAATTTTCACATCTCGTCGATTAATTTCTGCTGATCGGATAACGAACCAAGGCTCTTGATACCACTTGATGGGAAAAACGCACGCGGAAGCAACACACACAATCATGAATCAACTGCAGAAAAATAAACGACACAAGATTTAACGTGGTTCGGTCGCCAACTGCAACCTACATCCACACGGGCAACTATTAGGTAGGTTTACATTATATCCTGTTGCACACCAATTACAATGATCTCTTTAAATAGAGATAAATAGAGATAATAAAGGGACATAATAATTAAGCTCACTCACTAATCATGTGTCTAGTCAGCCCAACCCAATTGGTCCTGGCTTCATACCCAACACCATCAAATATTAGGTGTCTTCTATTAAGACGTGTTACTCTCTTTCTTATCCTTTTCATCATAGTATCTTAACTTTTATGGGATTACTCCCTATTCGAATTCCTAAGTAGGTGAAAGGTATTAATATTATTATATAATTTAAAACAACCACTTATCGATTCATTTGGCCATCAGTCACCCCAAACTCTCCCAATTTACTATTATAAAAATTGACTTTTAGACTAGATGCAACTTCAAAGTATATTTTGTCTTTTATCTTCACGGTATCATTAACATAGTGTAACATAGTTATTGCTAGTTCAGTTAACCTTGTTGTCACCTATTTTACCTTATTCAAGCTTTTAGTTTGTCTTATGATACCTTTTACCTAATTTTCTTTATTAGTGTGAAATCGTTAGTGGAACTTCATTTACCAGAAAATATATAGTTATTAAGACTAAGCAACTTCTAATCTAGTTAACCCACTTTTTTGCAAAATCATAGCATTCCCATCATATAGTATATTAATTTCCATTAACTCATCCTAAGGCTTATGTTCTTAACCACCTCATTTACAATAAACACATTATCTAGCAAATTCTTTCATGCAAGGAATGTTGATTAGGATTCACCAAGATTAGGATTCACCAATGACCTTTGGTATTATTTTCTTCAATCTTTTTGTTAATATCTTGGATACAACCCACCAAGGAGATTGACCTATTTCCTTCGTTTCTTGTGGGTTTTCGATTTTTTGGATAATAGGTTTACCGAGTGTTGCATTATATCCTTTGGATCGATTCCCAAACTTAAGAAAATCATTCATTGCAACTGATATATCTTATTTTGAAGAGATATGTGGATACAAATAATAGGTATTAGTTAATTGTTAAAAGAATTGGTTTTAGATTTCATTACTGATATAACAATTCCTCTTCTTCATGAGATCAGTTGAATTTGAAGATTCAACTCCACAAGAAAAATAAACAATACACAAAATAAACATTAAATTTAAATATAAAAATAAAGATGAGTAAAAAATGTGTTACAAGTTTTTTTATTTTTAACTAAAAGTGGTCACAATTCATATATTTTAACAATAATTATTTAATTTGATCTTATTAATTCAAAATGAGTCTTATACGTCATACATTTTATGTTTGACCTAAAGAAAAATGATGAAACAAATATGTGGTGACATTTTTGCAATAATTAAAACTTATTTGTTGAACTGTTTAAAATTTGACTCAAAACTTAACACTTATGTCGTATTGTATGTTAGTCTGACATAAATGTTGAGTTTTATGTTGGACTCTTAAAAGTTCAATATAAAACTATTTAAATTAGAGTTTCTAGCTTCTTCTTGCATGTGATTCTAAGATGATTTCTCTCCACTTCTCATTTTCTTTCTTCAACGACGATTGCACAAGTATCAGTGGATGTTTTGGAGGTCAATTTTGTGATTTGAATTGGGGATTATAGGTGTTTTGTGGTGGCGGGCACTTTTCTCCAATTGCATTGGAATTTTTACGGATTCAAGTGTGTCATTAAGGTATATGCTCTATATCGCTATTTGTTGGGATCTAAATGTTTCCATTGATTTTGTGTTTCTAATTTGTTTTTGTTGTTTTGTTTTATTGTTTTTTTTTCTGTATTCACTTTTCGTATTCTGGATTTGTTGTATCCTTTTTGGTGTTTTTTTTTGTTTTTACTGTTCATCCAATTTTTTAAAAAACATTAGAAAAAAAAGCTAGAAATTGATTTTTGTGGTAACTCCTTTTAGTGTATATTTGATCCTAGAGTGTAGATTTTGAGATACAAAATTTTAGTAGAGAAAAACTTCAAACGCTCATAACTTTTGATAGATAGCTTATATCAGACACAATAAAAATGAAAGTTGCTTGGAATGAGTAGAAGAAGTTGTTGGCCAATACTCAAAGGGGATTGAGAGGACCAAAGCCTCCAATATTTCTCCATTTAGTACAAGTTTTTTTTAAGTATTTTTCAGACATTTTTCTAGATTTTAATCATTCAGTTACATATGTATACTTGTCAAAAAATTGTAAAATGTTGGTGGTGTTTCTTTATACAAAAGAGAGATATATCAAACATTTACATCTTAAATATTCTATATTTTCATGTTAAAAATTATTCATTTTATGATTCTATAAATTTGCATACTTAATGTCATTTGCGTTTGATGTATAGAAAACAAGATCATTACAATTGATTTTTTTTTTTATATTTTAAATTTTGATTCCAAAACCAGTTATTTTTTTTTAAAAAAAATTCAAAATTTATGTTAAACCTTACTTGAGTCCGATGATGTAAACTTACATCTCTCACTTAAAAAAAAATATAAAAATCAATAAAAAGAGGTGTTTGTTTAAAGATATTTTCAGAAATAATCTCAAGAAGTGTTATCATAAGGAATAATATTGTAGAAAATATTTTAATTTTTTTATTATATTCTAACATTTGAAGAAATATTTTGAAGTGTTGACATAGATTCAAAAATAAATTAGGAAAAATCTGTTTAGAGTTTCTATAAAATTTCTAAAATATTAAATATGTTCCTATTTTTTTTTATATTAGTTTGGTATGATTCTGGAATTTACACATATTTTTAGGTTTATCTAAAATTTAAAATATTTTTTAAGTCCTTTATAATAACAGGAACAGGCGCTCCTGCGTCTTGCGTATGTGCATACATATTTTTTAGATTATATATATATATATTTTTTATTTTTTTTTGTTTGTGTGTATGAAAAATATGTTATTGAGTTTGAAGATATTTGAGGAAGGAGAAAAATAAGAAAAAAATTTAAAAAACTGTTATACATTTAAAACTGTTTCTGATAACTGTTTTAAATAGGAGAATCAATCTCTCTACTCTAAGTGATCACAAATAAAATAAAATAAACTTACCAATCTCTCCACTTCTCTACGAATTAAGTGAGAATAAATAAAATAAAATTTTAAAATTAAAAAACTGTTTATTTAATAAAGAGAATATCAGTTTAAAACAGAAAAGTAATTAATCTTTTCACTCTTCTACAAGTTAGCTGATAACAAAATAAAATTAACTTAACAATCTTTTCATTCTCCTGTCAGTTAGGTGAGAACAAATAAAATAAAATTAAAAAATTGTTTTATTAACTTCTAAAATTATAAAATATTTAAATAACCAAAATAAATTAATAAAACAAAATATTAAACAAGAATAAAATAAAAAATAACTTAAAGCAGTTAAAATGAAAAATTTCTTATAATAAATGAAAAATTTACTTGAAAATAAGTTTTGTTTTAACGCAAACTTTTCTGTTTATTGTTATTGTTTTTTTATCAGCACTGTTATTGCTAGCAAATATCTAAAAATATATTTACATTTTAGAAGGAAAAAAATAATACAAATAAATTTTAAAGTACATATAAAATTTTACGGAAACACAAAACACATTTTACTCAAATAAGTTTCCATATTCTCATATGAATTATCATAAAAATAAAAACTTCACGTTGTTATCATTCTTCGGAAAAATAATATGAAGAAACATTTTCTGAAATATGACAATCATTCTCAAATTAATATTTTAGAAAATAATTTTTTATTCCATAAAACAAACACATCCTAAATTTGAAAATGATAATTGAAGATCATTTTACTGCTAAAACATGATTGTGATTGATTTGAAAATAACAATACTTTTGCCTATGAATGTGTATTAAGGTTTAAGGTGATGAATCTCTACCTACTCTTGAAAAAGCTTCTTTTATTTCCTTTATAATTTTAGAAGAAACTTTCCTCTAATAAGATATTTTATAAGACACTTAATCTTTATTTAACATTCAAATAAAAGTTTTTCTTTTTGTATTTTCAATAAAATGTCACTCATATTTATTTATTTATTTAATAAATAACATATTAGCTAAAATTTAAAGAAAATAAGCCACCACAATATTATTTTTTAGTACAAATTTATTTATTATTTCTATTACGTAGAATTAACAATAATTTTAAGAAATCAATTCCACTTCAAATTAAAATGACATTATTAATAATTTGATTTTATAAAATATCTTATGTACAAAATTTGACCAACAAAACTGAATTATGTACAAATAAATTCAAACTATAAAAATAAGAAAAATTATAGAGTAAAAAAATAAACATAGTCTAAATAAAAAATTCCAATTGGATAGAAATACTCTATATTCCACTATATCTTATTGATAGGATTTAATTAAGAAAAAGATGAGAAATTGAAATAAGAGATAAGAAGTTTGGGAAAGCATGCAAAATGAAAAAAGAAAAAGAAAAAGAAATGAAACTATTAAAAAAAAAGGCTACTTTGAACATAAAATAATGCATAAGCCAAATCAATATTTTGTGATTTAGTTGGAATAGATTTTTTTGCCCTTTTTTATTTTTTTAATTCTAAACTTTTTTTGTTAAAAACTAACTTTTTTACTTAATTAAATTTCTTTTTTGTCCTTATAGTTTTGAGGAATTTTTTTTTAATAACACATATTAATTGATAGCTTAACTTTCCAAAATTAAGTAATTTTAGTGTAAATAATAATAATCTAAAAGGATATATACTGTAGTTGCCATGACAAATTCTAAACTTTCTATGTAAAATTATAAAAAAGTAAAAAAGTCCGTATAACGTGTAATCAATTATAAATTATAAACCTAAATATAATATAAAGATATAATAAAAAATTATATTACATTTATATACATAATTAATTGTATAATTATCTTTAATTAATTAAACTTTTTTAAAATTCTTTTTATTAATAATTATATTTTGATAAAAAATTAAAAATCCGTGTGTAATTAGTTATCAATTATCAATATATATTTAAATAAAAAAATATATATTATATTATATTTATATATATACACCATCAATTGCATAATTATTTTTGATTAATTAATTTTATTTAAAACTATTTTTATTAATAAGTATATTTTAATAAAGAAATTAAAAGTTGGTACAATGTGATTACATATATATGCCTAAAGGATATATATTATATTATATTTATATTTATATAAACCATATAATTATCATTAATCAAATAATATTTTTTAAAATATTTTATTAATAATTATATTTTGGTAAAAAAATTAAAAGTTAGTTATCAATTACACCTAAACATAAAAGATATATATTATATTTATATACACCATCAATTGTATAATTATCTTTAATTAGTTAAATTTTTTAAAACTATTTTTATTAATATTTTATTAATAATTATATTTTGGTAAAGAAATTAAAAGTCTCAATCACCAATTACCAATATATACCAAAAGACATATATTATATTATATTTTTATTTTTATACTCCATCAATTGTATAATTATCTTTAATCAATTAAATTCATTTAAAACTATTTTTTATTAAAATATTTTATTAATAATTATATTTTGGTAAAAAAATTAAAAGTCCGTATAATGTGTAATCAGTTATCAATTACCAATATATACCTAAATATAAAGAATATATAGTATATTATATTTATATACACCATCAATTGTATAATTATTTTTAATCAATTAAATTTTTTTAAAACTATTTTTATTAATATTTTACTAATAATTATATTTTGATAAAGAAAAAAGTCTGTACAACGTGTAATCAGTTATCAATTACCAATATATACCTAAACATAAAGAATATATATTATATTATATTATATTTTTATTTATATACACCATCAATTATCAATTGTATAATTATTTTGAATTGATTAATTGTTTTTAAAACTATTTTTTATTAATATTTTATTAATAACTATATTTTGATAAAGAAATTAAAAGTAAATTGGTTATCAATTATCAATATACACCTGAATATAAAATATAAAAGATATATATATTATATACACCATCAATTATATAATTATCTTTAATCTTAATTTTTTTTTAAAATTTTTTTATTAATATTTTTTAATAATTATATTTTAGAAAAGAAATTAAAAGTCCGTACTATCAATTACCAATATATATCTAAATATAAAAATATATATATTATATTATATTTATATTTATATAGACAATCAATTATATAATTATCTTTAATCAATTAATTTTTTTTAAAACTATTTTTTATTAATAATTATATTTTAGTAAAAAAATTAAAATTCCGTATAAGTGTAATCAGTTACCAATTACCAATATATACCTAAATAAAAAGGATATATATTATATTATATTTATATACACCATGTATAATTATCTTTAATCAATTAAATTTTTTAAAACTTTTTTTATTCTTGTTTTATTAATAACTATATTTTGGTAAAGAAATTAAAAGTGCCTATAACGTGTAATCAATTATCAATTATCAATATATACCTAAATATAAAATATAAAAGATAGATATTATATTATACTCATATACACCATCAATTATATAATTATTTTGAATCAGTTAAATTTTTTTAAAACTATTTTTATTAATATTATTTTAATAATTATATTTTAGAAAAGAAATTAAAAGTCAGTACAAATTGTAATCACTTATCAATTACGAATATATATCTAAATATAATATATATATATATATATATATTATATGATATTTATATTTATAGAGCATCAATTATATAATTATCGTTAATCATTTAATTTTTTTAAAATTATTTTTTATTATTAATTATATTTTGATAAAAAAATTAAAAGTTCGAATAATCACATTAGTCAAATTATTTGCAAATTTTATATAATTTCTCTCCACTTTCTTTACCGATTATTTTAATTCAAATAACTCAATTTTTTATTTATTTTTAAATTCGTTCTTTTTCTTTATTTTCTTCCAAGTTAAAACAGAACATTAAAGATAAATAAAATTATATTATAGATATATTTATTAGATTTTAGATATATTAGATTTTAGAGATATTTATTAGATTTTAGATATATTTAATATTTACTTTGCTTGATTTAAAAAGATCTAAAAGATTAAAATAATTTATTTGTAACCGATTATCAATAAAATTCCTATATAAAGTTACAAGAGGAGAACCCCTCAACATCACTCACCCACCACTCTCCTCTTCTCTGCGTTTTGCTGTCTCACGCTCTGCTTTCATCTTCCATTCACCAATGGCTCACCATGCTGAATCCTCCGACTCGTGAGTCAACTCGTCCTCCTCGTTAATTTTCTTCTGTTTTTTCCAAATGTTTAATTACCCATGCAAAGAAATTTGAGTTTTTTTTTGGAATCGAATTTCAGGAACTCTGGGAAGAAAGACTTCTCGACAGCGATTCTCGAGCGGAAGAAATCGCCGAACCGATTGATCATCGACGAAGCTCTTAAGGATGAAAACTCAGTGGTTTCAATGCACCCTCAAACCATGGAGAGAAATCAATTTTTTCATGGGGATACTATCCTCATCAAGGTTCGTTCAATTCTCCAATTCTGGGTTTCACTTATCTGTTTATTTGTTTATTAAAGTTTTATTTTTTATTATTGTTATTGTGTATGTGGTGTAGGGGAAGAAACGTAGGGACACGGTTTGCATTGTTCTTGCAGACGAGAATTGTGAGGAGCCCAAGTTGAGGATGAACAAAGTTGTTAGGTCGAATTTGAGGGTTCGTCTTGGCGATGTTGTGTCTGTGCATACGTGCCCTGATGTTCTGTATGGGAAGCGTGTCCACATTCTTCCCCTTGATGATACCATTGAAGGTGTCACTGGCAATCTCTTTGATGCATATTTGAAACGTGAGTCAAACCTTCTTTTCTTTTACCACTTTTGAGGTTGTGATTAATGATTATTATAATGTAATACTTTGTTCCCGTATTTTGTTTTGTTCGGCCACTTGTCTGTGCTTTGTTGGGTTATGGTTTTCATTGTTACACCTTGTTTTTGAGCAAATTGCACCCCGTTAGATTTGCTTCGTGAAAAGAAGGGTTTGGGTAGAAAATATACTTAAGTTTTAATTGAATTAGTGTTTAACATGGAATATTTATTTACAAGTTGCTTCAATAATCAAAGAGGAAATATGGTTAAATTAATTTCATTTTGTTGTGATAAATTTATAAAAATAAGGTGAAAACAGATTGTGAATATATTATTAATTATTGTCACATGTTGCTCCAAATACTTGTAAAAGTGCTTTTAAGATAAATTCAAGTAAGGCCAACCCAACGTACTCATAATGACGTTATTTTTCCTCCATGTTCATTGTTTATCGCCGTTTTTATTGGAACAGATGGGGTGGGATTATTAATGTTGCCGGGATTTGATTTGATGACCTTTCCATTACATATTTCTGTAGTTGTATAAGAGGTTTTATTTAACTACATTTTTGTTTATCATTTGCAGCATATTTCTTGGAGGCTTATCGTCCTGTTAGAAAGGGAGATCTATTTATGGTTCGAGGAGGGATGAGAAGTGTAGAGTTTAAGGTCATTGAAACTGATCCTGGGGAGTATTGTGTGGTTGCTCCAGACACTGAAATATTCTGTGAGGGGGAACCTGTGAAAAGAGAAGATGAAGAAAGGCTGGATGAGGTTGGGTATGATGATGTGGGTGGCGTCAGGAAGCAAATGGCACAGATTCGTGAGTTGGTAGAGCTTCCTCTTAGACATCCACAACTTTTTAAATCAATTGGTGTGAAACCACCCAAAGGAATTCTGCTGTATGGACCCCCAGGGTCTGGTAAGACCTTGATAGCAAGAGCTGTTGCTAATGAAACAGGAGCGTTCTTCTTTTGTATTAATGGACCAGAGATTATGTCCAAACTGGCTGGAGAGAGTGAAAGTAACCTTAGGAAAGCATTTGAAGAAGCTGAAAAGAATGCCCCCTCCATCATATTTATTGATGAGATTGATTCTATTGCACCCAAGCGGGAAAAAACACACGGTGAAGTTGAAAGGAGGATTGTTTCTCAACTTTTGACTCTAATGGATGGGTTGAAATCTCGTGCACATGTTATTGTTATTGGAGCTACAAATCGGCCAAATAGCATTGACCCTGCATTGAGAAGGTTTGGTAGATTTGATAGGGAAATTGATATTGGTGTTCCTGATGAAGTTGGGAGACTTGAAGTACTTCGCATACATACCAAAAACATGAAGCTTTCAGATGATGTAAGTTCAGCATTGCTTAACTTTCATTTATGTTGGTGATTTTGTATTTTTTTTCTCTCTTTTTGGTGTGACTAACTTAGTGCAGGACCGGTTCCTTTGATAGTCTAGAGGTGCCTTGGCATTGAGTCCAAAAAGACTTTTAGCTTTGTTATTTAAAAAAAAATACATTTGTTTCAATTTTTTTACCTTTTTTTTTTTTGTAAAAATTAAATTTTGTATACATACGGGGCCCTTATCTATTACTTTAAAAAAATTAAAAGAGTTTAGTGTGTTGTTTTTTTTTAAATTTAATGTTTACATGTTAAAATTAAAATTTGTATATATAAGGACCCTATATTTATTATTGTCCTGGAGCCACAAAAAGTCAAGACCTTGACGTGTGTACTCTTAACTTGCAACATGTATACTCTTAACCTCTATGGATTAATATAAATTTCTCTTTATGTGAATAATGTCCAAGCAGGTTGTTGTAAATGCACATGTGAAGCTTTGTTTCTAGTTGTACTTATTGTTTAGCACATTTTTCTTTTTCTTTTTTTATTTAACTGTAATGGTTCCCTTACTGTAGGTTGATTTGGAGAGAATTTCAAAAGATACTCATGGATATGTTGGTGCTGACCTTGCTGCCCTTTGCACTGAAGCTGCTCTGCAATGCATCCGGGAGAAGATGGATGTCATTGATTTGGAAGATGAGAGTATTGATGCTGAAATACTGAATTCTATGGCAGTTTCAAATGAACATTTCCATACTGCGTTAGGAACAAGCAATCCATCTGCTTTAAGAGAAACTGTTAGTATTTTTTTTAATTCGATTAAATTTAAAACATTTTTAGCTGTTGAGAGTTTCTGTCTTTAATGTTCTTTCCCCTAATTAGTTATTTTTTGTTGAAAGGTTGTGGAGGTGCCTAATGTCAGCTGGGAAGATATTGGAGGTCTTGAGAATGTCAAGCGTGAGCTGCAAGAGGTCATAAATCCCAACTATCTTGGTTAAACATTTTTCCTTAGTTTAATATCAATATAATCTAAAAGGATCTTAACTTTTTGGTGTAGACTGTTCAATATCCTGTGGAGCACCCTGAAAAATTTGAGAAATTTGGTATGTCACCATCAAAAGGAGTTCTGTTCTATGGTCCTCCAGGATGTGGGAAAACTTTGTTGGCCAAAGCAATTGCCAATGAATGTCAAGCTAACTTCATCAGTGTGAAAGGCCCAGAATTACTCACTATGTGGTTTGGTGAAAGTGAGGCCAATGTCCGAGAAATTTTTGACAAGGCCAGACAATCAGCTCCATGTGTCCTCTTCTTTGACGAGCTTGATTCCATTGCTACCCAGGTCTCTATTTTTATCATATATTAATTTGTCATATTAGTATGCCCTTTGATTTATATTAAACTGAGTTTCTGTTGTATCTGTTTTTATTATTGCTTATAACATGTTTTAAAATATTCAAATGATTCCACACACCAAAGTTATGTTTTGGATGTTATTAAATAAATACCTTTGCAATTTTTTGTGCGTGCACTCATTTTATTCACCGTGTCATTGTTGTAGAGAGGAAGTAGTGTTGGGGATGCTGGTGGAGCTGCTGATAGAGTTCTGAACCAACTTCTTACTGAAATGGATGGCATGTCTGCCAAAAAGACTGTGTTCATAATTGGGGCAACCAACCGACCTGACATCATTGACCCAGCACTTCTTCGGCCTGGTCGTCTAGATCAACTGATCTATATTCCTCTTCCTGATGAGGAGTCCCGTTATCAAATCTTCAAGGCATGCATGAGGAAGTCACCTGTCTCAAAAGATGTTGATTTGGGAGCACTAGCTAAGTATACTCAAGGCTTTAGTGGCGCTGATATAACAGAGATATGCCAGCGGGCATGCAAATATGCTATTAGAGAAAACATAGAAAAGGTATTATTTTGTAGAGTTAGTGGATAAAGTGTGAAAACATGAATTTGGAATGGAGTGAGGCACACCACACCACACCTCTCACTTGTCCTTTGATTCAAGATTCTGATTCTTTTCCTATACCTGCTCAATGAGTTTCTTATCTGGATATATATCTGTTTGGTTTCTTTCAGGACATAGAGCTTGAGAAGAAGAGAAGAGAAAACCCTGAGGCCATGGACGAAGACAATGAAGAAGATGTTGCAGAGATCAAGGCTGCTCATTTTGAAGAGTCAATGAAGTTTGCACGTAGGAGTGTTAGTGATGCTGATATACGTAAATACCAGGCATTTGCTCAGACCTTACAACAATCCCGAGGCTTTGGAAGTGATTTTAGGTTTCCAGATACTAGTGGTACGACAGTTGGATCTGACCCCTTTGCAACTTCTGCTGCTGTGGCTGAAGAAGATGATCTGTATAGTTAGCTTTTTTTTTTTCAATAGTTTGCTCGAAAGACGTATTTTTAAGGCTTTTTTTTTCAGATTTTAATTTTCATACACCAACACTAGTATTGGCTTTTGTAAAACTTGGATATCAAATAATTATATGATGGACCAATTTCTTATTATGTTGGAAAATAATTGAGCATATCATTCTTAGCTTGTTGCCTAATTTCAGTTCAGCCGGGTCATTACTATAACTTTATCAACTTAATTTTGGAGATTACTGTGTTACCTCCCAAGTATTTTTTTTTTTCCGTGAGTTTTGGTACCTTGGGTGTCATCAATTTATTGGATATTATTATACTTGTTGGATTTCACATGATTGTTGTGAGAATCAATTGCCAACATATCTTTTGACAACCAAATTTTTGTAAACAATCATTTTAATAATGAAATATTAAAAATAAAATATTATTATTGTATGAGATAAAATGAGAGTCAAAATATCGAAACTCAGAAAAAATAGTTTGACAAATAATTAAGATATCGTTTGCACTTGGTACTAATCTGCTTTTCTTTTTTTATCATTGTTTATGCTTTATTATTACTTACTTAACGAAAACATTGCATAAGCTTTGCTTTGTTTTTCAATCAAATGTACATAAGCTCATAATTGGCATTATTTTGCCCCACCCTAGAGTTAGTGTGCTCAATATTTGTACTTAGAAAGGAAAAATATTTTATTATTTATTTTTTTTAAAACAGGTAAATTTAGTTTTAATTTTTTAATAATATTTAATCGTTTTAATTTCAAAATGTATTATTTTTAAATCTCTAAGTGATTTAAATAATGTTTTATAAAGGAAAAAAAGTGGTTTAGATAATATGCCAAGAGGAATAAAAGTAGTGTATTTCAAAATTAAAAAGACAAAAAAAAAACATTTCCTAAGAGAAATTAAAACTAAACTTACGTATCTATGAATAAAAATCATATTTTCCCCTTATTAGAATAGAACGAGTTAGAAGTTGATGCTTGAGGAAAGGACGACACTCTTATAAGTTTTGTTCTTCTAATGTAGAACAAAACAAACACAAGAAGAAACCCAGTAAAAAAAATGAGTACACAAACTGAAAATTTAAATCACACTTAATATATTGTAATACACGATAACATGTAAAACATTACATAGTATAATATCACATCACCCTATTGGGGTGGTACATGGTATATATATAATTTATTCCTTTGGCATTATTACGTACTCGTGCTTAGCGTAAAGCTAGGACACTATGCATGGCAAATATGGTGATGGCTCGGCAAAAACAAAAACATCTCTGTTTCTCATGTTTTGTCAATGTTCTACACATTGAACTATACACAACAAGAAAACAATACTAACATTTTCACCTTGCCTATGCACATCCCTCAAAATTGCAATAAATATCAATCACAAAACGCGAACCAAAACGACACAATTTTCTCATCTTCCCAACCATTTACAAACACTTGAAACTCTTCTCCATTCAGCATGGCATCATCATCCTCGTGGCTTCTCCGAACGCATTCCAGAACAGCCACTAGAGCCCAGAGTGTCATAGTTCACGAATCTGCTTGGAGCTGAGTTATGCCTATACCCTTTTGGCAAGCAATTCTTCACTTGTCCCCCTCGGAACACATTTTGTTTGCGACCAAGGTGTGGCTTCAAATAAGTTTCAGCTTCGGATAAAAAGAGAGGCCTGGTAACTGTGCTGGGAGCACTTTGGGGGATGATCCTTGCAGCCATGGCGATGTGTAGGGAATTTAGAGAGAGGACGAGGAGAAGGGTCAGAAGGGAGATATGAGTAGGGGGAGACATTTAAATTTTTTGAACTTGAATTCTTTGGTTTGAGTCTGTGAAAGAAAGAAGGGGTTTTATGCTAGATTGTTGTTCAGGGGTTAAGAACAAGAGTCTTAAATAGGCTCGTGAATAGCTACTGAATGCAGGTATGCACAGCTCATTGGTGGTACGCCATAACTTTGGGGGGGTGGTGGAGGTGAGTTGGCGAGGTTGGTGCTCTTTTTTTTTCTGTGTTGTGAGTGAGGATGCTCGTGAGTTCACGTTTATTGCACTCAGTCAAATCTGTGCTGTTTTTTGCCCTTTAATCCAAGTAATATCTTCTTTTTGTTCACAATTAGTTAGCATATGTCTCACAATAAAATCTATGTTACACAATATACTGCTAATACTCTTCTCTCTTCATTAAAGTGAAGAAAAAAAGTGTAGCAGCATGTTGCCTAGTGAAAAATAATTGATATATTTCCAACCAATTGGGGAACCATTTAAAGAACATTGTAGGTAACATAATAGCACAATTATGAGTGTGTTGTGAATCTCTAATTTGGCTGTTGATGAGTCAGTGTAAGAATTGAAGTGGATTGATTAACAATTTCTATCATCACTATCACTATCACTGTAGTCTTTACTTCCCATTATATTGGTTGGCCACCTAATGAACCAGATCAATCTAAAGGCTTAGACAAGGTTTAGATAAATTTGTAAATGAAAATCTCAGTAACTATTTTACATAAACTGAAAAAAACATTGCAATGTTTTAGTCCATATAATCACTCTAAAAATCGATTGGCTTTTAATCAGTTCACATTTTATATGAATATCCATTGAAATGATTCAACAAGTACAAGGTGACATGCAAATGTTGTGATGTTTAAAGAGAAGCAAAAAGAACATGAACCCTTTTGTTTGCCTCATCTGTTTTCAAAGTTTATGCAACCTGGGAACAATTGGTTAAGTTGGGTCTGAAATTTAATAGCCATGGGCTTCATAGTGCAGTTTAACTACTGACACTGGCCACAGCTACTCACACCCAACACATAGATTCATATCACCAAATTGGACCCACTATATTTCCTTCACACATAAACTCTTACTTTCTAACATACTCTGTGAAGTAGTTCTCAAAAAATGTTCATCAACCATTTTTCACTGACACCAATAATTACACAAAACTAATCTGCACTAGAAGTAATAGAATCCATAAGAAGTATTTCAAATCCTCACGCATAGCTGAACCACCCAGAGTAAAAGGTCATAAAATGTGCAAACTGTACCATTTATGATTCACATTCACCAAACAAAATGTGAAAAACGAGGGTGGTAAATTTTCATAATAGAACAGCCAAAAATCAAATAGCGTAGATGTTTTTTTTTATTATTACCAATTTCTACAAAATATGCAGTAAGTTTTTATTTATCTTTCTGTAAATTGAAATACTCATTTAATTCATGTAAACATTGGACTACGAACGCATAATGCTGAGAAACTATACATTAATTTCTCCGAAGGCACCGCCAAAATTAGTTTGCTCACGGGAAGCACGTCACAAGTTGAAGCTACATTAGACACGGGTATGACACAAATCAAACAACAATATTCCTGAATTTTTTTAAAATTTTAGGATACAATATAATTTTAGTAATTGATAAAAAAAATACATTTAAGTTAGCACTATATAAATGTCAAATAAAAAGGAAGAACTCAGAATTTAAGGATTAAAATGTTGCAATAAAATATTATATTTTTCTTATTATTACGATATTCCTATTTGCGTTACTATAAAGTAAAAAAAGTTTAAATACAGTTTTTATGAGTATTCGAAGTGTTCGTGAATTGAAGCGTTTAACATGAATACCTTCTCTGACACACATGTGACATATACGACTGTTTTGTAATTTGTTTATCTTAACACTGTTAGAGCGTCCATTTGTCATTCATTTATCTTCATAACACAAACTAAACTATTAGATGTATTTATTAATTTAAATAAAATGTATGCTAAAATAACTATCTATATATTATTTTTTTAAGAAAAAATATAATAGAAAAATCAGTTATTAACTATATTTTATATATTTTTAAGCAATATTAAGTATAAAAGCTTCGATGTTCTTTATTGTTATAAAAAAATATGACTATTGCTTAACATTTTTCTTACAATAAAAGATCAAAATCTTAATATTTATTTAAACTTTCTCTCTTATTAATTAATAATGGCTTAAATGAATTATAAAGGCAATAGTTGAATTTGAAAAAAAATTATTGTTTCACACTACTACAAGAAAATCATTAAATAAAAATTAATTTTAAAAATTAAAATAATTAATTATTATTTAACTAAAGTAAATACTCTTTTATAAACTAAAATATTATTGGTATCTAAAATAATTTCTATTATTAATAAAAATTTATAAAATAGTTTTTAAATTTGTGTTTAACCATTACTTATCAAGGTTTTAGTTACTTACTACTTTGTATTCTAAATTAGTCTCTATTAGTATTTTAGAAACTAATTTAGAATCTAAAATAATAGTAGCTAAAATCTTGGTAACTAATTTAGATACCAATTTAAAAATTGTTTCATAAATTTTTATTAATAATAGAAACTACTTTAGATATCAATAATTTTTTTATCTCTTAAATAATATCCAATTGAGTCAATATACTGACTAATTATTTTTTGTCTCTAAATTTAGTTGCTATTTGATGATGTTCATATATATATATATATATATATATATAATATTTCAATTAAATTAAGTTTATTATATGATAAATAAAAAATGAAACATTTTTTTTCATATAAATGATTATCTCTTTAAAAAGCTATTTCATTTATCTTTTTTAAAGATTTTGAAGCAATTTTACATTCTTTATTTGTTTAAACTTTACCAATTAAGAGAAGATCAAGTTTAGTCTATTTTGTAATAATCTTAATATTTATAAGGTTTTTCATTGAAATCAAACAATTTTTTTTCCTCTTAGCTTTGCACAAGAGGGGTTTAGCATATATATATATATATATATATATAAATTATATAAGGGGTATATAATTTATGTTACTTCAAGTTTATTATGATGATCTGATGGTTGTTAGTTTAGACTTATCCATAGCCATACTACTTTGAGGATATATGAGATTTTTGTATTGTTGAAAGTTTATATTTTATAACAAGCAAGTTAAGTAGATAAGAGAAGCTAATTTTACAAATTATTTAAATTAATTTAAATGTCAAGTAATTAAGATGGAAATAATCCTAAGTTTGATTTGAAATTTAACTAGATGTAGTTTTGGATTGATCTTTAAAATATTTTAGTGTGTATTTGATAAACTTTTTTTGATTTGATCTATTGATGAATACTTGTATTTGAATTTGAATATGTGGATACATCATGTTTTTGGTTTTTGAAATTTTTTTCCTTTTCATAATATATATTGATTGAAAGTTCATAGTGAATAAAACTATATGAAATTGACATGTTTTTCGTTGAATAAAAGCATATGTGGATATCGAAGAAATTCATTTATTTGGGTTAAATATGTTTTTCGTTCCTATACTATAACATGAAATTGGTTTCCATTCCTGGTCCAAACTTTAGACCATCAAGTGCTGGTATGAAAATGATTAGAATAAGTCCTTATGTATGTGGAATTGATTCAATTTGAGATTCAACTTCATCAATCCATAAAAAGTAGTTATAGTGAGCATTAGTCTGCAATCAAAACAATAACGATTTTTGAAAAAAAAAACTAACAATATTTGAAACAAAATAACAATGACTTCACACACACCAAATGACTCATTCCAATCATTTCAATACTATAGGTACCTGGATGGTCTAAAATTTGAATTGAGACGAAAACCAATTTTATGTTATAGTACATGGACGAAAAATATATTTAACCCCATTTATAAACTCATATTTATTGTTCAATTCAATTCTTTAATATATTTATTGTCATATGATTGAATGATTATTATGACATGAAATGAGTGAAATTTGCACGAGTTTGGTACAAGAGATGTATTGTTTGATTTAGTTGAGAAAAAATAGTTACTTGATAATTTTGTCTAATATGATTGTTGTGGTATTGATTATTGTAACTCATTACTAAAAGAAGATATCCAAACTTTTTTGATAATATAAATCATGTAAATTAAGATGTTAGATGGTCAAAAATTGATAGACACTTATACACAATACTATTGGAGTAAACTACCTTACTATATGGAGTTACTATATAGAGTAAGCTATCTTAATTGCATATTTTTGAGATTTTAAGTAGATTTTGTTATAAGTTGGGTATTAGTCTTGATTATTTAATTGAATGATTTATGAGATAATTAATTGTGTATAAAAACAATTATATCTTAATAAATTATAATTTATTTTATGTTTTTTTTTGTCGGCAATAAAAAATAAATAAATGTGAACCATTTCAGGGGTCGTCCAACCCTTATACAAACATAAAATAGCTAAGAAATTTCATCTCAACACTCGCATAGCCAGACGCCTAGAATTACAAAACAATCATAACTCAACCCAAAAAATTTGAGTTAAAATATAAATCAAGAAATCATCGTCATACAAACCAAATGTTCGAGACACCACTCAGAAAAGGAGAACAAACCAGAGAGAGACTTGGACGTAATCCAAGACCAAGCCTTCCCTATAATTTATTTTATGTTAGTTTACCTTTCGTGTAATTATTTTGTTTTAAATGTGATGAATAACTGATACTTAATATTGATGTGATTATCCCAAAAATCTATAAGATTTTTTGAAAATATATTTGTATATTATTTTAATATGTTTTGGGAGATGAATTGTTATATATATATATATATATATATATATAAAAAGTGAATAATTCATTTTAGAGAATAAAATAAATAATTTAGTTTTTGATAAAATAAATATAAATATTATGCATATATTTATAATTATATTTAAATATCATTAATTAATTTTATTTAAGGATTTAAATTACTTATTTTATGCTCCCTTATTTACACAAGAATCCAATCCTTTATGAAATTTGTTAGAAATTAATCCCGTAAGGAGCTCTTATGTTATGAGGCTTAAAAAACACGTGTACATGTTTCATGGAAATTTAATAAACAATTTATTTTTACTCTGTCTCACATTTTTTCCCGCATAAACTATTAGAATTGTCTCGTAATCTCGTATTAATTTTGGGGGAGTGTATTTGATATTATTGTAATTTTTTAATACAACCAATTTTTTATGAATAAAAAAAGTAGTTTTGTGCTAATTTTTGCGTATGCAGAAAACGCTATCCGTTTTTAATACATTTTTTTTAAAGATATTTACATAACATGCTTAAATTTATTTTAATAATTTTTTTTTTAAATTATAGACCTAATGTTCGCTCACTGCTCACCATTTTCTCTCCGTTAAGAGAAATTATTTCCGTAACACGGTTTTATAAGAAACTAAAAAGAGGGAGAGAGAAAGAAATATAGAATGTGGTAAAAAAATAATATCATCTAACTATATATTTTAATATATTGTTTTCTTAATTTAGTTATTGCTATTTTTTTGTTTTGAATTTTATTATTTTATTCCATATAATGTTTATGAGGTAGATAATTTATTTTTAGTCATTATCAATAATTTCGAAAGAAACTATCTAGAAAAGAAGTAAATACTATTATAAAAACTAAAACAAAAGAGTGGGTATACTACAAATATTTAAACAATAAAAAAAATTACAAAGACTATTTTAAAAAGATATTTCTAAAGAAACCAAAATATAAAAAAGTACATATTACAAAGAGAGAGAGAGAGAGAAATGTTAAAACCTAACACAAAAGTTTTGGTATACAATAATGTTAAAACATTTATTTTTGGAAATTGTGGGAGTGAAGATGATAAGTGAGCTGCAGAGAAAGTAGTAGTGGGTGGACAGAAACAACACATTTATCTGAATGGCTACCTCTGTATCACTTCCCTGCTTCTCTCACACTCACTCTCATAGTAAGATCTTTTCTTCTTATTTTCCTAAATAAAATAATCTATTCTATGTATTTATTGCTCTTCATCAATCCTCCTTGTACTTGCTCATTTCTTTATTTATGTGGTAACTGAAACTTAATAAACCAAGTAGTTTTATTTGGTATGCATTGAAGATGCTGTGTGTGAATTGAGTATAACGTATTCCTTAGTTTCTGTTGGGTGGAACCACCGTGCCAATTCACTGATATCCTTTTGGAGGAGGAACTAGTTCTGGTAGGTGTAGCCGTGTAGTTCACGTTCACCGTTTCTCAGATCAACAACAATATTGCTTTCAACTGTTGATACAATCAATGCTGTTTGAGGGTTCTTCAATTTTTTTTGTTTGAATTCAATTTAATACACACTATTTGATAGTATTTGTTAAGATAGATGAACAACAATATACACAACTCAGTACATGTTAGGAATACACCTTAAATATACCATTTAAAGATAGAACAAAATTCTGAGTTTCAATAGGGAACTGAACTACTATATTTACTTCAAAATGCTCGCTTATGACATCTGCAAGATACTTGTTTATAAATCTCACTGTTAATAGTTAGTTCTACAAAAAGTTTTAGGATCTTCCCTCTTTTTTGATGAATAACATTATTTGACAAATTTCTAACAATGGAAACATAAAAATGATTATTTTTCTCAGTAGTCAATAGAGATTTCAATCAACTAAGTAGAGTTGAAACTTTATCTTAAAAGATAGTTTTGTGAAGGTTGAGTTAGCCTGAAACTATTCAAGGACTCTCAAATGATTATCCATAAGCCATTCTACTCATTTATTGCTTGCAGTTCTAGCATTCTGCATCACTTGTTTCACTGCCTAAAATGACTGAACAGATTCTGTTCATGAAATTAGTGATTTGTAATGAAAACTACCCGTTACTTGGAGTTAAAATTGGTTCTAATGATGTAATTTCACCCCTGTGATCCAAAGGGAAAGCTTGATTTGCTAATCTCATTTTATATTCCTTTAGTAGATGTGAAGTTACAACTGCAAAGAAGGAGAATATCCACCGTTTCCTCTGCACTGGCTGAGACTGCAGCTTCAGTGGCAGTAGCTGTAACTGTCGTAGGTGCAGCAGCTACTCTTCTTGTAAAGAGATCCAAAACTTCTGAGTCAGTACAGGTCAGAGCTCCTCGTCATTACCAGTATCAGAAAATTAATTAGTTCTACTTACACACTCAGCAATATGCCATGCCCCTAAAAAACGACCTTGCTTGTCCAAATAATAACATGAAAAATCTTCGTAGTGCTTCTCTACTTCTAAACTTTTCAATTGTTGTTGCAGTTTGTAGTTTTAGTGCAATGTATATATTGAACTAGCGGAATTCACATTGCTTATGTGACATTACTAATTCTGTTTCACTATAGAAATTTCGTGGAAATATTAATAATGTTGATCTTTCATGTCTCTTATAACTTGGTAGTTGCATTCCCCAAGTTGGTTTATGCACCCATTTCATTTTACAAGACAACATAGATAATTCGTTGATGGTATTGCCAGAATTGGGCTAGGATTGAGAAAGAAGGAAAAAACGATGATTAAGTTGTGTGCTGAATTCCACACTGTTTATCTAAATTAAGTTCTTCTTTTGAAATTAAAGATTCAATTCAAAGCATGTGAAGATTGTGAAGGTTCTGGTATATGCTCTGAATGCAACGGTGAAGGATTCGTTCTTAGGAAACGTTCTGGTGAAAGTTCTGAGAAGGCAAGAGTGGAAGCCAAGAATATGGCAACTCGATTCACATCTAGGTACTATTTTCATGCATATCTTTTCCTCAAATATTTATTTTTTCTGTTTAGCAATTCAACTCGATTACTTATACCAGGCTTCCAAAGAAGTGGAGCTATTGTACGAAATGCTCTTCTGCTCGATCCTGTTCAACCTGTGGTGGCAGTGGAAAGCTAAGTTTGTAGTTTATAACTACATGCTCTCAACCTTGCTAAAAAAAAAGCCTCCTCAGTACTACAGTCTACACACATGCTCTTGTTGAAGTCATGGTTCAGAAGGAGGCAACATAATGAACTCAACGCTTTTAGAGATTCACATCCACTTGATTTCCGTGATCTATTCTGCATGAAGCAAAATTTTATGTATATGTTTTTTAATGGAAGTGTATAGTGTGCTTTTGCTGCATTTAGAGAGGTGTTAGATTTAAAATGTGGGGTCTTGATAGAATAGAATTTGAGTTGAACTAACATGCACACTCTGTATACTCCTCTTGCAAATTGATGGATGGCCATTCAGATTATGCACATAGGTTGGTTTTTGCAACTAAATGTCTTTTCCCTGATGAAGAATGGTTATAGAAGTTTAGTTTCCTTTTGTCTTACTTTCTTGACATTCCTGATAAAGTAGACCACAAATAATTACATTGAAGTATACTCTAGTAGGTAGAATTTAGAAACACTCGAGCACCACGAAACCGGCAAAGGCTCATCCTTGTTAAACATTAAACTTAAAACCATCAATTTTATTATAAGGAGAATTTGAATAGACCATAATAAATTAAACATCATTTACAGTATAATTCTAATTTTGAAGGCAATTTATAATATAGGAGTTATTATGAAGAGATAAATCTGAATTTGAAAAAAATCTACTGAGACTATTTATTTAAAAACATTGTATTCTCCATTTAAAAATATAATAATGAAATAAAAATATATTCTCAATTCACATTCCTTTTGTTATATATGGATATTGTGAAATCTAGGTGTGTACGAGTTACGAGGTATTGTTAAGAATAAGAGAGTTTAACAATATACCTTGATTCCAAATGTTTGTATATCAAGATCTGGTATTACAAATGTCACATTAAAGTCCGTCTTTTATGAAACAACAAAATATTGAAATAGATTTTCACTCATTAATGTCCAACAAAATTTTATATCTCTTTCTTATGTTAAGAAGAATGACTAATTAGCATATATATATATATATATATATATATATATATATATATATTTATAAAAGGATTGAATGATAAAGATCTTTCCTTCATCTATAGGGAGAGTATTAGCATGTATACATTGTTAAGAATACATGGTTTTAGTATATACAAAACTAAGGAAAAAAAAAGTTGGGAATACTTCTAAATATAAAACACCATGGACGTTCATTATTCTTTTTTTATCTCTTTGTCTGTTATATTTTTTTATTAACAAAAAATAAATAAATAAAAAGTATTTTAAAAATATTCCAACTCTATTATAAAAAGACAAGTTATGTATGTACAAAACACCAGAAAAAACACATATTAACAAAATTTATCATAACAATTACCTAAAAAAACCACCCACAACACCATCTCTCAAACAAGTTAATCAATAAAATTGAATGAGCTTCCATAATTGTGACCATGGTTCTACTTTTGGTGTTATGTCCTAATTTCTTGTTACATTATATAATGCCTATATTATTTTTTCTTTACGTATCATTTTAATTTTTTTAATATGACATGATAAAAGAGACCCCCACAGAGGGATAAATATGCCAATTAGGTGTCTAAACTGTTTTAGCATACATCCACAAATGATCATTCAATAAAGTTAGTGAATAGAGGAATGAATTTAATGGAGTACAATTGCTTCAAACCTTGTTGGCTTCTTCTTTGTTTGTATCCTCATCTTCTCCATTGGAATGAAAATACTAATACTTCATATATGTGCCAAAAACTGACAATAGCTCGCAGACATATATCAGACTTGTACTTTGTCATGGCACTTGATACTGTCAAATACAAATGTTAGTATTTGCCGTCCGAAGAAGTTGGAATTGAATGGAACAGGAAGTAGCATAGTCTTAGCATACGACAAATAGTGGTTGGTTATCGTTCTTTTTCTAAAGCAGACGCAAGCATATTATCCATGTAAGCACAAATAAAATTTGCAAAAAGGTTCTATGCAACACTTTGCAGTTCACACTGAACCCAAGCCAAGTTAATAATTAAGGAAATCACATTGTGTTGGTCAGATGTTAGGCAACTTTCCTTAAACAAATCTACAATAATTGAGTTTAGGAATTAATATATGAATTCATTTACTGATTCCATTCCACTAATTAATAAAACGTCATCTACTTAAACTAGAATGCCCACCATCTAGATCTGTGTTGACGTATTGATTGAGAGTGAATTGACACCATGCATTCACCAGCTAACAACTCCCCACTCTGAATCTCTATTACAAGGCAGAATATTCAACGTGCCCACCTCATAATGAGTACATATCATTTGCACAACAAAAATTCAAACACAGTGCTTTATTAATTATTGTTTACATCACTTATTTTTGGCACAGCGATTCATTCTTGCATATATAACCCATCTACACGCAAGTTCTTGCATAGAAACACCAGGTAAAGCGCAAGAATCATTACTATTCAACATATTTTTGGTTAAAAAAACTACTTATTTTCTACTACAGTAGTTGTACCTTACAGCCTAAAGCATATGGCATCCAGATTCTCAGCATTCACGCAATTCAGAACCACTTGACTTAGATCAGATGACTCATATTTTATCCCGATCAATCAACTTTCAAATAGAACAAGTTTTGTTCGTTAGATCTTCGTCCAAGGGTTAAAAATGCGATGTGTGCAAAGTGGAGAAGCTAGATGTGGGTTGGAGTTGTGTTGGGTGGCGTTGGGGCTGAGTTCACTCTCTTACCTCTTTCTGAACGGCTATTCTCAGCAAATTTGAGACTGCTCTGGTGCAAACCCTTTTGCTTCTCTTCCTCATTCCATTCAGAGGTGTAATAATATTCTTCAGTGGACTTATTGATGTCTTTTGAAGGAGGGACGAACATGCCACCCCACTGAGGGAAGTGAACGAGAGTCACAGGAAGAGTGCAACACACAATCATGACACCCATCAAGGAGAGACCAGTGGATGTAGAAAACTTAGAGGTTGAAAAGAAGATCAACTGGGTCAAACCAGACCCAAAGTTGCCACCTGCACCAGTTAGACCTGATATGATCCCCAGAGAACGCCTTGAGATGAAAGGAATGATGCCAAAAGTCGCACCACATGCAGCTTGAGCGCCAATAGAGAAGAGGATCATAGCCAAGACTGCAATGGGAAGTGAGTTGGCACGACCAAGCCATATGCAGAAAACACCTCCTAAGGTTTGGAGGATCCACAGGTTCCAAAGTCTGCCTCTCATGCCGAACAACCTGGCTGCAACATCAGAAGTGTATCCACCAAAGGGACGAGCCAGGAGATTTGCCATTCCAAATGAAGCAGCGATGATTCCAGCAGTGTGTAGCTTCAGATTAAACCTGTTTTATATCAAATTAACCAATTACTTACAAAAATAATTATTATAGAAACTAAAGTATTTATCATATCAGAGTTCATTATTCATTGGTAATATGGTTCATCGTAGAGAGAATCAGTTAGTGGGAAAGTAAAAGGTTTGTTATATTGTATTCCAAGATGCTTTGTGAGAGAGATATTATGTTTGTGTGGATAAATCAATTAAACTTGAGGCTTTTTGCTTGAACTCGATGATGAATGAACTAACCTGTCATAGAAATACTCAGCAATGACATTGTCCGTGGTTAATTCAACTCCCATAGAGTATCCATAGAGGAGGGCAAAAATCCATGTCCTGTAATTTGTTATGGCATACCATAACACCTGAACACAATGAAGCCAAATTAGATAACGAGTTAAAGCTTGAAAGTCTTTCTTTTTCTTCCCAAAAATTTGCCCAATTTTTCCTGATTAACTTTTTTATGATCATTAATTGTAGGCAAAGAAATCGTATTAAGTTCTTTTAGAAATGCTTGAAAATAGAAAGTAAAAATGTGACAATTTACAGTTATGGAGAGATGAATATAATAAGGAGGCTAACCTTGGAGAATTTGTCTTTGGCAACATTACCCTTCTTCTGCAAGGCACCAAGGTTTCCATCAGGTAAATCTTGGCCTAGGGTTAAGACCAAGATCCCCATGATGACATGCAACCAACCTGGAACGAAGAAGGCAATTCTCCAGGCAGTGAAGGGAGTAGCCCCAGCTCTTCTGATCAATTCATACACCACGGGCATAATGAGCTGAGTGGCCCCACCACCCATGTTTCCCCACCCTGCAGCAGTCCCATTCACAAGCCCTATAATCTTACTATTAAACATGGTACTCATCCAGTACTGACATGACACAAAAGTGGCCAAGGAGAACCCAATCATGAACCTCACTACTATATATCCTGCTGCGTCATCCACAAACGACATGCAGAACACAGTTGGGGCAGAAAGCATGATGAGGAAGGCACAGCCATAACGAGGGCCCAAGAGGTCACAAACTGCACCCATTGTGAGCCTGGAGAAGATGCTGCCTGAGACAGAAGCAACCCCGGCATTCCCAATGTCACTTTTGGTGAGGTTGAGGTTGTCACGAATGATGGGGACAAGGGGAGCTGCTGCAAAGGTTGAGACAAAGCAAGTGAAGAAGGATATCCAAGACAAGTGGAAGGTTCTCATGTGGGGGTTGGCCAGGGAAAACAGTTTGAAAACCTTGGCTTTGTGCTCAGAATCAACTGGCAAAGCAAAATTTGCCGTGGTGTCAGTTGGGACCATAGGGGAAGCCACCGAGGCAATGAAGGTTTGTTCCCTCCCTGTCACTCCATGCATGGAGCTTCCTGGAGATCCCTCAACATCACCCATTTGGCCTTAACACTACGCTGAATGGGGAACAGTAAAGAAACAGATCTTATAGCAAACCAAAGAGTGAAAAGAAAAAAACCTAGTTGATTTGAGAAGTGATGGTGAAGTTGTGAAAGGAGTGTGTTGTATTTATAGTGGTGAAGCCGTTGACAATCCGCTAACAGCCAATGAGATTCCCAACGGTTGCAAAGCTTTAAACATTAAACAAAGCTGTATTTCACGTAATCCATTTCGCCGCGTAAGCCTAAAAGAGCCCATGCTATATCTCAAAGGTTCATGTGACGTATAATCAACTCTGATATACAGATTCTTAGTTTCATATATGTGCTGTTAAATTATAACACTAGCACCTTCTGTAGTATTATATATTATTCAAAGAATTTTGCCTCTAACTTTATCCACTGTGCTTCATTTTTAACCTCGGGAAGCAACTTGGCACATGATTACTTGGGGTTAGAGGCATGAAGACAATACACACATAACTAAATATTGTTTTAAAAGTAAGTATTCAGTAACTCATTGAGTACCCTACGCTACAAAAAAAAAATTGCTTGGTATTTTGTGGGTACACACATCACCTTTAGTGACAAAATCAACCTATATATGAACATCAGAAAACATGCAACCTGGCTGAGTCAGTGAAATGAATTAGTTTTTCACAACTAAGTAAATTAAAGTTTGAATACTTGGTAACTTGGTTAGACAGTTGTTATGAAAGAAAATGTTTGGTGACGTGAGTACAGAATATAAGAAATAACTGGAAGAAAAGAGAAGAATTAAATGTGATAAGTATGATATGTTAAACAAAAAGATAGTGAGAAATAAAAAGTATCAAGTTGTCATTTCATGGTGGAAATTACGCAAAAGATAGGAGGCAAGTATGGTTTGAATTATTATGTGTTGCATGGGACTCAATCATGCAACGATATAGTTGCTAAATTTAAATAAACCAATCAGATTTATTTGGGGAAAAGAGGATCTGTGTTCTTGTGCGTCTCATTCATTATACGCATCCTATAAGCTATAAGGAGTTAGTCTGACCCAATGAAGTGAATAAACACACAACCACAACCTAATAGAAGGTAATCCATTTCTTCTTATTCAGTTTTACTACCATAGAACAGAGGAAAATTTCAATGTTTTTAACTGGATGCTATTTTCTCACTGATGCAATCGTTTTTTCCCACGCATTATATAGCGAACTTTTATGCAGAATATTTAAATGGAAAAATGCTGATAAAAATAAAAATAAAAATTAAATGGAAAAATCTGCAGAACTAAAATAAGTAATTAGTTTAAATAACTATACATTGTAGAACTTATTATTTTTTATAAAATAAACTGCTTGTTTTAAAAAAATTCAAATTCAATAATTAGATAATATTATAGAAAATTCCATGCAATTTGTTAGAATTCAGTGACGTAATCCAGATAGTTGACAAGTAGTAGAGTCTTCTCTGCTAACAACTTTGGGGTTTGGCACATATTTTGGCCCACAGCTCAAGTTGCAAGTCAAACAATAATTATAGTGCCTTGTCATGTATGAAAAATCATTTTTTCAAATATACACCAATTTCAATTTTGTAAAGAGATGACTGCAAAATGTATAGTAACCCTACTAGCTATATTTATTGGAGTTCTATCTATTGGAGTTCTACTTATGTTCGGTGCATTGTTTTGTAAAATAAAGCTGCAAAAGAACATGAAAAAATGGATGTAGTAATTCACTTTCACGTAAACAGTCAAATAATTGGCCAATGGAAAAGGCACGTGAGAGAGGAGAGAGAAGGAAGCACGCAAATATACGTAAAAGATACACTTAGAGTTTTGTATCTGATCATACACTCATGTGAAAAAGAAAAAAAGAGAAAAAAACCTAAAAACATACAAAGAAAGACGAAAATGGAAAAGAGAAAAAAACTAACAAAAAAAAGATAAAACGAAATAATCTCCCTGAATCTGCATAATAAATGTTTATGACTCCAAACTTTGGTAACGATGGTGCTGAAGTTTCCTGGTTCAAGAAGTTTTTAAGGATATTGGAGCTTGTTGACTTGTATAGATGGATAGTAACTAAATGGGGTTTTGTGTGAAGTTTTTCCGTCACATGGCAATTTATTTTTATATGTTTATTTAATTTATTTTTATATGTTTAGTTCATTAGTGAATGTTGTGATTCTTAGTTGTATGCCTTGTAGATTAATTATTATGCTAATGATTGAGTTAATGATTGAGTTTTGATAGTCAGATTATTCAATAAATATGTTAACCATTGTATTTTACAGTTACAAGCTACAAAGACTTTGTATTCAGTTTCAAATAATGATTGTGATATGATTGTCTGCTTCTTGGATTTCCAACAAACGAGAGAAGATATGAGGAAAACACATAAACTTGTAGTAGAGTGTCTAGTTTTTGGACATATTACCCAATCAAAATCGTTAAATCTTTTGAACTGCAAACTAGAACTTTTGGAAAAGAATAAGCCTTGTCTCGAAGCATTTTAACGTAACATATAACACATTGAGCAACATCATAATGATATAACGTAAAGGCACGAAGAAACTGACTCAAGAACTATACAAAATAACATATGTCAGGCCTTGTATTGGTTAGATATAGAAGTTTGCCAATGAGACGTTGGTATGAAGTTATATCTTGTAAAGGTGCTCCTTTCTTCAAAATATTGTTTGATGTCTCTAATCTTGGGTGTAGAACAAGATTTTTCTACGAGCAGGCCAAAATCTCTAAGAACATCAAGGGCATATTTTCTCTGTGATGATTTCCTTTGCTGGAACATGCAACTCCAATTGATATTTAACATGTTGAATGTCAGACATAGAGTTTCATGCAAGTTCTTTTTATAAACAGAGAGTGATTTGCACTAGACTATATGAACCTAATGTTTAAAGAAAATAAGATAATTTGGCAAACCATTGCCTACTTGCTTGTTTCAAACTATATAATGTTTTAGTTATCTTGCATACATGACCTTAATTTTTAGTAGCTTTCATACCTAAAGGAGGAAATCATGCATCCATCACCAGAAAAAAAAAGGTATTGCTTACGTCCAACTGCTGCAAGTGCCAATTTTGAGTAACTGTCAAAACAAGAAGCAACCCAATTGCAAATAGCTTAACAAATGAGGAGAATGTAACAATGTAATCAATTCTTCAAGCTGATTTGTGCCAAGCCCACCTAAACCCAACTTTTAGAAACACATCCCAAAAAACCGCCTCATGCCTTCATTTAACCTAGTTTTTAGAAGATTCCTCTAGCTTGGGCGGCATCGTAGGTTGACCTACCTTGTAGAAGATTTCTCTCATTATTGCGCCCTAGCATTCACTCTTACTCTCCAAGACACTCTCTCCTATAAATAGGGTGTTTTGCCTCATTGTAATGACATTAAAATTGAAGTAAAGAAACTTTGTTTGAGTGATTCCTTGTGTGGTTTCCAAACGTTCTTTGGATCTTATCTTGAATAGAGAATATTTCAAGGCGACTCCTCCTCACTCATCTTGGAACTCTCCCAATTCCATGTGGCCTGATTCAATCACCAGTTCCATCATCTCCAATAAGCTTCCTTTTCTTTTCCATTTCGACAATTAGTTTTAACTTAGATTCTTTTGTTTTCGTGTTCAACATCATCCTCATCTTAATTAGTGTTTTTTTCTATATTTGTTCTCTTGAAGAGAATCTTCACACTTACTTTTTTTTTATAAAGTTTTCGTGTTAGGCATCACTATGCAACTTGAATCTTCACACTTACTTAACCACTTGGTTAAGTTCGTGTCCAGCGAAAATCTTTATTGAGTCTCACCATATCATTGCTAATCAAAATCACAATCCAAGTGGAAATCCTAAAAATATGTGCAATTCTAAAATCAACTCACATTACTTTTGGATCATTTCTCCAAGGAAGGAACCTTTGGGCGTTAATGTGACTCATGCTGGAATATAAAGGTTGTATTTTTTTTTTGTAGCATTCACCTTCATCTATCTCTGTTTAGAAATACAATGGGTCGTGTTTTTTGTAGTATCTAACTTCATCTGTTTCTGTTTAGAAATTTAGTGACCTTGCATGGTGATTGAGTTTTGTAGTGTTCTCGGCTTAAGTTATAAAGCTCTTTGGGGGTGCATTTTGACGGTTGGTTGAGGATAATAGTATTTGTTATAAAGCTCTTTGGGGGTGCATTTTGACGGTTGGTTGAGGATAATAGTATTTGGTGCTACTTTGTTTTTTTGTCACCAACTGGTGGTAGGGTGATAGACACTCCTCTTTATAAATTTTTTTGGAGGTTTTTCGGGCACATAACTTGTTAGATGAAATAGGGTTGGGACATCCTTAATATACTCTACATTTATTTTATTATTTCTTTTACTGATAAAAAAAAATACAATGTATGAATTTTGGGTAATATTCAAAATGTTTTTAAGATGAGAAAAGAAGTTTCAAAGTACTTTTAATCTTCAATAAATTATGACATTTGTAATAGAAAAATGTTGAATGGAAACCATAATGCAGAAGAGTGATGAAAATATGAAATATTCTATTAATTTTTGTATGGTTATAGAGGCAAAATAATACCAAACAGAGTGTATAAGAATGATTAATGATGTGTCAATCTTGTACCGATTGTGGTGTATCATTTGTTAAACCCCTCAACAAGCTTTATGACTTAAAGCTTTAGTACCATATTTGTTGACATTTTAAGGCTTTGTTGACATTTTATGATGTTCATGAAAAACCATATTTGTTTCCAACAAATTGATTATTGGAAGTTGAAACGAAAAACATATTTCCTCGAAAAGTAAACAATAATAAACTTAAACACAAGTTCTCATGGACTTACGTTTCTATAATACGTGAAACCCATCTCAAAGTGTTTGCTCACCTACTGAGAAGTTTTTAATAATAATTTGAATTAACCCAAATACGTAAAAATCGTCTAATGACTTAAAGAGATATTTGTTCATAATAGAGATAGGAAAACCTCACACCAATACTAGAGGTAATTTTATGTTGGTTGATAAAAAGATCATACTTATACTGTGTAAAAAACTTCATACTCGTGATAATAAATCAGTTATTTTAAACAATTAAGGTTAACAGAAATTAATAATAAAATAATCTTTTATTATTGTTGAATATTTCACATTAAATAAAAATTAAAAAAAATCATAATATATAAGTAGATACTAATTTTATTTTATAAATTAATTATAAGGGAATACAAACTTTATTTTATAAATTAATTATAAAATTAAATTAAATTTAAAGTTCAAACAATATTATCATTCTCGAAATCGATTTTTAAAAATATAACACTACTAGAAAATTATTAAATATAAACTAATTTTAGAGACTAAAAATAATTAGTTGTTATATTAAGTAAATTAAATTCTGTTGTAGAGACTAAAAAAATTATTGGTTTCTAAATTACTCTTTAAAATAATATCTAATTTAGTGATTATAGCAACTAAATTTTTGTCTCTAAAATTGATTTCTATTTAATGATTTTCTTGTAGTGACAGTATATTAAACGATATAATTAAAACTTATAGAAATATTAGATTTTGATAATTTATTATTTAAGTGTTGTTTCTTTTATGTTGTTAAATAGGACTTTTGAATGTTGTGGATTGCATTTTGAATGATATTGTATGATGAAAATTATATGAAGTTCAATTCATACATTTGGAATAATGTATGAAGTGATGTTTGGTTTGTTTGTTTGTGTATTAAGTATTGATGTCTATGTGGTAATAAAGATCTATGAGCTTCACTAATGATCTAAGTCACATAGACTAAGACATCAGGTGGTGAGAAACTGATGGATGAGTTCATGCACACTGTGACATATGAGATGCATGACTTGGGTTGTATTGAACTTACCCTGATCCTTTCTCTTGGATTCGGTAGTAATCTTTGGATCAGGTGTTAGTCTTTGGTAGGACTTACTTGATACGGGTCTTCCGGAAGGTTTCAGTTTTCATTAAGTTGATTGAATATCCTATATGTGTAGATTTATGTGAGATCTATGTGATTGTTTTATGTTGGATTTGAAGAAGATTGAATAATTGAGAAATTGAACCATGTAATTTGGTTTTCTCTTTTGATTTAATTGTGTATATTTAAAACTTTATTTTTACTAGTTTACCTTTTTTTTCTTATTGTGATGACTGTACTATATATACAAGCAAATAATCAACAGGTGCAGAAAAATTTGGAAGGCTTTAGAGTTTTATTTTAAATTATGAATTTTAAATATTTGTATTTATATAAATTTTCATAAATATTTTGAAAATCTCTATAAACTTGTTTAAAAACCTATAGAGCTTATTTTTTGGGTGTTATAAGTAGAGATGTATTTATATATATAAAAAAAAAAATATTAGGCTTTTGAAAAGAAAATGGGTATAAAGAAAAAGCTTAGAGTGTGCATCTTTCCCAATGACATTTGTACTGTTATTTAAAATGTTAGAGGAATGGATGGCGACAGAAACAGTACCTTCCGTACATAACCCAACCCACCCTTTCAGGAGCACCTAGAGTTGTTTCAGTATTATTCAACAGCCACCACTAACCATAATAATAATATCAATGATGATAGTGTCACGCTATATTTTTTTCACACTCTCACTTCATAATCAATAAATTATTATTTTATTTTAAAATTGTGTTCATATTTTATTTTTATTAATTAATTAAATATAATCTTTTATAGTGAAAAAGGTGGATGTCAAAAGAATTATTATTGTAATAATATTACTATGCTAACCTTTTCTGCGGCTCTCCTTAATCCATTGCTTTCCTCAGACCTTTTCCGTACTACTTTTTAAACACCTATGTTTATGTCATTACATTTTAATTGTATACTAAAAAGTATTTATACGCGCATGTTGGCTAAAGTACGGAAAATGAAATTTTGAATATACAAATTCTTAAAAGATTATAATTTAAAAACAATTTACAAAAATGAGTGATTTTGCATACGAAATGTACTTTAACACTATACTTGTAGGTCACATAAGAATGAAAAACATAGGTACACTTTAGATAAGTGATTATTGTAGATTAAATTGAGTGAAAAAGTTGACATATAGTTTACAACTCTTAAGTGATTAACAATAAAGTTAATATATTTTTACATATATAAATTTGAGGAGATAGATGACTCCAATATACTTTATCTACTCATCATTGACAATAACATTATAAGATATATATATCTCATATATATTTGACCTTGTTTGGTTTATAAATAATTGAAGTATTGTATAATGAAATATTGGTGTTTGTTGTGATAAATTGAAGTGTTATTTATATTTTAATGATAAAATATTTATTATAAATTCATTTAAAGTTTGTATGTTTATTTATTTTAATGAAAAAATTATTATTGGTGTAAATGTAAGTGTATCGTTTGTTAGTAATAAATTAAAAGTTGTAGAAATTACTAAGGAAGATATTTAAGGAAGATATTTATGGAAGTATATATTTAGATAAATGAAATTGATTAAATTTTATCTCGTAATTTGATTTAAGAATTTAGAAAATAATGTTAATTTTATATTTGTGTAAAATAGTCAAAACACAAATCATGAATTGTGTTTATAAGACTTTTGTTGATTTTTGCTATGTATATATTATACAATCAAATCATATTAAAATCGAGTATATTTTGGAATCCATTTTGACTAAAACCAAAAGGTTTACAAAAAAATATCATAGATTCGCTCATAAGAAATAGAGTAGCATCGTACGAATTATATAAAGGTTATTACTTTTTTATATTATCAATTAACTCAAACAATGTTCCTTCTTCCAACTACAAGATTTGGAAGTTTGAGATCTTGTGCACATTCTTGTGGCAAGACTTTTGTTGTTGCTGTCGTTCCTCTTCCTTCTTTAAAGGAATCTTCTATACATAGTGTTTGAGAATAAAATAGTTGTTGCACATAATTTGTAGTTATTATGAGTGTCGTCTTTTGCTATTGCTTCTTCTTATGTTTGAACATGTTTTGAGACTTCAAGACACATTAAATGTCCTAGACTTAGCATTTAATGTATGTGGCTTCTTTGGCAACACTTCTAGAGCATGGCAAAGCTTCACATGATTGACTAGGTGACTTCTTTCCACCTTTTGAGCAAGGTGTAAGGCTTAACACAACTAGTTGACTTTATGAAGAAATATACATTTTTTTACTAGATAAAACAAGCCTTTGTTTAAATTTGAAATGTTTTAAACTTATCTGTCAAACAAAGTATACTTATTGTCTATTCAAACAAAATTTAATTTTGTTGGGTTTAATAGTGCCAAAGTTCAAGAGGGGGGGTGAATTGACCTTTTAAAACTTTCTTGCAGAACCAGTGTTTAACACAGTTTTACAGAAAATAAATCGATTTATGTAAAAATGAACAGATTTATTTCAGCACTGTTTTTGTTTGAAAAGCTTTTAATACAGCAAGATTAATCACAAGATTATGCAGATAGATTTTTCAGATGCACACACACAGATATCAGATTGAAAAACAGTGAAACACAGAAAACAGCAAACCTTAATTCCACTTAATGTGATTTAGGTTCAGTTAGGGGCTTGACAATTTGTGAGACAATCTATCACATACAACCTGTTTTATTAGCCTTTAACAGATTATCAGTGTTCTTATTGAAACCAGACAGTTTTCCAGAAATTAAGAACAATGAGCACAGTGCCCAGAAAGAACAGATTTATTTTCAATTAAACAGATTTATTTCTTTGCTGTTTTATCAATTATGCAGAAACGAAATTGCAGAGAGTGAGAGAGAATGAACACAAGCAGTTATACTGGTTCACTCAACTGAGCTACATCCAGTCTTCACCAACAACAGGTGGAAATCACTAAAACACAGTACAACCAAGTACAATTCCCACTGTTCTTGAAACCTACAAGAACTTAGGTACTCTTGCTGAAAAAACCTATTTCAGCACACACACACTCACTCTTCAAGAACACCTATCAAGAAGAGTGTTCAACCAACCTATTACAAGAAATAAGAAGTGAAACGACTACACCTGACTGAGGATACACAGATCTGCCTTAAACCAGTAGGCAAGATTGCTAGAACAGTAGCAGCACCTCACACCAAGCTTTTGGAACCAAACCAAGAACAAGCACTTTGTGATTTTTGAAATCTTTGAAGAACAAATGCTAATCCTTTGTAAACTTTTGATTCTCTGCTGTAAAACTCGTTTTTGCAAATGTATGAACTGTTGAATTGATATTGAACTCAGAAAACAAGTTTGCATTTTATAGAAAACCAACTTATAACAGTTTTTTGAAAAACAGTTAAAGCTGTTATAAAATGAACCGATTGAAAATAAAATGAACAGATTAATTTTCAAAAAGCAGTTAGAGAATTTGTTAAGAGAGGTGACTTAGTCAACCATTCTGGTGCAGAGATAGAACTGAAAAACGTTTAAGCTTGACATGGCACCAGAGACAAAAGGAATCTATTCATTTACAGATGAACAGATTTATTTTTCAAAACGAAAACAGATAAAGTTTAACAGTTTAAAACTCAGTCGTTTTGAAAGGTAGAAGACTTAGTCAAAATACCTGATGCACAAAATCTAATTTTCACAAGACTCAGCCAAGGCATCAGTGTAAAAAATGAATCTGTTTATTTAGAAAAGAACAGATTTATTTTTATGCAGTAAACGTGTTTTTTGTAAAACATGTGAAAAACAATTTAAGAAAACTTATGCTTGTTCTTATCACATGGTCAGTGGTTATGAGGTGAGTTACTCAGCAAAAAGCCCACTCTTAAACAACCTCTAAGCACTACCTAAGACATACTCAAAGCAAAGCAAAATACAAATGTAATAATGTACATAGAAGTCTTCATCAAACACAATCTTGAAGGGGCAGCAACCATCTTCAACAAATTTGACTAAATATACTATACGTTTGTTCAAGCAAAAACTTATCAAACGATACATGTACATAACGTTTGCATTTGTTAATGTTTTTAATGGATACATTGTATCTTACATTATCTAATATACATAAAGTTATTTTATACTTAGTTATTTAAGTACAAAATCAAAATCAAAATCAAACATAAAGTATTTTACACTTGGATCTAACAATCTCTCCTTTTCTTATAGTATTTAAAATAATAAAGTTTAAATCTATATTTTTCAAAACACAATTTCATCATATCAAGTTTTTGCAAAAACAATTCAAGATAAAAAAAAAATAAGTAAAAGGTTGAAGAAATAAAGGGATTTAAAGTTTTTGTCCTAGTCATCTTCTTTTTACTTTATTTTCTTTTATTTTATTTTGAAATCATGCCTCTTGACATGTTTTTAATGTTTTTTTTATATTTTATTAAATCAACTTTTTGTTTTTTTAATCAAATTATTTATTTAAAAGTGTGATTTATCGTTTTTAAAAAAAATTAAAAACAAACGTAATTTTTAATTTTTAATATGTTTCTATTTATTTTGTATAGAAAGAATAATGTGACACAATTTAAAAAAAAAATGATAACAAGCACGAGTTTTAAAAAAAGTTCGTTCGAATTACAATTTTTAAAAATATAGTAAATAAATTGAAATTATGCTTTTAAGTATGATTTTAATAAAAAGAAAGAAAAATGTGCTTCAAAGCTTGACTTTGACTAAAAAAATGAGTTGAACAAAATTTAATTTGAAAGCACCACTTTTTCCTTTGAAGTGGTACTTTTAAACATGATTTATCTACATATGTTTATAAATTTTATATAATATGCCCATTTGAATAATAACAAAAACGAATTACACCAGTTTTATTAGAACAGTGCTTCAAGTTCGCAAACTTAATTATTGTATATTTTATTTAAATTATTACATTTCAATCATCTACAAAGTTAACCCCAATTGTATATTTCAACATTCTTACTGGTTGACACGTATGTTTAGCTGTACTAAATGCAACGTAGGTTATTACACAATTCATAAAGAGACATATTTTCTAAAACTAATAAGCAGGGTTAAAAATGCACATGAAATGAGTATATAATAAACAAGAATTGAAGACTGTTTGTTAAAATAATTTTTATCTTTAGTTTTAAACACATAAAAAAACGGCTTAACAGAGAAATTGAGATTTATCACTTACCAAACTATTGGCGAATTATTTCAGATCCCCATATTATCATATCATTATCCATTGAACCAAACCACCCAAAACTCAAATAATTTATAACTATGCCACAACGTTAAAACGAATTTACAAACAAATATACAGTTAAGTTACCAGGAAATAATCTACTTAGTTCATTAAAATATCATTTCCAGTAATTGGAATATTGAGTCTACAATAAATCATTACAAACGGTCGTCGGTGATTAAGGTTTTGAATATGCACATTAAATACCTGTATTTCCCCTTCTTTGGACTGGTTTGTAAAGCACGACTGTAACATATTTAGAGCGGAAACGATGGGTGAATCCCAACGCCACCACAGATCTTGGGGACTCTCTATTCTCGATGTAAAGATGATTTAGAATCACATTCTGAGGCAATGGAACAGTTCCTGCAGTGTCTCTACTAGCAGGATAATTAAGCAAAGTGTGTTGCAAATGTGAAGGCACCATAGGCGGATCCCTTGCCTCATCTTCATTTCCAGGGTGGATATTGTTGTAACTGGAATCAGGTGATTTTGGAACTTCAAATCCCACCACAGTTGCTTCATCCTGCAGGTAGATAATTCTATCTTTCAGACCAACTAGGCTACTACTACAGACAACTAATTGATGAAATTACAAAGAATAAATCACTTGCATGATTATCTGAGTGAGAATTGTTCATCTTGGAATTGGAGCCCAACCGCTAACTGTGTGAATGCATCAATTAGAACCCAAGTCAGATTCCAATATACCTGAAGAAAAGAGTAGCATGGCCTTTAATGCATATACTTGATGCGGGTTTATTGGTTAATCAGAGGCAACATTCGCAAACTAGCACTCTACTACAAGCACAAACACACATCAAATCTACTTCTACAACCAAAATTAAACCAACTCAAACAAACAATATGAATCATTTGTCCTCGCATGTATGTCAAAAGGCATGTGTGCAGGGGAGAATGCGAGTGCATTTGCACAAAGTCAAGATGAACAATCGGTGTTCTATGGACAATAGATCAATTAAGTTGTTCAGTAATAGCAATCCTAGTGGTAAAATGAGGCATTTGTTTTCTTCAGTCTATGACTCTAAGAACAAAGAGAATGCATGTTCAACTACGTAACAAGGACCTGACCCGCAAACTCAACGTCAATGATAATAAAAAAACAAGACAAAAGAAGGTCAACCATGCCAAACTTGATCAGAAGAAATCTACAACTTTAGGAATGAGAACTACCCAAGTGGTAAAACGCATTATGTGTCTATATCATGTACTATTTGCAACCTTCACCCAAAAATAAGTTCAATATGAAGCATCTTGGTAAACTTCTTCAGAACTCACAGTTAACATAAATGTCAAATGCCTGGTCACTGGCCAACCCCACCTGAGATAACTACCCCTCCCAAAGATGAAAAGAAATTTATGATATTCATGTATGAATGGGAAAAATAATTTCACAAAATAAATTATTAATGGCACTACTTTAGTAGCTGAGTCAATGAATGGTTGAGCTCCACCGTTTTTAATCATCCAAAAATCTTACAAAATATTACTGCTATATAACTTCTTTGAGCATTCCTTTATGCTAGACCATAGACCAAAGTACTGAAATAGAAATGTTGATAAACTCATGACTAACACATAGCACATTAAAACAAAGAAAGATAAAAAAACTTACAGTTTCCAATGTTTAAGAAAATTTGCACTCAATTACTTTAGTCTAAACAAATACATACCATTCCAATCCAGCCATCAAAGTTGGGAAAAGCTAAACTGTCTAACATCGGCATATACTTAAAGCTTATTCATAATGGTAAGGTAATGACACGCTTTAAATTAGCATTTGGCTGAATGAAACTAGGATTAGAAATTCATCAATAACCAAAACTGATATACGCAAATAATAGTCTCATAAAAAGCTCGCTCCACAGATACAGGGAGGAAAGACATAAGCAATAAGCTATAAGTACCAGTGTTTACACAAGCAATAATAACACAAATACACAGGTTGAAACCATACATGGCCCCAATGCCACCGCCACTGCCGACGGAGATTTTAAGATTCAATTCAAGGGAGCCACAATCCACTCAAAACGAACACAACTAAATAAAATCTCTAAAAACACAAGCAAAAAATACTCCGTTTTAACCAACAATCAAGCTATAAGCATACATGAAAATTTACAAGCCCTCCTTATAAAGCAACAATAAATCCCTCAATAAGATTATAACTGCATTCCTCTCTCCACCAAAAATTGCCCCTAAACAGTTACTTCATAAACAAGCACACAACATAGAACCATAAACCAAGATGCAGTTCCCAGGTTTCCTTCTATTTCCCACAGAATCAAAACAAAACCAAACATTCCACCCAAACAGAGCACACAGCATACATTACATCATTCATTATTTTTATTTTCAAAACAAAATACCCCAAATCGAGCATTCCAGTTCCACTAAATTCAAACTGCGAACCCAAACTCTACACAACGGCCCCACAAATGAGGAAAAAAAATCCATAATTCACAAAAACAAAATCACCGCCAAAACGACATGGCAGGTGCAGAGCACATTGAAGGAAGAAACGTGGAGAGAGAAAAGTAATTGTACCGTGTCGCACGATATGGTGAAATTAGGCGAATTAGAGAAAGAAAGCGAAATGAATTGAAGGCAAGTGAGATATGGAAGGTGAAAGGAGAAAGGGAAAGTGGAAGTTTGAAACCCTAATATGGCGATGGGAAAAGAAAGCAATTTTTTGTGTTATGCTGTGATTTGTGGTGTGTCCGGTCACGAGGAATTTTGTCTGGACAAGTTAAATAGAATTAAATAATCGGTTCAGTTATCGAGCAATAACGATAAACTAATTCAATAACAAAACACTCGTTTCACATGTCCTTTTCTTTCTTCTTCTTCTTTTTCCATGCATTTACACTCTAAAATGATAATACAAAATAGAACAAGAATTTGTGAATAATTATCATTTATTTAATTACATATGAATGGTAATATTAAAAAATAGATTTTAAATAAGTTAAAGAAAATAATTTATAATTTAAGTTGTGAAGAAGCTAAATTGTAAAATATTTTCCCTATAATTTGTCAAAATTATAACTTTTTTTTTATATTTTCTTCTAAAAATACTTATCAATAAATTTATAGAAATTTAGTTTCTATAAAATTAATAAAACGTTTATATTTTTTATCCTTCTAAAAAGTTTTAAATTTTTGACATGGTCTCTATAAAATGAGCAAAATTTAATATAGATCATTTTAACAGAATAAAATTGTTATCCTTTCAAAATTTGAAGTAATTATTTTATTTTTAATATTAATTTTAAAATAAATAAATAAAATTTGTAAAAGTTATAGATATCACATATTAATACTATATTGTAGGCACTAGTAAATGTCAATTGAAATTATCACGCAATCTCTCATTCAAATAAGTAGTTAATGAATTTTGAATAATACCAAGGAGCAATATCATTAATTTTCTATACGTGATGGATGAAAAATTAAAAAAGTTAAGAACTAAAACTTGCTCATTTTGTAAAAATTAAAAACATAATAAACATGATAACAATTATAAAATCATTCTTATTATTAAAAATAATAATAATTAAAATAAAAAATATATATTATATTAAAAATAAAGTTATTAACTATCAATATTAATAAATAGAAAAATTAATAAGGTACAATAATAAAATTAATTATAAATATGTATTATTATTTTTATTATTAAATAATGAAATATATCATTTAATATTTATATTTATTTATTAATAAAATAGTTCGAAATATTTGTGTTATTGATTTAGTTATCCTATTAACTCAATACAAATATTATTTTGAAACGTTTAATGAGTTAAAATTTGTCTTTAATATCTGTCTAAAGTATTATAAATTGGTGTGTTTAGTACAGAAAGTGAAATTTTGGTGTCTAAAGTATTCATTATAGTATATATCACATATTTTTATTTATTTATGACAAAATTGTAATTAAATAATCTTAACTTTTATTTTAATTCTTACATATTTTTGTTTTATTTTTTCCACCTTGTTTCTATGCTTTGAGAGATACGCCATTAAGTTTTATCCCACTAGTAAACCAATTAGGTATGGTTAATGTGTTAATGGAAGTCAATGGACACTCAATTAGAGGCAAGAACTACCGTTGACCAATAAAACTTAGGAACCAATGGCATTAACTTCACTTCAAAATCAACCACACAAAATGCCTATGGGAAAGTGGAATCCCAAGTGGAAAGATATTGATTTTTTAAGTCTATAACCTTATGGGCTTAAGTCATGCCCATCACCTATTTACAAAAATCAAAACTCAAAACCCATAAACAATCAAAGCAAAAGAACAAATAATATGTTTTTTTTTCTTTTACCAAGAACAAAATTTAACCCGCTGGTGAAAAGATCACCCCATTAAAAACTAAGGGTGTGTTTGCTTCCAAGTGGGAGGAGGGAGGAGTGTTTTTTGTGTTTGTTTCCATGGTTTTGAGAGTGGGGGAGAGGATGGGGAGAGGATGGGGAGAGGGTGGAAGGTTTTTTTCATTCTTCACAAAATGAAGAGATTTGTGGGGATTTAGTAGGATTAATGCATTTTACCAAAATATCCTTGTGCATGCATTTTATTTTAATATATAAAATTAAATATTACATAAATTTATTTATTATTTATAATTTCAAAAATATTTAATTATACTATTAATAACAAAATATAATTATAAATAATAAAATAATAAAATAAAATTATAATATCAACAATATATATAGTTATATAAATTAACAAATGAATATTATTTTCATAAATTTTAATGTATTTAATAAATTTATTTCAATTTAACACCAAAATATTCTATATTATATTTTTTAATTTTTTATTAAAAATATAAATAATTATGAATATTATACATTAAAAATATTTAATTAATTCAAACCTAAAAAAATAAAATCATAATTCATTATTTAAATATTTTTTTAATAAGAAGGACAATTTTGTAAACTTACAATCAACCATCCTCACAAATCCACTCTATCATCCTTCAATCCAAACAATCTCACATATCCTCACATATCCTCTCCAATCCTCACAAATCCACTCCCTCCCCTCCTCAATCCAAACAAAGCCTAAGTCATGGACGGATATGATCTTTGTCTCCTTGATGATTAGTTAAATTTAGTTATGAGTTGGATTCTAATGAAAAAAAATGTGCCGATATAAAAGATTAGAGTTGGAATATTTATATATGGAATACAATGTTTAACAATTTCATTAAGGTGGAAAAAATCCAAATTTTCAAATTCAATTCATAATTATCCAAATTCATATTATTTTTAATTTATTTAAATGGATTTATCTCAAATTCAAATTCATATTTTTAAATTTTAAATCTAATCCATTTAATTGGATATGGATTAGATATAGATTAGATATATTTTTGGATTATCCAAATTGGATTTTGACTTGGCTCAAGTCCAAGTTGAGCATAGTCAATTCGGGTCCATGTTGAGTTAAGTCGGCCTGAACTCATGTTGCGGGCCCATGTCTGATATCAAGCCGAGTCAGTCTGAGTCCCTGTCGAGCCAACTCCACTAGGGATGATGCCGACCCGAATCAAGCAAGGTCGATGTCGAGCTATGTCGGCTCGGGCCGATGTTAGGCTAAGTTAACCTGGTCCGATGTCGATCCAGGTAAGCCAGGGACAATGCCGAGCCGAGTCGGTCAGAGCTGGTGTTGAGCCGAGTCGATTAGGGCCGGTGTCGAGCCGAGTCGACCCAAGCCCATGTCGAGCCAAATCGACCTATGCCCATGTCGAGCCGAGTCAGATAGGACCGATATCGAGCCGAGTCGGTCCAGGCCGATGTTGAGCCGAATTGACCAAGAATGATGTCGAGTCAGCCTGGGCCGATGTCGAGTGAACTCGGCCCAGATCGATGTCGAGCGAACTCAGCCCGGATTAATGTCGAGCGAACTCGACCCAAGTTGATGTCGAGCGAACTCAGCCCAGATCGATGTCGAGCGGACTCGGTCTGGTTCGATATCAAGAAGAATCAATCCAGGTCAATGTGGAGCGAAGTCGATCTGGACCAACCAATGTCGATCGAAGTCAACCTGAATTGATGTCTACCGGAGACGACACAAGTCGATGTCTACCGGAGACGACACGAGTCGATGTCTACCGGAGAGTGCTCGGGCCAATGCTATAAGCACCCTTCAAGCAATAGACAAGTATTCTTATGGAATCTCTTCATTCTCTTTTTTACTACATAAAATTTTTATGTCATTACTTATGGTATTTGGTTCCTCGTTAGACAAAGAATACATATTTTAAAATACAACAATCGTATTGTTATAAGAAGCACCTTCATCTTTTTTTTTCTTTTTTCCAACTTGAAGAATTAAAACTCTTCTTCATTCCTTTTCTTTTAAAACTTCAAGAAAATGTGCTATTACCTACTTATAATACCAATTTGGAACTGTAGGTAAAAATGAGTTACCTACTAATGTTTTCGTATATAATAATAAAATAGTTTTACAAGAAAAGTTTGTAGATAAAATCTGTACATAATTTTAGCGGACTAAAGTGGAAAATTGTTACCTACAGATATTACCTATGATTTGTTACCTACCAATATTACTTATAGATTTATTCGTAAGTAATTACCTACGGATTAAAATCCATAGGTAAAAATTATGTCCAAATTTAAATATGTGGATAATTACATATCAATTACTTTTTATAAGAATACTCAAAGGAAATAAGATAATGTGGTTGCGACTTTTTTTTGTCTTTAACCCGCCAATCAACTTGTTTCATTTTTTTTTTTATTCTAACTTGTCGAACAATTTGTTTAATTCCTTTTGAATATCCTCCAACCCGTTGATCAACTTGCTTTTAGGGATGGAAGAAGTGAGTTAATCAACCAATGAAAAAATATTGAAAAGAAAAGAAACTGATCGACGAGTTAGAGACAATAAGACAAAAATAATTATCACATTATCCTATTAATGAAAAAATTAAAAGCACATACTTCAGCAAAAATAAAAAATATTTTAAACACTTAGCAGAATACAAATTTTTAATAAAAATTCAATGAAAAATATACATAAATTTATAAAGTATTTAAAACTTAATTAAGCCTAAGATTGATCTAATATCGTTCTTTACTAATAGTAAACAAATATGACAAAATTACATATGCTAGAAATACTATAACGGAAGGAATGCTTGCTATTAGAATATAAAAAATCTAGTATTTTTCTTCTCATAAAGATTGAAGAATGTTTGATGAATCAATATGATTTTTGTTCTAGTCCAACAAGGAATTCTGTAATAGACAAGACTTTGTAGCCCAGAGCAATGCATGTAGAACTGTGCATGTGTGAGACTTAATTAGTACGAGGTACAAACTGAGAGAAATACTACATGACCATGAAGATACCTTATCTAAGATAATTTATATGAATTGTTTTATCTTTGTTTTAAATTATTACCTTATCTAAGTTTGTTCGTGTTAATCTTTTTGTAACTGTGATCATCGGGATAGGAGCTGTATGTACGTGTATATATTATTTTTTTCAAATCCCTATGCAGAAAAGATATACTCTTCCAAACAAAATTTATTACTGTTCGCACATGTTAGATTAGGATCTACAAAGGGTTACATTTGGGGCTGCACACAAGCCCAACAACAACTTGGGTAGGGTCAATTGGATATCAGATTTTAAAACCCTTTTTTGGCAGTTTCTTCCTGCACCCCCATATTTTTCTTCCTGCACCAACACAATATTGTGCAAAGACAAAACTGTCTCTATACAAAATTTTACATTTAATTTTTTGCATTTTGGATTGTGAAATCCGATCAAATTTTGGATTGGCGCGTCCGGTAACCTTTCGGATTGGTGTTTCCGGTAATACATGAATGACAGTGTTAATCCAAAATAAAAAAAGCAGAACATCCATAATTAAAAAAACCATTATGGATCCTACAATTCGTAATTCAAAATATGCATTCTGGATTCAGAAATCTATAATTAAAAAAAGTCATTCTGGATCCACCAATCCATAATAGAAATTAGGCTTCTGGATTTAACAATCCAGAAATTAACAATTTATGAAAACTTTGCTTTCGAAACACCCTCTCATCCAGAAAGCAACATTATTCACTTCTGAATTGATGAATTCGTAACACACTCCCAGATCTTGATTTCAAATAAAAGTTGAAGGTCAGTTTCGGGATTTATAAAGTTGTGGGGGTGCAGGAAGAAACTACCCCCTATTTTTAGTTAAAATGTGTAATTTTAAGACCTTTTTTTGAGATTTTGCAGAGTAATTTTTTATAATAAACTATATTATTTAATATTAATGGAAATGTTGAAGCTGGAGGAAGCTTCTTCCCTACCAAGGCTTGATGTGTGTTTGATGAAGAAAATGGCTTGAGTGCTTTTGAAGATTGTAATAGGTTTTTAGATTCATTTGTAATTAGGCTTGTAAGTGTGTATGATTGTCTTTTGCTGTATAACCTATCCTAGATGCCTAACCAAGTCCAGATCAAGCACATGTTGTGGTTAAATGGTTTTTGAAAAGTTTTTTTAAAATGATTTTAAAAGTTTTAAATCAGTACACAAATAAATCTGTTTTATGGAGAAAGAATCTGTTTATTTCTTCTCTGTTAAAAGGCTTTTCTAAATTTCTGTAAGGGCACCAAGGGAAAGGTTAGTTCGTTTTTTTAGTTAAGCTGAGCTGGCCTGTTTGTTATACTTTAATCTGTTTTATTGTGAAAGAACAGGTTTATTCTTTGGTCTGCTGAAAAGTTTTTCACAAGTTAGTTAGGGCACCAAAGGTACAACTCAGACAGTTATTTCTGTTAGCTGAGTTGGTAGTTTTCACAAAATAAATCTGTTAAGTTCAAAAATGAATTTGTTGTTTTCATAATTGCTTTTCAACTGTTTTTTGAAAAGAAGTTAGAAACTGTTTTCTATATAAAGAAAAGTCTCTCTCACATGAATTAGTGCTGAGAAATTACGTTTTTGACAGAGATCAAACAATTTCCATGTGAGAAGAAGGATTGAAAGATTTTTGAAAGGTTTTCCAAAGAGATTTTGAAGTGTGCTTGTTCTAGGAAACCTTTGATCTTGGTGAAGGTGCTGGTGCAGTTCTGCAGCAAATTGAACTACTGGTTTTGAGTTCTTGCATCTTCTTTTCAGGTGTAATCTTTCCTTTATTCTGTTGTGTAAAGGTGTAAGTGTTAGTCACTCCTTTATAGGGTTTCTTGGAGTGCAAGGTGTGCTGAAATAGGGTTTTTCAGCATTGTGTGTGTTGTTCTTGTAGTGTTCAAGAACTGCTGTGTTTGTAAGTGATTGGTACTGTTTTTAGTGAATTCCACCTTGGGGTAAGGTGAGACTGGATGTAGCTCTGTATGAGTGAACCAGTATAAAAACTTGTGTACCTTGTATTCTCATCCCTGCACTCATTTCTGGTTTTTGCTTAATTCTATCAAGAACTAAATCTGTTCTTTTGAAATTGAATCTGTTAATTCTGGGTTTAAGTGAAAACTGTTCTTCCTGATTTGTTAAAGTTTTCTGATCATAAACAAGGTTGTTGCATATAATGGTTTAAGTCAATTGTGAACAAACTGTCCATTCATTAAAACCTGAGAAAGGATCATTCTTTGTGTTGTGTAATTTTGTTTGATTTCTAAGCATAGCTGTATCCTTCATCCTCACAATATTAAGCTGATCTGGTTCTGTTATAATTCTCTGTTGATCACAATTTTACATTGAACAAAATTCAAATTGTGCCAAGACTGCTCTGAAGAATCAATCTGTTTCATGTAAAAACAATCTGTTCTTTTTGCCTCTGGAATACTGAAAAATTGTGTGTTCTTGCGAAAATTTTATAAGCTCAATTCACCCCTCCCCTCTTGAACTTAGACACTAATAGACCCAACAATTGGTATCAAGAGCTAGGGCTTGTATTTTGCTCAAGTGTGTGTATGATGTCTGAGTTTAAAATGCCTTTTGCTGAAGGTGCGTCTATTAATAGACCTCCTATGTTTGGTGGTGTTAACTATGCTTTCTGGAAAATCAGGATGAAGATCTTTATGGAGTCTATTGACATGGGAATCTGGGATGCAGTGGTCAGTGGACCTTTTATACCTATGCAGGTTGTCAAAGATGAAACAATAAAGAAGCCTTGGTCTGAATGGAGTGAAACCGAGAAGAAGAAGGCCCAATATGACTCTTTAGCCAAGAATATCATCACCTCTGCACTAAATATGGATGAGTTCTTTAGAGTTTCTCAATGTAACTCAGCAAAGGAGATGTGGGATGTACTAGAGGTGACTCATGAAGGGACTGATGATGTGAAACGGGCAAGGAAGCATTCACTCATTCAGGAGTATGAGCTGTTCAGAATGCAATCTGAAGAAAGTATTGCAGATGTGCAGAAACGATTTACACACATTGTAAATCACCTCACGGGCCTTGGTAAAGTCTTTGACAAGGAAGAGCTTAACATAAAGGTACTAAAATGTCTTGATAGAAGTTGGCAGCCTAAGGTAACAACAATCTCAGAATCCAAAGATTTATCCAAGATGTCCACTGCTGCACTTTTTGGAAAGCTGATAGAACATGAAATTGAGCTGAAAAGATTGAAAGAACAAGAAACAGTGGAAAAGAAGGCCAAAGGAATTGCTCTGAAAACTACCATGGAACATGATACAAGTAAGGAAGAAGGTGATCCAGAACATGATGAGACTATGAGTCTGCTCACCAGAAAATTCAGCAGGTTTCTTAGAAAGAAAAACCGTGACAGAACTCAGCAAAGAAAGAGGTATTCCAAACAACCTATTGATTCAAATTCTTCCAATTACACGTGCTTTGGATGTGGTAAACCAGGTCATATAAAAGCTGATTGTCCAAACAATCAAAGTAAAGAAAAATCAGCAAGCAAGAGGAGTGACAAAGGCAAAGGTAGAAGAGCATATATCTCATGGGAAGAAAATGATGTATCCTCATCTAGTAATTCCTCAACTGAAAGTGAAAAAGCAAATCTTTGCTTCATGGTGAATGACGAGGGATCCAACTCTGACTCAGTAAGTAATTTCTCCACTGATTCTGAAAACTATGATCAGCTGCTAATAGCCTTTAAGGAAACACATGATGAAGCAAACAGGTTGGCTATAATGTGCAACAGATTGAATAGAGTAAATAGGGTACTTGAACCTAAGGTCAAAGCTCTTGAAGAAGAACTGCACAAAGCTAAAACTGAATTGATTAGTCTTGAATTGACATGTTTGCATGCATCAATTAAAACTTGTGATAATTGTAAAAAGCTGGAAAAACAGGTTGAGTATTTGTTAAAAACGCTTTCAAATTTCACTAAGGGAAGAGAAAATCTTGAAACCTTATTAGGTTCACAGAATGCTATTTTCAATAAAAATGGTTTAGGATATAATCCTGGAATGAAAGGTAATGTGAAAAAGCTGTCCAGTTTCTTTGTTCCTTCCAAAACAGGTTTTTCCTCTTTTAGTTATTCAAAAACAATGCATATTGCAACATGTTTTTATTGTATGAAGTCTGGTCATGTATCTAAAAATTGTAAAGCTAGGAGGTACCTTGTTCCTAAAGGATTGGCCAAATGGCTTCCTAAGGAAAGGTATTAATCATGCTGGACCCTAAACTAAAGGGGTACCATAAGTGCTAAATCTGTTTTGTTGCAGAAAAACAGCAGAAGAAACCAGTGGTATCTTGACAGTGGCTGCTCAAAACACATGACTGGTGATGTGACTCAGTTCATAAATTTGAAACTCAAAGCTGAAGGGCATGTCACATATGGAGATAACAATAGAGGAAAAATTCTTGGAAGAGGAGATGTTGGTACTAAAAACTCAACTACTATTGAGAATGTCCTATATGTTGAAGGGCTAAAACATAGTCTTCTAAGCATTAGCCAGCTGTGTGACAAGGGATACAAGGTCAATTTCGAAGCCAATACTTGTACAATTTCAAATGAAAATTCTGGTAAGGTGCTGTTCACTGGAAAAAGGGTAAACAACATTTATCTCCTAGACATTATAAAGAATTGTTCTGAAAATGAGTGTTTGCTATCTAAAAATGATGAGTCTTGACTGTGGCATAGGAGACTAGCTCACATTCACACAAATCACTTGAATAAGCTAAAATCTAAGGAACTTGTTTCTGGTTTACCAAACATAAAGTTTCAAAATAACAGATTGTGTGATGCCTGTGTAAAGGGAAAACAGATTAGAACCTCTTTTAAATCAAAAGATATGGTTTCTTCAAATAAAGCTTTGGATGTTTTGCATATGGACTTGTTTGGACCATCTAGGACTGCTAGCTTAGCTGGAAATTACTATGCTTTGGTGATTGTTGATGACTTTTCAAGATATACATGGACTTTGTTTCTTGCTTCTAAAAATGATGCATATAAAGCCTTTAAGAAACTTGCTAAGGTTCTGCATAATGAAAATGAAAATAGGATAAAACAGATTCGTAGTGATCATGGGGGAGAATTTCAAAATGCAAAGTTTGATAAATATTGTGAAAAACATGGGATCATACATAGTTATTCTGCTCCTAGGACACCCCAACAAAATGGTGTTGTTGAAAGAAAGAATAGATCACTAGAAGAGTTAGCTAGGACTATGCTAAATGAATCTGGTTTACCTAAATATTTTTGGGCTGATGCTGTATATACTGCTTCTTATGTGCTTAACAGAACATTGATTAGACCAATTCTTAAGAAAACTCCCTATGAATTGTATAAAGGTAGGAAGCCTAGCATTAGTCATCTTAGGGTGTTTGGCTGCAAATGCTTTGTTTTAAATAATGGTAAAGATAATCTGGGGAAGTTTGATCCTAAATCAGATGAAGGAATACATATTGGTTATGCTATAAATGGTCATGCTTATAGAGTGTATAACAAAAGATTGCTTGCAGTTGAAGAATCTATACATGTTGTGTTTGATGAAATAGATTTTTCTGTGCCCAAATCTGTTATGGATGAACCTGGTATGGATGATTTAAGAACAATTATGCAACAGAATCAGTCTAGTGAGCTTGATGCTACTAATCCAAATTCTGTCAAAGAATCTACTGTGAATGCAGGACTGCCTAAAGAATGGAAGACTCCAAGGGATCTCACTCTTGAAAATGTAATTGGTAAAATTGAGAAAAGAGTCTCAACAAGGAATTCACTCAACAATTTCTGCAGAACAGTAGCTTTTGTGTCACAGATTGAGCCTAAAAGTCTGGAAGAAGCACTGCAAGACAGCAACTAGATAACAACAATGCAGGAAGAGCTGAACCAGTTTGAATACAATGAAGTGTGGACTTTGGTTCCAAGGAAGCATGAGATGAATATCATAGGAACCAAGTGGGTGTACAGGAACAAGATGGATGAACATGGAGCTATCGCTAGAAATAAAGCAAGACTGGTTGCTAAAGGGTATAACCAAGAAGAAGGTATTGATTTTGGTGAAACCTATGCACCAGTAGCACGTCTTGAAGCTGTCAGACTTCTTCTAGCATTCTCCAGCATACAAGGTTTCAAGCTGTTTCAAATGGATGTCAAGAGTGTATTTCTAAATGGCTACATAAATGAAGAGGTGTTTGTATCTCAGCCTCCAGGGTTTGAAGATCACAAAAATCCAGAACATGTGTACATGCTTAAGAAGGCCTTATATGGATTGAAGTAAGCACCTAGGCAATGGTATGAAAGGCTAAGTGAATTTCTGCTTTCTCAAGGTTATAGCCGTGGCAATTCAGATAAAACTCTCTTTCTAAAGAAGAAAAGTGAAGATATCATACTTGTGCAAGTCTATGTAGATGATATTATCTTTGGATCCACAAATGAAGAGATGTGTGAAGACTTTGTGAAAACCATGAAAAGTGAGTTTGAGATGTCAATGTTAGGAGAAATGAATTTCTTCCTTGGACTACAAGTTAAGCAACTCAAGGATGGAATTTTCATAAGTCAAGAAAAATACTGCAAGGAACTGCTCAAGAAGTTTGATATGAATCAATGCAAAGCAATCAGCACTCCTATTTCAACAAGTTGTCAGTTGGATCAAGATTTTGCAGGAAAATCAGTGGATCAAACGAAGTATAGGGGTTTGATTGGTTCCTTATTATATCTAACTGCCAGCAGGCCTGAAATTATGTTTACTGTATGTCTATGTGCTAGATATCCATCTGATCCAAAGGAATCACACTACAATGCAGCAAAGAGAATTCTGAAATATTTGCAAGGATCTAAGGATGTTGGATTGTGGTATCCTAACAAGGTATCTTTGAATTTGATTGGTTTTTCAGATTCTGATTTTGCAGGCTGCAAAGTTGATAGGAAGAGCACAAGTGGGACTTGTCACATGCTTGGATCAAGTCTAATCTCTTGGCATTGCAAGAAGCAGGCTTGTGTTGCTCTCTCCACAGCAGAAGCAGAATACATAGCTGTTGGAAGCTGTTGTGCTCAAACCTTATGGCTAAGGCAGCAGCTAAGTGATTTTGGTATTCTGTTAAATAACATACCTATAAATTGTGATAATACAAGTGCCATAAATCTGTCTAAGAATCCTGTCATGCACTCAAGGACTAAGCACATTGAAATTAGACATCACTTTCTAAGAGAACATATAGCTAATGGAACATGTGATATAAAATTCATTGGTACTGAATTTTAACTAGCTGATCTATTCACTAAACCACTTGCTAAAGACAGGTTTCACTTTCTTTTAAATGAATTGGGTGTTATTAGCTTGAATTGTCCTCTGCAGTGAAAATTTCAATCTGTTGTTTTATGTTTTAACATGTTTCGTTCCCTGTCTCAGAAATCACAACTGTGACTAGGAAAGAGAAAGATTTATTTTTCTCTCTCTCACTTTATTGTTGACTGCTTTTACGGTTATTGACCAGCAGATCCATGCAAATCAATGTGTGGGTATCCTAACTAATTGGATTTTGTGTAGATGCAACAGATTTGATGTACCAAAATCAGGTTCCAAGATATTCTTACGTGAATCCACACCTGAACCTGCTGCACCATTGGAATAAAATCTGTAGCATATCTGTGGGATTTGATTTTTCTTCAAAATTCATTATTTCCAAAATCTGATTACATTGCCCTGAATTAAAATTTGTGCTTTTCAATTTTGGTTTAATAATCCTATATAAACCTAGCACAATTTAGCTCGTCCCGCACACCATCTCACTTGCACTATAAGCTGTCCAGGTGCACATTGCTTCACCACATGTTTTGTTTCTGCTTTTGAATAATAATCTGTAATGTCTTTCTTCTAGAATTGTATGGTAATATATTGATGCAGGGAAAAACAGATTAAGCATGGCATCCTCCTCACATAGAAAGAAGAAATCCAAGGAGCAATCTCAAAGTAGCCAAGGTATCCTGGAAAACTGGTTTGCTGGAGATTCAGAGGCAATGACAAGGTTCATACATGAGACTGGCAGGAAGCAAATCAATGTACCCAAGTTGCTTGAGTTCTCATGGCTGAGAGAGGAGAATTTGATAGAAGCCAAAGACTTGCTCAAACATCAAAAGCTGAAAGGATTTCTGGAGATGAATGGAAATGTTTATCCAGATCTTGTGAAGGTGTTTTACTGCAACCTTGAACAAGATGGTAAAAATCTGGTTTCCCATGTAAAAGGAGTGAAGCTGACTATCACTAGGGAAATCTGGAGCAGTGTGGGTGGAATCAAATATTCAGGACTGAAAGTGAGCAAAGGAAACACTGCTGAAATTCAAGGATTCAACAAATTACAATTTTATAGAAGCTGTGTGAGGAATCCCACTGAACCAGTAGCTAGGTATCACGCAGGTAGCCTAACTCTAATTCCTAGACTCTTAGCTCATATAATTGCTTGGCAGCTTACCCCTAGAGGAAGTAATCATGCTGTACTTCATGAGGAAGATTTGATACTACTATATTGCATCATGAACCAGCTTAAGGTAAATTGGGTAAGTACTATGGTTGAACATATGCTGAAATCTGCAAGACTACCTGATTATCGTCTTCCCTATGCAATATTTGTGTCAAAACTAATTGATCACTTTAAAGTGGACACTACCAATGAAAGGAATGACTCTATTAAGGCTGCAAGTGAAATAGATAACTCCACACTCATGAAAATGGGATTCTATAAGGATGAAGATGGCTGGGTTTTTAGAAGAAATGCTGGACAGAGGGCTGAGCAAGAAGCTGCTCCTCAAGGAAATGAAGAAGAAGAAAGTGTTGATGGTGTGCAACACATGGACGAATCACCAGTACATTCTGCTGAACATGAAGATATTGCTGCCACGAGTCAGAATGCAATAGTTGCATATGAGGCACCTGAGTACAGAGGTGAACCTCTGTCTATGTTTGAAAGACAGGTGCTAAGCAGGCTGGACATACTCACAGATGAGCAGAAGGCACACTATGAGATGACTTACGCCAGGTTTCAACACTTGGATGATCAACTTGAAGGAGTTCAAGTGCAGCTAGCTGAGCTCTATGACAACAAGAAGTGATCCTATTTCTAAGTCTTTATCTTTTATATGTTGTTGAACAATTTGGGATTAATCTGTATTGCCTTTTTATTCTGCACTGGTTTTTAGTTGTTTTGTGGTTTGTAATGAACCTCTATGTTGGTTTTATTTGAACTATTATGTATGGCTATTATTTTTCTTTGGTATTTTGTGCTCCCATTCTGTTTGATGAATCCAAAGGGGGAGAAGAATAGCCTGGTACAGGTTCTGCAGATAATATTCACAGGGGCTGCTGATATGATTCAGATGTTAAATCTGCAGGTATATCATTTCTAAATCTGTTTATTCTGCTCTAACACCTGTTTTCTTTGTATATAGTTTTGTACAGGTTTGGTCATGATCTTTCTTCAAAGCTGTGCAAAGCAAAGGGAATTTGTCTCCATCAAACAGGGGGAGATTGTTGAAGTTGGAGGAAGCTTCTTCCCTACCAAGGCTTGATGTGTGTTTGATGAAGAAAATGGCTTGAGTGCTTTGAAGATTGTAATAGGTTTTTAGATTCATTTGTAATTAGGCTTGTAAGTGTGTATGATTGTCTTTTGCTGTATAACCTATCCTAGATGCCTAACCAAGTCCAGATCAAGCACATGTTGTGGTTAAATGGTTTTTGAAAAGTTCTTTTAAAATGATTTTAAAAGTTTTAAATCAGTACACAAATAAATCTGTTTTATGGAGAAAGAATCTGTTTATTTCTTCTCTGTTAAAAGGCTTTTCTAAATTTCTGTAAGGGCACCAAGGGAAAGGTTAGTTCGTTTTTTTAGTTAAGCTGAGCTGGCCTGTTTGTTATACTTTAATCTGTTTTACTGTGAAAGAACAGGTTTATTCTTTGGTCTGCTGAAAAGTTTTTCACAAGTTAGTTAGGGCACCAAAGGTACAACTCAGACAGTTATTTCTGTTAGCTGAGTTGGCAGTTTTCACAAAATAAATCTGTTAAGTTCAAAAATGAATCTGTTGTTTTCATAAGAAGTTAGAAACTGTTTTCTATATAAAGAAAAGTCTCTCTCAGATGAATTAGTGCTGAGAAATTACGTTTTTGACAGAGATCAAACAATTTCCATGTGAGAAGAAGGATTGAAAGATTTTTGAAAGGTTTTCCAAAGAGATTTTGAAGTGTGCTTGTTCTAGGAAACCTTTGATCTTGGTGAAGGTGCTGGTGCAGTTCTGCAGCAAATTGAACTACTGGTTTTGAGTTCTTGCATCTTCTTTTCAGGTGTAATCTTTCCTTTATTCTGTTGTGTAAAGGTGTAAGTGTTAGTCACTCCTTTATAGGGTTTCTTGGAGTGCAAGGTGTGCTGAAATAGGGTTTTTCAGCATTGTGTGTGTTGTTCTTGTAGTGTTCAAGAACTGCTGTGTTTGTAAGTGATTGGTACTGTTTTTAGTGAATTCCACCTTGGGGTAAGGTGAGACTGGATGTAGCTCTGTATGAGTGAACCAGTATAAAAACTTGTGTACCTTGTATTCTCATCCCTGCACTCATTTCTGGTTTTTGCTTAATTCTGTCAAGAACTAAATCTGTTCTTTTGAAATTGAATCTGTTAATTCTGGGTTTAAGTGAAAACTGTTCTTCCTGATTTGCTAAAGTTTTCTGATCATAAACAAGGTTGTTGCATATAATGGTTTAAGTGAATTGTGAACAAACTGTCCATTCATTAAAACCTGAGAAAGGATCATTCTTCTTGAAATCTTGTGTTGTGTAATTTTGTTTGATTTCTAAGCATAGCTGTATCCTTCATCCTCACAATATTAAGCTGATCTGGTTCTGTTATAATTCTTTGTTGATCACAATTTTACATTGAACAAAATTCAAATTGTGCCAAGACTGCTCTGAAGAATCAATCTGTTTCATGTAAAAACAATCTGTTCTTTTTGCCTCTGGAATACTGAAAAATTGTGTGTTCTTGCGAAAATTTTATAAGCTCAATTCACCCCTCCCCTCTTGAACTTAGACACTAATAGACCCAACAGGAAATACATACGCTCTTGCGTCTGTGTATCTGTATTTTTTTTTTATTATTATTATTATAGGTATATTATATGTGTATTTGTATCTTTTAAATATCAAATATTACTAAGAAAAAATAAGATAGAAACATTTTCTCATAGCTATGAGTTTCAACATATAACTTTAATAATTAAGTTATAGTAACAAATATATTAAACAAATTCAAATTTATAACACAATGAACATAATTATATTGAAGCAATTACATCATCTGTTTGATTCTAAATACTTGTGATCACTAATTTTGATTGGTTACTAATATAAAACTAAAAAAGAGGAATATAATAATGAAAAGAAAAAGAAGAATAATAAGATGAGAAACTCCAATAAAAAACCCTAATAAAATATCTATTTTCTAATCCATGTCCTATTCTCTGCAACAATGTTGTATTTGGAACGCACCTATCCTCCCCGTCGACACCCACATCAACAATGACATCAAGATAACTCTATACATGTGCAAAAAATTTGAATGCTCTGTATTCAAGTAACACTTTTGGATATTCTGCTTCTCTATCTTTTTCCTCTTCTACCTCCACTTGCTATACGAAAATGAAAAGCAGAGTATAAGAAATCAAAATGAGGAGAATTAACAATTAAACAATTAGAATTTATACAACCTATATTGATTGATCAGAACAAATAAATGATAATGACATTGGTTCAATAAGAAATATCTTTTGATTGATGAGAATGAAAAAAATATAAGAAAATGATAAAAAATGGTAAGAAGAAAAGATGTTTCTTATTCTCTTATGTGTATATTACATCAGTCATGTATAGGAAATATATAGGGAGTTTCTCTCTCCCAAATTACAATCTAATTAGGTAGGATACTAATCATGAGATTCTATAATTATTAAATTAATTGCATATAATTGGGTACAATATCGTCAAATATTGCATATAATTTTATAATTATTATTTCCTTAATACTCCCCCTCAAGTTGGTAGGTGAAGATCAAGAACCCCCAACTTGTGTCGTAGCGTCAAAAATCGTTCCTTGTCCAATGCCTTCGTAAAAATATTTGTGAGCTGATACTGTGTCGGTACATATGAAGGATTGATTATCCCAGCTTGTAATTTTTCTCGCACAATGTGGCAGTCTATCTTAATGTGTTTTGTGCGTTCACGAAATACTGGGTTTGCTGCTATATGTAATGCCGCTTGATTGTCATAGAAAAGTTGAGCTGGCAAGTTACATGGCACCTTTAAATCCTGCAACAGATATCGCAACCAAACTATCTCCAAACAAGTATTGGCCATTGCGCGGTATTCTGCTTTCGCTGATGATCTTGATACGTTTGTCTGTTTTTTTGACTTCCATGAGATAATAGATGAACCAAGAAAAATGCAATATCCAGATACTGATCTCCAAGTTGTCTGACAACCTCCTAGTCTGAGTCGCAATAAGCTGTCAATGTCAGATTGTTTTCGGATGGCAATAACAATCCTTGTCCTGGTGATCCTTTGATGTACTTTAGGACTCGAATTGCGGCATCCCAATGAGGTTTCCGTGGATCCTGTATATATTGACTTAGGGTCTGAACCGAAAATGCTATGTCAGGCCGAGTAACCGTGAGGTATATCAGTCGTCCCACGAGTCGCCTGTATTTGACTGGATCCTTTAATAACTCTCCATCGTCTGGTGTGAGTTTTAGGTATTGTTCCATTAGAAATTTGTTTGGACGAGCACCTGTGAGTCCCGTATCCTGCAAAATATCAAGCGCATATTTTCTTTGGGACATGTAAATACCAGCTTTGGAACGGGAAAATTCAATCCCTAGAAAATATTTTAGGTCTCCAAGATCTTTAATGCGAAATTGTTGTAATAAACAATCTTTAACACGCTGAATTTCTGTCAAATCATTTCCTGTCAGAAGAATATCATCCACATAAATCAAAAGGGCAGTAAATGATGAGTTATTCTGTCTTGTGAATAGAGAGTAATCTGTCTTGGACTGTTGAAATCCTACAGATTTAATCACATGAGAAAATGTTGAAAACCATGTTCGAGATGCTTGTTTGAGACCATAAAGGGATTTGTTGAGTCAACATACAATGTTCTCCCCCTGTCGATGATGTCCGGGTGGCAAGTCCATGTAAATAATTTCATGCAATGTGCCATGTAAGAAGGCATTTTGCACATCAAGCTGGTGAGTAAACCAATTTCTGGCTGTTGCAATGGTGAGGAGACACCTCAAAGTTGTTAATTTTGCTGTTGGTGAAAAAGTTTCAGAATAGTCGACACCTTCAATCTGAGTGTACCCCTTTGCGACAAGGCGCGCCTTATATCTGTCGAAGCTACCATCTGAGTTGTACTTTATTTTATAGACCCATTTGCATCCGATGGGTTTCTGTCCAGCGGGTAACGATGTCAAGGTCCACGTTTGATTTAGCTGCAAGGCATAAAGCTCTTCGTCCATTGCTTTTTGCCAATTTGGATCAAGGATAGCTTGAGCATAAGTGTGAGGTTCTTTGGTGGCTGTGATGTTAGCAAGATATGCACTATGTGTAGAAGAAAATCGTGAATTAGAAAGAAAATGATGCATAGGATACCTGGTTCCATTCGGTCGGTCTTGGGCAGTGGTCGAATGATTGGCTTGGGATCCCGTTACGTAGTCTTGAAGCCAGGAAGGTTGGGTTGATGTGCGACTGGATCGTCAAACAGGAAGGTCGGTTGGAGAAGGTTTGGTAATGGGTGCTAAACTTCTTGGCATGGGAGAAGAAGGTTGGTCTACTGGAGGTTCAGGTGTATTATGACGAGTAGGAGAAGAAGGTTGGTTTGATGGAGGTTCAGGTGCATTGTGACGAGTAGGAGAAGAGGGTTGGTTTGATGGAGGTTCAGGTGTATTGTGACGAGTAGGAGAAAAAGGTTGGTTTGATGGAGGTTCAGGTGCATTGTGATGAGTAAAAGAAGAAGGTTGATCGAGTGAATGTTGGACAGGAGTGGGTAAGTCAATGTCAATAGTGGGCAAAATACCTTGTAATGGAGGTGAGGATTGTGTCTGTGACTGTTGGCAGAATGGGAAAACACTTTCATGGAAGATGACATCCCGACTTGTAAAAAAAGTGTCTGCATCTATATCAAATAATTTGTATGCTTTTTGACTGTGAGGATAACCAATGAAGATGCATTGTCGGGCACGCGGATCAAATTTTTGCTTAGGTGAAACAACAATTGCGTAACAAAGGCAACCAAAAGTTTTTAGGTGAGAAAGTGAAGGTGGTTGATTATATAGTAGCTCAAAAGGTGATTTATTTTTTAGTAAAGGTGATGGCAAGCGATTAATGATATATGTGGCGGTTAAAACGCATTCTCCCCAAAATTCTAATGGTAAATTGGACTGAAATAGGAGGGCTCGTGCTGTGTTTAAAACATGTCTATGTTTGCGTTCTACTACCCCATTTTGTTGAGGAGTGTAAACGCAAGTGCGTTGACATTCAATACCTTTTTTGAGAAAAATATCATACATTGAAATAAATTCCAGTCCGTTGTCAACGCGGATGGTTTTAATAGATGCCTGAAATTGATTTTGTGCAAATGTAATGAATGACTCTAAGAGATGTTGGGTTTCAGATTTGTGATTCATAAGAAATAGCCAAGTACATCTAGTATAGTCATCGACTATAGTGAGAAAAAAACGTTTTCCAAAATGAGTTGGGGTTTTATGAGGACCCCAAATGTCACAATGCAATAGATTAAATGGAGAATGAGATTTTATTGTGCTTAAAGGAAAGGGTAGCCTTGTCTGTTTAGCTTTGGGACAAATACTACAATGATTATGAATGGGAATGAGATTTTTACTGATAGGGATAGGTAGTAGGGAAGATACAAGTTGTAGACACGCCGGAGAAGGATGTCCAAGGCGCTTATGCCATAAATCAGGATCGGTCGATATTTGAGATGCGTGGGCTTGGTTTGGAAGAGGGGACATGTAGTATAAGCCTGCGTGTTGTTTACCCGAGCCAATCATCTCCCCGTAGCGAAGTCCTGTAAAACGCAACCATGTGGAGTAAAAACGACACAACAATTTAGTGAACTGGTTATCTTACTAATGGACATGAGATTTAAATTAAAAGAAGGAACACAAACAACATCTTTGAGAGTGATTTTGTCATTGAATTTAATTGTGCCTGTAGATGAGATGGGCGCAGTTGAGCCTGTGGGCAGATTAACATTTGAAATAAAATGATGATGAAGTGTGTGTGAAAAATTGTGAATCAGATGCAATGTGATGGGTTGCTTCGCCCTCCAAAATCCATGGTTTCGTAAAAGCAGAATTAGAAGAGGAGTTATGGGCAAGCAGACCTACAGAGCTAACAAACGTGTCACTTTTACGTTATTGTTGAGCGAGTAAATAGCCTTGCCAATTGTTGAATTTGTTCGTCACTGAAGTGTTGTACGAGGTTTCTATCGGACTCGTTACTGGTGCCTTCTTTGCCAGACATGATTTTTTATTTAGGGGATAAAAATGGAGAGGCTGTCGGGGCACAAGATCGGTGCTCAAGATCGGTGCTCTGATACCATATAAGAAAATGATAAAAAAATGGTAAGAAGAAAAAATGTTTCTTATTCTCTTATGTGTATATTACATCAGTCATGTATAGGAAATATATAGGAGTTTCTCTCTCCCAAATTACAATCTAATATTCTATAATTATTAAATTAATTGCATATAATTGGGTACAATATCGTCAAATATTGCATACAATAATTGCATATAATTTTATAATTATTATTTCCTTAATAAAAGAACTATTTTTTTGTGATTTACATTCATTTTTTTATGTTTCTTTTTCTTTTTGTTCTTTTTTCCATTTCAGTCTCTTTTCTCACACTTCTCTCAAATTTTTCTTTTTGTGTCTTTTTTGCTCGTTGGAGGGAGATAAAGTAACTGTCCATCAAACCACGTTTGAATTCAAATTTTTATTTGACTAATTCTTTTCAAATGAATGTAGTGCACATCTCTCAAACCGTTTCTTTCAAATTTAATATTAAATATTTTTTTAATTGTTAAATTTAAGTAATTATAAAATGATGAAATAATCAAAAATAAAATAATAAAATAAAATATTGATATAAGGATAAAATATGAATAAATTTTTGTAAAAAAAAAACAGTAATAATGGAGAAGGTATAGATTTTAGAAATTGAATAATAGTTATATTACTATTATCTATAAATTATATATAAAGAGAGGATATATTTTAAAAAATTGATAGTTTTCTTTAATATCATATTTTAATTGAATAATTTTATCTTTTCATAAATAAATTATTTATTTGTTTGTTTGTTTAATAAAATAAATAATTGAATGACTTCCCTTCTTTCAAAATAAATAATTTTCTCTTTTTAAAAATAACATTTATATAATTTTTTAATTTTACATTTTTAAAATTACATTATTCATAAAAATAATAAAACTATACTAAAATAAAACGGGTAAAATCCCTATTTAGCACCATTTACACTTTTATTTTCCTATCTAGCACTCTTTTGTTTTTATTTTCCTATCTAGCACCCTTTTGTTTTTAATTCCCTATCTAACACCCTTTTATTTTTTATTTTCCTATCTAGCACCATTTCAAAAATAAATAAATAAAAAATAAATTATATTTTTTTGACAATTTTAATTTTGAATACATTAAAAAATAAATATTTTTAATGTTTAAAATAGTTATAAATATAATTAATGAATAAAGAAATGAATTTTTACAAAATAAAAAAGTAATAAATTTAAAATGTTGAATTTAATTTTTTTTTAAGAATGAAGAAATTAAAAAATTAAATCCTACAACAACATAAAAGTTGAATCTATAAACATAAATTATTATTTATTTTTATTATTATTAATGATGTAATCATGTTAATTTCAAGTATAAAATACTTGACATAATTATAAAAAACCCAAAGTCAATTAGTATTTATTAATAGTGGACACACAAATAATATTGAAGTGTCTAACTTAAATGCAAAATCCTAAAAAAAAAACTAATGCAAATGTTACACCTAATGCTAAAAATGAGAAGAAGAAAAAATGCAAAAATAAATAAGTCTAGAAAATAAAAATAGCAACAATAAAATAAAAACAAAAAACAGAAATAAATAAAGAACGACAAAAAAAAAACTAAAAACATAAAAGATATAAAATAAAGGCAAAACAAAATAAGATAAAGATAAAAGATATATAAAAAAAATCAAAATAAGATAAGTATAAGAGATATAAGACGATACTAAATAAGTATATGTTGATCATAAAAAGGAAAATAAATGAAAGATGATCATTCATTTAATATTTTCTTCAATAGTACATTAAATAGTTTGTGCGAAATGAAACATAATTAATGACGAGAAGTTTACAATCCAATAATGTTAGGACAGGTTCTTTATGTGTGTCCCGTGTTTGACAATATAAACATTTTTTTGTTCGATCATGTTGTTCTCTTAGGTTCATATCAGTCCTTATTCAACTTGTTTTTTTTTATAATTATGTCCTGTATTTTTTACTTGAAATTAACATGATTACATCATCAATAATAATACAAATAAATACTAATTTATGTTTATAGATTCAACTTTTATGTTGTTGTAGAGTTTAATTTTTTATTTTCTTCATTCTTAAAAATAATAATTTTTAAACTAAACATTTTAAATTTATTACTTTTTTATTTTTATTTTGTAAAAAATCATTCATTTATTCATTAATTATATTTTTAACTATTTTAAACATTACAAATATTTATTTTTTTAATGCATTCAAAATTAAAATTATCAATTTTTTTAATTTATTATTTATTTATTTATTTTTAAAATAGTGCTAGATAGGAAAATAAAAAATAAATGGGTGTTAGATAGGAAAATAAAAATAAAAGGGTGATAGATAGAGAAATAAAAATAAAAGGATGATATATGAGAAAATAAAAGTGTAAATAGTATAGATAGAGAATTTACCAAATAAAACTGAATAAAGTATATTAAAAAAATAACAAAATATGGTAGACTAACTGTGTTTTTAAGTCATACATTCAGTTATACACACATCAATTAATGTGTCTTTAATATTAAAGGCTTTGACAGACTATTTTAAGGAGTCAAAGTAAACCTGACTAAACTGTTAACAATAAAAATAAAATATAGTGAACCTAAGTCTATATTTCAGTTTTATTATCCATTCAGTCATACACAAATGAACTTAACATAATACTTAATCTTAAAAGACTTTGACTCATGAGGAGTTGAAGTTACTTTACAAACAACATTATGTTCCTATAAATTGATATTGATTTTCCTTAAAATCTCACAGCAAGAACATCTATACAAAATCTTGAACTAGGGTTTAGAGACTTAGAGAAAAAAACATGATGAAAAATAATAGAGTTGCAATTTTGTTTATGATTATGTTGGGTTTTGTACAAATTCTAAAAATTGAGGCAGAAATCCCATGTCCTATATTATGTGCTATAGGATGTTTTTCTTCTAATGTTTATCCACAATGTTTTGCTACTTGTATTACAAAATGTCCTGATATTTCTAGCAGTGCCTACAACTGTGTTAGAAGTTGTGGAACAAACAAGTCTATCACCGTTAATATAGGTATTTATTCGTTAATCACATTAATATTTGTTTAATGTGTTTATTATTTATTATTGAATTAATTATGTTTTCACATCTTTTTACAATGATTATTTTATGTATCAGATGCTCGTGGTAATGTGACTAATGTGGTTGATTCATGCTTGCAAAAGTGTCCGCACTAGAGAAGCCATAACTTGGCAGAAATTTTGAGAGTAAGATTAGACATGTTTCTCATTATTGATTGTAATGAAAACATGAAAATAAATACATTTTAAATTATTAACTTTTTTTATTAATTTTAAGTTCATACGTCGAATTTTTATTAATTAGGCATACCCAAATTTAAGAGGAACTATTTTTGTTGTTTGATGAGCTTGTTATGAGGATTATCGATTAATCCCATTTCTAATCTGCTATAGTTTTTTTTTTAAAATCAGATTAAATAAACCAAAACATTTTGGACGATTCTTAGGTATGTTGAAGAAATTCTCTTAGGCCAATTGATTTAATTACTCACGAAACACAGACATTAGTTACTGTCCGTATTTTTAAAATATTTTTAAAATTAATTGTTTTTTCTATAAATATTATATTATAATTTTATAATAGTTATAACTTTATTAAATTAATATATAACATAAATTTACAAATTTTATTATATAATTCTATCCACACTTATTAAAAACAAAAACACTAATTTAAACTATAATAATATGTTGCAACAATAGATTACTAAGTTAAAAACAAAAAAAACTACTATGATAATTGATAATTTATAATCGCTACAAGAAAAACATGAAATAATTGGTTTCTAAATTAGTTTTCTTTATTGTTAAATAATTTCTAAATTGGTATCTAATTAGCAATCAAGCTTTTAACTACCAATTATTTAGTTTCTAAATTTGGTCTCTAAAACTTTGGTTGCTAATTAGATACCAATTTAGAATCTATTTAAAAATAATAGAAACTAATATAGAAACTAATTTTTTTTAGTTTCTAAAATGGTCTCTAATTTAGTTACTATTGCAACTAATTATTTTGGTCTCTTAGTTTCTATTTAATGATTTTCTTGTAATGAATATTGTAACAGTAAATTTTTTCTTAAACAAGAGACTAAACAATTATAAAAATAAATAATATTGTAAATTTTATTGTATGTAATTTTTTTTTCATGTAGGTGATTTTTTTATTGGAAAGAATTATTTTGAATTTTTTTTTAAAAAGTAGTTATTTAAAAGGTAAAATTAAAAAAAATTGGATTATTTTGATTTTATTTTCAAATTCAAATTTTTTCTAAGATTTTTAAAATTCAAATTTTTAGTTAAATATAAATAAATGTCAAAATTTATTATATTTTAATATTATAAAGGATAAAATAGGAAAATGTTGAGTCTTTTGTTTTTTTCAAATTCAATTTTTAATTTAAAATAAATAAATTTTAATTTTAAATTTATTATATTTTAATATTATAGAAAATAAAATTGGAAAAAAAAATATGTAAAAAAAAAAAATTCTTTATATACTGTTATACATAAACGACACACTTGTAAAATAATAATATTATATGGTTGATCCAAATGCAACTAACTTTAATTTCCGTAAATAATATTCAAATTAAAGTCTTGTAAATTATAAAAAAATGCAATTGAGAAAAAAAATCCACGATCAAATCAATTTACAATAAAACTTTCTTCTTATAAAAGAATTAGGAAGAAAGTTATATATAATTTCAATCACACTTTCACTTACTCACAAATTTTTATAAAGTTTTCTTACACTTTTTAATCTATTTATCTTAACACAAACAACCTCACTTCCTTCACATTTTTCTTCAAATAATCTCAAATTCACTTCCTAATTCAAACAAAACCTAAAATATTTTTTTATTTGATTAATACAACTACAACAAAGTTTCTTCTAACACTTCATCAAAATAAGAGAAAAAAAAACAACTTGCAATACAAAAACAAAACATAAAAAATAAGAGAAAAGATACAAAAGAAAAAATATATAAAAAAATATACTAGTTTGATTCTTCCAAAATTTACATCATTTTTAATGAAATGATATTTTTTTTATCAACAAGAAATAATAAATAAATATAGGGTGACTCAACCCTTATACAAAAATAAAGAGAAAAATAAGATAAAACTTTACACCCGAACCTAAACCAATCTCTCAACAAAAGTTGTCAACTAACTCAAAATCCAATAATATCACCTACATAGGAACCCATCATTGGCAACCGCCAAAATATACCAACACATCAAAATCCAAAAGAACATTAAAATCCAAAGTATTCAAAATGATATTAATATTATTTATATTATTATTTTTATTACTAATATTATTAATTTTATTCATATTATTAATATCATTAATACTATTAATATTATTCATCTTAATATTATTTATATTATCATATTAATTATATTATTATATTAATATTAATGATATCTATAACTATTAGTTATGATTATTAATTATTATAATTATTATTTATGAATATTAGTTATGATTTTATAATTTTTCATATTATAATAATATTTTAAATATTATGTATATAATTATTATGACAATATTTGGTAGGTAATAGAGATATGTGGGTAACAGTTGGTAGGTAATAGATATTTGTAGGCAATAGTTAGTAGGTAATAGATATCCGTGAGTAATAATTGGTAGGTATTAAAGATCCGTGAGTAATAATTGATAGATAATGCTGAATTTACCTACGGATTTAGATTTGAGGGTAATAATATCTTTAGGTATTGTTGAATTTACCTATAGATTCAAATACATATGTAATATCCATAGATAATGTTGGATTTACTTACGGATTTAAATCCGTAGGTAAAAATCCATAAATAATACTGATTTTTTTTGTAGTGGTATTCGAAATGCTAGCACCATCCGATAACCTGCAGCATTTGCTAAAGAAGTAATAGAACATCATTTATAATTCCATAAATTAATAAAAGTACCTTCACACTTTCCCCTTAAATCCTCACACATCTATTTCCTTAAATCATCTCCCAATTCAAAGACATCCTAATAATCTTAAAAGAATTAGACGCACAACTTTAATGAGAAATTAAAGTAAAACAACCCAACTATATTGTGGACCTAATTTGTTTTTAAGTCTTATTCATTCATTTATACAGATCAATTTGACCTGGCCCTTAATCATGAAATGCTTTGACACATAATTTTTTTAAAACGAGGAGTTAAAGTAAAATTGACAAAATAATTAAACTAAATATTAAAAAAAATATGGTGGTCCTAAGTGCGTTTTTTAATCTTACAGCTTATACATACCTTAGCTTGTTATGACCCTTTATTTTATATGGCTATAAATTGATATTCACTTTCCTTAAAATTTCTCATCAATAGCATCTATACAAAATCTTGAGCTAGAGTGCATAAACGTAGAGAAAAGTTATGGGAAAAAATACAATGAAAACTAATAGAGTTGCAGTTTTGATGATGATTTTGTTGGGTTTTGTACAAATTCTACAAATTGAGGCATTAACACTCCCTTGTCCTGTATTATGTGCTGTAGAATGTTTACCTTCACAAGAACCCTATCCTTTATGTTTGGCAACATGTATTTCAAAATGTCAAATGTCTACCGGTGCCTCCAATTGTGCTAGAAGCTGTGGCGTCAACAAATCCATCACCATTCATATTGGTATTTATTATCTAACCATATTCATATTTCTTTCATTTTTTATTCTTTATAATTCAACTATGTTCTCACAGTTTTCTTACAATGATTTTATGTACCAGATGCTGTTGGTAACATCACTAATGTGGTTGATTCTTGCTTGGACAAGTGTCTGAAGTTACAATAAGAACATTTCAAGACCAAGATTATACATGTTTCTCATATATGACTCTGATAAAAATATCAATAAAATTTGATGTTATTCTCTTTAACTTTCATTGAGTTTAAGTTAACTTGACTAATTTTTACTAGGTATTGCAATTGTTTTCCATAAGTTTTACCAGACTTTCTAATATATTGTATTTTTAAAAAAAAAAAAAATTAAAACATGATTATGAACGCATACATTCATGTTCACATATAAATTTTATCATATCATGATTTTCACACATATTCATACAATCAAGAAGAAATAGGCACTTACCTTGATCCATGAGTGATCCTACTTGAGCAGTTATTTTATCTACTTTGTCTCAATCTATCTCTTGGCAATTACATTATTGTCACGCACTTTGATGGCTAATAAGTATACAACATTTATTTAAAGAGACAAAACCCAATCTCCATCATATATAGGTTTTCATTAGGTATCATCAGATATATATTTCTCACTTTAACTAATGGACCTTTAATTTTATTATTATTATTATTATTATTATTATTATTATTAAATTATATTCGGACCCAAAGTCCAAACTTTATGTCATGTGAATTACTTTATAAAAATTAATTTACATAATTTCTTACCTCCATAACTTCGACCAGACTTTCTATATTGTAGTTTTTTAAAAAATAAAATAAATAAAATATCACTTTCAATGAACCTAAAAACTCTTCCTATCTTCAGTCATTATTTTAGACCTGGTGATTTAACTAACATAAACAAGATTCTTGTAAAAATCTTACAAATATATGTCTTTCATCCGAAAACAACTAAGTTTGATCTCTAATATTCAAATATATTCAAATTAAAGTATTGTAAATTAAAAAAAAAAGTAAAAAAATTATTAATCGACAATAAATTTCACTTAAAAAAAAATTTAGAGATAGATTTTTGTGACAGCAATAAATGGATTGCAAATTATAAATGAAATAGCAATTAAATTGATTTTTTTAAGAAATAAATCAATATAAATTACTGATTAATTTAATTTAATATTTTAAATACAAATAAATCACTATAAAATTCGATTTTGATCACTAAATTACTGGAAATTAACAGTTAGTTTAATTCGATCGTTAAATCATTAAAAATTAACAATTAATTTAATTAAGTTCGTTAAATACAGATATGTCATTATAAATTAGAAACTGATCTGGTTTCTTCACTAAATCACTAAAAATTAATGATAAATTTAAGATTATAATTATTTTCTTGTTATGATTATAATTATTATTTAATAATAATATTAATTATGATAACAATAATAATTATCATTATGTATTATTGTAATAATAATAATAATTATTATTATTATTATTATTGTAGTATAATCATAAAGATTTTTAGTATAGTGGTTATAAATGTTATGTCCACTTATAATATTTAAGTTCGATTTTCTAATAATAATAATCATGAATTAATAAAAAAAAATTATTTATTTTTTTGTTATCTCATGTAGTGATGGTTATTGAAGTCGCTAATCAATTTAATGATAATTTTTTAACTTTAACAATTCATTTTAGTCGATAAAAGATTTATTTTAGTGATTTTATATAAGAACTCAGTAATTAACTAATTAAGAAATATTTCACACAAATAGCACGATCGTAAAAAAAAAACAAAAACAAAAGTTTGTGCAAAATAAACATTTAATAAATACAATAAATAGTATTTTTTAATGTTTGTATAAAAAATCAAGTTAATAACACTACCTAAATACGTATATATTAAATATTCATCAAGCACTTCTTAAATTCATATTTTAAAGTACATTAAATACTTTTTTAAAGGAAAAACATATTATACACTATTAAAAAATGGGTGATATAGGTGTTTAAAAAAAATTATTTAATTAATAGAACTAAAATATTTTTTCTTAAAAAAATAAGATAATAAGAATTAAGATCACTTTCAATGCAATAAAATATAAAAAAGAAGAAGGGAGATAATTATAAGGAAGAATACCAACAATTTTATACATAGGGCACTTATTCATGAATCTAAATCCAGTTTCAAAAGTGAACATCAATGAAAGTATGTTAAATATCATACTACAAACACACTTTACATAAAAAAAAAGGCAACCACTCAGAATATTGTCCAAAATATACTATAATTATAGCTAAAGATAGTGTTTGTCGTGGCTTTTGCTATGAACTTGCTCAGATGTGCTATATATCTGGCATGGTTTGTATACATCCTCTTTAATCAATTTGTTTTGCATGCAGCTTGCTTGATTGCTTGACTCATTTGTTTCATGTGCTCAGACATTTAATTTCGAGCCAATTGTCCCACTGGTTAGTGCTCGCCTTGATCAAGTGGAGAAAGATCTGAAAACCCGTTATCATGATGCAAAGAATAAGTTTCAAGGAAGGGAGCCTGATTTGCTCATTGTTATTTTGCCTGACAATAATGGATCTCTTTATGGTTGGTGCATTGACTGTGATCGTTGTAACTTGTTTTTTTTTATGCACACGTATATGTGAAAATATCTTAATTTTGAATTATTTTTTGTGTAGGTGACCTCAAATGTATATGTGAGACAAATCTTGGACTAGTTTCACAATGTTGTTGGATTAAGCATGTGTTTAAAATGAGCAAGCAATACCTTGCAAATGTTGCATTGAAAATTAATGTAAAAAGTGTCTGGGAGAAATACTGACATTTTCTTTAGCTATTTAAATAATAATGGTGTGTTAAAACTGCAGGTTGTGGCTTCTCAAGATTATCCTGAAATTACAAAGTAGGCTGGTTTAGTCTGAGCCCAAGTTCATAGACAGAAACTCATTCAGGATCTTTTCAAGCAATGGCAAGATCCAGTTAGAGGAACAATGACTGGTTCTTCATCACCTAATAAAATAATAGAATCAAGTAATAGGATCAAGTGCTCGAAGCAAATTGATTAGGGATGTATGAACTTTTGAACAATTATGTGTTGTAATTTTAAATTTGATTAGGGATGTATGAACTTTTTATGTGTTTTAATTTTCAATTACATATAAACTTTTGAATATTATTATTTGTATTTTAACTTTCAATGAAATGAATGGATGATTATAACTTTATACATTATTTTATTTTATTATGAAAAGGTGGTAGTTAAATTTTATAATTGTATAAAAAAATTTATAATGCCACTACTTATGTATATAATGGCGTCGGAATCTTCTTCAATGAATGTAAATTGTGACAGTTATAACTGACACTACTTATGTATATTATGGCGCCAGAATCTTCTTCAATGAATGTAAATTGCGACAGTTATAACTGACACTTGTTACATATAAAAACCGCCACTACTTACATTATGTTTAAAGTGGCGGGTGTTGCGGCGAGTAACATAAAACCGCCACATTAAACTTTGTGGCGGCCAATTCTATGGCGGTGTGGGAAACCGCCACAAGCGTATATTGTGGCGGTTATAAACGTCACTTTATACAAAAAAAAAACGCCACAATATACACTTTTTTTTGTAGTGTAAGAATAATAGAAACTTACTTTATTAAACTCCAAATTTAGGTGTAACAGCGTTAAAAAAAATGCACAAATCCCCCACCACACTACCCTTTTTTTCCTTTTTTTTTTCTCTCTCATATTCTTCCGTTTTCTCTTTATTTCTCACTCCATACATCATCTATTTTAGAATTTAATCACACCATGTTATAACTGAGGACTTAAAGAACATTTTTATTTTATCATATTTTTAAATAGAATAAGTTCATTTTTGCTGGAAATATCCTTTATTCTCTATTTTACCTTAAGATTTAGTCATCAATTTTGATAGGGTCAGTTGAAATAAATAAATAATTATTTTGGGTTATTTATACAATATAATACATTACTTCTTATTTACCATAACTTTTTTTTCTTGACATTTTTTAAGATTAGTATGATTATAGGGTAGTATACAAGTGAGTAGGGATGACAAAGCGGGGTGGGCCATGCGGGTCCGCCCGCGGCCCGTAGGTAAAAAACGCGGAGCAGGCTAACCTTTTTCAACCTGCTAACCTGCATTAGCCCGTCCCGCATTAGTCCGCGACCCGCGCAGGCCAGTAGCGGGGCAGGGTGGGTTAGCCCACTAACCCGCAAGAAAAAAAATGTCATTGTTTTAATGTGTGCAGATGACGGGGGAAGATTATAATTATGAAAAAATGGATGAAAGTTCTTCTAAGGCGGCATCCAATGTTAATGAAATGGAAGAATGTCAATAATGTTAATGTTTAATGTTTTTGAATTAATGTTTAATGTTTTGAAATTAGATATTTTTAATGTTTTGGAAGTGGAAGAATAGTGATATTTGATATTTATCTTAATATTTAATTTTTTGATGTTTGACTATGTTTGAAAAGGAAGAAAAAAAATTGGGTTTGATAGTAACAAATATATAGGTTTAATTTGACAATTTTTTAAGAACAAAATGTAAAAAAAAAAATATTTAATTTTAAAAAAAACGCAGGTCAGCTCTTATGCGGGGCGGGTCGGAAATTCTAACCCGCAATAATTTTGCGAGGTGGGCCAATCTCGACCCGCATTTTTGTGGGCCAAGCGCGGGGCGGGCCAATGCGGGGCAGGCTGGCCCGCTTTGCCATCCCTACAAGTGAGACTTTTAGAAGGTGTTGTAGTTATTTATATTTAATAATAAATTTTACATATTAATTTATTATAAAATCTATATACTAAATGATTATATTATTTTCCTTTCTATAATTTTGTAACATCTTTAATTTTTTTTTTTATATAATAAAATAAAAGTAAAACAAGCAATATGTAATTAACATATGAATATGTACAACTATCTAAAAAAGATATCATTTTTATAGGAATTTTAACATATACACCAAAAGTTTAAAAAAAAATGAAGCATTCAAATGAAAGCAATCTCATCCTTCAGCTGTTCACTGAGGAGCTCTATTATCTGCAACCTCATCCGCTCTTGTGTAAAACACGATCATCATAGATAAAGAAACAAAGAACATGGTAAGCTAGATATAGAAATATTTCTATATAATTTTAATTTCAAATTAATAAACATAATAAGGGGTGACAAAGTGGGACGGACTGTGCGAGCCGGCCCGCGGTAAAAAATGCGAGGTGGGCTGACGTTTTCAACCTGCTGACCCGCATTAGCTCGCCCCATATAACCTGCGGCACGCACGAGCCAACAGTGGGGCGGGCTGGCCCGCTAGACTGCAAAAAAAAATTAAAAAATAAAAATTAATTGACTTGACAACAATGGTCCAATGTAGGAGTGACAACTTTGAGTGAAAGAAAATTAGGTTTCTACTTAAAACACAACGCAATTACATTGTTCCAGAAAACGCACACAACACATGACGCACTCTCCTTTGCATCGTCGCTCGCTCTACTTGCGACTCCGCGTGGCTTCACCTGCAACTATTGCGTGTTACTGCCGCTACGCTGCTACACACCGCTACTGCTACTATGCTGCTGCACACCGCTATTGCCTCCACTCCTCCTCTACGTTCCAAAAAAAAAAGCGGGCCAACCTGCATGCAGGGTGGATCATGAAAACTAGCCCGCATTTTGTATGTGGGGCGGGCCAACCTGGCCCGTATTTTGCGGGCATATGCGAGGCGAGGCGACTCGCTTTGCCACCCCTAAACATAATTCATCAAGTCTGATACAATTTCTCAAACCATCAAGTGTCTATTAAAATTCATATTTCATCTTTCACATGTCAGACTTCTACTGACTCACAACACATAGACACTTGACTCTACTTCTAAAAGACTTGTGTATTGAAATTAACACCCTGAGACCTATATCTGTCATACTACTCGCTGTGAAATCCACACAACCATGCACATAACATGTCAATATCTCATCTTCTAGTATGACAGAGTAAATTCATATGACCTGAAAGACCAGATTATATTTCAAACCACAAACAAAGTCATATGAACCACATTCGATTATCACCAACTGAATGACTTCTTTATTTGATTCCATTCTATCAGTAGAGTCGGGATGTCTCATTACGGGTCTGAAAAATCAATACACTCTAACAACAATCTCAACACGGTATTTCCTTTCCTGAAAATACTATGTCTTGATCACACTTTCACACCTTTCCATATCTCATGTAACACATCAATGCACCATTTAATCACATCATATTTTAAACTTTCTAAACAATCCTAAATCACACAATTGAATCATACCAAAGCTTAGAATTTCATTTAACTCATAATTTTATAAAACTACACATTACATTGACAGTTCCTTATCAACATTATATAAGCACTCCCATTGAGTCAATTATCCATTATGTCAATATATATATATATATATATATCTGATTTTTAAACCAAAATAATTTAAAATCAAACAAGCAATTCTCATCAAACATTTCATTTGAATTAATTCAACAAACTATTCAAATACATTCAATAACTCATTCAATTCCAAACTCATATACATTCTACAACATTTATTATATCTACACTTTCACATTTCAATCTCAAACAAATCCCAATCTACTAAAGCACAAGAAATCTTGCAAGAAAATTTGAGACTGGTGACCTCGTCACCCCCACATCCAAATCTTCTAGCCTAGGCTTCTATTGACAATTTAAAATAGTTTCCCTTACCTAAACTTGAGCAGATGCTCCCTAAGAGCTCCAAACTACCAAAAGCTCAAAGGTAGCCTAACCCTATCTAAGATTTTGATCGGGCAATCTTGTAGAGTTCACTTCCAGGAATCCAATGGCAGACTCCGATCTTCAAATCTATTAGAGATTCTGATCGAGCAGCCTTATAGTCTTCGCTGACAGGACTCTAATAGCGTACTTCGATCGTCAGACTAATGAACGAGGAGGTTAGAATCTTAGAGAGAAGACAAAGAAAAAGAAAATGGAGTTTTTAGAAAGATGATAGTTCTTTTAAAATAAAACCTGAATAATTGAATTTCTATTTATATACCTTTTTTAGTTTAATAATAAAATATTTCGGTGGCATTTTAATTATACCACTTATACTTTAAAACTATTTTTCTCACTCCTTTCACTTTTAATGTTTTAGTCTTTAATTTTTATCTTATTCAAATCTTATTTTCTTAAAAATATAACGTTTATTTAATATCCATCAATAATGGTATAGGCCTAAAGAATCGATTTATTAAATGAATATATTCTAGATAAATATATAATATCGTTAATTTTGTCAATTTGGTAAGACATGAAAAAAAATAAGATATATTATTATTAGAATTCTTATTTACATGAGTTTCTTATTAATAAAAACATCCGGTAAATATGATATTTTTAAAATTGGAAATTGTTATTTATGTAAACAACTCTCTCCAATTTTTAATAAACTTATATTTGTGGACCTATATTAAAGTATTATTTATTTTTAAAAGAAATTCGCATTGGAGATGCCATTAGTTAAATAAAATTAATTAGAAGAATTGATTTGATTTAGCATTGATGTTTTATGGAATAAAAATAAAACTAATCAAACTATACTAAGAGAAATATGGTGGACCTAAGTATGTCTTTTAATGTTATACACACATAAACTTGATGTGGCCTCTAATCTTGAAAGGATTTGACACAATTTTAATGAGGAGTTAAAGTAAAACTAATCAATAACTACATTAAAAATAAGAATAAAACATGTTAGACCTAAGTGAGTGTTTTAATCTTGCACATTCATTTAAGCACACATAAACTTGATGTAACCCTTAATTTTGAAAGGCTCTGACACACAATTTTAATGAGGAATTAAAGTAAAACTACCCAACTATAGTAAAATGACCAGGCCTTAATCATGAAATGCTTTGACACACAATTGTTTTTAATGAGGAGTTAAAGTAAAACTAACAAAATAATTATACTATAAATAAATATGGTGGACCTAAGTACGTTTTTTAATCTTTCCATTTATACATACCTTAACCTGATATGACCCTTCTTTTTATGTGGCTATAAATTGATATTCATTTTCCTTAAAATTTCTCATCAATAGCATACAAAATCTTGAGGTAGAGTGCAGAAACTTAGAGAAAAGTTATGGGGGAAAAATACAATGAAAAGTAGTAGAGTTGCAGTTTTGATGGTGATTTTGTTGGGTTTTGTAGAAATTATAGAAATTGAAGGAGTACAAATAGTACTCCCATGTCCTATAATATGTGCTATAGAATGTGCACATTCAGCACCGTTTCCGTATCCTTTATGTTTTAATGACTGTATTACATTATGTCATATGTCCACCAGTGCCTCCAATTGTGCTAGAAGCTGTGGTCTCAACAAATCCATCACCATTGACATTGGTATTTATTATTTAATCATATTCATATTTTTTAATAAATTAAATATGTTTTTATTTATGGTTCAAAATTTAGAATTTAGAATATCAAAGTGTTTTTAGTATAAAAATATACGTAAAAATAGTTTAATTTGAAGTTGAGTTTCAAAACAACAACAATTTTTTTTAAAAAAAAATTATCAATTTTAAGAACAAATTAATAATAATTTTATATAAAAAAAACATATTTAATCATTTTTTTATTTTTTATAATTCAATTAATTATGTTCTTACATCTTTCTTATGATTTTATGTATCAGATGCTCTTGGTAATCTATACCTATATATAAAGGGGATTTCCCTTCTAACTGCCATACAATATTATTTCAATTTTATTCTTAGATTTATATTTTATTTCATTATTTTAAAAATTTAAAAATATATTATTTCATTTTTTTAAATGTTTTAAATGTATAACAGAAATATATAACAGAAGAGATAACATTATTTTTAAAAATCAAAACTAAACATATCTTTTTCTCCCATTATTTTTTCTCATCAAACTATCTTTTCGTCTTCATATTCAAAATATGAGAAGTCATTCTTACGTTCAAGAACCCAGGAACCCAACCAGTAAGTGTTGTATTTCAATTATAAAATAGTAGATAAAATTACATTGTATGAATTTACTTTTATTTTTTATTTTTTATGTTTTATTTATTGATAATAATATTATTCTTATTGTGCTAATACATAAAACATTGAAAGGGAAAGAACGTACCGCTGCAATTGTCAGGTTCAGTGCCATGGCGGTAATGGATTCCGACTCAACATCGAGTGTGGAACGGATGACAGTAGTAACGAAGTCGGCAATTTTGATTGACTCACCGCAGACATAGGCAAGGAGAGAGTTGTTCGATGGGTCACCGGTGTAGAATTGTGGCAGAGTGGATTCATAATGGTAGTTGGTTTTCAATTACAAGGATTCCATTTAGAAACTGCTGCCACTGTGTAAAATCCTTCAGGTTTCAAATTTTTTCAAACTTTTTCAATTTGAAACTTTTCAAAATTTTAAATTTTAAATTTTCAAAATTTTTAAATTTTAAATTTGCGAAATTTTTAAATTTCAAAAATTTCAATTTTTCAAAATTTCAAACCCTACAGTAAAACACTTCAAAAAATTTAAATTTTAAAAATTCTTAAATTTTCAAAAATTTTAAATTTTTTAAACCCAAAAAATCTTTAAATTTTAAAATTTCGAAATTTTCAAATTTCAGAATTTTCAAATTTCTAAATTTTGAATTTTAAAATTTTTTAAATTTTCAAAATTTTAAATTTAAATCTAAACTGAAGGCTTTATAAACCCATCAAATATCTTTTTCGTTTTCTATTTTCTTATTCAAAATATTAGTCGTAATTTTGTTTCAAGAACCACGAAATCAAATCAACCAGTAAGTAGTATTTTTCAATGGCTTCTACACAGTTGACTCTTGCAAATTCGTAAGTATGTATATAATTATTGTTTTGTGTTTCTTATAATAATTACCAAAACCATTCCATTAACAAGATTCTCCATTTTTTGTTTCGTGAACATTTATAACTCTCTCAAATTAATCTTTTGGTCTCATTACCTTTTCTCTCTCTTATTTTCTCTCTATTCTTTGTAACTCTTTTCTTCCTTAATCTCTTTTAATTTTATTATATGCGATTTGCAGTTTGAAGAACTTTCACGCGTTATGGCCTGAGATTTGCAAGCTATTGTGGGATGCACCATTGCCCTAGCCACCACTATGGACAACCTGAATCTCATTCTTTCTCAAGGTTTTTGTGCTGAACAAGATGACCTACTTTGTGATTCTCAGAAATTCTCATAAACCAAAACGGTGCTTAATGAATTGGAAGAGATTTACAAACCTTTCTACCCTCATGTTCATAACAACCCTCATCCCATCATTTCATGTTTCCAACCTATCCCTCATAAAAATGTCAAAGAACTCAAACTATCAAACAAAGTAGATGAATAATCACAAGATTTGCACGACACGGAAGCATCTAAATGCAGAAGAAGGTAAGTCATTCATCCAACTGAAATTGAAAATTGATGGTACATGTATAATTTTGTTTTGTTACATTAAAAGTCAACCTGTTATGGAATATCATCAAGAATGAGGGTGGTGAAGCATATAACCGCAGCAGATGGTGTGTCAGACCACAAAAAGGGTAGTTTCTCATATATGACTGATTACTAATGTGACTGATTCTTGCTTGGACAAGTGTCTGAAGTTGCAATAATTTGTAAGAACATTTGAGAGCAAGACATGTTTCTCATATATGATTGTACAACAAATTTAAAAAGTTAATAAATTTTAAATGTTATTTTCTTTAATTTTCATTGAGTTTAAGTTAACATGATTAATTTTGACTAGGTATCTCACTAACTACTTTTGTTATTTGATGAACTTGGCATGAAATTGTTCTTTATAACTTTCACCTAAAAGTCTTCGAAGGATTCTTAACTATGTTCAGCCATTATTTTAGATCTGATGATTTAAATAACATATAAAGATTTTCGAATATGTCGTTCATCCAAAAACAACTAAGTTTAATCTCCATAAGTAATATTCAAATTAAAGTCTTGTAAATTAAATAAAACGTAATTAAAAAAAACATTATCATGTTGAATATTAAAATTTACATAAGAACTCGGTAATCAACTAATTCAGAAATATTTTAGACCAATAGCACGATCGTAAGAAAGAACCCAAATAGTACTTTTTTAAGTATTACAACAATTATTGTGGAACTCATGAAAAAAATTGGAAATTTTCAAAATCTTAAAAAAATACAAAATCTAAATTATTTAATGTCCTATACTTAAATAAAAATTTGAAATAAATTATATTTCTAAATTATTCAAAAATCCTAAATATTTAATATCATACGTAAATAAAAATATAAAAAAATAAAAATGTTAAATTAGTCAAAATCTTAAATAAATATAAATCTAAAATATTTAATATCATACTTAAATAAAATTTGAAATAAATAAATTTTTTAAATTATTAAAAATTCTAAATAAAAATATATCGTAAATTATTTAATGTCATTCTTAAATAAAAATATAAAATAAATAAATTTTTTAAATTATTCAAAAATATTAAATAAATACAAATTATAAATTGTTTAACGTCTTACTTAAATAAAAATATGAACTATATAAAAATTTTAAATTTTTAAACTTCTAAATAAATACAAATTGTAAATTATTTAATGTTCTACTTAAGTAAAAATGTGAAATAAATAAAATTCCTAAATTATTCAAAATGCTAAATAAATAAGGCTAAATTATTTGGGTGCTACTTAAATAAAAATCTGAAATAAATAAACTTCCTAAATTACTCAAAATCAGAAATAAATTCAAATCCTAAATTATTTAATGTTCTACTTAAATATAAAATAAATAAAATTCTTAAATTATTTAAAATAAATAGAAATCCTAATTATTTAATGTCTTATTTAAATAAAAATTTAAAATAAATAAATTTTTTAAATTATTCAAAATTTTAAATAAATACATATCCTAAATTATTTAATGTCATTCTGAAATAAAAATCTAAAATTAATAAAAATTTTAAGTTTTTCAAAATTCTAAATTATCTTATTTCCTACTTAAATAATAATCTAAAATAAATAATTATTTTTTTTCAAAATCTTAATAAAATACAAAACTTAAATTATTTAATGTTCTACTTAAATAAAAACCTGAAATAAATTAAATTCCTAAATTATTCAAAACATTAAATAAATACAAAACACTAAATTATTTAATATCATACATAAATAAAAATATGAAATAAGTAAAATTATTAATTTATGGATGTTGTTTTGACAGATAACTTTAGTAAGGAGTTAGTAACAGTTACCAAACTATACTAAAATAATAATTTTATTAAGGATACGAGTAACAGATAACTTTAGTCTTATAGTTTCATTTATACAGATCAATTTGACCTTGCACTTAATCATGAAATGCTTTGACAAATATTATTTTAATGAGTTAAAGTCAAACAGACAAAATTATACTAAAATTAAGTGCTGCATTTTTTAATCTTACAGTTTATACATACCTTAACTTCATGACCCTTGATTTTATGTGCCTATAAATTGATATTCATTTCCCTTAAAATTTCTCATCAGTAGCATCTATACAAAATCTTGAGCTAGAGTGCAGAAACTTGGAGAAAAGTTATGGGGAAAAATACAATGAAAACTAATAGAGTTGCAGTTTTGATGATGATGATGTTGGGTTTTGTACAAATTCTTGAAACTGAGGCAATAGGCTTCCCATGTCTTGTATTATGTGCTATAGAATGTATACCTAAACAACCATATGCTTCATGTTTTATTTCCTGCATTTCAAAGTGTCCAAGTTCGAACAGTGCCTCCAATTGTGCTAGAACCTGTGGCGTCAACAAATCCATCACCATTAATATTGGTATTTTTCTTATCTAACCATATTCATATTTCTTTAATTTTTTATTCTTTATAATTCAGTTAATTATGTTCTTACATCTTTCTTTCAATGATTTTATGTTTCAGATGCTCTTGGTAACATCACTAGTATGACTGATTCTTGCTTGGACAAGTGTCTCACGTTGCAATAATTTGTAAGAACATTCGAGAGCAAGATTATACATGTTTCTCATAATTGATTGTAATAAAAACATGAAAAAGAAATTAGACTGTTATTTCTTTAATTTCGTTGAGTTTAAGTTCACATGACGAGTTTTTTTTTTTTTTAATCTCTACACTCTAAATCTATACCCATATCATAAAATTATTACCAATTAATTCCACCAGTGTATTATAATTTTTTTTCAGAAAAATAAAAATTAAACATCACTTTCAATATGTTCAAACCATTATTTTAAGATCAAATAATTTAACTATTACAAACAAGATTCTTGTAAAAAACTGTAATAATATGCCGTTCATCCGAAAAAAAAAACTAAGTTTTATTTTCATAAGTAATATTTCAATTAATTAAAATCTTGTAAATAACAAAAGAACGTAAATTCTTTTATCAATTGACGATAAAATATTACATAAAAACCCAATGATCAACTAATTGAGATATATTTCACACCGATAGCACCGTCATAAGAAAAAAACCACAAAACAAAAGTTTGTGCAAAATAAACATTTAATAAATAGAATAAATAATATATATATATATATATATATTAAATGTTCATTACGTACTTATTAAATTCATAAGTACTTATTGAATTTATATATATTAAATTTTTATTAAGTATTATTACACTGTAAGAAGAAGTCAAATGAGGTGAATGGTGCTTTAGGATAGGACATTTACATCATATTCCTTTTTTACACTTTCATCTTTATTGTATTTTATGTTTTTGAGCTGTTTCTTCGATTGAACCTTAACATATAAGTCCATTAATCACTAAACTATACTAACTATTTAGTGAGATATAAAAGAAATATCATAACATATTTAATTCATGTAAAAAAAAATCAATCAAACTAATTATTTATGAATTTTTTTTAAAATCAAACTAATTATTTATAAATATTTTTTTAAATATTGTCATATAAAATTTTAATATCAATTTCATAATTTATATAGACTATACATAGATCTATTTTCAATCACAATCATTGAATTTCATTTCAATTCCACAGACTACACATGAATTGTCTTCCGGAAGACTCGTATTATGTAAGTCCTACCAGAGACTAACACCTGATTTAAAGATTACCAGCGAATCTAACATAAAGGATCAGGATAAGTTCAATACAACCCAAGTCGTGCATCTCATATACTAACACTTGATTTAAAGATTATCAGCGAATCTAACATAAAGGATCAGGTAAGTTTAATACAACTCAAGTCGTGCATCTCATATGTCACGGTATGCATGAACTCTCTTATCAGCTTCTCACCACCTGATATCTTAGTTTATGTGACTTAAATGATCAATGAAGCTCAAAGATCTCTATTATCATATAAACATCAATACTTAATACACAAACAAACATTATTATGGGACATAAACACCAATCTAAATAATAAAAAAATAACTTTATAATATTTGTATGTAACTAAATTCAAATTTTAATCTGTATGAGGATTTCCTTACTTAAGTTAAGGTTTAAGAAAAACATATACTTAAGTGAGAGAAAGATAATTAGAGATAACAATTGATATGGGACACGCTACGCGGCTCAACCCATAACTTACTATAAATAAAAAAAATGTGGGGACCCAAGTTTTTTTAGTCTTAAACATTTGTTTATAAATATAACAACTTGATTAAAGAGTTAGACACGTCATTTTAATTAGGAGTTTAAATAAAACTTATCGAAAAACATTAAAAATCAAAATAAAATAAGATATAAGTGTGTGTTTTATTCTTACACACACATCAACTTGACGTGGACCTTAATAGTAAAAGACATACATAATTTTAATTAGGAGTTAAATTAAATTAAAAATAAAATAAAATATGGTCGACCTAAGTGTGATTTTAGTCTTATAAATTCATTTACTTGCTCACACATCAAGTTGACGTGGCCCTTAATTTGAAAGGCTTTGACACATAATTAACGAGTTTAAGTAAAACCGACCAAACTTCATTATTAAAGGCTTTCATACATGACTAGTGAGGAGTTAAAGTAAAACTAACTACACTATTCTAAAAATAAAAATAAAATATCATGGATCTAAGTATTATTTTATTCATTGACTTGATTAATATATGAAAGGCTTTAACACAATTTTAAGGAGAAGTTAAGGTTAATTACTTTACAAACAATATTATGTGCCTATAAAATGATATTGATTTTGCTTAAAATGTCACAGCAACACAAAATCTTGAGTTGGGGTATAGACTGGGAGAAAGTTATGGGAAAAAACACAATGAAAAGTAATAGAGTTGCAATTTTGATGATGATTATGTTGGGTTTTGTTCAAATTCTAGAAATTGAGGCAAAACTCCCATGTCCTATATTATGTTCTCTTTCATGTTTAGTTTCAGAACAATCGTATGCGTTGTGTTTTATTGAGTGCCTTATAAAATGTGAAATATCTATCGGTGCCTCCAATTGTGCTAGAAGCTGTGGCGTCAACAAATCCATCACCATTCATATTGGTATTTATTATCTAACCATATTCATATTTCTTTTAATTTTTCTTGTTTATAATTCAAGTTAATTATGTTCTTAAATCTTTCTTACAATGATTTTGTGTATCAGATGTTCGTGGTAACGTGACCAATGTAGCTGATTCTTGCTTGCAAAAGTGTCTGAAGTAACAAAAATAATAACTTGTAAGAACATTCAAGAGCAAGATTGTTTCTCTTAGATAATTGCAATAAAGAATATGAAAAAAAGTTAGACTATTATTTTCTTTGTTTTTCATTAAGTTTAAGTTAATACGACCAATTTTTATTAGGTATGGTCAAACTTAGGACGAACTACTTTTGTTATTTGATGAACTTGTTATGAAATTGATTTTGTGTCAATTTTTCCAGAATTTCTAATCTTCTTTTTTAACTATTGAAATGAAAAACTTAGGATATTTTAACTATTTAAAAAAATGTTATTTAAGCTCAAATTCATACATACAAAAACAGTTGATAAAATTTGAACGGGTTTTAGATAATCCTTATATTTGAGTGAAAAATGAAAAATAAACGCATAGGGTTTTGAATGATTCTTAACTATGTTCACTAATATAAACAAGATTCTTGTAAATATCTTACTAATATGTTGTTCATCCGTGAATGACTAAGATTAATCTCCAAAAATAATATTCAAATTAAGTCTTGTAAACGTAATTGAGAAAAATAAAATCATTACCAATTGAGAATCATATTTTGCACAAGAAATTAGTAATTAACCAATTGAGAAATACTTCACACCTGTCTAGTGGGAAATTCGTCTAAAGCTTCAATGAAGAATGATATGTTGGACTTCAACGTGATTAAGTTTTTCGGTATTAAGACTCGTAGTGGTAAAGTTCTTCGTCCTCTTCCTATTAGATGGGAATTTCCTTCACCAGGCTGGGTCAAAATTAATACTGATGGGGCTGCTAGGGGTATCATGGTCTTGCTACTTGTGGAGGTATTTTTCGTGGGAGTATGGGAGAATTTATTGGTGCTTTTTCAGCGTTTCTTGAAGTTCAAACTGCTTTGGTTGCTGAGTTTTATGGAGTTATACATGCTATGGAGGAAGCTCAAAAAATGGGACTTACTAATGTCTGGCTTGAATGTGATTCTGCCTTGGTTTGTGCTGCGTTTACTGCTAGGACTAATGTTCCGTGGATGCTTCAGAATCGATGGAATACTTGTCTTAATTTTTGTGGGACAATCAGGTTTAGGGTAACTCATATTTTCCGTGAAGGGAATGCGTGTGCTGATAAGTTGGCTAATTTAGGATTTATTCATAGAGAATCATTTCATTGGTATAATAGCCTCCCAGCTAGTCTGTTCTTAGAACTCTTTATGAATAGGTATAATCTACCTATGTATCGTTTGTGTTAACATATGAGTTTTGGTCTAGTCCCCCCATATTTTTGTATTTTCTTTATTTTTTTATTTTTTTAATAATATTTTTTTTCATGTGATGGCAGATGATTGTTGTTACTTGAGGTGTCAGCTTAACTGAGATGTCAAGTTACATAGTGATGCCTAACACGAAAACTTTATAAAAAAATAAAAAATAAAAAAATACTTCACACCTATAAAATGATCATAAAAAAATCCCCAAAATAAAAGTTTGTGCAAAATAGACATTTAATAAATACAATAAATAGCATTCTTTAACGTTAGTATAAATAAAGTTATCCAAATATAATATATATATATATATATATATATATTAAATGTTCATTAATTATTTATTAAATTCATTAAATAATTTTTACACTATAACGGATAAAAAAAAGTAGACATGACAAATACATTAAATATATTAAAGTACATTAAATACTTTTTACACTATAACGGATAAAAAAAAAGTAGACATGAGAAATAAACTTGATCTTTTGAAATTTGATTATATTCATTTTAATTCAGATTTCATCCTAACTAGGTATAAGTAATATCTTTTTTTAAATTTTATTATGTAAATTAACATATACATAAAGGTCATCAAATATAAATTAATCTTAGTGACAACAAATAATTAGTTATTATATTAATTATTAGGCCTTTTGTTTTTTAGAAGGTTGGGATGAGATTACCAAAAATTATTTAATTTAATCAATATAACAATTTAGTTATCTAATTTAGTCAATATAACAATTTTTTTTATCTTTAAAATTAATTTTCATTTCATGATAGCGTCCCCTTTCTTATACACATTAATGTCCTCACATTTATTCCATCTCTAAATTACCAAAGCACTTATTGTTTATTACAAAACCAAAAAAACTTATATTCATTCTTCTCCATGGTCCTTAGTAGCTCTTTTTTTTCTTTCATTGCACAATTATTTTTATTCTCTCCCAATTGTTTGACTTTTTTTACCATTTACAAAGTTCACTCAAATATCCAAATGTATTTTTCCTCTTATGTCACAACCTTAATTATTTCTTTTGTGTGGTTTTGTTCAAATGATATATTGCATTTTAAGAAACACAAGTCTCAATCTTATTAAATCATATAATTTATAGGGCACACATTTGATTATTTATACTAATCACTTTCAATATTTATTTTTTTCAAATGAGAGTGTTTAACCCTCTATTTCAAGTGTTCAATCTCGTAAATTCTTAGTTTATTGAATAACATAAGAAACTTATCTTCTCTATTTTAGTTATACACACATCAACTTGGATGTGGTCCTCTTGAAAGACTTCACTACAAAAAAAAAATCAGTATTATCTACGGATTTTTACTTACGGAACTAAATTCATAGATAAATTCAGCATTTCATACAAATATTAACCATGGACAACATTACCTATGGATATTACCCACAAATCTGAATCCGTAGGTAAATTCAGCATTACCTATCAATTATTACCCACAAATCTCTATTAGTTATCAACTATTACTCACGGATCTCTATTACCTACCAAATATTACCCACATATCTCTATTACATATCAACTATTACCCACGAATCTCTATTAACTACCAACAATTATCCACAAATCTATATTATCTACCAACTATTACTCACGAATCTCTATTACCTACCAACTATTATCCACGGATCTCTATTACCTACCAACTTTTATCATAATAATTATATACATAATATTAAAAATATTATTATTATATAAATAATCATAAAATTATAACTAATATTCATAAATAATAAGTATACATATTATTAATATTATAAAATTAATAATCATACTAATAAGTATAATAATAATCATGACAACAAAACTTGATTGGTGTAATGGTTAAAGCTTCTTTAGTCATTCCTTAAGAGACTTGGCTTTGAGTCTTATCTAGTGTAGTTTAGTTTTAACTTTAATAATAAATGTCATGTCATATATAATAATAATTGAAAATTTAAAAATAAAATATATTGTTTTCGTTACCCACAGACACACTACGAAATTCTTCCATAGATAAATTGAGTTTTTCTTGTAGTGATTTGACACAATTTTTAATGAGAGTTAATTTAATCTTAAAAGACTTTATAACCAAATTTAATGTGAATTTAATCTTAAAATAAGTTGACTTTTGTTTAAGTTAGTTTACAAATATTATTGTGTGTATATAAATTGATATTGATATTCCTTAAAATATCACAACAAAAACATCTATACAAGAAATATTGAGATAGAGTATAGGGACTTTGAGAGAAGCTATGGAAAAAAATAGGATGAAAACTAACAGAATTGCAGCTTTGATCATGATTGTGTTATGTTTTACACAAATGGTAAAAACTGAGCCAACTCTCCCATGTCCTGCATTATGTGCTCTAAAATGTTTACGTGCAACTTTTAAAGCGATATGTTTTTTAACATGTTGTTCAAAATGTCCTGCAATGTCTCCCTCTACCTACAATTGTGTAAGTAAATGTGGCGTGAACAAGTTCATCACCGTCAATATAGGTATTTATCCTCTAATCACACTAATCTTTGTTTACTGTTTTTATGGTTTATAATTGAATTAATCATGGGTTTTTTATAATGGTTTTTGTATCAGATGATCGTGGTGTTGTGACTGATGTGGTGGATTCTTGTATGCAACAGTGTCCAAACTTGCAAAACTAATAAGTTGTTGTTAGAATATTTCAAAACAATAATAGACAATTCTTGTGCGTGATGATTGTTATGAAATTTTTAAAGTGGTGATTATTTATTTCCAATAGCACCACCATAAGGTAAACAAAATAAAATTTTCTAAAGACAACATTGTGCAAAATTAACATTTCATTTCAACGATCCCAATTAGGAAGACATGTTTTTGATGCATGATTCAATTGATTAATTAATTTAAAGTTAAATATGTTTTTCATTCTTATTTCTTATATTAGGATTTAAGATTTGAAATTCATTTTCATTCTCAATCCAAACTTTAGATCTTTTAAAAATTTGTAGTAAGAAAATTATTGAAATAACTTCTTATCAGTTTTTTTGACATAATAATTAAATTTTCAATGTAAACTATATTATAATATCCAAGTCAACGATAAGTCATTCAGATATATTTTAACATATTAGTTTATATCGAAAATTCGTTTGTCACGTAAAAAATTGGCACTAACCCATTACAATAATTTCATTACTACAAATATTTAAAAGGTCTAAAATTTATACTAAGAATGAAAATCAATTTCACATAAAAATAGAAACGAAAAACATATTTAACCCATTAATTTATTACAATATTTTTGTAAATCTTTTCTCAATATATATGTCATGAAAAAAACTAAATTTAATCTCCATAGATAATTTTACAAGAAAAAGTAGTTAAAAATTCATTATCAATTAACCAGTTTTTATTTCAAAACATAGTAGTCAAATAATTGGTAATATTTTGCACTAATTTATAAAAATAATAAAATAAAAGTCTCTAAAGCAAAAATTAGTGCAAAATAAACATTCAATTTCAACCATCCAATTGAGAAAACAATTGGAGTTAAAATTTGAAGCTTTTCCAATACAGAAAATAAAAAAATCTGTTACTTTGATTAATTAATGAATTAACCGTCCAAAGAAACAAATACGCAGCCTTTAGCATAGTTTGAAATATAACCTATGTATTTAATAAATTTTAATTTGAACTATATGATCACAAAATTATAATCAGTAAATATATATCATGATAGTTTTCATCTTAAGAATAATTATGGCAATTATTATATGAATAACACAGATAATTAAACAGCCCTCACACACATGTTGAGCTCAAAACCAATCATGTAAATTATACTTAGATAAAACGGATCATTCCAAAAACTTACCACCTATAGATATGAAATTATCATAAATCTTGTGATTTTTTTTTTAAATTTAGTCAGCAATAAATTTCAAATAAAATATACACTACAAGAAAATCATTAAATAAAATTATTTTTAGAGACTAAAATAATTAGTTACTGCATTAAATAAATTAAAGACTATTTTATAAATTAAAAAAATAGTTTTTACTATTAATGAATATTTATAAAGTAATTTTTAAATTGGTATCTAATGATTAACTACTAATTACTTTATATTCTAAACTAGTTTATATTAGTTTTTGAAAGAATAATTTATAATTTAAAATATTAATAACTAAAATTTTATACTCTAAATTAGTTTATATTAGTTTTTAAAGACTAATTTATAATTTAAAATATTAGTAGCTAAAACTTTGATAGCTAATTTAGATACCAATTTAGAAACCATTTTATAAATTTGTATTAATAATAGAAATCACTTTAAGTATCAATAATTTTTTATTGTCTAAAATAGTATATAATTTAGTACATATAGTGACTAATTACTTTATATTTTTTTTCTTAAAAATAAATAAATAAATAAAATAGTTCCAATCCTACTAATTATTATATATATTATATTTTTTTCTTATGGTAATTTTTGGTCAAGAAATTGAAGTATGAATATATATATTTATATTATTAATATGAATGTTCAATCATGTTAATAATACTCATCATATTTACCTTAATTATCATGGCAATTTAATTTTACGAGTTTCTTAAACAAAATAATCCTTTGCCATTAGAAAAAAAAATAATGTGATAATATAATGTGAAATCGAGTTACATATTAAATTTATGAATTAAAATATATTAAATGCTTTTATTCAATGTATTTAAATCATACTCTTTAATGTTTACCCAAATACTAGGCTAATTAGCATTACCTAAATGCATATACAATAAGTTTTCATTAATTACTTATTAAATTCATGTATTAAAGTAAATAAAAAGCTTATTTATAATACTCTTTAATGTTTACATAAATACTAGGTTAATAGCATTACCCAAGTACATATATATTAAATGTTCATTAATTACTTATTAAATTCATGTATTAAAGTACATTAAATTCTTATTACAAAACAATTTTTACTAATTGTATTTTTATTTTAAGAATGTAATATACTGACCAAAAATTTGTCAACATGAACAGTTAAAAATATGGACATCATGTTATTTATCGAGATTTTTGCATATTATGCAAATTATTTCATATAATTTCATGTGCATCGAATAAAGGAATGACACTTGAATTTTTAATTTACTAATATATTAAATTTTATAGCAATAATTTTTTTAGATTGTTAATTTTGGAGATATAAAAAATTTTCCTTGAAAGGTGTATACATTTAAGGAATATATATTAATTTGCTAATATTATATTACAGAATGCATGACATTCATTTTAACGTGTGATAATAATATATTATATGCATTTCAATAACAAATATCTTTTATAAACGTGGGTATAAACTATTATCATAATGTAAATCATATATTGCAGGTAATAATAGACTTATCATCTATACCTATATATAAAATAAAATTTTCTTTATAATCGTTTTATTTTTTTTTATTTTACTCTTATCCCAATATTTTATTCTTTTAAATTATCTTGAACATTTCGTAATTTCATATAAAACATTTTTTAAATTGATTTAAGAAGCAATTTTTAATTCATCTTTATTTGGTTACTTCTCACTTGTTTGTGCGTACCCTATTTTCCATTTTTTTTCTCTTTCCTTTTGTAACACCCCCAAAAAATACATATAATTATTACAATACAAGTTCTACTGATTCTATACAAGTTTTTCAAAATATTTCTATTACAAGATTATGATTTATAGAAATAAAAATATTAACAATATAAAGTTCAAAACTACATCCTAAAGCCCTCCAGACCCTCCAACACCTATGTGATAATCTGCTTGTGTACGTAATACAGTCATCACAATTCACAACATAATAAGAAAAGTAATGGTAAGCTAATGAAAAGAAATTTCATAACATATTTAATTCATGGAAAAAAAAACAATCAAACTAATCATTTATAAACATTTTTTTAAATATTCTCATATAAAATTTTAATATCAGTTTCATCATTCATATAGACTACATATGGATTTATTTTCAATCATAGTCATTGGATTTCATTTCAATCCCACTATGTCTTCCGGAACTCAATAAGTATGCCTCTACCAGAGACTAACACTTGATCCAAAGATTACCAGCAAATCCAAGAGAAAGGATCAAGGTAAGTTCAAACATCCAATACCGAGTGTCTTACAGTGGGATAAGTTCAAACATCCAATACTGAGTGTCTTACCGTGGGACCGGTGTGTATGAACTCCCTCTCAGTTTCTCATCACCTGATATCTTAGTTTATATGACTTAGATCATCAGTGAAGCTAGATGATATCTGTTAAACATAGATTTTTCATACTTAATATCATCAAACAACAACTCATACATTATCCCTAATGTATGACATCAATTTCATACAATTTTTATCGTTCATATATAATACATATCATTCAATCACATAACATTTAAAAAAATCATTCCATTCAAAAAAAAATTTCAACATCAAATGTAACTGAATCGTGAAACAATATTAAAGTAATAAAATATGCAGAACGTGTTTTAGCCCGCCCTATACATAATCTATTCACAAATTTAATGAGACATAAATTTACACTCTTTTTGACACCTATTAGCAGAGAAAGTTACTTTGAAGACACTTATTTTGCCTTTAAATTGATACACGTTTTTCCTTAAAACGCAACCCTCATTTATACAAAACCTTGATCTAGAGTGTAGAGAGTTAGAGTAGTTTTCGGGGATAAGATGATGAAAACTAAGAGAGTTGCAATTTTGATGATGATTATGTTGGGTTTTGTACAAATTCTAAATATTGAGGCAAAACTTCCCTGTCCAGCAGAATGTGCTCTAGCATGTTTTGCTTCAGAACTTCCCTATCCTGAATGTTTTGCAAAATGTATTGCAAAATGTAATAACGGATCTACGATTGCCTTCAATTGTATTTCAAATTGTGGAGTCAACAAATCTGTCACCATCAATATTGGTATTTCTTCTTTAATCACATTCACATCTCTTTAATGTTTTTATTATTTTTTAATTTAACTCTTTTTCATCTCATTTACAATGGCTTTTATGTTTCAGATGGTCGTGGTGTTGTCACTGGTGTGGTTGATTCTTGCTTGCAAAAGTGCCCGAACTTGGAAAAGTAATTGTAGGAAAATTGGAGAGCGAAAATTAGACATGTTATTTTACATGTTTGTAATAAAATTATGAAAACAAATTCATAATAATATGTGCTCTAATTTGTACTGATTTAAAAATATTACCAATTCTCTATCAGGTATCACCAAATCTATAACGATCAAAATTTGTTACTTGATGAACTTGTCATAAGATTGATTCTCGATCCAACTTGCATTTTGAATGATTCTTAATGTTGAACAATTATTTTTAAACCAATTGGTTTAATTAATATAAACGAGAGTCTTGTAAAAATCTTGGTATGAACAAGAAGTTTAATTTCCAAAAATAATGTTTAAATTTAATTCTTATAAATTAAAAAAAACGCAGTTGAGAAAAAAAATGTTTCGCACCGGCACGATCTTTAAAAAAATCTCTAAAATATAATAATTCATTGTCATTAGAGAAAATAATAAAAAAAAATAAAAAAAAAATAAAATAATAATAATGTAATAATATCATGTGAAATCTATTTACATTATAATAACTAGCGAGAACACATACACTTCCACATATGTACACTCGTATTTTTATTTTTTATTATTATTATATATATATATTTATATATTTAATTAAATGAAATATAGATTTATGTATATCTGTATGTATGAGAGACACAAACAACATGAGAGTTGTGTTATTGGGATTCAAGAAATTTGAAAAAGATAGATAAAGTGAGGAAGAATAAAGAGAGAGAAAACTGTGATAAAATCCCAAAAATTCAAATTGAACCGTTCATGAAATTTGAAGAAATTGAGATATATTTCAGAAAATTAAATTAAAAAAAAAACTGTTTTACATTGAAAACAAAACTGGTTTTGATAAATTTTTTAATATGTTTAAAAAAAAATAAAAAATACGCACATAATAAATTAATAAAATTAAATATTAATATAAGAATAAAATAAGAAAAAAAAAATAAAGAAGTTAGAGACCGGAATCCCCTTTATACAAAAAAATTAAATTAAAAAAAATTATTCTACATTCAAAACCAAACTACTTTTAATAACTGTTTTAATATGTTTTAGAAAAAATAAGAAAGAACACAATATTTATAATACAATAATAAAATTAAATATTAATAAAAAAATTAAGAACATCTTTATATATAAGTATAAATAATTCTAATTGTTTAAATAAAATGTACTAATTCTTGTTGAATTGTTTAAAAGTAACGGTAACTTTAAATACTTTGAGCAAAGCTCATTAAATATTTTTCATTATATTTATTAAACTTAATGAATATAATATATTTCATAAATGCTATATTTAATTAAATTATTAATGCGAAATATATATTAAGTGTAATAAATAACATTCGTTAATGTTTACATGAATACTAGCTTAAAGCATTATATATATTTGTTATTACTTAATGTTCATCAATAACTTATTAAATTAATGTATTAAAGTACATTAAATGCTTATTATTGCATTTTTGTTTTATGAATACACTCCGTTATTTCGTTCATAGTTATTTAAGGGTTTTTCACTATAATTAAGAATAACTTTAATTTTTAATATTTTTAATGTAATTTTTTAGTGTGTAGTATCTCAAACTTAAATTTTGGAGGGTGTTTATAAATTTTTCAGGTGAGGGAAACTAGTTTTATCTTTCAGTATAACACTAGGTTAGAAGATTTGAATGTGAAAATGACATGGTCACAAATTCCAAATTTCTTGCATGATTGTTTGTTATATAAAATAGATGTTAATTGATGAAAACTGCTTGAAGTTTATTAATTTAAAAAGTAGTTGATAAATTTGATTATTTTAGTTTATTGTATATATTCGTGCATCACAATTATGATGCACATACTCTCTCACCAACACACTTGTGCATTCATTTTCCATTCAAATTGGTCAAAGAGATTCCTTAATCAAAGTCAGGAATCTCCATGCGAAGATGTAATGACAGTGTATGCAACTCTCTAACGTAAATAAAGTAAGGGCACGTTGATCTTTACATCTTATGTGGCTTTCAACAAAATCCACTCTTATTTCTCTTCATATTTGAGAGCATCCTAAATCCTCCATATTTTCATTCCCTTTCATCCTCACTTCCCCTCTCTCAGGAATCCATATGCGACTACAATACCACCCTAAATCAAATACAATGTAAATTATTTGTGAATGAATTAGTAAATTGTTTATTCTAATAGAAAATATTCTAAGTATGAGAGAATGAGAACTAATAGTTTAAATAAAATCTTTAAATCATAGATATTTTTATGGAAAGTTTTGATGGTCCTGGTTTTATATGAGTATAGTTATGACATACTCGTAAGATTTTGTAAATAGAGTGGGGTGCCTACTAAGCCTATGACATTAAGAAAAAGATGAAGAGCAAACATGTGACAAAGAAAAAAAAAACAATAATATTCATGAATAAATATAAAAAAAAAATTACACTACTGATTATATTTGAATTGACAAATTTCGTTAATTCACATAAAAGTGAGTTTTTTTTATTTAATTGTTAATAACCAATAATATATGTATATATTATGAAAGAAAAAAAATTAGAAAATATAATTTTAACAAAATATTATATTGTTAATAAATTTATATTAACTTTATTGTTAAATTATAATTATTTATGTTAATTTGAATTTATATGTATATAAATGATATTAAATTATTTAAAACTAAAATAAACTTTAGTTTTAATGATAAATTTTAAAAAAATTATAATTCAATTGAAAAGTATTAAATAATATAATATTTAATAAAACACTAAAGAATGAAAAAATAGGTGTTTTTCTCACAAGGATAATGGTAGATAAATAGGTGTGGAGGTGGAGTTACGAAACGGAGAAAGTTGAATGATGGATGTGAGAGATTGGTCGGGTCACGTGGGCATGAACTTCACGGTGACCTGACGTTGGTGTTTCAGAATTAAAGAAACTGTACGGACGGGTCCACACGGAACGGAGGAGCGTATGGTAGTCATCAAGAACATCTTAGACATTCTTCTTTTTTAATTTACAAAATATGCCTTTTAATTGTGGTTCTCAACCATTTTTTAATGTCTTAAAATAAAGCATTTAATATAATTCTTTGAGGTTCTATAATACAACATTTTTAATTAAGATTTTGTATTATATTATTTAAAATATAATATTTTATTTAGTTTTTCTCTAATAATAATATATCTTACTTTGGAAATAAATTTTTGTTACTTTTATAATTTAATTTTAATTGCCATGAGGTTGTAAAGAATATTGTTCTTGATATTTAAGAATTCTTTCTTCAAGTTGTAAACCTTCAAAGTTGTTCTAATATGATATATTGTAAAAGTGATATAAAATTTCAAGTAAACTATTTGCACTAAAATACTCTTGATTTCCTTTCTTTTTTAATATAACATTTTTTATAAGATCTTAAAAATAGTTCAGTTTTTTAACATTAAATAATCAACAAAAACATAAAATTTCTATCTCTATAGACTAATATATTACATAATCCCTAAATTTTGGATCTCCAAGATAATAAACTAATGGAAAATTTGATTTTTTATACTAAAATAAAATTAATTTGATAAGTTAATTAATAAATAAATAAAAATATTAAAAAATTATTGAAATGAATAAATCATCTTACACGAATTTATTAAAATATAATTTCACTTAAATCATATCATCTGTTTTCAAATACATTAATGTTTTATTTGTATTGGGAAGTGGAAAGTTAAGTATGTCAAAGATGAAAGTGTGAGGAATTGAAAAGAAAGTGTGAAAAAAACTTACTATGTTTGAATTGGGGTATGTTAGACTGAATATGTGAATAAATTTTATCGAAGTTTGTTAGTGATGTGATGATTGTGAGAAAATTTTAATTTTTGTTAAATGTGTAAAATGTAAATTTAAAAATTTAACTTTATCTTTAAAATATTTAAATAATAAAATATAAAATATTTTTTAAAATAATTTAACTAAACTTTTATATAAAAAAAATACAAGTCTCTTATCATTTTTAAACATAATTTTTTTATAAAAAAACTATAAATAATATGATGCTGTGATTGAAAAAAAAATTAAAATTTTCAAATTCATTTAATATATAAAAAATTTAATTAATTATATATAAATAATATTATTTATTATTATAATTTTTTTATATAAATAATTATATTTATTATTATTATTATTATTAATATTTGGGTATGTAGAATTTATTTTCAATAAAATTAAAAAATTTAAATGATTTTAATTAATACTTATTATCATTATTTTAATTTTTTTAACTAATATTATTATTTTATAAATTAATTTTAAATATTATTATTATTATTTTAATATTTTAATATTTATATTATTAATATAGTTACTTTTTTTATTAATATATAATTGCATGTATTTTTACGTGGCTTTCTTTTTTTCTCCTTATTTTTCTGCTGTTAATACACCTCTAATCTAAACAGACTCTAAAACTTCACTATAAAATCGTTCACCCATTTTAAAAAATTTAAAACTTGAACATTTGGATAATTAACCTATAAAATTATTCTATTTTCATATGAAAATGAGAAAATTCAGCATAATGAGTAGTGGAATTTTTCATCTACTTCCTCAACCATCACCACACAATTGTCATTATAAAGTTTTATGGTAAGTTGAGTCAGTCCCCACTATTGCTTGCGACCAATGGTACACACTACCATCTCACTCCAACATAATTCACTTATTTATCCTCTTTTCTCGTTCAAAAAGAGGATCACAAAACAGTGACACATTCATCTACCCCACTTTTTACCCCAATAATTCATCATTCTTCACAATCACAACAGTCAGAATTTAGATTTTGAGTAGATAGATGACCCAAAGTGAGTGTGATCATGGTGGGTGTGGATCCACCATCAAATTCAACCAATCCACTCCATGATTTTAGCATTTGTCCATCACATTTTACACTAGCTACCACCAAATGCAATGCCTCCGATTTGACTAAAGATTTCATCTCTGTTTTAATCAGTTAGATTTTTTTGTTCTAACATGATGGGATTTATGTGCATGATTCCTTTCATATACCTTTATCACATTCCTTTTTCATATAATGCTATCTCATAAGTGACTCGAAAAATTTACATTAATGGACTAGTTGTTTACTAGATTGATATTATCGTGTTTTTTTTCTTTTTCAAACCACGCATGCACGTACGTAAAACAGATCACATGTTCAATCATATTGAAATTAGAGAGAGGTTGGCTTACTGTGCATGATTGGAAATCGGAAAGACAAGATTCAACTTTAGGTCATTAATAAATTTAATTTTTTGTTAATTAAGCTTAAATCCCCTTTTGTTCTTATACTTTTTCAATTTCTAACAAAAATAAATATACATAGTAGCATGTTTAGCACTAAGTAACTTATCTCTTAGAATATCAATAATAATGTCTAATTGTAAGGTTTAACATCTTATCATACATATTTTATGTTAATAATTAAATGGTACATTATGGTTTATTAAATTTGTAATATTCGGCAAAACTATTAATGTAATGTTAGTTGGGAGGTGGGACGAAGGCCAAATACGTGAGGAACACTATAGCTCACGACAATGTGGAGGTGGTTTGTTTGCAGGAAACAAAGTCAGTAGAGTTCTCAGACATTAGGTGTTTCTCATTGTGGGGGAGCAACGAAGTAGGATGGATCCATAATGAAGGGTGCAGAAGTGCTGGAAGCTTGCTTGTAATGTGGAATAAGCAAGCTTTCCAGTATGAAAGCCATGTGGTAGGTACAGGGTTTATTATGATTTTCGGGTTGCACACTAAAGCCAATCTGAGATGCGCAGTGGTCAATGTATATGCGGCATGTAATATAGGCGAGAAGGAGTCACTATGGGAGGGACTTACGACCCTTATGAGTACAAATCTGAATTGGGCATGGTGTTTGTGCGGAGATTTTAATGCTGTGAGGTGTGAAAGTGAAAGGAAAGGTGTAAGTGAAAGGGGCAGTCAGAAGAAAGAGATAATAGGCTTCAATAACTTTATTGAAAGCAACTTTCTGGTGGAATTACCATTGGTGGGCAAGAAATACACGTGGTATAGAGCAAACGGGACAACAAAAAGTAGACTGGACAGAGTATTGGAGTCAGAAGAATGGTTGCGGAAATGGCCAATGGCTAAGCAATACATTTTGCCAAGGGAGGTGTCAGATCACTGCACCATAGTAGTAAAGTGTCAGTCAAGAGACTGGGGACCCAAGCCGTTTAGGACAATTGATGCATGGCAGATGGAACCAGGGTTCAAGGAGATGGTAAAAGCTAAGTGGAGCGCATACGCAATCCAAGGAGACAACATAATAAAGGTTAAAGACAAGTTGAAATGCCTTAAGTGTGACCTCAAAGTGTGGAATAAAGAGGTGTTCGGACATATGGAAACTGAGAGGAAAATAATGTTGAAGGAAATAGAGGATCTTGATGCAAGAGATGCCGTAGACAACCTGGACGACCATAGCAGGGAGAGGAGGCTGGATCTCATTGGTAAAGTGAGAGTGGCTAATAAGAAAATAGAGTCTTTGGCTAGGCAGAAAGCTAGAACCAATTGGCTAGTGCATGGGGATGCCAATTCTAAGTACTATCACTCGGTAATTAGATGGAGGAGGCTTAGAAATGAGGTAAAAGGAGTACACGTGGGAGAACAAAGGTCTGAGGAGCCAGAGGTGGTAAGAAGGGAAGCAAAAGCCATGTTTGAAGAAAGATTTCAGGCTCGTTATGATTTTGGGGTACGTTTAGATAACGTTCAGTTCAAGAAGCTCTCTAAGGAGGATAGTGAGAGCATATCTCTAATATCACACAAGAAGAGGTGAAGGAGGCGGTGTGGATGTGTGAAGGGTCTAAAAGCCCAGGTCCAGATGGGTTTAACTTCAATTTTATTAAGCATAATTGGGAAGTCCTCAAGCACGACGTTCTTACTGCAGTCCAAGCATTTCAGGAATCTGAAAACATACCGAAAGGGTGTAACGCGTTGTTTATAGCTTTGGTTCCTAAAGTAAGGGATCCAACAAAGCTTGATGAGTATAGACGTATCTCATTAGTGGGATCCCTGTATAAAATCATATCAAAGGTTTTGTCGTGCCGTATGAAGAAAGTGTTACCATCGGTCATCGATGAGTGTCAGTCAGCCTTTCTGAAGGATAGAGGGTTACTCGATAGTGTAATTGTAGCCAATGAGGTTGTGGAGGAGTTAAATAGATGTGGAAGAAGGGGTCTATGCCTAAAAGTAGACTACGAGAAGGCGTATGACTCGGTAAGTTGGGTGTTCCTCCTTGATATGCTGCAGAGACTTGGGTTTCATAGAAGATGGATCATGTGGATCAGAGCCTGTCTGGAGTCTGCATCGGTATCAGTATTGATTAACGGTAGCCCCATATCGGAGTTCAAAGTCACAAGAGGATTGAGACAGGGAGATTCGTTGGCTCCCTTTTTGTTTATTGTGGTTGCAGAAGGTTTGTCTGGGCTAGTAAGGCAGGCGCTTAAAGCCAACTTGCTTACGGGCATCAAGGTGGGCAGGAAGGAGGTTGAGGTTAGTGTCCTACAATTTGCGGACGATACGCTGTTTTTGTGTGAAGAATCATTTCCTAATGTGTTCATAATAAAGGTCATTCTCAGATGCTTTGAACTGGCATCTGGGCTGAAGGTTAATTTCCATAAATCCAAGTTAGCAGGTGTAAATGTTAGCACAGAGGCGTTGGATGTGTATGCGAAAGCTCTGCATTGCAACCTAATGAGGGTTTCCTTTAAGTATCTGGGACTGGAAGTTGGAGGTAACCCTAGAAAGAAAGTGTTTTGAGAACCGATCATTGATAGACTGAGTGCAAAACTGAACGTTTGGAAGGGGAGATTCCTGTCATTGGCGGGAAGAATATGCATTGTCAAGTCGGTCTTCACATCTCTTCCGCTCTTCTACCTATCCTTTTTTAAGGCACCTGAAGTGGTATGTGATAAAATTATTGGCATCCAGAGAAGTTTTTTATGGGGTTGTGGGAAGAAGAAGAAGACTATACTGTGGGTGAGCTGGGAGAAATTGTGTAAACCCATGGAGGAGGGCGGGTTGGGAATTAAAAATGTCAGGAATTTTAACAGGACGCTGCTAGCAAAGTGGAAGTGGAGGCTTATGGGTGAAGAAAAAGGTATGTGGAAACAAGTTCTGATATCAAAATATGGCACAGAGAAAGATCGATACTGCAACAATAAGAAGTACCCCTCTTGGTGGTGGAAAGATCTAGGTAAAAGTTGTGGGGAGGGAGAAGAAGAAAGTTGGTTCCATGTTGAAATAGGTTGGAAGGTGGGAAGCGGGGACAAAGTGAGGTTTTGGGAGGATGCATGGTTAGGTACTAGTCCTCTAAGTGTCATATATCCAAGGCTATATTACGTGTCATTGGATCAAGGTAGGAGGGTGAGTGAGGTAGGTGTATGGGAGGAAGACATATGGAGTTGGAGGTTGAGGTGGAGAAGGATACGGTTCCAGTGGGAAGTGGAACAAGAGAACGAGCTGTTAACAACGGTAGATAGAGTTAGTCTGAGCAGGGAAGCCAAGGATACCTTGAGTTGGCGTGGTGATAGCTCAAGTATGTTTTCGGTGAAATCAGCGTATGAACGTATCAATCAACGTTCTAGATGCAGACCTTGTCGGGTGTTTACGCAATTATGGCAGACTAAAGCCTTCCCTAATGTGTTGGTAACAACTTGGAGGGTCCTATTAGATAGATTACCTACTAGAGCATGCCTTGTGAGAAGACGGGTAACAGTCCCCTCACTACTGTGCGTGATGTGTGGCAGCGAGAATGAGTCAACACAACATCTCTTTGTGACATGTAAAGTTGCTCAACGTGTATGGGATCGCTGTCTTAGATGGGTGGGAATACTGTATGTCCAACATTATGACTTGCAGTGTCACTTTGAACAATTTTGCTTACTCCAGATTAACCATAAACAGAATTGTGTCTGGAAAGGCGTGTGGGCAGCGGTAGTACGGTGTCTGTGGGAGCAAAGGAATATAATTGTATTCAAACAAGGGGTAGTTGACGAGGAAGAAATTTTCCACTTAGCTCAAATCAAAGCATGGTTATGGATGAAATACATAATGCATTCCTTTAATTATACCCTAGCAGAATGGCACCTAAATCCAATCCAGTGTCTTGTGAGCTAAAGGTGTTAAGAGGAGTGAAGTGAGGTGTATGGGGGTACTGGAAGACGTAGCAGTCTTGGGTCAGAAGACTGTCAATGGGGAAAGGAAAGTGGTTGGGTTGAGTCAAGATTCGGGAGTGGGAATAATTCTAACAAGAAGAATGTGAAAGTATTGGGAATCTCTACCGATGTTTAAGTTATGCAGAGAAGGTACTAATGCAGATAAGGTGGAACTTGATGTTGGCGCAACTCTATCTAATGCTGGAATATAAGAGATATAAGGTGGGATATGGAATAAAGAGGAACATTGGTGAAGGGGATCTTCACCATGCTAATGCCAAAATAGGTGGGTGGAACTCGGTGCAGTAGGATAGGTAGTGTCATGCTTAGCTGGAGGCTGTGGAATCGATCGAATGCGGTGCAAGTGGTGGTTGTAGGGTGTTGGAGTAACAACAAGGAGGAGCAGGGTGCAATGCAGAATCTTTGATGGAGACAGGCCTATGCAGCAGCTGTGTTGGATGTCTTTGGCAGGTGGGTTTAATATGTAGCAGGTATTCCATGCATGGTAGTAGACAAAGGTGGACAAGGGTGTGTAAGTAAGGTTGGGTGAGGACGAAGATATGGAAAGAATGCAGGTTTGTTATGAAGTCTCTGGTTGGTTGGTAGTAGATGTCAGGTGCAGATTGCTGGTTGGAGGTGGAAGTTTTTGGCAAGAAGGACTGTCGTGTGATGACCAACAAGACTAGTTCAGCTAGCAAGTCCTGAAGCTACTAGGAGCAACTAAAATTAGAGTAAGTGCAGGTTATGTGTAAGCTTAGTTTTAATACGCTGTTTTCAATAGTGGGTTATTTATGTTATAACCTTTAAATCTCTCTGCCATGTTTTATTTTGGGTTTTTACTAGATGCTTCATTGTTTATGCCTGTTTTGTAGCCTGTATCTTATATGCGGGTGTTGGGTTTTGTATAAGGGTTGGGATACTCCTGAAGTGTCCCGTTTTATTCATTTTATTCTTTGCCGATAAAAAAAAATGTAATGTTAGTTGGATAAATCTATACGTATGTATAGTATAATATATCATATTTGTGCACATACATCACTTTTGACAAAAATATTTCAAAACAAATATACTAAAATACAACACTGTGTGATATAAGTAAAGTCGAGATACTTTTGTTAATGACACATATCCATAATCAATTACATCATCTCGATTTTATTATAATTCATATTAGTTTATAGTAGATTATGAGAATCATCTTTTATATTTGAGTCATAACTTACTTCATATGTGACGACTTCATGCAATGCAATGATAACACATGTATTTAGATATAAGAGAATTAGTGCTTTTGATTCAAAATAAGTGAGTTTTTAATTAGGTATATGTTCACGCATGCATGTGAATGTTTAGTTTCACCTGAAATTTTTATATGTATTTATAACATATTTAAGATATATTCCTCACTCTTACGTGATTTTTTGTTATTTGTGTTTTTTGTTTGGGTTGAATGTCATTATAAAATATCCTCTAAAATATCTACATGGTACATACAATCTAATTCAATTAATAGAAAAACTTTGAAAATGTATAAATAAATGTAACTGTAAATTTGTATAAACTTAGATAATATTATTTTTACGATTTTTTTTGTATGTTTCAACAATATTAAGTAACTCATATTTTTTCAAAAATAATTATATAACAGTACTAAAATAAATTATTCAATAGTATAACAAATAATTTACAATATTTTAATTAACTCAAATCTACATAAAAATACTTCATATTTCATTATTTAAATATTTTTAAATACAATAGTAAATTTGTAAATTTATATTTTACACCTTTTAAAAATATTAAAAAATTTCTCATAGTCATCACATCACCCCAAATTTCAGTAAACTTTTCTCACAAATCTACTCTAGCATACCTCAAGTCAAACAAATTCATTTTATTCACACTTTCCTCTCAAATTCTCACATATTCATTCATTCTCTTAAATCCTCACACATCCATACATTATTTCCTCGATCCAAACACAATCTATCACAATCTAAGTTAACATATTCCTAATGAGTGGAAAGAGATGTGATAGGTGAAGAAACTTATGATTTATTTATTATTATTCTATTTGATAATTTGATTTAGGTGTGACATTGTGACATAAATGATTAATTGTTTATTTTAATTTTATTTTGAATTTTTATTATGATTTATATTATTAAGAATTGTAAAGATCTTCTAAACTTATTTTATTTTGTAATTTTTCCTCAGTTTTATTCAAAGTGACGTATGTGAACCATTTTATCTTTTATTTTCCACATTTTATTACTTAAAAAATATTGAGAATAAAAGGGTGTCACATAATTAAATTAAATTTAATTAAATATGTATTTGAAGTAATTATATGAGTTACCATATACTACAAGAAAATCATTAAGTATAAATTAATTTTAAAGATCATAATAATTAGTTATTATTTCACTAAATTAGAGATCATTTTATAAACTAAAGAAATTATTGGTATGTAAAATAGTTTCTAAATTGATATCTAACCAATAGCTACCAAGGTTTTAACTACTTACTACTTTATATTTCAAAATTAGTCTTTATTAGTTTTTTAGAGACTAATTTATAATCTAAAATATTAGTAACTAAAATCTTGATAATTAGTTTAGATACCAATTTAGAAATCATTTTATAAATTTTTATTAATAATAGAAATCACTTTAAATATTAATAATATTTTAATCTTTAAAAAAATTTCCATGCTGTGGTCAAAAGGAGAAATAATTCTAGTGGGATTCATTGTCTACGGATTGATAATGAGGTTACGGAGGATCCTAAAATCATTGAGGATCATATTTTGGACTTTTATAAAAATCTTTATGCTGAGTCTATTTCTAATGTTTTGGATACTGATAATATGGAAGATTTTATTGGTACTTATATTCCTGCGATGGTTTCCTCTGAGGAGAATATGATGTTGATTAAATGTCCTGATTTTTCTGAAATCAAGAATGCTGTTTTTAATCTTAACGGTAATAGTGCTCCTGGTCCTGATGGTTTTGGTGGTGTTTTCTATCATTCTTGCTGGGAAATTATTGGGACAGATGTTTGTAATGTTGTTCAACAGTTCTTTAAACAAAATTGGGTTCTCCTTGGAATGAACAGTAATGTGGTATCTTATTCCTAAGATTCAGGGTGTTGATTCCATTAAAGATTACAGGCCAATTGATGTTGCTAATTTCAAATTTAAAATTATTTCCAAGATACTAGTGGATAGGCTTGCTCTTGTGGCTGCTAGAATCACTTCTCCTAATCAATATGGGTTTGTGCAGGGTAGACAGATTCAGGATTGCATTGGTATTGCTTCTGAAGCTATTAACATGCTTTCTAAAAAGGTTAGAGGAGGTAATGTGGCTTACAAAGTTGATATTCATAAAGCTTTTGACACTCTGAGTTGGAAGTTCTTATTATTAGTTTTGAAACGCTTTGGTTTTCACCCCTCGTTTGTCAGTTTGATTAGTACAATTCTTCGTTCAGCTATGCTTTCTATCAGAATAAATGGTAGTTTGGTGGGTTTTTTTCCCTGCAGTCGAGGTGTAAGACAAGGTGATCCATTGTCTCCTTTACTTTTTTGTCTTGCAGAGGAAGTTCTTAGTAGAGGTATCTCTAAGCTTGTGAATGATAAAAAGATTTTAAATATGGCTAGTCCGAAAGGTTATCTCACTCCCTCTCATATTTTGTATGCTGATGACATTTTTATTTTTTGTAGGGGGGATATTAAGTCTCTTCGAAATTTGAGTACTTTTCTTAAAACATATGGTGATTTTTCTGGTCAATATATTAATAACTCTAAAAGTAGTTTCTTCACCATGGATAATTCTCCAAGATTTGTCACCAAAATTCAAAATATTCTTTCTTGTAGTCATGGTTGTTTGCCTTTCAATTATTTAGGAGTGCCTATCTTTGTTGGTGCTCCAAAGGGTCGGTTTCTTCAACCTTTGGCTGATAAAGTCAAATTGAAGCTAGCATCTTGGAAAGGTCAATCTCTTAGCATGATGGGTCGGATCCAGCTGGTTAATACAATGATTACTGGATTTCTAGCTTATAGTTTTAATATGTATAAATGGCCTGTTTCACTTATTAAGCAAGTTGAGCAGTGGTGTCGGAATTTTATTTGGACTGGTGATATTATGAAAAAAGGTATCGCTACCGTTAATTAGGCGAAAATTTGTTCACCTCTTGAGGATGAAGGCTTGAATATTATTAATCTTCATCATGAAAATAATGCATATCTTCTTAAGCTTGCTTGGAACTTTGCTTATAGCAACAAACCTTGGTCTTTACTCTTGAAAGCCAGAGTTCTTAAATCAAAATACGAGTTTAGAATGGTTTATAGATCCTCCTCTCTTTGGCTTGGAATTAAGCAATTTTATTCTATCATACTTGATTATACTTCTTGGACTGTTGGTACAGGTTCTTTTATTAATTTCTGGAATAATAAATGGTGTTCTACTACTTCTTTAGCAAATATTGCAGGGTTATCTGATGGGGCTAGCATTCCAGATACAGTCTCTCAATTTTGGCCAGGTTATGATTGGAATATTCCCTTATCTTTACAGCAGATGCCGCAGTTTTTTAATCATATCATGGCTAGAGAGGAACAAGATATTCCTAATTGGACTCTAGATGAGTCTGGTCGTTTCACTCTTAAATCGGCTAGGACTTTTTTCTTGGAACCAGGAGTTCCATGTGATTGGGGTAAGTTCATTTGGTCTTCATCTATTCCGCCTTTCAAAACTCTAGTACTCTGGAAAAATTTTCATGGGCGACTTCCTACGGATCAGCATATTCAGAATAAGGGTTTGCATATATGTTCTATGTGTACGCTTTGTTAAAAGCATGAAGAATCTATTCAACATCTATTTTTTGAATGTTCTACTGCATTACATATTTGGGGTTGGGTTCGAAAGATTTTTCTTACTTCTCATTTCTCTAATAAGGATGATCTTCTTTCTTTTATTAAGAGTGATGGTAGTCCTTTGGTTAAATTGATTAAGCTTGCTGTGACAACCTTTTCTATATGGATGATATGGCGTATGAGGAATTATGCTAGATTTCAGGATAAGATTGAAGTTTCTAAGGCTATTTCGGTAATTAAAGATTTAACTTGTCTAGTGGGAAATTCGTCTAAAGCTTCAATGAAGAATGATATGTTGGATTTCAACGTGATTAAGCTTTTTGGTATTAAGACTCGTAGTGGGAAAGTTCTTCGTCCTCTTCCTGTTAGATGGGAATTTCCTTCACCAGGTTGGGTTAAAATTAACACGGATGGGGCTGCTAGGGGTATCCTGGTCTTGCTACTTGTGGAGGTATTTTTCGTGGGAGTATGGGAGAATTTATTGGTGCTTTTTCAGGGTTTCTTGAAGTTCAGACTGCTTTGGTTGCTGAGTTTTATGGAGTTATACATGCTATGGAGGAAGCTCAAAAGATGGGACTTACTAATGTTTGGCTTGAATGTGATTCGGTCTTGGTTTGTGCTGCGTTTACTGCTAGGACTAATGTTCCGTGGATGTTTCGTAATCGATGAAATTCTTGTCTTACTTACTATGGGACAATCAGGTTTAGGGTTACTCATATTTTTCGGGAGGGGGATGCATGTGCTGATAAGTTGGCTAATTTAGGGTTCATTTATAGAGAATCATTTCATTGGTATAATAAACTTCCATCTAGTCTGTTCTTAGAATTCTTTATGAATAGGTATGTATCGTTTTTGTTAACATGTGGGTTTTGGTCTAGTCCCCCCATATTTTTGTATTTTCTTTTTTTTCTTTTTTTTAATAATACTTTTTCCATGTGATGACAAATGATTGTTATTACTTGAAGTGTCAGCCTTGCTGAGATGTCAAGTTGCATAATGGTGCCTAACATGAAAACTTTTATAAAATAAATAAAAATAAAAATAAAAATATTATCTAATTTAAACAATGATTAATTATTTTTTATATTTAAATCTAATTGCTATTTAATAGTTTTCTTGATAATGTTATTGAATTATAATAATTACGTTTAATTCAGTGGGTAAGAACAATATTATAAGAAAATGTTAAAAGTAAAACCAGAGGGGCTTTTGGGCTTTATTTAGGCTGCAATATAAATACACTTAACGAAAAAGAGAGAGGTGAAATTAGTAGATAAGTAGGGTTATGAATAGACAATTTGAAAAGTTTTTTCTCTTTCACGAAACAACTTCATTTTTCTTTCTTCCGCTTCAAGTTTTATTCTTCAAATTATTTCTTCTCATTCACTTCAAAATCCCACAATCAAGCTAATTAAGAATGAGAACATAGTATCAATATGGAGTATAAATTTAAAGTTTTCTCGTCTTTCCTTTCTTCAATTTCCCACTTATTTTTCCATTTTTATTTATTTTTGTCTGGGAAAGCATGCAAGCTTTGGGTTGTTCTGGACAAAGATAGTGTCTTGTGAATTTGGTCTTACTTTGAAAATTCCATAGCTAGGAACTCGAATTTTGGGATAATTTCTTTTGTTAATTTTGATAAGTGATTTTGTAGGCACCCAGTGGTTAGATTCTTTTTTAATTATATTTTGTAGTCTTAAGGAAAATTGTAGTATTTGATGTTAACTTTATAATAACTTTGGAATTAATTAAAATAATTTCTATGACTTTACTATGTCTGTTTTAGTGAGTAAAGTTAAATTTCTTAGTTTTAGTTAAAATTGTTGTGATTTTTGAAGTTTAAGTTATTTTGTTTGAATTTAAGGTGTTCATAAAAGTTATAGCTTATTCTCTTAGTTTTCTTATAATTTATATTTAAGCATAGCAGGATGAATGGAACCCATATATCTTAGAATGATATATCTTTTGAGTTGATTCCAAATTGTGATGCAAGGATATGATATATATTGTAATGATTGTGTTGAATGTTATTAGTTTAATTTATTTAAATAATGCATGATACTATAGAATGATGTTACAGTAATTTATTAGATATAATGTATATGAATTATACACACGTATGGATGACAGAAGGAAGAAAAACTGTGTTTTCTTCCGAGCCGATTTTGAAAAGGCGTATGACTCAGTAAGATGAGAGTTCATCTATTATATGTTAGAAAAGCTTGGTTTTTATGGCAAATGGATTTGTTGGATAAAAGACCGTTTGAAGTATGCTTCAGTATCTGTGCTAGTGAATGGTAGTCCGTCTAAGGAGTTCTTCCCAAAAAAAGGACTTCGACAAGGCGACTCGTTAGTCCCCTTTTTGTTCCTTATTGCAGCGAAAGGCTTGGCAGGCGTGTCTAGAATGGCAACTAAGAGGAAGATGATAGATAGTCTGGAGATTGGTAGAGAGAAGGTGAAGGTTAACATGTTGCAGTATGCTGATGATACTGTTTTCTTCTGTGAAGCTAATGTTAAAAGTATTTTCAATATTAAGGCGGCTTTGAATTATTTTGAACTTGCGTCTGGGCTTAAGGTGAATTTTATGAAGAGCAAGTTAGGAGGTGTGGGGGTAAAACAAATATCAATTCAGCGTTTTGCGACAATTCTTAATTGTGAGGTGATGACAATTTCTTTTGTTTATTTAGGTTTGCCGATAGGAGGGTGTCATAAGAAAAAAGAGTTTTGGGCTGGGGTGGTAGATAGAGTGAAGAGAAGACTGAGTAGTTGGAAAGGCAAGCTATTGTCTTTGGCTGGGAGAATTTGCCTGATCAAGTCGGTTCTCTCTTCTATCCCTCTGTTTTACTTATCTCGTTTCAAAATGTCTGTTGGGGTGGCAAACGGGATAGTGAGTATTCAAAGGAAGTTTCTGTGGGGGTGGGGCTCTGATGGAAGAAAGGTAGCGTGGGTGATGTGATTCCACTAGCTTAGAAGAAAAAGGTTCTTGACCTTCTTAGGAATCACCTTGAGTTGGACATTATAGAGACACTTTTCTTAGAGTTAGATCATTGTTCTAAGACAAGAACTCACCAAAAACTAGTACCAAATCCCAAACTCATTTGGATGAACCAATTTTAGTCAAATTGAACCGAACAAAAGAGTAAGAAAAGCAAAGGAACAAGATGAATGGACTGAAATATAAAACTGCCGAACCAAAACTCATAAAAAAACAGCAAGAACACCAAACCAAAACTCAAGAACACAAGCTAACAAAAACAATAGAAAGAGAAGAAAGGAAGGAGAAGAGAGTGCTCATGAAGATGGAAGAATGTTGGATGATCTCGCCACTAGAAGTGTGGAATGCTCCTAGATGAGAGTGATGCCGCCACTTGAGGACTCCAATGATCCATCAAGATAAGACTAGAGAAGAAGGCTCAAAGCTCTCCAAAGTTCACTCAAAATTTGAGTAGAGTTTTCTTAGATTAATTCCAATCTGAATTTTACAAAGGAAGCACCTCTATTTATAGCCTAAGGTGCTAAAAAAATAGGTGGGAAATTTCAAATAAACTCATTTGAAATTCCCACCAAAAACAAGTCACATGGGAGGTGTGACTTTTTTCTACTATGACACCTCCCAAAAACTACACCTACACCTACACCTATCTACTAATACACCCTCTCCTAAAGCTCCTAACTAAAGCCTAAAAGATGCTAAAACAAAAGAGGTTTCTAATGTTTCCCTCTAAGCACCTTCAACTAAAGAAATTACAAAAAGAGAAAATAAATGTCCTCTAGCTCCCAAAGCTTTGAACATGCTTCTTGTAATCCTTTGAGGTGGACTTTGACCTCCATGGGCGTCCTCCATTTGTGCCTCCACCTCTTCTTGATCTTGTTGATTGGCCTCCATGTCCTCTTGAGCTTGATCTCCATCATACTCCCCGAGTTGGAGAGAATTCGACCACGAATTCTGGAGACCTACAGAAAAGGGAGTTAGATCGCTGACATTAAAAGTATGACTACCTAAGAATGTATCAGGCATATCTAACTCATAAGCATTGTCATTAATCCTCTTGAGGACTTGGAAAGGTCCATCCCCTCGAGGCATTAGTTTGGACTTCCTTTGAGTAGGAAAACGATCCTTCCTCAAGTGAAGCCAAACCCAATCGCCCTCATCAAACAACAATGCTTTTCTCCTTTTATTGGCAAGTTCAGCATACTTGCCAACCTTCTTCTCAATTCTCTTCTTGATGTCTTTATGCAAAGTTTTCACAAAAGAAGCCTTTTCATCCCCATCTTTGCACAAGACATCTCCAAGAAGGGGAATAGGAAGAAGATCAAGAGGTGTTAGGGGATTAAACCCATAGACCACCTCAAAAGGAGAATGGGAGGTGGTAGAATTTACTACTCGGTTATATGCAAACTCAACATGGGGTAGTAAATTCTCCCACACTCTAGGATTCCCCGAAATAAAGCATCTCAATAGTTGTCCCAAAGTTCTATTCACCACCTCGGTTTGACCATCAGTTTGTGGGTGGCAAGTGGTAGAAAATAAAAGCTTAGTTCCAAGCTTGCCCCACAAGGTCTTCCAAAAGTGACTCAAGAACTTAGGATCTCTATCGGACACTATAGACCTAGGAATCCCATGCAAGCGAACCACTTCTTGAAAGAAGAGGTTTGCAATGTGGCATGCATCATCCACTTTGTGGCAAGGAATAAAGTGAGCCATCTTTGAAAAACGATCCACTACTACAAAAATGGAGTCCTTTCCCTTTGATGTCTTGGGTAAGCCTAAGATGAAATCCATAGATATATCTACCCAAGGCATTGAAGGGATAGGAAGAGGAGTATAAAGACCATGGGGATGCATTTTAGACTTAGCTTTGCGGCAAGCTATGCATTTATCACACAAATTATGAACATGTTTATGCATATGTGGCCAAAAGAAATGTTCATGCAACACATCCAAAGTTTTAGCAACCCCAAAATGTCCCATTAAACCCCCCTCATGAGCTTCTCTAACAAGAGATAATCTAATAGAGCTTTGGGGAACACAAAGACATTTTCCTTTAAAAAGAAAGCCATCTTGAATAAAAAAGTCTTTGTGTCCTCCTTTAAGACACTCTTGATAGATGGGAGAAAAATCAAGGTCATCATGATAAAGTTCCTTAATGTGATCAAAACCAAGATATTGAGAGGTTAAAAGATTTAGCAAGGTGTATCTTCTAGAAAGAGCATCCGCCACAATATTTATTTTGTCTTGCTTGTGTTTGATCACATAAGGAAATTGCTCAATGAATTCCACCCACTTAGCATGCCTCTTGTTAAGTTTGTTTTGGCTTTTCAAATATTTAAGAGATTCATGATCACTATGTATCACAAACTCTTTGGGAAAAAGATAGTGTTGCCAAGTAAACAAAGCCCTAACAAGTGCATATAATTCCTTATCATAGGTGGAATAGTTGAGATGACTTCCCTTCAATTTCTCACTAAAATAGGCTATGGGGTGGCCCTCTTGAAGGAGAACAGCCCCAATACCTATGCTTGAAGCATCACACTCAATCTCAAATGTCTTAGTGAAATTAGGAAGGGCCAAGATGGGAGCATTAGTCAATTTTTCTTTCAAAGTATCAAAAGCATTTTGTTGTGTTTCTCCCCAATGAAAGACCACATCCTTTTTCACTATGTCATTGAGTGGTGCGGCAATGGTACCAAAGTTTGGGACAAATCTTCTATAGAAAGAAGCAAGCCCATGAAAACTTCGGACCTCATTCAAAGATTTCGGTGTAGGCCAATTTTGAATGGCCACCACCTTTGTTTTGTCCACATGGACCCCTTTACAACTCACAACAAACCCTAGGAATTCTATATGATCAAGAGCAAACATACATTTAGCAAGGTTAGCATACAAATGTTCCTTCCTAAGGGTTTCCAAAACTTGCCTAACATGCAACCTATGGTCATTCAAAGATAAGCTATAAATGAGAATGTCATCAAAGTAAACCACAACAAACTTACCAATGAAAGGTCTAAGAACATGATGCATGAGGCGCATGAAGGTACTTGGTGCATTAGTTAAACCAAAAGGCATAACTAACCACTCATAAACCAAAGTTGGTCTTAAAAGCCGTCTTCCATTCATCACCCGGTTTGATACGGATTTGATTGTAGCCGCTTTTAAGATCAATCTTTGAAAATATTTTAGAACCATGTAATTCATCCAACAAATCATCTAGTCTAGGTATGGGATGCCTATACTAAATGGTTATGTTATTTATGGCCCTACAATCCGAACACATTCGCCATGTGCCATCCTTTTTTGGCACTAAGATTATAGGCATAGCACAAGGACTCATGCTATCTTGCACCCACCCTTTCTCAATCAAAGCCTCAACTTGTTGGCGAATTTCCTTGGTTTCACTTGGATTGGTCCTATATGCTGGACGATTTGGTAAAGAAGAGCCCGGTATCAAATCAATTTGGTGCTCAATCCCTCTCAAAGGTGGAAGTCCATTTGGAGGATCTTGAAACACATCTTGGAACTCTTCTACCAAATTTTCCAAGCAATGAGAACTATCAACAAGTGATTCTACTTTAAGAGTTCTAGGGATGGCTAAAAAAAGAGGATGATGAGCCACTATTTCCCTTTCAATTTCACGCCTAGACACAAGGAGTGTAGGCTTAGAACTCTTATCTTTTTTATCTTTTTCACTCTCCCTCTTTTTCTTCATGATAACTTGGTCCTCATGGACTTCTCTTGGAGAGAGAGATTTTAAAGTAACCTTGTGACCATGGAATTCAAAAGATAGTTTGTTGGTAAAGCCATCATGTAAAACTTTTCTATCAAATTGTCAAGGCCTTCCCAAAAGAACATGAGTAGCTTCCATGGGCACAACATCACATAATACCTCATCTTTGTATTTTCCAATGGAGAAATGGATGAGGACTTGTTTATTAACAATTATTTCTCCTACTTCACTAAGCCATTGTAATTTGTAGGGCTTTGTATGAGAGATAGTAGGCAATCCAAGCTTATCTACTACTCTTGTACTAGCCACATTTGCACAACTACCCCCATCCACTATCAAGGAACAAATGTTGTTTTGAATAAGACATCTTGTATGGAAAATATTTTCCCTTTGACTTTCATCAAAAGGTTGTGAAACTTGTCCAAGAAGTCTTCTCACAACTAACAAGTCCCCTTCAAGTGGACATTCACTCTCTTCCTCACTAGATGCATGAGAATGCAATGAATGCTTAGGAGAATCCGAATCATGCTCACTAACTACAATGCCCTCATGCATGTACATACTTCGTTTGGAAGGACAATTTGCAGCAATATGACCATAACCCATACATTTAAAGCATTTAGTATTAGATGTTCTAGTGGGAGACTTTGGTCTAGAAGTTGATGGCTTAGATTCCTTGGGTTTGAAAGAAGAATCTTTGGAAGGATGTTTAGAAAAAGAAGTTTTGTTTCTCCAAGACTTGGAGTAGTATCCATCATTGGAAGCATTTTTAAAAGAGTTTTTCTTTGCAAGTTGGGCTTCCACCTTCATTGCAAGATGAACTAAAGAGCCCAATGATGAATACTCTTGTAACTCAACAATGTCTTGAATATCCTTCCTAAGACCACTCACAAACCTAGCAACCATGGCTTCTTCACTTTCTTCTAATTCAATTTTAAGCACAAGCGTCTCAAGCTCATTATAATATTCATCCACATTTAGCGTGCCTTGTTGAAACCGTTGGAGTCTCAACATGAGGTCTTTCCTAAAATGTGGGGGCACAAACCTAGCGCGCATGTGATCCTTTAAAGAGTTCCAAGAGTCCACGGGAGGACCCTTGTGATAGATAATGTCCTTTACAATTCCATGCCACCATTTCATGGCATAATCACTAAACTCTAGGGTGGCTAGCTTGAGCTTATGCTCATCTTGGATCTCATGGATCTCAAAAATTTGTTCACACTTAGCCTCCCAATCTAAATATACATTTGGATCACTAGAACCATTAAAACAAGGTAACTTGACCGAAGGAAGCTTGGACTTTGCATCATGATAGAAGCCATTGCCGTAGTGAATTCTTTCCCCTTGGTGATGATGTCTTTGTCCATGGACTTGGGGTGGAGGTCTCCTTCTCCTATGCTCATCTTCACGGCCAACATCATTTGAAGAAGCTCTTGAAGATGGTCTATGAGAATGATGTCCATCATGGATAGAAGGAGATGGTCTAGCTTGTTGGACCTCCATCTTTTGCATTTTCTCCTCCAACCGTCTAATTGTTCTTTGAGCTTCATGTAATTCACCAAGAATTGAAGCTTTGGAAGAAGAATTCTGCTTGTAGGATGCATCACTTGAAAATCCAGCCATTTGTAATTTAAAAACAGCAAACACACAAAACAGCAAACAAGTTAAAAAATTAGCAAAAACAGTGAGCTTTGCAATTGAAACTGCCGAAGTGAAATGAGGTAGGAAAAAGAGGTCACTCTCAAAGAAATAATGTTCTTGCACCAATCTGATCTTGAGGCCCTGGAATCCTCAAATGAAAGATGTCAAAGCAAGCACACCAATCTCAAAAGCAACCACCACAAAACCAATGAAACAATAAAGACAAACAAGAAAAGGTATAAGCAAAGAAAGGTAATTGCAAAAGGAAAACTATATGTGAGACAAACTCAAAGAGTAAGAATGAAAGACAATCAAGAAAATAAAGAACTCAATGAGAAAAGTAGGCACACAAAAGAATACTTAAGGAAAAGTTCTAGAGTAGATGAAGAAAACAAAAAATTAGCTACTGGAAATTTATTTTTTTTAAAAGGCAAACTGTGCTTGATATTCACTGATTTAACTGGAATGATGTAGAGCGAACTGGATTATGAAATTTAAACCACAGAAACTTCAAGATGTTAACTCAATAATGGCACTGGAATCAATTAAAAACAGTAAGCCAATTGAGAGAAATAAATTTTTCAAAATCGCTGCCAGATTACCGTATTTTTTTCGGCAGAATTGTACACTTTTTTTATTTTATTTATCATTTTTTGTGTACTTCGTATTTTTGAATGATTCTTTTTTCTATTCTTTTCTAACACTTTGAATATCTCAAATCCAGAATTTCAGAATTTTCCAGTAATTAAATCAATTGCAATAAGGAAAAACAGTAAGCACTTTTTTTCAGAAACAGAGGAATCCTAATAGGAATAAAAAAACAGGATGATGAACTAGCAAAGACATAATAGAAAATGATGTATTGGAACTTGTATAGGTCTAGAATACAAGTATGAACTCAATTCTATAAAGAAAATGCACAAAGGATCAACATCAATTCAGAAAATTATATGACACCAAAGCAAGAAACAATCAAAACAATAAAAGTACTACTAGAAGTAATGACAAATATGGAATAACATGACTAAGACAAAACATGACATGATTACAAAATTAAAAGACACATCACAAATTTTAACAACAAGTGAAAGGAAGCTTAAGGTATACTCTAGGAAGGATAATGCCATTCCAAAAGAGCAACCATACTCATAAGAATTATGAGTGCCATAAACCTTTTCACAAGCACTTGGTGTAAAAGAAAAACAGCAAGAATACTCAATTAAAATTCTAAAACAGAAACTTAAATTGCAAGAAAATTAAAGAGCTCTTGAAATTAAAGTGCACACAACTCAACAATTAAACAAGAAGAACCTAAGACTCATGATACCACATGATGTGATTCCACTAGCTTAGAAGAGAAAGGTTCTTGACCTTCTTAGGAATCACCTTGAGTTGGACATTATAGAGACACTTTTCTTAGAGTTGGATCATTGTTCTAAGACAAGAACTCACCAAAAACTAGTACCAAATCCCAAACTCATTTGGATGAACCAATTTTAGTCAAATTGAACCGAACAAAAGAGTAAGAAAAGCAAAGGAACAAGATGAATGGACTGAAATATAAAACTGCCGAACCAAAACTCATAAAAAAACAGCAAGAACACCAAACCAAAACTCAAGAACACAAGCTAACAAAAACAATAGAAAGAGAAGAAAGGAAGGAGAAGAGAGTGCTCATGAAGATGGAAGAATGTTGGATGATCTCGCCACTAGAAGTGTGGAATGCTCCTAGATGAGAGTGATGCCGCCACTTGAGGACTCCAATGATCCATCAAGATAAGACTAGAGAAGAAGGCTCAAAGCTCTCCAAAGTTCACTCAAAATTTGAGTAGAGTTTTCTTAGATTAATTCCAATCTGAATTTTACAAAGGAAGCACCTCTATTTATAGCCTAAGGTGCTGAAAAAATAGGTGGGAAATTTCAAATAAACTCATTTGAAATTCCCACCAAAAACAAGTCACATGGGAGGTGTGACTTTTTTCTACTATGACACCTCCCAAAAACTACACCTACACCTACACCTATCTACTAATACACCCCCTCCTAAAGCTCCTAACTAAAGTCTAAAAGATGCTAAAACAAAAGAGGTTTCTAATGTTTCCCTCTAAGCACCTTCAACTAAAGAAATTACAAAAAGAGAAAATAAATGTCCTCTAGCTCCCAAAGCTTTGAACATGCTTCTTGTAATCCTTTGAGGTGGACTTTGACCTCCATGGACGTCCTCCATTTGTGCCTCCACCTCTTCTTGATCTTGTTGATTGGCCTCCATGTCCTCTTGAGCTTGATCTCCATCAGTGGGCTTCTTGGAAAAAGGTGTGTGAAGCGTGAAAGGATAGAGGGCTTGGTGTCATTGACTTAAGGATTTTCAACTTGGCTTTACTCGGTAAATGGATTTGGCATCTGGGGTCGGATAAGGGTGGTTTGTTGAAGGAGGTAATTGATTCCAAGTACGGGGGCTGGAGAAGTTTGATAGCGAGAAGGGGTGGAAGTACGAAATCCCTGTGGTGGAAAGATTTAAGGGAGGTGTGGAGCTTAGAAGTGTAAGGTTGTACCTTCTGCACAAGTTACGGCTTGAAGAGTGTTGGAAAATAAGTTGGCTACTAAGGCTAACTTGGAAAAACGTGGGATCACGCTGGTAAGTTATGTGTGTAGTCTTTGCGGGGTGGAGGAGGAGTCTTACTCTCATCTGTTCTTTGAGTGTAGATTTGCGTGGCTAGTGTGGAACCATTGTTGTGCATGGTTGGGCGTGCAAAGTGTGTTTCATAATGTTCCATTGCTAAATTTCTCTCAATTTAGGTTGTGCAATGAGTCTGTTTCGGTAAATGAGGTTTGGCGAGTGATTTGGATCACAGTCGTCAACGAAATCTGGAAACATAGAAACATAGTAATATTTAGAGGGGGTGTAATAGATGTATTGGAAGTATTCGCTTTGGTGCAACTAAAGGCTTGGGCTTGGGTTACTTCCAAGTCACAGGATGCAATTTTCTCCTTCTCTGATTGGTGTGTTGATTCTTTGGTCTGTATGGAGATGATGTTTTGATGTTTTGTTTGGGTATAAGAGCGAGAGTTGTAGGCGGTTCTTTCCGGTTTTTTTGAAGTAGTGTTTAGGTGTTGGCGGGGGTGTGTGATGTGGAAAAGGTTAAAGGTCGTGTGTTTTGTATAAGGGTTGAGTCACCCCTAAAGTGACACATTTATTCATTGTTTATTGCTGATAAAAAAAACACACACGTATAATTAGGGATAAAAAATTTGGGATGATTTATAAGTCACAATTGACTCTATGTATTAAGTAAAGATCTATATGTAACAAATACTTCTAATTTTATTTATGGTCTAAGTTACTAAGATTAAGACATCAAGTAGTGAGAAATTGAAGGAAAAATTATTGTATTGTCACAACACATGTTAAAGTATGAAAAGTGAGGTATGGATATAGATATACTTTAAGCCTACCTTGATACATGTAGTTGAGATTTGAATACATGAAATACTAAAAAGGGTTAAGTGTTAGTATCTAATAGAGACTATTTGATACGGGTCTTCTCAAAGGCATTATTCCTTAGTGAATACTCATTTGCTTTATATATATATATATATATGTGTGTGTGTGTGTGTGTGTGTGTTTGTTAGAGATCTCACATTGACTATAGATAAAGACATTTTATAGTATGTAAGTGATTGCAAACATTACCTTATAAGTTGGTTATAAGGTTGAGTTAGACTTAAAATTCACTTCTTAATATAATATAACTCATCTTAGCGGGAGTTTGTTGAACTTATCATGTCACTAACTATGAGACTACTATTGGACCACTTATAAATATATAGTTTCACGCACGAATTTTTTTTCACAATAAAGAATGAAATAAAATTGGAGTAATAGATACTCCAACCCATATAAAAAAACCTTACACGAGGTATAAATGTTGGTAACACATAATATAACTATACATGATACCCAACCAAAAAATCTAAAAAAAAAAAACTAGATACTACCACATGTCAAAATCCCTAGATATTATAAGAGTGAATTTATGACCTAAATATTGGCTAACATAACAATATTAAATAAAGAAACCATGTTTATTATGGTATGCATAACCATTTTTTTCCAGTACCCTTCATCCCTGCAAATAAATTAATTTATCAAAGATTTTCCATTTCTTAAACAAAGCACGAGTTGACCGTTTCGGCGTGGTATGTTGGATTGGATCTACATCAATTAGAGATAAAAACATTTCATAGTATATAAGTGAATGCAAATCTTATCTCATAAGCTGATTTTATAAGGTTGACTTGACTTGAAATCCATTGTATTAATCATTGTATTGTATTAATGCATGTATAATGAATGTCTTAGAAATGATTATGATTTTTAATGAGTTGTTGAAATGAGATTATATAAGATTAATTTGTTTTTTTTTTTTTGATAGATTTGTCAAATGACTCTAATTATTTCTATAACTATTATATCAGATAAACTTTTATATAAGATTAATTAATATCATTCCATAAACTTAAATAACTTACTTTTTATTTATTTATGTTATATGACGGTCTTTATTCTATATATACAAGTGAATATATGAATACATTAGAAAGATAGCTAAATAAAATTATATGTAGATAATGTATTCTGTTTTTCTTATACAACGATGTAACATTTAAATTATTAAATATATTGTTTGAACTACCTTCATACACAATAATACATACATGTTAAGGAATTTAACATTTAATAGTTTTTTTTATCAGCAATAAAATAAATAAATAAATAGGGACCACTTTAGGGGTGGTCCAACCCTTATACAGAAATACTTGACATCAGTCTCCTATTAGAACGCCTACCAAATTAGCAAAGGGATAACCATACCAACACTAACCAATGTTAATGAATCAACCTCATACAAGCCAAAGGATTTAAAACCCAACTAGAATAAGGGAAATAAGCAGAACGAGACTTTGCATAAATCCAAGACCATACCTTTACTTGCACCGAAGCGAACACTTCAGACACATCTGCCACACCTCTATTGAAGATGACCGAGTTCCTATGTTTCCAGATTTCGCTCACAATGCCAACCCAAATTGTACCCCAAACTTCGTTAACCGAAACAGAAGTCTGACTCATCCTGAATTGTGAAAAATTTGACTTAGGATCCTTGTGAATTACAGACGACACACCAAGCCACTTAAAGCACAGACACCAGACACGTCAAGCAAACCTGCAAACAAAGAACAAGTGACAAGATGACTCCTCCTCCTCCCCACACAAACAACACAAGAGATTTTCTACCGCCACTCCGTGCCTTACCAAGTTAACCCTAGAGGCAATCCTATTCTCCAACACCCTCCAAGCAGTGAACAAAGCAGATGGCAAGGCTTTGCACCTCCACAACTTACTATACACAGGAGAATACTCCCCTCCTCTAACCCGCCTTACCTGAACATAGGCAGAGTTGACCGAAAAAGTTTGACTCTCCCCAATCTTCCAGACCCAACTGTCCGCCTCCCCAAAAACCAACTTCACCTCTTGCAAACTTTGAAACAGCTGCCACACCTCTATTTGATGTTAAGTTCATTTGAACTAACCTTAAACGTAATCTTAACGTTCTATTATCATGTTATAAATCCAAAATAATTAAGTTCAGTTATGTTTTATGTGCATAGGCAAAGTAACAATTCAAGAAAGTAAAATGCATTTTACCCTTCAGTTAGTGATTGAGTCAATTTACCTATTAAATAAAATATCAAATCAAAATAGTTTATATATAAAGTAGCTTATTCGTAGACAAATTTTAAATTAAAAGAAAACACCATATCAAAATAGTTTAGACAGAAAATAGTTTAAAGTTAAGATAAATTAAAAAAAATATCAACCAGAATAGTTTAAAGTTAAATCCTTAACTTTTAAATTAAAAGATATAATATTTTTTTAAATAGTTTAATTGTATTTAAATAACTTTATGATTTTGTACATAATATAAATATTTTAAAATATTATTTAAAGCTAATTTAATTTGGACTAACCTTAAACTTATTTGAAAGTTGTATTATATAACACTCTCATAAATACTTCTAACTATTACAATACAAGTTTTACATATTTTTATATAAGCTTAGAGTTTTTCAAAACATTCATAATACATTATTAGAGCTTATAAAAATACAAAATATTTACAATATAAGTTTCAAAACAACACGCTAATGCTCTCCAGACCTCTGACACTTGGATCATCTGCGTAGTACAATCATTGCAATTCAAACACAATAAGAAAAGCAAGGGTAAGTTAATGAAAGAAATTCCATAACATATACAATTCATGCAAGAAGAACTAATCAAACAAATCATTTATAAACATTTCTTTAGATGTCGTCTTATAAAATTTCAATATCAATTTCATCATTCATATAGACCACACATGGATCTATTTTCAATCACAATCATTGAATTTCATTTCAATACAACTTCATTTTCCGGAAGACTCATTAAGTATGCTCTTACAAGAGACTAACACCTCATTAAAAGATTATCAGCGAATCCAATAGAAAGGATCAGGGTAAGTTCAAACATCCAATACCGAGTATCTACAGCGAGACCTAGTGGGTATGAACTCCCTCTCAGCTTCTCACCACCTGATATCTTAGTCTATATGACTTGGATCATCAGTGAAGCTAGAGGATCTCGGTTAAACATAAACTTTTTATACTTAATGCAATCAAACAACAACTCATACATTATCTTAAATGTATGATATCAATTTCATACAATATCATTCAAAACGTGATCCACAACATTCAAAAGTCTATTTAACATAAAAAAAAAAACAACACTTAAATACTAAACCATCAAAATATAATATTTCTATAAGTTTAAATAATATATAAACAAACAAAATTCATGCAAGAGAAATTGAATAATGGGACCACGTCCCCTCCACATCATGATCTTCTAGCCTAGAGTGTTATTAAAAATTTAATTTAGTTTCCCTTACTTTAATTGTTTACTTTTCAAGCAACCTCTAGAATTTTATCCTCTAAGCTTCAATATTTAAGGGTCTAATGCAAGTTATCCAAACAGAACAAAAATTCAATATAAAGTAGAATAAGTTGAGAGGATTACTCTTTTCAACTGATCCCACCAAGATTGATTACTAAATCTTAAGGAAAAACAGACAGCAAAGGATCTTTAAAGCAAAAATGAACTTATTCGGTTTGAAAATTTGATCAGGTAAAAATGTTCCTTAACTCTTCATCTACAACTTGGTCTGATCAGATTCTAAAATAGATGAAGATTGGAAGAAAAAATTAAGAAGGAAGGAAGATAATAAAACTTTGGGAGAGATGGAGAGAAAAAAAAATTTGGAAGAAGAACAGTGTGGGATTTGTGGGTTTCTTTTTTTTACGCTATAATATATTATGATTTTTTTAAATTAAAAAATAATTAGCTTCAGTTAGTCTAACGGAAAACAAAGATGCAATAACGTGCATATTTTTTTATTTTTTTTATGGTATCTTATTTTAATAAATTAAAATTTAATATTTATATCAGTTTGTAATTATTTATGGCATCTTATTCTAATGAGTTAAAATTTAATATTTATATTAGTTTGTAAATTTAATAAATTTATTTAGATAAATAACCATATTATTATTATTATTATTATTATTATTATTATTATTATTATTATTATTATTTATATGTATAATGTATAATTTAATGAAAATATTTTTAAAGAAACTGTACAATTACAATTTTTTGCAAAAAAAGAAAAACAATTAAAATAAATCGTGTAACATATTTAAACGGGTATGGAGTTATTTTTTAATAGATCAACAATAGATAAGGTCAAAATAGATAAAATTGACCTGTTTCGTCATCCTTAATACTAATAAGAGCAAAGTTTATAAACTAAAACAATTTATTGTCAATAAAGAATAATTAAATATTTTTTATTAACTTTAATATTGCCCCTTCACTTTTCTTTTTGTTTGTTTTCAATAATCATGATATTGATATAAATATTTATCCGTTTTTGTCAATAACTATATTTTTTTTTCACAAAATTGGACTAATCTCATCTTAGTAACCCATCCAGTCATATTTCTCTATTCAAATGATATATATTTTCTATTTTTTTTCTACTCACTTCTATAACCCAAACAAATAATTAAAACATGCCTTAAAAATCTAGAGTATATTTCTTAAAAATTGTGAATTTATTGATTTCATACCAGAAGATGTAAGGGGCACAATTATAGATGTTTAGTTTTTTTTTTCTAAAAAAAATAAAAAATATGAACCATTTCAGGGATGATTCAATCCTTATACAGAAAAGCATGATATCAATCACCTAATAAAGCGCCTACCATCTTAGCATAACGACAACCATACCAACTCTAACCAGTATTAATGAATCAACCTCATATAAACCAAATGATTTAAAACTCAACTAGAATAAGGGAAATAAGCTAAACTAGACTTTGCAAAAATCCAAGACCAAACCTTTATTTGCAACGATGCAAACACTTCAGACACATCTGCCACACCTCTATTGAAGATGACCGAGTTCTTATGTTTCCAGATTTCGCTCACTATACCAACCCAAATTGCACTTCAGACATCATTAACTGAATCAGAAGCCTGACTCATCCTGAAATGTGAAAAATTTGACATAGGGTCCTTGTGGATTACGAACGACACTCCAAATCACTCAAAACACAAACACCAAACACGCCAAGCAAACTTGCAAACAGAGAACAAGTGACAAGACTCCTCCTCCTCTTCCCCACACAGACAACACAAGGAATTTTCTACCACCACTCCGCGCCTTGCCAAATTAACCCTAGAGACAACCCTATTCTCCAACACCCTCCAAGCAGTGACCAAAGCCGAAGGCAAGACTTTACACCTCCACAACTTACTATACACCGAAGAAGACTCCCCTCCTCGAGCCCTCCTTACCTGAACATAGGCTGAGTTAACTGTGAAAGTTAGACACCCCCAACCTTCCATACCCAATTGTCCGCCTCTCCCAAAACCAGCTTCACCTCTTGTAAACTCTGAACCAACTTCTCCACCAAAGACTTCTCCCATTCGAAAAAGGATCTTCGCCAGTTCAACTGCCAAACCCAAACACCATTATGCCAATACCCAAGCTCAACCACCTTTGCGTCTTTGATCGAACTTAGAGAGAATAATCTCGGAAAAACTCCCTTCAAAGCACCACATCTCAACCAACTGTCCTCCCAGAAAGAGATATCCTTACCGTCACCCACTTTCCACTTAATCCCATCTTCAAAACTTCTTCCCCAACCCTCTGAATCCCACACCTGCTTCAAATCTTTCCACCAAAGGGAGCCCCTACTAACCTTACCGCCCTCTCTCAAACTTCTCCACCCACCATATTTAGAAACAAGAATCTCTTTCCACAACCCTCCTTTATCCGTACCCAGTCTCCATATCCACTTTCCTAACAAAGCCAAGTTAAAATTCCTAATATCAATGATTCCAAGATCACCAAAAACCCGAGACTTACACACCTTATCCCAAGAATCCCAAGCGATCTTTCTTCCGTCGGAGCCCCATCCCCAAAGAAAATTCCTTTGGATCCGAACTAACTTGTCTGCCACCACAGAAGGCAGTTTAAACAATGACATAAAAAATAGCAGGATAGAAGAGAGAACAAACTTGATCAAGCAAATCCTCCCTGCCATTGACAAGCACCTGCCTTTCCACATGGACAGTTTACTCTGCACTTTCTCTAACACCCCGTTCCAACAAGCATCGCGCTTATGACACCCTCCTACTGGTAGCCCCAAGTACACAAAGGGAGTTGCCATCACATTACAGTTAAGAATAGCCGCAAACCGCTGAATCGAACTCTGATCCAACCCCAGCCCGCCTAATCTGCTTTTTAAAAAATTCACCTTAAGCCAAGAAACAAGTTCAAAACATAGCAAGATCGCCTTAATATTAAAGATATTTTTAGTGTTAGCTTCACAGAAAAATAAAGTATCATCAACATATTGCAGCATGTAAATTCAAAAAAAAAAAACAAGTAAATAGGTCTCAATTTTTATAAATCAGATTCGTATAACGATCTATATGGATTAGTTCATTACTAAAAATATTTAAAAACAATTAAAATAAAATCTTAAATAATATTTTTTGCCTTTTATAAATTTTGTATATGGTCCTTAATAAAAAAAAATACCTAGGTTAAGTATCTCATTCTTATTTGAGGATCAAAACTGGAATTCTTTTTTATCAGAAACATATCCAAAACTCCCAAATAATAAAACAAAGTTATTTAAGCCTAAAATAACCTAAAATAAAATTACTAAATAAATTTCCAATGTCTAATACATCAAATGTAAATTCAACTAATATTGAATTGACAAAAAATAATCAAAATAGAAAATATACTAAACATTAAATTACAATGAAAACATGAAATAGTTTCTAAATTAAATAAAAATAACATTATTTTTTTTACTAATTATGTCTGTTCCTACCGGAAACGTAGGTACAATGTCTATTATTATTGTTGATATGATTAATTCTTTGAATTTTTTACTCCCCCATATGTTTTCATTTCATCTACATGACAATATTACGCTTATTTAAAAGAATTTGAGTATTTTTAATTTAGTTTTTATTAAAATAATTTATCTATTAAATATTAAAAAAATTATATTTTCAATTATACTTTTTTTTCGTTTAATTGTTTTGGTGACGTGAATATTATAAAGTTTAAAAATTTTTAAAAATGTAAAATATAATTTTTTAGTATTCAATAGACTAAAATGTTTTTAAGAAAAATTCAATTAAAAATACTTATATTTATAAAAATAATTAAAACTCATTAAATCAATTTAAAATAAATTAAATATTCAAATTCAAATTCAAAAAATACTTTTTACATTTCACCTCTCAAATCTAAATAACTAATTTTTGTATACAAATAAAAGAGTATACATTTATCTAGAAGAAAATAATAGTGGTATTTTAAGACTTAAAGTGTGAATTCTTCATTCAAACAAATTTGTCAAAAGTGTAGCTCTAACTTTATGATAAGGAGGTTAAGTTAGGGTATATATTTGTAGGCCCATCATAGACAAGCCTGTTTTTTTTTTTGTTTATAACTAGATATACCCTATAAGAGAAAAGAAAAAAAAAGTTGAAAATAGTTAGAAAATGGAAGTGTTTTTGATTCATGGTTATGAGTGGGTGGAAAGTGGTGTCATGTAGACAGAAATGATATTTGTAGGTAGAAACAAGGATGGCCCAGTGTGTCTTTCTCTCTTTCCCACTGGGACTTGACAGTAAGTGTAGGGTGAGATAGGTCACAATTTCACAAAGTTAGTGAACAATCTTATCATTTATTCACTCACCTTTTCTATCCTCATTTTTTTTTCTTTATTTTAAAGAACACTTAAATTCACTTTCTATACTTTCACAAACCTCTAACTTTAGTCTCTATATAAATCTAAATACACATTTATTTATTTAAGTACTGCAAATATATTTTTTTTTAATTTCTAATAAAAAAAGTTTATGTGATACTATCAATGTTTAAGTACTGCAAATACTATCAATGTTTACTATTTGTACCACCTCAAAAATATAAACTTAAACATACATAATAAATATATACATATATACAAAATAAAGATAAAAAATAATTGTTTGTGTGCATAGTATAATTATCGCAATTCACGATATAAATAATATATGTAAAGACAAATTATTGAAATAAATTTTTAATATAAGAAAAAGTGTATAAAAAAATATATTTTAAATCAACAAAGTACAATTTAATCTCATTCAAACCAATATAAACAACTATATAGATCACACATGGATCTATACATCAGATATTCAACAAGCAAAATATTAATTAACGTCTTCTAGAATGTTCATATTAAGTATGTCCTACCATAAACTAACATTTGATCTAACATTACAAGTGACTCAAGAATCATGGACAAGGGTAACACATTACAAACCACGTCCGTGAATCTACATATGGTCATGGTGTGTAAATTCTTATCCAACTTCTAAACCCTAAACCCTAAACCACCTGATATATTAGTTTATGTAATTTAGAACATCAATGAAGTAAGATGATCTCTCTTAAAACATATGCGTGAATACTTAATACACACAACAACAAAACAATAATCCACACATCATCACACATGTATAACCTCAAATTTATACAAATTCCTTCAATCTTAGTAAGTATCGTCATATAAAATCAATTAAATATACAATTTAATATTTATTTCATAATAAACATTTATATACAAACCAATCCATTATAGAGTTTTTTTCTTTTAAAAAAAGTTGTTAGTTTGAGCGAGATTCGTAAATTATATCTATTTTGATAGTTTGAAAGTTAAATATTATTTTTTATGTTGAAAAAGTTCTTGAATGGTATGAATTTTTAAATGTTATGTGATTGAATGATATGTATTATATATGAATGATGAAAATTATATGAAATTGATGCCATACATTTGGAATAATGTATGAGTTGTTGTTTGATGGCATTAAGTATGAAAATCCTATGTTTAACGGAAATCCTCTAGCTTCACTGATGAGTGAGAAGTTGAGAGGGAGTTCATACACATTGGGTCTCGTTGTAGACACTTGATATTGGATGTTTGAACTTACCCTGATCCTTTCTATTGGATTAGCTGATAATCTTTGGATCAGGTGTTAGTCTCTGGTAGGATACACGAGCAAATGATCATACAGGTGTTGAAGGGTCTAGAGGGCTTTAGGATGTAGTTTTGAATTTTATATTGTTAATATTTGTATTTTTGTAAGTCATAATCTTATAATAAAAATATTTTGAAAAACTCCAATTTTGTATAGAAATCGGTAGAACTTGTATTGTAATAGTTAGATGTATTTTCTAGGGTGTTACCTAGAACTATATATTGACCATACCGGAACAATAACCCCTCATTGGGGTTAATCACCGCATCCGAGGTATTGTCTGTGTACCGGTATGGGCGAGGCCGACCCCTGGCCTCCCTGCCCAAGACTGGGTCAACCTGACCGAGACCTTGCCCAAGATCTGAGAGACTTGGCCGACGACCCACCTGGCCGAGACCTTGGGAGACCTGGCCGAGACCTTGGAAGACCTGGCCGAGACGCTTGAGACCACGGGAATTTGGCCGATGGTCGACCAATATCATTGGAACTTGGCCGACGGCCGACCCCTATTATAGTTAACGCTCAAACCAAGATCAATAAAGTTAATCCATCATTAGGAATTAGGTAATACAACCATAAACGGTATCCACCTCGATAAACGAGCTCAACAAGGTAAGCTCATTAAAATAATATAAATAGCATGCATCCCAAGGAGTAAGGTACGTCATTTATTACTGTTCACCTACCTGAGAGTTGACCACCCGCTTTACTGACTTGAGCGTCGGAGTGCCTTCGCAGGTACCCCCACCATCCGGTGTTCACCCGAGACCGAGTACCGAAGGAGAAGCAGGAGGACGAGAAGAATCACAGCTCATCACTCAGTCACATGACCGACTGAAGAAAGGAGAAGAAGACTTTAATAGTTCTCTAGATCACATCTCCCTAGTAGGAACAGTCTGCTTTAGAGGTCGGTGCCCTGTCACGATTTTGTCCTTAAAAGGCGTCTCGATGGGTTAAGAGAGAAATATATATTTAAATTACCATTGGTCTCGACTCCTGAGCGATGTGAGACTATATTGAGCACAGCGGAACAACCTCCCAGTCGACACCACTAATTTAGAATATAAAATAGTAAATACTTAAAACATTGGTAGTTAATGATTAGATACCAATTTAAAAATTATTTTATAAATTTTTATTAATAATAGAAATTATTTTATAAATTTTTATTAATAATAGAAATTATTTTAAATACCGATAATTTTTTTAATTTAGAAAATTATCTTTAATTTAATTATATATTAATTAATTATTTTGATCTCTAAAATTAATATTTATTTAATAAATTTTGTATTATAGAGTAAAAAAATAATTTTTGAATTAAGTATGCACGAGAAATTTGTGAAAGAGTCCTTAAAATAAACCACTTGCGATGGCATTATATTTGTGGGTGGTGTACGTCAAAATCAGAACTCACCATCCTTGTTCCCACAGAATCAAGTCCCTCTCCGAACCAAACAGATAATATTTCAACTATTACAACACGCAATATTTCTGCAATAATTGTGATGTATGAGATTCCATGCTCACTTCTTCTATAGACAAACATAAATGAATTACTATAAATCGTACGTAGTTGTTAAAGTTATCACATGTCACAAGAAAATAGTGTGTATGCATTTATCCATTGCAATCTTGAGCACTTGAGCAAGGGTTAGAAAAATTTGTTTACTCAGTTTACGAAGAATCTTATCCTAAACTCTTTTTTTTCTATTTAATCTGTAAGTATAAGAGTTGAATATCTTTAAAATAATTTTTATTTATTTATTTGTTGTTTTTTCTGATTAAAAAAACTATAGCGAGTTAGAGTATTTTTAAGTGTCATTTGTTTGTAGAAGTTTTTTTTTATTTATATTTTTACATCTAATATATTTCATAAATAATAAAAGTATAAACTTTAAAAAATTTAAGAGTCAATTAAATAAAATCAAATAGCTTAAGAGAAAATTACACCACCATCCTTTGATAATTTTTTGGGATAGCACAATATTCATGGTTTTTTACATTACACTAACAATTTTTATAGGGATACTATTAAGAAGTGCACTTTAAGTCTAACTCAACCCCATAAAACCGGTTCATAGGGTTGAGGTTTGCACCCACTTATATACAATGAAAAGCTCTAATCTCTAGTCGATGTGGGATCTCCAACAGATACTATTGATATATAATTTTTTTTTTCAATAAAAGCAATAATATACTAAACATATCTTTGAAACAAGGACATGTTAGCCTCCTACGATTTATCCATTCTTTCTCATATAAAATATTGTGTAAAAAAGAAAAAGAGAAACAAATATTAACATGAGTACTGACTTTAGCAAACATAATTAAGTGTAGTTTATATCACGATACATGATTTCAATGAGTTATGTGTAAGAAAACTTATATTCCAAAACATCATGCAAGATTTTTTAGTTCACCATTGTGGATCTAACACTCAAAATAGACTTACTCATAACTTTTTGATATTGATTGTCGTTCGATTCAAGAGTGTTGTTAACTTACAATATATAATCCACAAGTTCAAAAACACAAAAGCACTTTAAGATCATGTACTACGACAGTTAGCATTGGTATCTAATTAGTTTTACATTAGTATCTAATTAGATATCAAGGTCTTAACTACCAACTTTAGAATTTAAATAATTGATAGCTAAAACTTTACTATCTAATTAGATACCAATTTAGAAACTATTTATTAATAATAGAAATTAATTTAGATACCAATAATTTTTTGTCTCTAAAATAATATATAATTTAGTCAATATAGCAACTAATTATTTTTTATCTTTAAAGTTGATTTTTATTTAATGATTTTTTAGTAGTGCATAATTCTCGTATATTTCATTTGGTTATTCTGTATGGTTTCAATAATGTCCTAAAGAGATTGTTGTAGCTTGTGTGTTTTTTTTTATCCTTTGTATCGTTTTTATTCCTTAACATACTTGACTTTTTTGCTAGCAACTTTCATCATTACACTCAACATACATGATGGAGGATACCTCGTACTTTGTATCTTCTTTTATGATTTTGACAACACCATATTGAATATACGAACTCAAAAGGTTGGTGTGCTTTGTTAGAATCATCCTTGGGTGTGATTCAACTTCCTTTTAAAGGTATGCATTCTCTCATTAATGTCTTGTGAATTTTATGTATTAACTTCGTCTAATGATTTAAGTATATGTCATATATTCGTGGATTTGTGTCTAGAACATCTTTAAACTTGTGTTTAGTGTGCTTGCGTCTAGTTTGTGTGCTTCTGTTTAATGTTTTTGCTTCTAGTGTTCATACACTTTCTTCTAATGCATCTTTGCATACATTGTTTGGTCTTTAAGCACTTAGTCTAACGATTTGTTAGACTTAGTTTAGATTTAATGAACTTGTGTCTAACACTTTTTTATTCCTCTAATATTCCTTTTAGATTGAGTTTAAGGTTACATTTAAATATTCGCTTTTATAAACTTATATAATCTATTATACACCAACTAATTTAGTTAAATTCGCAAAAAAATATCACTAAAATCATGAGTTTTTTTTATAAGATTCTCGTGTTAAAACTTCTGTATGCATTCTCGTCTATGTTTTAATATATCAGAATTCAACAAATTAACAACTCAAGATATAGATCCATATAAGATATGGTTTTCCACCCTAAGTTTTGTATACAAAATCCTTGCCATTCTTTTACTTTGATTTAGGAACTATTACATTCTTTCAAGAATCACCCACCACATTGCCTCCATTGATATTTTCTACAGTATTAATCTTATGAATTTTTTTTGTTAATCAAATTAAGTGCATACCTTTACTTTGTGACTTTACTTTGTTCTCACATTTTAATCAATGATATGGGGTTTTGGAAAGTGTCGATAGTTCTTAAAAAAAAGGTCCTATAATTTGAGAATGGCTACAAAAATTCGGCAACCTTTTATAGGAAATATCTAAAAGGGATGCAAGTCCATCACATCTAATATTTGATCTGGTAGCTTACTCTTCATACCAAGATCTAATAAGAAAACATATGAGATTAGTATGTATTGATTCATAAAAATAGTACATTATTTATAGAAACATACAAACAAGAGAATATTATCTTTGTGCCTTATAAATATAACTACCTAAAAATGTGCCTTAATTTGAAACTAATTACACAATTATAAATATTAGGAAATATGATAGAAAAATATTCTCCATGATATATTAAGAGATAGATCCAACATGATTTGAGAGAGATATTTGGTAGTAATCTTGCCTTTGAAAATTTCATTTTGTATAAAATAAAAATCAATTCCAATGTGTTTTTGTGAGTTAATGAAAGATAGGATTAAAATAAATATGAATAGATGCTTGTGTATTAAAATTGAGTTTCATAGGATGTGAATGATCAACTCTAAGAGATAAGAATAAAGTTTTTTTTCCATTTTAGTTCAAAATTTGTGGCAACCATGGATCGATACTCAACTTTAGCGGAAGAGAGAGAGACACTGTGTTGTTTTTTGGTTTTCCAAGAGATGGGGAAATTACCAAGAAGTACAAACCAACTTATAAGTGAGTGTCTAGATAAAGGACAACTTGCCCAACCAGAATCACACAAAGCATAAAGTTGAAGATCGTATATAGAACAAAGCAAAATTCCATGATTTGGATTGCCTTTCAAATAGCGAACAACACGAAGAGTTGCTTCCCAATGTTCTTGATGTGGAATTTGAATGAATTATGAAAGCGTGTGCACACAATAGAAAATATTTGGTCTTGTAACAGATAAATAAATCAAACATTTTGGGTTAGAAAAATGTGGTATTAGCCAATGGAAGATGGTGATTTTGATTAAAAGGGAAAGAAACAAGTTTAACTCCAAACATGCTAACTATAGAAATGATGCTAAGAGCATATTTTCTTTGACAAAGAAAAATAACCGTGGAGGTTTGAGCTACTTCAATGTCCAAAAAATATTTCAAAAGACCAAGATCCTTCATGTGGAAGCAAGTATATAAGTACTGTTTGAAGGTAGGTATGATAGCACTAGCATTTCCTAAAATGATCAAATCATCAACATAAACTAGGATATTGAGTTGTAGTGAACCACCATGTAGAGTAAACAAGGAATAATCAAGGCTCCGACCAATTTAGCAAGCCAGCATATAGGAGCTTGTTTTAAACCATATAAAGATTTTTGAAGATGACATATTAAATTTCAAGTATAAGATCGAAAGCTTGGGGTTCACTTCATGTATACCTCTTCCATAAGATCATCATTCAAGAAAACATTGTGAACATTTGTTTTCCCAATTTTTGGTCGTAGCAACAACAAGTAAGGCGTCAATAATAACCATTTTAGCAATATGAGTAAAAGCTTCATTGTAATTGAGCCCTTCAACCTGTATATGTCCCAGGATCACAAGTCGTGTTTTGAATCTCTCATGGATCCATCCAAATTATACTTAATTCGATAAACCCAATTGCATCTTATAGTTTTCTCAACTAGGTGAAGAGATGTCATAATACAATTGTCATTATTCTTTACGAATTGAATTTCATGTTTCATGGCTTGTCTCCATCATGAAAAGAAATGTTTATATTGTATGAAAAAATTATTACAATTTACATAATGAGCAATACAATAAGGTGTACCTGAGGATTGTGATGAGCAAGATAAACTCTTCAAGGGGTGTACTTTGTAGATAATGTTGATTACACAATCTTTTAGCCGAGTGGAAGGTATCTTGGTGCATTTCAGAAATCTAGAGATTCCTCATTTATAATGTTCTTGGGACTCCTCGTATCATTATTAGTCTCATGGTTGTTGCCATGTGTTGCTACTATGTTTGGAAGATGGGCATTTGAAAGCTCAAGGGTGGATGGATTTTCTTCTAGATCTATGCCACTTGTTCTATTGATCTTATTACCAACATGAGGAACAACATTTTCTCGCAAGTGACTATGTGGAGCATTGGTTTGTTCCTCATTGTCGTGTACACCTTCCTAATTTGTTGTGTAAACTAGTATAGAATTAATGTGCTCATAAAATGAGCTTTGCTAATCATTAGTAATATAAGGAAAATTTTCCTCACAAGACACAACATCTCTTAAAATTGAGAATACTTTAGATTCAAGATCATAAACCTCGCCACCATTTTTTGTCATAAGGATAATCCAAGACAACACCTTTGCAACTAGCAAACTTATCCCCTTTATATCTTTGGTTATGCACATAACATAAACATTCAAACACACGCAAATGTTCAACTTGAGACATTGTACCATATAAGACATCATATGGCGTCTTCCCACGCAAAATAGGTGATGGAGTTGGATTTCTTAAATATTAAGAGTCAAAATAAATTCATCCCAAAACGCGATAGGAAGTTTTGCTTGGAACAATGAAACATGTGCAACATTAAGAATATGCCTATGTTTCCATTTTGTTGTGGGGTTCCTATAGATGATGTTTTATGCATAACACCATGCTTAAGAAACATAAACAACCACCAGATTTGTGCAAGTTTTATTGGTTGTCTTGGGCTTTTAGGAATTTTACCCTTGGACTATAATAAGTTAATTTTCTTGGGTGCTTGAGACAGGTAGAGGTGTGTGGTTTTAATTCTTTTATCTTTTTTTTGTTTTGTATCAGCGTTGGGTCACCCATTAAGTGATCCATATTTATTTATTCTTCCTTGTTGATAAAAAAAAAACATGCTTAAGAAAATAATTGCCAAGGCAAGTGAATTAAATACCATTGTTAATTTGTACTATTTTGACTTATTTATTAATTGACGTTCCACCATAACTATAAAATTGTACAAATTCATAAAGACTTTTTTTTATAAGTCAATAAGTATCCATATTGCTCTCGAATAATCATCAACAATCGTTAAACAATATCTTGCTTCACAGGATGTAGTGATTCGATAAGGTCTCCATAAATCACAATAAATTAATTGGAAACAATTCAAAGTTTTATTATTACTAGCTAGAAATTTTTCCCTTATTTATTTTGCTCTAAGGAAAATATCACAAACCTTATTACATAGTCTATTATTATTACCAATTCCAATATTTGGAACTAACTTTAAAAACTTAAATGACGCCAACCGTTTGTGTCATAAATTTAAATATTTTTTATTACCAAATTGTTCTCTACCACAATTTCCCTTCTTCTTAAGTAATAAAGCCCCTCACATTGTTCACCCGGTCAAACCACCGTCCTCAAAGTGTGGTCTTGTATAAAACAAAATTTATTTAGAATCTGTTAATATATTTAATTTTCTATTTTAAATTATTGGACTTTGTTTGTTTGACCCAACTTTCCTTTTCTGTTTCAGCTAGGTCTTAATCTTTTTCTTATATATACACCATGTATTTTACTCTCTAATATACAAGTGAATAAAAGTTTCTTTTATATTTATTTTTCTCTACAATTAGGGTTCATCAAAACCTCTCTTTCTTCATTACGATTACGTGCGATTACGTACGCTACATTAAAGCATCACATCAATTTCGAGCCTATCCTAGCGAATAATTGTTGGGCTTATCAGGCCACCCGCTATCGGGCCGCTATCGGACCACCCATAATATATAGTCCCACGCACGAGTTGGTAGTCTCGGCGTGAGGGGGGTGTGTTGGAGATCCCACATCGACTAGAGATTAGAGCCTTTCATTGTATATAAGTGGGTGCAAACCTCAACCCTATGAGCCGGTTTTATGGGGTTGAGTTAGACTTAAAGTCCACTTCGTAATATGGTATCAGAGCTCTGCAGTTTTTACTAATCAACTAAGATACTGAAATGATATTCATTGTAAACTTGGCACATAAAGACATTAACTAATTTCAACTTGTCACTTAACACCATTGTTCCTTCTTTTGTAGTGGTTGTTTGTTTCCCATTTGGAAGCCTAACATAACATTATATTCTAGCCTACTTTTCATATATTGAGCAACATCAATGTCTATAATCCATTGCACAAGGGAACACATACCAATAAGTTTCTCAGTAGCTCCTATCTTGATATTATTTAGAATATTCAACAAAATCACTAATAATTAAAGACTAATTTAGAATCTAAAGTAGTTACTAGTTAAAGCATTAGTAGAAAATGTTATACCAATTTAGAAACTACTTTGTAATTTTTTATTAATAATAGAAACTACTTTAGATATAGTTTTTTAGTTTATAAAATAGTATCTAACTTAGTTAATATAATGACCAATTATTTTTTTATCTCTAAATTAGTTTAAATTTAATGATTTTTTTAACATTAGTATAATAATTATAAACTCGATGTAAGAATAATGAATCACATATTATCACAACATCCACAATAAACCTTTTGTCAATTGCAATTATAACTTACTAGTGTAATTCTTAATAAATATTACTAACATTATTAATGAACACCTATATGATGATGTCTAAAGAATGTATTAGTTAACAAACCATATTAGGAGTAAATTTTACGAAAATCGTAGTTAAACTTTTTTTTTTGACAAATAATAACATGTTATAGTTTATCAATGGAGCAATTTGAATAGTAATAAAAGTTTTGAAAGTATTAAACAAAATATAGTGTGTTTGGATTAGGGGTGCACTATTGTTGCAGACGAAAGTGAGGGCACCCCCTGTTTGGATCAAGCAATGCAGAGGGGTGGGGGAACGCAGAAATGAGTGGATGGGTGGTTGAAGGTGCCTCTCACCATTGCAGAGAAATAGGAAGGAAAGAAGATAAAGTCACGTAGAAGTGTATAAAATGACTTTTATGCTTTACTTTTCATCACTTTTTTTCATTGAGTTGATCACACATTGCCATGCATACAACACATATTCCATGCATGTAGAGATTCCTTAATTTGGCATAGGAAAACTTGTTGACCGCCTTGAATGTATTGTTTGTGTGTAGGTATACATCATAAATATACTATATTTCACGAGTTCTTCTTAAATAATATTATTTTATTTAAATATTTTTTATTTTTTATTTTTTATTTTTTATAATTATAATTTTACATTATTTTAATTAGCTAAAATTAGCATAAAATTAATTCATATTTCATTTTTAAATTTTTGTATACACAAGAGTAAATTTGTAATCTTACATTTTACACCATTAAAAATAATTCAAACTACCCTTGTAACTATCATATCACTCACATACTTCAATAAATTTTCCTCACACATCCACCATAACATTCTTCAATCCAAACACACTAAACTTTCTTCTCAAACCCTCACACTTCGACTCCCTCATACCCTCATCCACTCCTCAATCCAAAAATGATACATTATTTATATATATGATTAGATGATATCTCGTTTGCATTTAGACAATACATTGTCTACTTTGTAATTGAGAAAACATTATCGAAATATAATCTAAGTAAAATTAAAGTGCATTTATATTTCTAAATAATATTTAATATTATTCTTCGTAGTGTCCTACATTATCATGTAATCTTTTATGAAGAAAAAGTGTCTAAGTAAAACTCAACACAAAATATTAGATTGAAGATCATAAAAAGAGATTCTTGGACGAAAGAGCATGAGCAAAAGCAAATATACCCTACACCAAGTCAATTTGTAGATTGTGTTATCTTATCAAATAAACTAATAAATTAAACATCAAGTGTCATTTAATGCACTGTAATAACTTTAGACAAAGAATACTTTCAATGTCACAAAACAAATACCTTATGAAATTATCTATAAACTTTCACATGTATAAGAAAAAAACAACAATTTCATCTACAAATTTTTATCTAAAATCAGGTTTTGTTGAGGGTATTATTCTCTCATTGAGTGGTTTGCTATAAATTTGAGCTTAACCTTTACATTTGTGCATTTTAGACGTTTTGGTTTGTAATATTTTTTTAAAATTTATTTGAAAGAGTGTAAAATTATGAGATTCTATGGTTAAATACTTGGAAAAAAAATCACTTGGAGAAGCAAATAAAAAAAATTGGTGCTTAGTTGAAGTGACTGAAAAATACATATAATGTAAATTTAACTCATAGTAAAACTTAAACATTTTTAAAAACTAGATATAATCTTGGTGATTTAGATGAATCAATATAAAAGTAATGTAAGTACTTTAGATGAATTAGTATAAGATTAAGCACGATTCTTTCTTATTCTTAAAGATGAAAATGTATTTTTAAATTGAACATAATCTTGGTGGTTTAGATGAAAATATTTGTTTATCTGTTAATGAAAAGAATATTTTTAAAGAGTAAAAAATTAAAAAAAAAAACAATTTAACTCCATTCTTATATTTTTTTACAACAACAAAATTACCTACATTTCATTGCACTATGATATATTATCAAAAATGTATTGTGATTGTAAATAACAAAATGACCTACATTTCATTTCCCGTGAGAGATTATGAAAAATGTATTGTTATTATAACTAGATAAGATGCATTTTCAAGTTTAGTTAAAATAATCTAATCTATAGTCACATAATATTTTTTTAAATTTATAATTATTTTATAAATAATAATAATCAAAATAGTCTTTTTATGTCAATTATTTAGATAAAGTTATATTACTTAGAAAATCGATATAACTACAAATGATGTACAAAAAAAATCTATTTTACATAAGTTAATCACTCGACGTAAAATATTATTTTATGACGATCTAGATTATCAATACCATAAAAAAGAGGTTCTTTATGTTGGTTGGAAGTAGAAACCGAGGTAAAAAAACATTTTACCTAACATAGTAAATAAAAAAATAAATAAAAAATGAAACTTTTTACGTAATTATTAAATAAACTACTCGTTTATCCACCAATCCAAAACCTATAATGCAAAAAATAATTTTCAACTATACAATTTAAATAACCAAATATTTATAATAACTATATTATATATATATATATATATATATATCAACTTAAAGGTCTAAATTAGGAAACTATTTGAAATATTTTGAATAAAATAAAACTATATATGTTATACCAAGTATTTGAAACACAAAAACAATTTTTTAGTTAATATTAAAGTGTAAGTAACTTTTTTTTTTATGGATATCTAAGTGAGTAATTCAACTTCTAAAATAAATAAAAAAACAATTTATGTCAAAATCATTAAAATATGGAGGGTCAATAATATCCATTCAAGTTTATATTATTAACTTATATCACATAGTTATTTATAAACTAAATAACTAAAATAGGAGATATCTACTTGTACATAGATTTGAGATGACAAAGTGGATATCCGAGACATAGAAACTAACGCTCATCTCTCTAACCACAACATTCCTCACAAGAAACCTCCAACTACCAATTAAAAAAACCATACCATTTCCAACTGCCTCAAAAGGTAACTCCCCCCAAAAACACTAAACATCGTTCTGCCACCCTAAGAACCTTTTTTAATCGAAAGCATGCATACCCTTGGTTCTAAGCACCAATTTAAGAAGGAAAAACCTACTAAAGGCAACTTTGAAGAGATCCAAGACCAAACCTTTAATTGTGCCAAGGAAAAAAATTCGGAATAGTCAATCACCCTGGCCTTAAACAAAAGGTTATTTTTGACGTGGAGAACATTTGAATCATAGGTTTGTGTGGGTTGTTTGGGATCATGTTATGTTGATTATGGCTTGAAACTATATTTTTTGTATTTATATCTTAGACTCTTATATTAATTATGAATTTACGTGTCACTTTTTAGGGATTGCTAGTTTTTGCCTTGCATTGAGTAATTTTTGGGGGTTATGTAAGCTCATAACATGTTGAGAGTAATAGAGTTGAAATATTCTTAAAATGCATTACATTTATTTATTTTCTTGTTGATAGAAAAAATTAATTTATTTTACACCATTGACCTAATAAAAAAGCCTAACACTACTACAAAATATCAAAACGACGACCCCACATTTAAGATGTTTTTACTTTTAGATGCTGTCATTGAAAATGTAGTGACATTTTTTAAATTAACTTAATTTAATAGGACGGCTATTTGGTAGAGTTGCCTTCTTGCTCTTTGTTTTAAGAAGGCGACTCTACCAAATAGCCGCCCTCTTATACTCTTTACCATTAGTTTTTGTATTTTTTTCGTTTCTCTAATTTGTTTTTTTTCTACCATTACTCGAAGGTCACCACTCTTTCATTTCCACATTGGTGTTTGGGTTTTCATTGTGCCCCATTTGCTCCATCGTAGTTGTCGCTGCTGCTGCCATCGTCGCTGTTGTCATTGCTGCCTCACTTCACCACCATCGTTTATTTGATGGCACGCCTACAAGGGATGGTTTGACGTGGCGGACGATGCTGGCGCGAAATCAGTGCGTGGCTTCAACGCGGTTCCAGGGACAACGCAGTTTGAGGAGGAAGAAGGTGAAGTGTGGTGCCTTGACGATGCAAGCAAAGGGATAGATGTGTGCGAGACATATGCCGCATTTTTTTTAATGCATACGTCTTATAAGGACGACTCTTACCATAACCGCCCTCTTTGCCCGCATCTAAGAAGACGGCTAAATAATTGCCTTCTTTTCTCTGAAACATAAGACTATGCACAGATCAACAACTAGAAAGTCGTCGTTTTACCGTTAAAACAATCACCATTTTTAAGTTTTTTTCACCTATGTAAGTAAATTTAATATATTTTACGTAAGATGATCATCTTTGCGTATATGATTTTCGTTTTAACTTTTTTTGTTTGTTTACGATTATTTCAAATTATTTTTACAATTGGAGAATCGACTTAATATATTTTTTAAAGAATCACAACTTGATTTATTTAAAAAAGTTAAATTTTTACATTCTTCAATACCAAATCGAATATCGTTTCAATTAAATTATTAATTGGCCTTAACGAAACCATATTTCAGGGTCTGACAAATGTGTTACATTCCATAATTTCATGATCTTTATCTCGTTTCTTTCACTTGCTTTGAATTCCCTTCCTTTTAGGAGATAATTAAAATTCGTTTATTTTAAATGATAAAATTAATCTTGACATAACTAATTTTTAATAGTTGTTATAATTAGATTACATATCTGCCTTTATTACGTAAACACAATGGGCTCCTGCGAAAGTAGTTTTTTCGAATTTTTAATATGTATAAATATAGTTCTATAAATATTAATAATATATAGGTATTAAAAATCCGTAATACAATTCAAGTAATTATATATGATATTCTGTTTCTCTATCTTCTTCTTCCGCTCTCATTTGTTGTACGAAAATGAAAATAGAGTAAAAAAATAAAAATGGGAAGCATTAACAATTAAACAATCATAATTTATATAATCTTTATTGATTGATCAAAACGAACAAAGTAAACCATAAACGATAATGACATTGATTCAATAAGAAATACATTTAGATTGAGGAGAATGAGAAAATGAACTAAGTTTTTGTGGTTTACATTATTTTTTATGTTTCTTTTTCTTTTTATTCTTTTGTCTGTTCCTGTCTCTTCTTCTCACACTTCTCTTAAAGTTTTGTTTTGTATTGTGTCCGAGTTTAAGTAACTGCCTATGGAATCACATTTCAATTCAAAGTTTTATTTGATTGATTCATTCTTTTCAAATAAATATAATAACGTTCCTGTCAAATTTAATATTAGCTCTTTTTGTTAATTTTAAATTTAAGTAATTATAAAATGATGAAATGATTAAAATAAAATAATAAAATGAAATATTGATATAAAGATAAAATAGGAACAAATTTGTGTAAAAAAGAACAATTAAAATGGGAAATCCTTTTTATATATATAAGTATAAATAACGAAATTCCTTATCAATATATAAGTAGCTTACATTTTTTTTTAATTAATAAAAATTCAGTTTGATTTATAAGAGTGAGAAAAATTATGCCAATTTTCTTAAAAAAATCCCATGTAAAGGGGCGAGTTATGTTTTAAAAAAATAAGCTTTTATAAAAAAAATTGTGAAAATTATTTTTTCAAACGTGAAAATGAATTTGTAGAGAGCTATTTTCCACCAATTAGCAATCACATAGCAATATTTTTCAACCAATACGCGTTGTGTCCCTTTATATATATAGCATACCCAACCTTCTCTTTATTGTTCCTCATATCATCTAATTTCAAAATCCAAATTTCTTCTCTCACCTCGTTCCTCGTTTTCCCTTTCTTTATCCTTTGTGTTAGATGTTAAATCTCCCATGTTATTTATTATTATTGTTATTATTATGCGCATATTTCTAGGTATTATAGTTTATATATAAATATTTGATTCTTCTCATACTTCAATCCTTGCATATACCTTTATTTCTTTAAAGCACTTTTCCTTTACCTTTACCTGCTATGACTCTTCAGAGGGATTGATGTTTAGATTTGATTCGCAACGATGCTCCTCCTTTTCTTCTCCTTCTCACTGGGAAAACCTTTTCATTCGCTGGAATTGAAAAGGATGTGTTTCAATCCGAACATTTCTTCCAGTTTTCCTCGATCTACAGTTTCTTCTTAAAGCATGGTTTTTTGTTGTTCTTTTTGGACAAGTTGTTTTAGATAGGTGTGTTGCCTTTTTTTCTGTAGTTTTTTTTCATTTGGTTCCTGAAGAATGAGTTCATCTGGCGCTGATTAAAAAAAACAGTTCATCTGGTTAGATTCATCTACTAAAAGGGTCTTGCTTACCGAAATCAAACATAATTTTGCACATAAAATCTCTATTTTCCCTACTTTCGTGAGTTATTTTACTGACATTAATTTGTACTATTAATTAGTCTCTATGTATATGTTCCTTTTTCGAGTTTCTCTTTGGACAATTTTCCGTAAGATTTGCCTTTTTCTCTCTGAGAAACTTGTGGCTTTGAATAAGTAGAGTTTTGGATGAGGTTGGCAGCATGCTGTATAGGTTCTATATATTCATACTTTGTTTTAGAAGCTATTGTTGGCATCTATAGATGCATGGACAGGTTGCCAGTCGTTATTTGCGGATGTAGCATCATCAAGATTCACATGCAAACGCAGGTGGGTGGGACTGTGATGCAATCTAAGTGCTGTGCCAACCATGCCATAGGTCTTTTGGAAGTGAGAATCTTGATGATGCTGCATCAGCCATAAACGACTACTTTGAAAAGTTGGATAAGGACTATTCTAATCACAACTAGTGGGCCAAAAATATATATAAAAAAAAGAAGAAAAAAGAGAAATGAGAAACTGGTGTTCGAGCATACACACATGACACGGCAAAACCCCCTTCAGACATGATCTGATCTGCGCGTTTAAACAAAGAGGCCACCTTACCCACTTTGCTTTTTGTTGGTGTCAGGTGGGTTTTGGTGTTTTAGCCTTTGGTTTCCAAATTATGGTACTTCCAATTAATTTTTTATTTGTACATTAGTGCTTCTGAGTTCTGCCTTTTTATTTATTTATTTATTTGTAATTGTTGTTGTTATTATCACAGTTTATAGATTGCTTTACATTAATTAGCTCTTCTGTGTTTTGCAGACAATCCTAGGTTTTCAAGTATAGGGTATTTGGAGGCCGAGAGGAGCGGCTGTTTGGTCCTTTATGTGCTGACTTCACAGATCTACGATGAATATTCCTTTTCAACAGAAATGCTGGGATCTAAATGGTGTCTTTTCAGTTTCTAAATATAGATGGAGATATCACTTTATCCAAATCTGGAGAGAATGTTAGAGACGCAAGCACAGAGAAAGTTAAAATTATTATTTGGAATTTAGGGTAGTAGCTAGTGTTGATGCTCATATATGACGGTAACTTTTACTTTGATGAGAATTTTTCCCTTTAATTAGATCTACATATATCTGGAATCCTACATAGCTATCTTGTATAGTAAATAGTGGACCGATCTTCAAAATCTTAGTCAAAGCATGCAGTTTGGTGCATATAGAGTGAATGAAAATTTGTTGATTGCCACTCTCCTGAGATTTTGATTACACCATTCCAACAGGATTGGACCTTGTTAATTGCTGTGTATTAGAAACACAGAAGCATTGAGTATATTTATATATCTGTAATAGCGGTTGGTTTGCATCTCAGAAATTGCGTGGATTATGGAAAATGGAAACTGGATTGGGAACATGGATGTAGATGAACACGTAGTCATGGTGGGACATGTCTAAGTTCCATGGTCAAGGCTTTGGCTTTAGTATGTATGAACTAATAATCAGTTGTAGCTCTGGTTGGTGGACCAAGGACTTGATACAAGTTGGACTCTCCAAGGTACCCTTTATGTGGGAGAGATGTTTCAGTCCATCTATTACTTGCCTCCCTACAAATAATGCTCAAAGTTAAATAGTAGAAGTTGTTTTCTAAAAATAAAATAAAAACACATATATGCTTATATATCTTCATTATTCATGATAGTGATGATTCAGTATATTCAAGATCTTATCTCATGGAAATCTGTGTGCCCCCATCACTTTCCAACTCTTGGTCACATATTCTCGCTGCTCCATCATTATGAATGCTGTGTACACTGTCTTTCCCCGAAACAGCTTGCCCTATTTCTTTGTAGAGAGGGTTGTGGATCATATATGCATCAGGCCCACTCATCTTCTTGTTCTCTCTCTTCATTGGTAAAGCCACACAATTTTTGTGGCCTTTTTACATTGGCAGTTGATAAGGGTGGTCTCTCCTACGCAATTAGGTATCCTAGACAGTTGTGAGTATATGTATTTGTATATAAGGGTATGCTGCTAATTAATATAGAGTACAAGTTTCAAGCTAGAGTACTTTGGTTTCTTTTTTGCTGTATATGAGGGAGAAAGACAACCTGGTTTAATAAACCTCAGTACATAAAATTACTTTTTCCTTCAATATTATACTTGAAAAAGAGCATAAGAGGATGCATGTGATTTATTATTTAATCTTTGGCTATATTTCTATTGAAAGTGACTGACAGATGCTTAATTTCAGGGAGCACATGGATCATTTAAATCCTTGTTTTCAGGTGATCGTCATTTAAATTGAAATAACAGTGTTTCTTATAATTTAGGGAGAAATGGATCACGTACATGGATCTTTTGTAAGTCCCTGTTGCATGTATATTTCCTCCTTAATTGCTGTACTATTTTTCAGCAGCCATTTCATTGAATCCCCTACAAAGCTGCATTTAGTATTTTGAGTTAATCTGCATTTTATAATCTGTGGCTATCTAGTCGCTGCTGAACTTGATAACTGATTGAGACTGTGTGATATTTCTGTTATGAAACAAGAACCACGATAATAATAATAATAGATAAAAAGATATTCAAGAAATAGCCATTAAAGACTGTCTTTTATGAGGCATGATGCAATAATTCATTGTAATTTGTTCTGGCCAATATAACAATATTTGAAACAATCTACATTTGCTATTTTTTTGTTTTTTCAGTTTTCTTAATTTTCAAAGGATACATTTTCGCTTTTTATTTCTGTTAATTAAAGTATTCATATATAATGTTTATTAATTTTTGTTAATAAAAATTTTCAGAGAAAGAAAAATATTTGTTATAATAAAGATTAAAAATATAAAAAGCCAGTTAATATTCCTTAATCTTTAGAAAATGGTGCAAAAGATAAAATACTCATTTATGATAAATGCATATCTAACTGCTACTTATGTGCTTTCTGTATCTATACTTGCATGGTCTGATGGTATTTTGAGTTTGATTAGTAATACACTGGTAGTAATAACCGTCCACTATGTATTGTGTTGATCTTTTGCTTCTATCTTATTTCTACTGGAATGTATAATATGCAAATTTCATGAAATTTCTTGGTCCCTGCCTATTATTCAAACAATATATAAACTCAAGATCAAATAAATTGTAAGAGAGCATAAACTCGTATTTGTGGAGTTATAACCTTAGAGAAACATGAAATTTGAAAAGAATATATATGGGAAACCCTAAGTATACCCACAAACTCTGTACTTTGTTTTTATAAAAGGAACCATTATATCTGAACCAAGTAAAAGGTTGTTTCTTGGGTTTCTTTTATTATTGATTCAGATGGGAAAGAGAGTAGGAGGTCTTTTGGTTGATATGTAGATGAAAATGCTCTTTGAGAAAATCTGTTTTGTTGTATAAGGGTTGGACCACCCCTGAAGTGGTCTTATTTAATTTCATTGCTATTTGCTGATAAAAAAAAAAAAAAAATCTGAACCAAAACTCTCAAGACAAATACTAATGAATTGCATAATTTTGTTCAATGTCTAATTGTAATGTTAATTCAGGTTTCTCTAGTTTGGGTTATGCTAACCAGCATCATGGATGAAAGAAATTCTGTGTGAATTAATTAACATGTTAATAAATATTATATGGTTTAACTTCTTTCTATCAAAATCCCTGCATTGCACACTTTTTGTTAACTTAAACTTACATCGGTTATGTGCTTATAATGTTGGCAGCATCCAAAACTAAAACATATTAACTATCTCTTTGTAGTAATTTGTAAGGTTTATGAATGTCAAATTTCACTAATGCCAAATTTTCAGGCACAAGTAGCACGTGAAGATAACTTCTGCCTTCTGCGTCAAAATGGACATGATCACATGCCACTGCCTACAACATTCATTGCTTCCATTATTCAGTGTCTGGTTATATCTCCTGTGGCAATGAGAAAAACAAATGGAATCCTTTCAGTTTGTCTGCAATATTCTATAGCTATCATCAAGGATTCATTTGTTTGAAGTAAGATGCTAGTTTACTGTTTTGTTTGACCCTAAGTTTTTTATACTTTCATATGTGGTACAAATGTTCTGACGAGATTCCCATATATCACGTCACGTAGGGATGTTGCTGAGGTACACATTGATTTTCATGCAAACATATTGTGGAAGAAAGGAAGAACTGATAATAGTTCTTCTGCTATTACTATTTTTCGCCTTCAAATCTTCAATTCATATACCGTAAATATGAATATAGAGATATTTGACCACGTTTACTCTATTCCAACTATCTGGTGAGTGAAGTGAATTCTCTTTTTGACATCACTGATATCGAAGAAGCTATCAGTGAAATAGTGACTCGATTTGGACAGTCATATTTTGCCCATATATGATCAGAGATATTCTGAGTGAACGAGTTCATCAAGGGATTATTATTATTATTGTTATATGTTCTTCATTGTATTTGATTTCATGCATGGTTAGATGTTATGTTTTTGTGTGGATAAACTTGTAAAGAGAGAAAAAAACCAATTATTTTTTTTCTGGTAAATCAAAATCATGAATAACTGATGTAGTTTTTCTTTTGAAAAAGGTTATTTAGTTTAATAAAAATAACTATTATGTAATTTTATTAGTTTTCAGGAATAAGTACTTATAAAAATATATTTCAAATATTCGAGAATTAATTTCTACCTAATTATTTTTTTACATGAATAATATTAAGTAGCTCGTTATAATCATCTGTTGAGAAAATCAAAAGAGTGTAGTTGAAGTTATGTTTCAATATCTCTTCAGACAAGATTGATCAAACACAGGAATTAATTTGCTTTACACAGTAATTTCAGACTTAAATATCTAAAAAAGCAGAGTACACTACATAAGTAAAGTACGATTTGTAACAGTGAGAAATTGTAGAAAAAAAATGGCAGGATATAAATTCATGAATGGTTGTGTTTTAATTTTGAAGAAGAAAACGTTTTTAATATAAACATAAATATAAACAACCAAATGCGTATATTTTTAAAAAATGGAGAATTCAAATAAGAGCAGTTTAATTTAAATAGATAGTACAGATATTATTTATTTATTTATTCACAGATAATTTATTATCCAATTAAATCTGTTTTTTTTTATATATTTTATCATGTATTTTTAAGTAAAACAGATGAAGCTTAAACATACTTGTTAAGCACATAAAACTTAAGTAGGTGTTTGAACATATGGGATTTTTATTCAGATATATGTGGGAGGACTCATGATAAATGAAAGGGAATTTATGGGGTAGGATTTTTTAGTAATATTTTTTTCATGTGATGACAGATGATTCTTGTTACTTGATATGTCAGTCTAGCTGAGATGTCAAGTTAAAATTTTTATATATAAAAAAAAGAAAGGGAGTCTTTAAAAGTGTTAGTTTTCAAATTTTTAAAAATTTACTTTTATTATATTAAAATTAAAATTTGATTATTATGTTGAGAAAAATTTAAATTATTGTTTTGATATTTAAAAAAACTAATATTCACACGTTAAAAATAAAATTTGTACCCATAAAATTTCTTATTTCTTATTTTATAATGAGTTTAAAAATCAGAACCCATTTTAAAATTAATTGTTTATACTTTAATGGACGCATCGGTATATTTGTTATATTATTTAAGAAGTTTTTAGTTGAAATGTATATCCATTTATACATTATAAATGAAGATAATTTGACAAATTTAATAAACTTTAATTAAAATAAATTTTAAATAATTTTAATATTATATTAAAAAAATTAAATTAAAATTTTTAAAACTTATTTATAAAATGAAATTTTTACTTATTTATATATTATAAAATATTTTTACTTTTAGTTAATAGGAGATATCCAAAACAATCAAAATTAATAATTTAGTTTTTATTTTTCAATTTTCTATGTTCATAAATAGGTATTATTCCTTTCATAATTTATACAAAATGGTATAATGTAGTGTGTGTGTGTTATTATCTGAATTAAAAAATTTATTATATTCGATTTTTGTTATTTGAATAAAGAAAAAGGTTGGAGTAGGTGTAATGCTGAGTTCACAGCAAAGAGAGTCTGACAGAAACTACTATCAGCCTCGGAGTTGTCGCTTGCTTGCAGGACAGTGGTAGCATGGAACCCAAGCTTTTAAGTACTACTCATTATTATTATTATTATTATTATTAACTATATTTTTTATCATCACGCATTGTACTCATTTAACATCGACACAAAATAAAAAAGAGTTATTTAAAAAAAATGATTTTATTTTAAAATTGATAAAACTGACATTAAATTTTATTAAATTAAAGTTTAATCCTGAATTTGTGTTAAAATGTGGATTTTGATTAGCGTAATAATGAAAATGGTTTTAATAGTAATAATAATAATAATAATAGAAAAGAGATAGGTAGGGTTGCGTTTGTTTGTGGTACGAACGTGAGGCTTATCATACTCTGGCAGCGACAGACCAATCAGTATCAAATTTTGGAAGCAGAGTGTTCTTTCTGAGCAGATTTGGCATTATCATGCTCTGCATTTCTACTTGTCAATAATGCAGACTGCCTCTCAGAGACCTTTTGGAACTTACTTCTACTTTTCTTTTATTATTTTACTTTTCTGCTACTTAATTATTGGAACTTCTTTCTATTTTATTTTATTTTTTACCACTATTTTTATGATTCATTTCTACTTCATTAAAATACTTTTTCTTTGCCTTTTGAGTTATCTTTGGAGTCAAAGTAAGCTTATATGCTAACCTATTAAATTTATAAAGATACAAACCTATTTATATAAATATTTTAGGGGTGGTGTAGTGCTTATAAAAAAATGTTTTAAACTCTTCTTCTCTCCCTAAATATACTTCCTAAATATACTTGTTGAACAGATAAGACCTCAAAACTAGCATAAGACGCTTACATAAAAAAAAAAATAGTGTCATACAAGTTACCGAATCCAAACACCAATCAGAAAAAAAAACAATCTAAAACGAGACTTAGAATAGATTCAAGACCAAACCTTGACTTGAACTAGTGCAAACACTTCAGACACGTCAGTCTTTCCCCTATTAAAAATGACATTGTTTTTGTGTTTCAAGATTTCACTTACTACTCCAACCCAAATTGCTCCTAAAAAATCATTAATCAATCCACAAGCATTATCCACCGAACTGAATAAAATTTGACATAGAGCCAGAATGAGCGACGGACACCACGCCAATTCATTTTTTTCTTCTTTTATTGATATGCAATTCATTTTTTTTCTTGTTATTCGATATATATTATTCACAATTAAACTTACACACATCCTTTATTTTAAGTTTTAGGTTTTAATCTCCTTTCTTATTGTGTTATAAACCAGTAAGAAAACAATGTTAATAAGACTCGTCAAATAATTGTGTAAAAAATGAATAAATGTATCATACATAAGTTTATAATTAAATGACATATAATTAAAATCATTTTTTATTATAACATTTAATATAATTCCTCATAAACTTGATGGGTTTTCTTTTGCATGCTCTTTTCTTGACATTTTGTTCACCTATTGAAACCTATTTATAAGAAAAACACTGAATTAGGGTTTACAAGAAAAATGTGTTGATTTAAATGAATTGTTGTAGAGTTAGATTCTGTGGTGGATTAGAAGAAATGGGTATGGTGGTTGGTCTGAGAAAGAGTAATGATTATGATTACGTGTAAGGCATTTGGTCCCCACTTGTCGTACAATGTGACCCATCAACTAGATCTCTTTGTACCTCAATATCTATCTATTTTTATTTTTTTTATCTTACATTTTCTTTTTATTCCGTTAACTTTTTAATGATTTATAATTTTCGTTTTTTAAATTTTTAATGTAATTTTAATCCCTAATCCTTTAATTATTCACAAGTCCCAAAAGTTACCTTCTATAAGCAACACCTAAAAATACTATCTCCCACACCCTTTACTTTTCCAACTCGCATTCATCGATTCTTTTAAATTTAAAGGTCCAAGATTTTAAGTCCAAACTGATTTCATCCAAATTTTCTCTTTTGTCCTTTTCTTTCATTACATCTCTCACTAAAATAAATTAAGATTAAGCATTAATTAAATTTAAATATAACTTATAAAGTATTTCACATATTTATGTAAAACACCACAGAATAAAATTTATATAATTAAGGAAATGTAATTTTATAACATCCCTATATTTTTTCACATCTAATAATCATAATTTGTATAAAATATTAAAATAAATATATAAACATATTACAATTATCTCTACAACTCTTTCTTAAAATGTTTCAAAACATATCTCTCTTCATAATATTTTAAATATTTACATCAAATTAAAACAATTATTCAAAAGGAAATAAAATATTTTTATCATTCATCTTCTCACTAAAGAACTTTATCACTTGTAACATCATCTGTTCGAGTGTAAATACACGATCATCACAGATTAAAGAAAACAATCACAAAAAAAAAAGGGTAAGCTAGGTATTTCTAAAACTTATAATATAAACTTAACTTTAAACATCCACATAAATTCATCAATTCTTATGCATTTCACATAACCATTAAGTGTCTATCAAAATTTAACATTCATCTTTCTCATGTCAGACTTCTACTAACTCACAACACATAGACACTTGACTTTACTTTCGGAAGACTAGTGTATTAAAATTAGCATCCAGACACCTGCATTTGTCATACTACTCACTGTGAATCCACACAGTCATGCGCATAATCATCTCAATGTCTCATCATTTCATATGACAGGGTAAATCCATTTAATCTGATTTAATCCGTTTTTTCAACCTCAGACTTAGTCAAATGAACCTCTTTCGACTCTCACCAACTGAATAACTTCACTTCATCTATATGATTCCATTATACCAGTAGAGTCAGGATCGTCTCATTCATAGGACACTCACAAATCAATACACCTTAATAACAATTTTAACACGGTATTTTCTTTTCTGAAAATACTATGTCTTGATCACACTTTCACATCATTTCATATCTCATATCTCATATAACACATCAATGCACCCTTCAATCATATCATATTTTAAACTTTTCTAAAGAATTAAAATATATCTCAAAGTTCACTTAAACACATAACTAAGTTCCAAATACATGCTCTCTAAATCAATCATCATCTAAAATCAAACATATCATTCAAGTAATTCAACAAAATATTCAAAAACATTTCAACTCATTTATATTATCATTCAAACACTTTCAATTCTCAATCACAAACACTTTCATCAACTTATTCGCCTTAAAATCAATATAAAATATTCAAAATCAACAATTTCAGTCAATATATTACTTTATTCTTCAAAAGAGACAATCCTACAAGCAAAAATTGGAACTGATGACCACGTCACCCCCCACATTCAGATCTTCTAACTTAGAATTCTATTTATAAATAAATAAAACTAGCTTCCCTTATCTGGAATTAGCAGATACTCAGTGAGAGCTCCAATTCTACCAAAAACTTAAAGGTAACTTAACCTGCACCACAGAGTTCTGATAAAAAATCTAACTATATCACTAGGATCCTGAGCTAACAAAGATTAACCATGAAGCTAAAAGGGTCACATGCAAAGTAAAGACAGAAACAACCTAACAAGTTCAAAACTTGACTCAAAGAAAAGAGCAAAAATGAATTTACTCTATCATAGAGTCTAATCAGGCAGTCTAGAGTCTAATGACGTACTCCGATCGTCAAACTGATGAGCGAGGAGCTCACAATCTTAGAGAGAAGAGAAAAAGAAAATGGAGTTTTTTTAGAGAGATGATGACTCTTTTAAAATAAAACCTGAATAACTGAATTTCTATTTATATGCTATTTTAAATTTAATAAAATATTCAGGTGTCATTTTAATTATATCAATTCTACTCTAAAACTATTTCTCTCCGTGCTTACAACTTTTCTTTTAAGACATACTCGAAAATAGTTTCAATAATCTTTCAACAAACATTAAAATAAGCATTCTCACTTTCACGTTTTCAGGAATGGAAAAAAAATCTGTTAAATAATGGAATCCTAAAATGATAATTTTATTAAAAAAAATTATCATAGTAGCGGCTTTTGTACTATTTAAAAAAATTTACTTTTAAGATTTTATACTAATTTTGTAGTCTCATTATGATATATAATTACAAGATCTTATAATATTTGATTAACTTTTGCTTTAATAATATATCTCATTTTGAGTAACTTTTTTTGCTGGTTTACAATTTAACTTTTATTTCATTTTCAAAATTATTAATTGAATGAATTTTTACTTATTTAAAAAATAAAATATGAAATTAGAAATATTAATAATTAATTTAATTAATAAATGTAACGATGATAAAAATATAAATATTAATTTCTTCTATGAATTAAAAGATACAAACATTGTCTAACATACAAATTAAATTTCATCATTACTATTACTAAAACTATTACAACTAATCACTTTGAAGTTGTTGATGATTTTTTTTTTGTATGTATATAATGTCTTCTTTGGATGGATGTAGCAAAGTCGAGAAAAGTGAAGTATCTAAATATGTCAATTACATGAATTATAATATATAATTTTTTTAAATAGCTTAGATGCACAATTAATTGCATTATGGTTTTCGAAAATAAAACATGGAAATATCAATCAAAATATCTTAAATAAAATTAAATATGTTGTAAGTTTTTTTAGTTAATAATATCCTACAATTTTCAATTAGGATAAATATTTTATTTAAATTTTGTAAGTTTATTAAAAAAAATAATCAACTTCATTGTTTACTTTATGATGATTAAAACTCACTTATAATTATTCAAAACTCATTATTTGATTAAAAATATGTAAATAATTTTTTTTATCTTTAAAATCTCAAATAAAATGGCTTAATTTAAGGGGAAAACAGTAATTATAAATAATGTGGGTAAGTTTTAAACAATGTAGAAAAAAATATATAAATGATTTACTGAAATGTAAAAAAAACAATTAGTTATGACACTAGATAAGACTTTTAACAATGGTTAAAACAGTTTTTCTACAACAATTTTTAAATCATTGTTAATATAAAGGTTAAGAAGGAAATTTTATAATGATTCTAGTTCAATGATGATAGCAACCCTTATCATATATTTTAAAAATATTTTTTTAACATAGTATATATATATATATATAAAATATTGTTCTTGCATGCTGACCTCGGTCGGACTTGGAAGTAGGTTCCATGTTGAAGCGACTTTGCTTGGTTGTTGAACCGAGATGAAGACGCCTTGTGACGAAGGGAGTTTCACCTGTTGATCACACTCCGACGATCAAGTTAGTGAAAGCATTCAAACTATAAATTGGTATCGGTGTAGCGTTCAGAAAAACTTAACTTTACTCGGAATCTTAAATTTCTTTTATAGACATTCCTTCAACAATTTTCATCAACCAGAATATTATTTCAACAACAAGAATATAATCTCAAACACAAAAATATAATTTCAACCGTAAGAACATTATGTTAATGTGTATCTTTATTTTTCGGATACAATGCCACATCATTCCTAATGACTTTTATTTGTATTTAAAATATATATACACTTTAATTAATTCAATTATTTTGGTATGATTTTATTTTTAATTATCTTTTTCATATGGACTACCAAATATTTGGGTTGATCTTGTGATACGTCATTGGGCCCATACTTGCCCCAAGTTGAGATGGGTATCACATGACTTGTCTAACCGTGCCACTACACTTAACTGCTTGGGCTGAGGATCTGAACACGTCCGACCAGTACCCAAGTCCCCTAGGCTCGAGTCGAGCTTAACAAGGCGAAGATGCTCTCCTGCACCGGTGGTTGGCATGACATTTCCTTAGAGGTAGTTGGGACGTGATTACCAAAACACCTCGTGAAAAGACGTCTCACCTTATTGAATGTGGAGCGTACACGTGGAGCCTGCATCGACGTGGGGGATTCTTGTGATTTCACATTCCTCTTTTTTGAATATACCTTCTCTCTTTCTCTTCACATTCAACACCTTGTTTCCAACCTCTCTTCAAAACTTCTCCTTTCATCTTTGTGCCACCACATGACACCGTCTCTCACCAAAAAATCAAGTATGCCTTTCCTACTTGACTTCACTGGGTGATTATCATACATTTTATCGATTGCTTTATGAGAAATATATCTTAGTTTACGCCAATTCGATTCATTCTGTCTTGTCCTAAATTGTATTCGTATTCTGTCTTTGTTTATGCTTTAGTTGCTTTCTACAATAGATTATAGTTTTGTGTACCATTGGACTAAAAAGAACTCCTAAAAGAGACCTCTTATTATACCTCTCGTTCACGATTAGGAAGTTAAGGGAAGCAGGGTGTTGTCTGAACAAAAAAGATGAGGATTTAGTAAAAGTAGTAGAGTGTAAGAAAGAGGAACCTATATGCTGCGATGAATCATCAAATTCTGATGACCCATTCTGTTTTTTCTACGTTACATTCTTTAAAAAGGTCCTACTTCGTCTACTCTTGTCCAGTTTTGAAAAGGAGTTATTATCTAAAAGGAGTTATTATCTAAACTAAACGAAGCCCCCGCTCAGCTACATCCAAATAGTTGGGCATCCATCTGAGATTTTATAATTTTGTGGTCCCAACTCGGCATTTCGCCGACTGTGGAGGTCTTTTTATATTTTTTCAAAGCCAAACACTCAGGTCGTCAACTATGAGTCTCTCTAAATGGTGCCCCTAGGAGAGATTTACTTACCCTCTTCCAGTCGTCCTACAAAAATTTCAAAGGCTGATTTCTCAAAATCCAAGCTTGGCAGGAGATTCGTCCCTACTGGACAACTTTCCTTTGTTTTGAACGCTCAATCCTCAATTCTAGAGTGTTCGACGCTTGGAAGATCTGCCCTCAAAAGATCAAGGCATTTGTGAATTTTTTGCTGAGTCTGAAAGTCGTCTTTGATACCACAACATTGTTAACTAAAGAATATCTTTTCGGTGCCTTCAAAGCCTACACCGGTACACATCATTTCCTACCTTTGAAAAAAAACTTAAATCATAACTACTAAGCATTTATTCGTTAAATCATAACTACTAAACATTTATTCGTTTTTGCAGATAGCATGTTCTCCAACATTAGATAGCATGTTCTCCAACATTAGCAAAGCTGAGCGCACAAGGAAGATAAGAGTAGCTGGGAGCCAACCTAAGGAATCATTGCTGTAAAAAGGAAAAGCTCCAATGGGGTTGCTCAAATTCAATCTAAATTTTAAGCCTGGATAAACTAACAATTGTTGAGTCTAAATACATAAACTATATAAACTATAAATAACAAATTTAAATATAATTTCTAACATGTTTCACAACAAATGTAGTTTTCCTTAATTTCCACATGAAGAAATTATCCAACTTTTATTCTCTCGGCACCCATCAATTAAATAGTTGCACATAATGTAATCATCTCCTATTACATATTTTTCTTATTTCATATTAAATGGAAAAGGAAAAATGAAGACAAAGAACATTTAGGAGGCTCAACGACGAGCATGTAGGTAAGGGAATTGGAAACCATAAATATGGGCACATACAATAACAGTAAAGAACTATTTTTGGAAAAAAAAATGTCACCATGACATTTTCTAATGGCGGTTTCCACCTAATCGTTGCAAAAAGAAAATCTGTAATAGACACTAGTGTGCAAATGATAAATTGCAGATAAAATTCTTTTACTTTGTATTATTATCTATTTTTTTATATTAACACTCCCTATTCTCTATTCCTCAATAGAAAATAAATTGATGAAGTTTCTTTTACATAATAATAAATAATACCAAAATTTATCAAAAATTATGAATGTTCTAGGTTCTAGTAGAACTATCTCTATTGAATGACTTGTATATATGATCTCACAAAAGATGAGTTTATTAATGCTTCCACTTAAGTTTAGAGTTTCAAATCTGCAATTCTTCAAAAGCTGTTTTCGATTGACCATTGTTTTTCAATGAAATTAATAAACTCAGAATAAACACTTTTTTGGGTGTTTTCTATTAGACTCTGCTTCTATTGTGAAGGTCAGCAATGGCGTCACGTTAATGTATAAGAGTATGACGGACCACATACACTCTTATTCATCACACTGATCTAGAAGAAGTCAGATTGAATATGAACCAACGGGCCATAAACAATATATTATTTTTCCCTGAACCCTAAAACAAATAAATTGATAATACAATATAATTGATAATACAATATATAAATATATATATATATATGAATATTTACTGATTTAGAATTATTTCAGAATATTTAAAAAATTTAAAACATTACAAATAATCTTGTATTGGCAGTGGATGACTAATTTAATGACAGTTTGAATGAAATGCTTCTTTCGGCCTTTGGCCGTCTTCTGGACAAAAAGAAAGTTAGAATCTGATTAGTTTTCGACGACAATTTCACACAATTTTAATAACGGTGATAACATAAAAATAATACCATTTAATAAGGGTGATAACATAAAAATAATACCATGTTTGATAGAAAAAATACAAATTAACCAAATACATAGCATTTTTTATATGTTATCTAGTTATAAATTATGAGGCTTTTTATACTTAGGGGCAATGTTGCGTAAGTTATAGAGCAGAGAAGGTTGACATCAGGAATTTCATACCTTATATACATCCTCAGAAAAATGTTAAAGAAAAATGTGAAAACATGAGTTCATCCATACGAAGCAACAAAATAACTAGAAGACGACTAAGGTTTTGGACGCTCTACTATTTACAAATGAGACATCATCGTAAGACAGTTAAGAAAATGCACCAAAAAAATCTAAATGATTAGTTGTTCTTTGAAGAGGGAATGTGGTGCTACCTCTGAGGAGCACCGGAAAGGATAGGATCATTCATTGCTGATCTGTGTTTTCCTAATGCAGGAATACTAAGGGAACGTGTTCTTAATTTGGCTTTCCTCTCACTCTTTTCAACGAGCAAAGAAGAATAAGAACATTGAGGCTCTGGAACTCCCACTGGCTCACTTCTACTTCTATGGAAAAGATCCAGGTTTCGACGATACCTGTTTCCCCCATGCATTTTGCTTCCTAACTCCCCGCCAACAGGACCAACCTTACTCCTAAACTCATCATCATCGTCCGACCAATACCCATTTTCCACTACGTCTTGCATTGCAAGATCATCGTATTCTTCATCAGATTTTGTTGATTCCTCGTCAACTGATCCTACCTGCAAAGCAATAAAAAATCATTAGAAAAAAGACCCAGATATTCTTTATGTCGGAGGAGATCAATACTAGTCATATAACTAAATTATAAGGTATGCAGGTGAAAGACCACCGATTCATGGAAAAACAACATTGACGAATATTGCTATTGCTAAAGGAAACCCAAAAGATTTTGACATTCTTCTATAGATTAAATTCTATTGCATAGAGATAGACAAAAGCACAAGTCTACCTCTTCATGGCCATGTTTGTCGGCCTCATCACTGTAATCTTCATCACTTCCCACCTCAGGTTGATCGTCATTCTCCTCATCACTACCATGCACTGAGAAGTCTTCCTTGAGCTAAAACAACACCAAAAATTATCAACAAATGATAGAATGATTTTGGTCTTGTCCATTTTTTTCGCCATTGACAATAACAAACCATTAATTTTGATATTCAATGAAGATTAATTTACAAAACATTTTTCGACTTTACCTCCTTTGCAGCGACATCTGACATCCTTGGTGAGCTACAGCAAGAGGATACATATCTACTACCGGTATCAGTTCCATCGGCTCTAGACTCATCTACGCTTCCAGCACGACTAGTGCCACCATCACTGGGCCAAGCACTGATTCCATAAAGACCAAACTGAAGATTTACTGGTTCAGCCTTCCCAATTCTTAAGGGACCATACATTGGATGACAAATTCCATTCTCTGGTCCATGGCACCATACAGGCTTCCCATTACTGTCAACTAAATTAACAGGCCAAGCCCTTGCTACAGACCCATCAGTATTAACGAGAGCCATCAGATTCCTTGAAGAACCTTGTCTTTGGATCAACTGAAGCATTCCTTTTGCGGTCAAAGAATTTGCTGCACATTGATTTCTATATTCCTCATAAACAACTGTCACAGTATTTCTAACAGGATCGTATAGCTGTTCCCCCATCTCACGCCTTCGAAGACAGCTGAATACAGTTGCATGGATGGCTGCTACACTCTTGTCAACATTTGTGTTATTTATTTTGGGAACGTAATGCTTTTCAGCACGCTTGCAGAGATAATCCTGGATTGTTCTGATGTTTCTAATATACTTCACATACTTGTTTTTAGCTGGGTCCAGTGTCATATACTTCGCACGTACAGCAAATCTCTCCAAGTGTTTGTCCTCATTTGTAATGTGTATCATGAACGGTATGATTGAAGGATGCTTCTTCATGAGCCCCATCTGCACGAGTATTTAAGATTTTAGAACGAAAACATAAATTGACATCAATAAGAAAAGAAATAGAGAAGGACAAAATAACGGAAATCCAACATACAACAAAGTTGAGGCTCAAGTGAACACCCTCGACAACCACAGACTCTTTTCGTTCTTCCCATGCCGTGATAAGCCTATCAAGACTGTCAATCACCATCTCACTCTGTGCCTTGAATCCTTCAATAGCCATTTGTTTGGGACTAAGCAGTTCAGTAGGACCAGAGCTAGTCTCTGACATCCTACTATCAGATTTGCTAGAATTGTTACCCTCAGTTGCTTCATCCTTGGAAAGTGAACGTGACACACCAGCCAGCTTTTTTGCTTTCCTTCTGGCCTTCGCTCCTGCAACAGCGACAGGGTCTAAACACTCCCCTGCATGGTATGTAGAAGCCCACAGCAAGGGGTTTTCTTTCTCATTAGCGAAACTTCTCATCATGTGCCTAATGGAATCAGTTGATACCACTGTTGTGATTCCCAACCTACCTCCCTGAAGTGAAGATAAAAATAATAGTTATTGAACTGTAAGGTATAAATATTACTCAGTTTCAACTTACCGACATGCATATCCTACCACAAAATAAGCAAAACCTAGATATATTTTGCATTTTGAAAAACAATCAACTGTTTCTCTGTCAAAATACCAGCAATGCAGACAACGTGGATTTGCCACAGCCACTTGTGCCACACAACAGCACTGTCACAGACTCTTTGCGTTCTCGGATCCTGAAACCAAAGAAAACAATGAAAAGTTGCACCATATTTTGAATTAGCATTCAGGTAAAATCTTATGCGACAAATATAAGATAACAACATGCTGTCATGATGCATGTTTTTCTTCATATTAGAGATCGATAATTCACTTAGAATAGTTTCCAAAACAACTATTAGGAGGCAATTGAACTTCCAGTCCAAAGATCCTGATTTTCAACATGGAAATAAAACCATAAGTGCAAGAAGAAAGTGTTTACTAAAACAAATTCTAGAAAGTGAAGAGATGTTATTTTAACCACTACTTGAACCAAATCAGTATGCAAAATCACTTTGAAAACTCAGATCTACCATTCTCTATTCTTCAAGTTTCTGGAAAGGATACTCAAATTCCTTGAAATTTTTTAAAACAAAGTTGTATTACAAACATATCTAGATCTCAAATTGGGAGAGTTCACTGCCGATTTAGAGAAGTGGTAGCATATTTTGCAGAAAAGACAGATAAGTGATTAGGAAACCCCCTAGCACAAGACATGAGATGAAAGTTCTTGAAATCAGTAAATCACAATTTTATGGTATAACTTTTGACATTTTCAAAACTCTTACAGCAGTATAATGCCCAAAGAAAAATGCCTAATGATATATGAATGTAATCCAGTTTCAATAAATATATCATGCAAAGTAAGAACATGGTAACAATTACTCGAAAAAATAAATTATAAACCATAGCAAATCATATCAGTTAACAGAATACTACAGGATAGCATATGCTACAGCTGGTCCAATTTACTTTTCCAATAAAACAATGCAATACCTGCAGGCTAATACCAAGTCTGCTCTCTGGTTAGGACCCACATACTTGTACTCTGCCAGGGCATCACAGACAATATCTAGAAAATTTTCTCTTCGGATGAACGCAGATGTGCGCCTTTTGTACAACTCAAATGGTACACTTTTAATTTTATAATCTTTCCCAGAAAGTAATTGGTTGCGTAAGTCTGCTATATCCAGGCTAGCATCACCATCTTTCTTCAAATTATTCCCCTTGAAAGCATCAAAACCTGATAAAGCCTCTACTTCTGGCTGCAAAATATCAGTAGAATGTGCTTTCCTTGTGAGTTCAAAAACTCTCTGGCTGATCTGATAAGAGGAAAATGAAAAACATAGTTAGAATAGTTTGTAGAATAATTCAGATGATATATGCAGTTTCTGCCCAAGACATATAAGAATAGGCTAATAGAAGCCGTTAAAAGATGCCACAAACTAATGGCAAAACAAAATAAACATTGTATATCAAATATTCATGTCTACCTTATGGGTGTCAAATAATCTTCAAACATAAACAAATACCTCTAGTAGTCTGCCTCCTACAATATTTTTTTACTTGGTTTTTTTAGTACTTGTTCCAGTATTTGCATGGTACCTCATATTTAGTAGACAGACAGCCAATAGCACTTCTATTTATTAAGATGCAAGCAGCTAATCTAATATCAATGCTGTATCGTGTAATTTCGAGAAGCAGACAAATGTTGGATACACGCTTCATACTAGGTTGACCTTTCTTAAAAGAAACAAAGGTTTTCCAATTGAAAATGTTCCTTTATAACTGAATAAAGATAACCCTCTATGGTCCATTAATTTGGAACTTTTCCTACTCAAGTTGAAAAGGTAAAACGTTTTTTTTTATCAAATAAGGGCCAACTAATGATTAGTGATATATCTCGTCTCTCCAAGTTAAACTCAGCAAGGGGAATAAGATTCAAATCCCATTTCATTCAAATGAAAAAAAGGATTGAAAAACAAAAAAGACTAGTAATCTACTACATAAATTCAATTTTTAATTTTTCTCATAATTATGTAACTGATACGAAGTATCAAACGTTTAATCGATAATAGATCGGTGAGAAAAAATCGAGTAGTTATGTTTCATAGAATCTTCTCTCTCATGTAATTTCATAACTAATTTTGAGAGAAACCTGATTGGTTATCTTTGATAGAATCTTCTCTCTCAATCATAGGATTTCATTCTGAGTACAACAATAGGTCACCTTGAATGCATCATCCATTACCAAAACACAATTAAAAAATAAAAGGAATAAAATAAAAATAGGCTGAATTTTACACGCATGATAACCCTTTCCAGTCTCCAATCTCTATACGCAGTTGAATCAAGAAAGCCAAGAACCAAATGAAACGCAGTCAAACGAACGGAAAAGAAGACAAAACCCCCGAAGACGTTATTCACGTCGTGGACTACGGGCAAAGCTAAAGAACAAACAGGTCAAACCACCTCGGTCAACAAGGTAAAAACGACCCCTCCCCCAACCAAAAAAAAACCTCAAAATTCCCACAAGAACCCCCTCAAATCCAGAACCTGGTACAGATCACAAACCCAAAACCTTGAAAATTTGTTATATTGTCGAAATATCAGACGTATTCATAATCGTGACACGTAAAGCAACATATCTAGGAATTAGATATGATAAAAGAAGAATTGGAGAGAAAAAAAGTGAGTGGTTGGTTACCTTGAAGGCGTGACGGGCCTTGCATCCCATAAGCTGGAGCGTGCTCTGAAGAACGGGACGCGTGTAGCGAAAGGACTCTTTCTTCTGCGCGTCATCCACCACCACTATGTACAGTATCTTCCCCACCTCGCCCATCGCACCTGCAGATTGTTCATCCATTCAAAACAAAACCAAAACAAAAGACAACCAAAAACAAATGTGTCCGACATTTATGCGATCGGGCCCACACGAAAGGAACTTAACAGCAACGCAAAAGAGAAAAACCGTGGAGGCGACAACAACGACAATGTCGATGAAACAATACAAGGTTATTGAAAAGGAAGCTTAGGGCAACGATTTTCCTGAGCCATTGTTGGACGATGAATGGATTGAACGGTGCGGCATTCTGGTATGTCCAATTCACTCTCGCCTCCCTTATTCTCACGATACCACTCTCTTTTTCTGTCTAATTTCAGTTTAAATAGCAGATCCAGGTTTCCCAAATGACGGATTTGCCCTCCTTCCTTCCGCGAATTTCTTTTGCCGCGTTATTATTATTATTTTTTTGGAATCTCTCACTCCCTACCCCACTGGTCCCCTTCCCCACCTTCAGTATCACCTATTTCATCTTCAATTACATCAATCACCTCTTTTCTAACTATTCAATAAATCACCAATACTATGCATATTCAAATAATATAATATAATATATGCTTTCACTTTTTTTCCTTCCTCGCTTCATACTCAGTAAAATAAGATTCAAATATTCAATTTTATTGTTCAAAACAAGAAAAAACAGTATTATTGTAAAATCTAAATCTGTTTTTCTTCGTTTATTTTATTCTTATAATTTTAAATATTCTATTTTCTATGTTGTTACTTTAAGAACTAGAAGAAGTTGACTAAGTAAATTTAACAAACCAAAAATAACGGTTCCTATATGTCTGCGTTTGTCAAAGAAGAATGAACCTGTTTTCTCTCTAGGTTAGGTAGCACTGCTAATAAAACGCAACGTTTCAATTCAACGTATTACCCTCCTTACCTTATTGTAATGCTTTTATTTTCAATTGGGGTTGGCTTAAGAATAATATAATGAAACTCAGGTTTTATACTCCAGAAGTATTCACTATTTACTTTTATAAAATAAATAATTGTATATTTCATCCATTATTGTAAGGTTTTATTTTTATATTTTACTTTTCAATTAACTAAATTCAAATTATTAGTTTAAGTTAAATAATTTGATTTATAGTAATTGATTAAAAACTTTAAATTATATATTTAATTATTAGTTTGGTTTTTTTAAATATGATTTTTTAATGTAAGGATTCATTAATCATTATTATTAAATTAATTATATATAATTGTATACAATATATATAATAATTTAATAATTTTTTTTTTAAATATGAACTAAAACTCATGTAGTCTTCGAGAAGATGAGAATGGAGAAAGTCAAATTTATCCAGTATCAGATCCATTTTCGTTGTTTAGATCTCTTATTAATGGTTGAACCTGTTTTAATATTATTTTAATGTATTGTTTTTTTTTTATTTTTACCCTTGTATATTTTATCAATCTATAAACGGATTTGTGTTAGATAAAACATTTCAAAACAGAAAAAAATATATAAAAAAATATAAATTTTTTTTACAAAATACTTAATAATAAGAATAAAAGATAAAATATATTTTCATAAATTAAGTTAAAAAAAGTATCTCTTAAAAAAAGAGTATATATATTTTTCTATAAATTAATTTATCCAACTCCGCGTTTATAAGTTTAACTTATAAAAAGACAAGTACTAATTTAGATTTTATATCTCCCCGTATTCACCAAATAGAATTAGCAAAATTTATTTGATTATGAAAAAAATCTCCCATTTAAAATAAATTCACTTATTTTTCTTTATTTATAGATTTTGATAAACCATTTAAACATGCAGTTGATTTTGACAGTGGATAGGATCCTTTTGTCGTATTTCTTGCATGCAGACTTGCATTTTATCTTCTTTGTTTTTAATTGCTTTGAATTCTATATTTTTTTTTATTTGTTAGTGTTAGAACGCGGACTTTGAACGAGCAAGAGAGAAAGATCCGTCTATTATATAGGATGAGACTAGAAAAAGTTATACATATAAATGTATTCATATTTAACATATTTTAAAATAAAAATTCCATAAATTTTAAAATATGATTTCATCTAATTAAAAATAACCGTGGAAACTGTGCTGGTAGGACCCGTACGACTGAGACCATGACTTGACACTCAGTCCAAGCTGACCGACATCACAAAGACCATTAAGAGGATTAATGAGGTTAATCAGCAAGAATATTGAGATTGATTGTGAGATATATCATTAGTGAAAAAATTAATTAAGGTCTTATCAAGCTTCTTCATATGGCTTCCGCTCTCGAAGCTGCAAATATCTACATTAAACATATTGTTCCTACTGTTTTTAAAACCATGTGTACCAAGTTGGGAATGTTAAACATTTATTCCCAGCTTGAGAGAGGTTGATAAACCTTGTTTGGCACGTTGTTTTTGTATATAAACAAACTTCCATGAGACCATCTACTCTAGGTATAAACAATCTTCCACTAGGTTGTCTAGTCTTTGTGTAGACAGTTTTCCTTTAGATCGTCTAGTTTATTTGCTTGATTAGGTTGTCTAACCATCAAATGGTTTAATTTCTTTCTTCTTACTAGACCGTCTAGTTTGTTATATTATCTTGTATGTACCAAACTATCTAACAAAGTTGTGTGTTTTTTAAGTTGGATGAAGAACAATATATACATGAGATAGCAATTTGACATGGTTTGCAATAAGTGGTATTAAGTATTACAACCCAATAATGAAAGGAAATATCTTAATTTCACTAAGATATGAGGTAGTGAAAAATTGAAGAAGGTTGTTGTATTAGATTTTCTGATGCATTTAGCTACTATTAACATTTCCCATAGGCTTGGATATAAGTAAGGTGTTGATCTTTGATGAGATTCATTCAATATGTATTTTCCAAAGTAGTCCTTTAATCCTTTGTTGAGGCAAGAGATATATGTGTTGATATTTTTTTCCTTAGGACTTTAAGCAAGTAATGATTGTTTTGTTTATATAATGAAATTGCGAAGGTTATTAGTATATCTACCATGTATGCTTTATGATTTGTTATAAACTAATTTTATGTTAGCTTGTATTACTGTTTATTATTATTTTTTTATTGTTATGATCACATTTGATGTGAGAGTAAATGAAGTTTTATATTCAAAAAATTGTTCAAAAGTTATATAAATAAATGGAGATGATTCTTATATTTTTTAAAATATTATCGTGTGCATATTCTTATATGATGTAAAGTTCAATATATTTTATATAACATGTAAGGCTAGATTTTATTTTAAGACAAGTTTTAAAGATTTGAAAATTTTCAAACAAGTTAGATGTTCATTCTTTATTTTATTCAAAAATTTATCTCTAAAACTATTTGTTTTCTAAACATTGTAAAGTTTAGAGAAGATTTTGACTATTATAACTCTGAGGAGAAAGCTGTTAATAAGAAAAGTTGTCTTATCAAAGAGGAGTTTTTGTAAGTGGTTCAATCTCTATTGAAGACTTTATTATTTTCCCCTCGTCTTTTGGGTTTTTAGCAAAAGGGAAATGTTGTTTATGTAAAGATTGGTAGTTGGAGGATTATTTGAATTTTTGTTGGAATTTTTTGAAGTGACAAGTGAACCTTAAGCTTGTTGACACACTACATCTAGGTATGCTGATTTAATATTTTAATTTTAATAATTTTTTTAATTATTAAATGTATGAGAACCATGTGATAATGTAATTGATGTACATCAAGGTGTGTATATATACATATGTGTGTCTATAGAATTGAAAGATATGTTAACCATATATGAAATAGTAATGTTTTAAAGCATCGTAATAGTCTAAAAGGCGATTTAGATGAAGTAGAAGCATGAACTTAAGTTGTTTCCTTAGTTTATTTCTTTTTTTATCTAAAGAACTAAGTGATGCTTAATTGATGTGTAATAATTACAATCATTATTCACCATCTAATGCAACCCAAGGTGATGGATTGTAGAAGTTTAATGCAATGGTACCGGAATGGAGAAGAGTTTGCACCGAGAATGAGAGGTTTTTGGTGAGGAATTGGAGTAGTTTTGGTGTTAGGAAGTAGAAATAGGTTTGACCAACTTTCTAGGTATTACTAGGTCTTGGAGGTTGTCTAGCAAAAGAAGATTTGAGAGATAATGAATCTCAAATTTAAAGCTCTTCATTCAATATTTGCAAATCTAAATACATGAGAATATTTTGGAGTATTTATGTATGAAGGTAGTTTGCTCCTTAAACTATTATAACTCTAGTTAAGTAGACTTAATTATGGTGAGTGTGGTGGCTTAAGGAGGTCGTGTGTACTCTTCTAAGGTGTTCTAAAAGTTGTTACTTGTGTGACAAATTAGGGTTTCTAGAGTATTCTTGTTTCATTTATAAAATACTCTAAGAAAATTTAAAATACAAATCTTATATAAGTTTATTCTATTATTGATACAGATAGTTCATTTGTCTTTTATTCTTGTATATGGTGGCTTGGATGGTCCTCCATCACCATCACTAAATGTTAATGTAGATGCTCATTTTCACATTGATATATCTAACTATTGTAAAATACCACCTGACCTTTGATGCTTCACCTTTAAATTTTGAAAAGTCAAACAAATGATTGCATACTTAATTAACCACATATGTGTTATTGACCACTAGAAAGACTTATTCAAATATTGATACATTTTATCCATATTGAGATGAAGACACAACTTGATATTGTGATCTTCATCTATAATAAACTTTATCAACTTACTTCCAGTAAGTACATAAACTCTTTCTTTGAATCTCAAAACTACATAAGATCCTACAAAGAAATCATTGGCTTGATTAGTAGCAAACATGTTTATAATATATCTCAAATCACAGTCAACCAATTATTTCTCAATATCATGGTAAAAAAGAATTAATTGGAACCAACATGTTGCAACTAATGTGATAAAAAAAATACTATTACACTCACATTCAATTTCAAGAAAGTTTCAATCAGTTATAAATTTTTAATCATGTTTGAATTGTCTTCATATTCAATTATTTTTTATCAAACAAATATTTCAGATTCTTGTAATCACTAAATGCATTAACCCTAACCGAATACAAATAATGTCTCCAAGTTTTCATAGCAAAAATTATTTATGTCAATTCTAAGTTATGAGTTGTATAATTTCTCAAATGAATTTTCCATTGATGAGAAGCACAAACCATTACTTTCTTATTCTTCATCAACACACAACGAAGTCTCTTATATGAGACACACAATAAATCTGAAAAGATTTACCTAAATCAACAAAAATAAAGGGGATAGATTAATCAACTTATTTTACCTTAAAAAATTGTCCTAGAAAATTTAATCGCAAATGAGGTTAATAAATCTCTTTTAATAGTTTGATCTCTGTAACTATTTTGAGGCATTCCCACTAAAAAAAATTGCCTCAACTTTAAAAGAACATATCAAAATCTTTTAGCTAAAATTGAATCTCTAGCATTTTGAGTGGACTACCTAAATCTATCTACCATCACATTTTCGATAGTATTATCTATTTGTAAATTAGATGACCACTGAATTCTTTTAAATAGAATATAAATAATTTATATTTTATAAAGATAGAGTCTAGATAAAAATAAATAATGAATTAATTATAAACATATTTATACATTTTTTTTTCATTATTGATTAAGGAAATACCGTGCACCGACTGAAGGTGGAAAGGTCACAACCCACAAATTCAGTGTCTGGATTTATATATTAATAATAATGAACTTCGAGAAGATAGAAAAAATTATAAATAATACTGAAAAAAGGAGATATACGTAAAAGTAGTATTTTCCAGTGGAAAAAAAATGAGACAATCAATTACTTTTAGTTTTACCGTTTATTTGTCTTCTAGTTAATGTGAGATTTTCTCAAGTAATCTCATTTTGTCAATGTTAAAAAAGTATTGCTTACACTTTTGATTATTTTGTAGTTTTCCAAGCAAATAAATAGAGAATTCAACTTTGCTTTCTTTTATAACAGCGATAGTAAAATATAAATCCATACAAATTATTCAAACTTCTCCATCAATCCAAATTTAAATTTTTGTTTATTCGTTTTTCTCTCCAAAATATTATCATTAATCATAAAGTAAATGCCAACACATCAATGTTTTGTTATTTTTTATATACATTACAATTCCTCGGTTTTATTATTGATAACTAATTTTTATTCAAAACCTTGTCAATAATTTTTAACGAAGTTTTTATTTATTTAAAATATCACAACTTAAACCAACTGTTTATGAGACAATGCTTGTTTTTAACTATGTTATAACTACAGTAGTTATAACTTCATAATCTGATGTTAAATCAGAAGTACACTATTAATAATTATAAACTACTTTAAATATAACTTATAAATTAATTATTTCAAAATTATTATATGTAATAATAATAATTTATAATTTGGTGGAAAAAGTAAAAAAATAAATAAACCAAGCATGCATTCTGATTTATAAATTCTAATTCTATGAAATTGTGAACAGGGTTTTACGTAATTAAGAGCGAAAATAGTGGGCATATGGTAGAAGTGGGAAGGTGGTGATATTAGGAAAAGAGAATGTTGAAGCAACTCCACCGTCAGCATCGTGAGCGACACACGTGTGCATTAACACTGTGAAATGGCAACACGTGGGATAAGTAACAGAAGTCGAGTTGACAGACTCACACGCACACATTTTTTTAATGGATATTCAAACTTTTCATTCTAAATTTCAAATTGCATTCTTCTCATTATCATATAGGATAAGTTTCAATTCAACATAATATGAACTCATTTATTTATTTTAGGATATTTTTAAGTTTAATATTTTAAAGAAAAAAAAAACAAAAAGTATTATTCACTGTGACATACCTTTAAAAACACTTATTTATTTATAAAGAAACTTTTTCCATATTCCTTGCTTTAACTTGTAGGCAAAGTTAGTTTAACTATTATTACTTTAAATAAGGAAGCAAAAGAAAAAGAGAATAGAAAAAGGTATCAATGGCTGCCATTTTAAAAAAATAATAATGAAATTTCTCTTTTCTTTTCTAGTTTTAAGCGGGAACACTTTAGATTGATGACAAAAAATCAGTACTTAGTTTTAATTTTTTCAAATTTATCTTTGTATTTTAAAATATATAAATATCAGTTTCCTTAAAATAAAAGCTTTTCTTTTTTATACGGACCAAAATTCCGGTTTAAAAATAGATAATGTTAATGTCCCAAAAAAAATTGTAGACAGATAATTTATTATTTCTTACTTATATAAAGATTTTATCTGTACATTTGAATTTTCTTGGATCATGTGAAAAATTTTCACACATTGTCTCACGTTCAACGCTATTGATGAGTGATTTTTTAAAATAAATTTAGAATCCAGGTTAAAAAAAAAGTAAAATTTAAATTTAATTCAATTTTATAGTTATAAAATAAAAATTTTATCCACTTATATTAAACTTTTGAATTATTGAAATTAAATTAGAAAAACAACTTATTATTATAATAATAATTTTATGATGAAATTGTTCTCATAATGGGTGTGTACGTGACTTTGTTATATGAATTGAGATTGTTTAAGGCCTGCATCCGTTTCGAGCATTGATTTGGAATGTATTTATTAGATAATAAATTTGATTTTATATAAATATTCTAACTTTTCTGTCTAAAGTAGTTATATAAATGAAAAAAAAAAATATTTATATAAGATCAAATTTATAGGTAGTATTTACAACTGATAAAATAGTTGTAAGATGGAATAATTATAATTAATTGAATAAATTACAATTAAATTATAACTAATAAAATAGGATAATTATAATTCATAAAATTATTATAATTAAAAAATTAAAATATGTATATAAGATCAGATTTATATTTTAAGTTGACTAATTGTTTCCACTTGAAAAAAAAGTTTAGGTACATAGTTACGTGGTTGAAATATCTTCCATGCAAATAATTTAATTTGAAGCGGTAGAAAATGAAAAACAAGCATTTCTTAAAATAAATTAAATCAAATAGTTAAATAAAATAAAAGAACGTAGGCTTCTGAACTTTGAGATGAATGAGGCATTGACACAATTAAATTTATCGATAAAAAAATATAATTTATTTCGTTATTAGACGTGCTTTTAGGATCGTCCCGAAAGAGAAATTTGTTAATTTTAATTTGAAGAATATACATTTTACGAATATGATTGTTGAAACAAAAAGTGCATTCCTACGACCAACAACAAAATATACAAAAGAAAAAGCTTCAAAAGTGCGTCTTCATATATTATCCGCCATTGGTTGATACGGAATTTATTCTAAGCTCAATTAGTACCCTTTCCATTTCGCAAATTCAAATTTGTATTATTTACACTACCATAAAAGTATTAAATATAAATTATTTTTAAAGATAAAAATAACTAATTATTATATTAATTAAATTAAATATTATTTTATGGACTAAAAAATTATTAGTATTTAAAGTAATTTTTATTATTAATAAAAGATTATAAATTATTAGTATTTAAATTAATTTTTATTATTATAAAAGATTATTTTTTATTCAATAATTTTTTTAGTAGTATCTCTCTTATGTTTGGGTTTATATGAAATATCATATCTATTAATTGCATGCATGAATATGAATATAGTATAGAAGATTTGATATGTTGTAATATAGAAAAAAAGAAGTGGAAAACAACGCGGCAAAAAAAGTGAAAGGGCAAGAAGAAAATAAAAATAAAAATGTAAAGACGTGTATATAATATGGTGTAGGGAAATGCAAGAATGATAACCGTGGAAGAGGAATTTGATGCTTTGTATATGCTTGAATGGTGCGTATGCAAATTTTATTTAGATGCATTTTGTATGTTTAGGGTGTGATTTAAGAAAAGAAGCATCTATCACATGCCTAACTTCTTCAATCCTATAACCTAATATCATTGCTACTTCATTTCTCCACCATCTATCATTTTTTTAAGTCAAATTCACAATTAATGGATACAAATATTTAAAAAATCCATAATAATTTACAACATAATAAAAAATAATTATTAAGTGTTTTATTTTAGTACTTTGTTACGTTTAATAATCTCATATTATTTAAAAGTTCAGAGTAAATTTTTTTTTTTTTATCAGCAAGATAATTATTTAAATATATTTTATTTTTTTTTAAGATGTGTTTTAAGAAGGAAAAAATCAAAACCTTAAATATAATATTTGATTCTAATTCGCAGTATTGGATCTATTGAAAGGACTTAAGAAATAAGATAAAGAATTAGTTATTGAATTAAATTTGCAATTTGTTGAAAAGAGAGACGCGCATATAGATACTTTACAGCAACAATGATAAAGGGTCAACAATTATAAAAGTCCGTTTCGCATCACTGAGTTCCGTTACATTCAATTTTCTTTTTCTTTAAGTATTTTATGTACGATTCTATCAACCTCAAGAAAAGAAAACACATGCAAGAGTTGCAAAATTATCGTCAAGTATAATGGTTTTTACGTTAATATTTTATAGTTTGTACTTCACAGAAGTATTATTAACATTAATTAAAAATAAATAATTCAAATTCAGATTTATATATTATGCAACATTTTGTTTTTATTTTTAATAAATCAAATTTTTTTAACATCTTACTTCAAGGTTTTGTAAAAAATTATATATTTATTGGTTGATAATAATGACTCTATAATATATTAAAAAAAGTAAAATTTAAATTTAATTCAATTTTATATCATAAAATTTACCTTCACTTATATATTATAATAAAGTATTATTATCTTTAATTAACACACCTGCAACATTTATCGTTAACATTAAAAATAATATATAAAGACTAATTATTTTATAAGTATAAAGACTTTGAAGCAGAAGCACCTTGACCCGTTCCTCTTTTTCTTCAACCCCAGACTCTTTTTCTTCTTTAAAACATTTCTTCATTTGACAACTCTCTTTTCTCCATTTTTTTTATTTCCCGATCCAATTATATATATATATATATATTAAATATAGATCTATCATCTAAGAGATAGAAAAATAAATTTAAAATAAGTTTATCTTTATTAATTTTTCCAACTCAAATTTTATAGTTATAATTATAAGTGTTTTAAGTTTTTCTTTATCCCACCAAGGTGAGAAATAATATTTTCCAATTAGTTTCAATTTTTTAGTATGTTATGTTTGTATAGAAGGTCTTTATCTCACATGCAAATATTGGTAGAGCATATTCACGAACAAGTGAATCACGTTGAGTTCAAAGGAAAGAAAATAAAACCAACTATTGGTTATGAATTATAGTCCTTCACTCAAAACCATTTTTCACAACTTTTCCACTTTTAATAAATAATTATAAATATATCTCCATTAAAAATATGAACAAACAAAAAAATCTTAGAATTTTGTATTTTCTTTTACAACTCATTTTAAGGGTCAAAATAAATTTTTAAAATTTTTCTTACGTCAAAATACTGTCCATTCTAAATTTTGATATTTTAGTTAGATTTTATAGATACTTAATAGATTAAAAAACTATTTTTAGTGAAATATTTAGTATTCATATGTAAAGGATCCTTAAAGTTAAACATATATTCACAAAAATATTATATTATATTTATTTATAAAAAAATATAATATTAGGTGTAATATTTCTAATTTTTACCCATATAAAATAAAATAAAAGTAAAACAAGCATTATCTACTTAACATATGAATATACACAACTATCTCATAATTGTATATCAAAAAATTATCACTGATTTTAATATATACATCAAAAGTTTTAAAAACAAACCAAGCATTCAAATTAAAGTTATCACATCCTCCAGTTGCCTCACTGAGGAACTATATTACCTGCAATCTCATATGCTCTTGTGTACAATACTATCATCACAAATAAAGAAACAGACACAAACAAATAACAGAGTAAGCTAGCTATATAAAAAAAAATATAATTTCAATTTCAAATTAATAAACATAATTCATCAAGTCTCATACAATTTCACAAACCATCAAGTGTCTATTGAAATTCATAATTTATCTTTCACATGCCAGACTTCTACTAACTCACAACACATAAACACTTGAATCTACTTCTAGAAGACTTGTGCATTGACTTAGATTCAAAGATTTGCATCTGACATACTATATCACTGTGAAATCCACACAACTATGCGCATAAATAATCTCAATATCATCTTTCTCCTAGTATGATATGATTAACTCATATAACAGGTCAAGTTAGTTATAATTCAAACAACTTACTCATTCATATGAACCTCCTTCAACTCTCACCACCTGAATAACTTCATCAATATGATTTCATTATCTCAGAAGAAGAGTCAGGATATCTCCTTCTAAACGAATCCATAGTCAATGCACATCCTAAACAATTTTAACACGTATTTTATTTCCTAAAAATATTATGTCTTGATTAAAATTCATATTTTAAATCTTACAATATCCAACATCAAACAATCAAATCATACCAAAGTTTAGAATTTCAAAAACACACAACAATGCATTAATTAATCATATAAATGTCTAATTAAAGATATTTTCAATTAAATATAGATAAATAAAAATTTAAATAATTTATAAGTAAAACTATACATAAATAAATAACTCAATCTTTTAAAAGCAAAAAAAATTGTTTCTTTTACAGAGATTCTAGCTTGAGTGAGAATTTACTTGCTTGAGCGAAATGGGTCTTGCTCAAGCAAAAAATCTTTCACTTGAGTGAGATTCAACTCGAGAGCCCCCAAAATTTCATTCTAGATCTCGCTTGAGCGAGAAGGAACCTAAGAGCACCCTATCTTTCCATTTTATTCTTGCATGAGCAAGAATTAGCTCGCCTGAGCGAGATATGCTAAAAAATTCTGCATAAACTTGTTTAAATTCTAGTCCAACTTTTCATTCAATTCATAAATTTATAAAATCTACATATTACCTTGACAGTTCCTACTCAGAATTATACGAGCACTTTCATTGAGTCATTGAGCTATTATGTCAATCTATACATATATATGATTTCTAAATCAAAATCATTTAAAATCAAACAACCAATTCTCATCAAACATTTCATTTAACTTGATTCAACAAACTATTCAAATACATTCATTAACTCATTCAATTCCAAACTCATATACATTCTACAACATCTACTATATCTACCATTTCACATTTCAATTTCAATCAACTCAAAACAAGAAATTCTGCAAACCCATTTCAATTTTAATCAATTTCCAATCGACTCAAAACAAGAAATCCTACAAACAAAAATTTTGAACTGGTGACCACGTCACCCCCACATCCAGATCTTCTAACCTAGAGTTCTATTGAAAATTTAAACTAGCTTCCCTTACCTTTAGTTGAGCAAATACTAACAATGAGCTTCAAACCTACCAAAAGCTTCAAGAGTAGCTTAACATGCACCACAAAGTCCTAATAAAAAATCTAGCTATATCACTAGGACTTTGATCTAACAAAGACTAATCATAAAACATGCAAAAACTTACATCGAGATCGATCTACAAGTTCAAAATTTGACTCAAAGAAAAGAGTAAAATTGAACTTACTCTATCAGAGATTCTTATCGGGTAGTCAATTAGATCTCACTATCAGGAGTCTAATGACGAACTCCGATCGTCAAACTGATGAGCGAGATTGTTAGAATCTTAGAGAGAAGAAAGAGGGAGAGAAGAGAGAGGAAATGAAAAAGGATCTTCTAGAAAGATGTTGGTTCTTTTGAAATAAAACCTGAATAACTGAATTTTTTATTTATATATTTTTTTCATTTTAATAATAAAATATTCAAGTATAATTTAAAATATACCACTCTAAGATAATTTTCTAGATCATTAAATTAGGTAACTTTTTAAGAATCATAAATCCACACTAAATTACATTTCTCATTTAACCAAGCATAGTTAACAAATTATTAAATATTTATAATTGTTAATACAAATTGAATTAAAGATGACACCATAAGATTAATATAATTTTTTTAAAAAAAAACCCGATACCTATAAAAAAAGTTAAACTTAATTCAGTTTTATTAAAATAGTTTATAAAATCTATATTAACTTATATTTCAAACACAATTAATAATTATTATATGAATGAAGTAAATTGATATTAGAGTTGAATAAAGTAATGGAATGATAGTGTAAGATGATTAGAAGATGATAGAAAAGAGGAAACATATGATTGTGAGAAGTCTGAAGATGGGACATGGAGAAATGAATGCACCAATAATGGAATGTTGGCAGTACCTTTCACAAACCCACAAACATTTTTCACGTTCACAATATCATATTGGGCCTACCAATTCGTTTCTCTTTGTAGCACAACTCTAAATTCATATATACACATATATATTATATATATTCCAATATTTTCATAGAGATAGAGTATATTCACATTATATTTGAGTCTTACATCAAATTCAAACAGCCAATATATGTTGTTGTCTTTTATTTTTATTACTCTGTATACCAAATAAGTGGGATAATAAGGGTGATTTAAAATACTACGAATTAAATAAGCATAATTCCCTTTAAAAACAATAGTGTATACGTATTCAATTTCACATAATTATTATTACACACGGAGAAGAACCATTTTGCACCCTTTTTAACTTTTAAAATAAACTAATAAAAGTGTGTGGTTTTCAAAAATGTAATTTTATGAGGATAAAATAATGTAGTTATAAAGTCTCACCAAAAAATTATTAAATAAAAACTAGTTATATATATATATATATATCATTTTAAGAAAAATATTAAATATAAAATAGTTATATATATAAATTAATAAATAGAAACTAATTTTAAAGATCAAATTTACTATATTAATTAAATTAGAGATTAATTTTTATAAACTAAAAAATTATTGGTATATAAGTAATTTCTATTATTAATAAAAATTATAAAGTATTTTTTAAATTAATATCTAAGTATTAGCTATCAAAATTTTAGTTAGTGACTACTTTATATTCTAAATTAGTATTTATTAGCATTTTAAAGATTAATTTATAATCTAAGTTATTAGTAACTAAAATCTTAATAGTTAATTTAGATATCAATTTAGAAAAAATTTTATATTGTTTATTAATAATAGAAATCACTTTAGATATCAATAATTTAATAGTATCTAATTTAGTCAATAAAGTGATTAATTTTTTTTTAATAAATTTAGTTGTTATTTAATAATTTTCTTGTAGTGTATATTATAAGAAAAACATTAAATAAAAACTAATTTGAGAGACAAAAATAATTAGTTACTTTAAATTAGATACTATTTTAAAGACTATTTTTTTATATTTAAAATAATTTCTATTATTGATAAATAATTTTTAAATTGATATATAATTAACTATTAAGATTTTAACTATCAACTATTTCAAATTATGAAGTTGGTAGTAAAAATATAAATAACTAGTTAAATATTAATTTTAAAATTGTTTATTAATAATAGAAATTAATTTAGATATTAATAATTTTTTTAGTTTTTAAAATAATATATAATTTAATTAATATAGTAACTAATTATTTTTAATTTTAATTTTTTTTTTATTTAATAATTTTTTTTAGTAAATATAATATATATACACACTAAATTTTTATGTATTATTTATGTAAAATCTTCTTTGAAGACTATGACGACTATTAAATTGAATCAGATTCTGGTGAATGTTAGTTTTTGGATGAAATTGTATAAAGTTGCTATCAATGAAGATGCTACCTAAACAAAGAATCAGAGTTATTGACTCTGCGTATATTTGAGATTTATTACGTTAAGTCAAAGACTTTTTTTTTTTTTTTATACTTTGAGGTTAGGTATCCTACATTACTTGACATCTCAGCTAGACAGACATCTCAAGTAACAACAATCATCTTATTAAAAAAAAAACAAAAATATGGAAGGATTATACTAAAACTCATATATTAACAAAAATGATATATAGGTAGACTATACCTATTAATAAATAATGCTAAGAACATAGTAGATGAAAGCCTATTATACCAATGAAAAAAAATTTCTATGAATAAATCATAAATTAACCAACTTATCAGCACACACATCCCATTCACGAAAAATATGAGTAACCTTAAACCTGATTTTTCCACAGTAATCAAGACAAGTATTTCATCGATTACGAAGCATCCAATGAACATTTGTCTTAGTAGTAAATGCAACACAAACCAAGACAGAGTCACATTCCAGTCAGACATTAATAAGTCCCAACTTTTGAGCTTCCTCCAAAACATATATAATTCCATAAAATTTAGCAACCAAAGTAGTCTGAACGTCAAAAAGCGCAGAGAAAACTCCAATAAACTCTCTCATACTCCCACGAAAAATACCTCCACAAGTGACAAGACCTGGATAACCCCTAGCAACCCCATCAGTATTAATTTTAACCCAGCCTGGTGAAGGATGATAGAGATCTCACATCGACTAGAGATAATGACATTTCATTATATATAAGTGGGTGCAAACCTCAACCTCATGAGTCGGTTTTATGGGGTTGAGTTAGGCTTAAAGTCCACTTCGTAACATGGTATCAGAGCCATTTTCGATCCTATCCTAGCGAGTATTTGTTGGGTTTATCAGGTCACCACCCATAATATGTTATCCCACGCACGAGCTTCTATCTATCACTCTCGGCGTGAGGGGGTGTGATGGAGATCCCACATCGACTAGAGATGAGGACAATTCATTGTATATAAGTGGGTGCAAACCTCAATCTCATGAGCCGGTTTTATGGGGTTGAGTTAGGCTTAAAGTCCACTTCGTAACAAAAGAAACTCTCATCTAACAAGAAGAGGACGAAGAACTTTACAGTATGAGTATTAATACCAAAAAACTGGGGCATTCAAAAAATAAATGATGAATAAATTTCTCATGCTTTTCACAAAGCGTACACATAGAACAAATATGGAGTCCTAGCTAATTTAAGAGTGAACTGACCAGACTTATCTAGAATCCAATTAGGAAAGTCTTAGACTCTCATTTATTTTTAATTTTTTTTATAAAAACTTTCATGGTAGACATTATTATGTAACTTGACATCTCAACTAGGCTGACACCTCAGGTAACAATAATCATATGTCATCACATAAAAAAATATTATTATTAAAAATAAGAAAAAAGAAAAAAATACAAAAATATGAGGGGACCAAAACTCATATATTAACAAAAATGATACATAGGTAGACTATACTTATTCTTAAAGAATTCTAAGAACATACTAGATGGAAGTCTATTATACCAATGAAATAGTTCTCTATAAATAAATCATAAATTAGCCACTTATCAGCACATGCATTCCCTTCACGAAAAATATGAGTAATCCTAAACCTGATTTTCTCACAGTAATTAAGACAAGTATTTCATCGATTACGAAACATCCACAAAATATTAGTCCTAGCAGTAAATGCAGACTCTCACATTATGTTAAATTAGACAAAAAAAATTATCTATTTAAATTTTAATTTATGTTAATTAATACAAAATTTTAAAAATAATTAAATAAATAGTGTTAAATAAAATATGCTGGATAAATTGTCATTTATCTTTAAAGTATAAATCACTGTAATTTAGTTCTTAAAAAAGATTATTGATCATGTTGGTAAAGACTTACGTTTTAATGTTTTAAAATAAGTGTGTGATAATAAATTATATGTGCTAATCAAATTTTAATTTGTGTAGGAGAGGTGTACGAATCATGATGCTATATGTAATCTCCCATTATTATACTAGTTTTCATATAAATATTTACATATATTTATACTTATAATTTTTATATTACTAAAATTATATTGGATTCTTCAAAACATAATAATATATACAAAGATTATGTTTTTTTTTTTGGAAATAAATAAATGTTCATAATTATTTAGACTGACTTTAGATAGTTACAAATTTGTCTGTATCAAATGTGATTGCAGTAATCACTACACAAACAAAATTTTAAAGGATTATTTAACGTAACAAAAATCATAATGAATCACAATAATTTTACATAATTTTAAATTTCACATATAAAAAACAACCATGGTCTCTACCATGTTATAAAAAAATCATTTAAAAGTGTTCTTCACTTTAATGATTTAAGGAATTACATTGCCATACTTATGTTGTCATTAGAAAAGCTTAAAAGTCTATAATGTATTTCAGAAAACCTGTATCGATACACCAAAACTTTCTAGAAACATAATAATTAAATATAGTTAAAATATTTTATTGCATTTACTTTACATGCCTTAATGCAAGAATTTCGTTTTAATTTATGTTATTTATATTATTAGTGAAGTCAAGACGTTCACAAATTTTATTAAGAAATTTCAATACTTTTCATTACTATTCAAATTAGAATATTATTATTGTAACTAATTATCATTTGTCTTTCAACTCAAACAACATATATCTTCAGATAGATTAACAAATGATTTAAATAAAGGAATGCACAACTTTCTCGCATTAAATGTATATGTGTATGACTATGAATAATATTCTTTTTTTAAAATTGGGTATGAGACAAGGATGAATGCGTACATATCTGTCATGTCTTGTTTCAATACTCGTCCTTATTTTAAACTACTAAAACACTTTTAATTTATCAGGTAACTTAAAAAAACTTATATTAACTTTTTTGGGTCTTTAGTTTAATAAGTTATTTATAGGTCACACATTTAATAATTTTTATTTTTTATAAAAAATTATTTAATTAATAGTTAGAATAATAAGGGGACCGATATATATGAATATACCAGTCATTCCCCAATGAGGATGAGGATAAAACAAAATATTCATATCCGTTGGATTTAAGAATGAACAGATGAATATTTTTTTTATTTTGAAGATGAGGATGAGATAGTCTAACTGTAGTCACCTTATTATATTGTCATCCCTAATCATCACATTAAATGTCAACACTTGAGTCAACTCAAATAATCATCGTATTAATTAAGTATCATACCTATTCATACAAATTAAGTTTCATTTCTACAACACCATTTTTTTTTCAAACATTTCTTTCTCAACATAAATCAATTTCTTTTTTTTTTGTCTCAATTCAATTAACTTCAAATAAAAAATTATTTCAATGACAAAACACTTAATTTTTATAATTATCATTAATTCAACAATATAACCACAACTTTAAAAAACCATATAAACCTAATTTACTCATCAATTATACCTTTATGTACACGTTAACATCATAAAAAACAATATTAAGAATTTTTATATATCTTATTTATCCATAAAAAAACTTAATATCATAAAAAAAATCCAATAATTTTAATAATATCACTTTGGTTCATTCACATATATATAACCTAGAATTTCAAAGTTTTACATCAATTCCAGCTATGAATTTCAATTAACTTCACTTACCTCAAAATATTGCATATTTCAAAATAATTACTTTGAAGAAAGAAAAGAAGTAGAATTTTCTAAACTTTTACTTAGAAAACTTGATTAAAAAATCAAATAAATCTAAACTAATGAAGGTTCATCTTTTATAATCATATCTTACGCAGGTCTACCTAACTCATGCATGCAAAACCAAAAAATAAAGACTCCAGACTTAGGAGAAAATAAAAATTTAAATATAACATGAATGTTGAATTACTAAGCCATTCAAAATATTATGTAGACAAAAATATTAAATAGAAAAAAAATCAATTGATGTTCCTCTGTGCTATTTTTGAAAAATAAGTGTGTAAAAGACTATATTATATATGATTATCATTTAGAATTATTGGATAAATTGATACCCAAACATAGTCAAGTGTTACTAATGATTTCTTTTTATTTCTTACTGTCTTTTTAGTGAAGATGATTTTTTATTTATTTATTAGTACCATGAAGTAAGAAATATATTTTATATATGTGTTGACAATATTTTATAAGCTTCACATTTCTAATTTTTTATTCATGCTTTATATTTTAAAATTTTTTACTAGCTTATTGTGTTTTGGTTGTAATTATGTTAATATATGTTAACAATTATAGGTTCTAAATAAGTTCATAAACAAACTTAAAGAATTTTCTTATAAATGTTTTATTATCCTTGATTTATAATTTTTCTGATAATATGTCTAAAATCTTTCTGATAAAGTAAATGTTTTAATTTTTTCTTACATTACTGCAGTTATTCTTTTGCAAAGTTAGCCCTTGAAATGATCCTCCATTCTATGAAGTAACTGTTGTGAATTATGTAATTGCAGAGTGCACTATCACGCTTGAAAAGGATGTACATGTTATGGTTTAGAAAAATGTTTCATGAAGATCCAAGACAATATTATACATCCACTTTTGAAATACACGTATTGTATATTTCTTATTTGTTTTTATCAATTTCTTTCATCACATTATATTTCTACAAGCTTATATTTGTTTTTCTCTCTAGGTATAGATAACTGTTTTGAGTATTAGAGGAAAGTGTGTTACTAAAATAGTGGAGTGTATATAGTATTAACCATATCAGCACAAGAGATGAAGCTCAAGCTTGACGTAGAGCCCAAATAAAAAAAAATGAAGGTCATTCTTCCTGAACCTCAATCACTTCTTCAGCTACCTCCATAAATTTAAAAAATCCCAAAATTACTTTTCAGTAAAAAAGTAAAAATAGAAATATATTATAATTTACATATTCTGGAACACAAAAATAAAATCCGTAGTAAAGAACTAAAAAATTACACATTTCAAATTATGTAGTCGAGATCCTAGGATAAATTTACCGAATTATATAATTTAGAACCTATTCAACAACTAACTATATAATATCGTAATCCAAAACTTATATAAACTATAAATCCTACCAGAATTATTAAATTACATAATCTGAAACATATTCAACAACAAACAATACTGGATTATGTAATCCAAAACTTACTTTAAAAAATAAATCTATCAAATATGTAATAATAAAAACCTTATGGCATTAAATAATTTGGAATCTATTTAACTATCTAAAACTATCGAATTACTCTATCCCATTTAAAATACTGTGGATGAAGAGGGTAACGTGAACAATGAAGGACCGTGACAGAGAGCTTTAGAAGGGAGGAGAGTTTTGAAGGAGGTGGAGCTTTGGAAGGGGATGGGATGCCGCTGGGGGAGTGAAGGTGCAAAGTGAGTGAAAGTGAATGTGAAAAGTAAAAGTAGATTAAAGTAAAAATTAGATTAAATTTTAATTTTTTAATATTTTTTACTCAGGGTATAACGATAAAATCGGTTTTAATATAGGAATTGCTGAAGAAGTGATGAAGGTGCAGAAGAAGCAGTCCACTTAAGATAATTCTTGTTAAAAATATATAAATATGTACTTCCTAAAGTCAAATTATCTCGAGTAACAACTCATAAACGACCAATATAATCCGTGTAAAACCTTACCTAATTCTCTTTGATTAAAATAACAAGCCATTTAATAGACTATTAAAGGCTTAGATAAAATATTGAATTAAGATTCTTGACTATGTCTTTCAATAGAAAGTTAAACACCACTTCACAGTAGTCAAATTAAATTTTAATTTTAAGCCCTTAATACTACAGTATAGAATCAAATGGTAACATAATTTAAAATACATTTCACATCCACAACGCAAAACAAGCAGAAATTTGGGTTGCTTATTTGCCAGTGAATATGTTCTCCTATGGATAGCCGACGGCCTTTTCTGAAAAATCAAACTTCAAAAACTCTGGTGCTTACTCTGGCAATGGATATGGTTTATGACTCCAAAATTCATTCACTTAACGGAAAATCATACAATCACAATCTGTGTAATTAGAATACATTCAATGAAGATATAAAATTATCTAAAAACAATGTTATTTGCAACTTAAAACGAGATTCTGCCCTTGCTGCTGCAGAAAATAATCCAGCAGCAATTTGAATACCCAGGTCTTTAGGTTCTTTATTTAAACCGAAAAAAAAATTAGCAGTGGAATAATAGGGTAATCTATCTGAAAGAATATGATTAGATTCAAAGGACCCTAATACGTTACAATATAGAACCACGTGAATGATAATATTATAACCGAAAGACTAAAATTAAGAGCCCAAAATTACCTATGCTTACACAATAAACTTGGAAGAAAAATATCAAATGACTACCTTATTTCAATCATAAAAATACCATAACTAGGATCCAATTTATAACTTCCCTCTTCTCCCAAAAGCCAATCTAAAACTGTTTATAAAATACATTTTTTCGATTGAACAGACATTGGAATAAATACGCTCTTTCGATTTTCTGCACAAAACTGTTCTTCGCCGTAGCCTAATACCTAAAATCAAACAGTTAGGCCTTGTGGGGCACCGGCAACAGGTGCCTTGGGCTTTTGTTTTTCCACCACAATGGCCTGCGTGGTCAACACCATTCCAGCAACTGAAGCAGCATTCTGTAGTGCACACCTTGTAACCTTGGCAGGGTCGATAACTCCCGCGTCTACTAAATTCTCATACCTGTCAGCCATAGCATTGTAACCAACCTCCCATTCACCATTCTTAATCTTCTCCACAACAACTTCACCTTCTATTCCAGCATTTTGAGCAATCAATGCAGCAGGTGCTACCAGAGCCTACATTGTGTACATAAAGGCAGCAGAAGGATCAGCATTCATAATATTTTTTAGATTTCTATCACAGCATATCAAATGAGATATTAAGCTTATTAAAGATTATAAATATAAATAGAAAATTCATTAGTCCAATGTATATATATTGAGAAAGGATAAATTTAATCTTGATTATTATGTAGATACCATTTTCCATTTGAGATCTGAAGCATCCTGAAATGTGAAGGGATTTTAAAAAGCATCTAAACAAATAAGTTTAAGGTGGAATGGGTTTGTAGCTTGCAATTATTGCGGCTTGTGAAAGCAATAATTACACCATACTCGTCAGAGAATGTGCAAATTGATCATCATTCTCACCTTTTGCACGATGTCAGCTCCTAGCCTTTCGTCTGCCTCCTCAAGCCTTTCCTTGATTGCTGGGACATAAGTGGAGAGATGAACCAGTGCAGTACCTCCACCAGGAACAATACCTTCCTCAATGGCAGCAAAAGTTGCATTCTTCGCATCCTCAATTCGTAGCTTTCGATCCTCAAGTTCAGTCTCTGTAGCAGCACCAACCTTGATGACTGCAACTCCACCAGACAATTTAGCTATCCTCTCAGCCAGTTTCTCAGAATCATACACTGAGTCAGTCTCTGACAACTCCTTCTTTAACTGACCAATTCTGGCTTGCAACTCATCCTTTGTTGCCGCATCAGCAATGAGAGTAGTAGAATCCTTGCTGATGGTCACTTTCCGAGCCAAACCAAGCTGCTCAACTGAGGTGCTTTCAATAAGCAATCCCAGATCACTCGCTTGGAACTCAGCACCTTCCAGTTCAACGTACAAAGTTGTTAACAAAGTATCTCAAGAAAAAAAAAATAGTACTACAAAGTTATACTTCCACAACAAATTTGTGTTTTCTACTTATAGATGTACTTTATTAGACATTGAAGATGTGCCAGCTCCTACTTATAGAATAAACATTGACATGATTATAATACTTATAACATGAACAACATCAACAAATCATTCACATTAGCCACAAAATACTGTCTGTGCTCAGGCAATATCCAACAACAAATTTAAAACAGATATAAGTTCACATACCAGTCAATATAGCAATGTCTTGAAGGAGGGCCTTTCGTCGCTCACCAAAGCCCGGAGCTTTGATGGCAGCAACATTAAGGATACCACGCAGCTTATTCACAACAAGGGTGGCCAAAGCCTCACCGGTGACATCCTCCGCAATGATAAGCAAAGGAGCTCTCAGTTGAGTGGTTTTCTCCAACAATGGAATTATATCCTTTATTGCTGAAATCTTCTGATCCGTAACCAACACTCTCGCATTCTCAAATTCAACTGTCAACTTTTCAGGGTTTGTAACAAATTGAGGTGAAATATACCCTCTGTCAATCTACAAGATTAAAGCCATACAATTAGACTCATAAACAACACAACTCTTTGGCCCTATTTAGATAAACTTTACAAAAGAAACATAAGTTAAACTATGTGTCTCAACTTTTAGAAAGGGTAAATAAGAAAGCTTCTATAGATTAAAGTGGATAAATTCATTTTAGCTTATAAAAGAAAAAAAAAATTCAAGTTGTCTTCTTATTTCTTATATAAGAGTACTTATTGAAAAGTTTATCTTCTATTATCACAATTCTGCATAGAAATCGCACCTCCATTCCTTCTTCCACTTCAACCGTCGTCTCAAATGAAGACGAAGACTCGATGGACAAAACACCATCAGGTCCAACCTTATCAATTGCTTCCGCAATCATTTGCCCAATCAACTCATCATTCCCAGCAGATATAGATGCAACAGCTGCCACAACACCAACAAAATACATAAAAAAAAGCTCTTAAAGCAGCATCTACATAGCAAAAACATTGACAATAATAACATTGCAATAATACCTTTGATATCATCTCCACCTTTGACAGGCCTTGCTTTCTTCTCCAACTCCTCCACCAATCCCAGCACAGTTTTATCAATTCCTCTTTTAAGAGACACAGGATTTGCCCCAGAAGTCACACTGAGAAGCCCCAGCTTAATAATTTCGCGAGCAAGAACAGAAGCCGTGGTTGTCCCATCACCCGCAGAGTCATTAGTCTTACTGGCAACCTTAATTAACATTTTCAGAATCATTAATCTTATTAGCAACCTTAGTTAACATTTTTCCACAGTCTAAAACTACCAACATCAACAAAAACAACCACACATTCACAAACCTCTCTAATAAGAGCTGCACCAGCATTCTCCATGGCGTCGGGAAGCTCAATAGCGCGAGCAATTGTCACACCATCGTTAACCACTTTTGGACTTCCAAACTCATCCAACACAACATTCCTCCCTAAAAAAATTGCAAGCAATGAAATAATCGTGAATCTCTGTTCTACTTAACAAACACAATAAACAAATCTAGTTTTACAATAAAAGCCCACCTCTCGGCCCAAGAGTCAGCCCAACGGCGTCGGCGAGCTTGTCAATGCCGGCCTGAATCGCAGCCCGGGAACTCTGGTCGAACGCAATCTCCTTGGCGGAGGCCTTCACCGCGAAACGGCTATTCGGTTGCCGGTAATTCACTCTTCCGTTGTGGTTCGCTCTTCGGGTCAGAGACTGTAAGAAAAGAAAAAAAAAAATCGAAAACAGAGACGGAGATAAACATAAAAACTAGGATGTTAGGTGTTCGGAGGAAAATGAAATTGAATTGAATTTGGAGAAGGAACCTGGCGGTTAGGAGTGCGTAGAATGGAAGCGGAAGAGAGAGCGTTTGCAGAAGCCATGGTGTGGAGTGAAGGGAAATGGATAAGGGAGTGGTAACTCTAATACACTGAAACAGAGTGAAGAAGATTAGGGTTTGGGCTTTTATGGAGAGAGTGTTGGGGTTCTAGAAAATTCCACCTATTCCAGAACCGTTGGGAGGCTCTTGTTAACGCAAATTGCAACTTCGGATTTGTCGCTTACTATTATTTACTACACCATGTAAGAAAACAAAACCGTTTCTTCTCCTAAAAATAAAATCGACTTTACTTATAGACAATTTTATTTATTCAAATTAGGATTTTTATTTTTAATTTTAATGCGTGAAATGTAATTTGTAAAGTGATTATTGTTTTATTAAAATTTAATATTATAATATAACATGCATAAATGTTCAATAAATTATGAAGTTGTTACGGTTTGTTTGTTATTTGGTTGATAAAAGTGTTTTTTTTTTCTTATTTCACATTTTAAATAGCGAAAAATTCTTCCGAACTACTATATATTGGTTTAGAATAATAGTAATATCATGTGGAAAAGTGTCGTAAGAATAATATTATAATTTAAAAATATTATTAAGATTATTTATAATGCTAAAAAAATAAAATACAAATCTACTGCAAAACATAAACTTATGCCTAGAGACCAGATGCAAGACAGAAACCCATCTAAATGGGATTTATGAAAAGGGAAACGTGTTTTTATTAGAAATGTGTTATATGGAAATATATTTCTGAGTTGGAATTCGATAGAAAAAAAAGTGAGTTGAATTGGTTTTGTTTATCTAACGGATCAAAGCGTGGGTTAGGGAGGAAATTTAATAACAAGATGGTTAGGTAAAAAAACTTGTTTTAATTAAATTATTGGTTTCTAACCTGATAAAATTAATTATTAATTTAATTAGAAATTAATTTAAAATATTTCTAACTATTATTAAAGATCAGTTTCGACTCTAATTGTGATATGCTTCCTTATTTCTTTACTTAGGGTCACCTCATTAGGATATATGTAATTATATTAATTTTCTACATTTTAAACAACAGAAACAATTATTTTTTCCTCTCTGGCTCGTTTTTTTTAGTGTTTAGGGTATGGATCTATAGATATAGATATAGATGGTTTCAAAATGTTAGCTATTATATTCAATATTGGACCCTTTTACTCAAATTTGTAGCTCAATAATAGTCTTTGTTGTCATAGAAGATCCATAAGCCATAGTGTATAAAAGAGTAGTCTCGGTAGATCAGTAGGCTTTAAGATGTCCTTCATCCTACAGGATTGGACCTTGACTTAACTCTAATCCAGAACCCCCACCCCAGCCCAATGCTTGGAACCTAGTTAGGGATATTTCTTCCTGCACCCCTACATTTTTCTTCTTGCATCCCTATATTTTTTTTTCATACCCCTACATTCTTTGAAATACCAGTATTATTCTTGATAATTTGGGTGATTCTGGAATAGAAATTATGTAAGCAAAAGCTGTTTTTGGAATAGGAGTTTCTGTAAACAAAGTGTTTTTTCAGAATAGGAAATCTGGAAGTCAAAAAATAATTCCAGAATATATTTTTTGGAACACATTTTTTTAATTTCCAGTGGTTAATCTGGAATTCATAAAATTTGTTCCGGAAAGTATGTTCTAGAAATATTCCAAAAAAAATAATTTGAAAGTCATTTTTAAAAGGAGTAAAATGGTCTTTTCCAAAAATGATGGGGTGCAAGAAGCCATTTGTTGGGGGTGTAGGGAGAAACACTTCCTAGTTAGGCTAGTGTGGACTTAGTTATAGAACTGTTTCTTCCTGCACCTCCATATGTTCTTCTGTCACCTCCATATTCCAGATTACATAATCCAGAAGTTAATCTCGAATTTGAAAATAACTTATAGATTATGTAATTCAGAATATATTTTTAAAAATTGGTATTTCGGATTATATAATCCAGAAGTCTGGATTTGAGAGTAGCTTCCGAATTATGTAATCCGGACACACATTTAAAAAAAGGCTTACAAATTACATAATTCATAAGCTAATTTAGACTTCCAGATTATGTAATCGGAAAACTAATCATACATTTGAAAAAAGGCTTCCGGATTACATAATCTAGAAGCTAATTACAAATTTGGAAAAAGACTTCCAGATTACATAATCTAGAATATTATAGAGGAAAATTTTTGGAATATCAAAAGTTTATGGATGTGGGAGAAGAAAATAGGGAGGTGCAGGAAGAAACAGTTTAGTTATAGAGCTGCATTTTTCCTGCACTATATCACAAGGCTTTTTCTTCTTGCAGACCCTCATTTTTCTTCATGTACCCCATAATATTTAAAATACCATTTTAGTTTTCTTTAAAGTGATATGAAAGTCTTCCAGAACACACTTTCCAAAATTCCTAGAATGAGATTTCTAGAACAAAATAAAAATTTCTTGAACAAGATTTTTCATAATGAAAATTTCAAATGTATGAAATATATTCTGGAATAAGTTTTCTAAGATTTCCATAACAAACTTTTTGGAGCCTATATAATACCTTTTGGAATACATTTTTTTGGAATGAGTTTTTTGGAACAAGTTTTTTAAAACACATAAAATATATTATGGAAAGAGATTTTTGGAATAATATTTTGTTTGTAAGGCGTTCTCTCTCTTTTTTTGTTCCTTTGCAGTATTCTCCCTATCTTATTCTACTACAACAATGATGATGTAACAATGGCGACAGTAGTGGCGATAGTGGTGGTGTAGTGCAATGAGGGAGATGTAAACGAAGAACAAACACAGTGCCAGAGCAGAGCAGGGAAGGAGAGTGAGAGAGAAATGTAAAATCCATGAGGGCAATGTCATTATACCAATTAAGGGGGGTGTAGGTAAAAAATGGGGGTGCGAAAGCAAAAACCATATCACAATCTAGTGAGAACATGGACTATGCACTCATTAATCACCTTCACTCACCATAATTGTTAGTAATATAACTTTCACATCAATAAACAAACTTAACAATTAAGCAAATAATGCAATTTCTTAGCACATAATGACATAAAAAAGGTATAACTTGAAAAAAGACCTAAAAAGTATGACTTTATCAAGGTGCATAATAATATTTTTGTATTTATAATGAAGTTATATAGTTTGATCTATCACATCTACCTCACTGTAACTCCTATAATGCATAGATTCCCTAATCCCCTCCTGTTACACCAGGGCCCAACAACATCAACAAGCCCAAACGTCAGATCAATAAACCTAGATGGATGAAAGACTTTCTGATTTAATGGGCCTAATGAATGTTCAATTTAATTGCTTTCAATTTTCAATGTAATGTGACTTAAAGGGGAAGCCCATTGTATCCTTTGGGAAAACCCTATTTGAATACGAGTTCAATGAATGAAGAGGCAGCTTTGCCCTAGGTCTTAAAATTTTTTTATCTCTCGTAGTTCTTAGTTCTTAGTATTACTGTAGCGAAAACCTAACATTGGTGCTTTCATTGATTCTCATGGCTCCCAAACTCCAAGCCAAAGACCTAGAAGACATACTCAATTCCATCAAGGAACGTCTCTCTGCCCTTCAATTCCAGATGGATGAACAACAAACCCGTCGCGCCACCATGGAAGCCAGAAAGGACTCCATCCAGTCCACCCTTACCCTTCTCTTAGATCATACGATACCTCCACATAACCACCAAAGTTCCTCCTCTGCAGAAACCCCTTTTGTTCCAGCAGCTACAACACCCATCCCCACTAACCCTCAGATCCCTGCTCCACAAACCATGCCAAACCCTAACCCTCATCCACAATACCATCCACCAAACCCTTCTAATATTAGACCACCTAAGTTGCAGTTGGCTTTCTTTGAGGGCTCTGATCCCTTGGACTGGCTTTTCCAAGCTGAACAATATTTTTCATTTTACCAGATTCCCCCTGCACAAAGACTATCGATGGTCGCTTTTCACATGAAAGGCGAAGCACTCAGCTGGTTTAAATGGTTACACCAGAACAACCTGGTCACCGACTGGGTATCATTCACCCGTGCCCTGGAGCTCCGCTTTGGACCTTCAACATACACCAACCATCAAGCATCGCTCTTCAAACTACAACAGGTAACCACGGTAACAGAATACCAAACTCGTTTTGAAAAACTCTGTAACTGCACAGTCGGTCTCACTCCAGATATTATTCTCAATTGTTTTATCTCGGGTCTCCACCCAGATATTCGTAGAGAATTGTCCATTCTGAATCCATACTCCATCTCCCAAGCAATTGGTCTCGCTAAACTCGTTGAAGACAAATACCGTGATTCCAAACCTAGAATCCCACGCCCTTTTCAAGTTCAGAACCACAACACCATCCATACTTCTTCCCAGTCACCACCCACAAGAACCACTCCAAACCACCAATCACAGACTACCCTACCCATTAAACGACTCACCCCAACTCAACTACAAGAGCGTCGCGCACAGGGATTATGTTATAACTGTGACGAGAAGTATATCCCAGGACACAAATGCACACCATCTCGATTCCTACTGCTCTTGGATGATCTTGACCCACCCCTGGATCCTGTGGAGGAACCATCCACCACTATAGAGTACCCAGAGACCATACATTTTCATTTATCACCACTGGCCCTATTTGGTAATCCATCGCCCCAAACCCTGAAATTTACTGGAATGATTCACAACCTTCCTGTCACCGTTCTGGTTGACTCTGGCAGCTCCCATAATATATTACAACCGCGTATTGCTCACCACCTTCACCTACCCTTTCAACCTAGTCCCCCACTGTCAGTGATGGTCGGAAATGGTGCCTTTATCCAATGCCAAGGCATTTGTCCTTCCGTCGACATTTCCCTCCAAACATCAACTTTTACAATTCCCTTTTACCTCTTACCCATTGAAGGAGCTGATGTAGTATTGGGTATTGACTGGTTGCGTACCTTAGGACCTATTAAGGCAGATTTTTCCATCCCCAGCATTGCCTTCACCTACCAAAACCAACCCATCAATCTACAAGCGGCAACCACTTCTACACCCACCAGAACAACCTACCATCAGTTTTGTCAATATCTCTCTACTAACTCCATTGCATCTCTCCACCTCTTGTCAATTGATAGCCCATCATCATCCCCAAGCTAGCTAGAAAGCAACCTACAAAATTCCTCTTCCCCATTATACTCCTTACCTTTTCCCATCCAAGCCATTCTCCTCCAACATCACTCAATTTTTCAAATACCCCACGGGCTACCCCCACCGAGGCTACACGACCATCAAATTCCCCTCCTCCCACACACACCTCCTATCAATGTTAAACCATATCGCTACCCACACTCCCAGAAGGAAACTATCACTACTCTCATTCAGGAAATGTTGCAAGATGGTTTCATCAAACCTAGCAACAACCCTTTTTCATCCCCTGTCCTCCTTATAAAAAAGAAAGATGGTTGGCGTTTTTGTGTTGACTACAGAGCCTTAAATGCAGCCACCATCCGTGACCGCTTCCCAATACCAACCATCGATGAATTGCTAGATGAATTAGGTTCAGCTACAATATTCACTAAGCTGGATTTATACGCAGGGTATCACCAAATAAGAGTCACCCCAAAGGACACCCATAAGACAGCTTTTAGGACCACTGATGGACATTACGAATTTTTAGTCATGCCATTTGGCTTGACTAATGCACCCTCTACATTCCAAGCTGCTATGAATGATTTTCTTCGACCATATTTAAGGCGGTTTGTCCTAGTTTTTTTTTTATGATATTTTAATTTATAGTCCTACATTACAAGATCATATTACTCATTTACAGATTATTCTGGATCTCTTAGACACTAAGCAATTCTTTGTGAAGCTAACCAAGTGCAGTTTTGCAACCACTCAAGTTCATTACTTAGGTCATATCATTTCTCTTGGTGGTGTTTCCCCTGACCCAGAAAAAGTCACTGCCATACATAATTGGCCACAACCACGTTCACTCACGGAACTCAGGGGCTTCCTCGGTCTCACCGGCTTTTATAGAAAATTTGTTCGACATTACGCCACTCTCGCCGCTCCTCTCACCGACTTATTACATAACCAGAAATTTATGTGGCCTGTGACCGCTGATACAACTTTCACCGAATTGAAATTACAAATTGCAAGGGTTCCTACACTACACCTTCCAGATTTCAGCCAGCCCTTTGTAGTGGAGACCGATGCGTCTGCAGTGGCAGTGGGGGCAGTGCTCAGCCAGAACAAACGCCCACTTTCATTCTTCAGCAAGAAGATGTGTCCACGACTCCAAGCGTCATCCGTGTACGTAAGGGAGATGTATGCAATAACAGAAGCAGTAAAGAAATGGCGTCAGTACTTACTAGGCCAACACTTCAAAATTTTCACAGATCAACAAAGCTTGCATACATTACTGTCACAGACGATTCAAACACCAGAACAACAAAAATGGACAGCAAAATTACAAGGATATGATTTTCAAATTTTATACCGACCTGGAACACAAAATGTAGTTACTGATGCTCTATCCCGCCAAGGAACACCAACACCTTCATTGTTGTTTGCTTTGTCTTCGCCGATTCCCCTCTTATTTCAAGAGTTACAACAGTTCTTCAAAACCTCGGAAGGTGCCCAGTTAATTCAATCGTGCACGCACGATCAACCCCAACCCAATTTGTTCTCAGTTCGCAATGGGATGTTGTTCTTTCGACACCGACTGTTCCTTCCGGCGTCCAATAAATTTAGAGAACAGATCCTCCACGAAATGCATGAGTCCCCCACAAATGGCCATTCCAGCCTCAAGCCTACCCTCGCTCGAATTGTTGCCTCGTTTTATTGGCCAGGATGGACGCGGGATGTGAAACAATTTCTCCAACAGTGCGTCACTTGCCAAAGAAATAAATACATGCCAAAAAAAAGTCAGGGGTTACTTCAACCTCTATCGACACCAGCACAAGTATGGGAAGATTTGTCTATGGATTTCATAACTCACTTACCTTCCTCTGCGGGTCACACGGTAGTTTGGGTTATCTGCGACCGCCTCACCAAGTACGCCCATTTTCTGGCTCTTCCCACCCACTTCACGGCGTAACAACTCGCACGACGCTTTGCTGTGGAGATCTTCCGCTTTCATGGAATGCCAAAAACAGTCGTATCAGATCGAGATCCACTCTTTGTTAGCACGTTCTGGAGACAACTATTCAAAGCTCAAGGTACAACATTAAAATTTAGCTCTGCCTATCACCCACAAACGGATGGGCAAACTGAGGTTTTAAATAGAGGGCTCGAAGCTTACCTGCGATGTTTCACGGAGGACCACCCGCACACATGGTACCAATACCTCCACCTCGCAGAGTTATGGCACAATACGACTCATCACTCGGCTATTGGCACCTCTCCCTTCCATGCTCTATACGGTCGTCCACCTCCCACCATCTTGGATTTGTTGCACACGCCTCGCGTTGGCACCACTATCTCAGATCTGCTACATCAGCATACCTTAGTGTTGCACTCTCTCAAACATAATCTCCTCAGAACTCGCCAACGCATGTGCGACCAGGAAAATCGGCACCGTTCGGACCGCACGTTCAACGTAGATGATTGGGTCTGGGTTCGCCTCCAGCCATACCGCCAACAATCTGTGGAACGTCGTCCCTGTCAAAAACTATCTCCTCGCTACTCGGGACCATACCAAATAAGCCGCCGCATAGGCACCGTTGCGTATGAGCTCAGATTACCTCCCTCCTCTCACATTCATCCGGTCTTCCACGTCTCACTTCTCCGGCTTTTCAGAGGACCAACACCATATCCCTCCCCACACCCAAACTCAAACTCCAGCAAGAACATTAACTCGACTAACCCTTTAAGTTCCACAATTCAAACCACACCTGACCCTCTGACTACACCGCCCTTGCCGCCCAATCAAAATGCGCCAACACATCTAATCTCAATTGTGTCAAAGAGCCCAAATCTTGAGCCTCACACTTCACCTAATATTCAGAAAGCCCCAACTACACGTAACCTCACTCATAACTCTGCGCATGCCACTACACATAATCTTTTAAATGCCCCTGGCCCACCCCTAAAAACCCGTGCCCCACCCACTCCTCATAATAACCCTTTATCTCAAGTCCCCACATCAACTACCGTAAACCACATTAGTTCCCCCCTCGAGCCCCGTGCCTCACCCACTTTCCTTAATACCTCAAACGTAGAAAACCCTAACCCGAGTCCAACAACACCTACACCTATGTCCAAACCTTCACTCCCACACATTCACCAAATTCCTATAACAGCCAAGCCCAACCAATCAGCCCAACAATCCCACTTAACCCAACAAGAACATCAGACTCACTTTGAGGACAAAGTGTCTCAGCCAGCGGATGGTAATGTTACACCAGGGCCCAACAACATCAACAGGCCCAAACGTTAGATCAATAAACCTAGATGGATGAAAGACTTTCTGATTTAATGGGCCTAATGAATGTTCAATTTAATTGCTTTCAATTTTCAATGTAATGTGACTTAAAGGGGAAACCCATTGTATCCTTTGGGAAAACCCTATTTGAATACGAGTTCAATGAATGAAGAGGCAGCTTTGCCCTTGGTCTTAAATTTTTTTTATCTCTCGTAGTTCTTAGTTCTTAGTATTACTGTAGCGAAAACCTAACACCTCCCTTCCAATTTTGAGTGTTTGCCAAGTAAGAAGAAAACTTACTGTTGTGAGTTTGGCAATAGATATAAGGTTAAAGATAAACTAAAAAATATATAAAACATTATAAAACATGTCAGAACTAGAAAAATTAATTGTTTCAGAACATATTCAACAATGATGTAAGGCAATTTAAACATATATTGGTTTGGCTTGAAATTTCAACACCACTAGTATCTAATATCCAAGAATTATTAGAATTCTTACCTATTTCTAATTGGGATGTAAAGGATTCACCAACAACATTGCTTATGAGACGTTTCATTTGCAGTTAAGTGTATAATCTTGAGAAGTTGTTGAAATTTGATATGGAGTGAATTTATTTGCATATATAAATCAAAACATCATAAAATAGTTACATTACATTGTCATTCAATTCCAAATTTAAAGTAAAACAATTATTTTTTAACTTTTTGTGACAAATTAAAAAATAGTCACAATTTTTATACTTATCACTATTAATTATATTATTTTGTTAACTTATAAAAAATTATAAATTTAAAATAACTTAAATTTAATATTCTTTACCACTAATATAAATATATGTGCTTGTAAATTTTTTATTAAATATATAAAAATAAATTTATAACACATTATTATTGAGACATATTTTAACATACTAATAATTAATTATTTATCATTGATAAAAATAATTATTAATTTATAAATATTTAATACATTTATAATAATTATATACTTATTATAAAAAAATTAATATATATATTTTTTAGTAATTATTTATAATATGTGTTGTTAACCTTTTAATATAATTATTGTGACATTTCTTAATTTTGTCACTATTATGAATAACATTTGTGACAAATAAAATGAGTAGTCACAAATAATAGATAAATAGTGACAAATTTTATCTTTATCACTAATTTTAATATACTTATTGTGATATTGTTTAGTTTTGTCACTATTATAAACAATATCAGTGAGAAGGAAAAAAATTGTCACAAATAATATATAAATAGTGACAAATTTTATATTTATCACTAACCTTTTGTCACTAAAACTATTTTTTCTTGTAGTGACAACGGGACAAACATAAACTTACATTTCTTCACTCTCTAGTAATGGGTTTGTCTCATAATCAATAAATAAAGTAAATGAATTGTGTTTAACTAAATCTAAATCAGAACAACTAAAAGTAAATAACATTCAATTTGAGCATACATGAAAAAAAATTGTGTTTAACTGAAAATGAAGATTCATATTACTTGAAGAATGAAAGTGAGGCGAAAGCGTTAAGAGATTATGAGAGAGGCTGCAAGGGAAGTGTTCATAAAAATTAAACAACATCAAGAAAAGGTAAGAAAAGAAAGTGGTAACATGCTATATCGTGACAATAATAATAACTATAATATTTACTTCCATAAAAACCTATTTCATTCATTTTAAACATCAAATAACCACTTTCTTATGTTGTAAGCAATATCGTGTACAATAACAAAATACGAGACAAACAATTTTAAAAAATAGACGAAGCAGAAAGATCTGAGACACCAAATTCATAAAATGTATTGTAGTTCCAAAATGAAAACACATCGCAGTTATGGAACTAAGAACGGAAACACACTACGTGAGAACAATTTATTTACAAAAACAAAGAACTCACTAAGAGTTAGCTAGAGAAGTGATATAGGGTGTGAGAAACGGAAAAATTGAAAACCAATTTTAAAAACCTAAATAGGGAAAACAGAAAATGGTAGGAGAATATTAGTTGAGAGATGAAAATCAGAAGAGTTAGAAATGATTTACCTTTAAAACCACTTACAGCCTCGTGCGAGCAACAAAAAGGGATTTGCTCCCAGCATTGGGAAATTGATGAACTGAAGTGTGAAATGTAGATTTGCGGTCCTAAGGGTTAAGGGTTTGCTCCCCACGCTAGAAAATTGGTGAAGTTAAGAGTGAAGTGTGAAACAAAACACTCCCGTGTAGAGTTTCTAAAAGGAAGAGTGAAAAATTGGTGAAGTTAAGTGTGAAGTGTGAAACAAAACACTCTCGCGTTCTGGAGTTTCTAAAAGCAAGAGTGAAGTGCATAAAAAAATTAAGAAATATTCCCGCACCTTTCAAAATAATAAAATTAAAATACTTTATTGCTACTTATTAAAAAAACTGTTCATATTTATGGGGGTTTCAAAATCCTCTTCTATGTGTGTGTTTTACTAGAGGTTATAGTAACCTCCAAGAATAAATCTCTTCTAAAATTATAAATTTTTGTAGTGCTTATCTATTTTTCAATTTATACAATTGTATTTAACATAATTTTTATAAATAATATTCATCCCTTTAATTGATTTTAAAAAATATATATTAAAGAAGTATTAATTGCATTTAAAAAATTTCGCAGATACTTTTTATTTCATTAAAACATTTATATATATAGTTGCTCATATTAAAACATATGTATACTTACTATATATAAATAGTAACAAATTTTATATTTATCATTAACCTTTTGTCATTAAAACTAATTTTTCTTGTAATGGCAATGGGACAAACATAAACTTACATTTCTCTACTCTTTAGTAATGGGTTTGCCTCATAATCAATAAATAAAGTAAATGAATTGTATTTAACTAAATCTAAATCACAACAACTAAAAATAAATAACATTCAATCTGAGCATACATGAAAACAAATTGTGTTTAACTGAAAACAAAGATTCATATTACTTGAAGAATGAGCCACAAAAGTGAGGCGAAAGCGTTAAGAGATTATGAGAGAGGCTGCAAGGGAAGTGTTCATAAAAACTAAACAACATCAACAAAAGGCAAAAAAAGAAAGTGGTAACATGCTATATCGTAACAATAATAATAACTATAATATTTACTTCCATAAAAACCTATTTCATTCCTTTTAAACATCAAATAACCACTTCCATATGTTGTAAGCAATATTGTGTACAATAACAAAATACGAGACAAACAAATTTAAACAAGAGATGAAGTAGAGAGATCTGAGACACCAAATCCATAAAATATATTGTAGTTCTGAAACGAAAACACATCGCAGTTATGGAACTAGGAACAGGAACGCACTATGTGAGAACAATTTATTTACAAAAACAAAGAACTCATTAAGAGTTAGCTAGAGAAGTGATATAGGGTGTGAGAAATGGAAAAATTGAAAACCAATTTTGGAAACCTAAATAGGGAAAACAGAAAAATGGAAGGAGAATATTGGTTGAGAGATGAAAATCAAAAGAGATAGAAATGATTTACTTGTGAAACCACTTGCAGTCCTCGTGCGAGCAACAAAAAAGGATTTGCTCTCAGCATTGGGAAAGTGATGAAGTGAAGTGTGAAATGTAGATTTGTGATCCTGAGGGTTAATGGTTTGCTCCCCACGCTAGAAAATTGGTGAAGTTAAGAAGTGTGAAACAAAACACTCCCGTGTAGAGTTTCTGAAAGGAAGAGTGAAAAATTGGCGAAGTTAAGTGTAAAGTGTGAAACAAAACACTCCCGCACTCTGGAGTTTAGAGTTTCTGAAAGGAAGAGTGAAGTACGTCAAAAAAATTCAAGAAATATTTTCACACTTTTCAAAATAATAAAATTAAAATACTTTATTGTTACTTTTTAGAAAACCGTTCATATTTACTAGGGTTTCAAAAATCTCTTACATTGCGTGTTTTACTATAGATTCTAGTAACCGCCATTAATAAACCCCTTCTAAAATTATAAATATTTTAGTATTTGTTTATTTCCCAATTTATACAATTATATTTAACATAATTTTTATAAATAATATTTATCCCTTTAATTGATTTAAAAAAATATATATTAAAGAAGTATTAATTGTATTTTAAAAAATTAGCAGATACTTTTTATTACATTAAAACATTTTTATATATAGCTGTTCATATTAAAACATATGTATACTTACTATACATGTTCGCATTAAAATATTTACTTTCCCTATATTTTTATACTTTTTGTTATGCAAAAAAAAGGGAGAATAACTACAACTCATATCAACGAATCCTCAAATACGTTTGTTATTATTATTTTTTTCAATTAGAATTTGATTTTGTTTAATCAAAGTTTAAAAATACATGTTACTAATATGAGCTCTTTCTTGTTTAATTTTATTGATGAATTTAAAACCCGCAACTTTAAGTAGGTTATATATATATATATATATATATATATATATATATAATTCTTCAAATATACAAATGGTCTAAACAATAGTCACATGAAATAATCAAATGTTATATATATATTAAAACCTCATTTTTTTCTCTTTAATTAACATTTTTATTTTATTCAATCATAAAGAAATGTTATGTTTTTATGTGAAAAGAAAGAAGCAGCACGTGTGTTATGAAACGGTTGTTTTTGGGGAGTCCTTATATGGTTTCATGCTTGTGAGTTATCAACTTGATTTGTTTCATTGCCTAAAGAGAAGACAACTCAGATGCTTTAGAGCAGAAACGTTTATAACTCTTAGACTGAACCTGTGCAGAGAAGACAACCAAGGAAGCTCTGCTACAAAACGTTTTAAGCCCTAAACTTGAGTGCTATAACACTCACATTGCTTACATATGTCATGTCATTTGCATCTGCACTTTTGGAATGCACCACAAAAAGTTAATGCAGCTTCTAAAAATGCCTTGGTGGATTAAAGTGCCTTGGTGGATTGCATTTGAAACCTTTGAATAACACTAAAAATGCTCATTTTGCTCAGGCTTTCTTGGGCGTTACAAATGCAGGCATTGATGGTTTTACCACATTGCATCACAAGCCAAAAATTTCAAGCTCAGATTATGCCAAAACCTTCCCAATTTGAAACTTTGAAGGCTAAATAAATGTGAACATCTTCATTCCTTCTCAACTGTATGTCAAATAGAAAAGAAACTTACATTAAAATAAAGGTAAATAGATAAGATTCAGCACAACAAATTATTAACATTTAGCTTTTAGATGAAACTAGCCTGTTGATCTATTACAGTGTTATGTTTAAGGGTGACGCTACTTAAGTGTTCTTTTTTATTTAATTTATTTTTTGTTGATAAAAAAAAATATTAACATATTTTAGTTTTGGAACGATAAAAAAAAAGTTATTACAATTTTTTTAATTTTATTTATTTTGTTTGAATTTCTTTAACAATTGAATTAATTAAGCAAGTTTTTGGTCTTTAATTATTATTACGTGTGCTTGTTAAGAAAAGAATAAGATTAATATACAATTAACTTTAAATAAGTCACTAATAATTTTAAATTTACTAAATAAAAAATAAATTGTATATTAATGTTCATTTTTTTCTTTAATATATATGTTACAACTATTGAATGGTGCTCAATTATATTAACCACTAATCGAGTTTAAAAAAAAAATATTGAACTGGTTATTTTTTTTTATTAAAATTGAAATATATCAATAATTGGTATACTAAATCCTCTCCTTACCCTTAAATTAAAAACAATTCCTTATTTATTAAAATAATAATGCCTTGATAACTTGTGTTAAATTTTAATATAAACTTTCTATTACATAAATTACCAAAGTGAATGCTAATCCTAATTGAGAATAAAAGAATTACATCTAAAATGTTTCCATTTAAGCAACCATCCAAAACAGAAAATAGGAATAATTCTACATGTTTTACAAAATTTCTTACTAATCCTCCAACTTTTTTATGTTTAAGAAATTAATACATTTATTGTTTTAATGAATATTTTCTTCAAAAAATATTTTTAAAAAAAATTGTAGAAGATAAATATTACTCTACTAATAAACGTTTCTGCTGGTGGAGTGGGATGATTAGTATAAAGAGCCTTGAGTTTATTAGGTTTTGTTCACATCAAAGTTGTTTGGTTTAACCAAGCAAAAACCATGGCTTCTAAAACCCCACTCCCTCTTCAAGCCACCAACACAAAGCTACCATCTCTAAGGTCAAAGAAAGATCGCCACACCAAGGTGAATGGCAGAGAACGACGTGTTCTTTTGCCACCTTTGTGTGCTGCTCGCATCTTCCAACTCACTCGTGAGCTAGGTTACAAGACTCACGGAGAAACCATAGGGTGGCTTCTACGCCAGGCTGAACCCTCCATTATTTCTGCAACTGGCACTGGGATATCACCTTCCATGGTTGATGTAACATCATCATCACCATCTTCATCCTCACCGTCGTCACTACCCACACTTCCACTACCTTCTGAGGGTGATAACGTTGTTGGTCAACATGCAAGTTCGGTACATTTGTCAACAGACAACGAGATCAATTCAAAAGAGACGTTTCCACCTTTCGATTTTGATGTGTTTGCAAACTTTAATGTGGAATTTTCTGCTGCTGAGATCGAAATGCTCCAATCATTGATGACGAGGTTGGGCTGAGGTAGAAGGTGGTGATGGAATGAAAGAATGAAGTGATTTCTAGTGTTTTTCTTAATTACTTTTAATTACCAAATATTCACAAAGTTAATCCATGTCCTTGGTGTTATTAGGATATATAACTTGTTGAATTTGGTTGCACTATTCACTTGGGACTTAAAATTAAAAATGCTCTGTGTTGTTTTTTTTATCATTACTCATAAAAAGAACATAGAATAATAAAGTTATCACATTTTCGTCGGAAATCATATATTATAAATAAGATTAGTTTCTAATCTAATCAACTTAAAAAAAACTAAGACAATAAGATAAATTTTTTACGCATAAAATCATATATGATTTAGTTAGGTACCTTTTTCTTTTATTTTATAAAATTAAAGAAAAAAATTACCAAATGAAGAAGAAAACATTCACGTCTTTGCGCAATTAATCCATTAATAGTAAATATAATATAAAATATATTTTTATTCGTATAAAAATTTTAAAGTTCAATTTTACTTTTGTAAAAATATTATCTATTTTTAATTCCTTTAATTTGAAATATGTCAACCAAACAATACTTTTTATTCAACAAAAGAATAAAATAAATACATAAGATATTTAAAGAATATCTCAATCCTTATAAAAAAAGTGACGATCAAGATTTTACATTACATAAATCATCACAAAAAACTACACATGTATTGCATTTAACTCAACTTGGAAAAGTACTCCAAGAGATTCCTACATGTTTCATTCAGCAACAAACTGGACTGGGGGTTTTATAAGAGGGAAGCGTTTTGGGATGGAGTGTGGCTAGAATCAAATCCAAATTGGGAAGGTGGAAAGGTAGGAATTTGTCTATGGTTAAAATGATTTGTCTCATCAAGTCAGTTCTTTCGGCTATTGCATAGTTTTAGATGACAATGTTTATGTTGTCTGTTATTGTGATAAAAAAGATCGTGAGTATTTATAGAAAATTTCTTTGGGGGTGGGGTTCTGAAGGGAGGAAGATCGTTTGGGTTTCTTGAGAAAAGGTCGGTGAGTCTCGGGAAAGTAGTGGGCTTGGAGTAGTTAATATCAAGGATTTCAACTTGGCTTTGCTGGGTAAATGGGTGTGGCAGTTGGGGGTGTAATGAGGTAGGTTTGTGGAAGGAGGTTGTAGAGTCCATATATGGAGTATGGAGAAATTTGAAGCAAGATAGGTGTATCTATAATGTTTCCCTTTGGTGGAAAGATTTGAAGTTGATATGGAAATTAGAGAAATGGGGTAGTAATTTCTGATACTGCTTAAAGTGGGAAGTTGGTAATGGGAATTCTATCAAGTTCTGGGAGGACTGGTGGGTAGGCGTTGAATCTTTGAAGTTTAAGTTCCCAAGGCTTTTTTCTTTGAGCGTCGAGAAAGATGCGTTGTTGAGTCGTTGTGGGTTTTGGACAAACGGTGTCTGGAAGTGGTCTTTGGTGTGGAGAAGAAGTCTATTTGATCAGAAGAAGGTTCAAGTTATACAACTTCTCGAGGTAGTGCATGTCTCGTGCCCTGTTCTGGAGAAAGTTGATAGGTGGGTTTGGAAAGTCGATAAGCTTCATCAGTTCTTAGTTAATTCGGCTTACGAGATTCTATGAGGTGTGAATGAGGGGGGACTGGGTGAGGATGTTTAAATTACTTTGGAGGATTAAGGTTTTGCCTTCTGTTCAGGTTACTGCTTGGAGGGTGCTGGAAAATAAGCTCGCTACCAAGGCTAATTTACTCAGACGCGAGATTGCGGTCGAAAGTGTTTGTTGTTGCTTTTGTGGGGGTAAGTGAGGAGGAGCTAAATCATATGTTTTTTTTCTTCTGCAAAGTAATTTGGCTGGTGTGGAATCTTTGTCATGCGTGGTTAGGTATTTCGTCGGCTGCTCCTCTTCACGCTTACTCCCATATTTTGCAATTCAGAGCGAGTAATGCTCCAGAGTCAGTCAATTTAGGGATGAGAAATATCAAGATTGCGGTGGTTAGTGAGATTTAAAGTCATAGGAATAAGATTATTTTTAAAGATAGAGTTTTGGATTCTTCTGAGTTCTTTTTTCGGCTCAATTGAAGGTTTGGTCCTGGATCACTTCTAAATTCCCTTCTACTTGTTTTTCTTTTTCTGATTGGTGTCTTGAATCGTTGGTTTGTCTTTCTTCGCTTTAGTTTGTTGTCGGTAGGAGTTTTTTTCAGGGTTATATTTAGAGTAGATGTCGGTAAGATTTTTGTTGTTAGGATGCTCTTGATCTTCTTGTATATGGGTTTGATCACCCCTTAAGTGGTTCATATGTATATATTGTTTATTGCTGATAAAAAAAAAATGACATGTGAGTGAATCCTTTCAACTTTATTACATGCTTATATTTAAATCCAAACAATATTTAAACCACTATTTTGTACTATTAAATTAGCATTTTAATTTAATATATATGTATTTGGATGTTATATATGTATTTGCATGTGTTTGATCAAAGAAAAACTTATTGAACTACAATAACAAACATAATAGGGGTTTTGACCATTATGGGGTCTTTTTTTTTTCGTTTTTACCAAAATGGGATCGCTTTCAAAAAAATTACAAATCTGGACAAGTCGTGCCAACTTGGCACGACTTCATATGTAGAAGTCGTGTCAAGTTGGCACGACTTTGTCACGTCAGCATGAAGTCGTGCCAAGTTGGCACGACTTCTGCCACATCAACCCCTGAAGTTGTGCCAACTTGGCACGACTTTGTCCACGTCATATATATATATATATATATATATATATATATATTATTTTTTTAATTTTCTTGTAAAATTTACTTATTTATATATTGAGTAGTAAGTTATGTAATGTTTAAAATTAATTTGATACATAATTTTCTAAGGGTGTTAGTTTTAAGCAATAAAAAAAAAATTGTGTATGGATCATGTTTGACGGTAATGTAATATATTAATTTGGTTATTAGATTAATAAAAAATATGAATTTTTTTATTGCATTTGGAAATAAATAGAAATGAGAATTAATTATTTGAAAAATAAATAGAGAATTGTGGGGAGTTTCAAGTTATACGTATGCCTTGTCCACATGTAATTGTTGTTTGCTCATTCATTTACAGCTAAAGACATTTATCGCCCCAATGTACAGTCTCCATAATATTTCCAAGCTTATGAGGTCTAATTTAATCCATAAAATAGATAATTCAATTCTAAATAAACATAAAAAATGTTCATATTGCAGAACCGAAGGTCACAATAGAAACAATTGTCCGCACAAACAAGCTTGATAATAAAATTCAATTTCAAGTTTGATTATTAATTTACTCATTTTCTTTACCTAAGTATTTATTCCTTAATAAAAAATTTATTTATCAAATTAATTTCAAATATTACATATTTTATAATTTTAATTATAATTAAATAATTATAATATATATATATATATATTTAAAAACAAGAATTTTTTTTTAAAAATATGACGTGGACAAAGTCGTGCCAACTTGACACGATTTCAGGTTGACGTGGCATATGTCGTGCCAAGTTGGCACGACTTGCCCCAGATTTGTAATTTTTTGGACAACGATCCCATTTTGGTAAAAACAAAAATAAATAGACCCCATGATGATCAAAAAACCAACATAATATGTGAGATTAATATTTTTTTTATCAGTAAAAAATAATAAAATAAATAGAAGTGAAAAATTAATTAATTATGAGAAGGAATCAAACTCAAATCCTTTGAATGAATAAAGAACCTTTAACCACTAAATGCTTAATATATTAATTTTATTCTTTAAGGCTTAAAAATATTTAAAAAATAAGTTATTTTACATATTTTATATTAATTTAAAAATAACATAAATATTAGTAGTGTAAAAAGTGAAAAAAAATTCACATTGATGTAAAAATTGAACATAACACAAAGATTATGCATCCCAATTAATGAAGTGTATATGTTAGTAAAAAAAAAAAATCAAAATATGTCACAAATAAACATATGAAAGATGCATGTACCACATTGCTTATAACTAGAAATTTTATAAGTTTTTGGAAAAATGAGGGAGGATCGCTGGAGGAGATCCGAGGGACGTGCGATGCAACATTCGTCAAGCAACTTCATTACTTTCTTCTTCTCAAACTTTCCAGTATGTCATGGGGAATATGATATGCTTAAGATCTTCCAGAATTGGGCAAGGATGAAGGAAGTGGTCATTTCACGTAGATTTAACAGACGGGGAAGAAAATTTGGGTTCGTGCAATTTTTTGAGGTAGCAAACTTGGGTAGATTGGAGAAGGAGCTGGAAATCTATATTGTGAACAAGAAACTTTATGTGAACATCCAAATTACAAAAGAGCTGACTTAGTAAGCGACCCACCTAGAGAAGTTAGGAAATCACATGTACATGAACCGGTTAAAAACAAAAAGAAGGAGTTGTGGATGGAAAAGAAAGGGAAGGCAGTAGGGAAGACGAATAAGAGGAAACAGTCCTTTATAGATGTTTTCTTTATCAGCAAAAAATAAATTGAATTAAGTTTATGGGACACTTCAGGGGTGTCTCAACCCTTATACAAGAAACAACCCTTTTACCCTCATGCTTACAAGCCAATAACAGATAAAAATAGGGGAACATAGTGCTTTTGCTTCCCTATTCCTGGATAAATAAGCTCTTGAAAGCTGAGAGAGCCTTCACAAACCCAACGCAGTTGCACCTTTAATTGAAGCACTCCAACTGCCCTTGAAAGAGCAACAAAATCCTCCTAACTTGCACCTAATACATGGTTACTCCGCACTACACAACATGACAACGTCCCTTCATATTTTTATGCTGGCCACGGGTTACTCCCCCTGTTGCACTTCAACAAAGAGAGGCAAATATCCACCCTCTTTACTCAGCTTCCATGTACAAATTCTGTGGTGGCCAATTAATTACAACACCTTCAGCTACATCTACTTGTCTTCCTTCATAGACTAAATCAAACCACCAAACCTCCCCTTTTACATGCAAGCCTTGTGCCACCTTATATGATTGCACCAGAGTGACTTTTAAACAGGTTATACTACTTCTGACAGCAAGCTTCTCGAATCCCACCACCACCAGAGACAAAAGTGCATCCCTGCATAGATTCGTCAACAATAGACATCAACCAGAACTTCATATGGATTACTTTAAATTCAGTAAGCCCTGCACAAGCCACCTATTTCTCATTCTTTCTGCTCCTTTCTAGTACTTCAGACTAAACAACAGCTAGAAAGGCCAGCCTCTTGCTTGCCTCATACTTGGTAAACACCAGCCAGACAGACTACTCTATTGTACTTCAATCATTGACCTGCAATACTCTCCCCCAACCTACACCCTATGGCTGCTTACTAGAACCAGCACCACCCCTGGATAGCCTAGTTGTTTGGTACTTGAGCTCCATCGAAACCCGCCAACCAGCTATTTTCCTCCAGCGCCAACATAGATAAATCAGGATCACATCTTCAGTTGCTTATCTGCCAGTGTGGTGTGCTTTCTACCCTACTTATGACTCACTAGTGAGCAATTTGTTCTGTCCCTCCTTGCTACAGTATCCATCTATCAACCATAACACGTAAGGGACATTTCCCATCCTCTACTTGGCAAAACAATCCCTGCTTTAATCGTTTGGAGCCATCAACACCAGCCATCCAACACCGATCTTCAAGTTCAACACCATCCATCCAACACCATCCATCAAACTCCATCCATCCTCTGATTTGGATTCCTCCTTAGCTATGTTACTTTACCTCCATCAATTCCAGAAGCCAGATCCAAACCCTTCCGTAGCTGATGGATTGCTCATAAATTCTCCTATTACCCCTCTGGCACTCACTTTTAATTATTTGAGACTACTTAAACATATTGACGGGTTAAGGATCCAGTCTGAATAGGAGAACTCAAAGGAGTTTGATCTGTGTTTCAGCCATGCCCACACTTTGAGCTTGGCCATTTGGAAGATTTCGTCTGCATCTTCTACTTTTTGGTTAAACAAAACAACATTTCTCTAGTCCCAAATGCACCTTACAATTGCTGCCCATATACCTTTCCAAGCCAAATTTTGCTCACAGCTAGCCCGAGTAGAATGGAAGCTTACAAAATGGATCTTTGGGACTTTATGTTGTACAAAGTAAATGAATATATTTGAATTTAAATATCAAACAGCTTAATTCACTAAACAACAGATCAAATTAGAAACTTATGATGCTTCCAAATTCAAATATAGAAAATTATAGACACAATCAATTTCCAGGATCAAATCAAAACAAATAAATGACAATTCATCAAGGAATATCTTCTCATATGCTCACGGGTAAGTGTTTCTCTATATTTTCACTGAATCATAACAAATCACAGTTGCTTTTCATTTCATCTTCAAATCACAAACATATTAGAAACATGAATCTTGAGGTCTTTTCCAGGGTTGTAATGAGGTTGGGCTTCCAAAAAATATTGGTTTTTCTTAGATAACAAAATGCACATATTAAAGAAGAAGAACATATCTACAATTCAATTATAGAGAACATATATGTTATCTAATTACCACTTTCTTTCGATGTCACATTTTCCCTCATTTTCTTTCTGACTTTTCATGATTTTCATGAAATTTTTCTATCTTTCTTTTCTATTTATTTTTATTCTTCTGTTCCTTTTTTTTTTCTTTTCAATAATAGGAAAAGATTCTTCCTATTTTCAACTTTTTGACTTTCACAATCAGAACCAACCATTCCCTTTTCTATATGTATTGCATCTATGTTCTCCTTCCTTAAACATGCTAAAGGGTAGGAAATTATATCAATAAAGGTTAAGGTGCAATATTAACAAAAAAATTCTTGGCCCAAAGGGGATAAAAAAAAATGGAATTCTAATATAAAGGTTGGCTTTTTGGCCCTGGCTCCTAATTAACACAAACAAATGCCTCAATCATCTTCATGCTCTTTTATGATGCAACAAAAAAAATAAAAATTAAGCAACCACAACTGTCAATTCATCAGTAAAACTCTCAAAACTGTTTAAGGTTCACACACTCACTTGGTTTAATTGGTCTCATTCCTTTTTGTCTTGTCATTATCTCTCCTAATCAATTATCCTGTTAAATTTTCATGTATCATAATTTTAACTACATTTGAATATGGATTCAATCATATTTTCTTTTCTAACCTGTGTCTAATTCATCTCACTATTTAATATTTAAAGAATTCTTTTTTCCACAATTCAAAATTAATATTCTAGTTCTTTTTTATTTGAAAAAAAAAATAAACAAATTAAAACTGAAATTTATTCAAGAAAGATAATTCAAGACTTAAAACGAACAAACTAACAAAACATGAAATTTATTCAAAATAAGCAATATAAACAAACTAAACAAATAAGAAAATAAACAGAAAACAAAATAACCGAAAAATAAAATAGATAAAATAAGACAAAATTCAAATAACTGAAAAGAAAAGAGAATTAGAAAGATAAAACCATATTTTTGCTCAATCCTCTCTTCTTAAGAAATCAACCAGCTTTTTGTTAAGATCTTTATCTACAGTCTTTGCTTCATTTGCTGGATCTGCCCCCTAAATAATAAAACCTGTCCCCAGGTCAAAATACATAACATAGGTTGGGTTTCCCTTGAAATTCTCCATGGTTTACCAGTTGGTCTTATTTGATAGAAGTGATTGGCTAGACAGAATTTCCTAGCCACTTCATTATTAAAACCATATGTTCTCCCTCAACTGGTGATAGGTACCGTCATCATCATCTCTCAGTCTTTTCTAACTTCTCTCCTTGCTTCTTTTTTCTTTATTTTTAACTTCTATTCTTTTGCGTTGTCTTCTCAATTGTATAAAAACTTGTTTTCTTAATATCATAAGACAACTCAAGCAAAGATTAATATAACAAGTAAATAGTCTTTTTAAAAAAAAAATGAAATAAAGAAAACAGAAAATTTAAAATAACAAGAGAAAGAGAAATAAATAGTAAATGAAAAACAAAACAAGAAAAACAAAAACTTACTTAAATAAAAACTAAAAAATAAATAAAATAATAAAACTATAATTTTTAACAAAAAGAAAAATAAAATAAATAAAAACAAGAATAATATATAAAAACTAAAAATATACAAAATAAACGAAATTAAATAACTAACTAAGAAAACTAAAACAGAATATATAGATAGAAAAAAACTTGCGTAAAATAAAAACTAAGAATGAAATCAAAGAAAATAATAAAAATAAAAATAAAAATAAAATAAAATAAATAACTATTAAAAAAATGAAAAAAAAAATAAAACAGAAACTAATAGTAATAAATAATAAATAAATAAAAACTACGTAGACTCTAAATAAACAACTTAAGCTAAACGTAAAAATAAAATATGATAAAACAAAATCCAAATCAAAATAAAATAAAAATATACTAAATACAAAAATAAAATAAAATAATTACAGTAAAAAAAAACTACGTAAACAATATAAAAACAAAAAAAAAAAGTAAAGAATAAAATAAAATAAAATATAACAAAACAAAATCAAAACAAAATAAAATAATTACAGTAAAAAAACTACGTAAACAATATAAAAACAAAAGAAGTAAAAAATAAAATAAAATATAACAAAACAAAATCAAAATAAAAGAAATAAAGTAAACAAATAAAAAAAAACTTAAAAGAAAAAATATTAACATAAAAATAACAGTTTTACAAAAAAAAAAAAAACAAACATATTCACATCTAAAAAAAAAAAAATTTTACATATTCAAAACTAGAAAAAAAAATCTTTACAAAATAATAAAAAAAATCTAGAAAACAAAAAAAAACAAAATTATTCATGTCTAAAAAGAAAAACAAAATCTTTACAAAAATATTCAAATTAAAAAAAAAAAAAACTAAAAATATTATTCACATAAAAAAAAAAGTTAGTATATTCACAATATTTAGGAAATTATACTCAACAAATCAAACCTGTTCCCCGGCAACGGCGCCAAAAACTTGTTGACTTTTTACGGCAAGTGCACCGCGTTTGTCAGAAGTAATAATTGTCCCTAAGGACGGATATCAATCCCACAAAGAACAGTGAATTATCGGGTACAATAATCGCTAAATATAAAAACATAACAATTAAAAGAGTTTTGAATTAATTGTGTTGACACTGATCAATAAGAAAACAAACAAAGAATTAGTTGTTTCAATTGGAAAAATAAGGATTAGTTTCATCTCTCTCACTCTCAAGTATTTTGATTAGCATGTCAATATTAAGTTCTTTGATTGAAATTGATGCCCGTATAAAAATCATTTATATCGATTCCTCGCATATAAAATCCTTAAGAATGTTCCCTAACTATCAATCCCTCGCATAATTATAAGAACAACTTAGAACGAAGCTCAGACGTTTAATAGCAATTAACATTTCAAGTCTATTCCTAGCACTCAAATATGTTAAGTATTGTTGTTTAGGTCCGAACCCTAAAAATACCTCCCGGTCAGATTTAAGATTCTCAATTTGTCACGGAAAATTAAAAGTAAAACAACAATACCAATAATCAATCAAGAACTGAATATTAATATATAAAATATCACCTCAATACATAAGAGTTTGAGCAGATTACTCCCAATCCCAAAGGGTAAAATTAGCCACGCATACTTCTATCACCTTCCATTCTCCCAATTGGGTTACAATTCACTCTATGGTGTTTTCCTCTCAATCTGGCACCCTAAGGTTGAGCCTCTAGCCCTCTATTTATCCTAGTTTTCTAGGGTTAGGTTGTTTATTGTGTCGCGCTAATGGGCTAAATGATAAAACATAAAAAGGCCCAATCTTTCTTTCTTTCTTTTTTTCTTTCATTCTGGGACCTTCTATCTTTATCTTTTTGGCTCAAATCATTCATCTTTAATCCAAATCTCCAATCTTCCTCAGAAATCTGCAATTAACACCAAATTTGGGAATAAAATACTCTTATTCAAATAAAGATCATAAAAAATGTAAAAAGGTATAAATTCATAAATTAGGGATTATTTTATATGTAAATTAGCAATAAATCCTCATAAGTGCCTATATTTTAATATGAAATATTACTGAAATTAGACACTTATCGGTGGAAGCTTACAAAATGGATCTTTGGGACTTTATGTTGTACAAACTTGATACCTAACCAATTGAGGCATCGATTCCAAACGAGTTGGCCAATTTTACATTTTATAAACAAATGCTGATATGTTTCCTCCTTGAGCATACATAAACCACATTCAGTTGAGTTCATCTACACTCCTCTTCTACTGAGCCCCTCCCTTGTTGGAATTCTATCTATTAATATCCTTCAGGCTGTTGTCAGCACACTAGGAAAGACTTTGGCTTTCCAAACAATCTCATAGGCATCCTGCCTCAAGCCTTTCGTTTGCTTGGTTAGGCTTTCCATATGCTGAATTCACCGTATACTTCTCAAATGCCTCATCCCCCCACTCAAATGTGTCATTCGAGTCTCTCTTCATAGGAACCTTAGTTATGCATTCCATAAGCTTTCCTTCCATTTCAGCTTCCCATTCAAATCTATCCCTCCTCCACTGTAGCCTCCATCGCCAAACCATTCCCTCCCACCCACCTACATCTTTCACCTTTTGTTCCTGGTTAATCGACAGTGAGAACAACCTTTGGAACGATGTTTTAAGATTTGACTCACTGAGTCACACATCTTCCCAGAATCTAATTTTATCTCCCCTCCCTAGCTTCCATCTTAGTTCTTTTTGAAATCACCCCTCTCCTCCCCCCTCTTTACAAACCTTAACAATGTCTCTCCACCACCACGATTGATATTTCACTGGGATAAGCGAACATTCTAGCTCTGCACCGTACTTTGAAAGTAACACCTCCTTCCACTTCCCTTTCTCTTGGGAAATATACTGCCATTTCCATTTAGCTAGTAGGGCAAAGTTGAACTTTTTGATGTCTTTAAGCCCCATACCTCCTTCTTCCTTCGCTTTACACAAGTCTCTCCAGCTTACCCATGATATTGGTCTTTTCTCCTTTCCCCACCTCCATAGGAATTTCCTTTGGATGCTTATGATACTCTTGTAGATTGACTTTGGTGCCTTGAATACTGATAGGTAAAAGAGAGGGATGCATGTGAGCACAGACTTGATAACACACCTTCTTCCTGCTAACGATAGAAACCTCCCCTTCCACACACTTAGTCTAGCATTCAGTTTAGTCAAGACAGGTTTCCAGAACGATTTCTTCCTTGGATTGCCTCCTACTTCTACACTCAGGTACTTGAACGGGTGGCCCATCTGTCCACAATTCAGGGTCTTTGAGTAGCAACTGAGAAGATGATCTTGCACATTGATAACTGCTAGCTTTGATTTGTGGAAATTAATTTTCAAACCTGAAGCTATTTCGAACCCTCGTAAGATAGTCTTCATTATGATGACATCACTCCAAGATTCCTCACAAAAGAAGAGCGTGTCATCCGCAAATTGCAAGAAGCTCACTTCTACCTCTTGACTCCCAACTTTGACCCTAGATAGGAGCCTGACTTTTAGTGCCTGCCTCACTAACCCTGCCAGACCTTCAGCCACTATGATGAATAGAAAAGGTGTTAGAGGGTCTCCCTGTCTTAACCCTCTTGACGACCTAAATTCTTCCGTGGGCTCCCATTCACTAGAACTGATACAGTGGCTGACTCCATGCATCCTCTAATCCATTTTAACCATGTGTTATGGAAACTCAATCTGCCAAGCATGTCGTACATGAAATCCCATCTTACTGAATCGTACGCCTTTTCAAAGTCAACCTTTAGGCACAAACCACTTTTCTCCTTCCTCCTAAGATCCTCAACCACCTCATTTGCTAGGAGCACGCTATCAACCAGGCCTATGTGATGGAGATCAAGCTCAAGAGGACATGGAGGCCAATCATCAAGCTCAAGAAGAGGTGGAGGCACAAATGGAGGACGCCCATGGTGGTCAAAGTCCACCTCAAAGGATTACAAGAAGCATGTTCAAAGCTTTGGGAGCTAGAGGACATTTATTTTCTCTTTTTGTAATTTCTTTAGTTGAAGGTGCTTAGAGGGAAACATTAGAAACCTCTTTTGTTTTAGCATCTTGTAGGTTTTAATTAGGAGCTTTAGGGGGGTGTATTAGTAGATAGGTGTAGGAGTAAGAATGGGAGGTGCCATAGGATGTTTGTTTTAGGCGCCGGTTTCTAGAATAGTTTAGGAGGAAATTTTGAAATGTTTTAGCTTAGTTTTTCAGCACCTTAGGCTATATATAGAGGTGCTCTCTTTGTAAAATTCAGATTGGAATTAATCTAAGAAAACTCTACTCAAATTTTGAGTGACCTTTGGAGAGCTTTTGGAGCCTTCTTCTCTAGTCTTATCTTGATGGATCAATGGAGTCCTCAAGTGGCGGCATCACTCTCATCTAGGAGCATTCCACACTTCTAGTGGCGAGATCATCCATCCTCCTTCCATCTTCATGAGCATTCTCTTCTCCTTCCTTTCTTCTTCTTCAATTGTTCATGTTGTTTTGTGTTCTTGAGTTTTTCAGTTTCGGTTTTTCTATTTTCCAGCACTATGTTCTGTTTTGTTTTTAATTCTGTTCGGTTCATATGTTTAGTTGTTTAATTCTGTTCGGTCATTCCAGCTTTCATTCCCTTTGTTGATTCAATTTGACAATATTTGGTTCATCCAAATGAGTTTGGGATTTGGTACTAGTTATTGGTGAGTTCTTGTCTTAGAACAATGATCCAACTCTAAGAAAAGTGCCTCTATATTTTCCAGCTCAAGGTGATTCCTAAGAATGTCAAGAATCTTGTTCTATGTGGCTATTGGAATCACATCACTATGTCCTTCATAAATGATGATTGACTTTCATCTATGATGGAAGGTAAAACTTTCTTCAATCTTCCTGCTAGCACTTTAGATATGACTTTGTATATGGCCCCCACTAATGAGATGGGTCTGAATTGATCCAGTCTTTTATAGATGTATTGAGAAGAAACTCACAAAAGGGGTGGAAAGGAACCATTGTTGAGACCAATCAACAAGTTTTGTCGTAAATCATTAATAGTGTGGTAGGTTATATATCTCCAGACCTTAACTATAACCAACTATGTGAAGAGTTTATCAAAGGGGATGAATATGATTAGAGTGAGGTACATGGGAGATAATTTAGTCCCGTTAACATCAAAGGATGGAGAATGGATGGACGAACTTATCAACCTCAACAAAGATTAGTTTGAAAGTGTAGGACTTGAAGTCTCATTTTGAAAATTTCCACTTGGTACATATGAGCATCAAGCAAAATCCGGTTTGGAAAGATTTGTGGGTTACAGCAGTGAAGGGCATATGAGAACAAAGAAATGAAGTTATTTTTAAACAAGGAGTAACTAATGCAGAAGAAATATTCCATTTTGCACAACTTACATCTTGGCTAAGGATGAAAGATAGGGTACGTGCTTTCAACTACTCTTTCTCGGATTGACACTTGAATCCTGAAGAATGTATTAAAAGTTTCAAGTAAGGTGGCATGGCAGAATTCTGGGAGTATGGTGTATGTGAGTGCAAGCAGAATTGGAGTGTGGAGATGCAAAACAAGTTTTGTAAATTACCTTTTCTTTGCAGATGGAGGTCACAGACAGTGCACGACAAGTTTATGGAGTGTGTATCACCTCTACATAATTATGCAGAAATGAACCTTCAGAAAACACATGTTTTTCTATGCAGGGAGTACCTGTTTATAGTTTTTTGGTTGGGTGCTAGATGCATATGGTAAGCATGTGTAGGAAGTAAAAAATAGAGGGTTGAGTTAGGAGGTATATGCAAGATGTTGGGCGAAGGTGAGCTACATGAGAGGATGCAGGACAAATGCATGGGCACACATTTATGCAGCATATATAGGTTTTTAACAGAATTAGAGTTCTGGAGGATAATTGTTGAAGGAACTTTGTTTATCATTGCTTAGGTGTGGGTTGCAATCATGGTCTGCATAAGTATGCAGTGTGGCAGCAACATTGACCTATTTTTTCTCTGCAAATGGAGGTCACAGGCAATGCTTTTTTGGTTGGGTGCTGGAGGTATATGGTAAGTATGTGTGGGAGAATAAATAGAGGGTTGAGGGCTGAGTTAGGAGGTTTATAAGATGCTGGAAGAAAGGGAGGTACATCAGAGGATGCAGGAGCGCACATTATGCAACATATGCAGGTTTTTATAGAGTTAGAGTTTTGGAGGATGAATGATGAAGGAAGTTTGTTCATCTATGCATTGGTGAAGGCTAATGTTCTGCATAATTATGCAGTGTGGCAGCAGATTTGGCCCATCATGACAGCAGCTTTATTAATTCAATAATTTTTTTTTTAGTAAAAAAGACTAGAAATTTTATATCAAATTATATATACATTTTCATATCACATTATAAAATGTCTTAAAATGGTGAGATAAATATTAATTTGTTTTCATGTTGAGATGACAACTTAAATTGTATTGAAATTTAAATCACAAGAAAATATCCGTGTGAGATAAAATTTAAATTTTGACATAAATTATATTTTGAAAAAAAAATATATGAAACATGTTTACATATGATAATCGTATTAACATTAAAATTACCAAAAATTATAAATGACAATATTGAATTACTCCAACCTGTTTACAAATAAAAAACTATACACGAAACATTTTTAAGGACTTACAGGATATATAAAAGTCACCTAAAAGTCACCTAGTATTATGTTCTATGTAGGTGTGATCCCACAAATAATTTTAACATTCTATGTGAACAAAAATTTCATATAAAAGCATACTTCCAAATAAACCACCGGTAAATTTCACATTCTGCATAACTAGAAAATTTACATATGATTATTAGTTCTTCAAATCAGAGAAGACTATAAATCATTAATAAAGTGGGTATGAAACAAATTTTGTAAAGAAGTTGAAACACCCTCAAGTATTTTATTTTAATTTTTTATTTTTTATTATTGATTACAAAAATATAATTATTAATGTTTATAGTTTATATAATTTGTGAGCTCCACTTTAATATATTTATTAGTAGTAAAATAGTTATAAAAAAAATAAATGTGCCTATTTGTACTTAAAAATGTATATATAATTAGTTGTGGATTGAAAGATGTTAATATGTTAGTATTGGTGAAAATTAAAATATGGTGTAGTGTGAAGTTACAAATGTGTACCAAGTTATGAGTGTGACACTTGTCTTAATTGCATCACCGTCCTAGGAAAAATGCATATGTTTTTGTATACATTGATTTTGATTGGTGAATTTGTAGATTAGATAAAATGTATTCAATCATGATATCGGCAAATGTTGTTTCCCTATACATCGCCAACTCTTCCTCTTTGTCGCCATTTCCTTTAGGAAAATGCGAATACGCAACTCATGCGCTTTCTTTCTCTCTCTCTTAATCTACATTCTGGTTCTCAATCCTCCATTGTCATCTTAGCCTCTATCTGTTATTCTGCTTCTTTTCATCATGAATCCAACCCTATGTATCTATAATTTTTTCCCTTTCTTTTGATATTAATAAATCATCCACATTGTAAATAATATATATGATGATGAATCTTCCTAAGCAGACAAGGAAGGTTCCTTTTGTCATAGTTGTTGTATTAATAAGCTTCATTGTCGGGCCAAAGCTAGTTTTTGGTCAGACTACTGGTGGAGGTGGAGGAGGAGATGGTGGTAGCGCTGGCCTTGAGATATTCGCCCAAGAAGTATATCGTAGCATGTCCAATTATACATCTGTGTTCAAGAAAGCAATAAAACAAGAGTTGGGTTATTGCGTAGTTGATGTGTGAGTCCCATCATAAATGTTTTCATCACAAACTGTGTACAAATACCTTTATTCTTGTCTTAAATAATTAATCTTGATTCAAATATATCACATTGCTAGTGCCATTTTGTTTCCCTCCAGGGACGCTGATTGGAATGGGGCATTTAATTTCACCAAAGATCTTACCTTTTTGACCATTTGTGCCCAGCAATTGAAAGGTTCTACTTAATTACTTTCATCATTAAAAGATAGACTTCCATTGAGATGTTTGTGTATTCGAAGATGATAAATGCACAAAAAAATTCATATACACAAAAACGTAACACAGAATTTATATGATCATATCAGTATTGATGATCATGCAGGGAAAAAGTTGTTGTGGGGACCTTTCTATTACTATTCTGTGATACACCATGAATCTTTGTACAGTTTTAAAGGTTTTTTGGGATAATTTGTGTTTTGTTTTGGTATAATTAGGAGATATTACACAACGCATGTGCACAGAAGCGGAAATACTAGCTTATGGGCAAAGTTTTGCTAGTGGGAAGTCAAGAACCAACTTCTTGAAGCCAAACATAAATTGTAATTTGTCCTCATGGGTTAATGGTTGTGAACCCGGATGGGCTTGTAAGGCTAATGAGAAAGTAAGCATTGACAGTGCCAAGAAGGAGATGCCTGTTAGATCTGTAGATTGCCAACCTTGTTGTGAAGGTTTCTTTTGCCCTCGTGGTCTCACTTGCATGATACGTAAGCATTTATGTTCATACAGCAACATCACAGCATTAGTATTGTCTACTAATGTGATAGACTTTGATAACTTCAAACCAAAGAAAATCGTATATTCCTAGTCATGTGAATGTGTTTTGATGTTCTAATTTCATTTATTTGTTGCATATTTTTGGTTTACTACTGAAGCTTGCCCATTGGGCGCTTATTGTCCTATTGCACAACTCAATAAAACTAGTGGAGTATGTGAACCGTAAGTCCTTCTTCCCTTTGAGTTCTACTTGTTCTACATTCTTGTTTTTTCCACACTTTAATATTTATCAATAGAATCAATATGCAGATATCGTTATCAGCTACCTCCTGGAAAGCCTAACCATACTTGTGGTGGGGCAGATATTTGGGCAGATATTACCAGTAGCAGTGAGGTATTCTGCTCATCAGGGTCTTTTTGTCCCTCTACAATCGTAAAAAATCCTTGCAATAAGGGGTATTAATATCTATACCTAAACTTCTACTTTCTCATAGCTTATAATATTACTATATGCTTTTACTTAATCTAGTATGAAAACTTGTTTTACTTATTATTATCTCTCACGTCATTTGTATATTCTAAACTACTTTTATATATGAATTATAGGTATTATTGCAGAACAGGTTCTACTTCTCCAGAGAGTAAGTTGTCCAAGTCTATTATTTATCTGATCTTTTAAGTTGATTTTACTAGTAATCCCTTGCTTTTGTAGTCAATGCAGGTGAGTTATTATATAGTTGTGTCAAGTATTAAGTCTTCTGCAATAAAGGAGTTGACAAACATGTTAACATATCACTCATAATCTTTTGATATAGCTCGATGTATCTATTAATCATTTGACAGTTATTATGTTAATTTTATAAGCAATATATTTGTTGGATATCATGGTTGTGTGAAAGGTGATCTATGTGGCATGAAATAACTCTGATTAATATCTCTCCTTCTCTCTCTAACTTCTACAGGGTGTTTCAAATTGGCAACTTGTGAGCCTAAGTCAGCGAATCAAAATATTACTGCATATGGTGTCTTGATTTTTGTGAGTAATATTTACACATTGTCGTTTTAAAAAGCACTACTTGCACATAAGTTATGTAACCAATACACAGAACAAACAACAACGTCATTATGAAGTGTGAACCATGATTTTATTTTTAGTTTTATTTTAAAATGATATTTGCCTGAAATAGGTTAAGTTATATATAGCACGTTTAGGTTACAGGTCCATCATGATCCAGTAGAACTAACTCTTAACTTTTCAACACAGGCTGGCTTGTGTTTTTTGCTTATTATCATATACAATTGTTCTGATCAAGTTCTTGCAACTCGAGAAAGAAGACAAGCAAATACACGAGAACGGGCTGTTCAAAGTGTAAGAGAATCCCAAGCCCGTGAAAAATGGAAATCTGCGAAAGATATTGCTAAAAAGCATGCAGTAGGACTACAATCGCAACTATCACGTACTTTTTCACGAAAAACTTCAAAGAAGCCAGAGTTCAAAGGTTTTGGTTCTAAACATTCAGATTCTGCCATACCACCATCTGGTAAAGGCAAGAAAAAGGATAAAAACAATCTCTCAAAAATAATAAATGATATTGAGGAAAATCCCGATAATCCGGAGGGGTTTCATCTTCAGATAGGAGATAAAAATGTCAAAAAGCAAGCACCAAGGGGCAAACAATTACATACTCAAAGTCAAATTTTCAAGTACGCATATGGTCAGATTGAAAAAGAAAAGGCTTTAGCAGAACAAAACAAAAACTTAACCTTTTCTGGAGTAATTTCAATGGCTAGTGACATTGAGATTAGGAAGAGACCTACCATTGAAGTTGCTTTTAAAGATTTAACCCTCACTTTGAAGGGAAAAAACAAACATTTATTGAGATGTGTGACTGGTAAATTGTTTCCTGGTAGAGTTTCAGCAGTCATGGGCCCATCTGGGGCTGGTAAGACAACATTTCTTTCTGCTTTAACTGGAAAAGCAACTGGATGTCACACAACTGGGCAAGTTCATGTAAATGGTCAGGAATCTTCTATCAGATCATACAAGAAAATCATTGGGTTTGTCCCACAAGATGATATTGTGCATGGAAATTTGACAGTGGAGGAGAATTTATGGTTCAGTGCAAGATGCAGGTATATTATAATATGTTAAGCATTTTTTCTCTAACACGACTTTTTATGTTAAGAAAGTACGTTTTATAACATGTTTAGGTTAATTATTTAGCTACATTTTTTCACAAGTTCTGTTGATAAAACGTTTGAGTATATTCAATACGTTTTCTTACTATCAGGTTTTCTCTTCTTCCATTTTTACTATGTTTGTCCGTCATTGTAGACTCTCTGCTGATCTACCAAAAGAAGAAAAGGTGTTGGTGGTTGAAAGAGTCATTGAGTCATTAGGTCTACAGGCAATACGAGATTCTTTGGTCGGTACAGTGGAGAAACGAGGAATCTCTGGAGGTCAAAGGAAAAGAGTAAACGTTGGATTGGAAATGGTCATGGAACCTTCCCTTCTAATTTTGGATGAACCCACATCTGGCTTGGATAGCTCATCTTCTCAATTACTTCTTAGAGCACTTAGACGTGAAGCTCTTGAAGGTGTAAACATATGTATGGTCCTTCACCAACCTAGGTAATTTTCACAATTTTTCTAACATATCAAAACACATCTTAAGAGAACCCAAGATTAGTCTCTTGGAATTGTAAGACTTGGTTACTTCAAACCTCCACTCTTCTAAACCCTATTTAAATCCATGAAAACAAGAAATTCATTCACTTTTCTCCTTAATGTCAATAAAATATTTAGAGCTGAAAAAGGGTTTAGAAAATTTCATGAACTAGAGTGATAGGCACTTACTTACTAGTCTAATGCCTTTTTGTGCATGTGTGTTCTGCAGTTACACCTTGTTCAAGATGTTTGACGATTTTATACTACTTGCAAAAGGAGGTCTTACAGTGTATCATGGACCAGTGAACAAAGTGGAAGAGTATTTCTCAAGCATGGGCATTAATGTCCCTGACCGCGTCAACCCTCCAGATTACTTCATTGACATTTTAGAAGGAATAGTAAAATTAAGCCCAAGCTTAGGAGTGACCTATAAACAACTACCTGTAAGATGGATGCTTCATAATGGGTACCCCGTGCCCATGGATATGCTGCAGAGTGTTGAAGGAATGGCCGCCGCAAGTGGTGAAGGCTCATCACGTGGAGCAGCAACTGCTGGACCGCATGAGGAAAATGCACCTTCTTTTGCTGGAGAACTTTGGCAGGATGTAAAGTGCAATGTTGAGATGAAGAAGGATATCCTTCACATTAACTTCTTAGCTTCAAATGATCTGTCCAATCGGGTTACACCAGGAGTGTTCAACCAATACAAATACTTTCTTGGAAGGTAATTAATTTACAAAAGGGATGGAATATTTCAATCAGTTTTCAATGTTTTTTATTTGCTGTTGTTTCATTGCAGACTTGGTAAGCAAAGACTAAGAGAAGCTAGAACACAGGCTGTGGATTTCTTGATTTTGCTACTAGCTGGCCTTTGCTTAGGTACACTTGCCAAAGTGAGTGACGAATCATTTGGAGCAACTGGATACACATACACTGTAATAGCAGTATGTAAGTTTCATATGAATATTTGTTAACGTGAAAAGTGGTAGTGATACACTCTTTAACACATACTTTTCAACACACCTTCCTCATTGATTGAAATGTATTCGAAATAAAAAAATAATGTGACTCACTAAATAGAAAAATTATCATTTCAACACTCACGTATAATAATAATAAGTGTGTTGAAATGAGTGTATTGCTAGCAATTTGTTGTTGTTATTATTGATATTAGGTTAGCTACTTTGTCATGTAACTAATGTTTAACATTGCAGCACTCCTTTCTAAGATTGCGGCTTTGAGATCATTCTCATTGGATAAGTTGCACTATTGGCGGGAAAGTTCTTCAGGCATGAGCAGTTTGGCTTACTTTCTATCAAAGGACACTGTTGACCATTTTAGCACAGTTATCAAGCCACTGGTTTACCTTTCCATGTTCTATTTCTTCAACAATCCAAGATCATCAGTCACAGATAACTATATGGTTCTACTATGTTTAGTCTATTGTGTCACTGGCATAGCTTATGTGTTAGCAATCTTTTTACAGCCAGGTCCAGCCCAACTGGTAAGCATTGAAATCTCGTTCCACTTTAGGTGATTTTGCTTTTTATCTTAGTTTTAGTTATTACAAGTAATTTGCTGTGTTATGCAGTGGTCAGTGTTACTTCCTGTAGTTTTGACTCTTGTAGCAACCTATGAGAATGAAGATGATAGCAAATATGTTAAATATTTATCAGATTTGTGCTACACTAAGTGGGCTCTTGAAGCATTTGTAATATCAAATGCAAAAAGGTTTGACTTTTGATATGTTTCGTCACTACATGTTTATTTCTCTTGTTTTTTCCATATGCTAATTTTAAGACGAGTTTCTCCCATGCAGATATGCTGGAGTTTGGTTAATAAGTCGATGTGGTGCACTTTATTCTTCTGGCTATGATCTTAAACATTGGTACCAATGCTTAGGCCTTCTTATCGTGATGGGAATAATTAGTCGCATGCTTGCATTTTTCTGCATGATAACCTTCCAAAAGAAATAATTTCAACACTCCAATCCCTCTAGTTTCTCCTTGGGCGAATTAAAGATGTTATGTCACAACTCTGATTGGTGATACAACTTGTGTTCTGTGCCCAACAACTATGTAAAGTAACATGACATTAGTTATCTTGGTAAGCACAAAAGTTTGCTAGAGCTAGTTTGACAAGTCTTAGGTGTGGATAACACTGCGTTGTACTTGCTATTGAGCAAGTTGTGCATAAATACTAAGCTTCAACAATTTTGAGTTCAACATTATCATTCTTGACTCCATCTTTTTGTTAGTGGTGACATTATCAATTAATTTGTATAGTTTTTAATTGTTCTATCTTTCAAGTACAGTTTCCTGAATGGTTGGTGGTAAGAAACTGCTAATACGTACCAAAACACTTTTATTATGGAGTTGTGAACACATTAATTATAACCCACTTCATTAAACAAGAAAGAAAAGATTGTACATCTTAAATTTAAAAGAATGTAACGTGTTGGCCACTCATTGATTTAAAAAACTAGAGCTAACCTTAGTATAAATGTTCAACTTTTTTTTTGCTGAATAAAAATAATTATCTTTCATTACCAAGTCAATTTTTGTTTTAAAAAAAAATCTTGATAAGAGAACTCTTTTAAGGATGTATATAATAAAGTTTTGATGATCCATTTATTGCTATAACGAGGGTATAATTAAAATAAGATTTGGGTTGACGTGTAAATTGTATATAGATAAAAGTAAAGTTTTGGGATTGAAGTAAGAGCCAACAACATAGGGAGGGAGCATGAGACGGGTGGCCATGGTTGTTTAAGTTTAGCCTACGCAAGTTTGTTCATAATGATTTTTTTTAACTAAAAAATTCAAAAAAATAAATATGGAGTACTAAGTAGACTTCAACCCTTTGTAAAAATAAATAGCACTGGCTTAACCAAAGACAAGAAATTTGTATACATGATGATTTCTGCTCTAAAAAAAAGGAAAATTTTTTATTGAGAGTATGTTCCACCTATACTTCAATAAATATTAATATTTTTTTTTTAATTTTTTAATTTTAAAAATTATTTTATCATTTTGCATTTTGTTTTTATTTTTATTAAGGAGATTTTTTATTTTTTTTATTATAAATATTAATATTTTATCGTGGGTGTAAAGTGAAACAGAATGTCAAAATATCATACTCTTAAAACAACAGTAACAAAGGTTATCCAAAAACTAAGGGCTCCCTATTGACATGCAAACTAGGGGTGACAATGCGAGCTGGCCTGTCCCGCACTTGGCCCACAAAAAGCGGGTCGGGTTGACCCATCCCGCATAGAATCTGCGGGCTGATTTTTGTAACCCGCCTCGCATAAGGGTAAACTAGCCCGCATAAGAAATATTTTTTTAAAAAATAATTTTTAAATAAAAACTTTGAATTTTTATTATTTAGATGCATTAGGTAAATGGTCTCATAATATTGTTTTCACGATACATGTGTTATTAAAATTTTCGGAATGTGAAATATGAGGCTACATGAAGAAAATATGGAGGTGTAAAAAAAATTTCTACATTTTAAAATTATGCGGGTCAATCCGTCCCGCCCCACACTTGGTCCACGCGAGCTGCGAGTTATACGGGACGGACCTAAGCAAGCCAACGGATTGAAATAAGTAACTTACCCCGCATTTTTTTCTGCAAGCTACTGACCGACCTGCACGACTCGCCCACTTTTCCACCATAATGCAAACCCAAAAACACACCCCTCCATTGTTTTTATCTCATTATAACAATTAGACATGCTATATTGACCTCCTTACACCTTGCTGCCATGTATTGTATACATAATTGCATCTCTCTCCTTTGCTTCTTTTGCTTCACTCACATTCTGCACCACTTAAAGACATCCCTGTTTCACAAATTTGGCACCGGTTCGAAGTTACCCCCCTTCAGATTTAGAATTGCAGCAGTTTCATCACTGTTGTTATGCACACTCTGCATAATAAAGTCCATCTTGGTTGTGTTCTTGTGACTTTATAGCAGCAATTGATCCCTTTAAGCTTGATCCAGTGGCAGTCCTGTTCCCTATTATATGCCTTTGTCCTGCACCCTGATCACCACTTGATAACACTTGCACATTTATACCTTCTCATCCAAGACTAAGACTAAGTATATTTGTGATATCCATAGCATTATTTTTCTTAGAAAGTTCATAGGTGTTACATAACCGTCCTTACTTAGCCATAAAAACTTGTAAAACTAATCTCTTATTCATCGCAAACCATGATAACATTACTAGTAGTAAAATTACTCTCTAAACTTTCAAGTCATGCTTAATGTAAAGAGTCAAAGCAATCTTTGGCTCCACAAGTTAATTCTCAACCACCTTGACATAGTAGTTCAATATGCTGCTAGTTGCAACATATATCACTGATGGTATGCAGTATGGAGGATGCACGCCAGTCAAGAATTTTGTGGATTTGATCATGATGCAAGGAGGAGAATTCCAAGTAGGCATGCTGTCATATAGCATTTAAGTACCTCCTAATATGGCTAAGTGGGTGGGTAAAGCGGGTGATTGATTGTTACACGTTGGTTTGAGAATATCAAACAGTGGCCCCCACCCCAAAAAACCTTGCTCTCTTGCCACTGGGTACTGTCCTTGCTTTCGACAAATCCAAAGTGCTTTCACCAATTTTTTTGACAAACCATAGAAGGCCAAAACTGACTAAGGAAAAAACTTTTAATATTGGAATAGGATAATACAGTCATGTTATATCAGAGAGGTGCAGGTTTTCTGTTTCTACATATAGCTATAATTTATAATTGGTTAGATTCTCTTTTGATCTTGCAAGCGTGAGGTTTTTTATAAGATTGAGACACATTTGGAAGTGTCTCTTTTTATTTAATGGATGATATGCCAGATGTGTGCCAAGATACATACGAGTTCCTTCATTGAAGGCAAAAATCCTGTAAGCAAACTCACTTAGGAAGTTTCCTTCTCTTATCCACCTTTCTAGCATGATCTCCTTGCAGTCATTTCCCAAGATGCTTTCCATTCTCCCCATTACATAGATTGCATATATCACCTTTGTCCCAGTTTTTAGCATTGTTCTATCTGGGAAAGTCACATCTTCCATTGCCCCCTGGAACCTGCAGTTATAGATTCTGCCTTTCCTTCACTCTTTGTATTGATAGCTTTCCTAGTCTTGAAACATTTGGTTACCATAGTGTTCTCAAGCATGCATTGTATTGGGCATAATACCCAGTCAGAATATGAGAATTTTACTGCCTATATTTTGTATTTCATGTAATTCTAAGCCTTTAGTTGATCATATGAAAATTCTAAGCCTCGTGCGTGGGACTATATATTTTTGGGTGGTCCGATAGCGGTCCGATAGCGGCCCAATAGCGGGTGGTACGATAGGCCCAACAAATACTCGCTAGGATAGGCTCGAAATGGCTCTGATGCCATATTACGAAGTGGACTTTAAGCCTAACTCAACCCCATAGAACCGGCTCATAGGGTTGAGGTTTGCACCCACTTATATACAATGAAAGCTCTAATCTCTAGTCGATGTGGGATCTCCAACATCGTGCTCCCAAATACACCAGATATAAATTCATAGTCACCTCCAAATATCATTTTCGTTTGAAGTAATTTGGAATAAATACAATTGATGGAAATGATCCTTAGACTCATTGTGTAAGGAAGATTGGATTCCTACCCATCTACGGCACATATTCCATACTGAAATTGTTGTTTTACAATTAAAGAATAGGTGTTGGACTGTTTCCTCATCTACATTATACAAATGGAAAATTGTTTTTGTTATATTGATCCCTCTGTCCATAAGAAATCAAGAATGGCACTATTTTCATAATTGCAACTACTCTGTAATACTGCATATGCTAGCTAACTTAACTGAAAAAACTTTGTCCTCTTCCCCAATCCAATTCCATGTATCTAAATTATTTCTCTTTAGTTGCATAGTGTTTATTTCATTCATCAGTTGTACCTGTTATTCCCTTTCTCACTCAAACCTTTCCCTTTTTCCATTCTAAATTTCATTCTGAAATTTTGAACCTGCACCCGATTTGCATATGAAATGATAAAAATGCCTTTAAATAAAAAGGGAGGTGCGGATAAAAAATACTTTTAAAACCTCATTTCTGGAACATGTTTTTGAATTTGGATTTCCCAAACACTTTTATAAATGAAAATCCTTTTCCATTTTCAATTTTTTTTCTTACAAAATTTAATTATGAGTTTTGAATTCCATTTCAGAATTTCATTTCCAAAACACAATAGTTTTACTTTTCTGAAAGGTATTTTTTGAATTTTCAAATCCAAAATGAAAGGTATGTTTTAAATTTTAAAAGAAGATTAGTTGAATGTCACAATTGATAGGTTGCAGAAAGAATTTGTCATATATCCTTTGTATAAATATTAAAATATCCCTTAAAATTTATTTTATTTTATTATATTCTTTACTAATAAAGAAATATATTTTGATATATATTATACAATATACTATATTATAAACATATGATTATTATAGCAAACAAACTCGTAGAATAATTGTACTTAGACGCCATAATATTATTTTTTAACAAATCAAATGCAACATAGAGTATAAGTCGGTTAGACTTATTACTATTAGTGGACGTGACTTTCTTGATAGCTCCATTTTTCTTTTGGCCTAACCCTCCAATCAGGCCTATGTATCATTCCAGCGTCTTAACTAAGCTTAGCTTCTTCGTAAACATTTTTTAAATAAAAGCAAGTTTATCTTCAAAAGGTAGCAAAAAAGAGCATTTGTATCGTACGCATTAAGTATTAGCATTAATTTAGTTGGTGCATCAAAATCTGCCATAGGTCCAAAATTATGTCAGCATCTATTAAAACCTCTTCAATTGAACAACCTCTTCGATTGAACAAGGAAAAGAAAAACTGCATAGCCTGGGACAGACACAGATATTAGCCCAGGTTTATGAAATCATATACATACACATATATATATATATATATATATATATATAAGTTTCGGTTTCAATTTTAAACACTACCACAGAAATAAGTACATTACTTAATCACCTTAAACTTAGCAGATAAATACAAATACAAAGTAAATTTTGATTGACACTGATCATGAAATTCATACAGAAAAAACTTGTTATAAATATCATGGCTTCTGCCAGTAGCATGACGAAACAACATAGAGGTAGCATGGTCCAGTTGGAAGAGAGTAAACAGTATGTATATGTGACATCAAAGCATGGGCACCACTCTAATGGCAGGATTATTTTTCCATTTTCATTCCTCAAAACACAAGCTATTTATATATATGATTGAAATCTCTTTACAAAGGAATCAATAGGTTTTTTTAATCATAAAAGAATAAATAAACTAATTAAAAAAATAGATTAATTAAAGTATTTGAGAGATTCTTCAACCCTAATATAAAAAAATTATGTCATATTAATATGCGGACAAAAAACTTAAATATTTCATATATCATTCAAGCAAACTATCTAGTCATAATTCTCAGAAACCTTAATATTACTTTCTAATTGTTTATGGTCATATAGATTAACCCACAAATCGTCTACTGATATAAAAAAAAAAAAGTCTCACCTACACAAAAGATATATGAACAACAAATAAAAGAATGGCTTACACCTATTACAGTATTAACCATCCTTTTTTTTATCAGCAATTAAGAATATATATACACAAGAACCACTTCAGGGGTGATTCAACCCTTATGTAAAAAGGAATGAGCAACCTAACTGCATAACACCTTTCAAACATCTAAGAAACAAAGCAGCTCCCTCCTGACATAACCTGACAGGAACTTCCTCCGACATCCCACTAAATCGAATACAGACAAATCAAAGGGGCGAGACACCAATCAGAAAGAAAAAAACTAGTTGAGGGAAACTTATACGTGAGCCAAGCCCAAACCTTCAACTGAGCTAGAGAAAAGATTTTAGAAAAGTCCAGAAATCCCTTATTAAAAACTATCTTATTTTTATGACGCTAAATTTCATTGACCATTGCTATCCAAATATTACCCAAGCCAAGATTTACCGACTCCAGAGCATTACACAACCTGAATTGAAAAACGTGTGAGAAAGCATGAAAAGGAACAAACGTTGTAATACCTAACCACGCATAACAAAGGTTCCACGTCAACCAAGATATCCTACAATCAAAAAACAAATGGAAAAATTCTTCCTCTTTTTCCCTGCAAAAACTGCACAAACCGTTTCTGACTGCAACTCCACGCCTGAGTAAATTAACCTTGGTTGCAATCTTATTTCCCAGCACTCTCCACGCGGTCAACTGGGCTGAGGACAAAGCCTTAATCCTCCGAAATAAATTAAACATTCCAAACCAGTCCTCTCCTCGACCACCTCTTATAATCCTATAAGTCGAACTAATTGAGTACCCATGACTTAAATCTTCTATCCAAATCCACCTGTCAGCTTTCTCCAATATAGGGCACAAGTTGTGCACTTCTTCAAGGACCTTCTTAGTTGTACTTGCTCCCAATGAAAAAGGTTTATTCTCCACCCCAAAGACCACTCTCACCCAAAGTTTGTCCGGGAACCACAACTATCCAACGACTCTTCTTTCTCAGTGGTTAACGAAAAAAGTCTTGGGAAATTAGACTTCAAAGCATCATTACCAGTCCACCGGTCTTCCCAAAACCCAATAGACTTTCTGTTACCGATTTCCCAGTTTAAATAATCTCCAAAATTGTTGCCCCACTTCTCAATCTGCCAGTTCCTTTTTAAATCTTTCCACCAGAGGGAGTCATAAGAACTACCTTTGTCCTCTTTCAAATTCCTCTAGCCGCCATATTTAGATTCTAGAACCTCCTCCAACAAATCCCCTTCATTAAACCCCAACCGCCAAATCCACTTATTGAGCAAAGCCAAATTGAAATCCTTGACATTGATCACACCGAGTCCTCCCTCTCCCTTCGTCTCACAAACCTTTTTCCAAGAAACCCAAACGATCTTCCTCCCCTCGGAACCCCATCCCCAAAGAAAGTTCATCTGAATACTCTCAATCTTCTTCATCACTCCTGTAGGCAACCTAAACATCGACATATAGAACAAGGGAATAAACGAAAGAACAAACTTGATAAGACAAATCCTTCTAAACATAGACAAATTCCTACCTTTCCATCTCCCTAGTATGGATTTGATTTTATCCAACACACCATCCCAAAAAACTACCCTCTTATAACAACCCCCAATTGGCAAACCCAAATATTTAAAAGGAACTTTCATAGTATCACAATTTAAAATTGCTGCAAAACCCCGAATAGAAAACACATTAACCCCCACTCCACCAATTATGCTTTTCAAAAAATTCACCTCCAAACCCGAAGAAAGCTCAAAGCAATTTAACATTGCCTTAACATTGAACACACTTTTAGAATTCGCATGACAAAAGAAAAGAGTATCGTCTACGTATTGCAGCATATTAACTCTAACCTTCTTACTCCCTACCTCCAAACTATCGATCATTCCCAACGACTCAGCATTCCTAAAAACTCCTGCCTGAAGTCCTTCCTTCCTTTCTTATCAGATACCCCCTGCACCAAAGAATTACATAGTCCTGTTACCAGTTTTTGATGTGGCTTGTGAGCACCCGACAAACGGTTTTTCCTTCTTCGTTGAAGTCTTTTGAGAAGTAGTGGCAAGAATATGTAGATAGAAACAATAATAAGATACGCTAGATATTGCAGAAATTAAACATGTAGTAGATGAGTCTCTTCTATCCAATTGCAACTAATATGATCCCGCATGGTTAGTTTTCTGTTACAACCTTGACATTCCTGAACTCAATTGTTGTACTGGTCCCATTTTAATTAGATCCTAAAAGCTTTTTACTATTGTTGTTTCCTCTCTAAACATGCAGTAGGAACACAACAAAAGGTTAGATGAGCATGCTTGGTCCCGCACACCGAAAAGCCCTTCCCCCTATAGTCGTACTTTTCCTATCTTCTTCTTGGACCCTGCATGTTTGTACCTCACAAGAAAACCAAACCAGACTATACCAATTTTAATAAATTACTGACTTTCCTGAACACTAGCACACATTTTCAAACACTATTTTGGACACTGAACCCAATCAAAATAAGAAAAATGTGTTTTTGGTAACTTATTTTTATCCAAGACCAAACATTAAGTTGAGTCATCTAGAATATTTCTTGCATGACTACCTACATTGCTTAAATTATCATGTTCCTATGATTCTAAATCATTCATATAATCCCTATCCACACTTCCTTTCATACTCTATTACGTTTTTCAATCAAATCCATGAGATGAAAATGTTGGAAGTGACCAGGTAGGTTTCCATGATGTACTGATTGTATTTCCACCCATATATCACACATTACCTAAATATTATGTGACTCTTTACAACTAATGAACAAATGTGTAATTATTTCCAATTCAAGCTAGCACAAGTCACAGAGGGTGTTAGATAAACCTATCATTCTCTCCTTATAAGATTAACCTTAGTAGGTACTCTATCCAAAATCACTCTCTAAGCCACATGTTGGGCTGTTGGAGAGACTTTAATATCCCAAACAAAAGTGTACCAACACTCCTTATTAACCCCATCTCCTCCCTTTTTTTCAGCAATGAATAAATGAAATAAAATGAGACACTTGAGGAGTGTCTCAACCGTTATTCATAAAATAGAAAGATCGATTTCATACCCTATACAAAAATAATAGATCAATCACAAAACATAGATTGTTACTATACAAATCCAAAACCTAAAGAAAGACACTTTCCAACAATCTAATGTCATGAACAATCTTTACCAACAACACTCTACATATCCTGACATGTTTCAAAATCAAATACACATGTTTAATGTACTCAATAACATATAAGGTATAACAAAGAATTATGAGAATACAGGAAGGGGAACTTGATAACATGTTAAATATCTTTATTCACTATAGATATAGCTTTTCCCTAAGCCTTTTTTAGCCTTGCACAAGACTCCATATTGACATGGATGTAATGTTAGTAGCTCCCCTCCCTAGTTGGCTTTTATACTGCAATATGTTAATTTGATAGTATATTGCAAACGTTTGTCAACCCCCCTCCCATAGGTCCTATAAATCCTTATTCAGGTTTAGAATTTGCATCATTTGCTCTAATTCAGCTTCTAGTGCATCTTCCCAAGTAAATTTGTTGCATCCCCAGGTTAACTTTCACTTTCATGTTTGTTCGTAGCAACTCACAACCTCTCCTATTGTTATCTCCTTATCCAATGATATTCCATAAAGCTTAGGGAAGGCGTTCTTCAATGGTACAACTTTTAACCATACATCCTCCCAAAACTTTACTTTGCTCCCTCTACCTATTTTCCATGGTACATTTCTATTAAAGCAATTACCCTGATAATGTTCCTCGCACACCTTCATTAAGTCTCTTCACCATATTGATTCCTCTCTTACCTTTCCCTCCGCATCTAAGGTCCTCCATGATTCATACATCGACGGTAATACCTTTGGTCACAGATCTAGATTTTCCACCCCTATCCTCAATTTCCATTTAGCTAAGTGAGCTATGTAGAATTTTTCAATATCCTTCTAGTTGCCTCTCCAATTTCACTTTTTTCTTTCTCTTTTTCTTCTTAATAGTTTTCATACATGGAACAATAATGCATTCTTAAAGTTATTAAATAATTTGTTAAAAACATAATTTAATAAAATGAGTAACTCAGAAAATTTATAATTTTTTATTGAAATAAGAATATTCAAACAAAAATAAATAAAAAATTTAACTCTCTTTTTTATAAATATATTTTAGAGACAAATGTAATTTAAATCTTAATGGTTTAAAAAGAACAAATTTATCTATAACTTGTTCAATCAAATTTAAAGCTTTATTTTGATAATTTTCATATTTTATTAAATATATTCGATATTAACAAAGCAAAAAGAATACTAATAATAACAACTTAAGTTTTCTCCTAAAAGAACCAACTTTTGTGGGTTTTGTTTTTTGAAAACCTTGAAAACTTGTCAACATTGACCCATGATAGTTTATGTATGAATACAAATACAAACTACAAAGCCACCTTTACATCAACAAACCAAAACAAATATAAAAGTAAAACACAAAAAGGAGAAGGGTAGCTTTACTTAAAGTCATGTAATTAGAAAGGAACTTAGGATTGGAATGAGCAATGGCAGGTACTCTCAAAAATTAAACCAGGATTGCAAGCTACGCCAAGAGACCAAACCAAACATCCTCTTTTTTTTTTCTGTGCATGATGTCCCACTCCCACCAGCATCCACAACCTCAACAAAGACGGTTATTATCTCTGTGCCTGAACCAACTTCATGAACACCCTCCTCCTGAAAGCTCCTTCTCACCTTCTCAAACACTCTACAAAACCAAAATCCCCTTATGTCTCATTCACTCTCAAACGTCAACTACTCCTACATCAACCCACACAAGCTCTTTCTTTGGCCCCAAGATTCTGTCATCATCCCCTCACCAACACTTCTACTTCCATGAACCTCACAGCCCCTCCCTCCGTTGTTGTTTTAATGTCCCTTCCAGACGTTGGGGTGCCTTCAAGCTTGGTTGCACCTCCATGGACCCTCAAGTAGATTTCTCATCATCTCTTCACTCTCCTTCTCAGATTATTGTAAGACTATTAATCCCATTAACAAATTTTTTAGCATCATCAGTCGTCTATAGCATGGTTTTAAATTACAATCCTGATCATAGTTTTGTCATATCATTGATAGTCTGAGAAATTATAGACAAAAACGATTCCTGAAGTTGCTATTGTAATCGTGTTATGGTCACAATGATCCTAAAAAGCGAAGTATTGTAGTTCAAATTGTGATCTCAGAGAGTTCAATAAAACTGGTTTTTAGTTTACTGTAGGAAAGTTGTACCATGTGTATAGGCATGCATCAATAAGAGTGTTGTTTTGCAAAAGGTAAATATCATAATCTAACATATACAAGACAATTAATCGAATCAATGTACATGGAGTATGTTAAGTGTTTAAGATGAAGACATATGTGGTTGGTTTTTTTTATTTGTATTTCTCTGTCTCTCTCTCTCTTGTTTTGGTGTTATGCTTCTTTTGTATTCTTTGATAAAGCAAATTGTTTGTATTCAGAACTTCAGATAACAAAAATATGTGTACACTATTCTGAAACACTTTTCCCTTTCTTGTTCTTTGTCTGCAGAAGAAAAAGAAAATTACTGGGCGGCAAAAGAGAGAGGAACTTGAAAGAGAGGTATTTGCATTCATAATACACACGACACATTTTGATGGCAAATTCTAATTACCATGCAGAGGATGAGAATCTAATCTCTTAAATTATCTTAATCTCTTCAACTGCTGCATCCTCATTTCAATGCGTGATGATTCAAAATTAGTTTTTGTACATGAAAACTTGAGTTTTTTTCTTTCATGAAAACATTTGAGTACACGTGACTACTAATTGCAATTTGCACAAGAATTTCATCTTCCTATCAGTTAACTTAACATGTGCCATTTAACGCCACACATAACCAAATGAAGAATATTATTGATTTGATCTTGGTAGAGTATGGCTCTCTATAGGTTTTAGGCATACCATCTTTAAGATGTTGGTCTGCAACAGTAATCAATATAGGAATGAAAAGTGTCGCTCTCCTTTTGAAAAAGCTACCACTGGATTCATCATTATGTCAAAGTATAGCAATACTTCGTACAAACTTTCGAACTATAGGTTTACTATTTGTGACAATGGAAAGTACGAGCAGTGAATGAGAACCATACCCTCAAAGGCACACCCTTAAATGGGAAAATTTGTACACATTCGTGTTATGGTTTAGGTGTTCAACCCATTAAGTGTATATAATTAATGAGGACAAATTTAGGGAATGTGTACTCTTTTTACGGATACATGTGTCATTTCTACTTGGTGAGAAAATTACATATGATTTTTTACTATGTAATAAACAGATTGCTATGCTTCAAAGGTTGTTGAACCAAGAAGAAAAGTTTCATGAGATTTTGGAGATGGTGCATAATAGACCAAATGGGTCAGCTATATCAATTCCCAATTTTCTTTCACCCAAGGTAATATAATCATCTCCTCAATCACAATTTTCTATTTTGTTATTGCTTTCTTTCTCTTGTAGAGTGGTAGACCTTATTCAAAATTTCATTTTGGTAAGTACTATGGGCTTATGTTAGTGCTTTGGAAGTATCGCTTAGGGATATGGGCTAATAGATAGAGTAAGTTAGACCATTGTGATGTTTGCATAGGGTCTTAACTACCTACTTTAAAATTGAAAAAAAAAATCTTATTTCCTTATTAAGTATATATCCATCAAGGTTTATAAATGCAACAACTGAGTTCCTAAATTGTTTTAATTTATCTCAATTCAATGTTGTGCACACATTTATGGTGTGCAGAAGTTATCCAATTAATTATTTTAGAGTAAAGATGTATTTTTCAGAAAATGAGTAACTAGAAGAAAATCATTCAATAAAAATTAATATCTGGAGAAAAAAATAATTAATCACTAAATTGACTATATTATATATTATTTTAACAACTAAAAAAATTATTGATATCTAATTAATAGTTAATTAGATATCAATTTAGAAACCATTTTATATATTAATAATTTTTTTAGTTGTTAAAATAATTTAATCAATTTAATTGTTAAAAATAGTTTTTATTTAATTATTTTCTTGTAGTGAAAGTGAGGATGTATATATGGTTGATTGAAGAATAATAACACATTTTCTAATATATATTTTAATACATATTTGATCATGATTAAAATTTATTGAAATTTAAAAAATTAGAAAGAAAACACTCATTAAATTAAAAATAAGGTGAACCAAAATTTATTAAAGAGTTTTAGAAAGTGATTAAAGAGTTTTTTTGGTAGTATTTTTAAGGTTGATTTGAGTTAAAGTATTTCATAATTGTTTTCTGTTTTGCCTTATTCATCACCTCGGTTTAGGAATTAAGTCTAGAAGTTATAAACATAAAATGTAGGGAATATGTTTAGGATAGTTTAATTGGAATTTTATATGTTGAAAGTAGAGTTTCAAGTTATAAAGTTGGTAACATTAATTATGCAAATTATGTGCAGATAAGAGAACTGCTAGGAGAGCTAGTGATGGTAGAGAGTGAAATTGCACGACTTGAAAGCCAAATAAGCCAACTCCAAGCTGGTTTGAAACATGAACAAGAAGTGACCAAGGAATCAAAGTCTAAAACGTGGAATCAAGGGAATTTGAGTAATTCTAACAATCACTTATCAGCTTCTCCGCTTCCAAATCCTAGTCCTATTCGCAGAAGTGTTCAAGAAAGGATGGCATTTGAAACCAAGGCGTTGCATTTCATAAGCAAAGCTATAAAGGGTGATTACAATCTCAATGACTTCAGTCTTAATGAAAAAGCAGGTTTTCTGAAAACTTCTGTAGAACAGAAAGAAAATAAGTTCCAAGAAGATGTGAAATTTCAAGAAAGAATTCCAAGAAAAAATGGGATAGTAAAACCTCCCTCACCTATGCGTGACCCTCGTCATCCATCTCCCAAGGTACATGCATGCCAGTTTTCCCATCCATGTATATTGTAGCTTTGTTTTCCTTCATTAAAGTATGTTTTTATATGGTTACAGTGTGAAAAAATTATTAGATATTGTTGTCAACAGTGTGAATTTGCTAATATGCAATTTTACTATTTTTAGCTGCGGGAACGCAATCCAGAGATGTACTTGGATCTCCCAACTAGATCACTATTGGATCCACTTCTGTCAGAAGAGAATGATCTCAAGTGGCAACCCAACAAGCTCTCTGAGAGCATCATGAAGTGTTTGAATTTCATATATGTAAGACTACTCAGAACATCAAGAGCAATGGAATTGGAGAAATCAGGGCCCATTTCAAGGTCTGTGCACTCTTCTTTAAGCTCAAGAAGCTTCAGAGTGGATACTGGGTCAAACCCAAAACCAAGCCACTTGTTGCAAAAGGAATTTAGGCAGCAAGACCCTTATGGTATCTTTAACACAGAAGAGTCCATTCCAAGGGACATTGGTCCTTACAAGAACCTGGTTATATTCACTTCCAGCTCTATGGATCCCAAGTTTATCTCAAGTCCATCCTCTATACCATTACTAAGGAAGTTAAGGTATGGCATGGATGATATCTACATTTATGAGAAGAATCAAAATGTTTGAAAACTTTGTAAGTCTACTTGGCAATTGAGTGGTCCATGGGCAAGTGAACAAAATTTAAAGTAACAGTTTTGTTGTGGTCTGCAGAATCTTGATGAGCAATCTTCAAACAGTTGACTTGAAAAGCCTTACAAACCAACAGAAATTAGCATTCTGGATCAACGTGTACAATGCTTGTATCATGCATGTATAGTAGAAATTTCCTGCTTTTCTCTTTTTTAAATCTCTCTGCATATTATCGTTGTAGTGACATCAGATTAAGAGGAATTTGATTCATGACCAATCTGATGAATGAGAATTCTAGGACATAGATCGGACTATGATTAACGTATTTGTCTTGTTTCAGGGATTTATCCAATATGGAGTGCCATCCACCCCAGAGAAACTACTTGCATTGATGAACAAGGTACATTAAAAATCTTGATATAGATGTTACTTATCCTGTTTCTGGCCTCTGGAATCTGCCATGTTTTCTTGACAGGTGCTATAATTAAGGACAAAAAAGTATTCTTTGTTTTTTTTAGATTTTAATTTGTCCAGTTTAAATGAGAAGACAACTAACTAACTGAGACAATTTGTTTATGTTTATGTTTTTGTTTTGAAAAGCTTATAAATCTATATACAAATCTTAAACATGTCTTAATTAAAGAAACATTTTCTTGATGTTAAATTGAACTCACTTCTGTGCAGGCAACCCTCAATGTAGGAGGCAACCTAATAAATGCTCAAACAATAGAGCATTTCATATTGAGGAAACGAGATATTTCTAACATGAAAGAGGTAAACAATGAAACAAGATCAGTTACTTTATTCTTGTTCTTCTAAATACTGAAACAAACTAAGCTTTAATTTTGTTACAATTGATATATCTCCAAAACAATGTATCTATGTGGTGGTTTAGGTTCAGCATAAGGGTGAGTGGGAAGAGAAAGAATCAGTTGTTCGTGAACTTTATGGACTTGAGTTTGTTGATCCTAATGTCACATTTGCTCTGTGTTGTGGAACTCGTTCTTCTCCTGCTGTAAGTTCTTCTGCTCAATAACATCTATGAATTGGTTTTCCCCACTTAAAAGATTACTTTTAATCTTAAGAAAATGATATGCACTTGATGCAGGTGAGGATATACACAGCAGATGGAGTTACAACTGAATTGGAGAAATCAAAACTAGACTATCTTCAAGCTTCAATTCTAGCCACTAGCACCAAAAGAATAGGATTTCCAGAGCTTCTTCTCATAAACATGCTTGATTTTGCTGCAGATATAGAATTGTTGGTGGAGTGGGTATGTAGCCAGTTACCAACATCAGGCACTCTAAGGAAATCAATGGTGGATTGCTTTAGAGGCCACAATAATACTAATTCTGTGAAGGCTTCTACCATTGTTGAAAAGATACCCTATGACTATGAATTCCAGTATTTGTTGACAATATAAATGTACATTGTATGTAACACTTCTTCTTTTTGTTAACTGATAAAACTTTGAGTATACAAAATATTAAAAAGGGTACTTCTTGAACCATCTTGCACTACACCAACCCCTTTCTCTCTTCCTCTATTTGTTATCTTTGGAGAGCCACCAACAGTTACATAGAATCTTCCAAAATTTTCTTAAGTTTTATATGGTATATTATCATCATAATGCATATATTATTTATTCTATTGATATATAATTATTTGAAATCAGAAAAAGTTAAAGTGACCCAAAAATATAATTTAAGAATAATATGAATTGTTACCAAATTTAATTCTGTTAACTAAATTAACAAATTTTCTTATCTTTTTTTGTAAATTAAAAAAGAAATATACTGTGAGTGAGTTTGCTAAATGAGTTTCCATATGCTATGAACATTGACACATATTTCCTAATATCCTGTATACTGTTGCCTTTGGATATTTTGACAGTAATCCATATTTTTAATTTAAATAATTTAATTATAATCTCTTCCATTTTTCTTTTTCTTTTTTTTTAATTTAAGAAATCGAATATGAAGAGCACATTCAACAGCAAACTTCTGAACCCAGCAAATTTTTTATGACTACCAATGGGCCTGGGCTAGAGTTTCATATATGGATGCAGTTGTTAAAGATAAGGCAATTGCTTCCTGCACCCGATCAATTGTGACTGGCACCCGACACACTTTTAAAAATCCTAAAATGCCCTTGTCTTCTTCATTTACGGATAAAAATATCCGGAATTGCTCGTTGCTTACGGATAAAAATATCCGGAACTAATCGTTGCTTACGGATAAAAATATCCGGAAGCCACAGTTGTGCCTACGGATAAAAATATCCGGAAGCCAGCCACAGTTGTGCCTACGGATAAAAATATCCGGACCCAACTATATTCCGGATAAAAATATCCGTAAGTCAAAACAAACTTACGGATAAAAATATTCGGACCCCAAACTCCCTTACGGATAAAAATATCTGCACCTCTCAAAAGTCACTTGCGGATAAAAATATCCGCAACTCTCACTCACTTATGGATAAAAATATCCGGAAGCATGACGTACCTTCGAATCTGGTGCTCTGCCTACGATAATGGAGGTCACGGTGGGTGCAGAAGAATGGAGAAGAACGTCGCTCACGGTGGTTGGACAACAAACTTGCTCACGGTGGCTGCACAACACGGTGGCTTACGGTGGCTGCGGCAGGCACAATGGAATGGAAGAAGAGAAGAATAGGGTTGGTGCAGGTGATTGGGTGCATATCACAATTATAATTTTCAGAATTTCATTAAGGGTATATTCGTCTTTTACTATTAAGTAATTGGGTGCCAGTTAGAATGTGTTGGGTGCAGGGAGAATGTGCCTAAAGATAACTCCTTTATATATTTTTGTTCCATGCATACCCCTTTGCATGAATTTCTCCAAACAATTTTATATTTTCTAGAGATAATCCTTTTATAGTTTAATTATATTTTTATTCTTTATGATCTTGTTTCCCAAATTTAATTTTTTTATTAAAATTAAAAAAATACGATTTCGACCTTTGATGGGTTAAATACAGATTTAAATCTTAAACCGTCTAAGTCTTAATAAAAGTATTGTTTCTAGGTCTTTACATAGTTACTCTATAAAAGCAAGTTTGAATTATCCTCACCATCGAGTTTTTAAAATAGGTGCATAATATTAAAAAGTACATAACTATTTATTAAATCAAAATAATTTATTTAATTAATTTATAATATTTATATAAAAAAATTTACAAGACACAAAAGATAATGAATAAATAAGAGTGTAAAAAATTACCTAAATAAAGGTTGGAGTGATTTCATAAGCCATGTGGAATTGAGCTTGTAGATAATTCGACATTAAAATCCATTTAACTTTGCAATTTGAAAGTCAATGTTTTTCAATTGAAATTATATTTTGAAAAATTTGATATAATTGTTGTGATAAAAAAAATTAATTTTTTTTAATCAACAGTGAAAAAATAATTGTGTTTAGTAAAAACAGAGGTGCATGATTAAGCTATAAGGAAGTTGTAATGAATAATATCTTTGAATTGAATACAGAATATGGAGAATTAGACCTACAGACATTACGATTGAAAAGTAATTGCATTTTATAATTATGTGCATTAATATTGTAAAAGGAGGTAGAATACCAATTACATCTCAATTATAAATTATGCACCCTTTAAGACTCGACAATATTTTAATATTAGATTTTGAAATGAATTAGTTATAGTGTATAGAACAATTTGAACTATTTGAATATTTTGATTTTGGTAAGGAGAATCAATTTTATCTAAGTTTTAGTTAATTTTTTTCTAAGGTTTATGTTAAAGAGAGATGTTGTCAGTGTATATGACTAAATTTTTGAAAGCTTTACCTAGGTTGATAGTGTTAATGGGAAAACTATGAAGGAATTATTATATATAAGTTTGTTTCAATCAAAGTAAGGAGAATTTATATTATTTCTTTATAATATGATGGATGATTTAAGGTGTAAATCATATGAAAGAAGAATATATGATAATATTGGGAAGTTTGGAATCAAATTGTTAGTTTGTATTTATGTTAGAGTGGTTGTATGCTTACGAATGACATTGTTTAATGTTTTAAGAGAGGTATAATTCTTGCTAGATGTTGAAAAATATTATATTTCTTGGGTTTGGGTTACTTTCAGACTAAGCGACATGTTGTCACTCAATCAAGATCCAAGCAATGTGCATTAATTGCACTAACTTTTACGTCGCTCTAACAATGAGTTGGTCGTTTAAGCAACATGCTTTATAGCTCAAATGAGGAGTTGCAAAGTAAGAGAGATGTTAAGATTATTCTCTCTCCTCTAGAAACATATCACTTAAGCATTGGACAAGACACTCAAGCAATCTATTTGGTGGCCCAAACGTTGTTTCTAAACATTTCAGAGATATGCAATGTACACGTGTCATTTTGTGTGACATGTGTCACTAGCATTCAAGCACTAGTTGGATGTTGAAGTGTCTTATGATTTTGGAGGAGTTTTTGGGACTTGTTTGACTTCTTCCAATAAATGGATGTCACTCAAACATTGACTATAAGCGACTATCACACGAGTGATGAGGTGGTCATTCGAGGGAGGAGAGACCTAGAAGGGTGTTACTCTCAAGTTACATTTTGATCAAGTGGCAAGTGAGTCTCTCAAGCTAAATGCATGTTATCTTCTTTATGATGACGAGGTCGCTCAAGCAAGAGGAGCTTACTCAAGTGACAATATACTAAGATGATGATTATGTGATGTTTATTTAATGTTTTATACATGTTTATGAATGATTCGATGTATAAAAGGTGATATTTAATTATATATGCTTTAGATACATATGTAATTAATGTTGAGGTATAGGACATGGTGTATGCATGACATATGTCCTTTTGGATAACCCTTTGTGGGTGATGAATCCCATTGCATTACTTAAATACATGTATATGAAGTGGTTTATGTGTATATAAGGTTTTGTCGTAAATGGGTGGCCTTGATTAAGCGATTGCATGGACCCAGGGTGGATCGTGTCTTAGATTGTAGTAATAAACACGAAACTCACATTAATAGGGGGTATCTCAACTTCACTCTAGTCAAGTTACATATAGAGGAATTCAGGTGGTGAGAAACTAAGAGAGACTTATATCTAACTTGGTAGTAGGTGTATGTTTGACTTGGTATCAAATGTTTTTTGTCACTCTAACATCAGAGACATGACCAACTAAGGCCTAGTGGGTCTAGGATATATTAGGTATTAGTCTTTGGTGATACTACTTTATCATGATTTTAGAGTAATACAAAGGATGTCTCATATTTAATTATGACATGTGACTGTATATATTAGTTTATTGCAGTCACATGCATAATGATAATATGATTGATAATGATGGTGATATATATTACTTTATTTTGAGTTTAATTAACTTACTCTTGCATATTTGTGTGTTACTGGGATGATTGTACTGCTGCATATAATAGTAGTGAAAGCGAATCAATTTTGATATGATAGAGTTTATCCTTTTGATATGGATATTGATTTTGGGAAATTTTATGTATTATATATATTGATATATATATATATATATATATAAAGATCATTTTTAAGATGTGTTTGGATTGATAAGGGAATGTGAGAAAAAAAACATGTTATATAGCACATGACCTATGAAATATAATAAAATTGGTATATTTTTATTCATATGATCTTTTTCATATTTTTATTTCTTTTATTAAATAAATTTTTTATGATTTTCATAATTATAAAATATAGTATTAATATTATTTTGAAAAGTTTTTTTGAGAAACATAAATAAAATAAGTTAATATAAAAAATGACTAAATTAATGTTTATATATATATATATATATATAATTAACTACTATAGTATAATTAGAGATCATGCAAGAAAATCATTAAATAGAAACCAATTTTAGAGACTAAAAATAATTAGTTGCTATATTGACTAAATTAGAGACTATTTTATAGACTAAAATAATTTTTGGTTTCTAAATTAGTTTCTATTATGGTTAAATAGTTTATAATTGGCATCTAATTAGCTACCAAGGTTTTAACTACCAATTATTTATATTTTAAATTTAGTAACAAAAATTTTGGTAGCTAATTAGATACCAATTTAGAAACTATTTAACAATAATAAAAACTAATTTAGAAACCAAATTTTTTTTAGTCTCTAAAATGGTCTCTAATTTAGTCAATATGGTCTCTAATTAATCAATATAACAACTAATTATTTTTTGTCTCTAAAATTAGTTTCTATTTAATGATTTTCTTGTATAAATTCAAATTCAAATAGTTAAAAAATTTATCAGTAATTTTAAAGAATAACTAATGATAAGTTTAGAAATCTATTTAATAACAATGCAACATAATTTGAAGATTAAAACTTTTCGATTTTTAAAATGGTTTTGAAATTAGTTTATAAAGTTATGAAATACTTTTATTTTAAATGTTTCTATTTTATAATTTTGTGTGTGTGTTAACTTAGATTGCAGTTTACTCGAGAAAGAGAGAAGGGTATGCAGAAAGCACTTATGAGAAGTTTGTATTTTTTGACCAAATTAGGTGTCCGTGTTAATGTGAACCTAATAAGAACAAAGTGTGACAAGGAACATATATGTTGTCCTCATAGACGATGACCAATCTTAGTGAAAGATGAGTTCCATTAGAGACTCTGCGCCAAGTGTCTATCCCACCACGTCTTATTCTTGTGCCAACTTCATTGCTTCAAAAAGCATTAGGATCTGCATTTCTCTATTGGGATTATATCATAGACAAGACATATACGTAGTTATTTCTCATTTCACTCTGCATCTATTCAAACCTTTAACAGTATAAAAACATTATATAGACAAGTTACATTCATGTCAGAGTTTGTGATTTTTTTTTCCGAGATACATAGATTCGTTAGTTTGTATGAGAATGATCTCATGACGTATTTATTCAAGTTGTTTGACCGTTTCTCCTAGATGTTTTTCTCTGAATTAGTTAAAAAAGTTCTGTTTTGGCAAACTTTAAAGTAAATCTTGTAATGAAAATTATGAGTGAGTTCTTGTATAAGGATTGAATACTCCTGAAGTGGTTCATATTTATTTATTGTTTATTGTCGATAAAATATATATATATATATATATATATATAATTATATAAAAATTATTTAATAACAAACTAATTTTAAAGAAAAAAATTATTTTTTTATAATGCACTTAATATAATATTTAAAATAATTTATAGTTATTTTCATTATTGTATTACATTTATCATTTATGGTTATGAGAAACAAGACGAGTAATTATTTTTTTTTCTTTTTTAATAAGAATGCAGTCCTGAAAAATATTAATTGATGATATCTTAAAAAAATTATTCAATAGAAACATATAAGAAAAGAAGGACAATAAAAAAAACCAAAATTACAAATACCTACTACATAGATACAAACTTTTTTTAACACATAACTTTTGAACCTTATTTGTTTTTTTCTACTTTTATCATCAGGTATAATCTCTTAAAAGTTATTTCATAAGAAACAAAGCTTTAAGAATATAATCTTTCATTGGATTGAGGGTACACTCCTATGTAGAGCTTGACAAAAGTGGAGAGCTAACCAAGTAAATTTCTTTACTTTCTTATAAGTAATATTTCACATTTTTGTTGTTGTTTCTTGTATATGTCATTTTAAAAATTTCCAAAACATTAAATATTTTTTTAGAAATTATTCTTAACTCCAATTCAATCATTTGTAACCATTCTATAATTTTTTTTAACATTATTTTCTCTTTTTAATTAGAGATACTTATGGTTAAAATACTAAATGTCTACTTCCATTACAAGAAAATCATGAAATAGAAACCAATTTTTAGATATCAAAATAATTAGTTGTAATAGTAACTAAATTAGAGACCATTTTAGAAAATAAAAAAAATTCTAAATTAGTTTATATTATTGTTAAGTAATTTCTAAATTGATATCTAATTAACAACCAATATTTTTGCTACCAAATTTAGAAACTAAATAATTAGTAGTTAAAACTTTGGTTGCTAATTAGATACTAATTTAGAAACTATTTAACAATAATAGAAACTAATTTAAAAATTAATTTTTTTTAGTTTCTAAAATAGTCTTTAATTTAATTACTATTGCAACTAATATTTTATTCTCTAAAAATTGGTTTCTATTTCATGATTTTTTTTTTAGTGTTTTTTCAATAAAATAAAAAGATTTTATTCTAACTTCACCCAAAATAAAATAGGATTATTTTTTATACTGCATTAATTAATTTTCCAAATAGTGATTAATAAATACAATTTATTAAAAAAATATTCACATGTACTTTTTTTTTTCTTAATCCTTATAAAAAAACTTAAAGATCATATAGTTTTAATTGAAAAGGGGGGTAAGAAGAGAATAATGGGAGAACCAAAGCGTGGGGAGAATAATTAAAGAGACCATTAGAATAGAAAGAGAAAATAATCAAATTGGCAGATTTTAAAATAAGAGTAGTTTTGACGACTACTTTTTTAATAAATTTAAATTATCAACTATTTGAACATATTTTTATTCATGCAAATTGATAGAATGTGTTTTATAAGAGAAAAAATAATTAAGAAAATGCTCTATGGCCAAATTCCTTAATTTTACACAAAACCACCTTCTCCAACACCTTCTATTGAATGTAATATAAATAACCTTGTCAAATTTTAAAGTTATATTTTTATCACGACCTTAAATTAAAGTTAATTTAATTATTTTTCCGATCAAAGAAATATTTATCAGAATTTTTTTAGGTTTATTTTATCCTAACATACTAAGTATTTTTATTTTTTGAAAAATCCAAATCCAAATTGTGTTTTACTTGAATTTTTAATTTTGTAGAACTTTTTCTTTGCTTCAATAAAATTGCTAATCTACATCATCATTTATTAATCAATAAAATATATGTTTTAAACTCTTAATTTGAAAAAAAAGTCATGTTGACAGGTTTAATTTAGAAAAAAATTTGACAACTTAATGGTGACTTATTTATATTACAACCTAAATGTGAGTCCTCAAAATATAAGAAGATGAATAAACTTTGAAAGATTATAAATTAGTAGTATCTTTAATTATGTAATTGTCAAAAAAGTAACATTTTTCTTTAAAAAAAAGTTACGGAAATGAAGATGTATAAAAATTTCAGCAGCAGTAGGAGGAAGCATTAGAATTTAGCAATGAAACTGAACAGAGAGCATAGTGATAGAGATGCCTAGAGAAAAGCTTGGTTGTAGTAAAAGGGGGTAGTTTTGTTTTGTTGATGATGATGGAAAAGATGAAAAAGCATTGAGTAAGAAAGTGTAAATAGGGAAAAGTGTTGATGCATGGATGGATATGATTTGTGAAGGGATGCAGAATAAAGTAAAGCAATTAAGCACCAAGAGGAAGAGGAAGAAGATGGGCCATCAAAGCAAATGGGAGCACAATACATTACACAACGCATGCTATGATGCTGGCGTTTTAACAACATGCCTACATTACACAAAATTCTCTTTGGTTATTAGGTTCATCATTGTGATTCGCAACTCCTTTCACTTGATTGATTGCTTCCTCATCTTAATTATGTGAATTGAAGTGTGACTGTACCTTACAACTTCAAAAATATCAAATTAAACAGAACATGTTCCGTCCATAAGGGACCCCACTTCTTTATATGCTTTCATGTCATTAAGCAAATGAATGGTCAATGTGACTGATAAATCATCCAATGTACCTCTTTGTGAAAGAATTTTTTTTTCTTCTCTATATTCTCACATCTCTCACACCTTATAGTGCATATATTTAGTAGACTGTATTCTCTAGCTAGCTGTACTACTACATCAGAATCTCATCCCTCACCCTTTTCTTTCTCTCTTCTTGACTACACATGTGCATGAATATACCTCATTTTTCACTTTTCTCTTTCAAAACTTCTGTTCAAAATAGTAAAAGCAAATTAGCCACTAATGCAACAGTTACAAAACTTTCATCCCACATCTGATTTGATGGATAAAACTTCAAACAGTATGTTACATAGTGTACAAAATCAATTGTGTTTGCCTCCAATCATGAAGAAACGGCAAAATCAGAGAACTATAGCAAGAGATAGAGATCATTTTAGGAAAGTGATAAGTGTGTTCCAATCTTTGCCATATCTCTCTCCACTCCAATAAAGAAGTCTCACGTTTTAACTTTTTTCTTCTTGCGTTTAATCTTTCAAACAACTTGATTTCTTTTACATCATTGTCTCTACTAAAGAAAATATACATTCATGAATCATGGGGATTGCCATATTTCTCAGTATCTAAGAAATGAATGCTGTGGTTTTTTTTTTTTCTCAGGAGTTAAGTTACTAGAATAGAAAAATGTATTATAACAGTAATGATAATGGGAGAATAAATGATTTTACGAGAAAATAAAAGGATAAAAAATTATGAGAAAGATAAGGTGAGAGAGATATAGAGGGTTGGAATATGGTTAGAAGATGTTATTAATTTGGGGTTGCCAAAAATGCATGTAAGGACAAGACATTATGGAGTGTGGGATTTTGCATAGGAAAAAGGTGGAAGTGCTTAAATGGTTGAGTGTTCATTCACTCTTGGTGAAAGGACAGGCTATCACCTCCATTGAAGAGTGGCAGTGGGGTGAATAGAAGAAAACCAAGGTGGCAAAAGAGAGAAGAAAGAGAGAGAAAAAGGAGAATGAAGAAATGAAAGCTTGACAGTGACATGCACTGAGCACCAACCCTTCCTCATTCAGACTGACCCACAAGCAAAGGGTGGAACTGGAATGCAAGTTTTTTTTTATATGAATTATTTATCTTTCACAAATTATAACTTACTAGGTTTGCAAGTAAAAAGGAAAACTTTTTTAAATATAACTTATTTTACAGAGAAGGAGACATTTTCATACTTCAAAACCCTAGATAGCTTAGTTATAAGATCCACACAAGTTAAGAAGATGAATGAGACTTATAAGTACAGTAGAATACACCTTTATTTATTTGGTAGTTTTATTTAGATAAATATAATTTTAAAATATTTAATTTTATTAAAATATTTTTTTCAACTGTGATTTGATAAATATAATTTTAAAATTATTATATTTTATTAAAATATGATTTCTCTTTCTTTGTATAAGCGTTCTTTTATTTATTTTACAGTGTTACCTGCCGCAACTATAGCACAGGAACCTATCTTCTCCAGCTAGGGTTTCTGTAGTGACATCATGCCATGACCTCACTTTAATTTAATCCAATTATCCAAATTGTTCATGTTTTTTTACTTTTGTTTTTGGTTCATAGCTTAAATTAACATGATTATATTTATGTTACATTTTCATTTTGTGCTTGGCTTCATCATTTTTCACGGTCATTTTTTACAGGATTTCTAAAAATAATATATTAAACTCAGAATTATATAAATATTTTTTTTATTTAATCGTAAGTATATATTTTAAAAATTATATTATTGATTAAACTTTGAATAATTTCTCATTAGTTGATATACATGTTTTGTGATTAACTGTTTTTCTAATATTTCCAAAATTAAATAACATAAATTTTTTATTTTATTTTATTTTTATCAATAATAAGTAGTATATACATAAGAATTATTCTAAGAGTGATGTAAAAAAAAAACAAATGTATCATTACATCACACACCTTACCAACATACAAACTTCTTATTTTATTTTAATATCATGTAAATAGTAAGTTCTAGAAATGTTAGTTTAGACGTCTAAAGAAAGAAAAAGAATGTGTCACATTTTTTGTGTAGATTAAACATCTCACATGAATATTACACAGTATGTAGAGGCAGACACCACCATTTTCAGGAGACATTTTTATGTATGCTTTCTCCGGAGGCATATTGAAGCATAGGAAAAAAAAAGATATCATGGAAAATAGTTACTGAAATTGTTCACAGATGCAAAAATAAATACTAACAAATATATTTTAAGATGTCAAAAAGATAATATAATCAATTATTAGTTAATTCTAACAAAGTTTATATTAATTTGTATATTTTTAATTTTATTCTATCTTAATTAATATGAGATTTTTAATCACTGTATCTTTCACTTTCTTTTAGCTCTGGGATTTGCAATAGTTTCTACCAGATTTGTCGTACACTTCCTCCTCTTGTTCATATGGCATTTCTTCATGGGAGTGTACTAATACAGGATACTGTAGATATGTTACTGAAATGATAGACTGGTTCTTGCAATTTGTTGGATTGTTTTATCTTGGTGGTTGACAGAAAATATTAAGAAGATAATCAAAGTTTATATACCATCACCAATCATAATATTAAAAAAAATATTTGTAGCCGGATGAAATTTTGAGATTTGAATTCCTCTTTAATCTTTCTTATTAATGAAAAAAAATTGAACATAGATATTTTCAAAATCATCATAATGAAAGTTAATTTTTCTCTCCCATTTATAAAATATAGATAAATATGAATATGGATCCTCATGATTTATTATTGTAAATTGATGGGTGTAACATCCTTTTTTTTTCATATTTGTTAATATATTATGCATGCAATATCTAATTAACATGTAAACATATATTAGGTTATCATATTTGTATCCAAAAAGATATCCCTCTTCATAGGGAGTTAATAACTCTATTACCTGTAATCTCATATGCTCCCGTGTAAAACACGATCATCACAATTAAAGAAACAAACACAAACAAATAACAGGGTAACCTAGCTATATAAAAATTTCTATATAATTTTATGTCAAATTAATCAACATAATTCATCAAGTCTCATACAATTTCTCAAATCATCAAGTGTTTATTAAATTTCATAATTCATCTTTTCACATATCAGACTTCTACTGACTCATAACACATAGACACTTGGCTCTACTTCCGGAAGACTCGTGCGTTGACTTAGACTCAGAGATCTGCACCTGTCATACTATATCACTGTGAAATTCACACAGCTATGCGCATAATTAATCTCAATATCATCTCTCTCCTAGTATGACAGGGTTAATTCATATAACAGGTCAAGTTAATTATCTTTCAAACAACTTACCCATTCATATGAACCTCCTTCGACTCTCACCACCTGAATAACTTCATCTATATGATTCCTTTATCTTAAGAGAGTCAGAATATCTCCTTTTAGACGAATTCCTAGTTAATGCACATCCTAAACAATCTTAACACAGTATTTTCTTTCCTGAAAATACTATGTCTCTATTAGAATTCATATTTTGAACCTCATAATATCCACCATCAAACAATCAAATCATACCAATGTTTATAATTTCCAAAATACACAACAATTCATTGACTAATCATATAAATGTCTAATTAAAGAGATTTTCAATTAACTATACATGAAATATAAGTTTACATACTTTATAGGAAAAACTATATAGAAATAAATAAATCAATCTTGTAAAAGCAAATAAAAATTAGTTTAATATTTTTATTTTATTTTTTTTATTTTTTTTAATCTTTTTTTATTTTACTTTAACTTGAGCTAGAATTCGCTAGCTTGAGCTAAAATCCACCAGAGAGCACCCATAATTTTAGCTTGAGCTAAAATTCGCTAGCTTGAGCTAAAATCCTCCAAGAGAGCACCCAGAATTTTTAGCTTGGGCTAAAATTCTCTAGCTTGGACTAAAATCCTCCAGAGAGCACCCATAATTTTTAGCTTGAGCTAGCACTGCTAGCTTGAGCGAAATATGCAGAAATTTTTTGCATAACTTAATATACCTATTAGATTATAAATCAATATCTCATTCAATTCATAAATTATAAATCTACAAATTACATTGACAGTTCCTGTTCAACATGATACAATCACTCTCATTGAATCATTGAGTTATTATGTCCATTTATACATATATATGATTTCTAATTCCAAAACCATTTAAATCAAACAACTAATTCTCAATCACAACACTTTCAATTTCAATCAAACTACAATCTACTCAGAACAAGAAATCTTGCAACAAAATCTGGAATTGGTGACCCCGTCACACTCACATTCAAATCTTCTAACCTAGGGTTCTATTGAAGATTTTAAACTAGCTTCCCTTACCTTTACTTAAGCATATGCTCACGAAGAGCTCCAACTCTACCAAAATCTTCAAAAGTAGCTTAACCTGCACCAGAGAGTCTTGATAAAAAATCTAACTATATCTCTAAGACTCTAATCTACCAAAGACTAATCCTAAAACTAAAAGAGGCACATGCATACACTTAGATTGAGATAGACCTACAAGTTCAAAATTTGACTCAAAGAAGGGTAAAAATTGAACTTACTCTATCAGAGGTTCTGATCGGGCAATCTTATAGGATTCACTGCCAGGAGTCCAATGACAGACTCCAATCGCCAACCTGATAAGCAAGGAGATCAGAATCTTAGAGAGAAGGGAGAGAAAAGGAAAAAGAGGAACAAAACTGAACTTACTCTATAAGAGATTCTGATCGGGCAATCTTATAGGATTCACTGTCAGGAGTCCAATGTTCGATCGCCAAACTGAAGCGAGGAGATCATAATCTTAGAGAGAAGGGAGAGAAAGGAAAAATGAAACTTTTAGAGAGATGGTGATTCTTTTAAAATGAAACCTGAATAACTGAATTTTCTATTTATATGTCATTTTCATTTTAATTATAAAATATTCAGGTATCATTTAAAATATACCACTTTTACTCTAAGGTTATTTTCTAAACCCTTACAATGGGCCCTGATGAGAGTGAGAAACATGAGTTTTATTTACGAGGCCTTGGTGGTTGTAGGTATTGCTATACTAGAAAAAAAAATGTCTTTTGATCATTAGTACATGACACAATCTCCAAAGGTGTGTTTGGATTAGAAAGAAAAGTTGAAGGAGTGGATTTGTAATGATTTGAGAGGAAAGTGAGGTTGTTTGGATTGAAATATGTTAGAGTAGATTTGTGAGAAAAGTTTATTGAAGTTTTTGAGTGATGGAATGATGGTGTAAAAAAATTTAATTTTTTAAAATGTGTAAAATGTAAATTTACAAATTTATCCTTACTTTTAAAAATATTTGAATAATAAAAAATAAAAAATTAATTTATATTTTTTATAATTAATAATAATATTATTATATAATAAATTTTTATATTTATTTTTATTATTTTTATTAACAATATTATTAAATATTTGATACAAATAAAATTAAGGATAATTTTAACTTTTTTTAATGAATATGTTTTTATTCTTTTGTGTGTTTTCATAACTCTATATAAATTATAAGCTAATTATGTAAGATCCATTAATCATGAAATTCTATTATAATTAAATTAATTACATATAATTGTTTACAATATCATACAATAACGTATAATAGTTACATATATAATAATTATGTATAATTTAATAATAGTTATTTTTTTAATAATTATAATATTAAAAAATTAAATAGATTACGCAATCCACATCATTCTTATAAGTACATCTGCAATAAATAAAAAATAAAATTAAAAATTAGATGCAACAATAAATAAAAAAAAGAAAAGATTAGATGAAACAATAATAATTCACATAAAATTTAAACTATTGTAGAAAGAAAGTAAAAAACTAAAATAAAAATATAGTCATATAGTTTCCATTTTTACTTTAAAGTTCATTATATTATTTAATGAACAAATTGAAAATTAATAACGGATTAACTATTTTAATTCAATAACTATTACATAAAGTTTTTGAAAAAAAATATCATAATTAACCATAAATAAGGGAAAAAGGCAATCTAAATGACAAAGCATGTCAAACAACAAACAATAGAAATTGAATAACATATTTTTCTTATTTTAGTTGACATAAATTGAGAATTGAGCAATATTGTGTTATAATGTCAACATATTTCAATTAACGTTGTACGTTAAGTCTTATAAAAAAAAAGGAAGTATAGTATTATTGTCCAAACACAATGATAAGAATAAAAGATTTTGATAAAACATTATATTTATTACAATTTTGTAGCAAAAGCAGAGTATGATCCGACCAACTATATTACCTTCCAAATTCAAATAAAAAACAGTTATTAAAAAACAGATGATTTATAACATTGAAAAAAAAAGAGTAGACCTTTGTACCTGATAATTACTTAAACTTCTATTATAAGTGGGTATATGTGAATCTGAATCAATAGTATCTAAGTTATGATTTGTCAATTTTTTTTCTCGTATATACTCTTTTAATCATGTTCCTGTACCGAAAGTGTATCATTTCAAACATCACTATTTTCAAAAGAGATGAACATTAAAAAATATTCATAATAAAAAAAGTTTGACTATATTATGTATGAAGAAAATAAATTAAAAACCTAAGCAACATAATCATTTCAAGACTGCTGATCAACAAATAACATATAGAAATAGACAATGATAATTGTTATCATGAGAGTTACAAATTTTATATGTAAAACAATTAAAATAAATAAATAAATATTTATTTATTATAGATATAATGAGAATCACAATTTTCACTTTTTATTTCATTTACTTTAATTTAAACTATTTTTTTTTAAATTCATTTTTGGATTCAAACAAAACATAAGAGAGATTTAAAAAAAAACAAAATCGTAACGGAACAAATTGGTTGTTCAATCCGTAGAGGAAATTAGGTGAGTATTGTATAAAAATAATTTCTAATTATAAGATTTAACTTTATAAAAGCAAATAACTCTAATTGTTAAAAAAAGACTGTATAATGTAGAGAGGGTTGCATGTCAGGGTGCTGCATATGTGCAGATATATACATAATAGGTGTGAATTTGTGAGCTGAGAAGAGAAAAAGAAGAAAAAGAAATGCTTACTAACAGAGTTCAACATAAGAGGCATCTGATCTGAAGCTTACGTCAACTGAGGATTATACCCTCTCTGTCTCTTTCTCTCTGTCAGACTCATTAATTACACTTTTAATTATTATTTTGTTCTGCTTTTGTTTTGGGTTCCAACCATACACCTCCTGCACCAGATCAGATCTTTTGCTTAACGGCAGTGATCATATCTCCATTTACCGATAAACTGAAAAGCCGGTCACATTCTTAACTCCGTTCCCATTGCGGTTACCGCAATCATTATTAGTGGCTGGATTCAATATTATGTCAGCTGTATTTGTGGATTTGTAAGTTCAATCATCAAATCACTCACTTATTACTCTTATCTAAACCTTGGGATTTGTTACTGACACTGCATAATTCATCATTTTCATCTTCTGCAATAACACAAACCACTGTAGTTACTATTGCAAACAAATCATTTTAAATCCCATTCTCCAATCTTCACAAACTTTCCTTAGCTTCCATATTTATTTTAAGACCAATAATTATATTCATTTATGATTAAGGTAAACAGGTTATGTTAAAAAAATTACATTTTAACATTTATTTATTATTTTAAAAAAAAAATTATTTTGATATTAACTAAAGTAAAAATATTCTTTAACATCTAAATAGTTTTTTTATTTAATAATCTATTTTTCTTGCAATTATAGCTTTCACTTTGTTTGAATGAGACAAAGAAAGTGAGAACGTAAATTATAAATAGTGGAAATAAAATGGAAATGGATAAAAATATTTAAATTGAATTATTTTGATTGAAAAGGGTAAACATATTATTTTTTATTTTTATAAATTTAAATTGATTTTTTTAATCGATATATTGGATTTTTTTTAAGTCTAATTGAATCCCTCTCTATATATATCAGTCTACCTCTTATTCGATTGTTTTTACTATTTGAAGAATAATACAAGTTATTTAAAATTTTAACACTTTCATTCAAAACTTTAACCATTATTCAAATATCTTTGTTTAAAATTGGGTAGCAAATACGTGAGATTTAACAATTCGAAGATTGAAAGAAGAACAGAAAATGCAAGTAAATATTATTAATCATTGTATTTTATGTGTTAATTTTATGTTCTTTTTATTCTTTATTTAACGAAAAGAAACAACGAGTACTTTAATTAAAATATTTTCGTTACAAATTAGCACAAGTGTATAAAAAGTAAAAAACTACAATCATTGAACTAAATCGATGAAAGCATCTGTATTCCATTAATTTTTAATCTAAAATATAATTACAAAATTGCATAAAAGTGATTAAATCAAGAGATTTTTTTTTTACCATCAAATAAAAATAATCAAGAGATTTAGTAAAACGAGTTAAAATGAAAAATAAAAATAAATTAAAGTATTAAAATTTTAAGCGTATAATCTAATTTTTTTTAAAAAAGTTTATCAAATCCTTGTCTTGGTTAAGGTTGAACTAAAATAAATTTGACTATGAAACTGATTATAATTAATATGGTTTGAATTTAAAACAAATATAATTAATATAGTATGATTCATGCCTAATTTTCCTTTATTTTTTATCATATATATTATTATATTTACCATTTTTTCTCTTATCTTTTTTCACTTTTTCTTACACCAATCCATCTCTGTAAACGACTAAATTATTGTTATTATCATCATTACAAAAACCATCTTTAAAAATATAGTTAAGTTTTGGGATTTTAATGTGATTATAGCAAAATTTTGTATTTATTGTCAATAATACTATCATTGTTTTACTTCTTAAAATAATAATAAAATTATATATCAGTAAACAGGCTGAAAAAATGTTCAGTTTGCTTGCTGTTTTTCCTACATAACTTGTTCCATTTTCCATAAAGAGAACTTCGTATTTTGGTGAAGTATGAGGACGAAGAAAGAGCCCACGGTGACAGAATCAAAAGACACTGACAGAACACGAGAGACGAGACAACGTTTGTTTGTTTACGAAAAATGAATGGCCAGGACTTGCCAGAATACTTCTAACTTTTATCAGTTAAAAAGAAAAGAAAAGAAAAAAACTTCTGAGTTAAACACTGTTACTGACAATGATTAACATCAAGAGTCTGTTTTACTGTGTCCATATGGAACATATATCTCTACCTGTGATGATCTTATCTTACACTGTTTTTGAACTCAATATATTTAATTCTACTCTATTTTCTTACATATCAGTTTCAGTATCTGCATCAAATAGGACATAAATGAAAGAAAAAGATGTATCAGTAGAGTGAGAGCATGTTTGATATAACTTGCTGATACAGTGAAACAAGTTGTATTTTGAAACATGAAGAATAGAATAGGAGTGATGAACTGCGTTTGAGAGTGTTGAATACAGTACAAAGCTACAAATCTTGTAGAAGTTGATTGATGTAATAGCCTCCTGAACACTGTAGTGCTTGAAAGGCTACTCTCATAATAATATGTGCTTTTCAACCTCAGATATTTAGATGAAGGTAAAACATATAAGAAAAAAAAATGTTACTAGTCTAATATTTATAGCTTTTTCTAGTTTCTCCAGAGAGGTTTTAATCATGAATATATATAGGACCATCATCATCATCATCTTTATTTTAGAAACCAAGATAAGAGTTTATTAATTTTCTATTTAACAAAACAAAATTAAGTGTAGTATATATATATGTATATATTTCATTTTAAGTTATCTTATTTTTATAAACTTATGCTTCTGTTTTTTATTTAATAAAAAATAATTTGAAAAACGATTATTGTTGGAATAGAAATAGAAGTTACTACAAAAGTAATCATATTTTACTTTTACCTAAAAAGTTACGTTTGCACCCCCGAATTAGAATCGCAAAATGCCAATTTCTTGTGAAACAAAATGTAAGCTTTTCAGAACCTCATGTTTTGAGTCACACACAGAGAATATGCAAAGTTTTGTATATTATTATAATTTATAAATATTTTGTAATGTATTCATATATTTGATAACTTTTGTTTTAATTAACTTCGTAAATATTAATTTACATTTATACTTATCCATATTAGATAATTTAATATATTAAAGAGTTAAATATATTTTTCATATATAAAATTGATTTTTTTAATTCACATTTTAATAAAAAAATTATTAAAATAGATTTTGACTATATATTTTTCTTTTTTATATAACAAACAAATATTCAATACCAATTATATTATAATTGTATAACATTTACATAATTATATCTCAACATAAATATATTTTGATAACTTTTTTATTATGAATATGTATGAAATTTAAATTTGACAAAAACCATGTAAAAATAAGGCATGAAAAATATATTTAAATTTATATTAAATAGTAGTACATATTTAACACTATATTAATTAATGATATCGTTCAAGTGGCTATATATGGAAACATACACTGGCCTATATGATTGGATTTATTTATTTCTATAAATGGTCATTCATTTTCTGCACAAGTTTTGAAAAAGAAAAAAAATAATCTTTGAAAAATATACAGGGTGGATTGACTTTCTTGTTTTGGAGCATGCGTGTAGATTTTTTCTCTGGGTTTGAAAATGTTTGCCCCACGCTAGGTGGGAGAGATAAAAGGTTAGTGTTGAGTGTTTTAGATGGATTTTAGTTTTCATGAAAAGAAGTTCTTCAATTACAGCTTCTTGGTTAAAGTGTGGAGCTTGTTGAGACAAGGTTTGAATATGTGTTAGTATGTTCAGTTCAAGGAACTTTAGATGATTATGGAGAGAACTTCTCTCTCCTTTTTAGGATTTATTATTATTGCATAACTTACTTTTATCCCAAAAAGTGAGGTTAAAGCTTTGGATGATAATTACAACACCATTATTACATGATTGAAACTGTTATTTTATTGCCAAGATACATACATGTTTCATGTTCTTGCCTCAAAATTTCAGGTTTAGGATGATGCAGAGAAGGGTGGAGGAGACAATGACAGACTCAGAAATACGAAGAAATAAAAAGATGGCAAGAAGCTGTGGAAAGTAGAGGGAGGAGGGACCACAGATGTTGGAGCCTCACCCAGCTTCACACATATTCTCACTCTCTCAACTTTCAAACCTAAAAAGTAAAAACAAAATTAAAAATAAATAAATATTTTATAAGAATAAAAAATAAAAAATAAAAAAAACACGTAACTTTATGTTAATTTAGACGTTAAAAGTAACGGCTGATAATCGCTTTTGCAATCATTGTAGCACTGCTTAACTTCACCCTTCTCACTTCACTTTCATTCATACCAACAACAACAACACTTCCCCAACCGGAATCTTCACACTTCCACTTCCCACCAAATCTCATCAACACTTCTTTTCGATCGCACCTAAGGTATTATAAACTACCCACTATGCTACTTCCTTCACCACTATACTATATCACAAACTTCTACTTCTTTTTTAGTATTGTTTTTGTAAGTAATTTTTGTCTTTCCCCCGTAAATTGAATGTGGTGTTGTGTTTCTTGTTCTTTGTTAATTTCAGCGTATGCACCACTCTCAAGGTGGTTCTTTCTTGTTAGTTTTTTTAAGGAAGCGTGGGTGAGTTGGTGGTGGTTGAACTTGGAAACCTCCTCTAGATCCGTTGGAGTTGGAGGGTGGATCAAAAGTTAGGGTTTCATTTGTTGTTGTGCTCTTACGTATCCCGTGAGAGCTTTAACTTGTGCCTGTTTTCTGCGAGTTATGTGAGTGAGTTCTTCATCTTCAATCTTACCGACATATAGATTAGGAGAATGTTATACTGTTCGTTTGGTAGTTGAAATAGTGTCACACGAGAGCAGGTAAGGAGGGCAAGTTAGCTTATGTATCTCTCCTGGTCTTTGTATTTTTTGCTTATTGCTAAATATAGTACAAATAGAAACGAGTGAGAAAGAGAAGGAACGCAAGTTGCCTTATTAATTTCACCATACAGAATAATAAATCAATCAACTCTATCTATTCTCGAAGCACAAGAAGCTCTATGTTTATCTGGCTTTTTTATGAATACTTTCATTCTCATGTCAAATTCTTGTTTTTTTCGTCTGAACTTTATTTACTGCAGTTTGAACTTTGTACCTATTTTGTCTGTAGTGTAATTACCGTTCTCAATTTAATTATTTTTTCGTTGAAATTATGTAGATAAGTACTGTTAGTTTATTTTATTACTACTATTGAAGTTATGATGTATGTGTTTGTTTTTGAATGGTTGTTTTTCTCTCTCTAATGCGTTTGTGAAAGGGTTTCTTTGGTGATCCTTTAGGCTTTGTTCGGAGTTAGAGAGTGGTTGGGTTAGAAGATTGGAATGAGCAGCTTAAGGCCTGAATTGCATGTTGCCCAACAACTTCGGCGGGACAAATTGAGGATCCAAAACAGTTCCCAACATTTGCAGGAGTTCCCTAGCAACCTAGAACAGTTATCGTTACACCCAGGTTTCAACTTGGATATTCTTCAAGTGAGAAATGTTCGAAACGGAAACATGCTCGACGAGGCCCTTTATTCATCGGATATGATAACTTTTTCCACTGCTTCGAATCCTTTATCTAATCCCAGAAACCCGTTGGAGTGTCAAGAGTTGATGATGGCTCAGTATGGTTCCACGTCCTTTCCTCATTCATCATCCCCTAAGGACCAACAATGTGGACCACGCCACTTGGGTTCTAATTGGATGGTGAATTATAACGAAAGCAATACCAACACCAACAACACCTTCTTCTCTTCTGACCTTAATAACAATGCTTCTGGTGAAATGGCCAATAGAGAAATTCAGAAGCAGTTAGGTGAAATGCATTACCCCCCTTCGTCTTCTTCACCTCCTCTTTACCATAATGCTTTGCAGGACATGGCTTATGGCGTTTGGGGAGGGAACCATGCTGAGCCTGTGCTTCATTATCAAGCAAACAGCGAGTTACGTTTTGGGGGGGCTAATTTATGGGCGAATAGTAGCGGAATGGGTTTCAAAAAGAATAATGAACAAGACATAAATCCTCATCAGGGTTTGTCACTGTCACTTTCATCAAACTCACAATCCAAGCCTTGTTTTGAAGAAGGGTCTGCATCAGATGACCCTACACAATATTCAAAGTCAGTGAAGTGCTCCATGAAGCTGAACGTGCTTTCAAACAACACTGTTTATCGAAATGTTGGCCCCCTCGGTCCTTTCACCGGGTACGCCACGATTTTGAAGAGTTCAAGATTCTTGAAGCCGTGTCAACAGCTGTTAGATGAGTGGTGCTGTCAATATGGTTCAAAGTCTGCGAGAGGAGGGGGTTGTGACGTTCCAGAGTGGGTCTCTCGAGATGTCAGTGCTGCTTCTATTTCAGCAGCTGCAGCTGCTGGTGATGCTCTTAATGTTGATGAAAGTGAAGGTGCTGCAAAAGGTGGTGGCAATTTGGGTGTTTCATCCTCTGTGTTGTATAGTTCAAATGAAAATGATAATACAAATAGCGCTGATGGCGGAGCCACGAGTAGCTTTTGTCTTTCTTCTCGGCCAGAGTGCCAAAAGAACAAGGCAAAACTACTGTACATGCAAGATGAGGTTGGTTTTTTCACTGCTCATGTAGTGTAATAGTAACCCTTCTGGCTTATTTGTGTTTCTTACTTTTTTGTCTTGTGTGTTTTTGGTATGTTTGTATGGCTAATGTCTGTCAGAGGTTTTTACTGTTTTGTAACATGAAAAAAAGGCCAAATGCTTTAAAACTTTCCTGTGCAACATGAGGTCATTTGGTGTCGGTTATTGTGGATGCAAAGCTCATGAAAAGTTAGCTTGCCAAAGTATTTACAACAAGGATTTACGTCCTCAGAGTGTGGGGAAAAACGAAAATATGCATATTTGTGTTGTTGTGTCGAATTGGTCAGTTATTTAATTTGAATGTGTTTCTAATTTTATATGGATTTTTTAGCGTTTTCTTATTGGTTTGAATAGTTTTGTTTATGCCAAATATTATTACAACCTGGTCTGTGGGTAATAAGGCTAGGCTATTGTTCTTTACAATTTGAGTTTATGGTAATGCTGTTACTTTGCTTCCATGAAGAGTGTTTGCCAGGTCTATTTTTTGTTTGTTTCGTGTCGTGTAGTTATTGTGGCTCTAATTCTTTTGCTTTGATTTTCATTTTTCACTGTTGGGTGGGGGCATTTGCTCATTAAATATTTTATTTTGACAAGCTAATTAAGAGGAGCTCATTCTTCTTTAATGATATACTGGTCCTTTCTTTAATTTCTTATTTTTACAAAAAAAATTCTGTCAATATATTTCCTTGTGTCATTTCTAATGTTTAATGTTCTTTACCTTATTTTATTATCCCTTCTTCGGTACAATTTTTTTTTATCTTGTCATTTTATTCTTTGTTAATATGGACTCTATCTCAGCGTATCTGTGACAATGTGCAGTCACACCATATAAAAGTCTTGGTAAACACCTTATCCAATTAATAATGAACTAAATTGATAAATAGGTTCTTTATAATTGCTTTTTAATGTATTAAGTAGTTAATTATTTAAATATTTAAAATAATGTGAAGAAATATGAACATGACAGGAGAGCTCTCTCATTGAATTTTTTCTGGCTTTTCTTTGTTCATTTTATATTTTTTTGAAGATTATTAGAGAACATCCAAACCTCTGTTTCCATGCTTGCTAATACTTTCTTTCTCCACAAAATAATAGCGTTTCATACATAAATAATTGTTGCTTAGCAAGTAAAAGTTTCAACTATGTTCTCTACAAAATAATTGCGTTTCATGCATACTAAGTAATAATTGTTGCTTACATAAAAGCTTTGAAATATATTCTTCACTCACGTGCATATGTTCACCTGCACACTGCAGTGTACTCACTTAGATGTTGATGTATCCTACATACAAGCTTTTCTAGTTACTTTTGAAATAAATATTCAGAAATTCTATCAACGCAAGTCTTAATGTACTCAAACAGGTTTGATCATACTGTTTTTTCTGTACTGCATTTGGTAGGATCCTGATTTAGCTATTAATGAGGGAATATAGGATACGATAAATTGCTTAATTTACTGTTGGAATTTATGTAGTTTTGGACTACTGTGTTCTAATAGTGGAAATGAATTTTGTTGCTCAAAATGTCTGGGATTCGCTTCTTGTCCAAAAACTATCTTATAAATCCATGTAGGTGTCTATGCCTATGCATGAATAGATTGCTTGATAACGTTTCACCTGTGTGCATTCCACTTTCTGAAAGTTCTTTGTTTATTCCAAAATCTCTAAACAAAGTGTCTGAGGGATTATCCTACCTGGTTGCTATTGTTCAAATTGGTGGGTTATTAGTGGTTAGTTTTTTTGTCATGTACTTCAACACACTTTTAATAATTTTACCTAAATAATTGTGGTTGTTAGAACAATATTAAAATATCTTATTATTATATATTGTACACCTTTGCTTTACCAAGCTTGCCACAGCTCAATAATGATGAAGTAGGGGCGTGTTTGTTTTATGGTTTAAAATAGTATAATTTTGGCTTATACTCATTCTGGTTGAAATATATGGGCATGCTTTTAAAGTTGCTGTTGATTTTGTTGCACTGAGTCATGATAGGTTACTAGGAGATTCAAGCAATACCATCAACAAATGCAAATGGTTGTTCAATCATTCGAGACAGTAGCGGGTCTTAGTTCGGCTACTCCGTATGTCTCCTTGGCTCTTAAGTCAGTATCCAAACACTTCAGATGTTTAAAAAATGCTATCTCAGATCAACTGAAGCTTACATGTGAAGTCTTGGGAGAGGACTTTTCATTGCCAACCACAAGTAATGGTGGTAAATTTGACAATAATATGGCAAGGCTAAGGTGCATAGATCAAAGTTTTCAGAAACACAAATCTCTGGGGGCTAACATAAACTTTCTTGAGCCCCAACAACACGTATGGAGGCCCCAGAGAGGCTTACCAGAACGATCAGTGGCAATTCTTAAAGCTTGGCTATTTGAGCATTTTCTTCATCCGTATGTCTTCTCTCTGTGTATGAAACTATGGATTTTTCTGTTTGCTCAGAAGAAGGAAAGTGAGATTGAATTATGATTTTCATTTTGCTGTTCAATTTCATTTCAGGTACCCTACGGACACTGATAAACACATGTTGGCTACCCAAACAGGTCTTTCAAGAAACCAGGTGGGGGTCTACTACTTTTGAATTCATTATTGTGTCTATATAGTCCTTGAGCTATTTGCTTGATTTAATTTGTGTCTTTGACATGCTCTTTTGGTGGCTTCTTAGTGGGTCCTATCAGTGGGCCAAACATAGTCAAATATTTGCTAATTCAAATTCCAAGTTTTAATTAAATTAGTGAGGAAACTTGTTCTTTGTGTTTTTCATTCTCAGGCTTTTAGGCCGACACATACGTTTTTAGTGCATCACGTTTCATTTTGCTTCTTTTTTTCAATTTTTTGTTTTGAAGCAATATGTTAAAGTGAACATTTGTTTTCTCATTTATTTACTTCTCTGACAGTAGTGAAAACAAATTTAAACAATGCTATTTTTGAAGATTTTAATATGGGTATGCATATAAGGGTTGAACCACCCTTAAGTGGTTCCTGTTATTCAATCATTTTTGCTGATAAAAAAAAGGGTATACATATAAAGGGAATTTGAGAAATAAAGTGCTATCTGAACCTCACCTTACGGAGATATTAGTACATGGTCTGGACCAGAGATTTGTTTCGTACAAATTTGCATGTAGTCACACATTTTAATCTAAGAGATTTAGTAAATTATCATGTAAGGACTAGTCAGGATCATCTGTCCTTCACCATGTAATAATATCCACACCTTAGGGATAGTTGTGAAAAGTGTTTTCTTTTGTTGTTTTGGTTTATAGGAGTTTCCCATATTTGTAGTGTAAACGATCTAAACCCCACCCACTTGTAACATGAAAAGACTGAAATTTATGCTTCCTACATTTAAAGCTTTGGAATGTGTAAATGTCAGTTTGCATGGTTGGAGTTGGTGTTCAAACATGCTTTTTATGGCCTTCTACACAATCCATTAAGGGATGTAATCTGTGGAAAAGACAAATTGCATTGTTTATTTAAGAGGGTAAAAGAATTGAATTTTTCTTCTAGTTAAAATCAATTCATTACCATTATGGCTTCATTTTTGTACAATTAGGTATCCTTTGCAAGCTAGCTTATATGTACTTTTACTTCCAGAAACTTGGAATAACAGTGTAATTGGTAATTTGAATAACAATGTAACTGAAACGTAATTGCTAGCTAGCTGATATATATTTTTACTTTTAGAAGCTTGGAATAACAGTGTAACTGCAACGTAGGTGTCAAATTGGTTCATAAATGCTCGAGTGCGTGTGTGGAAGCCAATGGTTGAGGAAATACACATGCTCGAAACAAAGGGTGCAGCAGAACCCCGCCAAGCCTCTAATAAAAATGACCAGGTAGCTTCTGCATCTGAAGGTAGCAACCAGCCCAAATCAGATCACCAACCTGTGAGCAGGTTTGGCACGCAGGCATCATCACATGCAATCCATGACAATCAATTTCAGTGCTTGGAAATGGGGTCATCATCCTCAGCAGGAAACGAGGAACACATTGGAATGAATGAAGTCCAATGGAGTCAAGAGAAGAGGTCAAAACTGGAATGCCAGATTGCTACCACACCAAATATGGATGGGACAGTGATGGGGTTTATGCCGTACAGAAGAGGTGGACTTGAGGCTGGTGGTCTTGGATCTGTGTCACTCACTTTGGGTCTTAGGCATAGTGTTGAAGGTGTACAACAGCAACAACTGCAGCAAGAGGAGGATCTTAGGCGTCAGTTTGGAGGGCACATGATCCATGACTTTGTGGGCTAGTTAGATATTTGTCACGAGGGAAGGAATAAGAATGGGTCAAGGGAATGGGGACCCTTTGGTAGCTAAGTAACGTGCCGTGAATGAGGCAAAAAAGGAGTTTTGTATACATTTGCTTGGTGAGGAAAGGGAGAGGTGGGGTTATGGTGTAAGCTGTTTTTTACCTTCAAATTTTTGCTTTTGTGTTGGGGAAATTGTGTGAACTGAGATTGGGTGGCTAACCTTACAACATTGGCAAGCAGTGGTCAATATTAAACTTGCAAAGATAGTGAAGAGCAGGAAGGTCAAGTATTCCTGCATGCACATTTCTGTAATATTTAACTTATGTGATTTGGGCTACTTATGAAAAGAAGAGAGAAAAGAACAGCAGCAATATTTATACAAATAAATTCTTCTCCTGTACCCATTCCTTACTATTTTCTTTTTTCTGTTTCACCTTTTGTGGACACACTATTCAGGGTGTGTATGATAAAGTTTCTATGTTTATTTATATGCAATGAGAAAAACCTTAATAGGTAAGTAATGAAATCATGTTCTCGTAAACTGCAAGTTGCCCTTATTGAAATTTGAGTATGATGATATTCTGGATTGTATTGCAAAAGATTAATGACGATGCTAGAGTTCTGCATAAGAGTTCTACATGATATTGGGATTTTTAATTCACCATCTAAAAATATTGTCTAGGTTTAAAGCTTTTACTTCTTCACACATGCTATTTTTGCGAATAAGAATATCATCATATCATCACTATATACAAATTATTTTAAAATAAAAATAATTAATTGTTATAATAATTAAATTAAAGATTATTTTAAAAGTTAAAAAATATTAATTTTTATTGTAGATAAATAATTTTTAAATTAATATCTAATTAGTTAAAATTTAATAATTAATTAGATATCAATTTAAAATTTATTTATTAATAATAAAAAATAATAATTTCTTTAACTTTTAATATTTTCAATTTAATTATTGTAACAATGAATTATATTTTATTTTTATTTAATAATTTTTTTTAGTAATACAGAATTTATATTTATTGTTTTTTTTTACATGTGTTAATTTTTTTATCAAATTATTCATTCATCATACCACATGTCATTATTGTTCTGTTATAAAATGAAATATCTATATTAATTATTAGTTTTTAAATTAAAACAAAATTTAAAAGAACATCATAACATGAGGGCAGCGGTGCTCAGAGGATTAGGAATTCTTGTTATGTCTTAAGTGTTGCTTATGTAACAGGTATTGTTTTTCATGTTTTTTTTACAGTATGTTTGGATCCATTTATGTATTGTTCATGCAGAAAAAAAAAAAAGCAAACAACCTTTATATATATAATTTTATTCATATAAGAATAATTAATATTAATTTTATTAATATTAATGATGATTTTTATAATTATTATTATTACGAAAAAGTTAATATATTTTAAAAAATAAATGAGTATTTAAAATTTGGATAAGAATTTTTTTTGTGTATGTTTAAAATTTAACAATATTATGATATATATATATATATAACCTAATATAATACAAATTAAATTATATAATATAAACTATTTTAATTAACTAAAATGTATTTTAAATTAATTAATATTTTATTTTTCTATTTTTTATATACTGGTAAATTTGTAATCTTACAATTTACACCATTAAAAATAATTTAAAATATTTTTTATAACTATAGTATCACTCACATATTTTAATAAATTTTTATCACACATTTACTCTAACATACTTTAATCCAAACACACTTAGCTTTCTTCACACTTTCTTCTCAAATCCTCATACTTCCACTATTCCACTTTTTTACACCCTCAACTTTCTACTCTCCAATCCAAACAAAGCATAAAAACATGCTTAATTAGCAAGGAAAATGAACATCTTTGAATAATTCAAATTTACTTGTGCCATTTACCCTTTGTTTGATAGTGGGAGAAGTTACCAGAAGAGAAATGCCTAGTTGAGAATAGAAGTAAAGTGAAATGAAATATAAGGTTTGTTTTAAAGAATTTTTCTCTAAGCCCTGTTTGAAAAAAAAAAGTAATAAGGTGAAACTAATATATACAAGTTAAAAACAAAATTTTCATAAAACTATAAGGGAGTTTTAAAAAAAAAATTTGTCTGTGTATAAATTAATTTTAATTTCTATAAAAATTAATTTTTTATTTTTTATTATTCTTTCTTAAAAGTGTTTATGAAAAAAATTGTTCAAACAAGTTCAAATAGAAATAGAATAAAGTTGTAAATAAAAAACTGCTTGATTTAAGAAAAGAACGGAACGGAAATAGATCAAATTAAAATTTAGTTAATTATCCCTAAGACTTTTAGTTGTTTTGATGCACATATAATCTATTGAACAATTTTAGAAGTGTTATTCCACTTGGAGTCCGTTTGATAGGTTTAACATATCGCATATGAATTAACCCAACTTCATCATGCCACATAATATCAGAGCAAGGATATGATTTACCCTATATTTAGATTAATATATAAATGTGAGTGCTAAGTATTAAAATATTAAGCGTGCAATCTAAAACTAGGGAACAAGAGAGAGTGGATCATATAAACTAAAGTGGACATACATAGCTAGCAAGGGCACTGGTCCACCTTTGGATCTATTCCATTTTTCTTTTTCGGTTGGTGTTTGAACCTTTTGGTATGTATGAGTTTGGTCGCTTGAAGCAGTTTTTAGGCTTCTAGTTCGGGTAGCATTTTGATTTGATTAGTTTGTTAAGCTTAGCTAGTTGTTGATTTTTGTTCTCTTTGTATAATGGTTGAACCACTCCTGAAGTGGTTTGCATTTATTTAATCGTTATTGCTGATAAAAAATAAGTAAATACTCATAAGGGTGAATTTAAAATATTAATTGAAACATATAAATACTAAATATTAGTCAAATATATTATAAAATACTAAAATACATATTCGACATGAAATTGTAAAGAAAATAAAATTATTATTGTTTTAGTACTTAAACATGACTTAGAAGTTGATGAGAATGGTAATTTAAATATTTTTTTTTTCTTTAATCCTCTGAAATTTTTTTTAAGAGTAAATTGTTATGGAGTTTTGAGTTTCAAAATAGATAATATTTTGAATTTGATAATTGATCCTAACGATGTTATTTCAACGAACTTAAAGTTGAATTATTGACATTATCTACGAGAATAGAAAAATGACTTCAAAGACGAACTCTTGTTCTCTTAACTAGGAAAATGAAAAAGTAATTTTAAAGATGAGCTCTTGTTCTCCTTTTATTTTTTATTTCGGGCTTGTTTTGGTACTCTTTATAGTCTGACATTACTTTAAGAGTTGAGACCAAGGATAATTTAAATATACATTTCTCGTTTAATTGTTTGAGACGTTTTTAAAGATAAAATCGTAATAAATTGTTTAACTCTAAAGCGGACAAATATGTCAAATGTAATGATTAACTCAAACAATATTATCACAACAAACTTGAAGTGAGAACAAGTATTATAATGTGATATCTTTATACATGTTAAGTATTATTATAAATGAAATTTCAGCATGTTTACAAGATTTATTTGTATTGATTGGCTTTAAAATTATATCTAAGATCAACTCAATTTAATAAAAAAATTGTTTTTTCATTCCTTTTTCATGTTTAAGTTTATTTGGTCCGATTTCTGGTTTGGATTATAGCGTGAAAGCTCTTAATCAAGACTGGAAGACTAATAATATTTTTAATTTCAATTGAATGGTTTTCTTGAGAGTAATGGAGTACTTAACCTTGAAACATAATGAAATTAACAAAACTAGCATCATGATCAATTTTGACAGAATAATGAATAGGGGAATTTTCCTCATTTAGATTGAACAAATAAAGGTACAAAGACAAAACGAATGTTTTTACGGCTAATTTGGTTTTGATTTCAAGTACACTGTAACTTTTTTTTTAATTTAGAATTAACAAGATATATATTTACTAAAATTTTTGCTATGTTGGAAAGGCAATTTATGTTGCTTTGCAAGATGACAGGGAGAGCAAACATTTTCATGATTGAAATGTATATCACTGTGAATTTTGGTTAAATGTTTTAAGACCTTATTCGAAGGATGACCCATCCTACAATGTCAAATATCATGTTTTTCAGCAGTTTTGAAAACAACTTCATTAAGCATGGAGTAAATAAGGCTATCTTTTTTATATGCATACATGTGATAAAGCCCATCCTCGATTTCAGCTTGACCAATCGTCTTCAAGGTAAGTTTCTCCTGTATCTGACAAACATCATGTGTAAAAACAATTTGACACTTCAAAGATTTCATTTTCTTTGCACAGATATTATGTTTAGCATGAATTCAGATATATACAAAACGTCATGCAAAATAGTATCTTTGGTTAAAAAAATAGTTCCAGCAAAAGGTGAAGTGACATTTTGATTGTTAGGGAGCTTAACCCTTACTAGTTTTATTTTGTAGTAATTTTTGAAAGCAGAGATGGAACAAACCACGTGATTTGTGGCTCCGGTATCAAGAATCCAGTAACTCATACGTTTTTTACCTATGTTGTTGTCTGCTGTCGAGGAGTCTCCTATGGTGTTGTTAACAACCTTTTCTTTTCCTTTTAATTTTGAATCATATCTAGAAGATGTTGAAGTTGTTCATAATTGATAACTTTAAAGCTTTGCTCATTGACAACGTCATTGGGTTTGTGTTTTCCTCTCTCGCTCTCATAGTCTCCATCTTCTTTAGTAGGGCTTGCATTGTAGTTATCCCTCTATTTCATCCAGGGCGGGAACCCATGCTTCGAGTAATACTCGTCAGTGGTGTGGTTCATTTTGTGACGAAATGAACACTTCTTTCCATAGCCTTTTCATCTTCCTTTTTTCGTAGTTGCGCCATCCTTTCCCACGATCAATGGCTTTAATGGTTCTTTGATATTGTTGATGAGTGCTATTGGCTAAAATCTTTGTATCAATTCCTATACTTTCACTTAATTGTCTTTCTTGTTGTAGAATGAAAGAGAAAAATTTGTTAAACCCGACAAATGTTCTGTTAATAGGATTTGTGTTTTGACAGCATTTTAAGCTTCTCCCAAACCTTTCAAGAAACTCATAACGCGCTCTGAATTTCTATAACCTGCCATGATCTTCATCATATCGCAACTACATTTCAATTTACAAGAACAGTTCGGTAATGGCCGTAAAGAATCTAATTCTTCCTGCAAGGTTTTGGAGTCATTATAATATTTTGTGATGCTTCTTTTTCTCTACTTAATAAAATTTATTTCTTGCAAAAGATCAGATACTCGAAATTGATTGTTTTTTTAGAACTTCTCTTTGAGATCTTCCCACTTCGCATGATCAATATAAACGATGCTTTGTACAATTTGTGTTGAGATGCGGTGTGCGATCCATGAGATAACCATAACGTTGCATCCCTCCCATGCTTCATATTCCTAAAATGTCTCTTATTTATTTCATTCTTTATTTTGGTATAAAAAAAATTATTTCCTGTATTAATATGATATTAACTAACAATTGAAAGTTTATGGTTCAATCCTTAAAAATTTTGATCTGTGGTTAAGTGACAATCTTGAAAATGATTAAGAACATTTGAAAGAAATGGTTGGAAGATTGACAATCAAACACAATTGATCAAACAACGTCTTCTTTATTTACTATCAATTCAACTCATCTTATTAGAGCCAGCAATGATGAAGCAACAAATGTAGAGTTACAAACATACCAACTCATCATGATTATCAAAATGAAGACGTACGTACATGAAACCACCATGGTTTGCATCATACGATTCCCCTAAAGTACTTTTTTGCCGCTGGTAATTTCATAAACTAAAATATGAAAATATGAGACTTTAATCTTAATTCAACATCATAAAACCACTCAATAAAATGTTTACATCCACTTATATATTATAAAAGACTTGAATCTCTAGTCGATTGGATCTCCAACAAATACATATTATATATCTTACTAACACACATATCTAGCATTCATAACTCATCAAACACTCCAAGACTCGTGCACATATACAGCCACATGAAGCATCTTAGTCTACTAAATAACATTTATTTTCCTCCCTGACCAGGTGTACCATAATCCTTCCGAGGGATGTAATGGTGATTAAACTCCTCACTGATTGTACGTTGGCCAGATCCAGGTTTTCCATACTCCTTTCGAGGGATTTGATGGTGACCATTATCATCAGATTTATTGCTCAGTTCTCCCTTCTCCGATTTGGTCATGAATTTCTTCCTATCTGTAGCCACAGAAGAGCTTGCCAGAAGCATCAACACTAGCAGTGTAATAACCACAACCTTCATTCTCTTCAACGTTAAGTGGATCAATTTGCTTTAGTCATAGGCAGAAACAGTTAGGCAGTACTATTTACATATAAGAGGGAAATTAAGAATGAGTTATACAAAAACACACATATTCAAGAAGCATGTTCAGTTAATAACTTACCAGAAGATGCTATATATGTACCCTTTTGTGTGATCTTACATGGAGAAGAGAAAGAAGAAGGATGAAGCAGCTTAAATAGGGGCAGATGGAATGAAATTAAATGTGAGATAGGGAAATGGGATGTGAGTATTAAATAATAGCATGGTGGGGTTGAAACCATTGACGTTGAGGAAAAGATTAAGTGCGATGCCCATTAAAATTGTTAGTAAAACAAATTTAATGGTGATATTCTGGTCTGTTTTTCTATGTGGTCTAAATAGGGAAATTCCACACTAATTGAGGAGCATTGGACATGTAGGTTGAATTAATTAGATGGTCATTTCGAAAATGTATGTGGTCTGTCCAACTTGATTGAATGTTGTTGGGGAACACAGTAGAATAATATTATTTTTTTCAAATCTACCTCATTGAAATGACCACCAATAAGAACGCTTTCACTGTTAAGGTTATTTTAATATTTTGAAATAATAATGTTTGTAACTAATGGATTGACGCTTGGAGAAATCTGTGGTTTAAACGTTGATAAGGATGTAGGATTTTTTTTATCTCCAATATTGGATATTTCGTGTGTGTGTGTATATATATATATATATATATATATATATATATATATATATATATATATATATATCAGAGAAATTAATTCAGAATTCCTCATAGCTTGATCAGATTGAAACTTATGATAGCAAGTTTCAAAATGAAAACTGAAAAACAAAGAGCAGAAGATAAAAGGTTCACAAAAGCAAAAAAAAATGTAAGAGAAACAAAGAATATTTTATTGAAAATAATCTTTGAAAGATTACACATATATTATTTATCCCAAATAACAGAGGAAAGAAAAGAAATTTATAGAAAGGAAATCATAGTGGTATAAATCAGCAACTACTACCACACTAACAAACAAGTACAAATGTCACACTTAAAAAAAATTTCAAATAAAAATTAATATTAAAAATAATAATAATTAGTTGTTATATAGTGTAAATTAGATACTAGAGATTAAAAAAATTATTAATATATAAATTAATTTTTATTATATCTATAAATAGTTTATAAATGGGTATCTAATTAGTTACCAATTATTTCAATAATTAGTAGTTAAAATCTTGGTAACTAATTAGATTTCAATTTAAAAATTATTTATTTATAATAAAAATTAATTTAAAATATAAATAAATTTTTTAACCTCTAAAATAATATATAATTTAATTAATATAATAACTATTTTTTTTAAATTAATTTTTATTTAATAACTTTCCAGTAGTATTAATAATGCCTCAAATTGGGAGTACAAATTAAACACTCATAGCTCCGAACATATATTTTTAAACACAATTATAGGTAGACCTTTTGTGACAATGTTCGCAAGTTCCAAGTTAAATGATATGGAAAGAAGGTTGAGCATACAACAGAGGATATTTTTCCCTCACAATGCATAACTTGATTAGAGAAAATTTGAATAGTTGTCTAATTATCACACTAAAGTAAAGTTGGACTTTTATAATTAACTTTTAGGTTATCAAAGAGATACATTAATCATCGTAACTCACATATGGTTGTATTAAGCTTCAACAAAATTTCTTGAAACTCTAGGTTCCTTCATAGACTGCCAAGATATTTGTGAATTTTCAAAGTAGATAATATAACCAATAACAAACTATCTAGTATCAATGCATCCAGTTCAATCTGAATCAATGTAACATTTGAGTTGAGCTTCACTATTTGTAACAAGAAATAGACCTTTTTCCCGAAGTTTGTTTCAAATAATGTAGAATTCTCATGGCAGCTTGTTGAATGAACGTTTGTTGGAGCATACACAAATTGTGATAGAAATCTAGCCACAAAATCTAGAAAATAAGGAGAATAAATACTTAGAGTTTTATTCAAATACTTATTTTGGTGGAAAGATTTGAAGGAGTTTGGGGATCGAAGGGCTTGGAACAGAATTTTGGAATTTTGATGATGCTTTCTTTTGGAAGATTAGTAATGAGAAGGATATTTGTTTTTGGAAGGATAATTGGGCAAATGTGGTGTTTTGAAGAACGTGTTGTTGGAGATCCCACATCGACTAGAGATTAGAGTCTTTCAGAATATATAAGTGGGTGCAAACCTCACCTTATTGAGCCGGTTTTATGAGGTTGAGTTAGACTTAAAGTCCACTTCTTAACATGGTATCAGAGTCATTTTCAAGCCTATCCTAGCGAGTATTTGTTGGGTTTATCAGGCCACCCGCTATCGGGCCGTTATCGGACCACCCATAACATATATCTCTACGCACGAGTTGGTAGCCTCGGCGTGAGGGGGTGTGTTGGAAATTCAAGGGATGAGGCCTGACGTGGGAATTGAGGATAGCTTGGTGTGGAAGGATGGGGAGTTCTTAAGGTACTTGGTAAACTCTTCCTATGTTGTTTTAAGGAAGGGTGTAGAGGGGGGAAATAAGTATTTTTTTTTACAGGTTTGGAGGTGTAAAGCTTTGCCCTCAGCTCAAGTCACTGCTTGGAGGGTGTTGTCTAATAAGATTACTATCAGGACTAATTTGGAAATGCGTGGGGTTGTGGTCGAAAGTCTCTTGTGTAGTTTGTGGGGATAGAAGAGGATACATGTTGTCATTTGTTCTTTGAGTGTAAAATAACTTGGCTCGTTTATAGTTAGTGTTGTGCTTGGCTTGGAGTGGAATCTGTGGATCACAATGAATCATGTTATCATTTTTTACATTCTAAGTTCGGTAGAGCCTCTGAATCTATTAACAATGTTTGGGGAGCGATTTAGATTGCTGTAGTAAGTGAGATTTGGAAGCATATGAACAAAGTTATCTTTAAAGGTGGTGTGATTGACGATTAATAAATATTTACTCTTGTTCAATTGAAGGTTTGGTTGTGGGTCACCTCCAATGCATCCTCATCTTTTTTCTCTTATTCTAATTGATGTCTTGATCATTTGATTTGTATGAATAATTGATGTATTTCTGCAGTGTTGGTGTGTCCCTTTTTTTTTGTTTTTTGGGGGTTTACAGGAGCTTTGTTAATTTTTGGTAGCAGGTTGTCTTTGTACTATTAGGGGGAGGCTTAGAAAGTTCCTTTTAGATTTGTATAAGGGTTGGACAATCCCTGATGTGGTTCACATTAATTTATTGGGTCTAATTGAACTTTTGTAGGCCCAATAAAGAAGACAACTCTAGGAGAAAAAAAAATGTACATCTTTTTTATCAACAAGAAAGAATAAATAAATGTGAACAACTTCGGGAGTGATCTAACCCTTATACATATTGAAAAGGAACTTTCTAAGCCTCCCCTTAAGAAAAAAACTTTAACATCCTACCAACAACTAACGAAACACTACCAAACACCCAAACAACAACAAAGTTACTAACCAACAACTCAAAAACATCACTAAACTAACCTCATACAAACCAAATGATCAAGACACCAGTCAGAATAAAAAATATATTCATTCATGTACATAATATATCAAAGAAGACATCACACCATGAAAGATACTAGAGCCTTGGTGAGAGGACAAAAAGAATATTCAAACTCAGCTGGCTTCAACAAGACCAAGTCAATATCTTTTAGGGCTGGACTTTAGTTTAAATAGTTGTATAAATTAGTTTACAATTTTATTTGGGTCATGTATTGGGCCTTGGTTTTAATTTGGGTATTGTATTTGGACTAATAGAAGAGTGATTGCATATAATAATAAAGTAGATGCATATTATAAGTGACTCTCCACTTGACATGAGAAACATGAGACATAACATAAAAAACATGAAGTTCATATGACTCTTCCGCAGTGTAGATAATCTCTAATTAATAGGTGACATTTGTTAACCTCTCATTTAAGAAGAATCTTTCAAATAAAAGGAAGACACTTACATAATAATTGAAACATTATTTAATTATTATAATTTTATTTATTTAATTAGATTTTTTTATAATAAAAAAAACAAAGAAAATATTCTTTAAACATAGGTACCCTACAAAGCGTCACATAAATGTAGCTGACTTATGGATACCAACCCCAGTAATTCATGCATACAAATATTAATTATAGACATGAGGCACGAACTATGAGGATTTGCATCATATAAATGACACTTTATAACGTAGTTCCCCAACAATTATTCCATGCATTGCTATGCACGTATACAACTTAGTAGTTAGTAGCAACGTAGACATACATATGTATATGTATGACATATCAAACATATAAATTGCAATACCACACAATAATTGTACAACCATTTATATATATATATAATCATCCTTCATGTTCTAAGCATTTCCTTCGGGGGGGGCAAATTCACCAAAGTCCTTGCGAGGGATATCATGATGACTTACTGTACGTTCACCTGGTCCACCTGTTCCAGGACTTTGATGGATAATAACATCACTGTAGCTGTTCAGAGGGATTTGATGTTCATCATTATTACCATTACTGTGTTCTTGCATGTTCACCACCAAACTCATCTTATTCATCGCCATACAACAACTTGCAAGCATCACAAGAACTGTTAGTGCAATTACCACTACCCTCATTCTCATATTTCTTCCTCACTCTTCAACACTGGCTAACTGCACAATTAATTACTTAATTAGCCACACAGAAAAAATTATGTGAGTTCTTGACATAAAAGCAAATATATATATATATATATATATACACACACGTAGAACACTCCGCATGCATGCTAAATATGTTGAGGAAAATAAATAAATTGTTGATTACAACAGCACAGAGTATATGTATGTATGTATGGTTTTAAATGAAGAAGACGAAGGGAGAAATAATTAGTGAGTATAAGGTTACGCATAAAGCTAATTGTACTTTTTTGAAAAACAAGCTGAGTATTACTTTGGTTAACGCACCAGATATAGTATGTGGCTTTGAGATTTGTATGATTTAACACGAAGAAAGAAGGAGGTTGAAGCTACTTAAATAGGGCATAGCTAAGCATGGAATGATAATGATAATATAGTGGTGGGTTGTCACCAATGACGTGTGAGGCAATGTTAAGTGCGATGCCCATTGATTTTGGTAACGAAACCAAGAAAATGATGACATGTTTTGTCCATATTTCTTTGTGGTTTAAATAGGGAAAATCCACCTAATGCTAGGGCATTGCCAATATAGGTTATAGAGTAGCCAATTTGGTATGATGATTTGTTCGTTTTAATGGTCTGACCAACTTGCTTGAATTGTGGGAAACACAGTGAGATGAAGAATCATATCAAATCTACCTCAATGAAAAGAAAAGGTGAAATAGAATTTAAAAGAGTTATGATTTCAAATTTAGCACTTTTATCTTTATCGGCAAATTGATTAACACTGTATTTGGATGAAAGGATGCACTTGTCTTTGTCTTTGTTTCAAGGCTTCCACCGTTGAGGAAGATGAATCTAAGGGGATATTTCTTGATATCATTAACAAGAACAATTTGATGAATGAGATTTGTCATAAAGTAACGGACACTAAAAAAAAAATGTTTATTAGAATGACCAAATTTGGATCTATGAAAAATCTACGCAAAATAGTATTTATCATGGGCATAATATTAATAGGAATTTTGAAACTAATGTACTTGACGTAAAAATATTGACAGGTGCGGACAATACATGATATATGTTTTTTGCGTAGGTCAAGAGTGTGCTTAACCTATAAAGTGTTGACAAATTTATGTAGCGTGAGTTTAACCCACGAAAATGCCACACAATCTTTAAATAAGCGTGGACTAAGCCTTCTATTGCCCATGTTGGCCAAAAATTAGCGTGAGCTTAGCCTTCAAGATGTCCACACAGTTTTAAAGTAAGGTGAGTTTAGCCATAAAAGCACACACTCTTTAAATAAAAATGGACTAAGCCTTCTGTTGACCGCCACAAATTAGCGAGAACTTAGCCTTCAAAATATATTTTATATTATTTATTTGAAGAAGGCATGAATTTTTTTTATTGAAAAATATTTTAAAATTATCTAATTATAATTAAAAAGAAAAATATTTTTTATTGAAATAAATCATTTTTAAAATTATATTAACTAATATGAAATCAATTTTAAAATTACTCTATTTCTCTCTTTCTTATTGCATTTATCCTATTTTTTAACTGTTTCTTTTTTTTTTCAATATAATTATTAAATATACATTTTAGGGAGCAATCTGATGAAGAAATGTTTTTCTTATTAAAAAAATTTTGTTTATAATTTTTTTTTAATACTTTTTAATTGTCTTGAAAATTCAATGTTGTTTTTTCTATGAGCAAGAAAAAAAATAGTTTTTTTTATAGGAACAAGAAAAAAATATATTAATTAGGATAGGTGGTTACCCTAACCAATAGATAGTAATATAGTAATATTGTCTCTTCGTTCTTATCCTTGATTTTGTTTTCACAATTTTTTCGCTGTTTTCAAATTTTTATCACTCATAGCACTTGAAAATTGTGATATACATCCTTTTGCTTCATCTTTTTTGAACATATTGACATTTTTTAACTAATCCTACAAATATCCACGGGGCATGAATTTCATATTTGTAGTACCGTATTTGAGTCCTAGATGGAAGAACTGTCATGGGAGGATTTTGTTTCCAATATTTATTTGTACGCTTGATTTAGATGGGCACTGGTTGTAATTCAGAGGTTGACCTCTACTATTAATAAATTTTGAAGAGTTATAATGGTCAGAATTTGGTGTACTTCCTTTTGGCCAAGTCTTGAATTCATCTTTGAAAATTTCTCTATAATGTCTTTTGTCAAAACGATACACCTTCTCATTAATACCATATTTCCTATAGCGAAGTCTAAACTCTTTTCCCTCATCTTCGTTGTTATCCTTGATTTTTTTACACCATATTTTCGCTGTTTTCAAATTTTTATCGCTCATAGGCACTTGAAATTGTGATATATATCCTTTTGCTTCATCCTTTCTGAACATATTGACATTTTTTAACTAATCCTGCAAAAGATGATTACAAAAAAAAATCATTAAACAATATTGCATATAAATTACAAGCTAATTAGGTAGGTATCCACTAATCATGAGATTCTATCATTATTAAATTAATTGCATATAATTGCGTATAATATTGCATACAATAATTGCATATAATATGATAATATTTATTTCCTTAATACCCCTCAAGTTGGTAGGTGAAGATCATGAACCGTCAACTTGTGTCCTAGCGTAAAAAATTGTTCCTTTTCCAGTGTCTTCGTAGAAATATCTACTCACAATTCCTTTAGGGAAGCATACTTCTTCTTGCTTCTTATATTTATAATATTTTCCAAAAATATCATCAGGTCAAATGCCGTCCAAGGCATGTTGGAAAAAACGGGTAATATTCCCACTAAAACAAAACCCCTTATAGAGCTACCCGAAAAATAATATTGAATAAACAGAACGGAATAATAAAAGAGATAAAGAGGAAAAACACACCAGAAAATTGTTAACGGAGTTCGGCCAATTTAGCCTAATCTCTTAGCACAGCTGAAACAACCCACTTTTATTATTATGAGAGAAGATATTACAAATTGGGATATTTAACAGTGAAGGACGAAAGGTTAATTTATAACCCTCAAACCTCCTTCCCAAATAATGAACCCACTGATGTGGGACTTGGGATTAAGCCAAAATCAACAAATCTCCACCTTGGCTTAATTTCAACTCTCACCTAATACAAATCTTCTCAAAACATAACAAAAACAAACTTTGTACTGCTTCAAATTTGCGCCTTCGGGCGCCAACTTCAAATGTGCAAGATATTAACCAAGTCTAAACAATGTTCAAACTTGGCCGTTGTAACCACCTTGGTGAGCATATCTGCAGGATTCTCCGTAGTGTGAATCTTCTGGAGAACAATCTCCTCTTCTTCGAGAATCTCACGCACAAAGTGATAACGAACATCAATGTGCTTCGTCCGTGCATGAAAGACTTGATTCTTTGCTAAATGAATAACACTTTGACTGTCAGAATATAACTCAAGTGTTTTCTGACCAACTTCCAAATCTTTAAGCAACCCATGAAGCCAAATTACTTCCTTCACAGCCTCTGTAATCGCCACATACTCTGCCTCTGTCGTAGACAAAGCCACTGTAGACTACAAGGTAGACTTCCAATTAATTGGCGCTTTTTCTAAAGTGAATAAATAGCCAGTTGTAGACCATCGCTTATCCAAATCACCTGCATAATCAGAATCACAATATCCAACTATGCATTGACCAAGTGATTCATCTTGCTCAAATGCCAATCTAACATCTAAGGTATTTTGGAGGTATCGTAGAATCCATCTCACAGCTTGCCAATGACCCTTGCCCGGATCATGCATGTACCTGCTAACAACACTCACAACCTGTGAAATATCTGGTCTTGTACACACCATTGCATACATCAAGCTTCCAACTGCATTTGCATATGAGACTTTCGCCATGTATTCTCGTTCTTCATCAGTTGTCAGAGATAAACGACTACTCAATTTTAAATGAGGAGCAAGTGGGGTACTTACAGGTTTTGTTTCTTTGTGTATACCAAAACGTTGTAGTACCTTCTGCAAATACTGCTTCTGTGACAGCCAAAGTTTTCCTCTCTCTCTGTCCCTATTTATCTCCATGCCGAGAATCTTCTTGGCTTCCCCCAAATCCTTCATCTCGAACTCTTTACTCAACTGAGCCTTTAACCCGTCAATCTTAACTTGGCTCTTTGCTGCAATCAGCATATCATCAACATATAAGAGTAAGTAAATGTAGGAACCATCTTCAAGTTTGCGCAAATACACAGTGATCATATTTGCTTCTCTTGTACTTCTGATCCTTCATGAACTTATTAAATCGTTTGTATCACTATCTCGGAGATTGTTTCAGTACGTACAACGATTTGCTAAGTTTACAAACCCAATCTTCTTGACCAGCAACCTTGTATCCTTCTGGTTGAGTCATTTAGATTTCCCCCTTCAAATCACCGTGTAGGAACGCGGTCTTTACATCAAGTTGAGCTAGCTCCAAATTCAACTGTGCTACCAAGGCCAACAAAATTCGAATGAAGGAATGTTTAACAACTGGAGAAAATACCTCATTATAATCAATTCCCTCCCTCTTAGCGAAGCCTTTAGCAACCAACCTTGCCTTGTAGCAAACATCTTCTTTATTAGGAAATCCTTTTGCACCCAATTGCACCCAATTGCCTTCTTACCTTTTGGTAATTGTGCCAGCTTCCACGTCTTGTTCTTCTTCAAAGACTGCATCTCCTTTTCCATCACACCTGCCCAATTACCACTCTCTGAGATCAGAATGGCTTCTGGGTAAGTGGATGGAATGTCATCAAAACTGGAAGTGCATAGGCAACCATATCCATGAAACGAGCAGGCTTCTGAATATCTCGTCTCTGTCTTCTAACTGCAATTGGCGCTGATTGTTGTTGAGATTCTTGGGTAGGAACCTCTTCCTCATCTGACTCTTCTGCTGCCACAGGAGAGTCACTTGTGGTATTTTGTGTTGGGATCACCACTGTCTGCTCAAACTTCACCTGCTTCCGGGCACACTCCACCTGTTGCGGAGTACTATCAACTCCTTCTGGATTTACCTTCTTTAACATGACAGATTCATCAAAGGCAACATCCCTACTGATAATCGTCTTCTTTGCCTCTAGACACGACAAACGGTATCCCTTCACTTCAGGACTAAAGCCCATGAAAAGAGCCTTCTTTGCCCGTGGATCCAACTTTGATTCAATCACATGATAATATGCAATAGAACCAAAAACATGCAAAGAATCATAATCAGTTGCAAGCAGATGATGGCAAACGATTGACGAGATGTTGAGCGTATGTCACAGCCTCAACACAAAACTCTTTGCCTAACTCAGCATTAGACAACATACAACGAACTTTCTCCACAAGTGTCTTGTTCATACGCTCCGACACCCCCATTCTGTTGTGGTGTTTTTCTAACAGTGGAGTGTCGAACTATGCCACAATCTTGACATACCTTCAGGAACGAATCCCTCTTGTATTCTCCTCCATTGTCGGTTCGGAGAACCTTAATCTTCTTTCCTGTCTGGTTTTCAACTTGAGCTTTCCACTTAAGGAAAATTTCAAGCACGTCATTTTTGTTCTTCATAGTAAACACCCAAACTCTCCTGGAAAAATCATCCACAAAAGTGACAAAATAATGTCTACCTCCGATTAACGGAGTCTTGGCAGGTCCCCACACATCTGAATGCACATAATCCAGAATACCCTTGGTATTGTGAATTGCAGTGCCAAACTTCACTCTTCGTTGTTTTCCCAGAACACAATGCTCACAAAATTCAAGTTTGCAAGCCTTCGTACCTTTCAACAATCCCTGCTTGGTAAGAGTTTGCAAGGATTTCTCTCCAGCATGTCCCAACCTCATATGCCACAACTTCGTTGCCTCGTCATCCTTCTTAGTGCCAGAAGTTGATGCCGCTACTATCCCCACCACTGTACTACCTTGATAGTAATACAGATTGTTCTTCCTCACGCCTTTCAACATCACCAGTGCTCTTGAAGTTTCTTTAAGAATTCCATCTCGCATCGTCACAACTAGGCCTTTAGATTCTAAAGCCCCTAATGAGATGAGATTCTTCTTCAACTTTGGCACGTACCGTACATCCCGCAAAATTCTGGTGGATCCATCATGATTCCGCAGCTTGATTGAACCTATCCCAGTTGTCTTACATGGATTATCATTACCCATATAAACAACCTCGCCATCAAGTTCTTGAAATTCAAAGAACCATTCTCGAATGGGACACATATGATAAGTACAACCTGAATCCAATATCCACTCATTTGGATACGATGATGCTGAAAGCGAGATAATTAAAGAGATATCTGATTCAACATCACTTTTGCATTCTGCAACATTTGCATCTTGCGGAGCCTTCCCTTTCTTCTGCAGTTTTGGACAGTCTTTCTTCCAGTGTCCTTTCTCAAGACAGAAAGCACACCCATCTTTAGCAACGACTCGATCTTTAGACTTAGACCTCCCTCTTCACTCCTTTGTTTGGCTTTGCTGATGACCTCTTGCCACCAATGCGTTTTCTGACGTCGTTGATTTGGTTTTCATCTTATCCCGCTTTCTCAATTCATGACTATATAAAGCAGAACAAACAACATCTAATGACACATTCTCCTTCCCGTGAAGGAGCGTAGTCTCCAAATGTTCAAATTCATTAGGAAGAGATGATAACAACATCAAAGCCAAATCTTCATCCTCAAACTTCACATCTAAATTCAACAAGTCTACTACTAATTGATTAAACATAGTGATGTGTGCATTCATAGTAGTACCTTGTTGGTAGTCAAATCGGAATAACCTTTTCTTCATCAGGAGCTTGTTCTGACCACTCTCCTTCAGAAACTTATCCTCCAATGCCTTCCACAGTTTGTGTGCAGAAGTCTCATTTTTTACAGCATACTTTTGCTCTCTAAACAGGCAGGATCGAATAGTTCTACATGCCAACCGGTTGATGATGCTAGAGTCTTTCTCCTCTACCTCTTCTGGTTTCTCTTCTTCAATAGCAATATCAAGACCCCGCTGAAAAAAAGAGTCCAAGACCTCTCCTTGCCACATACCAAAATGGCCAGTCCCATCAAATATTTCCACCGCCAATTTCAAAGTGGACACCGGGAACCTCGACCATGATGACGAGGAGCCCGACACTCTGGATACATCCTTCGCTTCTTCTTCTTGATTTGCCATTACAAACTCAAAATATAATATTCAATATTACAAATAATTTAAAACAACCCAAGGGCGAACCTTCGGCTCTTGATACCACTTGTTGGAAAAAACAGGTAATTTTCCCACTAAAACAGAACCCTAATAGAGTTACCCGACAAATAATATTAAATAAACAGATCGGAATAATAAAATAGATAAAGAGGAAAAACACACCAGAAAATTGTTAACGGAGTTCGGCCAATTTAGCCTAATCTCCGAGCACAGCTGAAACAACCCACTTTTATTATTATGGGAGAAGATATTACAAATTGGGATATTTAAAAGTGAAGGAGGAAAGGTTAATTTATAACCCTCAAACCTCCTTCCCACAATGAACCCACCGATGTGGGACTTGGAATTAAGCCAAAATCAACAGATTTCATATACTGTATTTGAGTCCTAGATGGAAGAACTGTCATCGGAGGAGTTGGTTTCCAATATTTATTACAGCTTGTACGTTTAATTGCATATAATTGTGTATAATATTGCATACAATAATTGCGTATAATATGATAATATTTATTTCCTTAATACCCCTCAAGTTGGTAGGTGAAGATCATGAACCAGCTAATGGACGTTTGTTTTTTCTTTTTGTAATTTCTTTGTTTGAAGGTGCTTAGAGGGAAACATAAAAAACCTCTTTTGTCAAAGCATCTTTAGGTCTTTAGTATAGGAGTCTTAGGGGGTGTGCGTTTAGTAGAGAGATGTAGAAATAATAGGGAGGTGCCAAAGTGAGAGAGAGGAAGTCACACCTTCCTCATGACTTAGGATTGGCGCCACTTTCTAGGGTCAAAAACTGTTCCTTTTCCAGTGTCTTCGTAAAAATATTGCTCATAATTCCTTTAGGGAAGCATACTTCTTCTTGCTTCTTATATTTATAATCTTTTCCAAAAATATCATAAGCTCAAATGTCGTCCAAGGCATGAATTTCATATACCGTATTTGAGTCCTAGATGGTAGAACTGTCATGGGAGGTGTTGGTTTCCAATATTTATTACCGCTTGTACGTTTGATTTAGATCGGCACCAATTGTAATCCAGAGGCTGACTTGTACTATTAATTAATTTTGACAAGTTATAATAGTCAGAATTTTGCGTACTTCCTTTTCGCCAAGCCTTGAATCCATCTCTGAAAATGTCTCTATAATCTCTAGTGTCAAACGATACACCTTCTCATTTATACCATATTTCTTATAGCAAACTCTAAACTTTTTTCCCTCCTATTTGTTGTTATCCTTGATTTTTTTTTCACATGTTTTTCGCTGGTTTCAAACTTTTATCACTCAGAGGCACTTGAAATTGTGATATACATCCTTTGCTTCATCTTTTCTGAACAGATTGACATTTTTTAACTAATTCTGCAAAATATCATTACAAAAAAATCATTAAACAATATTGCATATAAATTATAAGCTAATTAGGTAGGTATCCACTAATCATGAGATTCTATTATTAAATTAATTGCATATAACTCTAAACTCTTTTCCCTAATCTTCGTTGTTATCCTTGTTTGTTTTTTACACAATTTTTTCGCTGTTTTCAAATTTTTATCACTCATAGGCACTTGAAAATTGTGATATACATCCTTTTGCTTCGTCCTTTTCTGAACAGATTGACATTTTTTAACTAATCCTACAAAAGATCATTACAAACAAATCATTAAACAATATTGCATATAAATTACAAGCTAATTAGGTCCACTAATCATGAGATTCTATCATTATTAAATTAATTGCATATAATTGCGTACAATAATTACGTATAATATGATAATTATTATTTCTTTAATACCCCTCAAGTTGGTAGGTGAAGATCATGAACCATAACTTGTGTCGTAGCGTCAAAAACGGTTCTTTGTATAGTGCTTTCGTAAAAATATTTGCTCAAAATTCCTTTAGGGAAACATACTTTTTCTTATTTCTTATATTTATACTCTTTTCCAAAAGTATCATCAGCTGAAATGTCATTCGGGGCATGGATTTCATATTTGTAGTATTGTATTTTAGTGCTAGATGGAAGAACTATCATGGTACGCATCCACTAATCATGAGATTCTATCATTATTAAATTAATTGCATATAATTGCGTATAATATGATAATTATTATTTTCTTATATACCACCCATCAAGTTGGTAGGTGAAGATCATGAACCCCTAACTTGTGTTGTAAAGTAAAAAAATTGTTATTTGCCCGGTGTCTTCGTAATATTATCTACTTGCAATTTCTTTAGGTGAGAAAGTGAAGGTGGACGATTATATAGCATCTCAAAAGGTGATTTATTTTTTAGTAAAGGTTATGGCAAACGATTAATTATATAAGTGGCGGTTAAAACGCATTGTCTCCAAAATTCTAATCGTAAATGAGACTGAAATAGGAGGACTCGTGCTATGTTGAAAATTTGTGTATGTTTGCGTTCTACTACTCCATTTTGTTGAGGAGTGTAGACACAAGTGCGTTGACATTCAATACCCTTTTTGAGAAAAAAAATTACGCATTGAAATAAATTTCAATCCGTCGTTGTCAATGTAGATGGTTTTAATAGATGCTTGAAATTGATTTTGTGCAAAACTAATGAATGATTCTAATAAATGTTGGGTTTCAGACTTGTGAGTCATAAGAAATACCCAAGTACATGTAGTATAGTCATCAATTATAGTGAGAAAAAAACGATTTCCAAAATGAGTTGGGGTTTTATGAGGACCCTAAATGTCACAATGCAATAGATTAAATGGAGAATGAGATTTTATTGTGCTTAAAGAAAATGGTAGCTTTGTTTGTTTAGCTTTGGGACAAATACTACAATTATTATGAAGGACGTCTAAGTCGCTTGTGTCATAAATCAGGATTGGTCAAAATTTGAGATGCGTGGGCTTAGTTTGAAAGAGGGACATGTAGTATAAGCCTGTGTGTTGTTTACCCGAGCCAATCATCATCCCGTAGCCAAATCCTGTGAAACGCAACCATGTGTAAAAGAGACGACACAATAATTTAGTGATCTGATTATCTTACTAACAGACATAGACATGAGATTTAGATTAAAAGAAGGAACGCAAAGAACATCTTTGAGAGTGATATTGTCATTGAATTCAATTGTGCCTGTAGATGAGATGGACGCAGTTGAGCCTATGGGCAGATTTACCTTTGGAATAAATGATAATGAAGTGTGTGTGGAAATTTGTGAATCGGATGCATTATGATTGGTTGCTCTACTATCCAAAATCCATGGTTTCGTAAAAGCAGAATTAATAGATGAGTTATGGACAAGTAGAGCGGCAGAGCTAACAAACATGTCACTTTTACCGTTATTGTTAAGCGAGTAAATAACATTTGTCAATTGTTGAATTTGCTCGACAGTGAAGCCTTATACGAGGTTTCTATCGGACGTTACTAGTGTCTTCTTTGTCAAACATGATATCTTATTTAGCGGATAAAAATAGAGAGGTTGTCAAAGCACCAAGATCGGTGCTCTGATACCATATAAGAAAATTGTGTAAGAAGATGGAAAAAAGAAAAAAAAAAGATGTTTTTATTCTCTTTTGTGTATTTACATCACTTTCATGTATACGAAATATATAAAAAAAAGTGTAGGAAGACTAGATCCACTAATAATGGGATTCTATCATTATTAAATTAATTACATATAATTGAGTATAATATTGTACAATATTACATATAATTTGATAATTATTATTTTTTAATACTAATAATAATGTTAATAACAAATAATGCAACCAATGTAATGGTACTTGTAATTTTAGTTAGTTTAAACTCACTTTTGGTATGTTTTGTAGGTATTTTGAGATTTTCTCAGTTTGAACTTTGAATTTGTGTATAAAAATTGAAGTATTTATAAAATCTTTCATTCAAATTATTTTACTTTTTAATAAGAAGCATAAATAGTTATATTATTAATAAAAAAAAATATTATTAATTATTATTATTATTATTATTGATAGTAATAATAATATTATTATTATTATTATTATTTATATGTAAAATCAATAAATAATACATAATTTTATTTACTTATCGATTCAATTATCATTACTTACTTATAATATTTTTAAAAAATAATTCTTAAAATTACTGATAATATTTTTTTAAAAGAAAATTTTAAAATATTCTAAAATTATATATGTGTTATTTTTTTTATTTTTTTTATCAGAAAAAATAAAATAAATTAAAACCCTTCCGATCTCTCACCCTAATACAAATACAAGAACCAACTTTAAAAAAAAAAGAAAAAAAGTCAGAGACAACCAAAACACAGGCAAAAAGAGAAAAAGAGTTACCAAGGTTGCTGCTAAAATTATGCAGAAAAAACCTGCACACAACGTTTTTGACAGCAGGCACAGGGTGATTGTGTGCTAAGCACTTTTATTTCCCTGATCAAGGCTTTTTCTTGTAAAAACCAGCATGCTAAAAAATTATCACCACAAAAAAGAGAATAAACTTCCCATAAGTGTAGCTAGATATAACCACTACAGATACTACTCCTGCCACCAACCCTTACCAAACTTACTCAACATTTCCTCATAAGGATTAATCATCCACCAAGGAGAGAAATCTGCCAAGAGAGAAGTCCAATGCTTAAAAAAGCAGCTGAAAACAAAAAACCACCCCATTAAGTACTAGCTATAACACTTGCTTCCTATTGTTTGAGCCTGAGCCGTAAGACAACACCTCCCATTTATCCAATGCCCCACATAACCATCTGCACACCTCCAGGCCCTCCCACAACAGAAACCATTATAGCATTTGTTGTGTGCCATGCATAAGACCGGAAAAAAACATACCAGGGCCCAGAGAAAAAACCCCTACCTGTAGATCCTCTTTGCCATTCACTACTTAAAAACCACACCCTTTGCTGCCTGTTGTAGCTTTAAGGAAGCAAAGAAACATCATCAAAAAAAGCCACTACCGTACCACCAAGAAAGCGAAACCTCAATCCCTGCTGTTTCAAATTATTCATAGCAGAAATTGTAGAGGCAGAATAGAACTCCACTCCCCTTGCGTTTAAAAGAAACGAACTACCACAAAACCATGAACAGAATCTTAACAATAGAACTTCCGAACATCACCTGTAACTTTTTACACCAAGTTCAAGGTTTAAGAGTCAGAGAAGGAAAAGTTCAGAGTTTATTTGTACCGTACATAAATCTTAATTTATCTACTAAACTAAATTCATAAATAATTATTATTAGGTAATAATAAAAATTTTCATAGTTTTTACATCAACTAACTAATAATTCAACCAATTGAATTAGATTATTTAATAATTATTTTTTAGTAAAAAATTATTTACTTATATAATATTTTCTTATCAATAGTTAATATTTTTTCTTATGAATATTATTAATATTATTATTGTTTGACAAAAATAAAAATAGTATTAATAATAATAATATTAATAATAATCATCATCAAAAAAAATAATGATGATGATAATATGTTCATAAAGTTTGTTTGAACAGTGATTAAATATTTTTTTCCACTCATTTAATGGAGTTCATTCTCTTTTTTACGACAGTTTGTTAATAATATTCATAAATGATAAAAAAAATAATGAATTTAATAAATGTTCAAACTTATTCAATATTATTATAATAATTTCAGATATTATATTTATTATAAATATTATAAATACTTTGTGTGTCCGTCTAGCCAATTCTAATTCTAATTCTAATAGAGAAATGTTTCTAATAATACGACGTTATCTCTGAATTTTTCTAATATCCGAGTGCTCTTTATAATATATAAGGTTCTTTCTATTGCTCAATTTATCCTTCTTATTTTTCTTCACTATCTTAAAAGTACGAAAATGTTTATTTGAAAAAGTATTTTACCCAGTAACCTAATAATATTAAATTTTAACTATTTATAAAAATTCTAAATTTTGTTAATTTTAAATAAATTATAACTTTTTGTAGTTTGTATGTAGTAGATTTTTTTTTGATTTTTTTATTATAAATATTAATATTTATTGTAATTGTTGGATGGAAAACTGTTGTCAAAATATCTCATAACTCTAAAAATATATATGTAAAAGTATATATGTACCAAAAGAACAAGATAATAATATAGCTTAAACTATAAAAAAAAAAAAACAAACAAACACTGTTACTATCTCCCTTTTAAAAACATTGTAGTTATTTTATTTTATTCAAATTATAAACTCATCTTAGAAATCTCAACCATGAGTATGAGAGATTAAGAGCACTTCACGCAGTTTTTCAGTCAATAACATGCAGGGTTCCTATTGCTTGATACGATTGGTTTTAACTTTTACGGATTTCGATTTGTTTTCCATTCTGTGATGAACTGTGAGCCAATTACGTCTTCATTTTTCCAGAAAAAGCATATTTTTGGAAATTAATTCACTGAAGCACAACATTCTCCTCAATTAAGGACACAACACGAGCTTCTACCAACCTCCACGTTTAAACCACACATATGGTTGGTAGAAAATGGCAAATTCTAAAAATGCTAAGACACAATGCTAAAGATGAAAGTGTCTCATTGACGTCAAAGTAATGGTTTTTTCACATTTAAATATCCTTGACCCTTTCTATATATTTCCAGTTTCTAAATTAACTTTCGTAACCTGTGATTGTCAATAAATATAGCACGCTTCTATTCCTTTTCTGCATCATTCCACATACAATTACATCGATCAAATATCATAGCAAAAGCTCTGAGGTGTTGAGTCAAATGGAAAATCTTACCAAGCAGGCTTTGATTTGCAGTTTACTAACAGCACTTGTTTTGTTGTCATGTCCAATAACAATGTCTGAAGAAGTTGGTGAGCATCTTTTGTTTGTTTAATTACTTTCATATTCTTAATATTGCATGCATGCATCAAAAAATAAAAACAAATTGAAATAGTACACACATAAAACACACATTATTACTGGGTTTCTGATAGATTGAACTGACTGCTACCTAGTTCTAGGGTTACCAAAATATAGGGCAGAATGTAAAGAAGCTTTTAGGTTTGGATTGGTCCGATAGTCCCCTTCTTACAGGAACGTAAAAGAAACATTATAGAGGTCTAAAAGCAGTTTCTTTTCATCAGATTAAACCTTTTGGTAAGATTTTTCAAATGTTAATTGATTTATTGTTTGATGGCACATTCAGAGAACGAGAAGGAGTTTACTTATGATATGAAGAGCAAGTCGGGACCAGAAAACTGGGGAGACATAGAACCCGAATGGAATCTATGCAAAAAGGGATCCATGCAATCCCCGATTAATTTCTTGAATGGTGTTCAAAAAGTAAACAATTTGGGAGAACTTAAGATCAATTATAAACCATCCAAAGTAGTTCTTGTAAATAGGGGCCACGATATCAAGGTTGGTCAATACCAGAATATTTAATTATGTTTGTCACTGAGTTATTATGCAATTAAGCATTATCATTTTTGTACTCATAATAATTTCTGTGTTGACCCTTTACCAATTTTGGTTAAAAGTAATTCTTTGTGAATAGGTGAAATGGGTTGGAGGCAAAAGCAATATAGAAATTAATGGAACTAAGTATGATCTTATTCAGTCCCATTGGCATTCTCCCTCTGAACATGCCATAGATGGCACAAGGTATGATTCTGATCTACGTCCAAATATATATACATATACACATTAGTTTTATTCTTCAAACATTCACCAGAAAGATTTACTCACCCTCATAAATTAATTAAACCTTACAAATATCTCTAACTTTCAGGTTGGATCTAGAGTTACACATGGTGCACCAAACTCCATCAGGAGAATATGCAGTGCTTGGAATAATATACAGGGCTGGAAGAGAAGATCCTTTTGTGTCATTGGTACATATTAATTAATTAAAGATGTCTATTATGCTGACCCTAAATTTCTTATATATACCTTTTACATCTTTTCTAGTTATCGAAAGGCTTAAAGGCCATTTCTGATCACACGGGAGCAGAAGAGGAAGTGGCTGAAGTGGATCCTAGTATGGTTAAAGAAGGCTCGAGCGTGTCATTGTATTACAGATATACTGGTTCTCTCACTACTCCTCCATGCTCTGAGAATGTTATTTGGACCGTGCTAAGAGAGGTCAATTTTCTAACTAATTTTGCTATCATTTTTCCTTACTTTCCTTCAAATTCTATATACTCTACTCAATCTTTGTTTTTCATCAGGTAAGATCCATTTCCCAGGAACAAATCAAATTGCTTCAAGAGGCCGTTGAAGATGTAAGTAACTATAGTTTTTCACACACACATATTATATATATATATATATGCAAGTATACTATTTAGATTCTGTCATCAGTTATAAAAATGATGATTGTGTTGGTAGTCAAACTCATATAAGACAGATCAAAATGTTAAGGTATAGCAGTCAAACTCATATAGCAGTTTTTTCAGTTAAAGAAATTAGTAACATATATATTGTTGAGAAGTATCGTTATCAACTTTTTCATGTTTTGTTACTAAATTTTAGAATGTCATATTATAAAGTTGCTGGAAGATGGAGCTACATGATGGTTATGTTTTAAAGTTTACCTGTACTTAATTTGCAGGACTCAAGGTCCAATGCAAGACCATTGCAGGAATTAAACAACCGCGTAGTGCAGCTCAATGACCCCGGAGATAGACACTAGTGTTTCAAGGCATTGACGAGGACATTTATACACATATAAATTATCAGATTTTTTTCTTTTTTCAGGAAAAGAATTAATTATATTTGTAAAGGAGCATTTGGGTGCTTTAATTCTTTTACATCAAATTTTTGCCTCACCTACACCTAGGTGAAGATCTCATAAAAAAAACCTCTTGTGAATAAATTATCAGATTAATGTGATTTGAAATTTTGGTCGGAGAGTGATTTTTCTCATGCAGTATTGTTATTTTTCAATGTTTATTTAGGGCAATACGTTTTCAATTTAATTTTCATTTTTCTTGTGATGTTTATTTAGGACTAAGAGTTTGGTAGTGCTTACATTTTAATTTGAAAGGTTAAGAACATTTGTCTTTTTATTTTGATTAATTATCATAAATTATACTGATATAACTCATGTCGATTATTAAGTTATCAATATTTTTAACAAAATACTGTTTTTAATAATCCAACAAGTATAATAAAGTCAAATAAATGTTATATGATGTACTTTCTAAAACTATCAAAATTGACGGTTTTTCTTCTTGCATCTCATAATTACTACTTGCACTCTCACACTAACGGCAAAAGAGACTAAAATACCTTCATTATCTTACATTACATCGCTGCATTTATAGTCATTGTCCTCAGTGTGTTTTCTTTCTATGTTGTACCTCCAACTACACCTTCCTTCTCCATTGCACTCTTCGAGAGGAGAAGAAGAGAAAAAAAAGTAGTTACTGTGTTTTCTTTTATGATACCTCCAACTATACCTTTGTTCTCCACTGCACTCTTCCAGAGGAAGAAGAAGAGAAAAAGAGAGAAAAAATATTAGGTTTGGTGGAAAGCTTATTCCAAAAAGTTTGTTATAAACATCTCATGATTCAAAAAGTTTGTTATGCTCGTTTAAAAAATATGAAACTATCTCATATATTCTGAAAATCTTATACTATAGATTTTATTCTGAAAATTTTATTTTAAATTTTTTATGTTATGATAATTCTAGAAAGCCAAGTAATGTGGAAGTTACCATGAGGAAGAGTAGAATGAATATTTTAAAAATCTTGGGGTGTAGTTAGTAATTATAGGAATGCAGGTAGCAAAAGCGAAATGTACTCGAAGTCAATCCAGTTTTTAAATTGAGGCCGAAATAAAACGTGGCCAGTGTGGTTGGGCTTGGTGTCAGAACTGGTGTATTTCTTGCTGGGTATTTCTTTCTGCACCCCAACAAATTTCTCTCTGCACCCTATCAGTTTTTGGAAATACTGTTTTACCCTTTTTAAAAATTACTTCTGGATTTCTAAATCTAAAATATTTCAAGAACATATTTTATGAATTCTAGATTCACCACCATTTCAGAAGTAAAAAATGTGTTACTTATTCTAAAATGGTTTTTTAATTTTTTGGTTTTCTTATTCCAAAATCACCTTTTACTTATAGAATACCCCTTATTTTAGAATCTTCCAAAAGTTAAAGGTAATTTGAATATTTCAAATAATGGCATCTGCTTTTGGAATATCCTCCAAAGACCAAGTGCTCAGGTGATCATTCATCTGTGTTGAAGGACAGAGATTGGTGACATAACTGAAAGCCAATTGAGAAATGACAACAAAATCATTTGATTATTTACTTTACATACTGAGCAATTCCTTGCATATTTAATAACTACAAACAAGAGGGGCAAGTAAGTAGCAGACAAAACTAATGAGGTAATATAATAAATATAACATTTCTCACATTTCATAATTACCAGCTTAGCACATATTTTGGCTAAACCATTTTTGCAAGGACTTTCATGATATCATCCATACTTGGCCTATGCAGGGGATCATCTGCCACACAATCCTTTGCTAGAAAAGACAAACATAAAGCCTCTGGAAGAGAGTAATCCTTCAGATTAGGATCCATGAAACTTCTTAACCCTTCAAAACAACCACCTTCACTTGCCTCCCCCAACAAGAATCTCAGGGAATCTTTTATTGGTTTTCCATCAAAGTTGTCCCTCCCTGAGATCAGCTCAAGCAACACAACCCCAAATGCAAAAATGTCAACCTTTTCAGAAACTGAGCCATGTGAGAGGAACTCTGGTGCCACCAATCCTTTGGGAATCTCCATACTATCATTGCTTTTGGTGAGTGTGGCAGTGGCTGCCAATGCTCTTCCAACATCTGCCAGTTTACCCCTACAGTTGGCCGTTATGAATATGTTTCTACTACTGACATTCATGTGAGCATAGGAAGGAAAAGAACAGCAATGTAAATAGTAGAGACATGTCGCAATATCAAAGGCTATTTGTGTCCGTTTGTACCAATTTAGCGGATTGCATCGATCAGATAAGCAGTCCCTCAAGCTTCCATTCTTAGGCAACTCAAAGACTAAATAAGACCATGAATCATTGCTCTCACCATAACAAACACCAATCAAGTTCACAATATTAATGTGGTTCATTTTAGAATGTAAATCAATCACCTGGCGTGTGTCTTCCAACCTCATCCTCTTTACCATCACCTCAAGATCATTGACTGTTCCCTTGTAGACAAAGTCTCCTTCGCCACTGATGTTGTTTTCTTGACTGAAATTCTTGGTTCCCTTCTGGAGCTCCTCTATGGTGTAATTGAGTAAGTAGTACTTTATTCCAACAAGAAGATCCGGGGACAGGCACCAAGTTGTATTGCTTTTAGTCGTTTGTGTAGATATCGGAGAGCTTCTAGTTGGTGACCCCAAAGTGAGGGAGTTGGTCAGACTGAAGGAATGGACAACATCACTTTTCCTCAGTCTCTTTATGTAAAATCCGCTTGCAAGCAATATTATGAGCAACAAAAATCCAATAACAGATCCTGCAATGTAAAAATTTGATGGTTGTGTGTATTCTTGTGTCTTACCCACTGGATTTGTAGGAAGAAAACCTGGAGGTGGAGAAGGAGAGTCAGGAATATCCAGTATTCTGATTGGACCATCCTCTAATGGAACTATAACAACTGTGTTAGGATAAACAGTTGACAGGGAATTCAACTCATTGACTTTATAAAACTCTTCTGGTGAGATTTGAAATTTTTCACTCAATTTGACAGGTTCGTCTCCCCTTATAAGAGGGTACGTGACAAGGTACTTCACCTTCTTGCTCCAGGTGGAATTCTCACTGTCAGGACAAGCACATATGAGAGGCACATGAAGCTCAGCACCTGCTTCTGGGTTATTACCTTGTGACAGGTTTTCCTCAGCCAGTGTGAGACGACTGAGCAGCCCTTCAAAAACACCACAAGCAATCTCGGAAAATGTTGTGTTGTCAAGGACTTTATAGCTTAAACTGGTTTGATAATACGTGCCAGAGCAGGTGCAATTAACAGGAATAAGCACCTCCTTACCTTGTTTGAGTACACGGGACAAAGAGGAAGATGTGAGGTTGTTCTTTAGAAGCACCTCATCAGAGCTCTTGTTGAAGAGCTTTGAGACATTAGAAATGGTATTGAAATTTTTGTTAGCTCTATACACCAAGAATGTTTGGCATGAATCCTGCGTTGACTTGCAGCTGTACCTTGTCCCTAGCCCAACTTCATTTGAAATACAATTATTTTGGTCGTAAGCTGAGCACACACCTAAGCAAATCCAAGCAGCAAACCAAACATGAACCATAATCTTGTGGACAAGTACAAGACTTCCCATGAAGAAAATTCTGCGTAGTTACTAGTATAATATATTACAAACAAAAATGTAGGGAAACAAAAGAAGAGGATGCAAAATCCAAGTGATAAATTAGATCACTCTTGAGCTTGAGCTTGATTCATATGAATTGAGTCATTCATTGCTAAAGGGTATTATGACTATAATCAATGAATGAATTACTTAGCTAGCCTCCAAATAAATATGACATTAGAGATGAAGGTCATTTGACTAAAAACGTTATCAGAGTTTGTCAACATGCATAAATGCGTAAGAAGCCGGCAGAAAAATCAAAATGGCTACTTGAGACTAAACTTTTATATATTATATAGTTGTAACATGATGTTTGTTCTATTCCTTTCTACTTGTTTCTTTCCAATCATATTCAATATCTTATGTGTTGTTTGTCACCAAGTCAGAAACTAGGCCCTTCCTCTCATTCACACACGTTGCAGATTATCAATCAGCCAATCAGCAATAGTTTAAATATGCCAAACCAAAACCCAATTGCCAGAAAAATATGAACTGCAGAATAGGTTTACTCGCGGTTAAGATCAGATCAACTAAACATTGCATAACATATTTATATTTTTTTCTATGCACATATTCAACATAATATTCTGTTGAACAAGTATTGTTTTAATAAGATGGTATTTCATTATTGCAGGAACCGAACTAGTATTTATATTAACCAGGTTTTATCAACCATACAAGTAAACACTACAAGAAAATGATTTTGCGTAGGCCTATCCAACGCATAATTACAAAAATTTATTTTTAATTTTCTCATTATTATTTATATTTTTTATTGTTGTTGGAAACATTCTGCACTGGATAGGAATCGAACCAAGCCCACACAATTAATATTCCAAGGAAACTACAGCAGCAGCCAGGATTCGAAGGAAGCATTAACAACTAGACCAGCCAAATTCTTTGATCATATTATCATTTTTATTATACTTATTATTAATATAATTTATACATATTAATATAATTATTATTAATAATAATAAAATAAATTATACTCATATTATTAAATTATTATTAACATTATTATTAAATTATTATTAACATTATTATTAATATTATTATTAACATTATTATTAACATTATTATTAATATTATTATTAACATTATTATTAATATTATTATTAACATTATTATTAACATTATAATTAATATTATAATTAACATTATTATTAATATTATTATAAATATTATTAATATTATTATACATATTATACATATTATTAATATTATTAGTATTAATATTAAATATTTAATAAATTTAATATTATTATCATCAATTTAATAAATTTAATTTAACTAATTTATATAATAATTTCAAAAATAAAATAGTTATGAAAATATATAAATAAAATAAATTTAAAATAAAAAAATATTTTATATAACATTTAAATAATTTAAATATATATTTTATTTTACTCAATTAATTTTAAATCAAACGCTTATTTAATTTAATAAATCTAATTTAATTAATTTATATTCAAAATTGATAAATTAAATAATTTATTATAACATTAAAGAAATAATTCTAAAATAAATATAATAAAGAATTAAATATTAAAATATTTATTATACATTAAAAATATTTAAATTTTAAAATTCTAAATATGCGTGGGCTATAGCGGACGCATATGCGTGGGTTCTGTGGGTAACGCAAAACGGACGCATATGCGTGGGCCGCAGCCGACGCAAAACCGACGCCTATGCGTGGGCCACGGCCGACGCAAAAAAAAAATTAAATCAATATATGCGTCTGTTTTGCGTCCAATGTAAATCTTGCGTGGGCTTTTACTCATTTTGGCCGACGAGAGTAGCGTCCACAAATGGCCCACGCAAAAATTTGGAAGCTAAATCAAGTTTTTCTTGTAGTGAAATGACTACGTTCACATCATTTATCCTAGGAATAATGTAGAATAATAATAACCTATGAAACATATACATGATACGAAATTGCGACACGAAAACAAATTGAAAATCATGGCACACGGGATACAAATATATATATATATATATAGATAGATAGATATATACAAATATAAATATATATATATATATACTAATATACTTCATAGTATAAAAAAAAAGATTTATAAAAAAAAGTTTAACAAAAGATAAACTTATGTGAATCATAATATTTGACTTTATATTTGTTCATCTTTATTAAAAAATACAACTTCTAATTTTGGTTCATCAATAGATAAGCTAAGAATTTCATTATCATTCAATGAAAAATCATCTTCTATAATATTTCATGATTTAGTTTTCTCTTTTTTGTATCTTGAGAAGTTTCTTTAGAGAAGACGAAGATTCCTATGGACAAATACTATCATTCATCTTTTTAGGTGTCATCTTATTTCTTTTCAAAGAATGTATTTTTTATCAGCAAAAAATAATTCAAGTAATGTATAAAAGAGTAACTACTCCAATTCTTTTCATAACAAGAAAAAGAACATGGTAGTCCAAGTAGTTTAAGAGTTATCTTCTGAAATATTAGTGCATGAGCTTCATGAGCAATCCACCATGATTTTGCATCTATTTTACCCTTATCCCTTCAAGAGTCAACATCAGCAAAATCTTCTCTTCCATGTAAAAAGTTTGCAAACTTTATATTTATTTGTCTTCTTACATTCGCATAAGCAAAGTATCTCTTAGAACATTTCTTCCTTTCATGAGTAAGTTCCACATCTTGATGTGGGTCAAGTCTTTGTGAATCTTAATTAAACCATTCATGATTATAATATCTACATTACAAATATATAAACATAAATTAACATAATATTATAAATTTACGATATTATATATAATATGTACACAACAAAATATAATTATAAAATAATTTAACTATAGAATGTATTACCTTGAATTTAAAGAACGAGCAAGACAATAAAGAGATATGTTACTCTTAATCCAACAATAAATTAATATTATGTTTTACTACCTCCAAAAATGATAAATGTTAAACTTCTCTCTTTATATGTTGGCATATGACCTTTCTCAATTTCAATAATTGAATTTTGTTACTAAGTGAAGAGTAGTCATATTCGCGTCTATTTTTTTTTTAACATCATAAATAGGGGCAATAAAATAAAGTATGTAATCAACATTCATCCACAAATTATTAGTTAACAAATTTTCTTTCACAAAATGTGCACTAAACACATTATCATTTTTGTTAGAAGACCATTCATCACTAATAATCATCCCTTTGAGCCTTTTTTTTTCAAACTTCTAAACCTTTTTATCATAACTATGGTTGAAACAAATCTTGTTCGAACATTATAAAACAACTTCAATGAGTTGGAGTTATTAAACATTGATAATCTCATAGAGTGACCCATAATAAAGTTTTTAAGAAATGTAGCATCATCATCAATTTGTGAAATACAAGAACATTATTGATAAGTATCACTATTTCTTTTGGTATTTTTTGTTGCACAAATATTTTTCAATGCAAGATTCAAGGTGTGAACTACAAAACGAGTCCAATAGATTGAAGGAAATTCTAATTCTATGAGCATACTTGTTGCCTTACATACAATTGTATTATCCGTTATATATTGGACTAGATTTTAGCCAAGAGTGATTGTAGTCCAAATATTACCTGTTTGTATCTTTACAATATTAGTCTGCTTAATGAAATTTGATCAGTTGATCGGGGAAGTAGACATAGTATGCTATTTATAGACGAATTAGCACAAAAAAACTTGAGTAAAATATTTTCATCCCTTAGGATTGCATGTTAATATTCTCCATCTGATTAAAAAGGAGAGTTTTGCAAACAAAAAAAGTTTTGAAAAAAGTTTTTAATAATGGATATGTCAAACTTAAAGTGTGTCTTGTGGCACCCACTATTATATAAATAATTTTTGTTTAATTAGAATTTGGGAGTGTAATTTTTTATGTAATAAAATTTTCTTAGAGAAAACATTAATCATAACATAACTTAATTGATATAAATCAACATTTTACACTTTTAGTAATTATTCATAATATATTCCAAAAATATATAAGTTTTGCAATAATAAGAGTTATATATTAAGATAGAGAACTATCCATATATTTTATAACTAAGTTCTCCATGAGTGAATGTTCTATAGAAGATCTCCAGAAATTTGTTTGAAGAACTCTTATTGAGTAGGTTCTACTCCTACTCGTACAACATATTCATATCAAAGAAAAAATATGAAAAAAGAGAGGTATTTGTAAGCCTTAAATATCAGCCTTATTAAACTTAATACACAATGCAAATAATGAGGGCCTATGACTTGACCTGCAACCATAAGACTCCATTTCACTGATCAACATACATATTCAACTTCTGCTAAATTTTATGACTTATTCTTTAACACTTTCAAGAAGATAACTCTCTTTTATCATAACACATTAAATAAAAATAATAATTAATTTTACATTATTTTTATCATTACTTTATGTTTTTTTTTAATTATAAAAAAATATATTTCAAATTATATGAAATAAAAAAAAGAATTAAAGCAAGAACTTTAAATAATTAGACATGGATCAATATAGTCACTCCTATTTACCCTGCTCCAAATCCCCTTCCTCTCTTTCCTATTCTCCTTTGTCTCTCTTTCTTCTCTCTCCTTTCTCCTTTCACACTTTTCACTTCATTCGTTGTTTTCCTCCCATCCTATATATATGAAAATTTCTTATAATTTATCTTTTCTTTTAATGTTTTGGAAAATTATTTAGATAATGTTTTGAATAATTTTTTGGATCATGTTTTTTTATTGTTTATTTTTATTATTATTTTCATTTTATTTAGTCATGATGTTTCTTAAAAACTACTTGATTTATTTTGTAACATTTTGTACTTGTATAGACAAAGTGGGCCTAAATAGTACTTGGAATTGGTTGTAAAATTGTTGATGTGTTGGTTGCCTTCTCACTCCTCACTTCAAGTCTCCTCCTTTAATTGTTGGTGCTCAGTCGAGGTTGACCTGAAAAAGGTACTTCGAAGTTCAAGTAAGTACTATGTGTTAAGGGTGTATAGTGAAAGTTGATTAAAGCGTACCTTACACCTTTGTAAAGGGTTTATTTATAGTGTTTAGTCATGGGTCTTTGTTGTGATGGACTGAATCTATCAAATATCTGTGTTAACTGATTTTTAGCATGATCATTGATTTATAAGGAGGTATATTGGTATGTTGGTATATTGGGTGCCTTTAATGTCTATTAATGTGGTCGGTCGGTCACCGAGACCGAGTGACATGGCTTGTCCAGTACCAACTGGTACACTTGTCCTAATGACCGTTGGATGCTTCAAGGTATGAAGTGACTTCTTGTCCTTCTTTAATTGCCGACCAAATGGCCTTATTGCTTTTGATATTTTCAGTAGTTTTTTAAATGCCTCTATTGACACTTGTATAGTTTTAATAATGTATGTCGAACGATCATTATGACTAAGATCCATTAGATGTCGCTCGGGCTTTTGAATTGCTTTACAATGTTGAACGTATGCTTGAATAAATATAACTTAAATAAGTTCAGTCTTTAACAGATTGAACGTCGACCTGATACCTGGATCAATATGATTTAAATAAGTTGTGTCGAGCTTTAGATAGGTTGAACATTAACTAGGCATTGAGGATTGTTGTTTTAAGACAGTTTCCTTATTCGAAGCAAACTTTATTTTAACCGTTCAGGAGGGACTGGCTCAGGGATGAAGCTTCATGATGTGAGTTAATTTTAGGATTGTTCATTTTATGGTGTGACACTTTACTTAGATTGAGATTTTAGGAATTTAAGAGTAAAGACCTTAGGAAAATCCCCACTGGACATTAACTTAACCAAGTGGTTAAGTAGATGTGAAGGTTCATTTCACAAAGGCAAAAGGAAAAGATAATAATTATAAGGTGAAAATGATGGTAGAAGGTGGAATTAAAGAACAAGGAGAAGAAACCAAAATAGAATTGCTGAATGGAAACAAGGAAAACCAAACAAGAACATGATACAAAGAGTAAAAATGGAATGACAATGGAAGAATAGATGAAGGAAGGAGAAAGCTTATGTGGTGGATTTGAGAAGTGGAACATGCCACTTGGAGTGTGATTGGCCTCTAAGATAAGTGAAGATAGCCGCCACTTGAGAGCTCTCAATACTCACAAGATAAGACCTAAATGCTAAGAGGAATTCAAACCCCACTAACACCTCACACAATTTGTGCAGAGTAACTATTTTTCTATTAATTTCAACTTGTAAAATACAATGGGTAGACCTCTTATTTATAGGGAAAGGAGCCTTGGAAACAAGCAAGAGGGGTAGGATGGGAAAAGGGAAAAAGGGGGTTGCCTTAGGGTTTGACTAAGTCAATCCTGCATCCTAGGCTTGTCCTTCTAGAAACTAGGTCAAAATATCTTCCTAAAGGGCTAGGAACAAGCTAAAATGATACCTACACGCCCTATTATGCTAAAGGCACCTTATTTTAGCCTATGTTTGCTATTTAGACCCCTAAAGTGAGCCTAATTTATTTACATAATTTTTCTCTTGTGGAAAAGACTAGAAGGAAGAACTTCTGATGTTATGGTTTATAGCTTCTTCTTCCGTTGATGCTTTCTCGAGGTTTGGTGGGGCCTAAATTTGTATACTGAGATGACTAACATTTTTGTGAGGTGCTTGATATGTCCTTAGTCATCTACCGGTTGCTTTGGTTTGTATCACTTCCTTAGCTAAAGGGTGTAGATTTAGGATATCGGTAGGGATTGTTGTTTTAAGGCAAAACTTCCTTAATCGTATTGGCGCATTACGCATTCGTTCGGGAAGGTTGGCCGAAGAGTTCGTTCGAGAAAGGCTGTTAATTGTTAAGCAAGCTGACTAAGCCGAAGAGTTGCATGTAATGTGGCGTTCCTTCGGGAAGGGCTGCTAATTGTTAAGCAAGCTACTTTATGTGATGGCCAATTTGAAGGCAATATCTGAGTATGTGAACTCGTGGTTGGTAAGGGTTGTTTAAGCGAATCGTCTTGATCGAGTAGTTGTTCAATTTGGTAAGGGCTGCTAGTTGTTAAGCGAACTGCCTTATCCAAATAAGTGACGATCGGTAAGGGTTGCTAGTTATTCAACAGCTGCCTTAACCAATTTGTTGTGTGTTTTGTAAGGGCTGCTAATTGTTAGGCAAACTGCCTTGGCCGAAGAGTTCGGTCGATAAGGGTCGCTAGTTGTTAAGTGACTACCTTAACCGAGTTGTCTTTCGGTCGATAAGGGTTGCTAGTTGTTAAGCGACTGCCTTAACTGAGTGATCTTTCGGTCGGTAAGAATCGCTAGTTGTTAAGCGGCTGCCTTAACCGAGTTGTCTTACGATCGTAAGGGTCACTAGTTGTTAAGTGAGTGCCTTAACCGAGTGACCTTTCAGTCAGTAAGGGTCGCTAGTTGTTAAGCGGTTGCCTTTACCGAGTTGTCTTTCAATCGTTAAGGATCGCTAGTTGTTAAGCAATTGCCTTAACTGAGTGATCTTTCGGTCGGTAAGAATCGCTAGTTGTTAAGTGGTTGCCTTAACCGAGTTGTCTTTCGGTCGTAAGGGTCGCTAGTTGTTAAGCAGTTGCCTTAACCGAGTTGTCTTTCGGTCGGTAAGGGTCACTAATTGTTAAACGGTTGCCTTAATCGAGTTGTCTTTCGGTCGGTAAGGCTTGCTAGCTGTTATGCGACTGCCTTAACCGAGTGATCTTTCAGTCGGTAAGGGTCGCTAGTTGTTAAGCGGTTGTGTTTAACCGAGTTGTTGCGTGTAGTGACTTGTTCGTTCGACAATGGCTGCTAATTGTTAAGCAAGTTGCCTTGGATGAAGAGTCTTTGCGCATCGGGAGGGATTGTCATGTTAAGGCAAAGGTTACTTGACCGAATGGTGTTCAAAATTTTGTCATAATTGAAAACTTTCTAGATGTGTGATAGTCACAATGAGAGGGGGGTTTGACCTGTTTCCAATACTCCAACAATCAAGTGGGTAAGAGCATAAAATACATTAGTATTGCATAGAATAATACTTATCTTATTTTTTAGAGTCATCCTCTATTTACATAGTTTTGTCTTATGTCCTCTCATTTGTCTGTTTTGACGAGAATAATATCACAACAAATTTAAATAAAACAATCATATATGTGATGAGGCAATTCCACCTTTTGTCAATACTCCAACGATCAAGTGGGTAAGAACATAAAATACATCAGTGTATTATGTATTGCATAGAATAATACTTATCTTAATTTTGGGAGTCATCCTTTAGAGTTTGGCCTGATCTCTTCTCATTTGTCTTTTTTGACGAGAATACACAACATATTTAAATAATAATAATTATATATGTTTTCTTTAGAATAATATGATAACATATTTAAATAACAATAATTATATTTGTTATCTACATAATAAGATCACACAATTCTAAATTATAATAATCATATATGTTATCTTCAGAATAATATAATAACATATTTAAATAATAACCATTATATTTGTTATCTTCATATGTCCCAATAGATTTAAATGATAATAATAATGTATGTTATCTTCAGAATAATATGATAACAAATTTAAATCATAACAATTATATTTATTTTTAGAATAATATCACAACAAATTTAAATGATAATAAATTTATATTATCTTCAAAATAAGATCACACAATTCTAAATTATAATACTCATATATATGTTATCTTCATAATAATATGATAACATATTTAAATAACAATCATTATATTTGTTATCTTCAGAGATCCCAATAGATTTAAATGATAATAATAATATATGTTATCTTCAGAATAATATGATAACAAATTTAAATCATAACAATTATATTTGTTATTTTCATAATAATATATATCACAACAGATTTAAATGATAATAATCATTTATATTATCTTCATAATAATATGATAACATATTTAAATACTAACAATTATATCTCAACATATTTAAATGATAATAATTATATATGTTATATTCAAAATAATATGATAACAAATCTAAATACTAACAATTATATTTGTTATTTCCATATTTGTCAATGTTCAAACCTTTTCAATTAGGAGGGAATTGTGCTTCCATGATTTGATCAGTAAAGGAATGTCCCTTAAAGTTCCTCCTCTAAAATAATAGTTTGTGTTCCCATTGCTCTATTTGATAATTCTATTCTCAGAAGATTCGTATCTCCTCCTCGTTCTTATGGCGCATCTTCGTCATATCTTTTTGTAAGGTCTGGAACATAGTCATTCGCTCAACCTTTGTCATTCTCTCTGTCTTGTTGATACCATTTGTTTGCTTTGACTCTATCTTGATCTTACGGTGAACGTCAATTGTACCTGTATAGACACAATTATATTTGTTATTTTCATAATAATATCACAACAGATTTAAATGACAATAATCATTTATATTATCTTCACAATAATATGATAACAGATTTAAATACTAATAGTTATATTTGTTATTTTCATAATAATATCTCAACATATTTAAATGATAATAATTATATATGTTATATTCAAAATAATATGATAACAGATCTAAATACTAACAATTATATTTGTTATTTTCATATTTTTCAATGTTCAAACCTTTCCAATTAGGAGGAAATTGTGCTTCCATGATTTGATCAGTAAAGGAATGTTCCTTAAGTTCCTCCTCTAAAATAATAGTTTGTGTTCCCATTGCTCTATTTGAAAATTCTATTATCGGAGGATTCGTATCTCCTCCTCATTCTTCTGGCGCATCTTCGTCATATCTTTCTGTCAGGTCTGGAACATAGTCATTTGCTCAGCCTTTGTCATTCTCTCTGTCTTGTTGATACCATTTGTTTGCTTTGACTTTATCTTGATCTTACGGTGGACGCCAATTGTATCTGTATAGATAAAGTGGGCCTAGAAAATATGTCAGTCGCCTTCTCGCTCCTTACTTCAAGTCTCCTCTTTTAATTGTTGGTGCTCGATCGAGGTTGACTTAAAAAAGGTACTTTGATGATCAAGTAAGTACACGTAGTGTTTAGTTATAGGTCTTTGTTGTAATGGATTGAATTTATTAAATATTAGTGTTAACTAATTTCTAGCATGATCACTGCGTTATAAGGAGGTATATTGATATATTGGTATATTGGGTGTCTTTAATGTATATTAATGCAGTCGGGTCAGTTATCGAGACCGAATGACATGACTTATCTGGTACCAATCAGATACTTAAACTTTATCTAGAATACAAAATACTTTTAAAATTGACAATATAATCACATAAATCAGAATATAAAATTTGTTAACTCTTATTTTAAGATAAAAAATAAAATAATTAATATGATATTTAAAAATATGATATTACCATCTCATTACAATATCCTTAAGAAAATTACTTGAGAAATCTTATGTGATATAAACTTCATCTAGAACAAATTTTACAAACAAATTTCAAATAATTTTAAAATATAATTCAATTTTTTTGTTTGTTTTAACAATATCTTTTTATAAAGATATTTAGAATCTATTCCAATGCTATTATTAGCTTATAAACTAATTTAACTATCAAAAAAGTATTTACAAAGTATTCAAAGTGATTTATTTTTGAAATTTTAAACTTTATAACCTTAATTTAAGGTATTTAATTTTCTTACATTACTATCGTTATATTTTAATATATATTTGTATTATTCTTACTATTTGTTTAGAAAAATTTTAAATATATTTTTATTTTGTATGTAGTTCACTGATTTGACTATACAAATTGAAAGAAGTTAATATTTCATTACATAATTGTAAAAATTACACAGAACGAAAATTATAATTTTTTAATATAAAATAGTTTAAATTAAAAAATAAAATAAAGTATATAAAATTTAAATTTAATATTTATTATATCAATTAGTTTAAATAATTCAAAATTGTACAGATATAAATAGTAGTAATAAAAAAATTTAATAAAAATATGCCTTTTTTAGTTTCAAATTATAATGATAAAACTATTTATTTATTTTTCTAGAAAATAGAAATTTGATTTATATGAAAAAATTTATATAATAACATATTTTTTTATGTCATTAAGATTTCGTTTCATAAAAAAATATATAACAAGATAAAAAGGGTAAAAAAACAAAGCATGTGCAGTAAAGCATAAAGGAAACCTTAAAAAAAAGTATGTTCTTTACTTAAATCAATCACAAATAGTAAGTTTTAAAAGAATATAAATAGTTTTATAACAGCGACTTTTGCAGAAATGACATTAACTAATGATGGTTTTCAAAATTCATTATTCTAAAAAATTAAATATGTTACTTAAAATCAAGAAAGGTAGAAAAAGTAAAAATACTTGTATTAAGACTTTTGTTAACTAGTAAGAAAGGCTAGAAGTGTAATTTTATATACATAGTATACCATAATTCATTGTAATTTATCCCTGTCGTGTACCTCACTCCCCTTTTCTTAACAGAGTAAAAGACAAATTGGCATGAGTGTAGATGGTCAAGAATACCCTTTTCCTCGTTTTCGCAGCCAATGGTATTATTTCATCAGAAAAGTTTTTCTGGTATTCTCGGGATAGGTGAAGCATAGCAGTGTTGGGTGAATCCCCTCGATGGTAACATAGCATCAAACTACCACGAATAGTAACCACCGCAGCTGTTTTCAGACAGTTATCTCCAAAGTGAGTAAAATTAGTCTCTGAGCTCACCATTTTCAACATCTTGTGTCCGAAACAACTATTGTTGGCGAATTAGGGTTAGTGATTTGGGCTTAAATACTAGGAAATGGCGCACGATACCGGCTCCAGTCACGTACCGGAGAAAAGACCGATGACGAGGTCTTCGAGAGAGACATTGTCGAAGAAAGTCGCTGCGACTTCCTCCACCACTCCAAATCGCAAGTCGGAGCGTCTCGAGAAGAGGACTCCACCGTCGTCCGTGGGCTGGATGGATCCGAAGAGGAAGACGGAGACGCCAAGTCCGTTGAGGAGATCTGAGAGAACGAAGCATGTTTCTCCTTCGTCGGCTTCCAGGGATTCGGGTTCGAGGACGCGGCAGAAGAGGCATTGCAGTGGGAAACAGTTGTCGTTTGAAGCCAGCGAGGATGGACACGATGAAAATGAGGAACGTGGCGTGGAAGCTTCTTCGAGACCCAGAACTAGGAGAGTGACTGAGCGTAAGTATCTTGCTCTATCCGTTCTTAGTTCTTAAGCTAAACTGAAGAACTCTTTTAAATTGGACGATTTGAGGAATTTCATTTCTTGAAGAGAGAGTGGTTACGAATCGGTTTCAGATCAGTCGCAGTGTTATTAAAACTCGTGCAGTCAGTTAGAGTTTAGTGGGGTGGTTATGAGATGGTTCATATCAGTTACACTTTTATTCTAAAATATGGTGAGCTAGGTGGAGTTCTATTATTGGATTTTACTAGTACCAATCAATTTTAATTTATACTAAAAAAATGAAGAGCTAGGGGATTCTGTTATTGGATTTTACCAGTTTCAATCAATTATCAATGCCATAATTCCCTCCTAAATTTTCTGTATAAAAAAATATCAATCACATGCAGTTTTCTATCTCTCATACTCATTCACTCAGTTCACTTTGGCTGTTATAGATGAAGATGGGACTTAAAGCTAGTCTCTCAATAGTTTGTATTGTTATTAAAATTTGGATAGTTGAAAATGTGGCTGAGTGAGGTGTGCTAGTGTTAGTTAGTATATTTTTCATGTTAATATTTTAACTTTTGACTGGCAGATTGCCACGTGAAGACAAATGGGATGGATAGGTCAACTGAAGAAGGTGATGATGGGGTTGGGGGCAAGATTGATGGCTGTCTTAAAGGGAACTGTTTAGATTCTGCCAGGGATGATAAGGATATTGGGCTGCCTGCAGGTGCCACCGGTAAAGAGATGAAAGCTGAGCCTAAGTTGAGTGAGCCAGTGAAAGAACTATCAGATTATGATGTGACTGTAAATCCATTGGTACTGTCTAATACTGCAAGTTGTGAGCCCAGTGAAGCACGTGAAAAGGTTCAGTTTGATTCATGCAAAGAGGAGAGATCACAAATTTTAGGATCAAAGGATTTCATATCAAATGAAAATCTGATTAGGAAACGTATTGAGCATGTTAAGGATGAAAAATCAATATCTTCTAAGAGAAAAAGAACAATGATGGACAAGCATTCAGATGCTTCTGCTATGTTGGTGGAGAATAACAATAACAGTAACTTGTTTGAGGATACTCGCCCGTCAAGGATATGCAGCAATGTTGTGGAGACCAGTGGGTCATGTTCCAAAAGGATAAGGTACTTTATTTTTTAGCTAATGCTAGGGAATTAATCAATCTTATTCCTGAATTAATACAAACTAAGAATTTTAATCCATTCAATGCTCGTGCCTATTGGCAATTTGGCATGTTTTATTGCTTTTATTAAGTTTAACTTTCACATAATTTCCTTTTTTTTCTTTCTTAGAAGATATCTTTCTCTGTATATTGAAAATACATATTTGGTTTTATGTCTAGGAAGATGTGAGATGCCAAGTAGGATTTTTCTACACATTGTTAAGAAACTCCCTGACCATTATAACAACCTAAAGTTTAGTTTGTCTGTGAAGATTGTATTGTTTCTGGGAAATGGGTCACATCCCATCAACACCTCAGATACCATTGATAATAATAAAATTTGACATGCAACTGAAAAGGGATAAGCTTATTTCGTTATCTCCTAAGCGGGTTTGAGTTTTGTTTTTTAGGCAGATCTCCTTATCAGATGTAAAAAAGGATTGGAGGAAATCGACCAATAATGTTGATCAGCCTTCTTCAAAGTTATCTACTAGGAACAAGGAAGGTTAGTTGTCCCCATCATTATTAAGTTTCAGTTTGTTCTGAGTTTTCGCAGTTCAATGACATTGATAAATAACAAGAGTTAAGAGAGAAAGATAGAGAAAATTGAATTTCTGAAAGAAAAATGTGATTTGGATGACTGTATTGAATCTATCTATTACATCAGATATAACTACTCTTAGAGTGCTGAGCAAGCAACAGAAACAATTAGTGAGAGCTGTCTATTTTGACTGCTGTCACAACTAACTTCTAACTATCCACACTAAGGACAGCTAAACAGCTGTTTACAACATATCACTCACACAGCAAGAGTTGTTGCAAGCTCATTGGTGATCAAAATGATACCTAAATTCTTACTGAATTAATCTTATCCTAGTGAGTGTGAAATAAGTTGTAGAGTAGTCAATCTGGTTTATCTGAGGGAAGATATAGGAACCAATCAAAGGAGAAAAGTTCTTCAGAGTTCAAATAGTGCCAAAGGAGGGAGTAATATAGGTGGCTTTTCCCATCTTTGGTGAAGATTCTTATCTATTTCTATGGGTTTCCACTCATCATAGCCAAGATACATTCTGCTCTTTTCTTTTTCTCATCTTCAAACTGAAGGAAATACGTACTAACTCCTGCTATACAGTGCTTGTTTCCTCCGTCCCCAACTTTTAAGATTTGAGTTAACTTGCCTTTCCTTATTCTTTTTGTCACAGCCCTAGAAATAATTTGCTTGATTCCCACCCTCACACACAAAACCAGGTTTCCTTACTGTCTCAAAGTGACAGTTTTTGGGCGTGCTGCCTCAACTGTCTTTTGTCCTTATCCCAGCATTGTTTGGTAATGTGAATTGCAGTTCCTAGTTCTTATCATTTGTTTGTTTGATCAAATGTCAGACTCAGCGAGATCTCAAGGAAACACTGTCGAAACTGACAAAATAAGGAAACAGCAGAGGAGCTTACATCTTTTACTGAAGCCAGAGATAGCAAATCTTTGTGAAATTCTGCATCTCCCTGTATGCTCTTGTTTTCTCTTTGCCATGTTTTACTTGCTGTTTGTTTGTCCTGCTATGGTCTTTTGTTGATAGTATTGCAATTTATTTACCAGTTTTTTTATTGATGAAATGCATTTATGAGACTATAAAAACATGTGCTCTTCAGTAATATTGATTTATGCATTCATAATTTTGTTGATTTGATACTATCCTTTCATTAAGTTCTGGATGTTATGATAAATTACTTATCATGTCACGTAAGTTTGCAATGCTGTAGTGTGAATCTTGTGAAGGCTGTCTTACAATGATGCGGGAATGTCGTCGGTTTTGGAAATGTGAAGTCCAAGTTTAAAAGGGTAGATCCAGGTTATGTTGAAGAACACCTGTTGACATGGAATTCGGATTTTGGTTGATATTGTAACATTATGTTTAGAAATTTAAGAGGGATGTCTGAAATAGGAAAAGTATTAGGTTGAAACTTAATAGTAGGTGTAGGCCTATATTACTTGTTTTAAACTGAGACAGTTACCATAAAGATCCACTAAGAAAACAACAATCAGTATATATTTCAACATAGCCAGGGGGGAGGGAGCTGGAAATAATTAATAATAACATTTCTCTGCCATGATGCCATTCTTTTGGTTTCTCCAAGGGTTTGTTGTTGATATTTTGATTTTATTGGAGTAGGGAAATGTGTTGGTGTTGCATTACATTTTGGTGAGTTACTGAACAGATTCAAATAGTTGTATGATGGTTAGATTCAAGGAACGTGGATCTATTTTTTCATAATATATTTTATTGTCTCTGACTTTGACTTATTAAAAATATAGCTTTGAATTCTTCGAATCCAACCCTGCATCCCCAGGGACTCATTTTTAAAACCTGTATGCTTGTACGAGTTTCACGATAGTTGATTTAGTATACTTCAATCTGGGTTCTAGTATCAGTTTGAATTTTGTTGTATTTTGACATTTTCTTTTCATGCAGGATGATGTCAAGAGTATGGTTCAAAATTGTCTTGAATATACTATGAACAATTACCAGATCTGTACAGAACCATTGCCAATATTACAGGCTTTTCAACTATCTCTGGTCAGAATATTTTCTCACATTTTTTTTTCTTTTTCCTTATTTTTTCCCTTTCAGTTTTCTTTGGCTGAGTCCTCTTGCTTGCTTAAAAAACTTCTTTTTAGCCTTTTTATAAATAACTGTTTGTAATCCCAAATCCAACTAAATCATAGAAGTGCACCATTCTTACAATTTCTTAGAAATAAGAATAACATAATAAATTAATAATCATTAGCATCCTTTATTCTGCATCAGTTAGCCTTTCTCTTTGGGAAGATCTAATACTCCATTGATGCTTGTTTTTTTCGTCCATTGATATTTTATCTGTTGCTGCAACCTAATGGCAGAAATTTTTTAGTCTGCACTTGATCTAACCAGTCAATTTCAACCTGTTTCTTATGGATGCCTTTTTGTATTTTATAAGTTGAGATTCTGATATGAGTAGCACAGTCAGCTGGTCAAATGAAGCTAGATTTAAGCTTCAATCTTAACCTGTTAAATTAAATGTAGAAAATTTAGTTTCTTAGGGTTTTCAGACTCTAAATTAAATGTGTTGTTCTCTTGGTTGCCTTTAATACGTACAATTGACAAGCTTTTGTGTACTTTTAAAATTTCAGTGTTTGACTGCTGCTGCTTTGCTAAATCACAAACTCAACTTTCAAGCTTCCCTTTTGCTTGCAAAGAAGCACTTGAATTTTGACTGCAAGAAAGAAGTTGTAGATGAAATCAATTCAAGACTTTGGGATCTGAGGGAAAGTTTTTTATCGCTCAAACGAAACTCTAATTTTGCTGGCTATGCAAATGCTTCTGAATCATCAAGTGGGGTTCATCCATATACTGAAGTGACACCTGAGGCTGAATTGGTAAAAACTGATAATTCTATAAATATTAGAGCCGTCCAGAAGCGTAAAAGCCAGTGGAACAAGCTACTTCTGATGCATCGGGAAGAGAAGATAAAGTTGAAAAAAGATATTGAGAATGAAAATGCTGAAATTCAGAGAAGGCACCAGATAGAGTGGGAAGCTGTTCGATCATGTTCTCCCAATGATTTGGTTAACGATGGAAAGCTTCTGGCTTTCAAAAGTGCTTACATGAAAAGAACTAGAGAATTGAATAGGCAGCAAGAAATACGTCTCAAGGATCTTGAGGTCAAGCAATTAAAAACAAGGCTGATGTTCCAAGAGTCTTCAGCGCCAGATGAATTGTTTAACTCAATTGATTTGGACAAACTTGGGACCATGGTCGAATCCTTACAGATTTGTTATCAAGCTCAGCATCATAATGCTCTGAAAGTCCTTGTGTCTGATCATGTTGCTGAAGGAAAGGGTTTCAATGATACAGTGGAAGTCACGGCAAGGACTGAATCTGTTGTTGGATTCTCTGAAGCTCCCGATGTCAATGCCTCAGTTGTTGCACCATTCGGTAGCACAGTTGAACTGCAAACTCGTCATGGGGAAGGGTGTGTAAATTTTAATCATGAATCCGATAATGATTTTGGGCAGGATGCTATAATACAAGTTCTGCCTTCACATAATGAAGACATATGTCACGGGGAAACACTAGATGTTCTTAGTGCAGAGGTGGCTCCTTCAGTCTGTAACACCAGCAGTTCTGAGAATGATCTTGTTGAAATTCCTTCTTCTAGGCTAGGGGAACTTGACGGGACTATACAGATCAAGCCTGTTTGTGGATCATCGATAGAAGTTGACGCTAATGGTTCCAATGATGGTGCAAAGAATATGACCCTCTTGAATTCTCAATCATCCAACGAACATATTCCAAGTGTAAATGCCATGTGCACACCATATTGTGAGAATACTGCACAAATCCATGACGCTGATAACAATAATGGTTCACATAATGCTGACACTCTGAACTCATCTTTTTATGATGAAAGAATTTCCTTGAGGAATTCAAAGTCACCTCAACATCGTGTCCATAATGAAAATAGCATGCTCACTCTAGATTGTGAAAAATTTGCACTTGATGGCAGTGGTTCAGATAATTTTATTCTTAATTCTCCTTTGGTTGATGAGAGAAATGCTGATAGGACCATAGTATTAAATAGAGATGAAAATGTGGGAATACATGAGTCTGTCAATTTGACTTCATCCACTGAGCAAATATCTGGAGGTGCAGTAGATGTCTCAGTTTTAGATAGTGTGTTGTCAAAACCATGTGGAGCCGATAGTTCCAGTAATAATAGCTCTGATGCTAATGCTATTCTTTCAAATCAATCTTCTATAGAGAAACAAAGTCACGATGGAGTATCATCAAGCATACCTGTTGGACAAATTCCAGGTGGAGTGTCAGAAACTAATGATAGAGCCATTGTAAATGTATTAGATGGGGAGGAAGCTAATTGGATGCCTGACGCAGTTAATTACCCTGACAATGTGATTCCTCAGAATTCTTCATCCATGGATCAATTAGCTAATGGAGGTCCAGTATTTGATGGCAATTTATCATCAGGGACTTGTACTACAAGCCCAAGCAATAGCCAGACCCTACCTGATGAACATGTTTCTGTCTTGATGCCAGAAAATAGCCTTGTAGAGGTTGAATTTCAATTAACACACAATGTGGTGGTGGATAAAAGTGCCACATTGGACCAGCAGGAAGGAGTATGTACAACCATGACTGAAAATAGTTTGTACCAGGAGACTCCAGTATCTAGACCAGTTGATTTTATGGAGCCTCTAGAAGTAGAGTCTCCACCTGACCTGGATGCTGCTAGAGAAGTGCAGAATTATGTAGTATTTAGTCTTGTTGATGTTGTACAAGCTAATCAATCCACTAATGATTCACTGGTCATGGAGACTCCAGAGGAGGGGCAATTTCCTTCTGCAGGTTTCCTCTCTTCCAACTGCGACCTATCCAACATGCCTTTGATGACTAGAACTGAAGATCAGCCATACAATGAAGATGATCTCCTCGACCACATTCCTGGAACATTAATTGAGATTCAAAATCAAGCTGTTGTGCAACATCCCTCAAATTCAGACCAGCAGGAAGGAGTGTGTAGTACTATGACTGAAAACAGTTTGTCCCAGGAGACTCCAGTATCTATATCAGTTGATGATCTCATGGAGCCTCTAGAACAAGTGCAACCACTATCATCTTTAGAGTCTCCACCTGACCAGAATACTACAATAGAAATGCAGAACAGTTTGGTACCAAGTTCTGTTGATACTGTACCAGCTAATGTATCTACGAATGATTCACTGGTCATGGAGCCTCCCGAGAAGGAGGGCCAGTTACCTTCTGCTGGTATCCTTTCTTCCAGTGATGGAGACCTATCTAACTTGCCTACGGTGACTGGAACTGAAGACCAGCCATCCAATGAAAATAATTTCCCCAACCACGTTCCTGAGACATCAACAATGGAGATTCAAAATCAAGTTGTTGTGCAATGTACCTCAAATGTGGAACTTGATTCTTCATGTTTTAGTCAAGATGTACATCCAGCCTCAAATGTGGACTTGGTTTCGCTTCTGCATTCTGGAGTTAGACAACAGTCTTCAAACACAAGAAATTTGTCTACTCTCGCAGCGATTAATAATCATCCTATACAACCTGCAAGCCAATCAGATCCCAGGATTATTCAACGGTTGGGCCGTGATCCGCTTAATTATGAAGTGGAAAGACTACATGTACTGACAGAGAAAAATAGGAAAGGCTTTGAAGAAAGGGTTAGCTTTTGGTTTACTGTTACTATGATGATTCTTATATTAGGTTATATACCCTCAATCTTTTCTTTTACATTAACTACGTTATTTCTACTTGTTGGAGCAGAAATTGCAGTTGAAATCTGATTTTGAGGCAGAACTCGAGGAACTTTACAGGAAGTTTGACATTAAACATAAGGAGAATGAAGTTGAATTACAGAAAGTAAGGAAGGACTTGGATAGACAACATAGCATAGTTCATGTAAATATGAAATTGGCTGAGGCTTTTAAGGCTAAATCCATGGATTTTAAACTATCTGGTGCTCCAAGCATGCAAAAAGGTATATTTCTCTTTATACTAACTCTAGTGATGGTGGAAATTTCCATGCCCTTTATTGTTCTCCTTTTGACTGTACAAGTTTCTGCCGAAGTATATCTGCTGCTTACAAACATATCTAAACTGCTGATACGATTAATATTTTGCTAAGACTTCTTAACATGACAGTTTTGTGTTTCTTTTCTTCCATTCGTTATGTTCTTCTATAATTTAACCCCCAAATGGAAAAAAAAGAATCTGCACAAACGCAAATGTTAATGGACAGAGGGCTTTCCCTTTTGGTGGGGTGGGCTTTGTAGGGCTTTTGGAACCAAGCTCTCAAACTGTGCTGGCGTTTTCTGTTTTCTTTCTTTATACATAGTCAAAAACTACCAGTGCGTTTGGCGAGTGCAGTTAAGGAAGGTTGTTTAGATTTTTGCAAACATCAGGAAAGGGTTTATTTGTTAAATATGCCATTTTTATGCACGTCTCGATCTGCCCCAATTATTGTTTGTCTATTCTAACCACATTTTATATAAATGTCAGATGCAAGTTCTGTACAGCAATTATTTCAAGTTGCAAGTCCGCAAAATGGCACTCGGCCCAATATGATTCCTAGTCCATCTTCTCGTGTGTATTCTGCAGCCAGCTTGCAGACTTCCTATGGGACAACTACCTCTCAGACTACGGTACCACCAATACAAGCCATGTACAGTACGCCTGTAACATTCTCTGTTGGTTCTTCAAGACTACAACATATCAATCCCCTCTCTTCACGCTTGGGAAATGTTCAAACTGATGGGGAGATACGTGCCCCTGCACCACATCTCCACCCTTATAGAACACCAACACCCGTCCCAGCCTCCAGTTTCTGTACAGTTATGCGTGGGAGACCTAGTCAGCCTGCATTCGGTAATATTCCTGTAACTTCTCTCCCATTTTCTCACCAGACACCCCGGCCAACACTGGCAACCTTTCCATCTGTTCTTCAGAGGGGAGTTTGGCCACCCATTTTACCTGCCATTAATCCTCGCACTGATCCTAACAGTCAACACGGCATATATCTGCCAAATGTTCGGCCACATATGCCAGATTTGCCTTCGATGAACCTATCTAAATGTGACAAAAGTAGTAGTATCACCCGGGAAACCTCGGCTCATCCAGCTACATCATCTGATTTAGTCTGTTTATCAGATGATGAATGACTTGAGGAAGTATTTATGTATTGGTCCAACACTAGGAAATTATAATATCTCTTTCTTTCCCCTCGTTGAGGGGTTTCTAACAAGAATTTAGGAGGGTAGAAATTGTTGCGGTGCCAGTGCTCACCTGTTTCTATTGTGTTGTAATTATTGTGATTTTAAAAATTTATATGCAATGTAATTAGTTCTATTAGTCTCCTGAATTACAGTGATGTTTTGTGCTACTTTGTTGGTGGGGCAGATGAACAAGTGTTCCTTGAAATGAAGCGATTTGTTGTTCATAACGTCGTATCATTTTTTATGTTCTATATAAATACTTGTTAATGTTTTATGTAAATAAGTGCTCCAACAGTCCTCTCTAAGCAAAGTAATTCATTAATAAACAAGTAAAGAGTACTTAGACTTTTTTCAAATTTATATTACTCTTTTACAACGGGTTTGATTGGGGTGATTTAGTTAAGGGGAAGGGAGGGATGGGAGAGATGAAATAGGTGAGAAATAAGTTTAAGAGTGTGTTTGGAAGGATGGAAATGAGGAGAAGAAAGTAAAAAAATGTGGGGTTTACATCTTTTTAATTCCTTCTAACGTACTTAAATGTGAGAAAGAAAAATATTAGTAGTATTATATTTAAAGGCCTGAAAATTTCTTGTTCAATTTTTTTATTTCTTTTTTATTCATCAGTACCCATCTGGGTCAGGTGGTCCGGTTGGCTTTGATACCTGACCTTGAGATTAGTCTAAATAAGCATCAGTAGTAACATCCAATTAGACGATTCTCAAGCATATGTAAGAGACAAAAGAATCTTGAGTACCTTGCAAGATTGTGAGATCGAAGGGTTGAGGATTGAGATAAACATATACACGTTAAAAGAAGTAATAGAGCTTAATAAGACATTCACTTAAGTGTACTAGTAGACATTATTCTTGTTAAAGTAAAAGTTTAATATCCTATGATTCTGATTAAGCGTTAAAAATAATACTATAAAACAAGATAATGTATTATCAGTATGATGAATATTGATGTTTCTAACAATAGATAGTGTAAGAAGCAAATATTTCATCTATCCGTTGATACAATACAATATAGTCTCCCTTTACGTTTTATAAAGAATCTATATGCTCAGACGATAAGTGCTTAGTCTAAGTTAACCTTGTACTACAACGAACATACATATGTTTATTTTATGTTGTAAAAAATTCTGTCTAATTAAAGAGATTTGTTCAAAAGACTAGTCACATTAAGTAGTCTCTTGGATAAAGAATTGTTTAATTCAATTTTGTAAAATGGACTTGTAAAGTGATATTTGCATCCAATTATACATGAATTTTCTTTATCTCTAATCAATGTGAGAGACACATCCTCTCATGTTGAAACCTGTCAACTCATGCGTGAAACTATATATTTATGAGTGATGTGTTGCACCATAGACCCAACAAATTCTCCATAGGATAGATTCTAAATGACTTTGATACCATCTCGAGAAATATATTTTAAGCCTAAATCAACCTTATAAAACTTGTTTGTAAGATAAGGTTTGCACTCACTTAAATACTATGAATTATCCTTATCTTTATTCTATGTAAGATCTCCAACAATTATTATGTGAGTAATTTGATTAGTATTTAATTAAAATTTATTTGTTTATTTTAAAATAAAAATATGTGTTTTAAGTAATTAAGTGTGATTGGAAAGAAAAAAAATAGTGATAAATAAATAAAAGAAGTATTACTCAATAATGGTAAGTATAAAATCTTGCAATTTAAAATATGAATTTCTTTATAATTAATTATCTTTTTCTTGTTATTTATGTCTTGTATAAAACTAGGATCATGACGGAGAAATTTTATTTTTATCAATTAGAATAAATTTTATTATGCGAATTATATACTAAAGAACAAGCTTTATTGAGTGAATTATACGCAAACAAATTTTATTTTCCAAATTTTTCTCTCACTTTTTTTACTCTAATTCTTTAGGAAGGCTTCGAAACTCAAAGGAAATCATGCTCCAATTTTATCAAAACTTTTAGCCAAGCTTTTTATCTTGGAATTCAAAGTCAAGATAAGTTAAAAATGAAGTTCATCTTATGCCATATAAAATTATTCTCTTTGTTTTGGTTTGGTTATGATAGGACACTATTTTTTTATCAATTTTATATTTTTCTATTGTCTACAGAAAAATGTTTTTATGTATTGTTAAAATATATGATAGTATATGACAGGGTTTCAAACCTGTATCATAATCAAATTTTGGTTTTCATTTTCTATTTCTAAAAGTAATTCCGAGACATATAGATCATGTTTTCCTTTGTTTTTAAATGATCTTACAATAGAAATTAATGGAAAAGGTCAAAAAATTAAAGAAACCACAGTATTTTTTTTGTTTTTGATATTTATTTAGTAATTTTTTTTTAGTGTGTGTTTGGAATGCATCGTCCAACAACAACATCTTATTGGCTAATCAATATTCTCTCATAGCTAGTTCGATGCCAAATTATAAAACAACATAATAGTTTCAAATTGAGAACTACTGAAAGAAGAAAGGTGATGAAAAATGAATTACTTCACATCACAATTCAATATCATGCTCCCACAAATTACTATTATCACTAAGAGTTTTCTGAATAAGATTTTGATTCCAATAGTTGTTAGAGTGATGAATCAAAGTAATAACGGATAAATATGTTTTTCATCCATATACCTTTACATAAATTTGGTTTTCGTCATTAGTCTAAATTTGAGATCTCTTAGGTACTTATAAGTAAGAGAACTATTTGAATGAGTTCTTAATTACGAGTTTTTTACATGTGGCAAATAGATTTTCAAAGTAGATTATGATGTTAAAATATTTCATACAATTCATGGTTGATGTGGATGTTGTAATATTATAATACAATCCACACACTGGAAATTCGTTTGTTACTTAAAAAAAATACTCGTAAAGACTTATTCTAATAGTTGTCTAACTACAAATATCTAGGAGGTATAAAGTTTGGACAAAAGACAAAAACCAATTTCGTATTATAATATAAAGCGAAAAACATATTTAACCCAATATATTAGAGACCTTCCTAACTTGCTTCCAAAACTTGTGTATATAGAAAATTTACAAAGATAAACATTGTTTGTAAATTGTGATAAATTACATACTCAATTTTAGTAACTGTAACTTGTGTATTTAGGACATTTTATTGTATGGATGCATTATAAATTAAAAATCTATAATATTATAAGAGATTCTTATTATTGGAGTATGTTGATATTATATAAGATTTAATATTTTGAATCTTAAATAAGATTCTGATCATAAAAATAAAAAATATTTTTTTAGTATTAAAACATTTCTTTCTTAACAATGAAAAATAAAATATTGATTAGTATTGAAGTAAAAGTTCTGAAAAATAAAGTATCATATAATGGAGTTTGCATGCCTACTAGGTATTTACAAGGATACATGTTGAATTTTAATTTAAATTAAAGATAATGAAGTATGTATATGCCAAAAACTAATGAAGAATAACTTATATATCAAATGCAACAATGTTGAAATTAAACTTTATTCATACTCGTTTTGATTATATATTTTGCATTAGTTATTGATTCTAAAAGCATCTTGATTGCATAGGTAGGGTTATAAGATTTAAGACTTGGATCTTATAGAACTCCATTGGAATATATTAATATAATATAAAATTTAGGATTTCGAATCTTAAATAGGAACTTGAATCATAAAAATAAATTTTTTCATATATATATATATATATATATTAACATTTTATAAGTCGGAGAATTTAATATTTTGAGAATAAGCTAACTTACTATAAGATTTTTTTAAAATTTTGAGTTTAATTTAGTAAATTAAAACACTTCGAAGAAATTGCAAGATGTACTAAAACATGTATTTTTTGTGATAATTGTAATAAATTGTACCATTTGTCTTTTATAAAATGATAGAGAGAGTTTAAACATATATGTATGACACCTCCAAATGTTCAATAATTCTTTGTGGTGGTAAATGCTACATTCTTAGGACTACAATGGAATGTGGATGTACATAACAATACAATTACCTTTAGAGGACATTATAAATTTTTCGCTATTTTTAGACGATAAGATTAAGAGAGGGATGATATCTAATCAAATGTTAGTTTCTATCATTTGATGAACAAAGTTTATCTAAATTGATGAGTTTAATTCATGAAATTATATAATGGATATAAATGAGAAAAGAAAAAATCTTAATTTGATGCCTATAGGTAACATTATTGAAGTATAGATTAAGTTCATACATATTATAATTTTGTTCAAAAAATTCTGATGTCCAAAATTGTAATGAAAAATTGAATAAATGAATGGTGACATTTCAAAAGAAATGATTAAAGGAATTTTGTGAGGAATAAATTTTCAATCTACATTTATCATATCAGATGAAATCCAAATAAAACTATGATAAATTAAATTCAAATAAGATTGTCCATTAGATAATAAACTTTTTAGTGTTTTCATTTTGCATTGATGATTAATTGGTTTGTGTTGTGTGTGTGATTAATTGGTCTGTGTGATTAATTGGTCTGTATTGTGTGAGAGAAACGATATTATGATCAATATAAACGATAAAAATTACTTGTCATTTTATATTAAATATAATATTTTATTATATTAATTACAAAATCTTACATTTCTTAACATATGAAGATAAGTAAGCAAAATGATGGGACATCAACTCAATTGAAAAATATCAAAACTTTGAAACTAGACCACAAAAGTTTAACAAAATACTCAATTAAAAATATTCAAATTTATTAGCATCTTGAAATTTAATTAAGTCAAAATATTAAACACAAAAATTAATCACTCACAAAGATAAAAAAAATACATAATAAAAAATAATACATGAGAGTTAGATGATTAAAGATTATAACTAAAAACATGATTATAAGGAATCAATTATGAAGACTACAAGAAACTTAATATAGAATTTTTTTTCAAGTTGTCTCGAAAACTTTAATGGAGTCTACTTTGTGTGTCCAAAATTTGTTCATTTTTAAAAAAAAAAAAATTATATATTTAAATTTTAGGAATAGGAGAATTACATGTCAACACTTAACAATAATATATATATGTACTTGTATAGATTGATAGGACTTAGATAGTATCCGGAACTATAACTGATAGTAACATTTGTCGTTGATGTCTCGGTCGCTCCTCGTTACTCGTTCTCTAGTACTCGATCACTTCTTCTTGGTGTTCGGTCAAGAGTTAACCTTCATAATATTCTTTGACGATCAAGTAAGTACTATATTAAGAGTATATGGTGTATTTGATAAAAACATATCTTACTTCTTTGTAAATTGTTTATTTATAGTATTTAATCATGAGTCCTCTGTTATGATGACCGAATCTATCAAAGATCAATGTTAACTTATTTTTAAAAAAGTTCCCTGATTTTCCAGGACATTATTCTAATTTGGTAAGATGTGTCTCTGATTATCAGAAAATCTCTACAATTGTCTTAACTTCTTTAAATATATTTTAACTCATCGATCGGACAGCAAAATCGAGTGAGATGATTTGTCTGGTACTAAAAAATAATATATATATATATATATAGATATATATTTTGTAAAAGTTTCAAAATAAATTTATATGTTATCATTTTTTAAAGAAAATTTATTAAATAAAACAAGTATCATACAATCAGGTATACTTCTAAATTAAAGTTGTATTTTGTATAAAAGTATGTAGAGTAGTCATATAATATTCATAACATGCAGAGTTTTTATTAATCGTTTAATTAATTCTTGTAAATAACTTTACTTAATATTTTATACTCATAAAATAGAATCACAGTTGATGAAAAATGATTCGCTTAAATTCATTTTTATTTAGAGTTGTTAAAATTATAATAATTTTAAAATCATTTTCTTTTAATTAAGAATTACTTAATGCAAGGGGACAACTGTGACTTTTGCATTGTCGTATTTGTATTTGTATCTGTATTTAATGCTATTTAATGATCATCAATGAATATGAATGAAAGTATTTAATGAATATTTAATACTTTTTTTCTTCTATTCTATAATGAGTACAGTTTTATTTATCTAAACAAATATTAAATTTAATATTTTATTGAAGCAATATTTTTTTATAGTTTTCCTTAAATTGATTTTCTTTTTTATTCTATTTAAATTATTCTTTTACTAAAAAAAAGTAAACTATTTTGTAAAATTGCTTTTAAAATGATATATTTATTGTTGTTGTTAACATGACAAAAAAGTATTGAAATATAATCGCTGCAAAACAGATATAATAATATATGTTTTTAATTTATTATTTCTTGTTTCTAATTTGCAATTTAATATATGAATTTCTTGCATTAAACCACTATCTTTATCGATAGAGATTCAAACTATTTCAGTAAAACCTTTTTAATAAGTGATATATTTCTTATTATTTTGAATTTTTGTAAGAAAATCTAGTATTTATTGTTATTATTATAAAAATTCTATTGTAATGGTTTACTACATAAAATATATATTGAATTTTAATTTAAATTAAAGATAATGAAATATTTAGTTGTAAAAAACTAGTGTAGAATAACTTTAATATCAAATACAATAATTTTGGGATTAAACTTTACTCTTCCATACTTCTTTTATATTATATAAGTATTTTGAAAATAGTTGTAAGGTGAAAGATAAAACTAATTTATTTTATATATATATATATATATATAATAAATTAGTTTTATTTCTAATTGATGTCCATATGTTCAAGTTTGTACTCGTTCTAAGCAACAACCTAGATGTTTGAAGGACTATCACACGACTTTCTTCTTTTCAAAAATTGTTACCAATCATTCTTTAGGTACTAAATATCTTATTCAAAAATATTTACCATAATTCTTCTTTTACATATTCTTCTTTTTGTTATATTATTTCTTCTATCCAAGAATCTAACTCGTTTAAAAAGACAATAAAACATGATTTTTGGAAAGAAGTTATGCAACCTGGACTTGATGCTCATGAGTCTAATGAAACTTGATATTTGGTAGATCTTTCTCCTGAAAAACATCCTATTGGGTGTAAATGGATTTTTAGAGCTAATCATAAACAAAACAACATTCATATCTGCACCCACAACTCATCATCAGCAAGTTTGTCTCACGTCTTTTGCGTTACCTCAAGGGCACCCCTGGTGAAGGACTATATTTTTCTCACACTAGTTCACTTCACCTCTGTGGTTTTAGTGACTCTGACTGGGCAACATGTCCTACCACACGCAAATCTGTCACTGGATATTCCATCTACTTAGGAGACTCCCTAATATCATGGAAATCAAAGAAGCAGCCAACTATCTCTCGCAGCTCCTCTGAAGCCGAGTATAGAGCCATTGCCACCACCACATGTGAGTTACAATGGTTGTCTTACCTCCTTCAGGATTTACATCTTCCTCTCTCCCAGCCTGCAACCCTGTACTGTGACAACAAATCTGCCTTTCAAATAGCTTCCAATCAAGTTTTTTCATGAACGAACCAAACACATCGAAATTGATTGTCACCTAGTTCGTGAAAAACTTAACTCTGGTCTCCTCAAACTACTGCCCATTACTTCTGCAATGCAAGTTGCTGACATATTCACCAAGCTCCTTGCTTCCGCACAATTCTCTACTCTCAAATTTAAGCTGGGCCTGACAAATATCTATTCCCAGCTTGAGGGGGTGTTAATATATTTAATTTTCTATTTTAAATTATTGGGCTTTGTTTGTTTGGCCCAACTTTCCTTTTCTGTTTCAGCTAGGTCTGAATCTTTTTCTTATATATACACACCATGTATTTTACTCTCTAATATACAAGTGAATAAAAGTTTCTTTTATATTTATTTTTCTCTACAATTACAATTAGGGTTCATCAAAATCTCTTTTTCTTCATTACGATTACGTGCGATTACGTACGCTACATTAAAGCATCACATCAGACAAGGAATATTCATCTTCATTTACTGTAATAAAATCATTGATAGTTACAAGTCTCATTTGGTTGGGATATACTCAAAATGAAGGTATTGAGTATTGAGACTTTCTCATCCGTAGTTAAGATTACTATCATCCGGTTTATTCTATCTTTAGCAAGTGTTAGTTGATGGATTCTTCATCAACTAGATGTGAATAACGTCTTTTTTTCATAGTGATATTGATGAAGAAATTTACATAACTCCTCTTGCGAGCCTTAATCCTTCTCATACCGTACAAAGTTTGTAAACTTAAAAAATCTTTATATAGACTAAAGTAGACAAGTAAACAACGAAACTCAAAACTAACTCTAATTTGGTTATGTTCAAAGTGAAGCTAGTCATTCTTTATTTATTCGCATAATGATTCTTTCACAACTCTAATATTATCTAAGAAGTTAACTCAACTTTATAAAAATCAACTTGTAAACTGAAATTTACATTTACTTATACAATATAAATTGGTAATGGTCTTATCTCTATTAATCGATGTAAGATCTCTAAAAAAAATTATCTATGACCCTTCTATGAGATGAGATCAAAATTTAAAATAGATAAGATATGGAATGAAAAAATAATTAGAAAGAAGAAGGAAGAAATATGGGTGAGAGAGAGAAAGGGGTACGGGAGTTAAAAAGATAATTCTTCACCCTTAAGTTCGGTTCAAGATTCGTTAAATGAATTTCCTATAGCTCTATCACCAAATTTCGTAGCTCTGTTCTCACAATCTTCTTCATTTAGAATTCCTTGTTCTGTTTCCAATTTTCATATCCAATTTTATTGCGTGTGTATATATATTACTTCACATTTAAGGTGCACCAAATTAAGAAGTCTCGCAAGATTTATGTTCATCTCATAACATAAACCTAATCAATAATATATTTGAAATCACTAAGTTGATATAATCAATAAAGAGCTAATTAAAGCAGCACTCTAACATTATAGAAAAATAGAGCAGAAAATATGTCCAACTTTTTTTTCTTCACTTGATTACATTCTTATTGGCATCATGCATGAACATCATGCAGCTTTATTCATGAATATTTCAACAAGAAACTTCTAACTGGTTCGGCAGTTTTGTAAACAAGAATCCAGCACTTTAGTGACAGCACCGGTAGCATCTGACACAGAAAATGAATGATTAGAAAGATGAAAAAAGATATTAAGTGAATATGAAATATAGATATTAATGAGAGCAATGTTGTAAGAGTTTGAATACCAATATTGATGTTTATGGACTTGTTAATCCCACACTGACTAATGCAGTGGAAGGCATCTTTAGACATTTTAGGACAGTGTGCAACACAAGCGGCAAAACATATCGGATAAGCAATATTAGCCAAGAGACAATTTATCCCACATCTAGCAGGACATGTGAGTTGAGCCGACAAACCATAATCAGCTTCTGAGAAACCCAACATCATCATCATAACAATAACAACACCAATACTTTTCATCTCACTCTTTGCCATAACTTCTTTTCAACCACCTACTATATAGATATTCAATTTTTCTTCTATGTTTCAAGGGAAGACAAACACCAACTTATATATAGCCACAAAATAACTTTTAAGATCACAACCTTTGTAGCATATATATATATATATATATATATATATATATATATATATATATATTAAAGTAAAGTGTTTAGATAGATCTAATTCGTATTGTTTAGAACTCGAGGTGAATTTATATATATTTTTCTTTTAATTTTTTAAAATATCTTTTAAAAATAAAATCATGATAGAGTTTTGATTTCCAAAAAGAATATCTTATTAATTTAATTTAATAAAAAAATTAAAAGAATAAAATATTTAAACTAAGAATATTGATTCATTTTTATTACACCGGTCATGTTTAAGTTATAAGTTTAAGATTTGTGTTTTATAAAAAAATTATTTTATTGGCCGTGCTAATACGATAAAATAAAAGTTAAAATCTTATACAAGATTATGAATTATAATAATACAGAATTATTGTTGACTTAATAGCAATTTTTCTCCTATTTTAAAAATAATATGATATAAAACTTACAAAAACTAAATTAAGGCATTATATCGTAACTTTTGAAAATCATCTTAACCATATAATTGTATATTCAAATGCAAGTAAATACTATACATTTTTTTAATATAAGAAATCTCATAAAATAATTGATATATATATATATATATATTTATTTATTGATTCATCGTTAAGTGTTTAAGTTTAAGAATAAATGTATGTATTATCAAAATTGTTTATTAAATAAAAATAAGTATCATACAATTTAGTATATTTCTAAAAGTTGCATTCATTCTGTATAAAATTATGTACATTAGTTATATTCATGAGATACAGTGTTTTAATTGTTGGTATAATTATTTGTAGACATAATTTTACTTAATATTTTATATTCATAAAATAGAATCACAATCCCTGTCATTATATTAAATTCATTTTATTTGTAGTTATTAAAATTTGAATAATTTCAAAATCATAGTATTTTCTACTGATTAAGAATTATGCAAGGTGACAACGGTCACCGTTGCATTCTCATATTTTCTGAGTATTTATATATGTATTTAATGGTATTTAATGAACATCAATGAATTTAATGCATGAAAGTATTAAATGTATTGAATGAATATTTAATACTTCTTTCTTCTATTCTATAATGAGTAAAGTTTTATTTATCTAAATAAATATTAAATGCAATGTTTTATTTACTTAAATAATTCCTTTACTAAAAAAATAAAACTATTCGTAAAATTATTTTCAAAATGTTATATTTATTGTTGTTCTACTGTGAGAGAATAAAATATTACAATTGCTGCAAAACAGATAGAATAATATATGTTTTAATTAACATTATTTATTTTCCAAAATAAATACGGATTTAATTATATTAAAATTGATTATATTTATTATTAGAGAATAAAATATTAAATATTAAATTACCATCGCTGCAAAACAGATAGAATAATATATGTTTTAATTAATATTACTTTATTTTCCAAAAATAAAATACAGACTAAATTATTTTAAAATTGATTAATATTTTTTATTAATAATATTATCTTTTATTAGGTATCACTATGAAATATCATTTCTGGTTTCAATTTCCACTTTAACATATGAATTTCCAGCATTAGAAAGTACCGTATGTATATCAGAGATTCTATTTTAGCACTACAAGAAACTAGGTAAATAGTATGGGTTTGAAGCTGACACAAATAGTCAAAAATCTATGAAAATCATTATTAATGTAGGTCTAGCATTTTCCAAAATAATGGAAACTAATATTTTGGATGACGCAATTTGAGTAGGTTAAATCTACTCAATGTGAACGTAATTAAACTCATTGTCATTTTGGCCACCACAAAGTTAAAACTATTATTTTAAACTAGTGTAGGTTTAGCCTACACTTCTTGGATGCTAAACTAAAGTTATGAATGAGGTTGACCGACACTAAGTGGATATAATTTAAAATGTTAGTGTGAGCTAAGCCCACACAAAATGTGAAATAAAAGAAAATGTTAATGTGGGTTAGACCTACACAAATTGTGAAATAAAAAGAAAATATTTAGACTAGGACATTTTGATTATTTGTACCATTAAATATATTTAAAAGTGAATTTAAATCTATTTTTCTAAATTAATACTAAATTAAATTTTAATCAATTTTCAATGAATCCAAATCCAATTTAAATGAATGTAATACCTCTAATTCATTGTAATAAAAATAAATAAATTTACAAATAACATTAAATTCAAAACTGAAATGAATATTAAAATAATTTCTTTTACAAATAACACTAAATTCCAAACTGAAATAAATATTAAAATTTTAAAATTAAATTATAACATATACTCACTAATTGAAATTCACATAAATCTGAATTAAACATAACACGAAATTAAGAAATAAATTTACAAACAACACCAAATTTACAAATTACACCAAATTAAATTTGGAACGTAGCTGGAAACATCAATTGGAATTTGAACGAATTTCAAGATCCTGCAAAAAAATAGCATTCCTGCCATTAAAACTAATGAATAAAATATTATATAAATCAAAATCGAAATATAGTTAAGTTAAAACTCACAATTCTTCTTACATTTATATTTTGTTAATATATAACATTTTTTTAATATAACACTTAAACTAAAACCTAATATTTAAAAAAAATTGATATCATTGGGAGCAACATGATGATAGTGTGTTTGACTAAGACATGTGTGCTCTCACTGTCTCTCACGTGTGTCCACTTTCACTCAACTCATGCAGTATATAACTCATTATCTTACCAATTTCTCTTAAAAAAAACATAATTATTTTATTCCACCACTTACCAAAAATTCCACAAATGTGTTCTCACTTTTCTTCTTTTCAACATAATTTGGCGCACTATATATAAGCAAATGTTTTCTTTCCAGATTTCTATGTCTGTATTTTTTTCTTTACAATATAATATAAAGCACCAGATTGATTAAGAGCAGATTGTGATTCTTTGGTGGAATCATCGTCTTCCTCATTCAACCAATTATTGGACAAAGATTGACCTTGACTGGATTCTGAATCGCCATTAGAGCATTCAAGTGAAGATCGAATTTGATGCATTCACCTCTGACATTGCTTGCGGAAGAGAATTGTACTAAATACCCTCTTTATCAATTAGGTGAGTCTATAAATAAAACTGTACTACCAGATGACCGAAAGGACGACTAGACGACAAAACCGACTAGACGACAACAGGCGAAGCTAAACACGTAATTAGGTATAAACAACCCAACTTAAATGATAAGCACGGTTAAGGCACAATTGGACCTTCGTTTGGACCCTAAAGCAGGCCCACAACAGCCATAGCCCACCTAGAGCAATATAAATAGCAGAAGAGGCACAACACCCAAGGTAATATTCACTCCCCACTCTTCTGGTACTTAACTTTCGGTCTGACTTGATCGTCGGAGTGTCTTTGCAGGTACTCCCCCTATCGTGTCCAGACCAAAGGAGATCCAACAGAAAGAAGACTAACCGAAAGGCCGGAAAGACGAGAAGAACCTCACAAGACATCACAAGAGGAAGTGTTCTACAGGGTTTAGATCTTGTAGGAACATTTTGGCGCCCATCGTGGGGCGAGAAGAAAAAACCCCACGAATTGTCCACATGGTGACTACGAGGAACATGACAGGTAACGATAGGAATGTGCAAGAAGAAATTAGTCATCCAGACCCTATGACGTTGATCTTGAAGATGTAGAAGGAGATGGAAGCTTTGAGGAAGGAGAATGCTCGGATGAAAGAAAGGCTTGCTGAGAAGCCAGAAATACCGGAAGCAGTGGATAATATCCCCTCGGGAGATCACGCGAACGCGGATACACATGAGGTCGGGAGCTCGTATCAAGAAAACATAAGACCGACCTCAAATAACGCGTTAGGCACGACACCTCGAAGAAGCCCCTTTACCGAAACCATCCTTGAAGTTCCTTTGCCGGGAACCTGGAACAATCCCACGTTGGATAAGTATGATGGATCTACGGATCCGGATGAGCATGTAAACGCGTACCTAACACAGGTCGGCTTGCATACGGCAGAAGACGCGTTATGGTGCCGAATATTCCCCACCTCACTTAAGGGAGCAGCCTTGAGCTGGTTCACTCGGCTACCAGCTCAATCCATAGATTGCTTTGACACGCTCGCGACTAAATTTGGAGCACAGTTCACTACCAGCCGACCACACCACCTCACTTCGATCGCCTTGGTGAATATTCGGCAAGAGAAGTCGGAGACCTTGAGGGCCTTCATGAATAGATTCAGCAAAACGGCGTTAGACATACGAAACCTAAGTCCCGAAGTGGCGATGCACCACATGATAACTGCGCTGAAGCCGGGACCGTTTTCGGATAGTTTATGCATGCAACCGACCACGACATTGGATGAGTTGCGCCAAAGAGCCACCAAATACATGTAGCTGGAGGAATTGAAAGTGTTCCGGAGCAGGGCTCAGGCACCCGACGAACCTGAGAGGAGGAGAGACAGAAGCAGACCAACACATTTTGGGAAGCCTGGAGACTTTCCCAAGGGACCGCGTTTCACCCGTTACACCCCCTTGACTGCCGAAAGGTCGAGGGTCTTAGAGGAAGCCCTCAATGCAGATCTCCTGAAGGCACCAAGTAGGACTCCCACCCCGTAGAGTGCCGATCAAACCAAGCATTGTCGATACCACCGCAATTTTGGGCACACAACGGAAGATTGTTGGGCACTGAAGGATAAAATCGAAGAGCTCATCCAAGCCGGTCATCTGCGACGTTTTGTCCAGACAAGCCGAGAAGACGGGAAAAATGAAGTTGACATAGAAAAGAGACAAGGGCGTAGAGACACACAGGTAAACGAATGGAGAGGCCAGAGAGGCCGGGAAGGCCGAGAAGGACGAGGAGGAAGAGATCGTCGAAGAACCATGCCGGTACGGGGAGTCATAAACACGATTGCTGGGGGTTTCGTGGGAGGAGGAACTACATCATCCTCCCGAAAAAGACACCTCCGAGCGGTCAGTTTTGTGTACTCCATCAGCAGAAGCAACAGAAGAGACCTGCCTCCCATGCTCTTCACGAACTCGGACTTCAGAAACATAAACCTGAAGCATGATGACCCTATGGTAGTCACCATCGAAGTAGCCAACTTTGTCATCATGAAAATTCTGATAGATCAAGGAAGCTCTGTGGATATCTTGTACTGGAAGACCTTCCGAAAGATGGGCATGTCAGATGTGTTGGGTCTATTAGTGTCTAAGTTCAAGAGGGGAGGGGTGAATTGAGCTTATAAAATTTTCGCAAGAACACACAATTTTCAGTATATCAGAGGCAAAAGAACAAATTGTTTTTAAAAGAAACAGATTGATTCTTCAGAGCAGTCTAGCACAATTTGAATTTGTTCAGATTAAAATTGTAATCAACAGAGAGGTATAACAGAATCAGATTGGTTAGATTTTATGAGTTTGAAGAATACAGCTATGCCAAGAAATCAACCAAGTTCATCCAATACAAGGTTTTAAAGAGAATGAATTTTTCTCAGGTTTTAATGAGTAAACTATTTGTTCACAAACCAATTAAGACTTCATATACAACGACCTTGTTTGTGATTAGAGAACTTTGATAGATCAGGAAGAACAGTTTTTATTAAACCCAGAATTAACAGATTCAATTTCAAAAAAACAGATTTAGTTCTTGACAGAATTAAGCAAAACCAGAAATGAGTGCAGGGATGAGAAGAAAAGGCAAGCAAGTTTTTATATTGGTTCACTCATACAGAGCTACATCCAGTTTCACCTTACTCCAAGGTGGAATCCACTAAGAACAGTATCAAACACTTACAACCACAACAGTTCTTGAACACTACAAGAACAATACAACCAATGCTGAAAAACCCTATTTCAGCACACCTTGTACTCCAAGAAACCCTATCAAGGAGTGACTAACACTTACACCTTTACAAACCAGAATAAAGGAAAGATTACACCTGAAAAGAAGATGCAAGAACTCAAAACCAGTAGTTCAATTTGCTGCAGAACTGCACCAGCACCTTCACCTAGATCAAAGGTTTCCTAGAACAAGCACACTTGAAAATCCCTTTGGAAAACCTTTCAAAAATATTTTCAATCCTTCTTCTCACATGGAAAGTGTTTGATCTCTATCAAAAACGTAATTGCTCAGCATCCTTTCATGTGAGAGAGGCTTTTCTTTATATAGAAAACAATTTCTAACTTCTTTTAAAAAGACCGTTGAAAAGCTGTTATGAAAACAACAGATTCAGTTTTGAACTTTAACAGATTTATTTTGTGAAAACTGTCAACTCAGCTAACTGAAATAACTGTCTGAGTTGTACCTTTGGTGCCCTAACTAACTTTCGAAAATCCTTTCAGCAGACCAAAGAATAAACCTGTTCTTTTACAGAGAAACAGATTTATTTTTGTGCAGTATCCTGATTTTAGGAGAAAACTCTAAAAAGCTTTTGGAAAAACTTTTAACCACTTCATGTGCTTATTCTAGGCTTGGTTAGGCATCTAGGATAGATCATGTAGCAAAAGGCAACCTTACACAACCACAAGCCTACATACAAGATCATCTAAACCTATTACAAACTTCAAAACAAACTAGCTATTTTCTACATCAAACACACACTAACACTAGGTAGAGAAGAGGCTTCATCCATCTTCAACAATCTCCCCTTGTTTGATGGAGACAAATCCCCTTTGCATAGCATGGTTTGATGATCAAAATATGTACTATACTAATTGCCAAAAACCTGCATGAAAATTTTTAGACATAAAACCAGAATTGAGCAGTTGTGATTTTTGTGCTACCTCCATGTAGCTTGAGTCAGAACATCAACTTTTATGAGCTTTCTGTGAGCTGTTCTTCTCCCCCTTTGGATTCATCAAACAGAATAAAGCATGGGATAAAACAAACCAAAACATAGACATTCATCACAGTTCAACCTATAAAGCCAGTATTGAGTTCTATTACAAACCAAAATAAAACCAACTAAAAAATAGTGCAGAATAAAGACAAACAGATTAAACCCAAATTGTTCAACAACATATAAAAGATAAAGACTTAGAAATAGGATCACTTGTTGTTGTAGTAAAGCTCAGCTAGCTGCACTTGAACTCCTTCAAGCTGGTCATCCAAGTGTTGAAACCTGACGTAAGTCATTTCATAGTGTGCCTTCTGTTCATATGTGAGTGTGTCCAGCCTGCTTAGTACTTGTCTTTTAAACATGGACAGAGGTTCACCTCTGTACTCAGGTTCCTCATATGCAACCATTGCATTTTGACTTGTAGCAGCAACATCTTCATGTCCAGCAGAGTGCACTGGTGATTCATCCATGTGCTGCACTCCATCAACATTTTCTTCTTCTTCATTTGCTGGATCAGCTGCTTCATTTTCAGCTCTGTTTGCAGCATTCCTTCTAAATACCTAGCTGTCATCCTCCTTTTGAAACCCCATCTTCAAGAGAGTAGAGTTGTCTATTTCACTTGCTGCCTTAATGATGTCATTTCTCTCATTTGTAGTGTCAACTTCAAAATAATCGATTAGCTTTGACACAAAAATAGCATATGGAAAACGATAGTATGGTAACCTTGTGGATTTGAGCATATGCTCCACCATTGTACTCACCCAATTTACCTTAAGTTGGTTCATGATACAATACAGCAGAATCAAGTCCTCTTCATGAAGAGTAGCATGATTACTTCCTCTTGGAGTAAGCTGCCAAGCAATGATGTAGGCTAGGAGTCTTGGAATGATTGTGAGATTTCCAGCATGGAATCTAGCTACTGGTTCAGTTGGGTTTCTAACACAACTTCTGTAAAACTGCATCTTGTTGAATCCCTAAATTCCAGCAGTATTCCCTTTGCTAACCTTCATTCCAGAGTACTTGATTCCTCCCACATTGCTCAATATTTCCCTTGTAATTTTCAGCTTCACACCTTTCACATGGGAGACCAAATTTTTGCCATCTTGAACCAAGTTGCTGTAGAATACTTTCACCAAGTCTGGATAGACATTTCCAGTCATTTCTAAGAAGTTCTTCAGCTTTTGATGCTTGAGCAAGGTTTTTGCTTCAGTCAGATTTTCTTCCCTCAACCAAGAGAATTCCAGCACTTTGTGCGCATTGACTTGTTTTCTGCTTGTCTCATGGATGAACCTTGTCATTGCTTCAGAATCTCCAGCAAACCATTTCTCCAGAATACCTTGGTTGCTGCTGGATTGCTCTCTGGATTTCTTCTTTCTGTGTGATGAGGATGCCATGCTCAATCTGTTGTTACCTGCACCTGTTTATTAATACACAATTCCAGCTAGAAAAAAAAATTGCAGTTCAGATTATCACTCAAAATAGAAACGAAACCTGTAGTGAAGCAAATGTGAACCTGGACAACTTATAGCACAGATGAGAAGGTGTGAGAGAAAAACTGATTTGTGCTAGGTTTATATAGAGTCTTTAAATCAGATTTCAAAAGATCACAAACTTTTAAAAGAAAATCAGCTTAAATCAGATTTCAGAAATTATTGATTATCAGAAAAATCAATTTGATATGCTTCAGATTTTATTCCTGTGGTGCAGCAGATGCAGGTGTTGATTTGCGCAAGAATATGTTGGAACCAGATTTTATTTTGATAAATCAAATCTATTGCACTTACACACAATCCAATCAGTTAGGATACCCATAAGCTAATTGGCATAGGCCTGCTGGTTAATAACCGTAAAAGCAGTCAAAGATAAAGTGAGAGAGAGAAAAGTAAATCTTTCTTTTTCCTAGTCACACCTGTGATTCTGAAACAGGGAGCAAAACATGTTAAAAGATAAAACAACAGATTGAAATTTCTACTGCAGAGGACAATTTAAGCTAATGATACCCAATTCATTTAGAAGAAAATAAAACTTGTCTTTAGCAAGAGGTTTAGTGAATAGATCAGCCAATTGAAATTCAGTGCCAATGAATTTTATATCACAAGTTCCATTAGCTATATGTTCTCTTAGAAAGTGATGTCTAATTTCAATATGTTTAGTTCTTGAGTGTATGACAGGATTCTTAGACATATTTATGGCACTAGTATTATCACAATTTATAGGTATCTTGTCTAACAAAATTCCAAAATCACTTAGTTGCTGCCTTAGTCATAAGGTTTGAGCACAACAACTTCCAGCAGCTATGTATTCTGCCTCTGCTATAGAGAGAGAGCAACACAAGCTTGTTTCTTGCAATGCCAAGAGATTAGGCTTGATCCAAGCATGTGACAAGTCCCACTTGTGCTTTTTCTGTCAACCTTGCAACCTGCAAAGTCAGAGTCTGAAAAACCAGTTAAATTTAAAGATACATTGTTAGGATACCATAATCCAACATCCTTAGATCCTTGCAAGTATTTCAGAATTCTCTTTGTTGCATTGTAGTGTGATTCCTTTGGAGCAGATTGATATCTAGCACATAAGCACACAGCAAACATAATGTCAGGCCTGCTGACAGTTAAGTATAATAAGGAACCAATTAAGCCCCTATACTTGGTTTGATCCACTGATTTTCCTGCAGAATCTTGATCCAGCTGGCAGCTTGTTGAAATAGGAGTGTTGATTGCTTTGCGTTGATCCATATCAAACCTCTTAAGCAGCTCCTTGCAGTATTTTTCTTGGCTTATGAAAATTCCATCCTTGAGTTGTTTAACTTGTAGTCCAAGGAAGAAATTCATTTCTCCTAACATTGACATCTCAAACTCACTTTTCATTGTTTTCACAAAGTCTTCACACATCTCTTCATTTGTGGATCCAAAGATAATATCATCTACATAGACTTGCACAAGTATAATGTCTTCTCTTTTCTTCTTTATAAAGAGAGTTTTATCAGAATTGCCACGGCTATATCCTTGAGAGAGCAGAAATTCACTTAGCCTCTCATACCATTGCCTAGGTGCTTGCTTCAATCCATATAAGGCCTTCTTAAGCATGTACACATGTTCTGGATTTTTGTGATCTTCAAACCCTGGAGGCTGAGATACAAACACCTCTTCATTGATGTAACCATTTAGGAATGCACTCTTGACATCCATTTGAAACAGCTTGAAACCTTGTATGCTGGAAAATGCTAGAAGTAATCTGACAGCTTCAAGACGTGCTACTGGTGCATAGGTTTCACCAAAATCAATTCCCTCTTCTTGGTTATAACCTTTTAGCAACCAGCCTTGCTTTATTTCTAGTGATAGCCCCATGTTCATCCATCTTGTTCCTGTACACCCACTTGGTTCCTATGATATTCATCTCATGCTTTCTTGGAACCAAGGTCCACACTTCATTGTATTCAAACTGGTTCAGTTCTTCCTGCATTGTTGTTATCCAATTGCTGTCTTGCAGTGCTTCTTCCAGACTTTTAGGCTCAATCTGTGAAACAAAAGCCACTGTTCTGCAGAAATTATTAAGTGAATTCCTTGTTGAGACTCCTTTCTCAATTTTACCAATTACATTATATAGTGTAAGATCCCTGGGTGTCTTCCATTCCTTAGGCAATCCTGCATTCACAGTAGATTCTTTGACAAAATTTTGATTAGTTGCATCAAGCTCAGTAGATTGATTCTTTTAAAATGGTTCTTAAATCATCCATACCAGGTTCATCCAGAACAGATTTGGACACAGAAAAATCTGTTTCATCAAATACAACATGTATAGATTCTTTTACTGCAAGCAATCTTTTGTTATACACTCTATAAGCATGACCATTTATAGCATAACCAATATGTATTCCTTCATCTGATTTAGGATCAAATTTCCCCAGATTGTCTTTACCATTATTTAGAACAAAGCATTTGCAGCCAAAAACCCTAAGATGACTAATGCTAGGCTTCCTACCTTTATACAGTTCATAGGGAGTTTTCTTAAGAATTGGTCTAATCAATGTTCTGTTAAGCACATAAGAAGCAGTGTATACAGCATCAGCCCAAAAATATTTAGGTAAACCAGATTCATTTAACATTGTCCTAGCTAACTCCTCTAATGATCTATTCTTTCTTTCAACAACACCATTTTGTTGGGGTGACCTAGGAGCAGAATAACTATGTGTGATTCCATGTTTTTCACAATATCTATCAAACTTTGCATTTTGAAATTCTCCCCCATGATCACTACTAATCTGTTTTATCCTATTTTCATTTTCATTATGCAGAACATTAGCAAGTTTCTTAAAGGCTTTATATGCATCATTTTTAGAAGCAAGAAACAAGGTCCATGTATATCTTGAAAAGTCATCAACAATCACCAAAGCATAATAATTTCCAGCTAAACTAGCAGTCCTAGATGGTCCAAACAAGTCCATATGCAAAACATCCAAAGCTTTATTTGTAGAAACCATATCTTTTGATTTAAAGGTAGTTCTAATCTGTTTACCCTTTACACAAGCATCACACAATCTGTTATTTTGAAATTTTATGTTTGGTAAACCAGAAACAAGTTCCTTAGACTTTAGCTTATACAAGTGATTTGTGTGAATATGAGCTAGCCTCCTATACCACAGCCATGACTCATCACTTTTAGATAACAAACACTCATTTTCAGAACAGCTCTTTATAATATCTAAGAGATAGATGTTGTTTACCCTTTTTCCAGTGAACAGCACCTTACCAGAAATTTCATTTGAAATTGTACAAGTGTTGGCTTCGAAATTGACCTTGTATCCCTTGTCACACAGCTGGCTAATGCTTAGAAGACTATGTTTTAGCCCTTCAACATACAGTACATTTTCAATAGTGGTTGAGTCTTTAGTACCAACATCTCCTCTTCCAAGAATTTTTCCTCTATTGTTGTCCCCATATGTGACATGCCCTTCAGCTTTGAGTTTCAGGTTTATGAACTGAGTCACATCACCAGTCATGTGCTTTGAGCAGCCACTGTCCAGGTACCACTGGTTTTTCCTGCTGTTTTTCTGCAACAAAACAGATTTAGCACATATGGTACCCCTTTAGTCTAGGGTCCAGCATGATTAATACCTTTCCTTAGGAAGCCATTTGGCCAATCCTTTAGGAACAAGGTACCTCCTAGCTTTACATGTTTTAGATACATGACCAGACTTCATACAATAAAAACATGTTGCAGTATGCATTGTTTTTGAACAACTAAAAGAAGAAAAACATGTTTTGGAAGGAACAAAGAAACTGGACAGCTTTTTCACATTACTTTTCATTCCAGGATTATATCCTAGACCATTTTTATTGAAAACAGCATTCTGTGAACCTAATAAGGTTTCAAGATTTTCTCTTCCTTTAGTGAAATTTGAAAGTGTTTTTAACAAATATTCAACCTGTTTTTCCAGCTTTTTACAATTATCACAGGTTTTAATTGATGCATGCAAACATGTTAATTCAAGGCTAACCAATTCAGTTTTAGCTTTGTGCAGTTCTTCTTCAAGAGCTTTGACCTTAGGTTCAAGTACCCTATTTACTCTATTCAATCTGTTGCACATTATGGCCAACCTGTTTGCTTCATCATGTGTTTCCTTAAAAGCTATTAACAACTGATCATAGTTTTCAGAATCAGTGGAAAAATCACTTACTGAATCAGAGTTGGATCCTTCATCATTCACCATGAAGCATAGATTTGCTTCTTCACTTTCAGTTGAGGAATTACTAGATGAGGATACATCATTTTCTTCCCATGAGATGTATGCTCTTCTACCTTTGCCTTTGTCACTCTTCTTGCTTGCTGATTTTTCTTTATTTTGATTGTTTGGACAATCAGCTTTTATATGACCTGGTTTACCACATCCAAAGCACGTGTAATTGGAAGAATTTGAATCATTAGGTTGTTTGGAGTACCTCTTTCTTTGTTGAGTTCAGTCACGGTTTTTCTTTCTAAGAAACCTGCTGAATTTTCTTGTGAGCAGACTCACAGTCTCATCATGTTCAGGATCAACTTCTTCCTCACTTGTATCATGTTCCATGGTCGTTTTCAGAGCAATTCCTTTGGCCTTCTTCTCCACAGTTTCTTGTTCTTTCAATCTTTTCAGCTCTATTTCATGCTCTATCAGCTTTCCAAAAAGTGCAGCAGTGGACATCTTGGATAAATCTCTGGATTCTGAGATTGTTGTTACCTTAGGCTGCCAGCTCCTATCAAGGCATTTTAGCACCTTTATGTTAAACTCTTCCTTGTCAAAGACTTTACCAAGGCCAGTGAGGTGATTTACAATATGTGTAAATCGTTTCTGCACATCTGCAATACTTTCTTCTGATTGCATTCTGAAAAGCTCGTACTCCTGAATTAGTGAGTGCTTCCTTGCCCGTTTCACATCATCAGTCCCTTCATGAGTTACCTCTAGTACATCCCACATCTCCTTAGCTGAGTTACATTGAGAGACTCTAAAGAACTCATCCATATTCAGTGCAGAGGTGATGATATTCTTGGCTAAGGAGTCATATTGGGCCTTCTTCTTCTCGGTTTCACTCCATTCAGACTAAGACTTCTTTATTGTTTCATCTTTGACAACCTGCATAGGTATAAAAGGTCCACTGACCACTGCATCCCAGATTCCCATGTCAATAGACTCCATAAAGATCTTCATCCTCATTTTCCAGAAAGCATAGTTAACACCACCAAACATAGGAGGTCTATTAAAAGACGCACCTTCAGCAAAAGGCATTTTAAACTCAGACATCATGCATACACTTGAGCAAAATACAAGCCCTAGCTCTGATACCAATTGTTGGGTCTATTAGTGTCTAAGTTCAAGAGGGGAGGGGTGAATTGAGCTTATAAAATTTTCGCAAGAACACACAATTTTTAGTATATCAGAGGCAAAAGAACAAATTGTTTTTAAAAGAAACAGATTGATTCTTCAGAGCAGTCTAGCACAATTTGAATTTGTTCAGATTAAAATTGTAATCAACAGAGAGGTATAACAGAATCAGATTGGTTAGATTTTATGAGTTTGAAGAATACAGCTATGCCAAGAAATCAACCAAGTTCATCCAATAAAAGGTTTTAAAGAGAATGAATTTTTCTCAGGTTTTAATGAGTAAAATATTTGTTCACAAACCAATTAAGACATCATATACAACTACCTTGTTTGTGATTAGAGAACTTTGATAGATCAGGAAGAACAGTTTCTATTAAACCCAGAATTAACAGATTCAATTTCAAAAGAACAGATTTAGTTCTTGACAGAATTAAGCAAAACCAGAAATGAGTGCAAGGATGAGAAGAAAAGGCAAGCAAGTTTTTATATTGGTTCACTCATACATAGCTACATCCAGTTTCACCTTACTCCAAGGTGGAATCCACTAAGAACAGTATCAATCACTTACGACCACGACAGTTCTTGAACACTACAAGAACAATACAACCAATGCTGAAAAACCCTATTTCAGCACACCTTGCACTCCAAGAAACCCTATCAAGGAGTGACTAACACTTACACCTTTACAAACCAGAATAAAGGAAAGATTACACCTGAAAAGAAGATGCAAGAACTCAAAACAAGTAGTTCAATTTGCTGCAGAACTGCACCAGCACCTGCACCAAGATCAAAGGTTTCCTAGAACAAGCACACTTGAAAATCCCTTTGGAAAACCTTTCAAAAATCTTTTCAATCCTTCTTCTCACATGGAAAGTGTTTGATCTCTGTCAAAAACGTAATTGCTCAGCATCCTTTCATGTGAGAGAGGCTTTTCTTTATATAGAAAACAGTTTCTAACTTCTTTTAAAAAAATAGTTGAAAAGCTGTTATGAAAACAATAGATTCAGTTTTGAACTTTAACAGATTAATTTTGTGAAAACTGCCAACTCAGCTAACTGAAATAACTGTCTGAGTTTTACCTTCGGTGCCCTAACTAACTTTCGAAAATCCTTTCAGCAGACCAAAGAATAAACCTGTTCTTTTACAGAGAAACAGATTTATTTTTGTGCAGTATCCTGATTTTAGGAGAAAACTCTAAAAAGCTTTTGGAAAAACTTTTAACCACTTCATGTGCTTATTCTAGGCTTGGTTAGGCATCTAGGATAGATCATGTAGCAAAAGGCAACCTTACACAATCACAAGCCTACATACAAGATCATCTAAACCTATTACAAACTTCAAAACAAACTAGCTATTTTCTACATCAAACACACACTAACACTAGGTAGAGAAGAGGCTTCATCCATCTTCAACAGGATGACGACATTGTCCAGTATGATGAACAAATCATTGGCTTCGCGGGGCAGAGAGTTAATACCAGAGGGTACATTGACCTGGACACCAAGTTTGGAGAAGGAAATCGACACTGTCGGACGATCAAAATCAGATACCTACTGGTCGACGCCGAAACGTCTTACAATATTTTGATCGGGCGATCCTCTCTCAACAAATTGGGAGCTATAGTCTCGACACCCCACCTGGCCATGAAGTTCCCAACCGACAACCCGAGTAGAGGCCGGGAGGTGGTCACCCTCCATGCCGACCAAAAAACCGCGAGAGAATGTTACGCAGCGAGTTTGAAGATTCTGCCACCGCGAACACCCACCCGGAGGGCCGAGGTTCATCATATATCCCTGAGTGATGACTTGGATCCAAGACCGAATAATGAACCTCAGGTGGAACCCAAGGAAGAGGTGGTGCTATGCCGGGTGGGCCGGGCAGGTCAGAATACACGTTTGGGAACGACTTTAGGAGAAGAGGGAAAGAACATTATTACAGCTGTCCTATACAAAAATACGGACTTATTCGCATGGTCAGCAGCCGACATGCCGGGAATAGATCCCTGAATAATCTCGCACAAGATATCAGTCTGTAAGGAGGCTAGACCGGTAGCCCAGAAGAAGAGAAAGTTCGTGGGAGAAAAAGGACGGATAGTCGAGGAGGAAACCAGAAAACTCCTGGATGCTAGGTTTATCCGAGAAGTGCATTATACCACGTGGCTGGCAAACGTAGTCCTGGTGCAGAAGAACAATGGAAAATGACGAATGTGTACTGATTACACCCATCTTAACAGGGCTTGTCCAAAAGACGCATATCCATTGCCGAGCATTGACCGGCTAGTAGATGGTGCAGCCGGCCACAAAGTGTTAAGTTTTCTCGATGCATACTCCGGGTACAACCAAATACGCATGAATCCGACAGACCGAGAGAAGACAGGCTTCATTACCGACAATGCCAACTTTTGCTATGAGGTCATGCCTTTCGGACTCAAGAATTCTGGAGCGACCTATCAGAGGCTTATGGACCGAATGTTCCGAGACCAGATAGGAAAGACCATGGAAGTATATGTTGACGACATAATCGTGAAATCTGATAGCGTGGAACAGCATGCCAACGACTTGGCCGAGGTCTTCCAGCAGATAAGGAAGTATGACATGCGCCTTAACCCAGAAAAATGCGTGTTCGGAGTTGAGGGGGGCAAGTTCCTAGGTTTTATGTTGACAAGCCGAGGGATCGAAGCGAACCCGGACAAATGCCGAGCCTTGGAAACTATGAGAAGCCCGGATAACCTGAAGGAAGTTCAACGGCTGGTAGGGAGACTGACGTCCTTGTCCAGATTCATGCCCAGACTAGCGGACAAGATCAGCCCGATCTTGAGGCTCATGAAGAAAGCAGAGAAGTTCGCATGGAACGAAAGCTGCGAAGAAGCTTTTTAGATTATAAAAAAGGCGTTGGCCGAACCGCCCATTCTGAGCAAACCCGTCCATGGGACTCCTCTACTGGTCTACCTGGTCGTGTCGCCGGAAGCCGTAAGTGCCGCCATAGTACAAGGCGAAACATAACAAAAACCAGTCTACTTCGTTAGTCGAGTACTACAAGACGCCGAAACCCGGTATCAAATGATCGAGAAGGTAGCTCTGCCCTCGTCCATGGCTCCAGAAGGCTACGACAATATTTCCAAAGTCACGAGGTCATAGTGCAAACCGACTTCCCCATCAATAAGATTATGCAAAAACCCGAGTTGGCCGGAAGAATGATTGGCTGGTCAGTCGAGTTGTCCGAATTCAGCATTAAATACGAACCGCAAGGACCTATCAAGTCCCAATGCTTAGCGGACTTCACTTCAGAGTTGCAGCAATGCTAAGAACCTGAAACCATATAGATCCTGCATGTCGATGGCTCCTCGAGTAAGAAGGGTGGAGGAGCCAAAATTGTTCTGGAAGGGCCTGAAAATATACAGATTGAGCAATCTTTACGTTTTGGGTTCCCTACATCCAACAATCAAGCAGAATATGAAGCACTCATAGCCGGACCGCTGCTTGCAAAAGATGTGGGAGCTCAGAAGGTGGAATGTCATACGGACTCGCAACTCATGGCCGAACATATCAATGGGAACTACCAAATCAAAGATCCTCTACTCCTGAAATACTACCACAGAGTGGTTAACATCATCATCCAGTTTCAGAATGTCAAGATAAGTCATGTGAAGCGACAAGATAACCTGAGGGTTGACACCTTGTCAAAACTGGCAACCACTAAGACGAAAGGCCGACATGCCTCTATCATTCAGCAGATCTTATCGGCCCCGTCGGTCCCCATCGGGGAATGCATGGTCATCGAAAAAGGAGAAGAAGACTGGGTGTCCGACATGAAAAAAGTAGTCAGGGACCGCGAAGAAGGGAAAGACGGCCATGACTTGCCCCTGTCCAAGAAAGCGTCGCGGTTTGTCATAATAGGAGAAAACTTATATAAGCGAGGATTCTCAACCCCATTGCTCAAATGAGTGTCGAAAGCAGAGGCCGAGTACATTATGCAAGAATTACACCAAGGGGCGTATGGGTTACACTCCGGGGCCCGAACAATGGCAACGAGAGTCCTGAAGGCCGGATACTATTGGCCGACGCTAAGAACCGATTGCACCAACTTTGTGAAAAAATGTGTAAGTTGTCAAGAGCATGGCCCGCTAATACACCCACACCCTCACAACCTGCAAAGCAACAATTCTCCCTGGCCTTTTGCCCTGTGGGGAATGGACATAATAGGCCCCTTCCCCCAGGCAACCGGGCAAAGGAAGTTTCTACTGGTCGCAGTTGACTACTTTACAAAGTGGATTGAGGTGGAACCCCTCGCAAACATCACAGCTAGGCAAGTCCAGAACTTTGTATGGAAAGACATCATATGCAGGTTCGGAATCCCGCACACCATCATCACGGACAATGGGAGACAATTTACTGATCGCAAGTTGGCCGAATTCTATGAAAGCCTGGGTGTCCGACACAAGACAAGTTCTGTGGAGCACCCGCAAACCAATGGCCAAGCCGAATCTGCTAACAAAGTCATTCTAAACGAATTAAAGAAAAGACTTGGCAGTGCCAAAGGCAAGTGGGTAGAGGAGCTCGTAGAAGTTCTCTGGGCGTACCGGTGTACCCCCTACTCGGCAACTGGGGAAATCCCGTACAATCTCACTTACGGCACAGACGCCATGCTGCCCGTCGAAGTTGGAGAGCCGACAATCCGAAGAGAACTCCACAATCTGAAGATGAACGAAGAATGTCTAAGGGCAAAGTTGGATTTGCTTCAGGAAACACGCGACAAGGCCAAGATAAGGGAAGAAGCTTGCAAGCGAATAGTGGCAAGAAGATACAACTCGAAGACTAAACCAAGAGCGTTCCAAGAAGGAGACCTGGTTTGGAGGATGAAAGGAGAGGCTCGCAGGATCCCAGCGGAAGGAAAGTTCAATGCAAACTGGGAAGGCCCCTTCAAAATTAGAGAAAATCTCCAAAACGGCGCATATCGCCTAAAATACTTGGATGGCCGAGAAGTTCCCAGAACGTGGAACGCGAGCCATTTGAAAATGTATTATAGTTAACATGTATCATGGGTGTACTCTTTCCTACCTTCAATATTTTTTCCCAGAGGGCTCTCCCGAGGGTTTTTTATTGAAGAAGGTTTTAACGAGGCACCACAATCAATGAAATCATGTTTACCAACCAAAATTCTGACAGGTCATTAACACAAGAGTCAAATAAAAAACCTCTCGGCCAAGGAAGAATTCACCCAAGTGAATCCCTGCCGAGAGTCAAATAAAAAACCTCTCGGCCAAGGAAGAATTCACCCAAGTGAATCCCTTCCGAGAGTCAAATAAAAAACCTCTCGACCAAGGAAGAATTCACCCAAGTGAATCCCTGCCGAGAGTACGGGAGAAAAACCTCTCGGCCAAGAGAGTTGAAAGAAAACCTCTCGACCAAGGAAGAATTCACCTAAGTAAATCCCTGCCGAGAGTACAGAAGAAAAACCTCTCGGCCAATAGAGTTGAAAGAAAACCTCTCGACCAAGGAAGAATTCACCTAAGTGAATCCCTGCCAAGAGTACGGAAGAAAAACCTCTCGGCCAAGAGAGTTGAAAGAAAACCTCTCGGCCAAGGAAGAATTCACCTAAGTGAATCCCTGCCGAGAGTACGGAAGAAAAACCTCTCGGCCAAGAGAGTTGAAAGAAAACCTCTCGGTTAAGGAAGAATTCACCAAAGTGAATCCCTGCCGGGAGTACAAAAGAAAAACCTCTCGACTAAGAGAGGTCCCAAGAAAACCTCTCGGCCAAGAGGGTCAACTAGAAAACCTCTCGGCCAAAGAAGAATTCACTCAGGTTAACCCCGGCCGAGAACCGAAAAGAACACCTCCCAGCCAAGCGTACATACACCACCCAAAGAAAAAGTACAAGTGATATTGGCAAAAGATAATAATGATAACTTGTCATTTAATTAATCATAAGAATCGACAGGCCGGGTATGTGTACACAAAAAGGGGTCAAGTTCTTACAAAGCAAATCGCACATGATCTCAAAAGAGTAAAAGGTCTACAAAACAATTACATGACCTATTCATATCGGCAAACCTAGCTATCGAACTCAACAAGTTCAACATTAATGTTCTTCGTGGGAGTCGAGCCCGCCGCTTGAGTAGAACTCGGTATCTGGTCTATCGGCATGAGCTGACCCTCGTGAAAGTCCTTGTCCAAATCAAACTTCCCTTCGTCCAAGGGAACCTGATAAAAGAAGACCGCTTGCTGGAGAGCCTTTTTGAAACCATTCTCGTGTTCTTCTATAACACTATCCTCGGCCACTTCCAACTCCTTCAGCAACTTCTCTATCCTCTCTTCAGCTCGATGGTTGGTAAGGGTCATGTCCGAGAGACTCTCCTTCAAGCCTTTCACCTCGTTATCAGCCTTCTCGGCAATCTCTCTACCCGTCTTCTCGGCCAGCTTGAACTTCTCTTTCCATCTCATCACCTCGGCCTCTAAGTTTTCCTTTTGCGTCAAAAGTGCAGCATTCTTGGCCATATTTGTTTTCAAGCTAGCTGACGACTCGTTCAACTTGGCTCGAAGCCCCTCCACTTCGGCTGCATTCTTGTCCCTCTTCATCAAATCGGACGCCATCCGCTTGCCGAGTACCAAGGTCCTAGAACACAACTCCATGAAGGCATCATGTACTTGAGAAGGGCGTGCCGACAGATACGCATCTTGCTGGTAAGGATTCAGCATGATGCTCACCTTCTCGGCCACATTCAGATCGTGCCCGAGAAAGTCAGGCCCACTTGAACCCGGTCCCCCGGGCAATCGGCCCCTCTTGGGAGACCTTCCAGATGAAGAGTGCTCCCCATGGCGCCGAGAAGACTTGCCACGATCTTTGCCATGGTCTTCTTTTCGTTTCTTTGGGTTGGTTGGACGGTCGGCCTCGGCAGCCGGCACTACGGTAATGGGGATAGCGGCCTCGGCATCCGGTGTACCCGATCCTCCCGGCATATCCCCCCTTGCGGCCATTTGTGCTTGTCGCTTCAGGCGAAGCTCTCAGAAGTAGTCCTTCTTCCCACCTGGCGGCACCAAACTTGCCATTATACCTGAAGGACGAAAACAAAATCAGTCATAGTAAAGTGCGCGATAAGACAAGTAAAAACACATACCGTCAACATCGACACATCTATCAGGGGACAAGTAGGCACGGACAAGGGACCGGGTTGGAATCTTGCGAGGAAGGTGGTCCAACACCGATAACACTTCCAAGTCGTCATCGGTCATCAGGGACCTCGGCCATAAATTGAAATGTGTCGGATCCTTCGTCCAATAAAAAGGAAACTTGGGTGTCTCACCATCAAAGAAAAACTGTCGTCCTCCTTCCTCAATGACAACCTTAAAGAAACCCGTCTTAAAGTTCTTATAGGATGTCGTATAAGGAGCGAAAAGGCTATTTTTGGTTTGGCCGACAAGGGATAACCAACATATTCGGTCACCCGGCCTAGTGCCAAAGAAATGTAGAAAAGACCTAGCTGTCTGCCTAAGACTCAACACATCGTAAAGCAATCGAAAGGCCTGGATAGCTGCCCAGCTATTCGGATGCAGTTGCGTGGGGGCTACATTTAAAACACGCAGCACTTCCATGGTAAAACTATCAAGTGGAAAGCGGATATGCATATCCGAAAACAAACAAGAATAGAAATAGAAAAAATCCTTTCGCCCTTCCCCCCTACCCAAACAAACAGTCTCGAACTCTCGACACCTACGAAGAGCGAAAGCACCACTAGGCACACCATCTAATACAATATCTACGCTATCTACAAAATCCTGGAGCAACGAAACTTTGGTAAAATCGGAGAAGAACTCACGAACGCTACTATGTACCCATCTATACTCGGCCTCTCGGGTTTCCTCCCCTGCATACCCACTCAATGATAACGACACTATGGGTTGCTCACTTTCCCGACTTAAAGGACCGACAGCCCGAGAAGAGCCTTCGGCATTCTCGGCATCTATGATAGGGATATCATCAGCCAATGGCCTCTCCTTATCAGACCCCCCAGACACAGACGGACATGAGGCACCAGCCGAAAGAAAAGACATTGTTACCTCCAGGAAACTCTTCATTCAATACACAAGGAATGCAGAAATATTACTCGGCTGTCGGACTCTCGGAGAAAGTTCACGGATCACCCGAAGAAATCAGAGCCCACTGTCACTCCTATTTATAGGTGAAAGAAATGAGAAGGCGAAGCGTCAGAACGCATGTCCACCGTTGGGTCCACATGCAATGAACACGTCAGATCTTACCCAGCGGTCACATCTCACAGTACCACGCACACACGCCTCGAGTACAAGCCAACGTACTCAACCTCAACCAACTGAGCGCTCACGTACACACTCGACTTACGAAGGCTCACGGCAATTCGACTCTACGTTACGTTTAAACCAACTCACTTGAGCCTGGGGGCATATGTACTACCAGATGACTGAAAGGACGACTAGACGACAAGATGACAAAACCGACTAGACGACAACAGGCGAAGCTAAACACGTAATTAGGTATAAACAACCCAACTTAAATGATAAGCACGGTTAAGGCACAATTGGGCCTTCGTTTGGACCCTAAAGCAGGCCCACAGCAGCCATAGCCCACCTAGAGCAGTATAAATAGCAGAAGAGGCACAACACCCAAGGTAACTATTCACTCCCCACTCTTCTGGTACTTAACTTTCGGTCTGACTTGATCATCGGAGTGTCTTCGCAGGTACTCCCCCATCGTGTCCAGACCAAAGGAGATCCAGCAGAAAGAAGACTAACCGAAAGGTCGGAAAGACGAGAAGAACCTCACAAGACATCACAAGAGGAAGTGTTCTACAGGGCTTAGATCTTGTAGGAACAAAAACTGTTTCTGCAGACAGTGAGCATGAGACTCCATAATGGTATTTTGAATGCCAAATCCTCATATTTTATCTTATAGAACCATTTTTTTTATATTCTTTTTAAGTGCAGAAAGCTCTGACCCCCTTATTTTGGTTGCTTAGTAAAAACTATACTGTAAGTGAACATCTTTTTAACACCAATACCCTTTTTATAAAAGCTTTCTGTGTTAATCATGGTTTTAATCATAGCCAGCAAATGTTTTCACTTTCTACCACCATATTCTACATCTTCATACATACATGTATATACATAACATACTACATAATAGAGTTTAACATATATGTGGTAAAAGATAGTTGTTATAAAAGTTTAAAAAAAAAATTACTTGTACAGAATTATATTAAGGATATATACTTAAATAGAATATATGTATATAGTAACTCCTAAAATTTGGTGTAAAAATTTAATAATGTATAAAGTGTGTTATGTTTATAAGAGTGACACCTGAAAACTTACTAGAGTAAAGCACATATATAGTTTGATAGAGTTGTTTACCTGATAGTGGAGAGAGTCACAGTGGCAAAAACAAGGTATGTGTATGTATAGATTGACACAATAGCTCATTGACTCAATGAGAGTGTTTGTATAATGTTGTGCAGGAACTGTTAATGTAATGTGTAGTTTTATAAAATTATGAGTTCAATGAAATTTTAAGCTTTGGTATGATTTAATTGTGTGATTTTGGATATTGTGAGATGTGGAATGTGAATTTTAATCAATACATAGTATTTTCGGGGAAGAAAATACCGTGTTAAGATTGTTTAGGATGTGCATTGACTAGGGATTCATCTAGAATGAGATATCATGACTCTCCTGAGATAATGGAATCATATAGATAAAGTTATTCAGGTGGTGAGAGTTGAAGAAGGTTCATATGAATGGGTAAGTTGTTTGAAAGACAAAATAACTTGACCTATTATATGAGTTAACCTTGTCATACTATGAGAGATGATATTGAGATTATTTATGAGCATAGCTGTGTGAATTTCACAGTGAGATAGTGTAACAGGTGCAAATCTCTGAGTCTAAGTCAACGTACAAGTCTTCCAGAAGTAGAGTCAAGTGTCTGAGTATGTTGGTCAGTAGAATTCTGACATGAGAAATGTGAATGATGATTTATGATAGACACTTGATGGTTTGAGAAATTTTATGAGACTTGATGAATTATGTTTGTTAAATTGAAATTGAAATTTTATAGAACTATTTTATAGCTAGTTTACCCTATTGTTTTTTTGTATTTTTGTTTTCTTTATTTGTGATAATCGTGTTTTTACACGGGAGCATATGAGGTTGCAGGTAATAGAGCTTCTCAGTGAGCAGCTGAAAGATGAGATGACTTTATTTTGAATGCTCTATTTTTTTTTTAAACTGTTGTGTATATATTAAAATCCCTATGAAGAGGAATATCTTTTGAGATACAATTATGAGATAGTTGCATATATTCATAGGTTAATTAGTTACTACTTGCATTTTATTTTATTAAATATGGGTAAAATTAGGGGTGCTACACATAACCTGCATGCGGGTCAGGGACGGGATAGGGTAGGCTAGCTCAATAGCCCACTTAATAATAAAAAGTTTTTTTTTCAACATCCCATCAAATTTCTTTCTGCATCCCATCAATTCCAGAAGTCAAAATAGTTATTCCAGATTCTGAAAGGTAAAATAGTTGTTTCGAAAAGCTTATTCTAGATTTTTTTTTTCTGTTCTAAATTTTCATTTATGAAATTCATTTTTATATTATAAAAATTAAATTTTAAAATTGATGAGGTGCACAGTTAAATATTTTACAGGTCAAATACGAGACAGACTAATATAAAACGGACCAACCCGTATTTTCACCCCTAACTCTAACCATACATTTTATAACCACCAAAACCAGAATTTCAATAATAAAAATGACACTCATAATTTTCACAAATAACATTAATATACATATATATATATATGGGTTAAATGTAAATAAAATAATTTACTCTTAATCTTAATTTTTTATTTTAAATTAGTTTTTCAGATTTATTAGGGGATAGATGCACTTAATTCTCCTTTACCGAATGATTAATATATCTTGTAGGATGTGTTCCACCATACTTGTTACAATAAAATACTCTCTCTTTCTTTCGTTAATATATATATATATATATATAATTATAATTATAATTATATTCAATATGAAAAATATTGAGATCTAAAAGAATAATTTTTACAATAAATTACTTTAGTTAAAAAAATATATTTTTAATTAGATATAAATATATTATAATTATTTTAAAATTTAATTATAATAATTTTATAGATATACAAATTTAGATCTACTTATTTATAACATTGATACTATAATTAATATCATTCCAATAATTAAATATAAAATTTTAATGTAATCTTATGAATTTATTAAAATTATGAACATTTTTAATATTTATTTATATTTTTAATTAATTTTTAATAATATCAATTTAAATTTTTTATTAATTTAAATTGTAATTATGTAAAACAATAATTAGTTTTCACAAATAATTGTATAATAAATAATATATATATATATACAGTTTTTAACTTAATTTTTTTACAAGTATAGTAATTATTTACATAAACTGTGAATAAAAATATTATATTTATTAATTTAAATATTTCTGTTATAATTTTGATCTTATAGAGAAATACCAAACAAATTTATATTTTGATTAAAATAAATTTTAAATAAATATTTCAATATAATTATATAATTTAAAAATACATAAAGACATAATGAATAGAAACTAAAATAAATTTAAATATAGTTACGTTTAAATATTACTGTAGGTTTTGTTATTTATAATACAAAACTATAATATTTTAAAGAATTAAATTTAGATTATTAAAAAATCAATTTTATATTATTAAAAAAAATAATTAAAATATAAATAAATATTGGAGTCATTAATAATTTCAATTTCAATAAACTTATATCATTACATTAAAATTTCATAATACTTTTCTTTAATGTTATAATAATTATTAAATATATATTAACGAAGAGAAAAATTCCCATTAAAGATGTTAGTGATTACCTAAAAACGAATTAATAGCACCTAATAATTTAAATGCTTAATAAGGGAAGATTAAGGTTAAAAAATAAGTTATTTTACTTATTTATTTATTTATATATATATAACATTACAAGAAATATTATTGACTAAATCAAATATAACATTACAAGAAATAATAATTAATTACTGACTAAATTAAAGATTATTTTATATACTAAAAGTATAATTAATTATTATATTGATTAAATTAAAGATTATTTTATATATTAAAAATTATTAATATTTTTATAGAAAGATTTTAACTACAAATTTTATAATTTAATTTAATTTAGAAACTACTTTAAATATTAATAATTTTTTAATCTTTAATTTTATAATAACTAATTATTTTTTGTCTTTAAAATTTACTTATATTTTTTTAATAGTGTAACAAACATGACATAATAAAAAATTTAGAAAAAAAAATCTAAAAGATTTTCATAATTTTGTAAACTAAATTCCTAGAATTTAGAAAAATGACTCAAAAATACCAAAAAAAAATAAAAAAAACTTCTAGTAAATGAAGGAATGTTGGAGATTTTGGGCTCTAGTATCCTGTGGGTCTAACCAGCACTTTCATTTCTTTATTAGTTTCGATTCGAGTTTTCTATCAAGAATTTGATGTTTTTTTCTATCAATTTTTGTGTATATCAAAATTTATGATCATTCTAATTCTTACAACATCGGGTGAATAGTGAAATGAATACATTCATAAGAAAAATAAAATGGTAAAGAAAATATTCATACATTATCATAATTGAGATCTTAAAAACAACTGTGAAAAATATAGAGAACATCTGTTTTAACGATGACACACAACCATAATTCAGACCACAAAATGATCTCCAAAACATTCACAAACACTCATTCAACCACCATCAAAGAAAGAAAACAAGAAGGGAAGAGAAATCATATCAAAATCGTACGAAAAAGAAGAAATTAGAAATCTTAATTTAAATAAAAAAAATTTATGTTAGATCCCTAATAGTCTGAGATAAACAAATTCCAATTATCTCCCAAAATATTACCATACATCTTTTTATTTTTCTTTTAATTCAGATTTAAACATGTAAGGTGAAAGACTAATTTTACACTCCCAATCTTAATATTCATACACATTAACAAAAGTAATCATTTGTGTGAGTGAAAATTTATTATATGAAATGACGAAATTTAAAAAAAAAAACACAAGATTTTATTCATCACCATTATTATTTCTTTGATATAATGGAATATATATCCTCAAATTATTTCCTAATATCTCCTCAAAAGCTTTTTTTTTTCACACACTTTTGCAAGCAAGAATCCACGACATTGTTGACAACCCCACGAGCATCTGATGCACAAAATGAAATATTAAAGAAAATAAAATATATATGATAAAAAAAATGATAAAAACATAAAAAGAGATTAATGTTGTGTAAGAGTGAATACCGATATTGATGGTAATAGATTTGTTGAGGCCACAAGCACGAATGCAATCAGTGGGTGGATCGGGACATTTGGCTATACAAATAACTAAACATACTGGATATGCAAGGTTAGATAGTATACAACTTATGCTACAGTGTTGTTCGCATGTCAGTTTCGCAGGTTGAATGTTTGATACAACTTCCACACACAAAGCACTGTTATCACCCTGTCCCAAAATCATCATCATTATCATAACTCCAACTATTTTCATCTTATTATTTCTCATCATTTTTTCTATCAATCTCTCAAACCTATCTCAGCAACTTTCCTCAGGTGAAGCTTCTACTCTTGTCATGTCTAAGAAAAATAACCACCAATTTATAGATAACATAAACATATTGACTAATCAAATATAATAATACTTACAGATACAATATTCAAACAGATTCATATAGAAATTAAAAAGTAACAATTTATAACTCAATAATTAATTTATTGACCAAGGTTTTTTAATTTTCTATCATTGAATAGTAGAAATGTTATGTGCTTCTACGTTAATTATATATGTATTAATATATATATATATATATATTTAATAATGACATTTTTACATTCTAATTAAATTAATTGCAATTTATTGTTTAATTTATTAACGTGGTGTTATTTTTATGCAGTAATAATAAGTATTTTTATTATTATTTTAGTTTCCAAGTGTGAAGGAAATCACGACCAATAAGGGTGGATTAGTTGAAAAAAATCTCTTAATATTTAAAACCTGTCTTCTTAAAAACTATTGTATGAAAGGTTAAAACAATGAATTAACGTTGTCTACCACGAAACATGCAAATTTAAGATAATAGGATAGATTCTTCAATACATTTAATTAATCTTGTGCAAACAGAAAGTTACAACAGTTATTGGTCAAAGAATGTTGAAAGTGTATTACTTAGATAAATTAAATTTGAAGATTTTTTTTTTAAATAGGTTTGGAGATACTGATCGAAATAATCGAATATTATTAACTATAATTAATTATAATTAATCAATTATTTGTTAAATATAGTCTCACACTAGAGAGATTAAGACTAATTTTATATATTTCTTTCTTCCTTAATTCATTGAAGTGTCTTTTAAGGATAAAAGCATAACGAGCTTCAAATTCTAAGACAGATAATACTTCATATACGATAATTGATCGATGTTATCTCAACGGATTTAAAGTTAAAAAAGAAATATTTTACTCAACATAATTGATTTTTTTATGAGATAATCAATTATTTTTTAACTAATTTAAATTCAAATTTTGCTAAAAAAAATTTATTGAAAATTGAATCATATTTTAAATTTTTATCAATCTAAAACGGTCAATAATTAAGGAAGTAGGCATCTACTAAAAAAACATAGTGAGTACATCGATAAATGTTTCATTTTATAAGTATATAACTAAATATAAATATTCCATTTTATTTAACCTCCCATTTAAAGTATATAAATTATAATTTTCATTAATATACTAGTTTAATATTTTGATCTAAAGGTCAAAACTGAACCACTAACGTTCATGAAGATTCCTATGTTGATCATTTGTATTAGTAATTATAATGGCATTATTATATATTTAATAAATTTAAATTTCTATTTAATGTTTATTTTATTATTATATAATTTTATTTTTATATATTAATACATATAAAATAATTTTATTTATTCTAGTCTTCAATTTAAGGTATATAACTTACGAAGTTCACTAATATATTAATACAGTTTAGACTTGGGGTGAAAACTGATCACTACCATTTGTAATGGTTTTTTCTAACCTTCTATTGTTTTACATTTAAAGTGTTTTGTTCAATGATGAATATTCTTCTATGCTAATTATATGTATTAATATTTAATAATGATATTAATATTTATTAAATTTTTTGTTATTTAATGGTTAATTTTTTAAATATATAATAAATATAAATAATTAATTTTATTTTACTTTTCCTTTTTAAGGTATATAAATTATCATTTTCATTAATATACCAATATAATTTTGATGGCAGAATCACTAAATTTTAAAAAATAATAAAAGAATCACTAATATTTCATGAATTAAATATATATATATATATATATATATATAACACTTAATCTAAATTATTTATAATAAATGAATAAAATGAATTTATTTATAAATCAGCTGTACAAATAATGATTAAATGGATTGTTTTGTCTTTTTCAACTATCATGTTGTTAATGATCTTGGGATAGGGTTTTTTTTATGTTATGTTATGTTTATATACTGCACTAAATCTTCCTTTATTCATTCTAATTTTATTGTATTGAATTGTTGTTTGAAATTTACTACATCCAATTTTGCCCATTGATTTATTTATATTTAATTCACGACTAATTCTCCCTACACCAGATCAATTGTAACTGCACCCAACAATTTTTTTAAAATTTCTAACTGTCCTTATCACTTTTATTTCAAAAAAAATTCTACAGAAGAGATCATTTGTTGTGGTGGTGGAGACCGAAGCATTACTGTTAGGAGGCATTACTATTAGGTGCGGTGGGATTGTGTTTTTATGTAAGTATTTTCGTTTTCATGTGGTGGATGCAGTGAGAATGGTGCATGTCGTTTCTTTTTTCATTTTTCAGAAAATGGCTTACGGATGTATATAGGTAGTCAAAAGCATTCAATGTAAAATCTGAATATTCGTATCCGGAAGGTAAAAAATGTCTTCGGATCTCGACGTTTGAAATTTGAAATACATTATTTGTATTGCAGACATTAATATCCAAAATGTTAAAGGTAAAATAGTCATTTATTCTGAAGTTGTTCGATGAAAGTGATATGGTGCACGAAAATCAAGGTGGCACTGGCGGCTGCTGCGTTGGTGCGAGAACGAAGGTTGTTCACAGCTGTTGTTCGTGCGAGAACGAAGGTTGTTGGGTGTGTGATTGGGTTCACAATTAAGTTAACCTAATTTCATTTTTATTAAGGATATTTTCAGTACTTTCACATAAATAACTGGGTGTCAGTTTAATTTGATTGGGTGCAGGGAGAATCAGCCTCTAACAAGTCAGATTTGCAATTCTTTGATGGATTTATTATTGGGCTAGAACAAGCCCAACAAGTCTTATGATTCCTTTAGGGGTGTTTCTTCCTGCACCACTACACTTTTCTTCCTGCACCCTACATTCTTAAAAAATACCGAAATTACCTTTTACAGTTTTAGGTATTTTTGGAATAATGGTTCTGTAAGCAAAATATATTTTCAGACTAAAAAATCCAGAAGACAAAAAATCATTATGGAACATCTTTTTTTAAACAATTTTATTTTAATTTCCGGATTAATAAATCTGAAATTCATAAAACATGTTCTGAAAAAACATAACAATCTGAGTCATTTTTTAAAGTGGGCAAAACAGTCTTTTCAGAAAGTGAGGGGGTGCAGAAAGAAATTTATAGAGGTGCAGGAAGAAGTTGCCTTCCTTTAGTCCGTCTCTCGAATTGAACATATAAAAGACACATGCAATAAATTGACTTTTGCTTCCTGCACCCCATGACTACTAACTGCATCCCATATTATAAGTAAAAAGACTAAAATATTTTTCCTCGTTACACTATGTCACCGTTATTGCCACCGTCGTCGTTGTACTCTTTAGGAGAAAAAAAAAAGAAAAAAAAAAAAAAAAAAGGTTTAGTTGGAAACTTGTTATGGAATTTTAGTTCCCAAAGGAATCATATATATTTTAAAAATTAAATCTCATTATTATTTCATAAGTTTTAGAGAGTTTATTCCAAAAAGTTCATAATAGAAAGTATTTCATATGTTTCAAAAAGTTTATTCTAAAAAATTTATTTCAGAATACATTTTGAAAATTTTGTTCTCCTGTTCTAGAAATTCGTATGGAAATCATGTTTCAGAAAACATATAGAAATTTCAGAAACCTTGTTTTGAAAGATTTCCAGAAAATATAATCTGGAAGTTACATTTGTAAAGACTAGAATGGTCATTGTAAACTATGGGAGTGTAATTAGAAATTATGGAAATGCAGAAAAAAAATTCAATAGATTTCTGAAAAGTAAAACAATAATAGAAAAAAAACAGTACGGGTAAAAACATTGGGAATTGCTTATTAAGAGTATATGATGTATTTGATAAAAACATACCTTACTCCTTTGTAAATGGTTTATTTATAGTATTTGATCATGGATCCTTTGTTATGATGATCGAATCTATTAAAGATCAATGTTAACTTATTTCTAGAAAGGTTTTTTGATCTTCCAGGATCTTATTTCAATTTGGTGGGATGTGTTCCTGATTCTCAAGAGTCTCTACAATTATCTTTAACTGCTATTTATTATAACTTCTTTAAATATATTTTTTTCTTAGTTTTTTAAAATGTCTTTTAAAATAAAATCGTGATGAAGTTTTTACCTCTAAAACAAAGAAAATCTTATCAATTTTAATTTAATAAAAAAAATTAAAAAAAATAAAATATTTAAACTAAGAATATTGATTCATTTTTATTACACCGATCATGTTTAAATTATAAGTTTAAGATTTGTGTTTTATAAAAATATTATTTTATTGGCCCTGCTAATACGATAAAATAAAAGTTAAAATCTTATACAAGATTATGAATTATAATAATACAGAATTATTGTTGACTTAATAGCAATTTTTCTCCTATTTTAAAAATAATATGATATAAAACTTACAAAAACTACATTAAGGCATTATATCGTAACTTTGAAAATCATCTTACCCATATAATTGTATATTTAAATGCAAGTAAATACTATACATTTTTTAATATAAGAAATTGTAAGTTATTAATTCTGAGTTTGTTATTATTAATTCTGATTTTATCATTCTTAAATTATTTTATTACCGTTATTATTGCATTAATGGTCAGTTTACAGACATGTTAGTATTCCTATTTTATAGCAGCTTCAGTTTTGCAATCTTGTGCAATTACGTTCCATCAGTTTCTACAAGCTTTTGTCTTCTCTTATTTATGTCGTTTGAGAGTGGAGTGTCTGCATTGAGTGATAATGCAACTGAGGCGCAAGGAGTAGCGCATCGTGACCAGAAGAAGAAGGACAATAAGACTTTGTATCTCATCCATCAAGGGATGAATGACGAGACGTTTGAACAGATAGAAGAAGCAACAACTGCAAATGAGGCTTGGACCATTTTGTCAACCAATTATAAAGGTGATGACAAGATCAAGAGGGTGCATCTTCAAACCCTAAGACGTCAATATGAATGGTTGCAGATGGAAACCACAAAGACTACTGATGTATATATAAATAAAGTTTTTGCCTTGACAAATCAGATGAAGACCAATGGTGAAACACATTCGGAACAGGCAAAGGTGGAAAAGATTTTAACATCTTTAACTCCCAGATTTGAACATGTTGTTGCCGCAATTGAAGAGACCAATGACATTTCAAAAATGACAGTAAGGTTATTGTATGGTTCCCTACGAGCACATGAGCAACGGATGAATGACAATAATATTGAAAAACCAATTGAACAGGCTTTACAAGCACAAGCCTCAATTAGTAGATCATATCATAAACACGGTAGTTCACGAGGCAGAGGACGGGGACATGGTGGTAGCTATTCTAGCAAAGGTCGTGGTGGCCAGAATCATGGAGGTGCTGAGCAAAACAACACTGGTTCCAATCGCAATTCAAGTTCAAATAACTCTTGGCGCGGAGGACGAGGAGGCATTTATAATAAATCAAATGTTGAGTGTTATAATTGCCATAAACATGACCATTATGCAAATGAGTGCAGATCAAAAAGTGATAATCATGCTGTCAATTGTGCTCAAGAAGACAGTAATCATGTACAAGATGAAGAGGATCATGCAGTACTAATGACAACCACATCAAATGAAACACCAAACAATCAGACTTAGTATTTGGGATACAGGTTGCACGAATCATATGTGTGGTCAGAAGGAGCTGTTTGCAGATTTGGATAACTCATTTCGCACAAAAGTGAAATTCGGTGATGGCAGATTAGTTCCGGTGACTGGAAAAGGGCGAATTCTTATTACATTGAAGAATGGTGATCACAAGTACATCTATGATGTTTTCTATGTACCTGATATGAAAAGTAATTTGTTGAGTATGGGACAGCTAGCAGAAAAGGGTTACGTGATGCACATAGTTGAAAATAAATTCTCACTTTTTGATAAAAAGGGTAATTTCATTCTTAAAACATTTTTATCAAAAAAACCACAAGTTTCCAGTATATATTCATATGGATGATTTCAAATGTTTGAATGCAATAGTAAATAATGAATCGTGGTTATGGCATTTAAGCTTTGGGCACTTAAATTTTCAGAGTTTGGAATTTTTTTCCAAAAGAAATTTAGTGAATGGTTTACCCCATATTCATCACCCTGATCAATTGTGTGAGACTTGCATTTTTGGAAAGAATCGCAGGATACCATTTGTTAAGGAGCCTTGGCGTGCAAAATTTCCTTTGGAGCTTGTTCATACATATGTTTGTGGCCCGATGAACATATCATCAATTGGAGGTAATAAGTATTTTTTAACCTTTATTGATGATTTTTCTAGGAAAACCTGAATTTTTCTATTGAAAAACAAGGATGAGGTATTCCACTGCTTTAAAATATATTTAAAGCATTTGTTGAAAGACAGAGTGACAGACAAATTAAGATGATGCATAGTGATGGAGGGGGTGAGTACAAGTCTAGTGAGTTCAAGAGGCACTGTGAAGAACTTGGTTTGCAGCATAACATAATTTGTCCCTACACACCTCAACACAACGAAGTTGCTAAGAGAAAGAATAGAACAATCATGGACATGGCGAGGAGCATGCTTAAAGCGAAAGGTATGCCAAATTATTTTTGGGTTGAAGCCGTAACATGTGCGGTATATTTGATAAACAGATCACCCACTTGGAGTGTTCCTAACACAACTCCGATTGAGGCATGGAGCGGATTCAAACCCAATGTGCAGCACTTGAAGGTATTTTGGTCAATCACTTATGCTCATGTCCCTAAGGCAGCAAGATCAAAGTTGGATGATAAGGCAGTGAAGACCATTTTCATTGGATATAAGCATGGAGGATACAAACTGTACAATCCAATGACAAAGAAGGAGGTGATTATCGGTCGTGATGTTACATTTGTTGAAGATGAGGAATGACAATGGAATGCAGCAACTGAAATGGATTCGAAAAAACGATATATTTACGTTTTGAACGATGATGTGAAAGATGGAGTCACTCTTGAAGCACCTACAGTTCAAGTTGAAGCTGTAGTTCAACCTGAAGCTGTAATTCAATATGAAGTTGCAGCTCCAATTGCAACTATGATGGAGCGACCAAGAAGGCAACAACGACAACTTGTAGGCGAAGTAAATCTTGATGATGAAGTTGATGACAAAGGAGATTTGGTTCACTTTGCTTTTTTTTTTTTGCAGATTCAGAACCTGTGAGACTTGCAAATGTCATTCAACACCCCAAATGGCAAGAGGCTATGAATGAAGAATTGATGGCGATTGAGAAAAACAATATCATGACTTTAATCTAGATGTTCTAATTAAGATTTATGTTGACAATGTCTCTGCAATTAATCTTGCAAAGAATTCGGTCTTCGATCAAGTTAAGACCGAATTAATAGTCAGTTTACAGGTCTGTTAGTATTCCTATTTTATAGCTTACACTAATTGTAATTTTATTATATATATTATTGAAGTAAATCAGTTTTGCAAGTGCAATTACCTTCAATCAGTTTCTACAACCTTTTGTCTTCTCTTATTTACTTCAATTACTTCCTAAAGAAATCTCATAAAATAAAATAATATATATATATATATATATTCATCGTTAAGTGTTTAAGTTTAAGAATAAATGTATGTATTATCAAAATTGTTTATTAAATAAAAATAAGTCTCATACAATTTAGTATATTTCTAAAAGTTGCATTCATTCTGTATAAAATTATGTACATTAGTTATATTCATGAGATGCAGTGTTTTAATTGTTGGTATAATTATTTGTAGACATAATTTTACTTAATATTTTATATTCATAAAATAGAATTACAATCCCTGTCATTATATTAAATTCATTTTATTTGTAGTTATTAAAATTTGAATAATTTCAAAATCATAGTATTTTCTACTGATTAAGAATTATGCAAGGTGACAACGGTCACCGTTGCATTCACATATTTTCTGAGTATTTATATATGTATTTAATGTTATTAATGAACATCAATGAATTTAATGCATGAAAGTATTAAATGTATTGAATGAATATTTAATACCTCTTTCTTCTATTCTATAATGAGTAAGGTTTTATTTATCTAAATAAATATTAAATGTAATGTTTTATTTATTGATTTTTATAGTTTGTTCTTAATTGCTTTTTTATTCTACTTAAATAATCCCTTTACTAAAAAAATAAAAATATGCGTAAAATTATTTTGAAAATGTTATATTTATTGTTGTTGTACTGTGTGAGAGAATAAAATATTAAATTACAGTCGCTGCAAAACAGATAGAATAATATATGTTTTAATTAATATTACGTTATTTTCCAAAAAAAAAAATAGAGATTTAATTATTTTAAAATTGATTAATATTTTTTATTAAAAATATTATCTTTTATTAGGTCTAAGTATGAAATATTATTTCTACTTTCAATGTCCGCTTTAATATATGAATTTCCAGCATTTCCAGCATTAGAAGTACCATATTTATATAACTATTAAATATTAAGGTTAAACCACTATGATATGAGGTGATTCTATTTTATTTATTTGTTATTGTCGATAAAAAAAAATTATTAAACTAATGTGAGGATAATTATTTTTTGTAAAAAATAGTTGAATATCTTAGGATTAAAAGTAATAGGTAAAAGATGGAAAGTTATTATGTAGTTTTTTTTTTCAATTTAAACTCCATATCACTATCAACAAATACAGAAGCAAATCAAATCATTTAAAGTTTAATTTTTGTATCAATTTCAAAATTATCTAACTTAATAGTATAATGATTACTTTTCACTAAATATATGTGAAACTTTAAAATTCATACCCACACCTCTTCAAGCATTTCTGTCATCTTTCACTAAGAGTCCAAGGAACATTAAGATGAAAAAGAAATAGCTTAATACACTAAATAAGAATTACCCTTTAACTAGAGCTAAATAAGAATTACACTCTAACTAGAGGTGACAATATGGGAGTGAGTCGTGCGAGATGTATGGATTCATGGGTCTACATGTCTATATAGATCATGTTCATGGATTAACGAAAATGTGCAAAAGCTCTATTTGCCTCTGTCATTCTATGAGTCTCTTCCTTTTTGCGTATGGCATCGCCACTACCTTTGGCAACATCCACTAATTCGGAACTTAATTTGAAAGCCATATTTCGACCCGGACGTTTTCGGGATGCCCCCAATAACCCTCTTTCACTAAGAGTCCAAGGAACATTAAGATGAAAAAGAAATAGCTTAATACACTAAATAAGAATTACCCTCTAACTAGAGCTAAATAAGAATTACACTCTAACTAGAGGTGACAATATGGGAGTGAGTCGTGCGGGCTAGTCCACAATCCGTTACAAAGAATTACACTCTTAGGTTCCCTATTTTGATTCGCAAACCTACTTAGGTATCCTGCATATTGTAAGGATCTAGAAAATAATCTTAAAGTAGAAGTCGTATATTTTAAATGACACCTAAATATTTTATTATTAAAATAAAAATAACATATAAATAGAAGACTATAAAATAATCACCATCTCTCTAAAAGTTTCTTTTTTCCTTTTCTCTCTCTTCTCTCTAAGATTTTGACTTCCTCGCTCATCAGTTTGACGATCAAAGTACGTCATTAGACTCCTGGCAGCAAAGACTACAAGATTGTCCGATCAGAATCTCAATCTCTGATGGAGTAAGTTTATTTTTTTCTCTTCTCTCTGAGTCAAATTTTGAACTTCTAGGTTTGTTTCAATCTAGGTTTTTGCACGTGACTCTTTTAGCTTCATAACTAATCTCTGTTAGCTCAGAGTCTTAGTGATATAGTTAGATTTTTTATTAAAACTTTGTGGTGCAAGTTAAGCTACTTTTAAGCTTTTGGTAGAATTGGAGCTCTTAGTGAGCATCTGCTCATGTAAAGGTAAGGGAAACTAGTTTAAATTGCTAATAGAACCCTAGGCTAGAAGATTTGGATGTTAGAGGATGGCATTGTTACTAGTCTCAAATTTTCTTACAAAATTTCTTGTTTTTTAGTAGATTGGAATTTGTTTGAGATTGAATTGTGAAATAGATTAACATAATAACTAATTGACTCAATGAGAGTGTTTGTATAATGTTGTGCAGGAACTGTCAATGTAATGTGTAGTTTTATAAAATTATGAGTTCAATGAAATTCTAAGCTTTGGTATGATTTAATTGTGTGATTTTGGATATTGTGAGATGTGGAATATGAATTTTAATCAAGACATAATATATTTTCGGAAAAAAAAAAAAGAAAAAAAAAACACCGTGTTAAGATTGTTTAGGATGTGCATTGACTAGGGATTCGTCTAGAAGGAGATATCATGACTCTCCCAAGATAATGGAATCATATAGATAGTTATTAAGGTGGTGAGAGTCGAAAGAAGTTCATATGAATGGATAAGTTGTTTCAAAGATAATTAACTTGACCTATTATATGAGTTAACCTTGTCATACTAGGATAGATAATATTGAGATTATTTATGCGCATAATTGTGTGGATTTCACAGTGAGATAGTATGACAAATGCATATCTCTGAGTCTAAGTTAACGTACGAGTCTTCCGGAAGTAGAGTCAAGTGTCTCAGTATGTTGGTCAATAGAATTCTGACATGAGAAATGTGAATGATAATTTATGATAGACACTTGATGGTTTGAGAAATTTTATGAGACTTGATGAATTATGTTTGTTAAATTGAAATTAAAATTTTATAGAATTATTTTATAGCTAGTTTATCCTATTGTTTTTTGTGTTTTTGTTTTCTTTATCTGTGATAATCGTGTTTTTACACAGGAGCATATGAGATTGCAGATAATAAAGCTCCTCAGTGAGCAGTTGAAGGATGAGATGACTTTATTTTGAATGCTCTATTTTATTTTTTTAAAACTGTTGTGTATATATTAAAATCCCTATGAAGAGGAATATCTTTTGAGATACAATTATGAGATAGTTGCATATATTGATATGTTAATTAGTTACTACTTGCATTTTATTTTATTAAATAGGGGTAAAATTAGAGATGCTACACATAACCAGCATGTAGGTGAAGGACGGGGTAGGACGGGCTAGCTCGATAGCCCACGTAATAATAAAAAGTTTTTTTTTTCAACATCCCATAAATTTCTTTCTGTATCCCATCAATTTCAGAAGTCAAAATAGTTGTTCCAGATTCTAAAAGATAAAATAATTGTTTCGAAAAACTGCACACAAAAATTTTATGGGGTGCAAGAAGTAACAAGTGGACCAACACTTATAAGAGATGGACTAGCAAATTCAATCCATGTCAATTTTATAGGACAACCTAACTCAACACATATTTTACCGGTGAAATACGAAACATGCCAATATGAAACGGACCCCGGCCTGTATTTTCACCCCTAACTCTAACCATACTTTTTATAACCACCAACACCATAATTTCAATAGTAAAAATGACACTCGTAATTTTCACAAATAACATTAATATATATATATGGGTTCGCTTAAATGTAAATAAAATAATTTACTCATAATCTTAATTCTTTATTTTAAATTAGTTTTTCAGATTCATTATAGGGGATAGATGTACTTAATTCTCCTTTACCGAATGATTAATATCTTGTAGGATGTGTTACACCATAATTATTATAATAAAATACTCTCATATTCGTTAATATATATATATATATTAATTATAATTATTTCAATATGAAAATATTGAGATCTAATAAAATAATTTTTACAATAAATTACTTTAGTTTAGAAAATATATTTTTAATTAGATATAAATATATTATAATTATTTTAAAACTTAATTATAATAATTTTATAGATATACAAATTTAGATCTACTTATTTATAACATTGATACTATAACTAATATCATTTCCAATAATTAAATATAAAATTTTAATGTAATCTTATGAATTTATTAAAATTATGAATATTTTTAGTATTTATTTATATTTTTAATTATTTTTTAATAATATAAATTTTTATTTTTATTAATTTAAATTGTAATTATGTAAAACAATAATTAATTTTCACAAATAATTGTATAATAAATAATATATATTTACAGTTTTTTGCTTAATTTTTTTACAAGTATAGTAATTATTTACATAAACTGTGAATAAAAATATTATATTTATTAATTTAAATATTTCTGTTATAATTTTGATCTTATAGAGAAATACCAAACAAATTTATATTTTGATTAAAAATAAATTTTAAATAAATATTTCAATATAGTTATATAATTTAAAAATACATGAAGACATAATGAATAGAAACTAAAATAGAATTAAATGAAGTTACATTTAAATATTACTGTAGGTTTTGTTATTTATAATACAAAACTATAATATTTTAAAGAATTCAATTTAGATTATTAAAAAATCAATTTTATATTATTTAAAAAATAATTAAAATATTAATAAATATTGGAATCATTAATAATTTTAATAAACTTATATCATTACATTCAAATTTCATAATATTTTTTTAATGTTAAAATAATTATTAAATATATATTAACGAAGAGGAAAATTCCCATTAAAGATGTTAGTGATTACCTAAAAACGAATTAATTGCACCTAATAATTTAAATGCTTAATAAGAGAAGATTAAGATTAAAAAACAAGTTATTTCACTTTTATTTATATATATATATATATATATATATATATATATATATATATAACATCACAAGAAATAATAATTAATTATTATATTGATTAAATTAGAGATTATTGTAAATACTAAACAAAATTTGGTATCTAAAGTAGTTTTTAAATTTATAAAGAGTTTCTAATTTTATATCTAATTAACTACAAAGATTTTAACTACCAATTTTAGAATTTAATTTAAAAACTACTTTAAATATCAATAATTTGTTTAATCTCTAATTTAATTAATATAATAACTAATTATTTGTGTGAGTGGAAATTTATTATATGAAATGACGAAATTTAAAAAAAAAAACACAAGATGTTATTCATCACCATTATTATTTCTTTGATACAATGGAATATATATAAAAGTAAAATTATTTCCTAATATCTCCTCAAAAGCTAATTTTTTTCTTCACACTTTTGCAAGCAAGAATCCACCACATTGTTGACAACCCCACGAGCATCTGATGCACGAAATCAAATATTAAAGAAAATCAAATATATATGATAAAAACATAAAAAGAGATTAATGTTGTGTAAGAGTGAATACCGATATTGATGGTAATAGATTTGTTGACTCCACAACCACTAATGCAATCAGTGGGCGGATGATCGGGACAATCGGCTATACAAAGAATTAAACATACTGGATATGCAAGGTTAGATAGTATACAACTTATGCTACACTTTGCTTCGCATGACAGTTTCTTAGGTTCAATCTTTGATCCAACTTCCACACACAAAACACCGTTATCACCCTGTCCCAAAATCATCATCATTATCATAACTCCAACTATTTTCATCTTATTATTTCTCATCATTTTTTCTATCAATCTCTCAAACCTATCTCACCAATTTTCCTCAGGTGAGCCTTCTGCTCTTGTCATGTCTAACAAAAATAACCACCAATTTATAGATAACATAAAACATATTGACTAATCAAATATAATAATACTAATCAAATATAATAATATTTAGAGATTTCACATCGACTAGAAATGAGAATATTTTATTGTATATAAGTGGATGCAAACCTTATTTCTATGAATCAGTTTTATGGAGTTGAGTTAAGCTTAAAGTAATATTTCATTGTATATAAGTGGGTGCAAACCTTATCCCATGAGCTGATTTTATGGTCTTGAGTTAGACTTAAAGTCCGCTTCTTAATAGATAAAATATTCAAACATATTTATATAAAAATTAAAAAGTAACGGTTTATAACTCAATAATTAATTTATTAACCAAGGTTTTTTAATTTTCTATTAATGAATAGTAGAAATGTTCCGTTGAATGTATGAATGTGTTTCTACGTTAATTATATATGTATTAATATATATTTAATAATGACATTATTACTTATTGATTGCAATTTATTGTTTAATTTATTAACGTTAGTTATTTTTATACAGTAATAAGTATTTTTATTATTATTTTAGTTTCCAAGTGTGAATGAAATCACTACCAATAGGGGTGGATGTGTGAGGATTTGAGGGAGTGGATGTGTGAGGATGTGAGAAGAAAGTGTGAGGATGTGAAAAGAAAGTGTGGTTGTTTGGATTGTGATATATTAGGGCTTGTTTGCTTCAAGGGATGTACTGTTCACAAGGATCGAAGTGCAGTGATATCCCTTGTTTGGATCTGCTGATGTGTGTGGAAGAGGAAGAGAGGATCATTGTGAACAGTACTTCCCTTACTTCTCCTAGTATTGCAAAGAACCTTGAAGAAAGCCACATAAGCAAGTGTGTTTTTCCCATTTTAGCCTCATTTTTTTGTCTTTGCATAAAACTATAAGATTACTCAATATATAACATAATATAATACAAATAAAATAATATTAAAATTATCTAAATATAAATATTAATTATTACAATAAATTTAACCAACACAAATATTTAATGATATTATTAATAAAATATATTTTTAAAATAATGATAATAAATATAAATTAAATAAAATTATTAAATAATAGTAATATTAATAATAATTATTTTTATATCAAATATTTAATTATTATTATTTATTATTAATAATAAATAAAATTATAATATAATAAAATTAAATATAGTTATTTATATAAATAAATAAATTAGTTTTTTTAAATATAAAAAAAAGTTGTAATTTTAAGTTTTCATTAATTAAAAAAAATTAAAATTTCAATCATACTCATCATGTGACTTACAAATTTATTATTTTTATGAAAAAATTTCATGTGTTAATGATAAAAAATTCGTGTTTTTTTTTAAATAATTATTCAATGGTATTGGAAATAATTACAAAATTTTAATTAACTCAAATTTACGCAAAAAATACTTCATATTTTATTATTCAAATATTTTTAAATATAAGGGTAAACTTGTAAACCTACATTTTACACATTTAAAAAAATCAAAATTTCCTCACAACCATCCCATCACTCACAAATCCCAATAAATTTTTCTCTCACATCCACTCTAACATACCTCAATCCAAACAAGTTCACTTTCTTCTCACATCCTCACACATCCACTCCCTCAAATCCTCACACATCCCCTCCCTAGTCCAAACACACCCTAGAGTCGATGTGTGAGAAAAGTTTATGGGAATTTGTGAGTGATAAGATAGTTGTGAGGGAGTTTTATTTATTTTTTTAAATTGTTAAATGTTACTTTACATATTTATCCTTGCCTATTAAAAATTTTTAATAATGAAATGAGTTATTTTTGTTTAAAAATAAAAAAATTTCACATATTTTGTAGATTTAAAAATTAAAATTAAAAAATAAATATATATTAAATATAAATAGATATAATTTAAAAATTATAATTAGAAAAAAAATGTATTGAACAAATTAAATAAAAATAAAACTTCAAATAATTTATTAAAATATTAAACATACATTATAAAATTAAAAAATAAATCAAATCTTATATAAATAAAATATAATATTTGTTATTATTAAAAACCCTATTGTAATAAAAAAATAAAAAATACTAAAAAAAAATATAACGTAATTAACAATAGAAAATAATTTCATAAAAACTATTATCAAATAAATTACAAACTCATAAACATAATAATTATAAAAAAAATATATTAATATAAATGCAGCAATAAATTAAATAAAAAGAGAACTTCAAATAATTTCTTAAAATATTAAATATATACTATAAAATTAGAACAAAAATATAATCTTATATAAATAAAAAGATATTGTTTTTTATTATTAACACTCTTGGAGATGAATGAGGGTAAATTCGGAAATAGCACATGCTGATGTGGTTTTCCCTCTACATCTCTTCATTTTAAGGGGAACTGATATTTACTATTTACAATATATCTTCTCCTCCTCTCTCCTGCAAAACCCTGAATCCAAACCATTGATATCATCTCACTTATTTTCTTCTTGTAAACAGTAGATCCACTGTTTGCTTCCATGGATGTACTGTTCAAGAGGAAGGATGTGAGTGGATATCCATGGTTTGGATCAAGGGATGTGCAGGGAAGTGAAGGTGAGGATATACCTGTGAACAGTAAATACCCCCTCCCCTCAAAATGAAGAGATGTAGAGGGAAAAACATGTCAGCATCTCTTATTTCCAAATTTACCCTCATTTTATGTATCACAATGCTTCATTTGAATGTATTAGTATTTTAAAAAAATTATTGTACAATGTTTAATATATATATATATATAATATTTAAAATGAAGAAACAAATCATAAAAAATTTTAAGGAAGTTTTAAGTTTGTTTATTATTTTATAAAATATTATAAATCAGTGTAGAAAAAAATATAGTTAATATATTTCTATATATAGTTATTATGTTTATGAGTTATAATTTATTTTATTATAATTTTTTATAAAAAAAAAATCTATTGTTAATTACGTTATATTATTGTTGTTGTAGTATTTTTTATTTTTCATTTCTAGAGGGTTTTTAATATTAAAAAATAATATCTTTTTATTTATATAAGATTTGATTTATTTTTCAATTTTATTACTTGAAGTTCTGTTTTTATTTAATTTGTTGAATACATATTTTTTTTTCTAATTATAGTTTTTATATTATACATATTTACATTTAACATATATTTTTTTAATTATAATTTTTAAATCTACGAAATGTGTGAAAGTTTTTCATTTTTAAACAAAAACAACTCATTTTATTATTAATTTTTTTAATAGACAAAGGTTAATCTGTAAAGTAAAATTTCACACCTTTAAAAAAAATTAAAATTCCCTCATAACCATCACATAACTCACAAACTCTCTTAAACTTTCCTCACACATTCATCCTAACATACCCTAATCCAAACACCCTCACTTTCTTCAAACTTTCCTCACACATCCACTCCCTCAAATCCTCACACATCTCCTCCCTAATCCAAACAGAACCTTAAAGTATTTTGTTCAATAATGAATATTCTTCTATACTAATTATATCATATGAATTAATATTTAATAATGATATTAATATTTATTAATTTTTTTATTTAATGTTTAATTTTTTAAATATAATAAATAGAAATAATTCATTTTATTTTATTTTAGTTTTCCATTTAAGGTATATAAATTATCATTTTCATTAATATACTAATATAATTTTGATAGCAGAATCATTAAACTTTAAAAAATAATAAATGAATGGGTAATATTTCATGAATTAAATATATATACTCAATCTAAATTATTATTTTGATATTATTTATAATAAATGAATAAAAAGAATTTATTTATAAATCAGCTGTACAAATAATGATTAAATGGATTGTTTTGTCCTTTTTAACTATCATGTTGATAATGATCTTGGGATAGGTTTTTTTATATTCTGTTTATATACTGCACTAAATCTTCCTTTATTTTTATTCATTGTTTGAAATTTACTACAACCAATTTTTGTCTATTGATTTATTTATATTTAATGACTGTTTATTCCTTCACTTCCATATTCTTCTTTCATCTTCATAAATCCTTGTATTTCAAAAAATATGTATGCAATATTTCGGATTATTTAATTTGAAAGTTTTTTTTTTAAATTCATAAATAGCTTTCAGATTACATAATTCAAAAATTTGTCTTTTTTTCAGATGCATTATTAGTTTCTAGATTACATAATCCAGAAGTATTTTTAACTTTTGAATTATGTAATCCATAAGTCTTTTTTTCAAATGTGTGTCCAGATTACATAATTCAGAAACTAATCTATGGGAGTGACACAAGAAGAATAAAAATATATTCTCACGTTTTGTATGGGGGTAAATTCCCTATCTAGCACCATTTACACTTTTATTTCCCTAACTAGCACCTTTTTGTTTTTATTTCCCTATCTAGCACCCTTTTGTTTTTATTTCCCTATCTAACACCCTTTTATTTTTTATTTCCCTATCTAGCACCATTTCAAAAATAAATTAAAAAAATAATAAATTTTTTTTTTATAATTTTAATTTTGAATGCATTAAAAAATAAATATTTTTAATGTTTAAAATAGTTAGAAATATAATTAATGAATAAAGAAATGAGTTTTTACAAAATAAAAATAAAAAAGTAATAAATTTAAAATGTTTAGTTTTAATTTTTTTAAGAATGAATAAAATAAAAAATTAAACTCTACAACAACATAAAAGTTGAATCTATAAACATAAATTAGTATTTATTTTTATTATTATTATTATTGATGATGTAATCATGTTAATTTCAAGTAAAAAATACAGGACATAATTATAAAAAAACCAAGTTAAATAAGGACTGATATGGACATAAAAGAACAACATGATCGAACAAAAAAAATGTTCATATTGTCAAACACCAGGACACACATAAAAAATATGTCTCAACATTACTGGATTGTGCACTTCTCGTCATTAATTATGTTTCATTTCGCACAAACTATTTAATGTACCATTGAAGAAAATATTAAATGAATGATCATCTTTCATTTATTTTCATTTATATGATTAACATATACTTATTTAGTATCGCCTTATATCTCTTATATTTATCTTATTTGAATTTATTTTTATATATTTTATCTTTATCTTAATTTGTTTTGCCTTTATTTTATATCTTTTATGTTTTTAGTTATTATTTTTTTCTACCATTCTTTTTTTTATTGTTGCTGTTTTTATTTTCTAGACTTTTTTTTTCACTTTTTGCTTCTCATTTTTAAGCATTAAATGTAACATCTGCATTAATTTTTTTTTAGGATTTTGCATTTAGGATAGACACTTCAATATTACTTGTGTATCCACTATTAATTAATACTAATTGACTTTGGTTTTTTTGTAATTATGTCATGTATTTTTTACTTGAAATTAACATGATTACATCATCAATAATAATAAAAATAAATACTAATTTATGTTTATAGATTCAACTTTTATGTTGTTGTATGGTTTAATTTTTTATTTTCTTCATTCTTAAAAAAAAATTTAAACTAAACATTTTAATTTTTTTTTTATTTTATAAAAACTCATTTATTTATTCATTAATTATATTTCTAACTATTTTAAATATTAAATATATTTATTTTTTAATGCATTCAAAATTAAAATTATCAAAAAATAAATAAATTATTATTTATTTATTTATTTTTGAAATGGTGCTAGATAGGAAAATAAAAACAAAAGGATGCTAGTTAGGAAAATAAAAGTGTAAATGGTATTAGATTGAGAATTTACCCTATGTGTGGAGGTGACAAAAAACCATATGAAGGTGCAAGAATAAACAGTCATACTTAATTCACAAGTCTGATTTGCAATTCTTGATGGGTTTGTTATTGGGCTAGTACAAGCCCAACAAGTCTTCTGCTTCCTTTAGTCCGTCTCTTGAATTAAATATATAAAAGATACATTCAATAAATTGACTTTTACTTCCTGCACCTCATGACTACTAACTGCATCCCCATATTACAAGTAAAAAATACACCAAATATCCTCCCTCGTTGAACCATCATACATATTTTAAAAAATTTGTTTTGGAAAACTTATTCTATAATGTGTTTTCTACGTTTTGGAAAGTTATAAATGATTTTTTTTTATAAATTAACTACTATATAACTTAAAGAAAAGTTATTTCATTTTTATTAAATTTTTTCATGTTCATTATATATATAATATTTTCTTTTACAAACAAAAAATAAGTATCCAAAAGCATAAGAATTAGTAATAGCTGGTGGTCAAAGGTTTTAAAGTCAAATTCTATCATCACTTCATCTTGTTTGGTTTCTTCAGTTTACACTCTTCACCCTCAAATAAATGATTTTAAACAAAAGTTATATTAATTAATAATTATTAGAAATCTCACATCAAATAAATATAAGGATATTCATAATATATGAATGAAAAACTTATTTATAAACTAATTTTATAAAATTGAGTTATACTTAAAAATTCACTTTGGTATTGAAATCTATTTTATAATTCACTTTGGTATTGAAATCTATTTTATAAGTTGATTTTTTCTTAAAGTCTACTTCTTAATTAATATAAAAATATGAAAAGTTAAATATCTTATATTCATGTGGTAAAACATCTAAGTAATTTTATTAAATTATTCATAGTATTATGAGTGAGGTTAATATTTGATTTAATAAATTGAAGAATCTATAATAGAAAAAAAAAACCATAATTTTTACAGTAACAATATTTTTTTAATGTATAATTTTTCAATAGAGAGACTAATATTGTGTTAGTTGAAGTAGAATAAGAGACAACGTCTTCAACAATATTTTATATATTAGAGTTTTTTAATAAAGAAATATAATTAATGATCTAAATTAATCTAAGATAACAATATTTAGTAATTCACTTAAAATTATATACTTTTCTCTTGTTTTCTAAAAGAGGTTGAACAAAATTGACAAAGAGTAAATTGGTTATAAGGGTGATAAGTTTAAAAAGTGAATTATTATGTATTTACGTATTTTTAATTTATATCAAATTGTCTGGGAGATTACTTGATTAAAGATGAATTTAAAGATTTTTTTTTTTTCAATTCAGACTATTACTATATTATGACATTTCACTTAGACTTGATAGTTCAACAATACGCAAATAAATCAAACCACTTTAAGTTTAATTTTTTATCAATTTCAAATTAACTACTTACTAGTACAATGATTACTTTCACTAAATATATGTGAAACTTTATAATTCATATCCCACACATCTTCATGCATTTCTATCACCTTTTAATAAGATGAAAAAAAAAATTGATACACTAAATAAGTATTTTACTCTCATTAGAGGTAGCAAAACAGAACAGGTGAGTCGTCCGTAGCTCGTTACAAAAAGTGTAAGATGAACTCACTATTTTGGTTCGCTAATCTACTTATGCAGCATAACCTGCAACCCGCGTAATAATAAAAAGGTTTTTTTCTCAACATCCCATCAGGTTTCTTCTTCCATCACATCAATTCCATAAATCGAATTTCAAAAGTCAAAATAATTGTTTCAGATTCTTAATGGTAAAATAGTTGTTTGAGAAAGCTTATTCTAAAATGCTCTATTTTTCTCTTCTAAATTTCGATTTATGAAATTCATTTTTATATTTTAAAAATTAAATTCTGAAATTGATGAGGTACATGAAGAAAATTGATGGGTACAAAAAAAAAAATCTTAATAAAAATATAAATTTAATAGAAAAAAACAGTACAGGTAAAAACATAGGGGCAATTTCTTTATGTACCATATCAATTTTGACCTAACCCTGTCATTTTTACTGAATTCTAAAACTATCTTTATTCCAGATTTGAAAATTCAAAATAGTAAATAAAATAAAAAAATAAAAAAATACAATTTCAGAAAAAAAATATGGAACACAAAATTAAAAATGTATTCTGGATAAAAAATTTTAAAATTAAAAAATATGTTATGATATCAAAATCTGAAATATTTCCGAATAAAAGATTTTGGAAGTGATTTTTATTTACACAATTCTTTTGTGTAAGGTTATTTTTGTCATTTATGAAAGATATTTTTGTCATTTTCAATATTTAGATGGGGTGATTGATATGGTGAAGGGAGAAATTGCCAAAAGGCATCTTTCAGTTTTTGACCCAAAACAATGGTTCTATTAACACAAGTTATATAACTTAAAGAAAAGTTATTTCATTTTTATTAAATTTGTTCATGTTCATTATATATAATATTTTGTTACTACAAACAAAGTTAGTGCTTGAAAATAAAGAGTAAGTATCCAAAAGCATAAGAAAGTAACAGCTGGTGGTCAAAGGTTTGGAAGTCAAATTCTATCATCACTTCATCTTGTTTAGTTTGTTCAGTCTGCACTCTTCACTCTCAAATAAATTAATTTAACTACAAATTATAATATTAATTAATAAAATAGTAATCAATATAAAAATATGAAAAATTAAATATCTTATATTCATATGTGTGAAACATCTAATGAGAAATATGTGTTTCATATCATTAAATGAATCATAGGAATCATAGTATTGCGAGTGAGATTAATATTTGATTTAATAAATCGAAGAATTTATAATAGAAAAAATAAACATAAAAAATGTTACTTTTTACAGTAATAATTTTTTTTATTAATGTATATTTTTTCAATACAGGGACTAATATTGTGTTGGTTGAAATAGAATGAGAGACTACATCTTAAACAATATTTTTTGTATTAGAGTTTTTTTATAAAGAAATATAATTAATTATCTAAATTCATCTAAAATAACAATATCTAGTAGTTCACTTAAAAGTGTATACTTTTCTTTTGTTTTCAAAAAAGGTTGAACAAAATTGAGAAAGAGAAAATTAATTATATGAATGACAAGTTTAGAAAGTGAATTAGTATATATTTGCGTATTTTTAATTTATATCAAGTTTTATGAGAGATTACTTTATATCAAAGTCTTGGATTGCTGAAAAGTATTACGAAGTGGACTTTAAGCCTAACTCAACCCTATAAAACCGGCTCATAGGGTTGAGGTTTGCACCCACTTATATACAATGAAAGACTCTAATCTCTAGTCGATGTGGGATCTCCAACACACCCCTCACGCCGAGACTGTCAACTCGTGCGTGGGACTATATATTATAGGTGGTCCGATAGCGGCCCGATAGCGGGTGGCCTGATAAGCCCAACAAATACTCGCTAGGATAGGCTCGAAATGGCTCTGATACCATATTACAGTAAATGAAGATGATGAATATTCCTTGCCTGATGTGATGCTTTAATGTAGTGTACGTAATTGTACGTAATCGTAATAAAAAAAAAGGTTTCGATAAACCCTACTTGTAGAGAAAACTGAATATAAAAATAAACTTTTATTCACTTGTATATTAAAGAGTAAAATACATGGTGTATATATAAGAGAAAGATTAAGACCTAACTAAAATAGAAAAGGAAAGTTGGGCAAAAGAAACAAAGCCCAATAATTTACAATAGAAAATTAAATATTGTAACACAAAGTTCCGCGAAGTTTATTTTTTCTATCCCTGTTGGGTTCTGGATCCTTTGGCCTGTATACGGCTGATTCGGTAAAGTTAGTTAGCGCTTGATTTGGTTGGTCATTTGACCGACGGTTTTGGGTGTCGAGTTAGGAGTTGAATTTTATGTGTTGTAAAAGGGTTGGACCATCCTTGAAGTGGTTACCATTTATTGATTTTTTATTCCTGATAAAAAAAATGAAAAATTACTTGATTAAAGATGAATTCAAAATGGATTATGATTATTAAGTTTTTAGAAATCAATTATGTACTTACCTATCATTATCTAATAATATATAAAAGTATGTGATAATAATACAAAAACACAGCTAAGCCACCTCAACAACCTAACTTGAAAACGAAAGAAAGAAAGAAAGAGGATAAGAAAAGAAGATGAAGCACTCACAAAAACCATAAATGATCGTAGTGATAAATTTACTAATTTATGATTTATTCATAGGGAATAATTTTATTGATATAATAGACTTCAATCTGGTCTGTTTTTAAAATTTTTCGTTTTTGGTAACATATGAGTTTTGGTCTACTCCTTCTATATTTTTGTATTTTCTTTCTTTTTCTCTTTTTTAATAATATTATTTTCATGTGATGACAAATGATTGTTGTTACTTGAGGTGTCAGCCTAACTGAGATGTCAAGTAGCACAATAGTGATGTATAAGATGAAAACTTTAAAAAAAAATTACAATAAAAAATATTTGTTTGCACTTGTGTGTTACCCTAGAAGAAGGGGCCCTTCCTAGAAGAGAGGGCTATGAGTTCCAATAACTTTATTAGGGGCAAAAGTTATGTCCTTTTGGGGTGTGGCTGCAACACAAGAGAAGGTGAAGAAAGGGAGAATCCAATAGTCCTTTTGTGACCATATATATATACTTGGCAGTAACCAATTGCCATAGAGGATGGGTTACCATCTCTATAGAATCCTCCAAGATTCCTTCAGGGCTTCAAATGTCTTTCTCCTATCCTACATTTGCAGGACTTTATAGGGCTGAGTCAACAGAATATGCATTCAGAATAATGTTTAAAGAAAAGAAAAAACAAACAAAACCATACCAAAGGAACAATCAATCTAAATCATCTTCCCAACTAATGATTCAATGCCAATATTCAGTAAAAAGGTTTTAAGATTAGGGGTTATAATTAATTACATATACAAATAAGTATTATATCCTCATTAAAATACATAAAAAGGACTCTACACCTTTGAATAATAATACTTTACATAATCAAATTCATGTCAAGTTTATTCTAATGTAATATTTTATAGGAAAAAATATAGTTTATTATAAGATTGTTTGGTTCAGTGAAAGAGAGAAGAGAAAAATGTAAGTAGACAATTTTACTAGATGTTTTGATCATTAAAAAATTATTAAATAAAAATTAATTTTAAAAATAAAAAATATTTAGTAATAAACTAAATTAAATAATATTTTAAATAAATTGGTATAAATTAGTATTTAATTAGCTATCAAGATTCTAACTATTAATTATGTAGATTCTAAAATTAGTAGTTAATTATATATCAATTTATAATTTTTTATTAAAAATAGAAACTAATTATTTTATATAAAACTTTTTATATTAGGCATCACTATGAAAAAAAATAAAAACTAATTTAGATATTAATGATTTTTTTAATTTTTAAATAGTATTTAATTTAGTCAGTATAATAATTAATTATTTTTTTATTTAAAGTTAGTTTTTATTTAATGATTTTCTTGTAGTAAATTAGGAGGATGACATTTTTGTTTCATAAAATAAAGAAAAAAAAATGTTTTTTCTATATAAATGTTATTTTTTTCTATGCATCTAAAATGTTTTATAATCCTCTCTCTTACATTTATTTCACCAAACAATATATAATTTTTATCTAAATATTTTTTTAAAAGTTTTAGAGAATTTGTTGGTATTACTTTTCATAAGCTTATAGGGTATACCTGCTTTCTAGTGGGTGATTAATTCAATACTATTTTCTCATAGAGCAAAAACTAAAAACAAATATATGTTATGTTTTCATTGGCTAATTTTTAATTAAGATTTGGAGAATGGTTATATCTAAAAACATGAGTTTCGTATCTCCATGATTTGCTTCATATATAGATAACACACGGTTACTATTTTCTCACCACTCACTTTTGACAAGGAATTTGAGCACCCTCGCTAAACTTCTTATTTATAATAATTAGTGTACACAAACACAGTTCTGGCATTTGATGGTGCATTAAGATTTGGGGTGGCTGCAGATAATTTTCTATATAAATACCAAGGAGAAAAAATAAAATATTTTTTCAACAACCAATAAATAAATAAATAAAAGATTTTTAATAATATAAAAGAATTTCTACAATTAATTTTTACTCTCTAAAATAAATAAGTTTTAAGTTTTTTTCCATAGTTTTGGGTGGAAGATATGATTATGAAATTGAAGTGGTTAAGGTGAGGGAAAGGCATGCATAGAGATAGATATGGATGGAGTTGGAGTAGTGATTTGTGATGAGTGAGTGTTGAATATTGGTAGAGGAATATGGTATGGTCCATAGGACCATGAGTGGCAATTATGCTAAAAAGCCACTCATCTGTGTTCCCCAACACAACTTTTTTCATTTTGACCAAACACGGTATATTCTTTCTGAAGCCTTTTTTTAGTGATCGAGCAAAGAAGCCTTCTTTCCAGTGGAGTCTAGATGGGATCTGCATAACTCTGTCTTTCCCTCACCGACAGACAACTCAGTTGACTAAATGCTTCAACAACAAATATCACCTTACAATGTTTCTCCACACCCTGCTTCATGCTAGCTACTCACATTACTACACACAAAACTAAGATGCATTTCCTCAAACCTAGGCTAATGCAATTCTATTTCTATTTTCTCATTAAGTTTTTTTCTAATAAATTATTCTTTTTCACTTTCAAAAATATAAGTTTGATTTGACACTTCTCATTATCTTGGACAGTTAGTATTATTGTATGTGACGATAAGGAGTAATTTTTTGAAATAAGAATATTTTTTTATCAACAAGAAAAAATAAGTAAATATGAACTAGTTAGGAGTGGTCTGACCTTTTTTATAAATATAACTCTTTTTTGAAGAGAGGTTTTAAAAATTTGCCAAAAGCTATCAACTCAAAACTAATAGGAACAATTAAAAATAAAACACCACAAAACTAACCTATTCAAACTATCCAAGACTCTTGATCATAAATAAAGTTACCCATCAAGACACTAATCAAAAAAATTAAAAACAAGTAGAGACAAATTTAGTTATAATTCAGGACCAAACCTTTAGTTGAACCTGTTGGAGATCCCACATCGACTAGAGATGAGAGCCTTTCATAGTATATAAGTGGGTGCAAACCTCAACCCTAAGAGCCGGTTTTATTTTTTAAAAATAATCAACCACTTCATCTTTAAAAATATGTTTATTCTTATTACAAAATGAACTTTAAACCTAACCCAATCTCATAAAACCGACTCCAACACATCCCCTCACCTGATAGGGGGTGGCATAAGGCCACCAAACACTCCTTAGAATAAGCTTTAAATGACTCTGATATCATATTACAAAGTGGACCTTAAGTCTAACTCAAGAGGTTTACACTCACTTATATAAAATGAAATATTATCATCTCTAGTCGATATGGGATCTCAAACAATTCTTATACCTCCCAATTTCACCAATATGAATCCAAACACTTTTAATAAGCATTTGAATACTTTGTTCCATAAACTGCATTTCAATACTTTGTCCCATAGAACCTCTAACTGTAGTAGTGGAGGTATCTGGAAATTTAATTTGCTTTTATAATTTCTAAAAGCATGTAGCTGGATCCCACACGAACTGCCCAACTACTATGTCAAAACTTCAATTATATATTTAATGTAGCTACAAGAAAACAATGGCAACTTTTTAATATAAAGGAATAATTAAAAAAAAAACTATTTATATAATATTAATAAGCTATTAATTAGATTAAGCATGTAATATGCATCATTTTATACTCACGGGGTTTTTGACAGAAGGCAACTAGGCAATGAAATCTTTAATCCATATTACCACACATAAGCACGTATAATAAAAAAGAGCATATAATTGTTGTTTTTATTTATGACCTTACGTCATCTCCTACTTAACCCAATATATTATGAAGCTTAATTTCCTTTGGTTAGACTAATAAAAGTGCTTTTCCCTTTTCATCTTACCAAAACCATCTATACGAGAAATCACTTCCATGGTTGGCTTTACCATAATGAATGTCAACTTGCTATGTTGGTGATATTCATATTTGAAGGTTATTTAGAAACCTATATATGGCCACAAGTTGCGTGATTTGTTGAACTTCTTTGCTTTGTTTTGGGATTTCATTTAATATTAATGAGAGGTGGTTGAGTCTAAGACGTTTCCTTCAAATAGGTGAAGACTCAACAACTTGCATTTAATTAACTAACTATCTAAAACATCTTATTGAAGTTTCTCTGTTTGAATATATTTCTCACAGAGGAATATTTTGATATTACTTACACCGCAACTTATATATAGCTAATCATTATAATAATCAATAAAGTTTTCCATGTCTATAGTGTTGACGTTTTGACCAAAGGTTTTGATATTTGTATGAGAGCACGAAGCTTGGTCACGGATTAGATGGTGCAAAAGCAAAAAAGAAAAAACTGTGAAGCTTTTTTTTTTTTCTGATGAAAGATAAATGAGGGTTATGAAAGATTGTTGGAGGAGGATAATGACAATGCAGTATTCAAAAGAAAGTTGGGTGTGCATTGTTGCATAGTACTGTTGAAATTTGATAATGAGAATATGAAGCAGTAGTCAACTGAACCACGTTGAATTTTGATAACTTGGACAAAGAAAACGATTGGCCGGCAATGGAGTGGTTGGCCTTAGTCTCTCTCACATTCTGCACTGCTCAAAGCTTCTCGAAAAATCATTCATTTCATTTTCATATTACAAAAATATCTCATTATATATTAGGGTTAAATATATTTTCTTATTTTTACTTTTATGAAAAATTGGTTTTCGTTATTAATATAAACTTTAAACTTTCTTAATAGTTATAATAAGAAAATTATTAGAATGAATATTTGTCATTTTTGTTACGTGTCAAACAAATTTCAGTGACATGAATGTTATAATATTATTGAACCAGTCAAGGCTGGACAACCATCCGGTATCGAAGGCTCCTCAACCGGCTAATGTAAAAAGGAATACGCAACAAATCAAGTATTTCCATTTTGATGACTATAGTCCATGACAAATTATATAAATAAACACATCAAACAAAGGAAATGTATGTCATTAATACAACATTCATTACGCACCAAATATCAAATACCTACTTGAATATCGTAGTACCTTTTGCAGGTACATTGTCGACCGAGAGTTGAGACTTAGGAGTAAAGGAAGGAAAAAGTGATGCACAATCAAAGAGTAAGAATCAATTCTTCAATCGGTTACCCTTATTGTCTCAACCTCATGTAACAATTATAAGTTTCTTGTTGATAAAAAAACAAGAACAATTATAATACCGTAAACAATGAACATTCATGTCTTACATAAAACAACCCGAGTTTCCTTGATATAAATATTCAATGGGTCTAAAGTTTTGATTAGGAACAAAAACCAATTTTATAATATAGTACACGACAAACAAACAGATTTAGCCCTATATATTATTTTTTTAAATAAAAGCTTTTATGTTAGGTATCACTATACAACTTGACATCTCAGTTATGCTAACATCTCAAGTAAAAACAATCATTTGTCATTGCATGAAAAAAAAGTATTATTAAAAAAGAAAAAAGAAAGAAAATACAAAAATATGGAGAGACTAGACCAAAACTCATATGTTAACAAAAACGATACATAGGTAGACTATACATATTTATAAAGAATTATAAGAACATAGCCCTGTATATTATTAGTTTTGTTACTTTTTTTTCTCAAGTTTTCTCTATTGAACTAGATTCTAATGTCTTTCACATTATTTATAAAAAAATCTAAGAACATAACCTTGTATATTATTAGTTTTGTTACCTTTTTTTCACAAGTTTTCTTTATGTTCATTGAACTAGATTCTAATGTTTTTCATATTATTACAATACTAATTCAACAATTTTATGCCTAATCAAGATCAATATATAACTTTTTTGTTATAATTTTTTTTTAATATGTGATTGATATTTTAAGATATTCAACTACTATAATTTGTTAAATTTATTACTTAGTTTTGTAGGTTTGTCTAAATATAATACTTATTAATTTTATGTAAATATAGAAAAAATTAAATTAATTTTGTAAATAAAAATATATGATTTAAAACAGAAAATTCATTCAAAATATCAATTAGATTTCTTAGAAGAAATTTATTGTAACCACTAACGAATATATTTCACCTCTATATTTAAAATACTCTTGAGGTTGTGGTTGTTATGTAATTGTTCTATTTAAATTATAAGAATGATTTTCTAAAAAAAATTATAGATGTAATTTTTAAATTATAAGAATAATTCTAGTTATCATAAAATAGTGATAAGTTTACATCTAATTATTATGAAAAAAGTTCTATTCATAAAAAACGCAACTTAGAGTTTCATACAAGACAGTGTGTTGCTATGCACTAATGACTATATATAAATGTTCTTTTGAGGGTTTTCTTTAATATGACTTTCTTTTGAGTCTTTGTTGTACATATATATTCGGAAAATAGAAAAATCACTATATATACATATATATTTTGAAATATTAGTTTTTACTGATTTTTTTGTTATTTTATTTTTAATTAATGGTGGGCTCGCAATTCACAACATGTTTAGCAAAACTATGTGTGCATAGGTCGATCTTATGATCATAATGTTTGAGTAAGTATTTATTTGCAAACTTGATTTGAATGATTTTTTGAATATCTATCATTAAAATTGAGTTTAAAAAATGAAAACAAATTACGTTTGCAAAACTTTTTTTTCTCTCAAAGACAAATGTATTAGTGAACTTAATTTTGTTTCTAAATGTTTATGGAAATTTTTAAAAACTCGAATACATTATAAGAGTGGATTATTATTATAAAATTTTCTATTCGAATATTGTGATAATAATTAGTGAACAAGAGGTTCATACGATTGTCTGAGGAGTGAAGGTTATATTTTTGAAAGCAAAACTCAAAATGAATACTTATATACAAATTATGTCTTCCAATAATTCTAAATTAACTTTTTACACCAACACAATATATTTAAAAAAATAGTATAGAATAGTTTATTCAGTAAATGTTTTTCTAATTACGCAACTTCAAATACCCAATTAATATAGTTTATTATAATTAATGAAGAAAAAAATACATTTCCCCTTAGATAACTTAAGAGATTATTATCAAATTAGTTACATCTTTAAACTTGACCATGATTTTTATAAATGGAAACATATCCAAATCCACGCACTCAAAGTATATTTTTTCTTCAAAATCATAGGATAATTAGAATTCAAATTTGATTATTATATCCATACAAGACGTGTAAGAAATAACAAAACTTAGAAGTTATTATTCCAACCTAAAGATTGAAGGAAGACTCAATCTTGAGATTGAGTACTTGCTAATAAATTGCCTTAAATATAACATTGCTGACCAAATGAACAGTCTCAATTGCCATTTTTTTCATCTTGGTTTCATGCAATTTTATATGCACTAATTATGTTTATAGGGCACTAATTTTTTCCAACACAATCACCACACTTTTTGGTGATACTCAATTGTTTCCTAAAACACATAATTTTGCATATGGCAATATGGAATCACTGCAAATTATTTTGTTCACTTTGTTGCTTCCCACGAGACTCCCATACAAGGTGATCACCACTGTAAATTTCTCTTTAAATTCAATTACATTAATTAATATAATGAGATTAATGTAATATAATTAGAAAAAAAAACTTTTTTGTGTCATATACCAAGTGCACGAGTAAATAATAAATTTTTTTCTTCAATAAAACTAGTATTTGGACCTTATAACTTATGTACTTATTGTATAAGATGAAAAAAACATAAAAAATAAAATAATAAACTTTTATATTAAAAAAGGTAAAATTCAAATTTAATTCAATATGATATCAGTTAAAACTGATATTTACATTAAATATATACACTACAATAAAATCATCAAATAAAAACCATTTTTTAGACACCAAAATAATTAGTTGCCATAGTAAATTTTAGAAACTAAAAAAAATGATTTCTAAATTAGTTTCTATTATTGTTAAATAGTTTCTAAATTGATATCTAATTAGCTACAAATGTTTTAACTACCAATTATTTAAATTTTAAATTTGGTAGAAAAACATTGATTGATAGTTAGATACCAATTTAGAAACCATTTAACAATAATAGAAATTAATTTAGAAACAAAAAATTTATTTAGTCCTAAAATATGTCTAATTTAGTTACTATAACAACTAATTATTTTTTGTCTCTAAAATTGGTTTTTATTTCATAATTTTCTTGTAGTGATATATGACACTGATATATAAGTTTAATAAATATTATATCAATTTTAATATTATATTAAGAATTAAATTTTAGTCTAATTCAACTTTCTTACATTATAAATTCTAAATCCTAACATTACATACTATTATGAAATGTCTTATTTTTATTTAACTATGACAGTTTTTATTAATTTGATAGAATTGAAATAAAATATGATTTTTTATTTTATTTTGAAATTTCAAGTTTTCTAGGTAAAACTTATCTTTCTCTTTATTGTGCAAAGACATCGAATTCAACGGAAACACCTAGGTGCTTCTGTTTGTGCTTATGGTCTTTAAAAATGTCAGTTCATGTAACAATGGGGGCCTGAAAATATGGATAGGGTGAGTGGCTCATTCATTCGTGTTTTAAAATTAAGTTTTTCTTTAAGAAAAAAAAAATTTCCCTTTTGTTTTGATTTAAAATGTAAAGATTTTTTTTATCTTTTTTAACAAATTATTGTAGAAGTTAAATAGTAATTGAATTTTTTTTACATTAAAACTCAATGTACTTTAAACATATCCATTAAACTAAATAGTTGAAAACAACAATAAATTTAAAATTAAAATTAAGCAATCTAGATAGAGTGAACTATAAGGGAGTTAATAATTCGCTTAAAAAATTTAATTACATTTGTTGAGTTTTTAATTAATTTTAATTTTTTAAAATTCATGTTAAGCAGTGTCGTCATATAAAAACAAGTATAAAAGAAAAAAAGAAAACAAAAACCTAAAGGACTAGACTAAACCCATAAAAAAACTTCAAATATTAACATAAGTAACTAAAACAAAAAATAAAAATAAATAAATAAAAACAAAGGGGAAAAAAAATCTTCTCTGATGCTAAAACTCTTTACAAACTCGTTTTTTTTTTTACTTTCTATATATAAAATAAAACAAGAAAGTCTATTTTCTCAAATTAAACAAAATCACTACGAACCTTTAAATTATTATTTTTTCAAATATTAAGGACCACTATTTACCAATTAAAATATGGTGGTTTGTAGAACTTGTCCATGATTCAATGACGTAAAGACGTTGATAACGATAGAAAAGCATTATAGCAAAAGACACATCTGATTTTCGTAATAGTAAGATACTTTTCTAATTAAGACAGGATAACTTCTATAGACAAAAAAAAAAAAAACTAGAGAAAATTCTTGCTTGCAATGTTAATTTTTGTATCTTAAATCATTCCAAATAATCATGTTGAGACAAATAAAAGTTATCTGAATTTAAAAATTTATATTTCTTTTAAAGCAAAAAATAAATAAACGAGTTCTAAAAATGGAATTTAAATAAACCATATAGGCACGACAATACACAATTTATACAAGATTTTTGGTTTATTTTAAAGTAATAATACTATTTTTTTCATGTAACTAGTTTTATATCCACAATTTTTTATTTATATTATTTATATATATTTATGTTTAATATTAAAATTTAAATAATTAATATTTTTATTCATACACTTATATTAATAATATAAATTTATAGTATATTTTAATAAATATAAATATATACGAAAAAATACATAAATTATGTAAGTGTACCTACTAAATAGTTATATGTGATAAATTTATAAATAGTTATATGTGATAAATTTATAAATATTTTTAATTTTAAAAATAAAGAAGAAAATCAGTTTAAAATAAAATAAAAAAGTACTTTAAAAAACAAATTAACCAAAATTCAAATCAAACTATTTCGTGATTTTAAAAATTAAAAAATTGATAAAAAATATCAATTAAAAACGGACAACGTAAAAATTAATAAATTTAGAAGTGTATAATAACAATTAAATAAAATAGTCTAAAACAGTCTACTAAATTCTTCACTCTCTTCAAATAACGTGATTCACATTGACAATAAAAACATAAATTTTCAAAACTAAAAAAACTATTTTTGTTGACTCTTGAAATTACAAAATAATAAAATAACCAAAATAAAATAATAAAATATTAATAAAAATAAAATAAAGCCAAATTTAATATATAAAAAACAATTATAATAAAAAAAATTCTTTATATTATAAATATAAATTTTGATAAATTGTATCTTATTTATCTGATTCAATTTAATTTATTTATTATTAAAAATTTAATGTACAGTATAAATACAGTATTGTGTAAATTTTATAGTAATATATAAATCTATACCTATATATAAAGGGGATTCCCCTCTTAACTGGTCATGATTTTTTTTCTATTCCTTATATTAATATTTAATTTTATTATTGTATTATGGCTATTGTGTCATTTCTTATTTCCCTCTTAACTGCTCTTAATTTTTTCCCCATTTTATCCTTATATTAATATTTAATTTTATTATTGTATTATGGTCCTTGTGCCATTTCTTATTTTTTTTACAATATTTGGTATACGTAGTGGGGCGGTTTTGAATTGAAAGAAAGGTGGAAAAGCGGTTTTGAATTGAAAGAGATGTGGAGGAACAATTATGAATTGAAAGAGGTGGAGGAACGGTTATGAATTGAAAGAGAGGTAGAAGAGTGATTATGAATTGAAAGAAATAATTTATTTTGAAAATTAATTGCATAATGAGAGAGGGACTGTGTTATGAGAGAGAAATAAATATTAGGAAATGTGAGTAGTAGCCAAACGTGAATAATTTGATTATTACTTAGTGGTTACCACTTTTTTCAATAGTTTTCACCGTCACCATTTACATCCACTTTCTTACGAATGTTGACACATTTTGAACCCTCTTTCTTCACGCTCCATGTTCTTCTCCTACTCTCACCCATCTTAGTCCCTCTTCAATCACCACTGTACAACAACAACCACCATTGCTTCCTCATTCTCGCACTTCCCAGAGAGTTCGAAGCAGATACGTGTCTCATTGTTATAGGATTTGAACATTTTTGTTTCTATTGCTTTCTTAATTTTTTTTTATATTTTTTTGTATGAATCCTAAGCCCAGCTTTGCGGGCAAAGTTTTTATGTCCACTGGTGCTTTGATCTATTAGATATTACATAAGTTGGAAGTTTGGTAATTTGTATTTAGTTTATTATTTTATTTTTTTCAACTTTTTTGCCATAGAAGATGTGGATTCAAGTGATATGGTTGATAGATTCTACAACTTCAAACATACAACTATTTGTATTATGTTTTGACATTGTTGGCTGGTTCATTTTTTTTAAACCTTAATTTTAATCTTGATAACCTTACAAAGTTCAAGATTACACCCAAGTTAAATCAAAATTTAATATTCAAAAACAATAAAATAAAAATATAAAAAAATTAACATAAAATCTTAATAAAACTATTATTAATGGTGTATTTGGATAATTTACGTATCTTCTCATATAATTTAATATTTATTAAAATTATATAAATATAAGATGAATTGAGTTTGGTTGGAAAATAAACCATCTTCAAGAGAACATTCATTCATTTTCTTTCCCATCTTAATTACCTTTGTCCTATTATAACATCATGTTTTAGATTTATCATTTTCTTTTTATTTCTTTTCTTTTTACCCATACATCTAGAAAATGAAGGGCATGTGGTTTTGTTGTAGAGTTGGTACTCAGTACAAAAAAAAACAATAATATTGAATTCCATCTCAGCTAAGAAAGCTGCTGCTACTTTGCCTCTCTACCCTATCACCACTCATCATCTCATGCCTTCACTCCACTCCATCAGTTGAAAAGGGCCAAACTCTCTCTCATTGATTACAGCCACCGTTTTCTCTCTCTTCTTACTTCTTTTTCTTCCTCTCTTCCATACCCAAAGCCTATACCCTTCATACCCATGTCCATTCGTAGCATGTTTCATCTTGGGCACCCCAAAGTTCAAATTTTTCTCACACACTCCTTCAATTTCAAGCTCTACACCCTTTTGGGTCGCTTCTAGAAGATCTATCTCTGAGCCCTTTTGGGTGAACAGAACCAAGAAAAAAAATGGGAAGCAAGTGGAGAAAATTGAAGCTGGCTCTTGGTTTGGATACCTGTGTTCACATTCCTAGAACCTTTGATGATTCCACCGCCTCAGCCAGGTTTTCGGGCAGCGTCTCACCCACCGTCGTGTCGCCGGCCGGCGACACCTCCAGCTATCGCCCATCGACTCCCACACCGTCCTCATCGGGTCTACGGTTACCCAAATCTGGACCAAAATCTCCCAAGGTTAGAACTTAGCATTACCCTTTGAATCTTTGCATATAAAGTTCCATTCTTTATCTTCTATTTTTTCTTGGGTTAATTTCTGCAGTTGCCCTTTTGCTTCACCTGCACCCGTGAATCTCCCTCGGAGATTCTGGTTTTCACTGTTTCTGTTGAATCACATTCACTACATTTTTTTTTTATCTTTTATCATTTTTATTTTGTTTTCTGGGTTAAATTGGCATATTAGGTATTTTTATCCATGCTATCCATCCATTAGGATATGACTTGATGGACATCAACTTCAGCTTTAATCACACTTTAGCATTGTGGTGGAGTGTGACGCGTTCTGACTATTGCCGAAACGTTTTATTCTTTTGTTGTGTTATTTTCAACTCCATTATGGGTGGGGAATGGCATAAAGTGGAATACTGTGCCTACCCTTTTATGGACCAGTTGCTTGGCTCATCACAACATGCTTTGCATTTTACACCCTTCTTGTTTCGTCCATTTCTCAATTTTACTCTGCACTGTTCAATTTTGTGGGCACATTTTTTCTCTCTCTCATTTCCCTTCCCCACTTGAGACCCTATAGCCTTTGATTGGAAATTTCCCAGATACAAACAAAACAAAAAGTTGCAGGATAATCAATCTACTGAATGAAGATGAGTATAAACTAATAAACTAATATTAATGATTTTTTTTTCGTGTCAGGTAAGACTTTATACTAGTAATCAATAAGAAATTATCATTAGTATGATTTGTAAGATAAACATGGAAAGATGTACTAATTTATAATTGGATGACAGTGCATAGATTATTTAATAGTAATATATAATATATATGATTATGATACAGATTAATAAAGATAAAGATGGTAGACCAGTGAATAAATCATCTTTGGTTTCGCTTTCTTTCGATGACATTTGCAATTTTTTAGTTGTGAATTTGTTTTGGTGACTTTTCTAAAAGTGGGTTGCTGATTGTTGTTATTTGTTTTTCCTTGGTGAGCTTAAAGTCTTTGACCAGGGAACGTTGACCTAGTGTTACCTTTGTACTGTATTAAGATGGGGATTCGGCTGAGAATCTAGGCCTCTGTGGTAAAAAGATGGGTTGCATTCAATTTCATCTTTTTATGCAATGGTCTTACTAGTGGACCTGCATCGGGACCGAAGAGTGCAGTGTGATACACTATAGTGTAACAGTGACCTTTGCAAATGATACATTTATCAATGATTACTTTATTTAGGCACTTTTCAGATTCGCCTGTTCAATCCATTTAGTGCTTTTTCTTTTAATTATTAATGACTTGCTAATCGAGATACTAGTATGTATGGATTGTTGGATTGATGCCCCCATTCATACGTTGAGATATATCTGTGTGGCCACGTTTTCATTATTAGAAAATTTTAATGATAGTAATTTATTTTAATTAAAAACCCTCATCTATACATATAAACAGTGGGATTTGAACCTGGGATTGTTGTTTCCACTGGCTTGGTTACTTTTTAACTAGTCTAACTTTTAGTTAATTTAATTTTAATTTGAAAAATATTTTAAAATGAGTTAAAAATGATTAATATGTTTGTGGGGTTTTTAGAGAATACACCAGGGAGATTTGATACCAATAATTCATGATGAAAGCTATGTAAAAGACTAGACATTATCTTCAACCTAGAAGCTTTAAGCAATAAGTTTGTGGTTCTTTCTACTTATATATTGTTCAGCTTAATATTTTTCTGGGACTTTCATCTCACCTTGAATTTCTAACAATATTTGTGTGGAAGATGTTGATTCTTTTCATTTCTGACAAATGATAAAGGATTAATTTGATAGTTGGAGAAGGATGAGGATGTTTGTGTTGACATCTTTTGAGTTCTTAATGCTCCAAGACTCAATGTGTTGACATCTTTTGAGTTCTTAATGCTCTACGACTCATGTTTCTGATTTTTCCTTAAACTTGGATGTGATTTGAAAGGAAAAGCCAAATCCATGGTTTCCTCGATTTAGTCTAGACTTTAAGTTAACAACACTTGAAAGCAACAACTTTTAGTGGGAACAATGTTTATTACTTTTTTTTTTCATAAAAATACGGTGGATTTTTGTTTGGTCTTCAATATGAGTAATTTTAATGGGAGCATCCTTTTCTTTCTTCAATGTGAGTAAATTTTTGTTATGTTTCTTTGATTTCGATATTCAACTCAAATTAGTATTGAGCAGGTCTTAGCTGATTAGATGACTGTGGCGAGTTTGCATTTTGGATTTTTTGTATGCCGTGAACATATTTGTTTATCATAGTCGATTATTTGCTTAATTGGCAATCAAGTCTTCTGGTTCTGTGTTCACTGTATTACATTCCCAAGTAGTTTTGTAGATGACATCAACAATGGTCTTTTTTTTTTCCTCATTGTTTGAGGTGAGCCTTTTTGAAATATATTTTCTTTTCATGTCCGCAGGGAACTTTGTTGATAAAAATTGCACCATTGTTTTCACTACGTACAATTTTCCTTCTGCAACTATTTGCTTCATTTGCTCTGAAAGCTTTGTTACCTACAAGTGCATCAATATGGCCATCTTTTCCTAACATTTTTTTCCTCACTGTGTGCAGGGTACGTGTGCAATATGCCTCTACACAATGAAACCAGGGCAGGGCCATGCCATTTTCACTGCAGAATGTTCTCACTCTTTCCATTTTTACTGCATCACTTCTAATGTGAAACACGGGAACCAGATTTGCCCTGTCTGCCGAGCAAAATGGAAAGAAGTTCCTTTTCAGAGTCCCACTTCTAACATGCCCCATGACTTGCCTCGACTCAACCATGTAGCTCCTCGAGATGACGGCTGGTCGGCTGCCGTACGGAGGCTTCCTTCTCCTCAAGGTGATGGTGCTCGGCTGATCTCGTCACTTTATCATGTTACCGAACCAGCTATTTTTGATGATGATGAAGCCCTGGATCAACAAACTTCAAGTACCCATCAGAAAAATGAAACTGATCATGATATGACAAATACAGTGGAGATCAAAACATTTCCTGAGGTTTCAGCTGTTCCAAAATCAGCCTCTCATGATGCCTTTGCTGTATTAATCCATCTCAAAGCTCCTCATTCAGGGAGAAAACAAAATATTGTCCAAAATATTGAATCATCACCTCCAGTTGAGAACTCTCGAGCCTCAGTTGACCTTGTTACAGTTCTTGATGTGAGTGGTAGCATGGCGGGTACTAAGCTAGCGTTGCTAAAACGTGCAATGGGTTTTGTCATTCAGAATCTTGGTCCATCAGACCGGCTGTCTGTCATTGCCTTCTCCTCCACAGCACGCCGCATCTTCCCTCTTCGGTTGATGACTGACACCGGACGGCAGCAGGCATTACAGGCTGTCAATTCCTTGGTTTCAAATGGGGGGACAAACATTGCTGAAGGCCTGAGAAAAGGTGCCAAGGTGTTTTCTGATCGCCGGTGGAAGAACTCCGTTACCAGCATCATATTACTCTCTGATGGGCAGGATACATATACAATCAATAGCAGGCCTAATACTGGAACAGATTACCAGTCACTTGTTCCAAACTCCATTCATCGGAATAATGGTGTGGGCATGCAGATACCAGTGCATGCATTTGGCTTTGGCTCTGACCATGATGCCACTTCAATGCATTCAATCTCTGAGATATCTGGGGGTACATTTTCTTTTATTGAAGCTGAGGATGTCATTCAGGATGCATTTGCACAGTGTATTGGAGGACTCTTGAGTGTGGTGGTACAAGAATTACAAGTGGAAGTGGAGTGTGTTCACCCTCATTTGCAACTTAGCTCTGTAAAAGCAGGAAGTTACCAAACAAGCTTGATGGCGAATGCAAGACTGGCTACTATCAGTGTGGGAGATTTGTATGCTGAAGAGGAAAGAGACTTTTTGGTGACGGTTAATGTTCCAGTTGATGAGTCAACTGATGAGATGCCTCTGTTGATTGTAAAAGGTCTTTACCGAGATCCCATAACAAAGGAAATGGTGGCTTTGGAAGAAAACAGTGAAGTTAAAATTCAGAGACCTGACATAGTTGGAGAACTAGTGGTATCAATAGAGGTAGATAGACAGCGAAACAGGCTTCGAGCTGCTGAGGCAATGGCTGAGGCTAGAGTTGCAGCTGAACGTGGTGATTTGTCTACTGCAGTTTCAGTCCTGGATAACTGTAACAAGGCACTGTCTGAAACTATTTCTGCTCAAGCCGCAGATAGGTTATGTCTTGCTCTTTCTGCAGAGTTGAAGGAGATGCAGGAAAGGATGGCAAATCAACGGGTTTATGAGCAGTCTGGAAGGGCGTATGTTCTGTCAGGATTGAGTTCACATTCATGGCAAAGGGCAACTGCGCGTGGTGATTCCACAGACAGCACTAGCCTTGTGCAAGCATATCAAACTCCTTCAATGGTTGACATGGTGACGCGCTCCCAGACCATGGTTTTTGGGACGCCACAAAATAAACGAGTTCTCAGGCCTGCCAAATCATTTCCTGATAGACAGAGAAGACAATAGGAATGAAAAACTATGTTTGGAAAATACTATTTGGCCTATACATATACTTTCTGAGGAAACCTTCATGTTTCTTCATATCTTAAGCTACCCTTTTGTTTTTGGTTTTGTGAAGGTGGGGTATAATGGAAAGGAAGGAGTTTTAGGTGGATAAAATTCCTGATTTTGCCAATATGAAAAGTGTAAATGCATAGGCTGGAAACGGGGCTCTGCAGAGAATGAATGGATGGCGAAAAAGGATGCCACAGGTTGAATATTTTAGTGTGATTCCGAGTGATGTACATAACAACCTATTGTTTTCAGTTGAATTGTGCGGGTGAATTTCATCACTTGATTATATACATATGGTATAATATGTGCTTCTCATTCTTTTCATTAGTGGTGATCTTCTTTATGCTTTACCTTCATCTTATGTCACTTTAATTTGCATGCTTTCATTTTATATTATTATAGTTCTTTTCAAATTCAAGAGAACCACTTGTGGATTCTAATTCCCCAATAATCTGGCAACAATCACGACTCTCTTCCTTCAGTCATACACTCCATGGAATTTGAAAAGTACGTTAAAACACAACGCACAATGGATACTTACAAGGATGTTTTTTGCATTTCAATTAAAACATCTAAACTAACTTTCAGTTTTCATTAAATATTGTATTAGTATCATTGATATTTTTTTCAGATCTAGTTATAAGGAAACTTTAATTACAAGGATTTCTTCTAAAATTCAAATCCTATATTATATTCCCACTCTCTCCCACGTTGGATAGGGTTTATGACCTGCTTTTTATGACATGGGCCAGAAAAATAAAACTCCACCAACTGATTTTCGGTTCTTTCATTGCAAACCTAGATATACAGTGGAGACTCTATGGACAATAGGATATACCTCGTAACGTGAGCCTTGAATCACGTGAGTATCATACCAATTTATGTATAAAATTTGTTTCACAAATAATTAATCTGTTTAATCCAAGATAGAATAGCTATGATGTTGGGGTTAGATATCTAATTCGTAATCAAGTGAGATTAACATGATATAGAAAGTTAAACTACTGGTTGTATGTCGGTAATAATAAAAAGTTTCATTTAACTATTAAAGTGAATTTATTGCATGTATGACAAAAACTTGGTAGGACCACGTGTTTGAGAAAGCAAGCAATGCTTGCCACCTTTGCATCACTTGCTTCTCTCTAGCTATGGAGCGCCTCATCAATCTCTTCTTCTCTGTGAGTTCATTATAAGCCCTTCGACACTCCCACAGACTCACTTGCACTCAAATTCTCATTTCCCCAACGTTGCATGTCTCACACTTAGCAGATCTAAGGCTTTCATATTGATCCCTTCGCTTTGAGGTACGTGGTGTGTCCTAGTTTTTTTTTCAAAACATAGGTGGTGGTATTATTCTCGTACATGGTTAAGGTGGCATTGTGGTTTGGTTTGGTTTGGCACATCAACTCCACCAAATTAAGGGAAAAAGTTAGGAGTGAATGTTTATTGTTAGTGTTGGACATGATTGATTAAGGATGCATGACAGCATAATTTGATTGCATTTTTGGATTAACATGCTTTCTAATAACGATCTCAGAGTTACCGCTGATTAAGATTGTCCTTGAGGGATGGAATGCTCATTTTGCTGATTGATTTCTGTGCTGCTGACCCTCTCCTTCACGATTTGGGCCCACAGTGGCACTGACCTCACACACGACAAAGCAACATGTGACTGGGTCCACACTTTAGATCAAAACAACTCAGCGTTGAGTTTCTTCTTTACGGGGATTAAGTACATCTTAATTAACCGTATGTAGGTAGCTCCATGTCTTTCAAGCTAAGTTATGTTATATGGTATGTATAGAGACAGTCATGAACCAGTAGGTTTATTCAATTCTCATCTGGATTCTCTCACATTTTCACTGGCAACGGCTAAGTTACTAATTAACATTTATTGATTAAAAGGATGTGGTTTTGGAATACATACTATTATAGCCGTTATTAATGTGTGATCTGTATTCTGTCACATTTTCAATGGCAACTTAACACATTTATTGATTCAAATTTATTAAGAGACTTACGGAGGTTTGTGGTTTTGTATAAATTAACTGAGTTAGAAAAAGTCTTCTACTACCTCAGACTACTACTAACATTTCTCTTGTAACAGGAAGCTATGGTATGCTTTATTTATCTAAATCCATTAAACTGTGTCTACCGTTTTTTTTTATTTTCTCACGTCTTTTCATTCAAGAAATGACAAAGCAGTACTTTATCTTTTTGGTTGTTAGCTATACCCTATTATTCTATTCTTTTGAAGTAAGTAAAATTTGGTGCACCAAAGTAGAAACAATCTTATTCCACTTGGTTTTTCATGTTTGTGATAAAAAGATATACTTGTCCCTAAATTTTTATTTATTTATTTTTTAAAAAAGTACAGATTCTGTTAGGACTACAAGACAATTCTGTAATTCAGTGGGTCAGTTTGTTTATACGAAGGAAGAATGGATCAGGAAATGAGTGAAAAATCAGCTGAGCTGTGAGGTGATTTTATTGGATAGATGCAAGTAAATTTGGAAGGGAGGTTGAAGTGTTGTTTTCAGTTAGCAAGGAGTTACTTTCAAAGAGGTGGAGGATTAGATGGTTCCTTTTTCAAGCTTCAATTGAATCAATTCATATCTAGATGTTTATGTTGTTTTTATAGAATAGACTCATTTAGATAGGTCTCTATCCTCCATATCTGTTTACCATTTGTGTGATCGATTTTCTTCCAATTGCTCTTTATTGTTCTCCAATAATGAAACTTGGAGGTTGGTGAGCTGGGGTTCCCGTTACTCTAGTTTACTTCTGTTTTTGCCTAGTTTCAGTTTAGTGAACTCGTTTAGTTTCTTTCCAAATCAAAGAAAGTGTGCATAATTTGAGGAGAAATTACAAAAATTTGCAAACCCTCCTAGCTATATTATTAGTCTTTGTCTTTTGCTTTCTCAGGCTCATCATAGCTTTCTTTCTTTTTTTGTTTTGTTTGCTGCTTTGACTTAATTTGCACCAAAACCCTCTTCTCCTATCTCCAAAACTCAAAAGCTTTGCAGGATTGTGGGTGAAAACTATGATGGTTTCTTGTGGTACATTCCATTTATAGAATTTGGAGGCTGTTCTCAAGCCCTGCTTCTACCAGTTCACTACCTGCACTATTTTTTTTTTTGTGGTTTAAGATGTAACAATTCTGTCGGTCCATCTGTCTTCCTGCAATTGAAAATTATTGCAACCATTTTTGTTGACTTCCAAACACTTCATCTACTATTTACTCTACTAAATGTTCACGCCTTCAATGCTTCTGAATACAATGTTTTATAGATAATAACCTCCCCACTACCACAGCTTTATGTTGTTTCAATACATGGTACTGAGGGTGAATAACCTTGACTCTGATGTTTTGTCGGCCAAGCCAGCATTTGTTCCTTTCTACCCTCGTTAACTTAATTGCATACATGGCTGTGAAATTAGGTCAGGAAACGAGACTTTATATCCCCTTACTAAGAATGAAATGATTGACATCCATTTCCTTGCTGTAGCACAGGGTAGAAACTGAAAAATGGGGGTGCTGTTGGCTTTCTTGATTTATTTGTGTGAAGCTTGCAATTTTTGGAGTAGTTTAACTGGTGGATCACTTTTCCATTTTGCTTCCACAGATGCGGATTGGACTCGGAATATTTGAAGACTAAGCCTGTTCTTAATACTGGTTTACCAATTGATGTTACTTTTTTTCTCTTTTTCAACTGTGATCACTAAAATGGCATAGTTATTTCAATACAGAGGATAAGTCATAATTAAATTTTGTTAGTTGCTTCAGTTTCATGTTTGCGTGCCTCATATATGCTTTTGAAAGTTGTTCATATATATTATCATACATCTTGATAGTTTGACCATCTATATAGTGCTTAAAAATTTTCAGATGGACTTTGATGTTGTTCTTGAATGCAGATACGTCAAATACATTAATTTGTAGTCATTTAGTTAAACCTCTTGATCTCTCTGTGATTCGCTGTATGGTATCGAAATTATGTAACTACGTGTTCCTCATCATCTACTCATGATTTCTTTTGGGGTCTGCATATGAATTTATTGTCTTGGGAAATCATTGAACATTTGTGGCTCTTTAATTGTTTTATAACATGAGCATTCTCGCTCAAGTATTTGTATTGTAGGCATCTAATCTAATTGGTTTCCTTTCTTTTACTTGCAGTGTATGGGTTGGAATAAATGAAGCCACAGCTCAAAATTGGTCTTGTTTTAGTTATTAGCTTGCTTTGGATTCAGAGCTCATTTTGTGGTGAGTATAGCAATTCAGAAAATTCTATGTAATTGGCTCTCAATTGTTTTTAGTAGCTTATCTCAGAAATTTAGGTGATTTGCTGCTTCAATAAAAAATATGAAGAATATAGCAGCTATATGCTGGGAATACCGTGGACACTTCGAGGAGTATTTGATTTCAGTTTGCTCTGAATATAGCGCTAGTTATTTCACAAATTATAAAAAATATTTATTTGTCTTTCTAATTTTGTCAGTAGCATAGCATACCTTGAACACTGATATTTAGGTGCTTCCTGCTTAAATAAAGAAAAAAGGGAAATAGCTGTATTTGATATCATACACGGGACATTACATGGACTTCTTCCTGCAACATGAGATAATTGATACTTCATAATTAGTTTCACATTCATGTTCCTTTAATATGGAGTTTTTGAATTTTTCTGTTCCATATTTTACATGTTTCATCTTAGTGATAAATAAAATCCAAATGGGCTAAACATATTTTTTTTGCCTACTATTGTTCGTTACAGATGAAGCTTCTGCTGCCTCTAACCTAAACAAGTGGAGATGTAGATGTTCTTTTGGAGGGAATCATAGCTTCTCTCTGGCTAATTGTTCTAAGTCATGTGATTGCCACTCAGGTATGCTGTTAATATTTCTTTGGAATGAAGACTGAGCCTCCTAGTGTGTTTTTTTAGGAACCTACAAGCAAGACAGCTGAGAAAAGAAAGAAAGATGATCTGCAAACTTTGATTAAATTTTAGCAAAGAAATTCGAGAATTCTCTTTCATAACAGAGCTAGTGCTCAGTTTTCCAATACAATCAAAATTCAGAATGAATCTTTTTCTACTCCCTTCTAAGCTAACCACCTAAGCAATTCTTTAAGGAACTACTCTTAGCCAACTCAAGCTAATTCTAAAACCACTCTGATTACCTTGCTTTGTTTTCCTTTATTACTGTGTCCTATCAGTTTTTACCCTTCTTTTCACTTGTTTTATTCTAACACTTGATCATTAGCTTGGTCTTTGACTTTGGGCATGATTAGTAGATGCAATTTTGAAAACATTTCCTGGTAAATTGAATTAATCTAGATTTAGACAAGTTGATTTTATTATAAATTTCAAATTATATTTGTTGATTGCAGAACACCCTATAGAGAGGCAAAAAGTCATTGGATATTAGTAGGTGTAGGTTAACTTTAATCCTCCAAATGTTTAATTGTAGAATTCATGTTAAATGTTGACACAAGCATAAAGAACTTTTTGGAAGTAAGATGCTAAAGAGGCTAATAGTGATTGATAACCAATATGCGTGCTAGTAATGCATGTATTTTTCCATTTCGGTTGAAATGTGGATACCGTGATCACAGCTTCAGTATTATATAGTGACTGCTTTGCCTTCCATGTAGATGCTGACGAGAGTGCATCCATATGGACATGCATATGTGCTTCCAATGGGTTTCCTCAAGTGGCAGCAGATGGTCATAGCCCTAATTGCTTTAACGCTTGCAACTGCACCTGGGGTACTTTCCCTTATCTCCTCCTCTAGCCCTGAATTTTCATCTTAAGTTACACTTGCTCTTTTTTGGGGATAATACAATTTTTCTACAACAGATTACTTCTTACTTGAAGATTGGTTTTGTTTCTCAATATTTTGACCTACTTTTCATCATATTCTTGTCCAATTGATGATACTGGAAAAAGATTATACCATTTCATACAAAATTGCTGAGTTATTCCTTTATCAAGCAACTCAAAAACTGAATATATGATTTCTTACAACAGATCACTTCTTACTTAGAAGATTTTTTGTTTCTTCTCTTTTCATCGTATTTTTGTCTTATTGATATTGGAAAAAGTTTATACTGTTTCATACAAAATTGCTGTCTTGTTCCTAGATCAAGCTACTCAGAAACTGAATATATGATTTTTTTATGTATTCTTCAGGAACTGTCAGCAATCTGGGAGGTTCTAAGAAACATGTTTCCATCAAGATTGTTGTAGTTATCCTATTAATATGTGTTATATGTACAACCATGGCGTTTCTTGTCTCACTCTTATGCCATGTATACAGAAGGGACAGATGTACTATTCAATCACCCGTATTCTCAACATATAAGGAAACAAGTAGTGGTAGTACCACCAACTTAATTAGTCATAGGTCAGGGGCTTCTTCAGTGCCTGAAACAAAATTTGCAATAAATTCTCCAATTTGTCATATTACAGGTGAGTTGGTTTTAATTTCATGCTACAAATGTGTATCCCTTTTCAATTTTTATGAATGTATATGCCATTCCAGGGCTTTTCTATTAATTTGCATTTTCCTCTTGTGTAGGATGCTTTCAGAAAGCCTCTTTCTTATTTGGGAGCCCAAAAGAAACGTATCATGGAAATATTTTTCCATTTTCCTTAGCTGAACTGGAAAATGCCACTGAAAACTTTTCATCTTCCAACCTAATTGGATTAGGTGGAAGCAGTTATGTATACCATGGTCGGCTGAAAGATGGTAGCGATGTGGCGGTTAAAAGACTAAAAGATCAAGGAGGGCCAGAAGCAGACTCTTCATTTTTCAATGAGGTTGTTCCTAATGTTGCAATATCAGTATTCTTTGGCTGCGCATTTGATGTTATAATGTCCCATTAGAAGTTATTGCTGTACAGCATTCATAGTAATTATTATTAATCGTTTTTGTTTAGCAGATTGAACTATTATCTAGACTTCATCATTGTCATTTGGTGCCTTTGCTGGGATACTGTTCAGAGTTAAAAGGAAAACATGTTCAGAGGTTACTTGTATTTGACTACATGGCTAATGGAAATTTGAGGGACTGTTTAGACGGAGTTTCTGGAAAACATATAGATTGGGCTACTCGTGTAATGATTGCGTTAGGTTCTGCAAGGGGCTTGGAGTATCTCCATGAAGCAGCTGCTCCAAGAATTCTTCATAGAGATGTCAAATCAACTAACATTCTTCTGGATGAAAATTGGCAAGCAAAAGTATGAATCCTGTTTGTTCTGGATGCACGGAAGTAGTAAATTGGGAATAAGATGAAATAATTTACCTGAATTTGCTTATGATACAGAGCCAGTAAGATACTGAAAGCAAATAAAAAATGGTGGTTTTGAACTAGAATCCTGTAACACATTTCTTTTATGAATCTACTATCTTTAGAAAGTAGAGTTAATGATTCATAGCTGGTAGTTGTCGCTCAAATCAAAAGGTATACTTCCATAATCTTTTCAAATATTCAACTTGCAGATAACTGATCTTGGCATGGCCAAAAACCTGAGATCTGATGACCTCCCTAGCTGTTCTAATTCTCCAGCAAGAATGCAGGGTACATTTGGCTATTTTGCACCTGAGTATGCCATTGTTGGTAGAGCTTCTCTTGAGTCAGATGTCTTTAGTTTTGGTGTGGTTCTTCTTGAGCTTATCAGTGGTCGGCAGCCCATCCATAAATCTACTGGCAAAGAGGAAAGCCTTGTTATATGGGTATTTTAAATTATCTTCGTAACTAATAACCATAACCTTGATCTACATTTGTTCATATTAGGAAGATCTTCAATGTGCTAACTCGATGCTCATAACTATTTCATGAGGATCTTTGACTTATAATAGCTTGAACTTCTTTTGTTTTTTGTATTATTCCAATCATTGATTCGTCATGTCTTTTGCATCCTCATAGTATATCTCATTTTCCATTTACAATCTGAACTAGGATGGTTGTGTTCTTGATAATGACCAGCTTCAATATAAACTAGTTGCATAGCTTAGTGCATTCAACTACAAAAGATTATGGACAGTCAGCATTGATATAGGTTGCTTAACTTCTGTTTTAGGCTACTCCTCGCTTACAGGATAGTAGGCGAGTAATAACGGAGCTGGTTGATCCACAATTAAAAGGAAATTATACAGTAGAAGAGGTGCAGGTGATGGCATACTTAGCAAAGGAGTGTTTGCTGCTGGATCCTGACACTCGACCAACCATGAGTGAGGTTGTTCAGATTCTTCTAAGTATTTCCCCGGGAAAATCTAGGAGGAGAAGAAACATTCCAGGCAGCCTCTTTCAGGTAAGCACATTCACTATCCTGTTTTGATTTCTAATTGTAATCTTTCTAGTTTCAGGTTTCTTATTTTTCAAAGTTTTGATGTATACTTTGCTTATCTGGTTGTTACATTTGCTGGTATCATCATACACCATTCTGACGTAGCATGTAAACAGAAAAAAAAAAAAACCATAGACTGATCTTTTTTCTTGATGGACTTATAAAGGAACTGCAGGATGCAGAAAAGAAAAGGCAAGCCACACCCGGTAAATTTCCAACGCATAGTTCACTGCCAATATATATTGATCATAGTCTTTCTGTTGAGGACAAAAGTAAAGAAGCAGATCCAGTTTCAGCTGAGTATATGGAGAGTTTGATCCTCTTGTCTTCAAAATCTGATAGCTCTTACGTATCAGAAGAGGAAATAGTAGACTTAACTGAGCCTAGGTTTGAATCGTTTTGCATCACAACTGGCAAAGCCCCTTGAAAACATCGCACCTGGCATGTTCAGAGATGCAGATGGCAGAAGTCTGAGGAGTTTATGTTGTGTGCACTAGTGCTACAGCTCTGTTGACTGTGCATGGCTCAATGAGATATCATGAGAGATTCTGCAATTAATCTGTTGTGGAGAGTATCTTGGTCTACAGATTTTTTCACTTTGTTTTGAAAGGAAGAGCACATAGGTGGTGTTAGATAAGCACTCAAAATATATTCTTTGTTTCTTGTACAGAAAAACATAGGATGATACAAGTTTCTGGTTTTCTTTATGTGCAAAAGAACTAAAGAAGAACCGGATGACATACACATTAAATTAAATGTTTTTGGTCGTAGAAATATTTATTCTACAATTATATTTGATACCAAGTCTTCTGAGATGAAGTACTGGAAATAAACCTTAATATTTGATACCATATCTTTTTTCTGGGACTTATCCAAAGAGGGCAAGTGTCATAAAATAAATGAAACTAAGTTTTGTACAGTGAAAGAAATTCGTATTTTAACCAGTTTCATCCATTCAGGATTCAAATCAATGATATGGTCCTCTTTTTCTTAATCTTTGTTGGTATGTTTATGTATATACATGGTCCTAAGGATGTAGGCTCAAGTGATGATAAAACATGAAACATATGGTATAACATGATTTTTTTTTATGATTATCTTAGGCTAAACTATTCCAATGAGAAGACTTGAGAAAGAAAGGAGAAATTATTTGTTGAAATAGAAGATGACTCTATGATTCTCAAAGATAAACTCTTACTTTGATTTATCACTTATTTCATAAGAATCAAAATAAGATTATCTGAATTGTTATTTTCACACACAATGCACCCCAAATGAATCTTTGAGTCAATATCTTTAAAATTATTTTACAAGAACTAGGATAAGTAATCCTCAAATTTAAATACTAATTACACTGAAATGTAATTCAGAACCTGTCATTTTCTTGTCAAACTCTACAAAGAAAATAGGAGGGACAATTCAATGTTTAAAAACTTCTAGATTTAGATCAAGGGACAAGATCATCTCCATACTTTTCATGTTTCACACTATATTTGGCTCACTTTGACCTTGCTTTTTCTACTCTTTGACCGGAATTCTATGGTTTGGGCTTGAAAGGTTATTCTCTTATCTCTATAATTTTTTTTTATTTTAAAAAATGTCCCTTTGTTATATTTCTAGATTACTGAAAGTCATTTTTCATAATTAGCTTCCAGATTACTTATTCTGAAAGTCTTTTTCCATATGCATGATTAGCTTTTGGATTATATGATCCGAAAGTTTTTTCTAACTTTTGGATTATGTAATCTGTAAGTCTTTTTTTAAATGCGTGTCCATATTACATAATTCATAAGCTACTATCAAATTCAGACTTCTAGATTATATAATTTGGAATACCATTATGGATTATGTAATTTGAAATATGAAGGCGATACAAGGAGGATAAAAAAGTTTTTTCATATTTTATATGGAGTGTTAGAAAAACATATGGAGATGTAGGAAGAAACACTCTTCTTTGCTTGCACTCCTTTGGTCGACCCAGAGACTTTTTGCACCCGATGAATTTTTACCTACACCCAATCAACTTTCAAAATTTTAAAATTATCCTTCATTTCGCAATTGAAAATTTGGAATTAAAAAATACATTTTAGAAAAGAAAATCTCAAATAGATTTTTGTATGAAATTCCAAAATAGAATTGGAAAACCAAAATATCATTTTAGAAAAAGCAATTTTAAAATACAAAAAATACATTAAAAAAATTAGAAAAAAAATTCAAGAAAAGGGATTACAAAATCTAGAAAAGTGTTATGGAAATACAAATTTAGAAATATATTCCAGGATACCAAATCCAGAATGTATTTTGATCCACACCCTCCTCTTATTTAAAAACTAAAATAACCATTTTTGTTATTTCACATAACATGGGGTGCAGGAAGCAATTTCCCCTTTGGTCACACCCCTAGTTTCTTTTGAGCTTAATAAATTCAATTACAACCCAAGCTATAATTATTATTTACACCTAAAAATACACATGAAAGAAAATGCAATGAATATAAATTATAATATAAAAATTAAGTATATTCTATTCGAAAAATTAAAAAAAATATTTTTATTTATTTGAAGCAAATTAAGATTATTCTTGTTAATGCACTCATAATTAGGAATGACCTCAGATCAGGGTGGGAATGCGCAGTATCTACCAATCCTGACTAAAAAGTTCATCCTGTTACAATTTAATTAATGGTAAGGTAAAAAATTATTGACCAACTTTTTTATAACGTGAATAAATATATTTTTTAAATAAAATTATTTAAAAATAATCACTTAAAATGCAAACTTAGATGAAAAAAATGATTTCAAAATATAATGTAAATAAAATTGCGTCATAAGATATTATAGTGCAAATAAATTTGGTATTTCTCAAAAATAAATTCAAATAAGTTAGCATTAATTACGAAGTGTAAATTTTAAACCATTCTTATTTCACTACCAATAACTTTAAATTGTAATAGTATTGGTGGGTTAGATAGCATCATGGCCTTATTCTTCTCTCCTAACAATTGGATTATTAATACACCTATATTTATTATGCACATGTATCCTATTAAAGATATTATTTAATAGAATTAAATATAGTTGTCATTCCTCTATATAATTTGTAAAAGTATTGGTGGGTTAGATAGTCTTATTCATCTTTAACAATTGAATAATTAATACACCAAAATTCATTAGGCATATGTATCGATTAAAGATATTACTTAATAGATTAAATATAGTTATTGTTTCTCTAGTAAAATTTTTTTTTAGTATAAACTTTAAATCTCATAATTATTCGTAATAACGAAATTATTAGAATGAATCTGATCAATTAAATAAGAAATTAATTTTCAAAGTAGATTATATAACATCTCCTCATGATTCAACGTATAATATATAAACATCTATAAAAAAAAATACATTTCAATAGTTTATTTACTATAAATATTTAAGAGATTTAAAGTTTGAACTAATAACAAAAATCAATTTTGCTTTATGAATAGATATACGCTAATATAATTTTTTTTTTTGCGCCAATCATGTGCACTACCAACATGAGGAGTTTCCTTTACTAACTACAAGTAAATCATTAAATAGAAATCAATTTTAGAGACAAAAAATAATTAGTTGTTATATTCACTAAATTAAAGACCATTTTAGAGACTAAAAAAATTATTGATTTTTAAATTAGTTTTTATTATTGATAAATAGTTTCTAAATTGGTATCTAATTAGTTACCAAGTATTTTTCTACCAAATTTAGAATCTAAGTAATTGATAGTTAAAACCTTGGTAGCTAATTAGATATCAATTTAGAAACTATTTATCAATAATATAGACTAATTTAAAAATCAGTAATTTTTTTAGTCTCTAAAATGGTCTCTAATTTAGTCAATATATTAACTAATTATCTTTAGTCTATAAAATTAGTTTGTATTTAATGATTTTTTTTTTTTGAAAATTTTGAATCTTGTTCTTTATGTTTATTTAAAATGTGAAACAGAAGAGTAGTTACTACTCATATTTGCATGATGTATATAGTTCTAAGATCAATTAATAAGAAAGAGTGTATATTATGCAGAAAGCGTGTTGGATAATGTGTTCTTTTAAAATGGGTTAGTTAGGGTTGTCGTCTGTGATAATGAATCTGCATCTGAATGGATTATGAGGAAAAGGATCTCTAATAAGTGTTTGTTGATGGTTGAGTGTTAGTTAGAACTTAAAAACGTAGAAGTAACCATTTAAGATCCTGTTTTTCGAAGAAAGTTTGACCACATGATGAAACCAATTCACCAATCTTACTAATATTAGTATCTTAGACGGATCTTTAATTATTTTCAATATCCGTCACAGAAGAAAAAGACATGAAAGAGAGAGAATATTAGATCTCTTTCTCATTATATTTTCAATCCAATAATTTATCTTCAACATCTATGATCACTATACGTAACTCATAGTGCATCTTCTGAAGTTAACCACTAACATGTTCTCACAAAACATGTTTTATAAGTTGTTTCTTTAGCTGATAAACTGCTAAATTTATGAACAGTGTAAGATTAGAAGAACGTGTTTGGATTCATCTCCTTTAAGTTAAGGTGCATATCAATCTAAAGCTGTTCACTCTTGTTTTTGTGTCAATTTGATGACTTGGACGTGACTTTACCACTTTATAGAGTCTTAGAAGTATATCCAAACACACTAATAGTCTTTTGGCCGTCAAACTCATTCATATTATTCAAAAACGATAATGAACAGTTTTTAACGGGTTTAGAAACCAAATTTAGAAACTAAATAATTGGTAGTTAAAACTTTGGTCGCTAATTAGATACCAATTTAGAAACTATTTAATAATAATAGAAACTAATTTTTTATTGAGTTTCTAAAATGGTATCTAATTTAGTTAATATTGCAACTAATTATTTTGGTCTCTAAAAATTAGTTTTTATTTCATGATTTTCTTGTAGTGCTAACTCTAATATGTAGGTAATACCTACACACTAATATTACTTATCCACTGAGGTCCATAGGTAATACTCATCAACTTGAGTTCATAGGTAATACCTATCAACTCCAGTTCGTGGGTAAATTTGTAAGTAATCTTTCATATCTTTCTTTAATTTTTTTTCATTATTTTTTTTTATCTTTTCTTATTATTTATGATTATTATTTATAATTATCATTTACCATTATTATTTATGATTATTATTCATGAATATTAGTTATAATTGTTATTTATAATTATTCATATTATAATAATATTTTTAATATTATGTATATAATTATTATAATTAATATTATTCGTATTATTAAAACTATTAAGATTATTTATATTCTTAATATTTTCAATATTAATAATATTGTTAATATTATTAATAGAAATATTTATATTAATAATAATATTGAATTTACTTACGGATATAGATTTGTGGATAATGTAAAATTTACTTATTGATAAAGATATGTGAATAATAAATTGTAACCTTTTGTTATTATCGCATCCTAATCTTTAATAGATATATTTTTCTACCCTTTAGCCATGTTTAAGTAAGGAGAACATACATGCAATAAATATAGGAAAGGGAATGGTTGGTTCTAAATTTTGAAAGTTCAAAAAGTTGAAAATAGGAATAATTTAGTCTTATTGATGGAAAAGAAAAAGAAAAAGAAAATCTCAAAGAGAAAAAAAGAAAAAATCATGTTGAAAATCATGAAAAGATAGAAATAAAAATGAGGAAAAGTGTGAACTAAAAAAAAAATGGTGATTAGATAATATATATGTTATTCTTCTTTAAGATGTGTATTTTGTTATATAAAAAACCAATATTTTTGCCTCATTACAACCCTGTAAAAGACCTCAAGATTCATGTTTGAAATATGTTTGTGATTTGAAGATGAAACGAAAAACAATTGTGATTTGTTATGATTAAGTAAAAATAGAGAAAAACACCTACCTATGAGCATATACGAAGAAATTTCTTGATGAATTGTCATTTATTTATTTTGATTTGATCTAGAAGTTGATTATGTCTATATTTCTCTATATTTGAATTTGGAAACATCATAAGTTGAAGAGAGTGATAAGTGTCTAATTTCAATAATATTTAATATTAAAATATAGACACTTATGATTATTAATTGCTAATTTATATATAAAACAATTCCTAATTTATGAATTTATACCTTTTACATTTTTAATGATATTTATTTATTCCTATATTTAGTGTTAATTTGAGGTTTATAGAGAAAAATAAAAATTTATACTAAAGAAAAATTATATAAACTAAAAGAAGAAAGTGGAAAAACCTAAAAACGCACAATAACTCAACAGCAAAGGTTCTCCCCCAATCTCTAGTGTCGGTTTAACGCATTTTAAACTTTATAATTATTAGTGTGTTAAGTTAGAGGCAGTTAAACTGATTATAATAGTGTATATAATTTGGCCCGCTTTATATTCTTGTAGTGTTTGTATTTTATATATTTTTAATTTAATTTGATGTAAATACATTTTAGTGTATTTAAAATTTTATTTTTTAATTAATTTTAACGTACAATTGTTATGCACAGACTAGATCAATTTTAAAATTAAGTAAAAATATCATACCTTTAATACGTTAATTAAAAAAAGTGTAATATTAATTTCAATATCTTGAAGTCTAATAAAAAAGAAAAAAAAATTATAAATAGTCTAATAATCACTATAAGAAAATCATGAAATAGAAACCAAATTTAAAAACAAAAATAATTAGTTGTTATAGTGACTAAATTAGAGACCATTTTAAAAACTAAAAAAAAATGATTTATAAATTAGTTTATATTATTGTTAAATGGTTTCTAAATTAGTATCTAATTAGCTACAAAGGTTTTTGTATCAAATTTAGAATCTAAATAATTAGTAGTTAAAACTTTTGTAACTAATTAGATAGATACCAATTTAGAAATTATTTAACAATAATAATAGAAACCAAAAATATTTTTAGTCTTTAAAATATATTTAATTTAGTCATTATAGCAACTAATTATTTTTTGTCCCTAAAATTAATTTCTATTTCATTATTTTCTTGTAGTGAATGAAAATAAATAGTATAATATAAAAAAATTAGTATAAGATTTTAATTTGTTTTTTAATATTTATTAGTTTTAAATTCTTGACGTTATATGGCCATTCCTTTTTTATGGGATTGGTTCATATGATTAACAATTAACGATTTAAAAGAAAGAATTATCTAGTAGGGAATCGTTAAATTTTAAAATATTTAATTTAAATATTAATTTTAAAGTAAAGTATGAATTTGATTTTTTTCTCAACATAAATTCAATTCATTATAAGAAAAATCATTAAATAATAACTAAATTAAAAATAAAAATTATTATTATATTAATTAAATAAATATTGTTAAAAAAATATCTATAAATATTTAGTCTCACAAACGAGTTAACAAATTTAGACGTAAAGGAGTGGGTTGGAGAATTCAAGTTTATTAGAAATAAAAACATTTTATAAAGTGAGTGTCATTTTATGAGTCGATTTTGTAACATCGAGTTAAGCTTAAAAGAGCATTTCCTAACGCCTATCTAACATCTACCAAGACTTGAACTACTAACTAGTTTAGATTATAAATTAATCACTAATTTAATTAAAAATTAATTTAAAACATATAATAATTAGTTTAAATACTAATTTAGAAATGAATTTATAATTTTTTTATTAATATTAAAAAATAATTTAAATATTAATAATTTTTTAGTTTATAAAATAATATTTGACTTAATTAATATAATTAATTATTTTTTATCTCTAAATTAGTAATAGTTTTTTTTTTTATAAAATTGTTATATTTATGATAAATTTAATATTACTTTAAAATTTTTGCGGTAATTGAAAGTCTAAAACTTGTTTGTATCTAAACTCTATATTAAAAACAATGATAATAATATTATAAAAAATCATGGAAGTTCTTGTGCATAGAAATTAGTATAGTTTTACAAATGAAGTCTATATTCGTTTTGTTGGTAGGACCACAACTTATACCATAGGGAATCTTGTTTAAAGTATGCACCAAATGTCAAACTTTATCTTAGATATTATTTGCTTACGAGAATATACTCATTATAAGAAGGATATGAATTATTTAAATTTAGAGTTTTATGAGAAAAAAAATAGGGATAAGTATTAACAATATATATTTTTTCTTCTTAAAATGAAGAAAATAAAGGGAAAAATATGTTAGTATGAGATTATTTTTAAATTTATCCTTATTAAATAAATTTAACTAACATAAATATTTTAATAAAATAAAACAATAAAATTAATAATTAAATAAAATTGTAATAAAAAATATATAGTTATTTATAATAAAAAGAAGTATACAATAATAATTATTATAAATATAATAATATTATTTAATACAAAGGATTTTCTAATTATAATTTTTAAATTTATGAATATTTAAATTATTTATTTATATATAACAATTTACAATTTTTATATATATTCAAAATTTTACATGTAAATTATTTTTCGTCAAGTAACTCATATTTTTTCTGAAATTAATTATTCAACTATATTGGAAATAACTTACATAATTTTAATTCACCCAAATTTACACAAAAATACCTAATATTTGATTAATATATTTTTTTAAAAATAAGGGTAAACTTGTAATCATTACATAACTCATAAACTTCAATAAATTTTTCTCAGAAATCCACTTTAACATATCTCAATACAAATACACTTACTTTCTTCACACTTTCCTCTCAAATTCTCACACATCCACTACTCCCTCAATCCAAACACAATCTTAGGGTTTGTTTGTTTATAGTGATTTATTGTTCACGAATAAGATTAAGGAGTACATCATTCATTTGGATTCAGGGATTTGCACAGAAGAGAAGGAGAAGATATACCCGCAAACAATAAATATCATTTTTCCTTGAAATGAAGAGAAGGTCAGGAAAAGCCAGCTCACCACTGGTTTTTCCAATTTTTCCCTTTTTACATATATTAATTAATTATTAAATAAATTTAACTAACACAAATCTTTTAATAAAATTAATAATAAAATAAAATTTTAATACAAAAATATTTAGTTATTTATAATAAAAAATTATATAATAATATTAATAATTATTATTATAAATATAATAATTGTTAGAATATATGACCTTTAAACCAGAGGGGGTGAATTGTTTTTAAAGGATTTTCGCAAACTTTGAATGTATAATGAAATTCAATGCTGAATTACAGAGAAAGAAATCATCGAGGAAACAAAGAACCAAAACTGTTTTAAGATGATATCAGAAAAACAATCGGTTGTTTATTCGAAACAATCGGTTGTTTATACCAGTTAGAACTTTAAACAACTTAAAAACAGGATTTAAAGAGTTAAGGGTAAGAGATAAGCACACAAATAATTTATACTGGCTCACTCTTACACCAAAAGCTACATCCTGTCCCCATAAACCACTAGGTAATTCACTATGCAATCAAAACCAGATTACAAACACCACACACCAAAGTAGTGACCTTGAACCCCTCAAGAAACACACTACCTTTGACAAACCACACCAAGAATGTTGATCTTGAACACCTCAAGAACACAAAACACTCCTTCGCAACACCACTACAGAAATACAGTAATCAAGGAAGAAGGGAATAAAATACACCTGGGTATTATTAAGCTTAAAGTTCAGAATTGCAACCCAATCCTATTCCACACACTTAAGAATGATCCAAAGCTCTTTCAAATCTTGGAAAAACTATTTTGATAAACTTTTTCTCTTACTCCAAGATTAGGAGAGCGTAAAACCACCTTTATATAGACCAACCAAGTGGTCAAAAACATTTAATAAAGGAGCCAAGTTAGTTATGATCATTTAAAACATATTAAAACTGCTTAACATAATTCTGTTAAGGTTTTCAAAAAAACAATCGATTGTTTTGTCGAAACAATCGGTTGAATTGACTTGACAGCTAAGGTAAAACAACCTGTTGTTTCGAAAAAAAAAAACCTGTTGAATTTTTAACAACATTTTAGAAAACTCATCTTTTCAAAAGGTTACAAATTCAAATGAACTTGGATCATCTTAAGGAGTGAATTAACAAGTTTCAAACAACTAGACAACACACACCTAGCAACAAGGTCTTCAAGCTTTTCTTTTGGATTTGGAGACATCAAAGCATCTTGTTCAACAATAATACTATTTATATTTAATATCAAATTATTTTCTAATTATAATTTTTAAATTTATGAATATTTAAATTATTTATTTCTATATAATAATTTACAACTTTTACATATATTTATAATTTTACACGTAAATTATTTTTCATCAAGTAACTCGTATTTTTTCAAAATTAATTATTCACCAAGATCGGAAATAACTTACATAATTTTAATTCACCTAAATCTACACAAAAGTACCTAATATTTGATATTTTTAAGACAATGATAAATGTGTAATCTTATATTTTACATACTTAAAAAAAATCAAAATACCCTCACGACCATCCCATCACTCCCAAATTCAATAAACTTTTCTCACAAATTCATTTTAATATACCACAATCCAAACATACTCACCTTCTTTATATTTTATTCTCAACTCCTCACATATTCACTCTCTCAAATCTCCACACTTCTCTTCCTCAATCCAAACACAATCATAATAACATGGAGTTCACATTGTTACACATATCCTACATCCTACGAAATTAGCAAATAAAAAAATATATTTGCAACTCAAAACAAAAAGTTTATATATCCTTTAAGAGATGACAAAAAAATTCAACTTTTCCATGTTGTAAACTAAAATCGATCTTGCAGTATCTCATTATTAATGTATAATGTTTTAATTTAAAGTTATTAATTTGTGATATGATGATAAGGTTAAGACTTGTTAAAAGAGAATAATAGAAGTGTATTTACAGTCTAAATAATAATATTGGGCTTAAATGATATTTCAGCTCTAATTAGTCTGAACATTTATATATTACAATATAATATATAAAATAATGGATTTGTTGCTCTTGACAAGACTTCTATTCTAATTCCACCCAAATACGTCTCAGCAATTTAAATTTGTGCAACTAATATACCACTTCCAAAATTATTTCCTTTCTTGAACAATTATTGATTTCCGTATATAATTACGTATGAAGATGAAACTTTGATATTAATGATTCATATTAAAGTGTCATGGGTCGTAGTCAGAAAATTTTCTGAGCCACATCTAAGTGCATGTCTTGTTAAGAACACAATTCAGTTTCCAAGAATGTGTGTGTATATATATGTACATGTTTCAAGTGATCTCAGGAACCAACAACTCAAGTTTCAGACTTCACCAAAGTGGTGCAGTTTTCCATAATCAGTCACTGCCATGGCCTTCAAAACACTATTCCATAGCACTTTAGCATTGGTTATTGTTTTTGCATTTTGTGCTTTGGAGGCCAATGCTCGCACTCTCCAAGATGCTTCAATGCGTGAAAGGCATGAGCAGTGGATGGTTACACATGGAAAACTCTACTTGGACTCTTCTGAGAAAGAGCAGAAATACCAAATATTCAAGGAAAACGTGCAACGCATAGAGGCATTTAACAATGCTGGAAACAAGCCATACAAGCTTGGCATAAACCAATTTGCTGATCTCACAAATGAGGAATTCAAAGCCAGAAATAGATTCAAGGGTCATATTTGCTCCACAATAACAAGAACACCCACTTTTAAGTATGAACACGTGACAGCACTGCCTACTTCATTGGATTGGAGACAGAAAGGTGCTGTTACACCTATTAAGGACCAAGGCCAATGTGGTATGTGTTTGGATAACTTAAGTTTGTTTTAGTTTACGTAAGAAACTTAATTATTTTTTCTACTATTAATGTCTCATGCATTTATCTAAACAAAACTCTTGTTTGTGTTTTTATCTTTAGGATCTTGTTGGGCATTTTCTGCTGTGGCAGCAACAGAAGGAATCACCAAGCTTAGTACTGGCAAACTGATCTCTTTATCAGAACAAGAGCTTATTGATTGTGACACAAAGGGTGAGGACCAAGGTTGTGAAGGAGGTTTAATGGACGATGCCTTCAAATTTATCTTGAATAACAAAGGACTTACCACAGAAGCTACGTACCCTTATGAGGGAATTGATGGAACCTGCAATGCAAAAGCAGAAAGCAGCCATGCAGCTAGCATAAAGGGGTACGAGGATGTCCCTGCCAACAGTGAGAGTGCACTGCTGAAAGCTGTTGCCAATCAACCAGTTTCAGTAGCTATTGATGCAAGCGGATATGAGTTTCAATTTTATGCAGGTGGCGTCTTCAATGGATCATGTGACACTAACTTGGATCATGGTGTGACTGCTGTGGGGTATGGAGTGAGTGATGATGGAAGCAAGTATTGGTTGGTGAAGAATTCATGGGGAGTAAAATGGGGTGAAAAAGGATACATTAGGATGCAAAGGGATGTTTCTGCTAAAGAAGGCTTGTGTGGCATAGCAATGTTGGCATCTTACCCAACTGCATAGTTACTGCTATATCTATATATTTAATAATCTGTGTATGTAATGTACAAATTAAGTACAAAAAATCACATAGGTGTGTCGATACCGATATTTATAGGTATGAACAAATTAGAAGTGGTTGATTCAAAGCTTGTAAATAACATGAAGTGGTAGATTCTGTACCACAATTGTGTAAAAATATATACAAGTATACTTGTTTATAACTATTTATTTATTTATTTATATAAAAGTAATCACTACGAAGAATCATCAATGTAAAAGTTGATTTAACCCATTTTAATGTCACGTAAAAGGTTATTTTAAAAAATAAAAAATATTTTTTTTAAAAATAATTTAGTTGTTGATAAAGTTGATTGAATCAACTCTAAATAACACTAATTATTTTAACTATTTGTAATAAATAAATATATTTGTGTTATAATATCGGAGTAAAGTTTATCCAACTAATATGAATATAGTTCGTTTAGTGTTACGATGTTGAATCTTAGTTAATTCTAAAATGATACTAATTATTTTTAACTTTTTTAATAAGTAAAAATATTTATATTAATGTTAGTCAGTATTAATTAAAATAAATACGTTCACATTTATTTGATACTTGTTTTATTTATTTTAATATTTATATTTATTAAACTAGAATCAATTAAACTGACACAATTTATTAATTAATTTAATAAATATTTTTTTTTGTTTCAAAATAAATAAATAATTTCACTTTAAAAACAACGAAAATATATTTTTTAATATAATTTTTACTAAATGATATATATATATATATATATATATTAAATTGTATTAACTTTTTAATTAACTATTCCTAAAAATAACAACTATAAAAAAATATAAATATTACCTCTTTTATTTTTATATTCATTAACCAACCTTTCAGTTTCTGTTATCTAATTAAATTACTAAAAAATGGAAAGTATTTTATTGTTATAATTATAATAATGATTTTCTAAATAAAAATTAGAATAATTTATAATTAATTTTTATACACATTTTCTTACAATTTAACCTTGAATTTTGATATAATTTTACATATGTTCCTATTATATAATTATAACATTATAAAAATCAATAAAAAAAATTCTATATTTATTTTTATGTATATAATTTAAAATTTTAAAAATATTTTTTAATTAATTTTATCAAAATAAATTAATTTTTCATTTTTTTTGTTAACATACAAAAAAGTAAATACACAACTTGGTCAATGCATTTATGCTTTAACTAGTATAGGAAATATACTTTTAGAAATATAATGATTTTGAAAAAACATTTTTTGTCGTTTTACTGTAACGGGAGGGGCATGAAGTAATTATGGGTGAAAAAGCAAAAGCCCAGGTTAAAATCCATGGGCTTGAAAGTAAGAGGCCCAGGCCAAGAAACAACAGTTCTCTAACGTGATTCTTAAAGTGAGCCTTCCATGTGTACCCTATATAAATAGCATCGGGAAATGAAAGTAACAAGAGAAAGTAAAGCGAGGCATAGTGGTGCAGAATGGCCGGCAAAGGTGGGGCGACTCCGGCGACATACTCGCCGTCTCTGACAGTCGATAAAAAGAAACCACCGCTTTTCAAGGAAGATTGGGTTCGGCCCGATGGCCGCGGTTTCCACCAGTGCAGACCCGCATGTAAGTTCCACTTGCTTTCAAATATAACCATTCGGTCTCTTTCTTCTCAATGCATTTGCAATCTCAATATATGCTTCTCCATTATCCATGATTATGATTTTTGTTATTAAATGGACGTTATTTTATGGTTTTTTCTGCGGACTATTGAGGTTTTCATATGTATGGTGCTATAGTGATTTCTGAGGCTGAGCTGTTTGAATAAATGCCGTTTACGGATTACAATGGCGCTTTTGGGAGAATGGTGAACTCAGTAACATTTTGTGAATAGGTTTTCCTCGTTCTTTTCAAATTTACAACCAATGCTCCACGATGTGATTTCATTTGGAGAAGTGAAAATGTGTAGAATCATGGCAAAGATTATGTATTCATGCAGTCAGGTTGGACATGGCAAAGATTGCCTTGGGTTTTGTACTGGAAGTAAAGGGTCTATACCTGATGAATTAGTTAATTAGCTTTCATTTCGACTACTACGAACAGATGTATTTGGTCATACTAGTCCTGTGGTACCAACTAATTTTCCTGGACTATTGACACCGTGGACCTCATGTCCCAATGCGACCTTTTGGTCCTCAAGGTCTTCAACCTCTTACCTGATTTTAATAGATGTGCATGCTCCAGAAGTTTCAGGGATTATGGTATTTGTTCTTTGGTGTTGCTCCATTTTCTGTAAAGAGGACAGGTGATTGTGGATTAGGACTAGAACAGCCATTTGCAATTGATCCAGGGTATTGATATGGTGGTGGTTCTGTTCCAAACACCTTGATCCAGTCCAGGCACTAGGATAGCATCTAGTACATGCTTCTGTCCAACCTGATATTGTTAATATATGGCATGGAGTTATTGTGAAAGAGGAGCTCCTATTTCTCATGCTATGGGTGCGGCTATTGGAAAAAAAAGGATGGGGATTGAGAATTAGGTTTTTCATGTTGTAGATTGTGCTGCTAGGACTGGATAGATTCCGTAACTCAACCCTCTAAGCTGGCTAAGGTGAGGGATGTGTATTGCTTAGTAAGCTCTAATACTGTTTCTAATCAACGTGGGATTTAGTTTTTTCCAAATACACCCCTTCACATCCTACACTTATTGGTCATGGTGCATGGATAATATGGCAAACGGGATAACGATCGATCTATAGGATATGATACCCTGTTAAAAGAACTTTTTATGGTAGTAAAAGAATACATTTTCATTCATCAATAGAGTTTGTCTACACAGTGAAGTACATCAATGCAAATGAAGTAACTGAACTCTAACTGTCATCAAAACTGATAACTAATCATCTAACAGAAGACTCAATAACGTCTGATAATTTAAATAAAAAATCACTTATTTTTATTTATATGTTGATTAGTTGACCTGGTTTTTTTTATAAGAACATCAATATTTTTGCGACTTGCAGTTTTCAGGACTGGTGCTGTGAATGCAGCATCTGGATCTGCTTATGCCGAGGTTGGAAATACCAAGGTCATTGTATCTGTGTGAGTGTTTCTTTTGTCTCAAAAATGTGTCAGTTAGCTTGTTGAGGTTTTCTTTTTCTGACTTTGTTATTTGTTATTATGCTCTCCCTAATGTGGATATTTTATTTGTAATTTTTAATATAGATTTGGGCCAAGAGAGAGCAAGAAGGCAATGATGTACAGTGATACAGGGCGTTTGAATTGCAATGTCAGCTTTACAACATTTGCAACTCCAGTGCGAGGGCAGGTATATGAAAGGCTGTGTAATTTTTTCTGTTTCTTCCATCTTCATCGCTAGTTGAAGTGACCTCTAATATATTAAACCTCACGAAGCTAGGGTTCAGACCACAAAGAGTACAGTGCAATGCTTAATAAAGCTTTGGAGGGTGCAATAATACTGGAAAGTTTCCCCAAGACAACTGTGGATGTTTTTGCATTGGTGCTAGAATCTAGCGGCAGTAAGTATTATTATAAAATTTCATATTTATTTTCAATCTAATTTGTAATGATATTTTTTTTATGGTTATAAATTTACAGACAAAAATTGTGCGGGACATAAATATACTAAAAAATATTAGTAAAGAAAGTTAATGTATATTTGTCTTTTCATCTACCTTGCTGTTATTTAATGGGTGCTTTGTGTCAACATAGGTTTGTTCTCTTCTATTACTGTGAAGAGGTATTTTGCTTTAACACATTTTTGTTTAGTTAATCAATTAGGTGTGATTCAATTGATGGTTTATATGAATGAACTTACCTGCTATGCATGGGTTTGAATCCCAAGTACAGAATTTGTGATGAAGACCAAACCAACAGGTGCTTGACTGGGGATTATTCAAACAACTATTAGGGGTGGAAACAGCTTGTCAGAGATTAAAAAAAGTAGTTTCTTTAAGTTCAGCTATTTCTCTAGTTTTTGTGGCAAGAGATGTCAGCTAGAGCTTCTGTTGTGTGAGGCTTTTGTTGCTTATGATGTGAATTGATTGTTGTCAATAGCAGATTGCAAAAAGCCCAAAATCTGTCACAGCATACCATATATAAGATAGAATGAGTATGACGGGCAATAAACTAGAGGAAGAAAACATGAGTAAATTGGAAAGAGCAAAACACTATAAAACAAGACGAACGTGAAAAAAATGAAAGAGGAAGGAAAACAAAACTTAAAATTTGGAATGAATCAAAGGATGGAAAAAAATCCAAGTGAAAAGAAAGAGGCAATATTTAGAATGAAAAAAAAAAAACAGAATAATACCAGTTACCTGAAGTCTTTGGGGATTGCAGGAGGGGTGAATAGAGGACTGCTCCCCTCCTTACTTGATGAGTCATTCCTTGGCCCTTACGTTAACTGAAGGTGACTTGTAAGTAGAACACAAATGTCATTTATCTAAGCCACACTATTTTATAGGTTTTAAGTGGGGATAAAAGGCATGAGCTGGATGAGTTTAATGCTTGCAGATTTCAAGTGTAGCTAGAAGATTTTATCATGTGTTTAAGACTTCAGTTTTTGGCATTTGTTGAGTAAATACCCAGCAAATCTTATCAGATCTGTGACCCATGCTGCAACTGTAAGACTTCTTTTGGCTGTTATGACCTTTCTTGCGGGTGGCAGAGATGCAGTGGTGGATCAGCTGTCATTTATAAAGCAATAGTGTTGTCTTATTTATATTAAGGTTACAGTGACAACACTGACGAACACAAGGAACGTATGATTTTTCCGTAATTTAGCAGTTTTCATGAAAGTCATTTAGAGTAGTCTAATTTGAAGTGAATTTGTTTCTGATGAAGTATTGTGCCTTTGGATTTTGGAATTGTAGGAAGTAATGATGAATGATCCTATTTAAAGTTTGGAGAAGTCAGTGATGCAATATAACTCTAATATTTTCTCAAAATTATTAAGTTTCTAGCAGGTAATAATATTAGTGAACATGTTGCAGGTGATCTCCCAGTTGTCATATCGTGTGCTAGCCTTGCCCTGGCGGATGCTGGAATAATGATGTATGATCTTGTTGCCTCGGTTTCTGTGGTAGGATCTTACTCACATTTGCAGTCAGCCATATTGTCACTAATATGTACTTGTTTTGTAGTGCGGATAATCTTTTTCTCCCATTTTAAACCTTATCTTGAATTTGTTATTATAAATTCGTATAATTTCATATTCTATTAAAATTTCTAACATAGTACCTGCCTCTCATTTTGTGCTTTATTAATTACGTTTTCATGAAGAGTTTTGTCTTAGCCTAAAAATATGTTTTTAAACCATTTTTTGTTTATTCCAACTTACTTTCTGTGGATACCAAAATGTATGGCCTAATTCCATGCTAGCGAGTGTACAATTTTACCGGATGATCTTCTGGAACCAGGTCATCTTCACAAAACTCATCATGATAAAATGAGATCATAATTATGAAGTTTAATGGCATTTAACCGATTAGGACTGCTATAAATTGTTCCTTCATGATGCGGTTATCTTGCTACTGAGAGTCTAATTATTATTTTCTAATGATTGTAGTCAAGTTTTAGTAAGAACCTTGTCATTGATCCTATTTTGGAGGAGGAAAACTGCCAAGATGGTAGCTTAATGATTACCTGTATGCCTTCTCGCTATGAAATCACCCAACTCACCGTTACCGGGGAATGGTCTTCTCCGAGGATTAACGAGGTTTGCCTATTTTTAACTTTCTTTTTAAATCTTTTTATGTAAATGCGTATTTTGAAGTCGTGAATTTATGTCTGGATATCTATTGTTCCAAATTGGTTACTCTCAGTGACATTTTGTATTCCCACATGCAGGGAATGCAGCTGTGCTTGGATGCTTGTGCAAAGCTAGCGAAGATTATGAGATCATGTTTGAAAGAAGCTGCTTCGGATTCCAGGGAGTAGAATGGAAGTTCTACATTAATACAAATCACGATATGTGCTTTTAATTTTTTCTTATATTGAGAGATAATTTTGTGTTGGAGGTAGTAGAGAGAGGTGCTGTGCATATCCTGAAAATTTTGTGCTTCTTCCATTTTTCATATCCTTTTAATGGATTTAGTTACTGTTTTGGTCTTTTGTTCTGTCTCAAACCACCAAATTGCCCACAGCCTAAAAAGTGAAGACCACAATGGAAGGTAAGGAGAATTAGAGGTGCTAAAAATATTAATTGAACTGAATTAACTAACTGCATGAAAACTGAACCAAATTGGAAAAATGGTTAATTTGAATTGTACCAAGCTATTTTGTGTACTGATATTAGAAGAGGGAAATTTACTTTATACAAAGGTAAGTTTTCAGAGTTGATAAATCAAAATAATTGAGTGGGTTACTGGACCAATACAAATTGACCGGTTTATTGGACAAAATTAACCTATCCTATTGGACCCGACCCGTTTCATTATCTCTAATTTTGCCTAATTTTATATAAGAAAAACACTAATCGAATATTATCATTGCTTCTAATCAAACTTTGAAAGTTAATAAATTGTGTCTAAACTGATAAAGGATGTTTGGTTTCTTGAATTTTTTGACACCTATGGTTTAGTATTATGTAGTTTATAAAATTCATTGAATTGGACCGTACAAAAGTGATGAATCTTGACCTAAACCTTAATTTAGCCAAGGGAGTCAGTAGTTTTATCATCGAACAGTGTAGTGGTATGTGTTTGTGTGAAGATGTTATGGGTCACAAACTCATCCTCATCAATGAAAGAAAAGAAAAACAACTCATTATGGGTTCTTAAATCCTTGGCTGCTTCTATATCATAGACAGTCTGAACATCTTGATATCATTTGGAAGGTACACTCAATCATAGTTCTTCATTTAAAGCTTATACAAGGGCTGTCAAGCCCTTATTTATATAATGATTCACTTGTTTGTTTGTGCACTTTTGCCATATATAATTTACTTGATAGAGAGTGATAGAAAATTAGAAACAGTGGATTTTCAATATAGTTTTCAGTTTGTTTTTTTTCAATCTAGTGTATCACTTTTTTATCCTCATTTTCTGATTCTTTTGTCTTTGTATTTGATATTTTTTTAAGCATTTATTCATTATTAAATGTACATATTATCTTGATAACATTTCATTCTTCCTTTTAAGTGCTTAAGAAACATCAATAAGATTTATTTATATTTCTTGAAACGATTATTCATTTAGATATTTTTATATGTATGGGAGGTTATCCCTAACACCACACAATCTACAAAATCTTTGATTAAGATTAAGAGGTTTTACGATCGAAATCTATACTGACACCACAATTTTAAATGTAATTTTTTCAAAACTCTTTAATTCTGTTGATAGAAATCTTTAATTCCCCAATTTCATGAAAGAGTTTCAAGATGACTTTGTCCTAGCAGCTAGTACTACAACAAGAAACAAAATTTGCTTGCTGAATGCTTAATTCTCCGTATCCTCTTCAAATTACATGCTAGATAGAGATTGAGCCTTAAATCAACCTCAAAAACTGTTATACATTTAGTTAGCTGCATAACTTTGAAATGTAAGAGAATACTTGAGCACCATGAATGGACATTGTTGTTCATAATTATATTTTGCAGACATATCTCCAATCAACAACTGTTCGCTTAGAAGAGTGGAGGGTGAGTAGAACTGATACAGACCAATGGATGCATCACAGGCAGCTGCCCTCAGAACTTAGACAATCTGTGCGCAAATATAACCAATATAAATGGCTGGCCACACAAGGGGTAGATGATAGGCATTTTTCCCTCAAGGATCTCAGAACTCTTGAAATAAGAAAACAAAAAATGACCATTATCCACTCTTTACAATTGCAAGCAACTAAACTGTTAGTAACTACAAATGAATGGCAATTTATATTAATATCTCCCAGTTAATTTTACTTTGGTTTTATGTTGAAAATATCTTGAAATTAAAATCAGACTGTGGTAGACAAATGTCAAACACAGAAAACACTAATTTATAATGCCTGTGATCAATAAATGGTAATTTATCTAAATAAGTGAGGCTACAAAACTGAGACAGCTGCCCTCTTTGCATTGAACCCAAGTCATTTATTAATGTGGCTTCGGCACAAAACCATCAACAGCGAAGTTCCGAGTAGCAGCAGGAATGGCTAACCGAATTCCATCAAGTTCGGGTTTTGCAATAACTTGGCAACCCAGACGTGATCTGCATATTTTCCACAGTTAGTCAATGTCGAATTTGAGGGTGGTAAAAACGGAAAATGAACATTTCAAATCATAAGTTCATGAAACCCACGTTTCACTAAGCCCAAAAGCTAGATCTAACATGTCATTTTCCTCATCAGTTGGATCTTCCAATTTATTGTAATGTTCTACGTCCTGCACGAAAATCAAATAATTTGTCCCTCTTGTATATGGAAAACTGTAATTCAAAAAATAAATTAATAACTTCAAATAACATTTCACTATATAGATCACCCATGATGTACCATGACTATAACATGGCAAGTTGAACACGCAAGTGAGCCCTCGCATGCTCCTGCAATAACATCAAGTAAGAAATCATCTCAAGCAAAAGGAAAAGTAACCTGAATCAATTATGAATACGCATGGCCACTTCAGAAATGGCCCTACTTGACAGGATTCAAATCAAAACGTTGTCAGCAGAATTCAGAAGACTATAATCTCGAGGAAAATAATAAAATTCTAAAATTAAAACTCTTGCCTTCTAGTTCAATGTCATTTTCATGAGCTGCTTCTAACATAGACATTCCAACAGGGACTTTGATATGGTTTTCCTCACCATCCTTATCAATAAAAGTTACAGATATCCTGCACAATGTTGCCTCAAAGAGTAAGGTGCAAAATGACAACTGTGCAAGATTTTAATATACTCAAATCGTGAACTATTGTCATCTAATAAAGTATATGGCAAGATACGACAGTAATGATGTAATTTGTTCTAACGGAACTAATCACTAATGGTGTAGGGAAGCGACCAACTATAACAACTGAGGCTTACATATTTTGTTATTGTTGCCATTTTGGTTAAAGTATCAGAATCACACAGCAACCTAACTCCTGCTCAGAAATCATACCATACCTCCCATGGTAAACAAAATGAAATCATGGTTGGCTACACAACAAACATGTAACGGTAGAACAGAGTGTCAAGCCTCAATATTTATGTGATATTAACATTCTGTGCACTTTGAAGTTCTCACTTGAATGCCTCGAAAAGTTTAATCATTTGAAGAAAAATATATTAAACTCCCATCAAGCTCACTACAAATGTCAGTTCTTAAGTCTTTTATTTTGGGGGATCAAAATATTGCATATATGACAAAGGAGTTACACAACAACTAACCTTATATCGTACTCTCATCTCAACAACCACTTATCTAGCTACAAATTAGACAATTAGAGAAACGGTCAATTTATAACACTTAGGAGGGTCCTTGTTAAATGATTAAATCATGATATGATTAACTAGAAACAAGAAACTGGCAGTTAACAATTAGTCTGCATGGTGTACCGATGCTGTGTGTCAAAATATAGTATCAACACTAAAAAATTACCAATTTTGCATGGGATTTTTTATTCAATTCAATGTTTTGTTTATTGAGTGTCTCTCAATCACATAAAAACATTTCTACGTCAAAATTACAATCATAACACAAACCCAACATATAGTAAGTTTTTGATCGCTATATTGACGTGGTATTTACACATACAAAAGGATCACATACTATCACAAATCTGACATCTCAAATAAAAAGAACTCACGTTTCTTTTTGTTCACTCCCCTCCTCAATAGTGTTGTTAGTAGTCATTGTTGAAAGGAAATTATGTCTTTCCATCATGGCTCCCTTGTATATCATGGCTCCCTTGTATAATTTAGTAAATGAATGCCGCTGAAACTAAATAAAAAGACACAAAAATAATTACTCATTAAAACAGATTATCATAAACCAATGTCATAAGAGAGTCAAATTGCAAAATCGCTGCCTTGTCCGAGTTTGGAAGCCAAACCGAGGTGACTCGGCCGGCGGATCGGTGTCGGAGCCGTACCGTGGCGCTGCGCAGCTCGGTGCATAGTTGCATCGGAAGGCGTCCTCGATTCCCATCGTAATCTAGCGCGACACGTTTTTGTTCCAAATTTATTTGACCTAGAGCGGCCATTTTAAGGTTCATGTTCTCCGCTACCGCCCACGCCACCGCCGGCGCTAGCTTTAACCATCGCCGGCGCCAGCCATCGTCACCGCTACCGCCAACATTTTCCATCGCCGCCGCGAACGAACGCCACTGCCGCCGCATGGAAGTGAAGAGATGCAGCGGAAGTGAAGGGAAGTGAAGAGATGCAGGGGAGTGAAGAGACAGCGGAACTGAAGTGATGCAGCGAAACTGAAGTGATGCAACGAAACTGAAGTGAAACAGGGGAGTGAATTGATGCCCTAAAGGCAATTGCTTTCTGCACCCAGCACTTTTAAACCTCCATCCAAAATAATTTCAAAATTCCAAATATACTCTTTATTCTTCTAGAAATAAAAATTTGAAATTAAAAATAATATATTTCGAAAAATAGAGTCGGAAGATATTATTGTGTTTTGGATATAAAAATTTTAAAAAAAAATCAAAATTTCATTCTGATAATAAATTTGGAATTAAAAATAATACATTTTAAAAAAATTTATTCGAACTCCAGAAAATGGACTCGGAATGTAATTTTATATGTATTTTTTTATCTTTTCGTCGTGCACTGATATGGTGCAGGAAGCAATTGCCTGCCCTAAATCCTAATTGAAGCTATTTTGTGTACTGATATTAGAAGAGGGAAATTTACTTTATACAAAGGTAAGTTTTCAGTGTTTAAATCAAAATAACCGAGTGCTTGTAAAAAGGTTAAGGTAAAATTAAGTGAAACCGAGAAAGTTACGTAATGGTTGATAAAATATTGAATTAAATATTAATATTAACTAATTGTATATTTTAATAATTATAAATTTATATTTTTTAATTTATTTCAATTTTTGTAACAATCTATTTTTTTATGTAAAATTAAATTTCAAGTAATGTTTGTATAAATATATTCTATAAAATAGTTATATATTCTCAATTAATAAAAATATACTTTATTAAAAATACAATTATTAAAACAATAATAATCAAATTTAATATTAAATCGATAATTCAAAAGATGTAACATTAAATCAATAATTTAAAAAAGTGTAATAATAAGATAATAATTAAAAAGTTGTAATCATAAATAGGATTTTGAAAAATGAGAGTTTTCTATATTATTTTTAAGAGACAAAATATTAAAGTATAAGTTTTGTTTTGAAATTGAAATAAACTAAACCCTAATAAAGAAACTACATAGTCAAACGTAAATGAAATAATTTTTATTAAAATTTTATCTGTCAACTTTATTTATAATTTAAATAAGATGTTCTTCCAAAATGTTTTGTTCAGAGGTTGAAATTTACTTTAACAGGTAGATGATAGGGTTGCTTCTTCCTGCAACTACATGTCTTCCAGCCACCCCATAAGTTTTTTTAATTCTAAAAATATTTTTTAAATATTTTTTTTAATATTTTGGATTAAATAATCTAAAAAAAAATTGTAATTAGCTTCCGGATTACATAATTTGAAAGTTTTTTCTAAATATGATATTGACTTCCAGATTATGTAATCCAGATATATTTTGGATTATCCCGATTACATAATTCATAGGCTTATTTCAAATCTAAAAAAGAGTTATGGATTTTATAAATCTAAAGAACACTTTCGGATCCAAAAGCATCTTCCAGATTATGTATAAGGGTGACACAAAAAGGATAAAACGGTATTTTTACATTTAGTATGGGGTGACGCAAGAAGGTATGGAGGTGTAGGAAGAAAGAGTCGGATGATAGTTGGTGTGGGCGAAAAGACTTTGGTTAGATGTCCTGAAAAATGTGGGTTAGGTTGGTATGTCCTATATAGAATATGTGAGTTATTTTTATTGGCATGTCTCATGGGTATGTGGGCTAGTTTGTATAAAAAATATCTTTTAAAATTAATGATTTTTTTAAAATATAAATTTAATTTTTTATTATTTAGATGAATTAGGTAAATGTTCACATAGTATTATTTTCACGACACTTGGCTAATAAGATATGAGTAAAGATTCTGGAGTTATAGAATTTAAAAGTTAAAATTTGTGTTTTGGATTATACAATATTCTATATTGCATAAACCTTAATACAAATTTGTATTCCAAAAAGAATTTGAAATGGATAATTTTATAATTTTGTAAAATATGAAGATGCATGAAAAAAATATGGGGGTGTAGAAAGAAATTTTTATATTTTTAAGTTAGCTGGTTATGTGGGTCAGCCCGCCACGTGCTGCGCTTGGCTAGCACAGGCTGCAAGTTATGCGAGGCGGGCCTAAGCGGGCCAACGAGTTGGAAGACTCTTCCCTACAACATTCCTTAGTAGGCTGCATGTTGACCCGCACGGTCCGTCCCACTTTGCCATCCCTAATGTCAAGGTTGTGCGTGTTGAAAATAGTAACCTGTCCATTATAAGGTTGGTTGATGGGCTGTCTTACTACTTTTCAAATTTTCTTTTGTAATTTTTTGTTTGTTTTTTTTATCTATTTATTTGGTTATAATAATTAATATCACCTTTTGGATAATAAAAATACAAGATAGAGCAATAAAATTAAATCAAATTTTAATATTGCTCTCGTACAAAAAGGGACTGAGAGAACTTCTACCTCCTGATTTGTGTTTCGGTTGGTCGGTTCACCTTTCTTCATGTACTAAACGGATCAAACTGCTTTACCCTCTCCTCCTCTGCACTCTCTCCTTCACTTCAGTCAAACTCTCCTTTCCTTCGTGTGCTCTTGGTCAGGAGGACACCTGTAAAAGGTGTTCTGACGCTCAAGTGAGTATTCGATATTTGATGCTTAGTGTAATTAATACACGATAATTACATACATTTTTCTTGAAAGTTGTGTCTATTTATATGTTAATCATGAGCCCATTATTATTGGGTTGGATTAGTGTTTGAATCATGATTAAGAACGTATTACCTAGTGTTTCCGTATTGTTTAGGCTCACTAATCTCCTTCTGAGCATAATGCATTATGGACATGTCGGTCGATCAGAATCGGATACGGAGACTTCTAAACCTCGTCCGGTTGCGACCGATACAAATATTTTAATGAAAGAATGTTTAATACCTAACAAAATAAAGTAAATATTAACAATACTTTGATGAATCAAATTATGTATAAAAAATTAATGTATAAAAAAATTAATGTAAATAAAGTTCTATATAAAACATTGACCAACATTAGTTTTTATTCCAAAAACATGAAATCCCTCTTTAAAAGTGTCAAAAATACAAAAGGACATGTTGACCCACCATGCTTGTGTCCCGCCGAGTTGGTGAGTTAGGTAGACTGTTCCAATACAGATTGACGGATTCAAAACAATTAATCCGTCCTACCGGATTTGACCCGTTTTCTCATTCCTAGTTTTGCCTAATTTTATATAAGAAAAATACTAATAAATATTATCATCGCTTCTAATCAAACTTTGAAAGTTAATAAATTGTGCCTAAACCGATTAAGGATGTTTGGTTTCTTGAATTTCTTGACACTTATGGTTTAGTATTATGTAGTTTATAAAATTCATTGAATTGGATCGTACAAAAATGATGAATCTTGACCTAAACCTTAATTTAGCCCGAAGGAGTCACTAGTTTGATCATTGAACCAAGTGTAGTGGTATGTGTTTGTGTAAAGATGTAAATTATGGGTCACAAACTCATCCTCATCAATGAAAGAAAAGAAAAACAACTCATTATGGGTTCTTAAATCCTTGGCTGCTTCTATATCATAGACAGTCTGTACATCTTGATTTGATATCATTTGGAAGGTACACTCAATCATTGTTCTTCATTTAAAGCTTACACAAGGGCTGTCAAGCCCTTATTTAGTTATTATATATATATATATATAATAATAATAATAATAATAATAATAATAATAATAATAATAATGATAATAATAATAATAATAATAATAATAATAATAATAATAATAATAATTCACTTGTTTGTGCCCTTTTGCCGTATATAATTTACTTGATAGAAAATTCTGTATCTGCCAAAATTTGGGTAGTATAATACCTATATAGTTTTTAGTTTGTTTTTCTTCGATCTATAGTGTATCACTTTTGGAAAATATTTTGTTGACACCCAAAAATTAAAACACATACATTTGTCAATCTATTATTAAATTAAAAAATTTTAAATATAATTCAAATATTAATTTATTGGTATATGAAGTAAATGTTTGATTCTTTTGTTTTTTATATGATATTTTTAAGCATTTATTTATCATTAAATGTACATATTATCTTGATAACATTTCATTCTTTCTTTAAGTGCTAAGGAGACGTCAATAAAATTTATTTATATTAATGTTTGATATTTTTTTAGACGAGATCATTAATCATTCACTTAGATATTTTTATATGCATCGAGATGATCTCTAATACCACATATTTGATTGAACTTAAGAGACTTTATAAAGATAAAAGTAGGTTATACCACTCATCTGAAAAGAACAATATAATGGTACACCACCACCTAATATTTTCTTCCTAAAATTGTTTAGTACATTTAAAAGTATGAAAAAATCATAAGAAAAAATCATAAGAAAAAGCACCATACACTAAAACATAATACACCATATACAATTAATTATCTTAACATATTGCAAACTGGTGTTGGTAACAAAATTTGATAATCTATAAGCATGCCTATATATTAATAATGATGAGTCTCTCACTAGAATGATTTTTTAAAATAAAAATCAATTTTAGAAAAAAAAATATAATTAATAGTGATTAAATTAGAGATATTTTAGAAATTAAAAAAATTATTATTTTTTAAATTAATTTCTATTATTGATAAATAATTTTAAAATTGATATCTAATTAAGTTTTTACTATCAAATTTAAAATCTAAATAATTGGTAGTTAAAACATTAGTAACTAATTAAATACTAATTTAAAAATTATTTATCAATATTAAAATTTTTATTTTTTTAATTTATTAAATGATCTCTAATTTAATCACTATAATAATTAATTTTTTATTTTAAAATAAATTTTGTTTTAATGTTTATTTTACTTTCTTGTCACAACACCCTGGTGTTCTTATTTATTTGTGATTTCTGCAGGTGACACTTGGCTTTATAGTTCTGATAGAAAAAAAAATTTACAATATTAAACAACATGAAGTGTCTTTGTGGTTACTTGTGACTGTGTCCCTTTCAATGGGGCACTGTGTTTGTGATTGATGCTACTTCCTTGTCATATCTATAACAATATAGTAATATACTAATAAGAAATATGAATTATTTTTTTTTTATAAAAAATTTTAGGTTAAACATCATTATACAATTTCTAATACCTCAAATAACAATCATTATCTACATCTTCTAGCTGATACCTCAAATAACAACCATTATCGCAATGAAAAAAGAATATGAACTAATTTACTACAACTATTTAACTTATAACAACTTTGTAACGTAATATAATTATAAAGTACATATATTCCAATATATGGTGAGTATCACATATATGCATTTTATTTAGCATGGAGAAAAATACTTAATTTATAATATTTTATTAACTTTTAATTTTACTGAATTACTCTTATACTAAACCAGGGTAACCACTTTAATTTTGTTAACAAAATTCTCAAAATAAAGCCAACAAATCTTTTATTCAAACCATGTATTAAAAAAACCCAAACCCTGGCTAAAGATAAACCTTCAAATAATATAAAAAATAATTCTTATTTTATAAATAAATTTTATAGAAGTTCAGTTAGACCTAAATTTATATCCTAAAGTATATTAATTAAAATCTACCTTATATTCATTAAATCTTATTATTTACACACCAAATGCAATATACTTAATAGAAATAAGTGAAGGGTAATTTATATCTTAAAAGTTAATTTTATGGTAATTGAGCTTTGCCGTATTTTTCTAAAACAAATTACTTTGTTTTATGATTATTTTCAAAAATTTCAGATAATATTATTTTTTTCATTTATATTATTATCTTTTATCTAATTTATAATTAATTTACACATATATTATATATTTTTAAAATATTTATCAGAGTTAAGAAAGTTTATTATGTTTCTTAAATTTTTATAAAAAATTAAACTATACTTAAAATAAAATATTATTTAAAGAATGACTTTATATGTTCGCTTACAAGATAAATATTGCAGAATTCTTAATATAACGATTGACGTTGAAATTAGTGTTGATAGATAAATGGCATAAAGGAAAAGCATTGATAATTTTAAGAAGCATTTAAAAGATAAATATGTGTAGTTTAAACGGATAATTTCTTCATAATAATTATTTAAAACATTAATAACATTGTTTTCATATGAACTTGTCATGAAACAATTTTAATACAATGTCAAGATTTAGATAATTTAAATAGTCTATAAAAGGAATAACATAAATAATATTGTAACATAAATAAATAGATTTCGTTTATACATAACTAAAGAAATATTTTTATAAAGGTATGCATAAATAAACAAAGATGATTTATAAATATTAATCTAAAAGAGGAAGAAAATAAAACTATAACTTAACATAAATAAACAGAGATTCTTTACGCAGAAATAAAGATATGCATATTACTTAAAAGTAAACTTATTTAATAGATAATACAAAAATTAAAAAGATTCTTTAAAAATAAGATATGCATATTGATTGAAATACATAAGAATTATGAGTCATAATAAATAGAAAATTCAACAGTGAATAGTTTTATATTATAATTCTTAAAAGTAGAAAAAAAATAATCTTTTACTTAAACGTGGTGATAAGATAATTTTTTTTTAAAGGTTATAAGTTGATTTCACACGAATTCTTACTACTCTCACTATTATTAGTGGTGGCAATGTGCAGAACAACGTCGTGGTAACTCATAACGTCGAAAAAGGAAACTACAGCACACCGACAACCACTTTGTTCCGATAATTTCGTCTAACAATGTCGTAAAAGAAATTGCTGTCAAGTGCCCCACAACGTTTTTCATGTCATTTTCTTGTTAAATTATTAATCATTTTAACTTTGAAAACCTTATCTTAACTTGCTCAATTTTCTTATAGAAATGTTGTTACTGTGTTTATTTATTTGTTTTGTTGAAGATAGGAATTTCCTTATGGTTTTGAATCATAGATGTATGATATAATGAGTTTGGCTGAAAAGTGGGAGTGAGTGAGTGAGAAGAAAATGACACATGTTAAGGTTCCCTGAAAACGTATCTAACGTAGTCAACTTCACACGTTCAAGAAAGCAAGAAGCAACTGTATCCATCCTTTCTTTGGACCATCTTTTCCTCTCTGTCTCCAGCCAGATACCTTTCTTGGTTGGACTTTCATACACCTCTCTGCCTCATCCTCATCCATGTCCATTGCTTCTACACGTTTTTCAAACACTACTTTTTCTCCCTATTCATTTATCTTTATTGTATCTGTGTGTGAGCTTTTATTTGCATTAAAGTCATTTTCTTTCTATTTGCATTGCCTCTTCCGTCTTCAACTCTTTTAAATTCAACATTTGGGTTGTGAATACGGTTTTTTGTCTTTCCTTTTGGCTGTACTTGATCACCCAGTTTTTAGGGGGTGTTATGTGATGTAAGCAATAACCAATGAGGAGCATAGTACTCTTCTTTCTCTCATTTTGCAACCGACCCTTTAACTCTTTCTTTTTCAATCCTCTCACATTTTTGTCTTTATGTTAGATGTTAATCTATGTTAAACAAGGGGTGGAACTGAGAAGAGATTGTTATTAGAAGTGTAAATTGACAAATTGGTTGGTTTTATGTGCAATGGCTTTGCTTGCAGCGAAGTCAAATGCTTTGGAAGTTGTGTCACTGTAACTGCTGCTCCATGACTGTCTGTCAATTTGAATAGCTGTAAGGAGCTAAACTTTTGCAAAAAGTACATTTTCATTCACACAATCCGTGACTCTTTCTGGTTTAATTTATCTATATCCTTTACCCCTTCTAAAGTTCCATCTTTTGGCCACTATTGTTTCAGTGGTTGATTTGTATTAGCTCCTACTTTTCATAAGCATTGATGGTAATACATTCAATGTAACAAGTACAATTTATTATTCATTACTTTTCTTTTCTCCGTAACGCAGATGCTATCATATAGGGAATTTTTATTCTCAATTGGATAGCTTCATCTCCAAGTTTCATGTATATTTTATTTCATTGTTTCACAAAAGTCCTGGTCCTAGCAAACATGGATTGGTCTTCCATTAGCCATGGTCTAAATTTGGTCATTTGTTAATTTCACTTTCAAAAGGTCTCAAAATCATTGATTCAACTAGTGATATATATACATGCATATTGCTGACTGAGAGAAGTTGATACTTGCGGAAAGTCAGAATGGCTTCTGATTGTTCAAGATTTGTAAGGTGAATCTCCTTCCCAGTTTACCCTTCAAGTTCTAAGTTACTATGTACTCTTTCTTCAGATTGTGCAATTTTTATTCTAAACAAGAGTCAATTGCTGTCTTTCAGCAATTGAATAAAACGATTTTCATAATCTATACTATTAGCCTCTAATGTAAAGTCTCACTTTACAGATTTCAAGATGACCCTGAATTGGTAAAATTGCCGACAACAAACAGTGGCAAGGGAATCAGGCGCAATGGAACACGATTAGTTGAGACAAGGGGTAAAAAGGGTCTGAAGGAGACAAGGAAGTTCTTGAAGGCTAGAGTATTGTCGAGAGTATTCTCAGAGGATTATGAGAGAGTTAGAAAAAAAACATTATTAGATCCCCGGGGACAAACCATTCACCGATGGAACAAAATTTTCTTGGTAGCATGTTTAGTTTCTTTGTTTGTGGACCCTCTATTCTTTTATTTGCCACTAGTTCGACATGAAGTGTGCATTGATATTGGAACAGCTCTTGAAGTTTTCCTCACAATGATAAGATCATTGGCAGATGTGTTTTACATGATTCAGATTCTCATGAAGTTTCGAACGGCTTATGTTGCTCCTTCTTCTCGTGTATTTGGGAGGGGAGAACTTGTCATAGACACTACCAAGATAGCTACTAGGTACCTGAGAAAGTGTTTTGGGCTAGACTTCATTGCTGCACTGCCTCTTCCTCAGGTAAGTTACTGTAGTTTTCCTTTATCTTGATCAAAGTCAAGGTGTTTTGACTTGCTAAGTAAAATTGATTCTGTTATGTTTGTCACAGGTGTTAATTTGGATTGTGATCCCCAATCTTGGAGGTTCAACCATGGCAAACACAAAGAATGTGCTTCGCTTTATCATCATTTTCCAATATTTACCAAGGCTGTTTCTGATTTTTCCACTTTCATCCCAAATTGTAAAAGCTACGGGGGTTGTGACAGAAACAGCATGGGCAGGGGCCGTTTACAACTTGGTTCTGTACATGTTGGCTAGCCATGTGAGCATATGAAACTTGCATTTCCTTGATTGTTGCTCAAGCAACTTCACGTTGCCACTCCCACTGTATATATGTTAGCATTTTCCTTTTTATTCTTTACAATTTTTTTAACATTTTTGTGGAGGAAAATCTAGTTTTACATTTAGAAAAAATGATTTTGATGTGAACCAAATTCGATGTTACAAAGTGGTGCGGTGAAGACATCAATAGCAAATTGGGCAAGCTTAGCTGAGTTTCTTAACTAAATAACTTTTATTTTCTTGACTCAAAATAATTGATAAACTAAGCTAAAATTTGATCACATTTATATGCTAGTGAGAAATAATTTATGCGTTGTGTGTCATTTATATAAAGATCTGTTTTAGTGACATCTAAAGCTAGTGTATATCTAACAGTAAATTCTTCATCCACTCTTTAATTTCTAGTATCTTCAAGTGTGATTATGACTCATTTTGTTTTGGTTAAAGTTTTTAGGAGCTAGCTGGTACCTTCTATCAATTGAACGACAAGAAGCGTGCTGGAGGAGTGTCTGCGATATGGAGCCATCTTGCCAATATGGATTCTTTGACTGCAAAAGGGTTGAAAACTCCCTCAGGGTCTCCTGGTTTATAGCAAGTAATATCACAATTTTATGCTCACCAAAGGCTAACTTTTATCAGTTTGGTATATACGGTGATGCTGTGACATCCCAAGTTACTATCTCATCATTCTTTCACAAGTACTTCTTTTGTCTTTGGTGGGGCCTAAGGAATCTGAGGTATGTCTTATTTGGGGTTCTCCACTATATCACTTAGGCTTGTAATATTTTACTTTGTGTAAACACTAGACAGAAACAAACATTTTAGTTTTTCTATTAACTGGATCTAGAAATAAGGATTTTTTTTGTTATTGAAACAAGATTAAAATCCAACTAAGGTAATCTTTAACTAATTGGAGTTTTTCCTTTTCTGATTAAAAAAAATGTTGATTATAGTCAAGTTTAATGGAAGGATTATATGGGTAACTAAAAATGCAGAGTCCTATGTAACAAAAGAAAGTTGGACTTTTTAGCCTTAAACATTTAATTATACGTTTCAAAATGCTACTTCTCTATTTCATTTTGTCTTCTTGAAAAAATTATTAGATCTCTCCCCTAGCAAATAGAGCAAAATCTCTCATCTGGGTGACAAAGACTCACTAAAAAAAGCGTTTTATTTTTTATCCCTTCAACATTAATAGTTTGTGATATATATTCTGTGCAGTTCATTGGGACAAGGTCTTCTTACTAGCACTTTTGTTGGAGAAATAATGTTTGCCATTGTTGTTGCAACCCTTGGACTAGTTCTTTTTGCATTGCTTATTGGCAATATGCAGGTAAGTGTGTATAAATTATCTCTCTTAGCCAATTGCTGCTTAATTTGCATATGTCAACTATTAATTTCTCTTCTAATGTAACAAAATAATTCCTCAACATAAGGACCACAATCTGCTTCGTATTATCCAAACTCATTGTTAATTACTTGGAGGGTATTCCCAGTTTGTGCCTCGTACATTTTCCTCTGAATTCTCATTTGTTTCATTCTTAGAATTCTGTTGATAGAAATCTTTAATTCCCCAATTCATGAAAGAGTTTCAAGATGGCTTTGTCCTACCAGCATTGAAATGTAAGAGAATACTTGAGCACCATGAATGGACATTGTTCTTCATAATTATATTTTGCAGACATATCTCCAATCAACAACTGTTCGCTTAGAAGAGTGGAGGGTGAGGAGAACTGATACAGAACAATGGATGCATCACAGGCAGCTACCCTCAGAACTTAGACAATCTGTGCGCAAATATAACCAATATAAATGGCTGGCCACACGAGGGGTAGATGAAGAAGCTCTTCTCAAAGGACTTCCTGCTGATCTTCGGAGGGACATCAAGCGCCACCTTTGTCTCGAACTAGTTCGACGAGTAAGCCACTCACTCATCAAATTTTACTTGAACAAACCCTCACTTCGCCCCCTAAAATTATGCATTAGTCACTTACTTATGGGCTTTATCCACCACTAAGTTGATAAAACTTCATTACTTACTTTAATATGAAATGAATCTTAGAATAACCTCTTTCACTTAAAACATGTTTGTGATTTTGATGATGACGACGATGACGACATGTGAAACATATGAACAGGTGCCACTGTTCGATCAAATGGACGAGAGAATGCTTGATGCAATATGCGAGAGGCTGAAGCCGGCACTGTGCACGGAGAACACATACCTAGTTCGCGAGGGCGATCCCGTGAACGAAACTCTCTTCATAATCAGAGGCCACCTGGATTCCTACACCACCAACGGAGGCCGCACCGGTTTCTTCAACTCGTGCCGCATAGGCCCCGGCGACTTCTGCGGCGAGGAGCTGCTCACATGGGCCCTGGGCCCACGGCCCAGCTTCATCCTCCCCTCCTCCACCCGAACCGTCAAGGCCATCTCCGAAGTGGAGGCCTTCGCCCTCATAGCCGAAGACCTCAAGTTCGTGGCGTCACAGTTCAGAAGACTACACAGCAAACAACTGAGACACAAGTTCAGGTTGGAGAAAAATGATAATATACAATTATGAGTTTGATGTTGAAATATATATTAAATATAGAATTATTATTTAGGTTTTACTCGCACCAGTGGAGAACGTGGGCTGCATGTTTCATACAAGCTGCATGGAGACGCTACAAGAAGCGAAAGGAAGCTGCAGAACTGAGAGCTTTGAGCTACGTTCAGTCTAAGAGAGAGGGTGAGAGCGTAGGGTTGGTTGCGTATGGTACGAGGATGACTAGGAAGGGTACTGTGCATTCTGATGAAGTTGTCAACTCTTTGCAGAAGCCAGAAGAACCAGATTTTTCTGTTGGTGAGTGATGAGTTTGGATTGTTACATACCCTACATAGGCTTATTCTTTTATTGGTTATTCATCTAAGTTAGGAAATAGAATTTCTTGCATGGTGCTGAGATAATTGTTCATAATGCATTATAAAAATATGCTTTTTGGAACACAGTTTGAAAGTGAGAAACAAGTTTACTGAACAGTAAAAGCTACAGTGATGTATGTGATTGTGGTCCACTAGTTTTCCATTCCATCTCTCTCGTTTTCCCCTAATAGTGGAAGACCTGTCATCAAACACAAGAAGAAACATCACTTTTCACTTAGAAAAATAATACTTTAATAATTAAAACAATTATATTATAATAATATAAATCGATAATTGATGAGTTAAATGAAATCCAATCTGATTATATTAAATGAAATTTGTCAATGTTATTTCAATTAATGAGCTGAAAATAGGGCTTATAACAAGGAGTGGCAACTTGGAGCGGGCCGACCCACTACCCGCAGTAAAATACGCGGGACGGGTTGACGTTTTCAACCCGATGATCCGCATTAGTCCACGGCCCACGCGGGCCAGTAGCGGGACGGGACGGGCTGGCCCGCTAGTCCAAAAAAAAAATTAATTAATTGATTTTTGATCGCTATAGTTCAGTGGAGGAGAACTTTGAATGAAAGAAAATTAAGTTTTCACTAAAAAAAACAACGCAGTTACGCTGTTCCAAAAAACGCACACAACACACGACGTACTCTCCTTTGTAGCGCTGCCGCTCGCTCCTCTTGCAACTCCGTGTGGTTTCGCCTGCAATTGTCGCGCGCTACTACCGCTTTGCTGTTGCACACTGTTACTATCTCCACTCCTCCTCTACGTTAAAGAAAAAAAAAGCGGACCGACCTGCAAGCTCACGGGCCAACGCATGCGGAACGGGTCATGAAAACCAGCCCACATTTTATATGCAGGGCGGACCAACCTGATTCGCATTTTGCGGCCTATGCGGGGCGGGCCGGCCCGGCGCGCTTTGCCACCCCCTACTTATAATAGAACTCATTTGTTCTTTGGAACTCATAGGGCATGACAAAAATCTGTTAAGCATTTCAATTGGGCTTTGCAAAGTCAATTTCCAAATGAAAAAACCGAGTTCAAAATTTGACTTCTGAATGTTAAATAATCTCTTATCTCTATTGAAAAGCATCTATTTTAGTTGTTAAAAATATCATTTTAGCATCTGAGTTCTTGGATTTAAACTAGAAGGAGCTAAAAGAGATTAAAAATAGTACACGGAAAGATTAAAAGTTTGGTACAAAAAGTAAAAGGTGAACTTTATTCAACTATACAGGCTAAATAAATAATTTAACTAAAAATCAATTCCGTATATAAGAATATTGTTAAAATAAATTTAGACAGAAAATAACAAAAATAAGTATAATTAGAAAAAGAAAGTGCAAAAAGAAACTCCCAAACCACATACAGTCAAGGCCCACTCGTAACTAGCACAGCAACTTTATTTCTAAATTTGATATAAATTATGAGGCAATTACTTCCGCATGAAATTTGAACATCTATTCGATTTTGAGGTGAAATTTGATTTTTATGTCAAATGATAAAAATGTTCTTTAAGCAAAGGAAAAGTGTTGAATAAAATTTATTATAAAATTCTTTTTCTTGTACAGGTTTTTAAATTTGGATTTCTAGAATATTTTTTTATATAGATCTCTTTTCTGAAATAGATTTCTAAATTTTGTTTTCTGATTTTTATATGATAAATTTTTTTATTCCAAAATTGTTATATTTTTGTTTTTTAATTCTATTTTCAGAATATATTTTTTAATTTCAGATTTTCAATTCTGAAAGACAATTTTACAAATTTTAAAATGTACAGAGTGCAGGTCACAATTTATAAGACAAAGGAAGAATTTGCCTTAGAATGTGTAAAAGTTGGTTCAATGGTTAAAGTTAGAGTGTCTAATAGAAAATGTGTATCTTTCATTATTAGTGTGGATAATCTTAATTCAACGTGGAATCCCTTAATATCTACACAAACGGATACATATATATATATAGTCCACTACACCAAAAAGTAAAATTAGCTGCAAAAGGAAGTGAAGGTGATGTTAGGAATCCTAAATAGTGTCCACTAAACCTTTATTATTAAAAAAAATAAAATAAAGTGTGGATTATATGGACATAAACTAAAAAAAAAAGAAAAACAAATTGTGTGGGTCAAACGGTCACAACTGGAACTATAAATAATAAATAATAATAATAAAAATTTAAAATTTTGTAGGTTAAGCCCACGCAAACATAATATATATATATATATATATATATTTTTAAAAAAATAAAAAAAATTAAATATGTAATAAAATTATGAAGATTAAGTCCACGCTTGTTTAAAAATTGTGTGGCCAATCCGTTGACTAAGCCCACGCTTATTTGAATAAATAATATAAAATATAATTTTGTGTGGGCAACATGTAGGCTAAGTCCATACTTGTTTAAAAATCATGTAGCCAACATGTAGGCTAAGCTCACGTTTTTTTAAATAAATAATATAAAATATAATTTTGTGTGGGGAGCATGTAGGCTAGGCCTATGCAAAAAAACACATCACTTATGTCCCACACACCCGCCACTATTTTTTATGTCGAGCATATTAGCTTCCAAATTTTAATGATAACTACACTTTTGCATCCATTAGCTATAGTTAATGTCCCTTTTTGACCCATGCTAATAAACATATTTTTTGTAGTGGTCTAATTGATATTTTAACTTAGTAGGTAAAAAGCATTTTTGTGTCTTTTCCATTAGTTTAAACATTATAATAACAAAAAAAAATGATATTTGAATAAGAGTTGTGAAAAGAGAAATTTTAAATCGTAATTTCTATTTATTTATGAATTCTATAATGGATTTAAACTAAATTTTGTTAATTCTTTAAGTGAATACATTACTTCCTTGTATAATCACTTTTTGTTTTTTCTTAATTTACTTCTCTCTATTTCTTTTGCGATTTTCTTAAATTTTTTTTAACATATGAATGATATAACTTTTCAAGCTGATAAAAAAAAATTATTTCGCAAAAAGAAATGTTCTCGAACGGGGTTAAGACCCAGAGAACTATTGAGACTCCTCCTTAATTGGTCGATCGGCGTGCACTTTAGTTACTCTCTCCACAAGTTCCTTTCTCTCTTTTGCTCGCTCTATTTCTCGGCCTTCCGTAATCCAGATTCAAATGGTACCTGCAGAAGGCACTGCGATGCTTAAGTCAGTAAAGGTATTCGACACTCGGTTGTCATAGAACTGATGATGATGATGTACATGTTTCTTGGAATATGCGCTATTTATATTACCTATGATGAGCTTCCTTTATTGGACCAGGTTAAGGGGTTGGACCGTGTTTAAAAATGGATTACCTAGCTCCTAATCACAGATTAACTTTGTTTATCTTAGTTGAGCGTAATTGGACTTGAACTATCGATCAATCCAACGAACATGAGTCTTGACTATATTCGGTCAGCTTAGGATCTAAGACGTTATATCAGTCGAGCAACTTTCATCGGTTAAAGAAAATATAAGTATAATAAAAATAAGAATAAAGAATGAGTATATAATTTCGAATAATAACAAAAGCTGAAAACAGTATAAAAATGAAGAATTATAGTTTAAAAGTCATAAATTTTGACCGATTGTCTTTTATTTGGATAACCAAAGGATCTTGCTTACTTGGGAGGGCTTTGTATGATTCCCTTGGGATTTTGATGTCTCCTAGAAAATATATAGGAGCTATGTATGAAAGTGGCAATAGTCTATTTTCTGTGGTATATTCTACTGTGGTTTGCTTTTGTGGTTTTTGTTTGTTTCTGTAGTCTCTTTTACTCTTTTTGATTTGGTGTAATTTTTAAGAAAATGGATAAGTCGTGTTTTTGGATGAAAACATTCATATAGAAAAATACACCGATAAATTAAAAAAAAAAAACAAAATTTGTAATTAAATATAAATGATTTGTCATATTAAAAAAAAACATGTGATTTAATTTAAACAGAATTTATGTTTGGGTGGATATTTTTTCATTTGAAAGTCCTGGGTCAAAGTACAAGTTACACATTTTAATAAATGTTGAAAAAATACACTAAATCCGTTAAAAAGCTGTCTCTTTTGAAAAGGAATTGATGATGGTGTAATCCAGCAGTAACACCTCACTCACAGCATATTTCATACTCTTCTGTGATTTTGATTAAGTTATGAAAAAAAGGAAACACATTTCAAATAAGTTTTGACTGTTGCTGCTTAATTACTGTTTCTGAACTTTCTATTACAATCATACTTCATGTGTAATTCTTAAGATTTTAAAAAGGAGAAACTAACTCTGCAAATATTCTTTTCTTTTTCTTTCTATTCTCTTTCGTCATGCATAAATAAAAAAAAACAAATTATAAAATATTTATATAACAACAAATTATAAAATAGCTTATGACATATATGCTTATATATATATTAATTGTTAATTAATTATAAATATTTAATGTTTATTTAAACACAATAAACAGTTTGACTTAGATTTTATTTTTAATATGAATTTGAACCAAAGTTTTAGATTTTTGGAAGCCTATAAACAATAAAAAAGAAAAAAAAAACATGGAAACTAGACCAAATTATGTAAAATAAAATAAAATTCTAAGAGTAGCTTAAGCAATTGGAGAGTTTAAACCAAACAAATAGATAAATAAAGATAAGAAAACTAACAAAATAACATTCTCGTAGCTTTCCTATAGACAATAAAGAGAAACGATTGAATCTAAAAAATTCAATCAGATTAACCTTCGCTTGCATTCAGTAATAAAATATTATAATATTGATGCAGGTCACTATCATTATTTTTTTTTTTGGGATTGACCTATTTTGGAAGTCATCTTATTGATTTTTCACTTCAGTTCATTGTCTTGACTTACTGATTTCTCCTTATCCATCTTTTCAACCTAAAACTTAGAGATAAAGTTAAATTCTTTCTAAGAAAATATCAGTCGAGTTATATTTAATTATATCCGCTACCAAAATGGTTGAACATGACCTTGAGCCTCCTTTTTATCACTTGAAAATAATTTTACAAGACTAAATATTGATAAACAACTTTAGAATTAACCTTGTTTGACACCAATTAATTTAAGACTTGTTGTATTATAGTTAATAAAAAAACATGATTTTGGATTAGTTTACTCTTATTCACTGGTGCAGAAAGGATTTACAACGACGACTATTTAGCTGCATTTGTTGTACACGTAGTCTTAAATCGAAGAGATAAGAATGCGGCTATTCAACGGGAGATGAAACGTCACATCCATCTCAACCGTTAGATCTTCCTCGATCCAACAGTCCTCGTCAAATGGCACCAAAAAACCCCTCATCAATGCGCGTCACGTCACGCAACCGGCACCGCCAATGTCACGTCCAACCTCGGGAAGCCGAATCGTCACATCAGTCTCGAACAAAGACTCTTCGGATTAACCATCCTTGAACCTGGGGGACAAGTGTACTCGTAAGGCCCGCATGACTGAGACTATGACTCGGTACCCGGTCATTATGCCGACCGACACCACAAATCCAATTACGCTTAAACAGAATTAGTGAGGCTAATCAACAATCAATAGTTAGGTAATACACTTCTAAACATGACCCAACTATCTAACCTAACTGAATAGGAAAGACCCATCACAATCATATAAATAGGCACAAAATCCAAGAATAAGGTACATCATTATACAATACTTAAATATACTGAGTGTCAAATACTAAATCTGACTTGAGAGTCAGAGTGCTTTTTGTAAGTACCATCCGAGTCTGGACTTTGGGAAGACTGAGAGGCAAAGAGAGACGAGGAGAGCAAGGGACTTGCTTGGAAAGGAATAAGAGTGCAGACCGACCGATCAAGAAGTCAAAGAAGAGAAGCAACTTAAATCATTCTCTAGGCTTCGATCCCATTCGAAAAAAGTACTAAACTAGTTTATATCTATTTTAAAATAATGACTAAAAAGATCAAATTCTAAATATAGAAATCAAATTCGGACTTATACATTAAAAACATATTTACAATGTTGTATAAAAAGCAGGTATGGGGGTGAAAAACAAGAACAGAAACATGAAAATTCTCCCCTTTGGAAAAGGTGGGAAGACATATCAATGGTTGAAATATGAAAAAGAAGAACAATAGGTTGGAAAGGGAAATAGATTTGACCCCTTTGGTTGTATAGCTAATAAAGTGAGATTCCCTTAATTAAGTCTTAATAATCACTTTCATGGGCCACTTGTCCAGTTATTGCTCTCATTAACTGGCTAAGCACATATCATTTTCCTAAGCATTGTGATTAACTATGGACCCACTTTGACAATTGGCCTGGCTAGCTCCTTTCATGAGGAATTTTGAGATTTTTTTATACTTACCTCTGAAATATAAAACCAACTTTTTAAGAGACCTTTCTTCATTTCACGTTATCATCATATTAAGAAGCATCTCCTCAATAATCCCACCAAACACATGGGAAGCTTAAACACTTTCACACCATTTATTTTTAAACTTAATTACCTTTTTAGTCATAATATTAAGAGTTAAAAATTAATTCTATCATCTAAATTTTAAAAAATCAACGTAGTCTCAACTTTTTTTAAAAATTTCAATTTGATTCGATTTTTAAAAAAAATTTCGATATAAGTTCCAAAATTTTCAAAATAATTTAATGTGATGATCTTAACTTTGTTTAAAAAAATTTCAATAACAACACATAATTTAATTTGAAGTAACATCGTTAAAGATAAATTTATTTTAATAAGAACAATTTAAAAAAAAATATTAAATCATTTAAAAAAATTAAGATCATATTAATTTTTTTTTATGTTGGAACTGAATTGGTTTTTATCCCAGAGATTAAAAAAATAATTAGAACTTTTTTTTAATTAATTGTGATAACAAATTAATTGCTAATAAAAACCATCTTCAACACTTGTAAACAATATCCATAGATGCAATTTTTGCAGTAATTGAACATTGGTGTTTGAAAAGTTAATTTATAATAGACAAAATCTAACAAAAATGATTTTTTTTCTTGTAGTCACAATTTATATTACTACTTAAAGAAACAATAATTACTAAAAAAATGAATTTTATTTCTTCAAATAAGTGCTTATTATTTTCAGGTATTTTTTTTTCAAAGAATCTCAGTAAATTCGAGAAAGCGAGCTAGTAAATAGATTAAAAGTTAAAAAGTTCATTTTTAAATGTAAAATGTTGAATTAACATTGTACATTGAAATTAATCGTATTAGTTAACTAATAATATGAAATGATATATAATGTCATATCTGTGTGTACATATAATTATTTTATTGGTAGTGGGCAAAATATATTTTGTTTTTTTTTTCTCTTTTTACAAAAAAAAAAAATACATTTATGTATAATAACTATAATTTATATCTTTCTTAGTTGATTTTGAAATAAAAGCATGAATAGATTAAAGCCACGTTTGCCATGAGCTTTCACATCATTTTGAATTTAGGGCATATATAATCACGTTGGTAAAAAACACGTTCTTCAAGCTTTGACAGATAAAATGCAAAGCCATGACTCATCTGAGAAAAAGGATCATAATTAGCAGTTATGGGTGCAGTGTTTGTGTCGCTGGAATAGAATGGAACACCATCATTATCAACTTAACAAATGCACTTCTTAATGTTATTGTTACTTTCAATCTCATAACTCTGTCATTTTCACTGCTACCTGTTAAGTACTTTTTGCCCAATTAATACACGCTTCATGTATATGAAGTCTTAGTTAATTTTTTGTCATTTATTTTAATAACCTTAAGAATAACACGTAATTAATTGAATGCAAATTCATATCCAACTGTGAAATTAATAACATGCATGTGAAGAGCACGTCAAAGTCCAATGGCATGTGAAAAATTTATCAAATGGTAGATTTCTTTTTTAATATTGCTAAAACCAACAATTTTTTTAAAATTACACTCATAGATAGTCGTGTTTTTATAACTTAACTTTATTATGGAAAAATTGTATTTTATAAACTCGACTTCAACCTTTGATTTTAAGTGAAGTCATGTTGTCAACAATAATTTTCATGTTAGTGATATAGTCGTATGATACAAATACGACTTTGATTAACAGAATCTAGACTTAATTTGTTTTTTTTTGGTTCAAACTCAAATCATTAGAGCATGACAGAACTTGGACTTGACCAAAAGTTGTGTAGAGAACATAACTTTAGTGTGTAGAATTTAAGTTAAAGTCATGTAGGGGTAACATGAATTGTTTGAGTTCTATTTGTTATTTTTTTTTTCCGTTTTAGTTGAGGAAGTCTAGAAATGTATGTGTTCATATAATTAGGGTTAACATGAAAATTAAATAGTTTTGAAGTTTTTGCTTGTTGTTAGCATGAAAATAAAATTGTTTTAAGACTTTATGTATTTGTATATTTGTTTTTGTTTGACTATTTTTTAGGAGGATGGAAAAAAATAATATAATTTGTTATATAAAAAAATAAGAGGAAATTTAAGAATGAAAATTAATATAAAATTTGAACATGAAAATTGTTATATAAGGGAAAATAATTTATTTATGAGAGGACTTGTCACAAGGTAGTATTCTTTTTTTTTCCTTCTAAGTCTTCTTTGATGGTCATGTTTGGTAGACATGTGAGGGGGTATAACCAAATCATTATTATTGTCTTCTTTGTTGTGGCAATGATTATCATATCCTTATGAAGGTATTGTGGGTATATAAAAGTGCATGTGTGATCTAGGATTGTACACATATGGAGGTGTGAATGTGGAAGTTACAAAGTCTTTGATGGACTAGAAAAAATATTTGGTTAAGGAAAAATGTAATCTATATGGAACTTGTTGGTACGAAGAGTGGGAAGACAAGTGGTGATGCCATGTATCTGGACATTGTAGGTTGTTCGAAGACTAGACTGACCAAATGATTGGCCATGAAAATGTTGAACATACAAAGAAGACCCAACATGCTGATAAGGAGGGTGTGGTTGGGGTTGTGTAGTCTCTTGTGACGTGTCATACTATTACAAAAATAATCGTAAATTTTAGATAACTAAAATACATTATTATTGTTTTAGGAGTCAACTTACATCATCGTTGGATGTTGGTTCTGGAGGTGATATGTAATGAATAATATATCATTGCGTGTATGTTGTGGTGTCATGCAAATGGTCATTACAGTTGAACTAAATTCCTAGAATTATATGATTATGTCAATCATTTCACATTGCTATCCATTTTTCATAATATTGTCATCAATATCTATTTATTCTACCTCTCATATCTTCTTTTTGATGTTGATCTAAGTTTAACGGGCTTGTTGGAATAGTTTTCTGAAACTCAAATTGTTGCATTACCCAATCAGCTTGATGAAATTCTACTATGGAAAAATAAATCAAAGAAACTATCGTTCGACTAAGATGAGAAATATCAACAGTAATCAAGAATCTGAAAACCTCCATACTCTAAGAAGTCCATATAGAAAATATCATTAATATGAGCTATAAAATGTTGTCAATATCATATGTAAGTATGATTTGATTAAGAACTTGTTTGGGTTGTAACTAGTCCAACATTTTTCTTATTAGACTAATTGTACTTGTAGGTTTGTTTTGCTTTTGCATCGTTTCACAATGCCACCTTTCATAAACAATATATGTTTCATTTGGACCACAAAAGTTAAAATTTATTGTACCTTTAAATAGGGAAAACAATTGTATAGATAGAAATAAACCTTTTGGCAAGTGTAAAACCAAGTTATGCATCATTTTTAACAATGGCTCAATAGTTAGAGAAAGACATGTAATGTGTTCCTTAGCCCATCAGTGTAAAAGTAACATGCAATTTATGATGTTGTCTTGATTGAAGTCAATTATGTTATCTAAACTATGATAAAGATACACCAAGATAATTAAGCCTCAACTATAATATGAGACGTAATTCAAGTAAGGGAATAAATACATAAGATAAACTTTACTAGATTATGTATCTGACATTAATAAACTCTCAATTAGTGAACAAATGTGTGTTTGTGCATGTTGAGCGATAACAACATTAATTACATTATCAGGTATTTGTTGAAAGGTGTTGTTAAGCCATAATAGTTTTATTGTATTTCCTTTGACCACATTTGGGGGAGGTATCGACCCTAACAATTGTTTGCATAGTGGTATAAAGTCATAACTAGTGACACTAGTGACAAGTTCTCCATTAATAAGAATACCCAATTGTAGTGCGGTGATAAATGCCAAATTTCATATTAAAATATAGGGACTTATGAATATTAATTGTTAAAACAAGTATAAAATAACCCCTAAGTTATGAATTTATACCTTTTTACATATTTTTGTGATTTATAATTGAATAAGAACGATTTATTCCCAAATTTGGTGTTAATTTCAGGATTCTAGGGGAGAATGGAGATGATTGCACAAAAGGAAAATATATAAAGCTAAAAAGAGAAAGTTGGAATGCATCAATACTCACCAAAGCTGCCCAAATTCGCAAAAAACAAAGATGCCACCAATGGATCTCTCTCAAGCAAGTAGAATCTCGCTTGAGCAAGATAGCGCCAGTAATGTTGGGCATTTTTACATTTTATTTGCCCAAGCGAGCCCATTAGCGCCCAAACGAGAAGTCATTTAAGTCCAAGCAAATTAGGTTAAATAGGGGGCTTGAGGCACAATCCTAGAGTGTCAGGCTGAGAGGAAAACACCATTGAGTGACTTGCAATCCAATTGGGAGAATATGAGGTGTAGAAAACATTATAGGAGGCAACCGTCAAGGAGAAACATCCAGGATCTTCTTTTCATGTCATCCTTGCGTGTAATAGTCATCATGAGTGGCTAATCCTACCATTTGGGAGTGAGAGTAATTTGTTCAAACTCTTATGTATTGAGGTGATATTTGAATATAATATTCTGTTCTTGATTGATTATTGGTATTGTTGTTTTGTTTCTAATTTTTTTATCTAGAATCTTAAATCTGACTGGAAAGTATTTTTATAGTTCTAACCTAAACAATAATACTTAATATGTTTGAGTGTTATGAATAGACTTGAAATGTTAATTGCTATCAACGTCTAAGTTTGATTCTAAGTTGTTTTTATAAATATGCGAGAAATCAATATTTAGGAAGCATCTTACTAATTTTATTTGCGAGAAATCGATATAAATGAATTTTATACGGACATCAATATCAATCAAAGGACATAATGTTACCATGCTAATCAAAATACACAAGAGTGAGAAAGATGAAACTTAATCTCTATTTTTCCAACTTGAAGCAACCAATTATTTGCCTTGTTTTCTGATTAATCATTGTCATCACAACAACTTTCAACACATTTTTATTATTCTGTTTTATATTTAGTGAATATTTTACTTAATTATTCAATTGTTCCTTATGGATTCGATAACGTGATGCACTTGTCGTAAAAAGTCATCATGTGACATCTAGTAATGTCAATATTATGACAACGACTGTCAATGGCGAATACGAGCATATTTTAGCAAGATCTGACATTAGTGAGAGATCAAAATAATTGAAGTACCTCATACTTGTTTGTAAATTGACGTCCATTTAGACTTAATCCAAAGTGCTTTAAGTGAACTCAATTAAGGGTAATCCTTGCTTTCCCATGAAAATTTTAATTGTTGAAATAAAAATTCGTTGTAATTATTCAGTGACGTATAGAAAAAAATGGATTGTTGAACAAAAGGCTCTTGGTATGAGTTTAGCGATTAGCAGGAATCATATAATGAACTTCCAAGATGGTTTCAAGATGTGTACCAAACACATTGTGTAATATGGTTGTTCTCTTATGTTGTGGACGGTATTTAATAGACCTCATGTTACATATGAAACTTGTTTTTTTGGTATTTCAAATCTTGCATTGACGGATTTTATCGAAAGTGCCATTCAATATAATTTCTATAATTTAATATTAATTTATAATAAAAATTATTTATCAAATTCTTGATCAATATTCTTATAATATTAACAAATAACAAATTCAAAATTACTTTAAAAAGTTAGTGGTTATATTCCCATCAATAGTCGTTAGTTATTTACTACTAATAATAAGTACTTGATAAAAATGGTGTGTGGTAAGAATAGTTTGGACAAGATTAAGTATAAGTTGGACAATGTTGACATTTCACGAATAAGGAAATGCAGACTTACTTGGCTTACACATGCTTTCTCGTAAATAGTCATGTTCTCTCGTAAATAGTCAGGTCTAATGTGGTATGTTTCACCTCACTTTGTAAAGTTCAAACTCAAATTTCCCTGTAAAATAAAAATACAAAGGTGAAATTGTGCCACCTATGTACGACTTCATTTAAATTCCTTATCAATGTTGTGCCACCACATAACCATTTAAGCACAAAAGATTTTCAATAAAAAAACGTCTTAACTAGGCACGACATTAGTGTATGTTTGAATCTTTGGTAGTTAATTAGATTCTAAAGTTCGTAATTAAAATTTCGATAACTAATTAGATACCAATTTAGAAACTATTTACTAATAAAAGAAATTAATTTAAATATCAATAATTTTTTTAGTCTCTAAAATTGATTTTAATTTAATGATTTTCTTATAATGATAATCTATCTACATCTATAATTATAATTATATATAAAAAAGGAATATTGTTTTCATTTTTTTAATATATTTGTAAAATTATTTAATTTATTTTCTTTTATATTATCTTTCAAATAAGTCTCAAAATTTAGTATATCTCACTTCTTTATTTATTATTTATAACTTCTAAGTTATCTATTCTTTCGCAATCTATTTCTCTCACTTCAATGAATTATGTTATGATTTTTAGTTTTTAATTTAAATTTTTTAAAATTTTAAAAATAACATAAAAATAAATAAATGAAACTAAAAAACTTAAAATAGCATACATATTATTATATAAAATAATAAAAGTTATTAAAATAATTAAATTTTGACTTTAATAAAAGAAAAATGTGAACATAGAGTCATTGTTTTCACTAGTATTTGTTGCATGGATAACATTTGAAATACAACATAGTAGAAAAAAACCTTATTAATTGTGCCACACACACTCAATTAATTGCTTAAAAAAATTAAGAAGATTTAATTAGCCGAATGCATGGGTTACTACAAACTACTAATACGTGTAATCCATATAATAATACCAAGATTAAAGGGTTAATGGTTGCACAATTTATAACAAACCATCTTTTAATAGAAAGTATGCCTTACTTTGTGGTATTGTTATACTAAATAAAGAAGCCTTAGTGGCCATCACTTTATCAATAATGAAGATATGCTTTCAAACTTTGAAAAAGAATATATAAACCATTTATCAAGGAATTTATTACAACACTTTCAGTAAATTATATATAACAGCACGCTTCTTGGTTATTATGTCAAAATATCAAATTATAGGTTCATTTCATTCTACCTATATTTGTCACAGTTTAAAATAATATTTACAGAATAAGTGTTTTACATACAAGAAAAACAAGTTATTACAATAACCTTAATTATCTATGTTTCTGTTGTGTATGGTCTGAAGTTTCGGTTTTTATTAGGTGTGTAGTACTTACAAAAGATTCTTTTCGGTAATCTAAGTTAGTTTTTTTATTTTGATAGTTTAGTGTAATTAATGCTTAATAAATGTGTACCTTGACATGGTATGTGTCAACCTATTTATAGAGATGAATTGAACCTTTTCGTGTTTGGACATATATTAACACAATTTTTTCGATTAATCCTTTGACACCTTACATATCTAATTTTTCTCTTAATCTTGTGTTTAATTGAGGTTTATTGATAGCAGATGGGTCTCGACTCCAAATAATACAATTTACATTTGTTTTATTAAATTTTTTTACTTTGTTCAACTCTTGTTGACAAATAATTTCACCATCACTAGAATTATTAAGTGGAAAATGGAAAAGAATCTGTTTGTATGGTGTTCCTTGGAGAAAGAATGAATGGATTTGAGAAGGAATGTAGGGTTAAATTCGGAGGGAATATGCATTGAAAATAAAGCAAAAAGAGATTTTAGGAGTTTGAAGAAAATGAGTTGCGAAATACAAAGAATTACGTATTCAACTTGGCTTCTCCCACCTCATTCTTTATTTTGATGTTGAAATGGAAGAAAGTGACTTGCCATAGCCATCGCCATAGCCAAGAAAATTATGTGACGCACTTTCCTCAAAGGACAAAGGTGGGTTGGGATTAGAACTTGTTTAAATTGCTAAGAACTACACAACCACCACCAATCCTCATCATATCTAATCTCATTCTAAATTTCTAAATTTCAAAGTAGTAAACAACTTAAATATTAGTATTTATAATAAGATTTTAAATACTAATTGCTTGTACTTCCTATTGTTTAAAATCATTCTCTTTTTTTCTGTATATAAGATACTTAACACGAGTTTTAAAGAAAATAAAACTTAAATATTTAAGAAAATTTTATTCTCAAATAGGGTTAGAGATCTCACGACGATTAGAAATTAAAATATTTTATTCTTTATAAATAGGTTTAGACTTTATTTTATAAGTCAATTTTATGAAGTTGATTTAAGTTTAAAGTATATTTTTTAATAATTAATCTCATTAAATTATCTTATTCTAAGAAAAAAAAATACTATCAATTGTCATCTTATTATTTATATTATTTTAAAACAAAGTTTTATGTATCACGTAGAGACATTGTATTTTAGTTTTTGTTCGTCAAAATTTGACTGTTTTTATTATAAATATACATTTACATCATGTAATATAATTAACTGCATTGAGTGTATATTCTGATTTGAATTAACTAAAATCATATCTCTCTCTCCTCTCTCTCTCTATAGAGAGCATTAACTATTATTTAATATTAATTTTTTTAAAATTTAGTATAGTAGTTGACCAAAAGCAATTTGAATGGAAAATAACTTTAATTTATTTAAATTTATGAAAGAGAAAAAGTTATTTTAAGATAAATTACAAAAAAATTTAAAACTATTGTCATATCGTCAAAAGAGTTTCTTGTTTTTTACTAATTATTTTTTAGTTTTGTAACTCCAATCTATCGGATATTATGGGTCAATAATTTTTACTTTTGCGTTCGGACAATATTATGAAAATTATATAATAATTTCCAATTTTGTACTGAGATTCCAGCACAAAAGAACTATTGTTTGACTGTTATGACACTTTTATAGGGTTATTAGTTAGGGGTTGATTTTGTTTTCAATGAGAATTCTAACTTAATCCTCATATCAATGGGAAATGAAAGTTTACATATACTCTATCAACTATGGTGTTGTACATAGTGTATATTTGTGTGAGAGAGGAATTGGTAAGAGAAAAAAATTATAACAAGTGGTATTAATTAGCTAGGGGAAATTGTGATTAATAAGGAGTTAGAAACATATGAGAAATTTTTGGAAATATTGGTTGTTGTTTCACAAGAAGCTACACAACAATCTTTACAATAAGTTGTTGAAGGTTCAATTTCTTCTATTGCTGCTATGAGCACTCTTAAGTAGATTCAACCTTCTCTTTTCGCAAATCAAGATCTTGTGGAGTCTTCTTCTACGATTCTTGATAGGACTTAGTTGTATTTTTCATCTTTTGATGGAGCCAATTTCAAAGACTAGAGAGCCAAAGTTGAGCAATTTTTTTGAATTGGAAGGCACACCAATTCATCATTCTTTCTATGAAAGACAAAACACTTGCATGGCAACATCATTACATTAAGAGCTTTGATTTCTAACATCAATCTTGACACAAATCTGGAAAGATGTGACACACATATTTAATGATGGGGCCTTTGATGATCTCGTGGTTGAATTGACTCGCTTAAAACAGAGAAGTTCTTTAGTCGAATATTCCAAGCATATTGATAATATTTTGGATAGAGTTATGATTTCTGAAGATATTGCTTTGAGGTTGTTTTCGGTTAGATTTAAAACTAGAAGTCAAAAAATCAATGCACCTTCATAAACCTTTTACCATTTAGGAAGCAACTAGGTTAGCTCGCTTACGGGAAGACGTGTTGGAAGAATTGACTAAGAAAATTCAAGTGGTTTCGACAGGTAGTTCGGAGGATCAAATTCAACACTCCAAATCTTAGAACTAGTCACAGTTCTACAATAAATTTGCACATATTACTACTTTGCAGTCTAATTTTGCACTGAGTTCTGATAAGCCTATGTTAGGATCGGACAACAAAACTAATATACATGATCTATTTCCAGAAAAGATGTTAGTGAACTTCAAAAGGGTTATGCAGGTTTTGTAGTGAAAAATAGGATAAGAACCATCGTACAAAATGTAAGGTTTGATATAAGTTAAATGCCATTTTTGTTTCCTAAGATCAGATGGAGGATGGGGATGATTTAGATGTCGATAAGGATTCTAATATGGCTTTGATAGCCCAAAGTTTGGACTTTTTGCCTGAATCACAAGTGTATATTTCTTTACACGTGTTTCAAGGGATTGTTGGTGGATGTATTTTACAATTAACTAGGCTTATTAAAAAAACACAGAGTTCCATTTTTTATGGACACGGGTAGCACCTATAACTTTATTAGAGAAAAGTAGATGAAATCCTTAGGTCTGAAGACAATTTTCATCAGTGATTTTTCAGTTATTATGGCATCTCATAAGTAACTTAGAATCACTAAACAATGTCGTGGTGTTTAATGGCAATTCAACAATTAGATTTTTGAGGCTGAGTTTTTTTGTCTTACCTAGTATTAAATTTGGGATTATTTTGGGAATGCAATAACTTAACATATTAGGAGAGATTGTATGGAGTTGTGCTCAACGACTTGAGGTCGAATCAATGGCGCCCACCGTGAGGACGAAGAGGCTCCTTCGCCCCTCAACTAGGGGGATCAACTGCCCTTAGACCTCGACAGAGGGGTTTGTTCCCGTATGTCAATATAGTCCCACATCGCTCAGGAATTGAGGCCAAGGGCAGTTTATATACTCCCTCCTCCCTTCACCCTTCGAGGTGCCTTTTAAGGACAAAACCATGACGGAGCATCGACCTCCAAAGCGGACTCGGAACCTCAAGTCGTTGGACAGCATCACCGCATCCGAGGTATTGTCGCCTCGAAGGGTGAAAGGAGGTGGGAGTATATAAACTACCCTTGGCCTCGATTCCTGAGCGATGTGGGACTATATTGGCATACGGGAACAAAACCTAAGGAGCGTGCAGATTGCAACAAATTCCCAGCTTATGAGTTTGAGCGCAATCAGACATGCCAATTGAACAATTTATTACATCATTTTGAATGTTTTTCAAGAATCGACTAAACTTCCACCATCTAAAAGGTATGATCATCGAATCATCTTAACCAATGATATTCATGTTACCTTGAAACCTTATAGATGTCCTCATAACCAAAAAATGAGATTAAGAGACAAATAAAAAAAAATTGTTATCTACTAGATTTATTAGGGAAAGTTCTAGTTGTTATGATTATCTCTTAGCTTAGTTAAAAAGAAAGATGTTTCATGGCATTGTTGCATCGATTTCAGAAAACTTAATGCCATGATTATTAAAAATAAAGTTTGCATGCCCTATAGAGGATCTTTTATATAAATTATACGGGACTACATATTTTTCTAAATTAGATTTAAGAAGTGGATATAATCGAGTGAGAATGTATGGAGAGGATATTTATAAAATAACTTTTCAAACTCATAGTGAGTTGTATGAATGGGTGATTCTACTTTTGGTATTAGTAATGCTCCTGCAACATTTCAAAATTTTATGAATGAAATTTTCTGCCCTCATTTAAGGCATTTCAAACAAATTTGGTTAAGATACAAGAACGTATAAATTTTTCGACGAATTGAAAGTGAATTGACAAGCACTGCAGGGTAGGAGATTGAGTTTACTTGAAGATTCAGTCATTCAGGCAGATAACATTTTCCAACTCAAATTTTCACAAGTTAGTTACATGATATTATGGTCCCTACAAAATGTTAGAGAGGATTGACAATGTGACTTATAAATTGGACTTACCTACTAACATTAAAATCCATAATAATCCATAATGTCTTTCATATTTTCTTACTTATATTTCCCATGGAGATAAGCCAATTTCTACAACCTTGTGGTTCATTAACAATGATGGTTAGTTTGTTCCACAGTTGGCGGGTAGTGTTGGCTAGAAGTACAAAGAAACACAACAAAAAATCAGTCACAGAAGTGTTAGTGCAATGGAAAGAGACAAACCCCAAAAATGTGGTATGGTGTGAACTTTGTGAAATGAAACATAAACTTTTTGACTTTCAGTGAACGATCAGACCTTAAGGTCAAGTCCGTGTTTAAGAACGGGACATAACTCTTTTACAGGGTTAATATATAGTTAAGGGTTGGTTCTGTTTTCAAACAGAACAATTGTGTTGTAACCCTTCATATAAAGAGTTAGCACGTGTTTATAAGTTTTTGGGAGGTGGTGTGTTGGGTAATGAAAATTTACATCTATTTTACCAACTATTGTGTTTTAGAGAGTATACCTTAGTGTGTGAGAGAGAACTGTTGGAAATTCTGTTTTAATTCTGTTTTAATTGTTGATTTAATATTTCTAGGTAACTGCTCATAAAATTAGTTAAGAGTTTGTTACTGCAGTTACTATAAATGTAATTGTTAGCAAAGATAATAAAATATCTTCTTCTGAATTATTCTAAAAAACCAACAATTGGTATCAGAGCTATCTTCTTGAGAGATCTGTGAGGTTAGTAGAGTGCATCAATGGAAGGAGGTTTCAATTTTTCAACAATGGCACCACTTTGATGGAGACAATTATCAAATGTGGGATGTTCGTATGGAGACCTACCTATAAGCATTGGATTTATGGGAAGCTGTAGAAGAGGAAATTCAGTCCCTTCCAGAAAACCCTACTGTGGCACAAATAAAATCACAGAAGAAACAGAAGATGAAAAGATCAAAGGCAAAAGCATGTCTATTTGTAGCTGTATCTCCTATGGTATTCACAAGGATAATGTCCTTGAAGTCAGCAAAAGAAATCTGGGATTACCTCAAGGCCGAATATGAAGGTGATGAGAGGATTCGTGGAATGCAGGTGCTGAATCTAATCAGGGAGTTTGAACTGCATAGAATGGAGGAGTCAGAAACCGTAAAAGAGTATTCTGACAGACTTCTAAGCATTGCCAACAAAGTGAGGTTGCTTGGATCTGTGTTAAAAGATTCAAGAATTGTGGAAAAACTGCTTGTAACGGTTCCAGAGAGGTTTGAAGCCACCATAACAACCTTAGAGAACACAAAGGACCTATAAAAAATTTCTCTTGCAGAACTCTTAAATGCTTTACAAGCACAAGAACAAAGAAGAGCTATGAGACAAGATGGAGCAATAGAAGGAGCCTTAACAGCCAATCATAAAGGTGGTTGGAGAAACGGTAGCCAGATCAAGCAGAACCAGCAAGAAAATGGAGAAGTTGTTGCACACAATAACCACAAAAGGAGAAATTACCCTCCTTGTAAGCATTGCAACAAGTTAGGTCATCCACCGTTTAAGTGCTGGAGAAGACCTGATGCTAAGTGCAAGAAGTGCAATCAACTTGGGCATGAAGCAGTCATTTGTAGAAAGCAAAGTGAGCAACAAGATGTAAACCAAAGTGAGCAAAAAGACGTAGATGCTCAATTTGCAAATGAGGAGGAGGATCTACTTTTCGTTGCAACTGGTTTCTCCAACAATATTTCAAGTTCATCGTGGTTAATTGATAGTGGATGCACAAATCACATGATTTATGACAAAAAACTTTTCAAGGAGTTGAAGCCTTCAAAAATTTCAAAGGTCAAGATAGGCCATGGGGGTCACATTTCAGTAAAAGGAATATGAACCATTGTTGTAGCAACACATTCAGGTACTAAAACTATTACTGATGTGTTATATGTACCTAACATAGACCAAAGAGTGTTGGTCAGTTGCTACAAAAAGGCTTCAAGGTGTTTTTTTGAAGATAACCACTGTTTGATCAAGGATGCTACAGGACAAGATTTGTTCAAGGTACAAATGAGAGGCAAAAGTTTCTCATTAGATATATTTCAGGAGGAGCCGTTTGATCAAGGACTTCTCAAGATGCAAAAATCTGAAATAGAAGACGATCCACCAATTAAAGGCAATCGATTACTCTCTGACATGTATCATAGATGTAACGTTGCAATATGTGAACATGTGGATCACAAAGAAGCTGCAGATCACAAAGAACCTGTTGATCACAAAGAAGTTATCAATGACCCAAAGGCGGAAAAGGCAATGGAGGAAGAGGTATATATGATTGAGAAGAACAAAACTCGGGAGCTTGTTGACATACCTCAAGATAGAAAGGTACATCAAATGGATGTCAAGTCAACATTCCTAAATGGATTTCTTGAAGAGAAAATTTCTGTTGAGCAACCTAAAGGTCTCATTGTGGAAGGAAAAGAAGACAAATGTTATCTTATCATCTTAGGCTTTGACAAAAGTCTTTTAGAATCTACACCTTATGTCAAATCAAAAGGTGTTGAATGGAGATTAAGCAAAGCGAGGATGAAAAAAATAAAAATTGCAGATTTGTCTACCAAGCCACTTCCAGCCAACAAGTTTGAGTTCTCAAGACAGAAGATTGGAATTTGCAGTTCAAAAAATCAAGGAGGAGTGTTGGAAATTTTGTTTTTTTAACTGTTTGTTATTCTGTTTTAATTGTTGATTTAATATTTCTAGGTAACTGCTCATAAAATTAGTTAAGAGTTTGTTACTGCAATTACTATAAATGTAATTGTTAGCAAAGATAATAAAATATCTTCCTCTGAATTATTCTAAAAAAACCAACAAATATGAGTAAAAAGTGAAGCAATCATGTAAGCTTGTGCATGTTGGAACAGGTATATGCATAACTTATACCCTAGGTATATAGCATCTCAATTTTCCATTATTTCACAAAAGAGAGAAAGCATTACCACACTTTTCTAGAAGACTAAGAAAAAATGGGCCCTCTCAAAACGTATTTTGGTTCCTAAGAATCATCCATGCAGCATATGTCTTGCGTTTCTGTGCAGTGCTACGAATCCTGCATTGTACTTATTTTGCACTAAATAGAAAGTGGTGCTATGTATGGTGAATAATACACGGCTTTCAAATGTAAACATTGGTTAGGGTATTTGTGAACAATAAGTTGGTAATATACTAATATGAGTGTCATCATGAATTTTTCAATCAAGAGTTAACAGTGTTAACAACATAGGGTGTGTTTTCCAATTCTATAAGCACCAGAGAATTAATATGCCACACTTTCAAACATTGAGGAACAATTGCACATTGCATAACTTTAAAGGGTTAATGTGTTTTTTTCCCTGTTGATAATTAATTCCAACACACTTTTCTGATGAGGGTGGAAAAGAAAAGGGAAGCATTTTCTTAGGGGAAAAAAATGAAAGCACATACCAAAGCTAACTCGTATCACCATATTCGATCAATTTCCTAGTTTCACACCATGTTCTTAATTCTTTGCTCGTGACCTTCATTCAAATAATTTCGCATCAAAGGCTTTCTTAAAAAATGACTAGTCTTTTGATTAGCAACAAAATAGACCCCATTTTCCATCAACATGCTCCACAAGCGACTCCATGTGCATGGATTGGTCTAACTCGTATAAGTTCTCAATTTGATGAAAGAGATGCATGCCTTATCCGAAAAGGCAACCTTTGGACGAGCATTTTATTCCTCTGAATAAGGACAGAATGAGAACTTGACTTCAATTATTTCCATTCATGAACTTCACTTTAACCCAACTCCCTACAAAACATATTTGCCAGCCTTTAATCTATTAATATATTAATCACTCCTTTGGTGGTGGTAAAAAGTGAAGATGGACATTTCTTATTTTTCTGTGACGCAAACCAAACCAGTACAAATTAAAGTGACAATGAGAGTTGATTGAAAATTAGAAAGCTATTCAAAAAGTGTTTGTATATTCAAAGAAGCAGGGTAAAAGTGTTAACACTGCTCCCCTCCACCAAAGAAAATTTAGTTGATGCAATACACTTATAAATGAAGGTTGGACCAATGATTTCTCTACCAACAATCTTTGAGTAGTATATATTTAACTTACATTTATTTAATAAACAACTGCTTTTGATGGTTTCCCACATCAAAGGATGTGATATGGATGATGGCAATTGTTTACCCAACACAATGCCAAATATCTTATCTGAGTTGTGAAGGGAGGAATAAGCAGAATCCTCATAACTGGTTGCTGATTGATTAACATGGTCAAAGAATTTGACTGGTTGTAACAAAATGAGTGAGGCAGAAAGGGGTAATTTTATACCCTGACCTTAAGTTTTTGTGAGACCAATATGCCAATTTGGTCATGGGGTTATACATATGCGTCAAGTTTTTATTGGCACTAGAGAATGGTGATGGTCCTGGTCCTTCCCATTAGGACTATGTGACCACAACAACCCCATAATTTTCTCCACAAACAATGGCTCCGGGAGGATACCACGTGCTTGTTCCTATCTATATCCTCTCAATAGAGCAAAACAACATTGGTGTCAGCGAAGTACACATTCACTGTTATTTCCTCTCTATTCATCAAGCTCTCAATTCATCAACATCTATTATTGCACGGATGAATTGACGAAACTGAAACCCTCCAAACTTCCATATTTTTAATTAATCCATCACCAAAAGCTAGTGGATTGACCAAAACAAATGAACTTTGAGTATGAGAGGAAATCAACCAAGGGCTCTGTAGCTTGTAAGAAACAAATGTACATGTTGCTCCACTGTAATTTCCAAACCCTGTTTGATGTGATGTTTCCTTTTGGAAAGCATTATTAATATTCTTACCAACTGGGGGTCTTCACTCTTCAATTCACAGTAACAAACGAAGCAAATAGATATTTTAAAGTAATTGATTGTTGTGCCATCCGTTCACAGTATAATATAAATAGTTATACCCACATATGTGTATAGTTGCATCCTTTTAGCAACCAAATTCAAGCATAGAAGAAGCATTAGAAAGACAAAGGAGTCTACAAGAATAGGGACAGCAAGGCTTTGTCTCTACAAACAACAGGAACAAAGGGAGTAATTTTTTTTATGTCCAATCTAAATGATAAAAAAGAATGGATGTTTCCTAGGCATGCATCAGGTTTGTCTAGTAAGGGGAGGTGGTTGAGGGCACATACATCACAAAGTGGAAGATGGATATCATGTGATTGGTAGCTTAAATGTAAACCTTGTCTCGGTGTAAGGGTATAAGAATACACTTATTTTATGGTCTACACGTTACAATCTACGGGCACCACATGATGTACACATGTATTGGCAAATAACACCACCACACATATTCTGTGTGTTTGTGTGTTTTTGAGAGTTAGATGTCTTATCTCTTGAGCTTTTACAGAGAGTCAAGGAGCTAGGTAATGGGAGTTGGTGAGTGGACACGTTAGTTGGATACCAAAATGAAGAGAATGTGAAAAAAAAAGTAGTTGATTAAAAGTCAACCCCGATTTAAGATACCTATGCTTTAGCTAAAACACTAGAACTGGTCGTGTCAAAGCAAGAACTGTGTAGGGGGAAAGAGTATCACGGGCCATTCTTAAACAGCAAATGTCAATGTGGATGGATACAACTAGTTAAGGATTAACTCTTGTTTTATCCATGAACTGGTTGAATTTTTCACAAAATTACTAAAATCTAATGCTAAAGGATTTAGATACTGTGGTTTAGGAACTGAAAACACCCCATCATATCCGTCCACAAAATTGGAGATTACTCAATGCAATGCTGGGCCAGCTTCCCCTATCTTAACAATATCTAGCCACTACACTGGATATACATCAAATAGAAGATATTTTTTGGGTTAAAATGAAATGAAATTGATATCAGAGATATTTTTTTAAAACTCGAGTAACCTATGGCTTTATCTATTAACAATGAAAAGTATATAGATGTTCACAATAAAAAAGAAACATGCTTTAATATTTTATGTGATCAACATTCAACAAAAGAAAAGGTTTCACCTTAGAATGGAGTAGTTATGCATTTCTGATCTATAAACACTCTTACAGTGTTAATGTATCATCATACATCTGGTCATTGCTGACATTTATGACTAGCTTTCTTCACCCCAAACTATCTCTACCAAACATTTTCCATCGCTATAAAAAGGTCCTATATGTACCATTGTACTAAACTTTGCCATTAGCTCTGATTTCCCACGTGGATATTACGAATAGAAACAACCAAGATACTAGAACTTCCACGTATTTCATTTTTCTACCTCTACTTTTGCTTATATATATAAATATATAATCTTGGTAAGTCTTAAGATGTTATAATATATACTGTAAGAGGAAAAACTGTCTAAGCAAATAGCATCCATCACCACACAACAAATATCAAACCAACCCTTTCAAACTGTATTGTAGAACATCAAAACAGAGAGATCAATTTCACCGTCCAGTATAGTGTTCCCTTTCCAAATATTCAATTTGGTGAAACAAAAACACACAATGATCTTGAAATAGGACCACGGTTGTGTTTCTTTTTTTTTTCTTTTTTATATATTTTTATCTGGTACAGGGGACCATAGTAAAGTAGAAAACAAACACACACGTTTGTGGATCAAGTTTTCCCCTACGTACAACTTGGGAGGAGTCATCATCATCGTCATCGTTCATGATGTGATAATGGTTCCACAATAGAATGCACCCTCCCTTATGCCTCTTCTACCCTTATATAAAGCCACGCACCAGCACTTCCATCAATTAACCGTTCATCCATCCAAATTCTCAACTCAAGCCTTGGGGTGATGATAGAGAAGACACAGTGTGAGAAAAAAGGAAACATGGAAGGTGAAGGAACTGAGATGAAACAAGAATCCAGGTTCAAGAGGATTTGTGTGTTCTGTGGAAGTAGCCCTGGGAACAAAAGTAGCTATCAGGATGCTGCTATTGAGCTTGCGAAAGAGTTGGTAACGTCTCATGCTTCTTCTGCTAACACATGTTTCTGCTAATTTGAAACTCTGCTTCCTAATGCCAACCTTGTTTTGTTCAAGGAAATTGAACTTGGCATATGTTGTTTTTGGTTCATCCTTTCGTTTTTGTCGGTCTTGGTTTCTTTTAAATGTTCAATTAAACCTTTGTTTGCTGTTTCTTGATACCCCACATGGTTTCTTCGTCCACATTTCAACTACATAAACCCCTCAAGAAAAGTAAGGCGAAAAAATTCTTTTTTTTTTCCATAAAAGAGAGAGAGAATTCATTTTAAGTTTCTTGGTTTTTTCATGGATATTTTGTAGTATGGTCTATACAGAGTTTAAGCAAATACCTTTCGTAGTTTCAGAGTTATTGCTATTGGTGGGAGAGTTTAACAAAAGAGTACCATTGTTGAATTCTTAACTTAATTCACTAATATGGGCACTTTTTTTGAATCATGAAAAGGTGTCAAGAAATATTGATCTGGTTTATGGAGGAGGCAGCATTGGTTTGATGGGGTTGGTTTCGCAGGCTGTTTATGATGGAGGTCGCCATGTAATTGGGTGAGAATAATCTTGGTTGTGATTTATCAATGTTGGTGGTGGTGTTATGTTGTTGGATTGTATGATATGTTGTTAATTTCAACTATTTCATGTCATGATATTGTCTGCAGGGTTATTCCCAAGACACTCATGCCAAGAGAGGTAATGTTAAGATGTTTTGGAGGCACTTCATCAATCATGATTGCAAATAAAAAGAAAATGACCAAATATCTACACAGAGGGACACACAGAACGAGAGACAGAGAGAATTATCTACATACCCTTTACCTTTCCACCACAATATGCTTTTCTTGTTCCAATCCTACCTATCCTCTTTAGACAAAGTGTTAATACTGTTTATAAAAATGATTTCCAATAACAGCTTTTATAACATGATCTTTTGATAAATGATAGATAAATTGACAGTGTACAGAATTTTTACATGATCATATATAATAACTATTTATGTGGTCAGTCAGTGTACTAAAATGAAACCTTTAAACGAAGTTCTGAATTTCTCTCCTTTTTATAAAACAAGTTATACAAAATTAATGTAGATGTAAGATCTCTTAGGCTTTAGTGATTTTGCACCTTACTTTTGTTATCACAGTGTATGGATTTTGCACTTTGTCTTTTGTGGTGATTCTTTTAGGTTTTAAGGTGGGAGTTATGCTTGCTTTCCACGTTGTTTTGGTTTCACATTTGAGTCTTTTTCTAAAAACTTATCTATCAATACACCTGGCAACCTGGGGTCATTCCTTCTGAGCCATTTTGTCCCTCTCTCTCCAAGTTCCATGTACCCTCCTTAGATTCTTGTGGCAACCCTTATTTGATCTCCATTTTCTTATCATTGGTCAGTAACTTTTTCCACCTTTCTTCGTTTGGTCTATTGTTTGATTTATCTCCCAAGGGAAAATGTCGAGCTATACGATTCCCACTTGAGCCCACTTCTGCAGTACTCATCATTACCCCTCTTCCATTCCTGTCCATGCATTCACTCACACACAAAAACCTCTTTATGGTTTCAGTGATAATTTGGATCCATTTGCGGTTGTGACTTTTTGCAGATCACTGGAGAGACAGTGGGGGAAGTGATGGCAGTAGCAGACATGCATCAAAGAAAAGCAGAGATGGCTCGCCACTCTGATGCCTTTATTGCCTTACCCGGTTCGTACAACCTACTATGCTTCCACCATATTCCCTCTTAAACTCACATCTCATTAACCATCAATCCAAGATTACACACTCTAACTTCTATCACATAAACCAAAAACTACCTCATTTCAATCATCATCATTTCTAAGACTAATCATAATTTCAAAAGGAAAAAGCAAGTGATACGCACTGTACAAACTGTTCTTTTTTTGTATGAATGTAAGGTTTTTTAGTACACACTACTTTGTTCATGATGTTACATGTCGATCTTTTTTATGAATGTAAGGTTTTTTAATACACACTACTTTCTTTATGATGTTACGTGTCAATGAATATGTACCTATGACATGTCAACTGCAAATCATTATGTGATAGAATGTCAGGACTTTAAAATTCATCCACAGATGGTTTATAGACATGTTTGGGACAAAATCCACATGATCTATGAGAGATTGTTCAACCTGTGTGATGCAGATGCACCACTTTATTTATCTAATACATCAATAAAATTGTTGATGGGATCTAAGTTTAAGGACATACATTACACTGTAGAATCCTCCATCACCAGTTTTTTTTCTTCTGTTTAAATTATGTTTTTTTACATAGAGTTATGCTATTTTCATGCCCAACATTGTTTTCTTGTTTGAATTTAGTTATACTTTATATAAGATCTATTAATATTCTAAAATAAAGATTTCACTAAAAAAACATTAAAAAATAAAGTAATTAAAAAAAAGTGAGATTTACTTAAATTTATTTATCTAATAACAAAATATATATTATACGCTAAAAAAATAATTTATTAAGAATAATAATGTAGTACAGTGATAACATTTTTTTCTTAAAATTATGATTATTTCTTATGTATGTCTTAAATTGAGAGATTAACAAGCTAAAATTTTAAAAGGAAACGGGACAGATTTCCAAAGGGAAATTGCTTCCTGCACCCTCCCAATTTAAACTTGCACGTCCAAGATTTCGAAAAGACTATTTTACCCTTCTTTAAAGTGACTTCCTACTTACCTCTTCTAGAAATTTTTCTGGAACTGAAATACATTCCAGAAAATATTTTTTAGAAAACATTTCTAGAATAAACTTTCTAAAATGTATATATTACCTTCCAAAATACGTGTCTTTCAGAATGAGTTTTTTTAGAATAAGTTTTTTTGAAACAAATTTCCTATATTTTGAAAAGCTTGTTTTAAAATTTTTATTTTTTTTCTTCTTCTAAGTGTAATATGAGCTAATCTGATGGTCGTGGTGGTGATAAAGGTGGTGGGGTGCGTGAGGAAGGAGTGGACAGGGTATTTTGGTCATTCACCCAATTGTCGGTGCAGGTTTAAAAATGAGCGTGCAGAAATTAGTTCTCTTTCCAGAGATTACTCACAGGCCCAAGAAAACAAAAACAAGGGCCACATTGTTTCTTTCCCTTTTAATGATTCAATAAAAGAATGTAAGAGGGGTCATTCAGTGGATCGTTATTTGAGTCCAAGCGAAGTGTCTGTATCCGTAACCAAATACAATTAAGAAAAAGATTTTATTCACACAAAAAATAAAATACATATAATTGACAAACCATTATAATAATATAATAATATTTAATTTAAAAAATAAATCAAATATAATTAAAATATTAATTTATTTGTTTGTCTCTAGGGAAAAACAACAACAATGGCCAAGAAAACAATCAACTAAAATAAATTGCATAGAAGATTATCTTTTGTGTATGTATGAACATTTTAAAATGTGGCATGTTGAGAAATAGATAGAAAAATGAATTAACAATAATGTGTCTTGTTTGTGAGTGAAGGTGGCTATGGGACACTTGAGGAGGTTCTTGAGGTCATAACTTGGGCTCAGCTTGGCATCCATGATAAACCAGTAAGGACCCTTTTTAATCTTGAAAGATTTAGAAAGAGAAAGATAATTTCTTAACGAAGTTGATGATGGTTTTGGAAGGTGGGGTTGCTGAATGTAGATGGATACTACAATTCCTTGTTGTCTTTCATTGACAAAGCTGTGGAGGAAGGCTTCATCAGCCCCAAAGCTCGCCACATAATTGTATCCTCCCCATCATCCAAAGAGCTTGTCAAAAAGATGGAGGTAACTGCAATCTCTCTTTTTAGTTTCATAGTTTTTGTTGATTTTAAAGTAGTGCAGAGACTATGTTTGTGGAAGAATATGATGTTTTGTTTTAGATGAAGTGAAATGATTTTGTGTTTGATGGTTATAGGAGTATTTTCCACAACATGAAAGAGTTGCCTCTAAGCTGAGCTGGGAAACTGAGCAGATAGAATACTCCTCAAGTTGTGAGATGTCTAGGTGATTGATTAGAGGATTATGGAAGAATGTCTAGAGACAGTTGTTAGTTTAATGGTTTATGAGAGTACTATTGTTATGGCCAGAATTGTTTCATGCTATTATTGCAACTACCTGTTAGTGTAAACTACAGAACTGACTTCTATGTACCTGTCAACCCTAACTATCTGCTCAATGTCAATTCTGGTTTTCAGGAATCCTAAGATTTTTGTTTTTTTTATGCCCTTTTTACCTCTCCATTATGCACTAAAGTATTTTTAAAATTCAATGATATATTAACAACTTTGCACCAAGTACGAAATTACAAGCGAAACGAAAATAATTTTATCAAAACGTCTATACATTGTTAAAGTGAGTGTTGATATTTTAACAGCTTTTGAAAAGAAAAATAATTTTATTAAAATCTCTGTATATTATTAAAGATAGTACTTATATATTGACAACTTTATATCAAATGATATCAATGATACATCAAATTACAATGATATCATGATATGTTGATAACTCTACGTCAAATTGAAATTTTTTTTTTAACATTTTACTACTAAAACTTCTTTCTTTCCTTAGAGGGAACCATCTGAATAGCCTAGCTATACTTACTTTTTCACATCAAATCTTGGAACATAATATTTCTGAAAATTTGATTTTTAAGGCTATAAATTCATACAGTGGAACTGTTCTCTGTTTTATTTGAGCTGTCAAACAAGAATTGAGTTTGAGAATATTTGACTTTTATTGAGCAAAATTCACTTAATTTCAACCATAATCATCACTCTCAAAGTTAGACAATTAGACAGGTATACAGAGGACCAAACTAAATAGATGTTTTTTTTTAATTAGAGGAAAAAAACTATTTAAATCTAAGTGTATAATTATGTTCATTTAGTCAATAAGGTGTGTCAAGTTTTAAAATTTAAATATAAATTTGAAAATTAAATTTAAATTAGCAATTATTACGGAGTGGACTTTAAGCCTAACTCAACCCCATAAAACCAGCTCATAGGGTTGAGGTTTATAAAACCAGCTCATAGGGTTGAGGTTTGCACCCACTTATATACAATAAAAGACTCTAATCTCTTGACGATGTGGGATCTCCAACAGCAATATTGATTGAATTCTAGTTTATCTTAAATGAATTTCTTCAAACTCATATAGTGTATCAAGATTTCAGATTTAAAATCCAACTCAGATTTAAATTAATATCAAATACACTGTCAAACAATAGTATTTAGATAAATAAAATAAGATTTCATATTAAATGAAGAAAAAATCACGTTATTTCGTAAAAAAATTAATGTAAATTTATTTAAACTAAAATTAATGTAATTCGTACATTTAAAAACATTACTTGAGTTGAATATATGATATAACACCCAACATAAAAAAAAGAGAGTTTATAATAATACCACATTATAAAATGCAACAAGAGAAATGGCTACAACCTTGTATATGAAGGTGTTGTTGCTTGCCATGCAAGAAGAAGTATTCACAGCGTTAGAGATTAAAACAAAAAAGATGAAAAAAGTGAAAACCTTCAACTAAATTAAAGTTTTTCAATATTGGTTAATGTAGTACAAAGATATCACATTAATTTAAGAAAACTAATGTAGTATCATTACATTATATTGGAATAATCAATTTAATTTCTTTTTCATATATCAGTTATTCATATAATTGATGTTGTTCCTGCTAGGAAGATGAGACCTAGAGAACTATTAATTGGCTTCGTTTTTCTCCTCGGTAGTCAGCTCAAACTTCAGTTTGTTCCTTTTCGCCTTAGTACTACTCCTTCCGATCTCAATCGTTTTATTCAGGTGAATGCCGAATGGGGGTACCTGCAGAAGACACTTCGACAGGTACTCCGACGCTCAATTCAGCAAAGAGTACTTGACACTCGGTTGTCAGAGTATATTAGTAATGACGTACCTTGTTTTTGGAATGTGCGCTATTTATATTATTTTAATGAACTTACCTTATTGGGTCGATTTAGTGGAGTGGATTGTACTTAGGGACGTATTACCTAATTTTTCATGATGGTTTAGCTTTGTTGACCTTGATTTGAGCGTTAATGGGCTGGATGTGTCGGTCGGCCCGTACGGACGTGCTGGACTCGGTCGGCTTGGTCGTAAAAACCGATGTGTGGTATTGACCGTTCAGTCTATACTAGTACAAATGTGAAATAATAGGCAAATGCTTCCTACACCCAATCATTTTTAACCTGCACCCAACATATTTTTTTTAATTTCCAAAAATGCCTTTTATTTCGGAAATAAAAATCAGGAATTGAAAATAATATATTCTGGAAAAATAAATTTGGAAGTGATTATTGAGTTTCGAAAATAAAAATCCAGAAACAAAAATTAAAATTCTATTTCGGATAAAAAAATCCAGAATTAAAAATAATACATTCCGAAGAAAAAAAATCTGGAAAAGAGATTATTGTGTTTCGGAAATGAAAATCCGGAAACAAAAATGAAAAACCCATTTCGAATAAAAAAAATCCATAATATAAAATTTCGTTACGGAAAAAAAATCCAAAACGCATATTTCGGAAATTTTTTTTAGGACAATTTCGTCTTTTCTGCTGGAATCGGGTGCAGTGATATGGTGCAGGAAGCAATTGCCGAAATAATATTATATATATTATTAAATGTAAATATTTCTATATATTACATTGAGTTATATAATAAATTGATGGAAATTCCAAAAACATAGTTTTTGTTTTTACAAATGTTAATTGATGTAGTTTAATGGTTACATGCTAATGAAGATACTATTAAATAATTTCATAATGATAAGATTTGTTAAAGACTTTAGCAACCAACGGTTAAATGGTTTGAAGTTTTGTACATTTAGGTACAAGTACACTTGCACTTTTCCGAAGAGGGCTTGACTAATATAAATATCAACCTAACCCATACACTCGTATATATATATATATACATAATATATACGTACATATACATAATATATATATTTCACCAAGGCCAACTATGTCCTACGTGGTTTCCACTAGTTCATTCCTACACAAAGACCAAACGCCATTGTAATGATACCAAACTTAAACGTAGGAATAGGAGCATTATATACACCAATGTTGACTTCCTCCAAGAGTTATATATATACTTCAAATTAAATGAAAATCATTATAAATTATACACGTTGACTTTCTTGAAACTTTTTAAGAACTCCTCACGTGCCTTTGAATGGAATGGAATGAAAGACATTAGAAGATTTTATGTGTACACCGTAAAAATATAGAGTAATATGCTTTTCCTTGATTTTAGAATTTATACATACAAAATTCAAATGATAAGAGAAAAAGAGAAAAGGCAAGAATAAAATAGAAAAAAAAATCTAGTAGTGGATAATATTTCAAATTCATTCTTGACTCTGCTTAATAACTATTTACTTTCATCTAATATCTCTTGTGGTATAATTAAATTCTAATGTAGATTAAGGTTTTTTTTTATATAAATTTTTATTATTGGTCTAAAGATATTATTTTTTTATTCTTCATTCAAAATTTTATGAATTAACCTCATTCTATAATATAAAATTAGTTTTTGTTTAGTTTAAATTTTAAATTTGGTTTCGATCCAAATTTTAGAACAATTAAACCTACTACAAATACATAAATAGTCTAAAAATTTGAATTAGAAACAAAAATCAATTTTATGTTATAATATATAAATTAAAAACATATTTAACCCAAACTTTTCCATATAATATAATTTATATGGATACTAATCAAACAAAACTCACCATTAATTCTTACTAAGAATGTCATTATTGGATGATGATGATAAGTGAACCCTTTTTCTAAAGACCTAAATTGTGTCTCCAAAAGGCCATGTTAGAATATGTGCACCTACACTATTATTTGAACATAATTGACTAATAAAGTAATAACAAATATGAATAAGCTTAATCTACATAGCCTAAATATTTAACTTCTTTTGTACTCTCCAAACGATAACTGATTTGTCACATTCAATTAATGTTATGCCAACCCCATGTGTGGATCCTTCTTCTCTCTCCATCTCAATGGCAACTCACCAGAAAAGGAGGAAAGTGAAAACTGAAAAAATGGCTAAGTAATTTCATAGGAATAAAAATGTTGTGTTCCCATTATTCCAATACCCTTTTTTTATAGCCTAAGCGAAGAAGATACATTTGAATTCTCTCTTGCACAAGCGAACCATTTCCTTGCCATGAGTTTCTTGCGTAGAACCCGCCTAAGTTCGGCTATCAGCCATTAACAAAAGTTTGCTGCAAATTTCATTCACGTATCTTCTTCGAAATGTCAAGCACACCATATATGCTTTAATATATAATATCATATTCATATATATATTATGTAACATTTAATGAATTCTGACTGATTTATTTAGGCCTCACTCTTTGACAGCAAATAACCCATTTATTTTGGTGAATCATATATATATATATATATTTGTGAAGCTTTAGGTCTCTTACTTGTTTTGCTCAAGAAGCTAATTAAGGCTTTGTTTTCTCACCTTCAGTTGTCTTTGTTGCCAAGATAGTGTGCAATGTACGTATTACTTCCACCCCATGTTCTTTCTCGTGTTTGTTTGTGCCTTTAACGTTATATATAATGTGTTTTCCTGCTATATAAAGTTTCCTACGTAGAGGTTATTTTCGGTTTTGACTAAGGGCCCTTAAATCATGCTGTAATCTCTAAAGCCCGAATATCAAAATGCAAATAATGAATGGTTTTTTTTCTTCTCTAGGAGTTTGAAATATCTTATGATCTTCATGGACTTGAGAAAATGGAAATATTTTGGTTGGGAGAGGGAAAAAAGGCACAAAAAAGGAACACGAAATGAGTTATAATGCAGTGCCAAAAACACAAGGTTTACCCTTTTCAACGGCATCAAATTTGGCTTTCGTTGGTTTCTTATAAAAAGTGTTCATGAAGTAGTGTATAGTGAATGAAGTTAACGCGTGTGCTAACTTCTTGCTCTTATAAGTTTAGCCCATGTGACCTGTGATGCAATTTTCATGGGAACTTACTAATATATAATATAAAGCACACAAACCATTGCTCTTCAAATTTCACAAGCCACCCATAGGTTTTCTCTTCTCTTTCAACTTCAATCACATTCAACTCAATCTATCCCTCACATTGTTTTCGTGTTTATGCATTGAAAAGTGCAAAACTTCATTTCAACACCATTCTGACATATTTCCAAGCACATCCTTATTGGTTAGACTGAGTTGGAGTTTCTCTTGCAAAATTGTGATAGCAAAACGGCAATGCATGTGTAGGTACTAACTTTTTCTGTGTGTTCTTTTGCAGGTTAGAGGATATTGAATCATCTAAAATGGGTGGTCGAACTTCGACCTCGAGAAGTGGAGATTACTTGGAAGGGATGCTTAATGACTATGTTGGAGGAAGAAACAAACTGAAGGCTCAGAAAAGTGCCTCCACAAAGTTTGTTGCAGCACTCACTTGCCTTCAGTTTTTCTTTGCAGTGTATGCAACATTTCTATTGTATTACATGGGGCCTTCCATTGATTTAAGAACCAAACCAGAGTTCACATGGGCTACCAAAATTGCCCAACAATGGAAACAACTCATGATCACACCCCACGTTATTGGCCACTACCAAAAAGCTTCTTCCTCTCTAGTAATGGAGGATGTTCTTCCCACAACTCCATCACAAGTGTGTGAGAATGAGAAGATAGACTTCCTGCAAAAGAAGTCCAATGATGTCCAAATGATCAAGCTAAAGAGAGAGCTCTACGATGAGGTGTTGAACTTCCAAAGCAAAACCTTTGGCACTGAGACTCTCCAGGAGCTAATGGCAATGAAATCCAAGTGGGACTTGAAGGGTCCAAACAGCCCGAAAATAACAGTGTTGCTGAACCACTTCAAGAGAAAAACACTTTGTGCTCAGCTTGATTCTTTGCTCCAACAGACCCTTCCTTTCCATCATGCTTGGGTTCTTTCATTTGGGAGCCCCAATGAGGCCTCATTGAGGAGAATTGTGGACACCTATAATGACTCAAGAATCAGCTTCATAAGCTCAAGCTATGATTTCAAGTACTATGGAAGGTTCCAAATGGCTCTTCAGACTGAAGCTGATCTTGTGTATGTCATTGATGATGACATGATTCCTGGAAGGAAGATGTTGCAGATTTTGGCGCACGTGGCTGGGACAGAAAAATACAAGAATTCTGTTTTGGGGAGTATTGGAAGGATTTTGCCTTTTAGACAGAAGGATTTCACTTTTCCAAGTTACAGAAAATTTCGCTCCAAGGAGGCAGGGTTGTATTTACCCGATCCTGCTTATGATATCACAGTTGATAAAATTGTGCAGGTGGATTTTCTATCTAGTTCATGGTTTCTCTCTGCAGATCTTGTCAAGACACTATTCGTTGAGACACCTTTTACCTTCTCAACTGGTGAAGATCTGCACCTCAGGTTTGTCAATTTCTACACTTTTACATCATGTTGACAATCTTTTTTACCATTTTATGAAGATTTTCTTCTGGGGCGTGGTAAGGGAACATGACTTTATTTGGTGGTAAGAGATCCAACTGAATGCGAAATTTAGTTGAAAGTTGACCATACAAGTCAAACAGTCATGATTTGACTAAGCCAAAGAGGATTTGGTAGTGCTCAATTAGTTGTTGATATTAGGTTCAAAAACACTAACAAGTAGTACAAGTTGCAAAGAACGTCACATATTGAAATAAATACTATGTTTGTCAAATCTCAAACAAAGTTTATGTGTCTTGTATCAAATACAATTTTTACTGTTCATATTTATTTTTTTTAGAGCTAAAACAATCATGTAGGTTTTGAAAAACTTTTTACCATCATGGTAAAGAATGAGAATGTTTTCTTATGGCAATAGTAGTAGCACATGGAAAACCGTCTAGGTAGAAAATTATTGTTTGAAAAATTAAATTCAGTCTTCATACGAAGGAGCCTTTTTTTCATTTTACTCTATCATGGAAGTCAAATTATCTTTTTTCTCATTTCTCCTCACAAAAAGAAGAAATTTTTTTGCCACTTTCTTTTTAATTCAAAGTTTTGATCCTTGAATTAATTTCAACATGCCAAACCGATTGCATTTCCCTGGAACCACTCTTATATTTCTGTATGATCATACATGCTGAAAATTCTTTATTATTTTTATTATTGCAGTTATCAGCTTCAGAAATACAAAAATGCTGGCTCCTTTGTTCTTCCAATAGACCCTAAGGACAAGGAAACTTGGGGAGATAGTGAACACAGGCTTGCATATGTATCTGAAACCACTGTGATTTTTAAGGACATAGTTCAGGTCAGAGATGATCAATGGTGGAAAGCACTTTCCACTGGTTATTTGACTCAGTGGGCTGCAATGTACCCACAAAAAGTCGATGCACTCTTCTATGCTCACTCAGTTGATGAAGTGAAAGTGCTTGCACCACTTCTTGAAAAATTCAGGAGCACAGTTGGCAAGAAGGCCTACATTGTTGTCTCTGGAGGCAGTTTCTGCACTTGTGAAGATACTGCAGCAGCTCTCAAATGGCCTACAGTGGTCTGCAAAGAACGTCGGTTCAAGATTTTTGATTTGGCTATTGGGTCACTTTCTGGAGTGTCAGACTCAGAGGCACCAGTGATACATGCAGTGTACACCAGCATGAAGGGTTTGATCAAAATTCACAACCCCAGTGTAGTGATCACTGTTGCTGACATTGACCCTCATGTGAGAAAAGCTCTTAAGATGGCATCAGAAACCAACTCAAATGCTACCACATTGGTTCTTTTACCCAGGGCATCAGTGTCTCAAGTTCTCTGGATGGCTGATCTGCGTTCAACAGCATTACCAAGTAAGACTATTGAATATAGAATTATTCTGCTCTTGTCGAGCATGCATATTGTTCATTCTATTTTATTAACAATGGTATACTGTGAATGAATGTGACTACCTTCAATACAAAAAACTCAAGCTAGTACATAATCATGCATATGGGATAAGTTCTCTGCTTAATAATATTGGTTAGCTAATACAATTTGAATAAATATTATTGGTTGATTATGCGATTTTTTTTCAAATGAATACGTATTAAACTCAATTTTGCCTTGTAGATTGGAATAGGATGAGGATTTCTGTGAGCATCATCACCCAAAATAGAGTCAAATCACTAACAAGGCTTCTTAAATCTCTAAGCAATGCCTACTATCTTGGAGATGAAATTCCAATTACCTTCAACATGGATAGCAAGGTAGATGATGAAACTATAAGAGTAGTAGGTTCATTTGAGTGGCCTCATGGGCCAAAAACCCTGAGAAGGAGAATCATCCAAGGTGGTCTCATCCGGGCTGTGAGTGAAAGTTGGTATCCATCATCAGATGATGACTTTGGTCTCCTGCTAGAAGATGACATTGAACTTTCCCCTTACTACTACCTATGGATCAAATATGCACTCATGGCTTACCACTATGACCCTCAAGTTTCTCTTCCTGAGCTCTCCTCCATCTCCCTCTACACTCCAAAGCTTGTTGAAGTTGTCAAAGAGAGACCCAAATGGAATGGCACAGAATTCTTCAAACACATCCACCCCAACACACCTTACCTTCACCAACTACCATGCAGCTGGGGGGCAGTGTTCTTCCCCAAACATTGGAGAGAGTTCTATGTGTACATGAACATGAGGTTCACTGAGGATGCCAAATCCAACCCTGTTCAAATTCCAAAATCTAGAACAAATGGATGGCAAGCTTCATGGAAGAAGTTCCTCATAGACATGATGTACCTTAGAGGGTATGTTAGTCTGTACCCAAATTTCCCTCAACAAGCAAGCTTTTCAACCAACCATATGGAGCCAGGGGCACATATTAGTGCAAAAGACAATGTGGTTAAGCATAACAAACAGGACTTTGAGGTGCCACTATTGAAAGAAGACTTCAGAAACTTGTTGCCAGCAATGAAGATGCCTCCAGCATCAAAGCTTCCATCTCTAAACCTCTTCAATCAACCAGTTTCTCTAAAGGGTCTGAAAGCTGCTGGAGCTAAGTTGGGACAGGATGTGCTAAGATGCAACAATGCCACTGAGGTTGTGGCTGTTGATAAAGACACTGGTCTACCTCATACCTGCTCCAAATTCTGAAAGACTTCATTATTCTGATTAATTAATTATTCTTTGTTGTTTTCTTTTTTTGTCTGATGCTTAAGTTACGAATGATTTGTACTATGCTTTTATATTAAGTGGAACATAGGGTCAGCGATTTTGCTGTTAAGGGAATAAGAATGAGGTAACTCATGTTTCCCGAAGAGACAATGTGATGTTTCCCAGAGATACAACTGTAATTAATTGTTGATATTCATAAATTACTATGTTAAGATTTTCGGCACAACTTTACTTAAAGAAGCTACACGCCAACTTTTTTAATTTATAAATTATTATTACAGGATTAAATCTATGAAATTGAAGTTATTTTTAAAAAGAATGTTTTTTTATTATACTTTTATGCACCTCACTTAAATTTATTTTTTAGAAAGATCAAATTTATTTGTATTAATATTTTAATGTACGAATTTATTTGAATTGCACTTTAAAATTATCTTTTTTTTATCTTGTTTTATATTTTAAAAACTTGTTTTTAAATTATTTTATTTTAAAGTAAAAAAAAATTGGGAACCTTTTTAGCAAACACCATGTAGTCTACCATATTCAACATTGTTCTGTTTTTGTGTTTTGGTACCTCAATTTTGTATGTTTTAGGAAGTTGTCTTTTTATTCCCTTTTTTCACAAAAAGATAATAGGAAATATCTTTTTGATAAAATATATATTGTTTAGGGTTCCATTTCTGCTTTATATTTTCATGGTTTGATCTTTCAAACTATTTTTTATTTCAATTAGTCTTGTTTTCCATTTTCTTGATCACCAATTCCGAAAATGTTTTACATGGTGAATTATCTTTGGATTTGATAGTCAATAACAGTGGATCTACAAGTTATATTCTTCGTTTTTCTCTTTCTTTCTCATTGCTCTTGGTATTTTTAGTATGCAAAAGTTTAATCCAACACGAGGTTACTTGTGCCCCTCCAGTAATGAAGTATCTAGAGTATTTTAATTTTGAATTTCTTTAATTTCTATAAAGAATAAATTAAAGGTATGGTACATTATAGAAAGTGCCAATTCTCAGTAGGAAACATCTTTTTTAATGTGATTGTGTTATATAATTTGTTCTATTTTCAAAGATGTTGAATCACCGTATTTATTTAAGGTATTTTCAGTTTTGAAATTTAAAATTTTATTATATATATATTTTTAAGAGATCCATTGTTTCGATTTCTACAAATGATAAAGTTGATAAAACTTTAGATGTAGTGATTGATGTCATTAATACTATCTTAAGAGACTTGCCGTTATCAAAATATATGTTTTGGTATTTATTTTACTTGTGTTTTGATATTCAAAGGTTGATTTCTGATCTCAAATATACTTATACTTTAGTGATATTCCTAAAATTTAAATTTTAAATTTTAAATTTTAAATCTTTAATTTTATAATTATAAATGTATTGGTATGAACCGAACGATCAATATTGTGATTCGGTTTTCACGGTTAGGCCGGCCGAATAACAAACACCCGTGTGGACCGACCGATATCTTCGATCCAGTAACGTTTAATCAAGATTAGTAAAAGGCAATTGCTTCCTGCACCATATCACTGCACCCGATCTTAGTGGAAAAGACGAAATTGTCCTTAAAAAAAATTTCCGAAATATGTGTTCTGGATATTTTTTTCCGGAACGAAATTTTATATTACGGATTTTTTTATCCGGGATTGATTTTTTATTTTTGTTTTCGGATTTTTATTTTCGAAACACAATTATTTCTTTTCTGGATTTTTTTTCGGAATGTATTATTTTTCAATTCCGAATTTTTTTTGTCCGAAATAGAATTTTAATTTTGGTTTCCGGATTTTTATTTCCGAAACTCAATAATGACTTCCGGATTTATTTTTCCGGAATATATTATTTTCAATTCCGGATTTTTATTTCTGAAATTAAGGGCATTTTTGGAAATTAAAAAAATATGTTGGGTGCAGGTTAAAAATGATTGGGTGCAGGGAGCATTTGCCTTAGTAAAATTAAATCATCATTAAGAATTAGGTAATGGTAAATGCTCCCTACACCATATCAATTCCAATATACACCCAACCTATTATTGAAAATGACAAAAATACTCCTCCAAAATGACGAAAATAACCTTAAATAAAGGAGGGTGTAAATAAAAATTACTTCCAGAACCTTTTATCCAGAAATATTCTGGATTTGAATATCCAGAACACATTTTTGAATTCTGAAAAATTTTATCTAGTATGCATTTTCAATTTTGTATTTCAGATTTTTTTTATTCGGAATGTATTTTTTTATTTTTAAATTATATTTACTATTCCAGATTTTTAAATTCGAAATAAGAGTAATTTTGGAAATTTAAAAAAATGATAGGGTGCATGTTAGAATTAATATGGTGCAGGAAGAAATTGCCTTAGGTAATACACTCCTAAGTACTATCCACCTCACTAATCCGACCCAACAAAATAAGTCCATTAAAATAATATAAATAATGCACATTCTAAGACATGTGAGTGTGGGAGTGCCTTCTGCATGTACGAAAATAGTAAGAAATTGAGGCATAAGTCAACCGCGTGTTAGGAAAGAGGAAGACGAAACTTCTCAGAAATTCTCTAGGTCTCATCTTCCTAACATGAATAAATTATGAAAATCTAAATTAAATTAAAAAAGTTATATTTTTATAGATTTTAATATATAAAATTTCAGCAAAATTACTCCATTCGGGTTTAGGGTTTAAGAAATGAAGCGAACCAAAATTGAATATCTAATAAAAGAAAACAAAAATAAGATTGATTGAATCCAATTTTTATTACAAGATTACTTGAATTTGATTAGAATATTAATGTATTTGGGAGAGTATTACGAAAAGATGTTACTTTTTGGCAGGGTTGTTCGGTTCGTGATATATAAGAGAAGAGTGGATTGTGTTTAATTGAGAGTACTAAGAAAAGGAAACTCCTCTTCTTTATAATTTCTATTTTATAACTCGGAAGATTTTGGTGTGCTGTGATTTCCGCGATAAATTGCCCTGAGTTGTTCTGAGAGCAAAACTTCTGAGCAAGCAGGTGACATGACATTCTCAGCGGTCTCACGACTAGCCAATCTTCGACGGCACTTGGAATTGACCGAAACAGATAACAAGGTAGTGATAATAGATTTCCCTCATAATCATCTATAGTATTTGTTCATTTGTGTATCATTTTGGTATTATTCTTAAGCAAAATGTGAAATGGGTTTTGATATAGGTTGCGCAAGTCAATGTTGTTGGAGGATCAGTGAAGGTAGCCTCAGAGGTTTCTCAAGCATTATCATTGGGGCGAGCAGTTGTTGCTCTGGAATCTACCATCATTTCACATGGTTTGTAATATCTTATAATCCTATATTCTACTCACAAGCATATATACCCACAACTTAGTGTTTGGACTGTGCTCTTCTTTGTAGGAATGCCATATCCTCAAAATTTGGAAACTGCAATAGAGGTGGAACGTATTGTAAGAGAGAATGGTGCAGTTCCTGCCACCATTGCAATTTTAGATGGCACGCCTTGTGTAGGTATTTATTCTCATCATTCTCAAGATTATGGATTGAATTAGTATTTCATATTTTACATTCACTTTCAATCACAAGTGATCTGTTATGAGAAGTATGATGGAGTGCTTGCACTTAGCCACCTTTGGATTTCCTTTTCAAGTTGTTTTGTAAATCGAGTTTGGTTTGAAATGGGTTTTTGGAATGAAGAGAAGAGTCAAAATAGGAAAGAATATTGATTCACAAAACAACCTGAAAGTGAGTTAGGTCTAGTGCAAGCACTATATCATTCATATATATACCGGGTCACTTGCTTAATGGATGATATCTGCGAACCAAGTTGAAAATACCAGCTGAAGAGTTTGTCATCCCATTTTTTATTTTGTTTTTGCAATGATAACAAATATGTTTTATTGTATCTTTTTGACAAATATTCTTTTGCTTGCTTGTGTTATCTGGATAGGTCTAAGTCTAGAAGAACTCAAAAGACTAGCTACTCTGGGAACCAGTGCTCGGAAGACAGCTCGAAGGGACATTGCAAATGTCGTGAGTGTCTTGACATTCCGCACCATATTATAATTATTTATATCTCTATATGAATGTCATTAGAAACCTTGCAAAAAGAAAAGTAGGAAACCCATTACATTGAAAATGTTGTATAGTCAAAAAAATTTAAGCAACTTTATGTATAGCAAGAATTCCTTGAAGATATCGCGGAGTAAATCTGATTCGGTAGGGTGGTTGAGAGGGTGTTCTCAGTGTTGGGAGTGTGTGGACCCACTCTATTATAGTGATTCAGAAATGCCTCCATCATCTGCAATTCCCACAACAAAACTCTCTTGCCCTTCCCGCCTCTGTGACCACCACCTTTTTTATCCCACTTCCAATTCACTCCTGGGGTTGGCCAATCTATGTCTCAGATTGTGTCTCAGATTTTGGCAGTAATGGCCTGCATCTGAAGTGGGAGATGAAGAAGCAGTTTGTAGACCTTCTCGGTGAGGAGTTGGAGTTCTGTTACAGAAGCGAATAAGGGCACTTGAACATAACTTTTGGTGAAGCAATCAAGAGTGGCATCTCAGTATCAGAGAAAGGAAGAGAAATATATATGAGCTACTGAAGCATGTGAGCCTGCAAGAGAACAATTGAGGCCATACCATACTCATCCAGGATAGAAAGACAACTTTGGTTGGGAGCATGGGCTCGTCAAATGGGTTTGGAAGGGGAATAACTGTATTAAGTTTTGTTATTTATATTCTTTACAACTATAATCAGAACATGGTTTTGTAAAAGTATAAAAGCAAAATGCTTGAGTTGTCAACCAATATAGGTTAAAATTGACATCTTTACTGTGTTTGTATCTGTGTCCCTTATATGCTAGATGGGTAGTATCAAACAAATTTTGTAGCATATGATATTTATATGTATGTGTTTGGAGATCTCATGTCGACTACAGATAAGGCCAATTTATGGTATATAATTGGGTGCAAACTTCATCATAAAAGTCGGTTTTATAAAGATAAATTAGACTTAAACTCATTTCTTAATAGTATGCGTGTATCATTAGTATGTTTCCACGACTTGGTCCCCTTGGTGTTTGATACTCGGCAAATATGCTCAAGAACTTGATCTAATTACATATATACACTGAAGCTTTCACTAAGATTTTCAAACTCTTGATCTAACCCTTCAACTCTTACGAGTTTACGATCTTAAGTAAAAAATCCAAGTTAACTCGCTATCAAACTTTTTTCTGAGCAAACTCAGGTGAACTTTCTACATTCATGTGAACTTGCATGAACTCAGGTCACGAAGCGGGGCAACAATTTTGAAACGAATGCAATTTTTGCCCTTCATTGACCTTACTATTACAATATTTTATTAGGACTCACTATTTGAAGAAATTGGCTCCCTTTGGAAATATTTTGACCTTAAGAACTTATGCTTTTATGAAGTTATGTATGATTTGACAATTTATGTAAGTTTAGTCTTATTTAGCATTAATGCACCATCCTAGTTTATTATGTTTTCAGGTAGCTCGAGGTGAAAATGGTGCAACTACTGTTTCTGCAACAATGTTTTTTGCTGCTATGGTATTTTTCTCAAATACCACTTCTATTTTAGCCTCAGTCATTATATCACGCCATTTTTGTTTAACTGCCTGTACTTTTGAAAATTTTGTGCAGGTTAATATTCCCATCTTTGTGACTGGGGGGATCGGAGGAGTGCATCGACATGGGGAACATAGTATGTTAACCTCCTATATCTTACTAATACACTAAATTGGTTTTTCATGATGGATGCTGACAAACCTTGCGTGTAAGAGATGGCACATTTTGGTTTCAAATTGAGACCAAAATAGATCAATCTGTGCATGTTGTACAAATTGTTATTGTATTTTAGGGTCTTTGAAAGTCCTACAATTTGCAACTTAAACAATGAAAAGGGAGAGCTATCACATTTAATCAAGTTTTCCCTTTGCAGTAAAAATCTTGTAACGTTTTATTATGACCAAAAACACCTGTTGTAATTTATCATGCTACACAATACATACAAACAATAATAATACTCAGTCCTTTTAGTTTCTTTGTAAGATATTTCTTACTAATTAAAGTTCAAAGTTGCTCCTTGGCTGTAAATTATACCGAAGGACTCTACATTTCATTGGTATTTTTATAGGCTTAAAGTGGAAATGTTTGTGTAATACAATCTGCAAAAGCTCAGTTCTCTTTGGATGGAACTGTTTAGGCACATCCTGGAAAATTTAATTTCTTATTGCAGTCTACAAACAAAGGAGATGAGTTTTTTTTTCTTTCAAATTTTACATTATTGTGGTTTCTGCAAATAAGTCTGAGATTATTATTGAGCATTATTATTTTTTATATCTTTGGGCAGCTATGGATATATCTTCTGATCTCGTTGAGCTAGGCAAAACACCAGTAGCAGTTGTATGTGCTGGTGTAAAATCAATATTAGATATTCCCAAGACGCTTGAATATCTGGTACCCATTTATTTTTATGTTAATATTACTGAAGCAGTAATCAGTTGTAGCTTTTATTATTATTATTATTATTATTATTATTATTTATCTTGAATAGGAAACACTAGGAGTTTGTACTGCTGCATACAAGACCAATGAGTTTCCTGCATTTTTCACGGAATCAAGTGGCTGCAAGGTATATTAAATCAGATTCTCGTATGGCTTTCAATGTTAAACATGTCCATAAATAGCATAGGGTTTGACCACATTTTCTTTATGAAAAGATTTACAGGAATTGTGTGTTATGAGCACACACATGATTCTGTATTTGTAAGGAATAAAATGAAACAAAAAATATTCAAAACTTAATCCCTAAAATTAAGCCTATACAATATTTCGTTATTTACACAATCATACATCCATTTGGGATTGTGCCTTTAACAACAATTTATCTCATTAGTAGATTACCAATCTCATTCTCCTTGCTCCATCCCTCTTATCACTTTTTTTAACAAATCTCCAACTTACTCCTTTTTTAAGGTGTTTGGCTCTGCCCGATACTCCTTAAAGGTGTTTGGTTAAGCATATGATATCTTCTATGTTACTTTTAATAATTGGTCTTGAATATGTTCTTCCCAATATATTTCAATTCGTGATTTTGGAAATAAGCCTTCTGATTTGTGATTTAATTGGTGATTCACGACCATGTTTTCACCATTATTATGATAGCATTTTATTTTTCAATTGGAATGTAAGTATAGAATAATGTACTAACGAATGAGTATATGGACAATATATTTGATCATTGCAAAATTTCAGGTTTCATGTCGGGTAGATAGCCCGGAAGACTGTGCACGCATAATAGGCAAGTAAAACCTTCTTTTTCTTTTTTGTTGTCCGTTTGTATTTTATCCATGATTTATATTCTTCTGGCAGAAGCAAGCTTCAAACTCAAGCTAGGAACTGGAATTTTGATAGCAGTTCCTATTCCTCAAGAACACTCAACTTCTGGACAGATAATTGAATCTGCCATTCATAAAGCCATTGAAGAAGCCAGGTAAATGTCTTTGTTCTCTCTTCTCCATCCATTATGGCTTAATATGGAAGTTGTACATTAAATGGTTTCCTAATTTTATTTCATACATTTAATATTGACTTTTCTAAAATTAAATTTAATATACTCACTTGTAGGGAAAACAATATAACAGGGAGTGCTGAGACTCCTTTCTTGCTCGCTAGAGTAAATGACCTGACTGGAGGGGCCTCACTTGCTGCAAGTATCCACTTTTAAAGTTTTCTAGCTATGCATTAGTATAAAATCATTTACTAAAAGTGTACTTTAATAGAAAATTTAGTCTATAATATGATTTCAAACATGTATAAATTAAATAGAGTTAATAATGACCTATCAAACTTTTTTGAGGGACCAAAAATATAATTAACCTTTAATATTTGTCTAGTGTTAAAGTGGAGCTTAACAACAATTTAGACATTGCTCTTGTGAAGAATAATGCTCTTGTTGGAGCCCAAGTTGCAGTAGCCCTAGCCCAGATAAGAAAAAATTGTGAAAGGTGAGCTTGTACTTCCATGATATCTGTTGGCCAATTCAACATGCATAGCCTGGAACTCTTAATTATCTGTCATTGCAAATTTTACTCAATGTAATCCTCAAAAAAGTCGAATATTGGCATCTCTGTCTTCTCCATGCAATTAGATTTTCTTTAACTAGAAAATATTATATTGAAGAAGTTTATTAAATTACATTCCACGTAAGACATGTAGTCATGAGATATGAAGCACATACACACACGATACGAAACTGCCTTTTCTGCATGTTGGAAGCATATCAGATGGGAGTGGAGTGGACAGGACATGCTTTCGATGCTGTGTCCAACAAGTTGGACACGACTCACCACCTGAAAACAACGTCACATACCCTCTAGACACTGAAACACATACAACCTATCTTGTCTGCTCCATGAGCTGGTGTTCTATTTTCCTTCTTCATGAGTGTTCGCCCACCAACACAGTGGAATTAGCCATTGTCAGCCACTGAACCACCACACCATCATAGTTGGTACACACTACATTCTGACCATGGGAAAGGTAGTTAGGATTTGAGTGGTTAGTTTGGGGGTTAAATAAATAGAACGATGTAAGGGGAAGGATGTTCATTTCTGTAGATGCTTTAGTTCTTTATGAAAGGAGAAATCCTTTGGGAAAGGGGCCTTGGAGAAGAGATTACTATTTCTTATTCTTTTCGTTTTATTCACTAAATATCTTTCTTTCCTATCTCTTTTCAATTTTGGGTTCATAACAATTGGTCTGACCAGCTGGATTTGAGTTGCATGATGGAGAATAGACTAGAGTGGGCGCATTGGAGAAAATTGGCAGTAAACAAAAGAAGATGCTTACAGTTTTGAAAACAGACATGGTTGTCTTAAAAAGAAGGTTTGTTGAACATGAAGCAAATAAAAAACTACTTGAATTCTAGAAAGGAAAACGGTTTTCAGATGGTGGGGAATACTTAGTCTACAGAGGCGAGAAATTGAAAAAAGAGGTGTTTGTGAGAGAAGCAACCAATTCAGGTGCAGTACAACATCATTATTGCAACCACAAACTGCACAAGATATTGAGGAGTCAAGAAATCATTCTTGTAGAGAAAAAGGTTAAAGACGAGGAAAGGGTGGAGACACATCCCTCTCACATCTAGAAGGTTGAGGGAGTAAAAGAGATCAAGACTTAGCTGGAAGGTTGGATGCAAAAGCACAACATCATGTAGAGGATAATATCACAAATAAGAAATGCGTTCAAGAGGAGATTGATTCCATTCAACCAAAGCATGTCAAGAAAACCATGCATGGAAATGGTCAGAATGGCTTCTGCATCCCAATTCTCTTGAATGGATCCTATTGTACTGAAGGTTTCTTGGTGTAAATAGTATTAAATCCCATTATTATGAGATTAGGTGGTGTCGAGATGAACAACAATTCAAGAGTTATTGTTTTACTTTGGATTATAGTTAAAGAGGCACTCGACCTTCTAACAAAATTAAAAGAGTCTAAGCGTGAGCAACAAAATAATACTCTGGGAATTTTTATTTTCTTATCTGGTGAAATAAGCAACGAGACATTACATCTAGTGTTTGTTGTACAGTTGGTGAAAACTGTTACCACAACTAACTAACTCCAGAAAAGCTATTAGCAACCTTGAACAACAACCAAGGCTTCCAGAAATAACTAGCAACTTCTGTAACAGAATTGGTGACTAGCATACTCTGCTACACAAGTACGGTAACTGTCCCTTTGCAAACTGGGTGAATAAAATTGGTTGAATACTCCGAGTTTATCTTGGAAAATGACAGAATGTTATGGCCCAAGCTACTGACCCTTTAAAAGCCCAACTGAGCTGACAAACCAAGTGGAAGCAGCAGGGCCAATACCAGAAACTAGAGCCAAACGTAATAGTGTTAAGCCCAAGTGATTCAAGGACTATGAACAATTTTAGTTTTGCAGATGGTAATAAGAACAAAACTATCTAGAAGCATGAGGAGGATTTCATTGCAATTTTGTTTTGCTTAGTTGTGAAATTTGTTACGCATGATAGTGCTATATGTCATAGTAGGACAGAATGAAAAATGCGGAAAGAGAATGTTCAGTTTGTTTCGATTTTGTTGCAAGGAAGCTACTCCCCTCTAAAGGAGCAGTTTTTTTGTTATTTTTTTATTGCAGTACCTTACACGTGTCTTAGTGTGCACATGAATGATTATAGATTGAACTGGCATGGCACAATAAAACTATTGGTTTGCTCTTGTAGTTTTAGACCCACTTTAATGGAGAATTAATTAGGAGTGTGAAAGTTAGTCAACTTAGCTCACACAAGTTGGCTCATCATGGGTTGGGTTAAAAGGAGTTAGCTCAACTCGGCTCACTCTGTGGTGAGCAAGAAAAATTTCAAAAATATAACAAATTTGTACATTTTATAAGCAATTTTATATTAGAGATAATAATTTTCAACATTTAGTTACTAATACAAATCAATGCAAATTGTCAAACACTGTAAATAGAAGTCTTAAAATAAATTAAACATCTAAAGTATTCAAAGGATTTGGGGATGTAAGAGGAGAACTTGCATAATTTGTATTTCATTTTAAAATATAATGATTCAACTCACCACTAACCCAGCTTGACCCAATTAACTCGCAAAATAAATTAGTCAGGTTTCTTTTGGCCCATAATTGGCCAAACTTTGATTTTTGTTTTAACCCCAGCTAGCTTGATTCTGTGGTGAGCCAGATTGGCTCACTGCTATTAACCCATTTTGACACCCTTAGAATTAATACGCACACAACAACTAAGATTTATAGGTTGAACCCACATGTATTTACATTTCCACAGATTTATTTCATGTATAAATTTTATATGAAAGTAAGATATTCTTTTATCTATATGTATATGTATATGGTTTAGGTTTATGTGACTAGAGGAAGGGTTTCATGTTAAATTATTATAGATCATTATGATGTCAAAGTTTAGTGCAACTTTCATGAAAATGTTTTGGATTAAAGTGGTGGAAGACTTCATGATATATAGATGTATAAAAAGAGAATATTCTGGTTGGAAAACATGATATATTTGTGTTGATTCTTATTCTGCTCCAAGTTTCCTATAATATAATGATGATTACTTATGGTTCCATTACCATGTTCTTCTCATTAAATGGGGAAGCTCTATGTAATAACAGTGGTTTTGGCTTGTTTCGAACAATTTTGCTTATTAATTGAATTACTTTGTGTAAATTCTTTATTATTTTTATGTTCCTTACAATGATTGGATGTACATGTTACTTCCTGATATGGGTTCTTATCTTACTATTTGTTGTGTATTTATAAGCTAAACGTCTTAAGTTAGAAGTTGGAAGATGGTCTGCATAAGCAGTCTAATGCAACTACAATTGGGAGCAGGAACCTGGCAACTTTATTACACTACTTAGTGTTTCACTTCTGTTGAGTGTTGTCTTATCTCCCGATTTTTCCTGTGAAGTGAAGATATTTATTTTGTTTCTCGGAATGAATTTGACGAGGAATCTTGTCATGTATATTTTATCTTTGCTTTTGCAATAAGTTTGATGTCATGTTGAATAGATCCCTGGTGACTTCAACGATACCCTGAACTTGTGTTTGGATGACATTTTTTATACAGAATTTGAGACGTTTGGATTGAAAATTCTATAAGAAATTTAAATTTTAGAAAATTATTAGAATAATTTGATTATTTGAAAATAGTGGATTTTAAAGTTTATCTAAAAGTAAGAATTTGAAAAATTTCTTACTTGTAAAATTAATGTCTTTTTTTTATATTCTTTTTTTACTTAATTTTAATTGGTATATTGGTGGTTTGATGTTGAGGTTGTATTTTTCTGCACCATATTATTTAAGACATGCATCCAAGATAAAATTTAAAACCAACATTGTCTTTGGTTTCATGTTTGTTTACTGATGTAGAAATCCGGAAGTGGTTGTTATATACTCCGGATTTAGATATCTGGAAAGTCATTTTCGTGCTTCATTTAAGCTTCTAGATGACTATATCCATAAGTGAGTAATGAGTTTTGAATTTTCATGTTTAGAATGATGTGTTGTAAATGGTGCTGAGGATTGAGATTCGAAACTCATTTATGTTGTTCAGGTAAGTTTTTGGATGACCAAATTTGGAAGTGACATATTAGTTTTAAACTTGCATATTCGGAACTTTGTGATTTAATTTATAAATATGAATATTTAAAAAGTAAAGTCTTTTAATTCGTTAATCCGTTAAGGACAAAATGTATATTTTGAAGTTAGTGTGTTGAGTGCTGAGTTGATATTGTGCAGGCCTGATTTTGATAAGTGTTATTGACTTGATATTATTATTTTTCATGTTCTAGTGAAGGTTATTTTTGGATTAGAGTTTATTATCGTTATTTTTTTAAAAAAGATTTTATTGTGCTGATATAGTTTAGTGTCATTTTCTATTAATGTTAATCTTTTGTCAAAACTAACATATTTTAATTGATGTTAAACACAATTTTTATTTATAACTATATATTTTTTTTTAGGTGAAGTTGTTTTCTATAAAATGTAAGTCAAGTTTATTTCTTGACTAAAACATTTTTTTCTTGGCTCTGATTGTCATGGTTAGTTTTTGGTCAATGCCAACTAGGAATTTTATTGATACAATTAAGGTATTTTTTTTATTGATGTTAATTAAAGTGTTTTTAACAGATATTAATAAGAATGATCTTGCCGTTAATATGGTTAGGAGGATTATTTATTTATTTGTAAGATTTATAAAAAAAATATTGGTAAGACTTATTTTTTTTTGTGCATATCAAATTAATCTTCTCCATTGAAGTTTGTAGATTAAGAATTCATATTTTGTATATGATTTTAATTTTTATTTAACACAAGAAAGTTAAAATCCAGTAAATCTGAATTATTTCATTCAAATAAAAAATTTAAAATTAAACAAGTTGAAATGAAAGTAATTTAAATTTAACATATTTGAATTTATTAGAATTTGTAAAAAAAAAGTTGTATCCCAACGTATCATTGTGCCCAGGTATATTAGGAGTTTGAATATTGTGTCTTTGCTTTATAAATATAATGGGTTATTACATAAATTTTATACATTGAATATTGTCTTTGCTTTAAAAAGATAACGAGTTATTAAATAATTTTATCCTGATTAATTTAATATAATAGTTATGTTTTATGTAAAAATCATTCTTTTATTAAGTGGTTTAGGAAGATCATATTGAAATGTTTCAATATATATGCATATATGTTATAATTGGACAAAAGTTATAATTTTGAAGAGTTTTACGTAGTTAATAACATTATTAAATTTTGCATTAAATCTGAAAATTCAAATAAATTTATTCAATAAATCACAAGCAAGGTGAAATCGAAGAGGTTTATACCATGCAACATCAAGTGGGTTTTCTTCGACGTACAAATATGCTTCCTTAAAGGTTAAAGTCCAACTTCCAAATAGATTGGAAAATATTCTCATTAGTAGTTAAGATATGCGGTTCAAACCACACAGATTAGTTACTTACTAATTAGGTAAAAATACCAATTTATAATTTTCTAAATAACTCATGATCCCAAAACTTCTCTCTCGTTTAACCATATTGTCAAATTAAATTCCATTAAAGATTTGATTATATAAAATCACTCTCAACTCTATTATATATTACACATATTTGCACTTGAAACACTATTTCTTGATATACAATACAAAATTGTACAGCAAGGTATGCGAGCATTACAGAGACACACAAATTACTATACCCCACATCATCCTATTTCATTGTGGTAAATGCAACCACATCACTGATGGATGTAAGTAGATTAATGAAGTTAAATGTTTATCAAAATTCTGATGTATGTAGAGTTAAGAGTTAAGTGAGATGGATGTAAGTAGAGTAATGAAGTTAAATGTTCTGTGGCTGAGTTGTTTAACTGTGGAAGTTAAAATTAATGGTTCAAACAATATGACCATCATACAACATAAAATATAATAAAGTATGATTTTAACTATTTCACTCCCACAATAAACAGGAGAAAGAAATTATATTTCAACTATTTCAGTTCAATTTGAAAAAACATTATTGACATGTTTCTCTTTCTATATTTTGAATGTATTCAAACAAATATTTTTGAATGTATTCAAACATATTTGTTTGACATAAGTACTCCACAATTAATTTATTGTCAAACATTCAATATGTATTACCAAAAATCTTCTACATTATAAGAGTTTAATTCAATCATGTTCTGTTTTGATAAATGATAGCACCATATCATGTTAACTTATACATCATTAAATAAAATATTATTATTCGCATATTTATATTAAGAGTATAGATTTATAATTTATTTTAATAAATACGAATATATTATATTTATATATAAATATAGTAGGGATTTTTAATTCTTTTAAGATATAGTAGGGATTTAATGCGTCTTTGTTATCCCAGATAAGAGGTTAAACAGTTGGGAATACATATTATCACCAAATGAAACATATTGCCCCACATCTAAAAAAGCAACTGAGAAATGGAGATTTTTAAAAACAATAATAATATTTATGAATGTTTAGTCGAAGCATCAAGTTTCTTACATGCATATGAATAGGATTGAAACCAAACAAAGTTAAAGTGATATAATTGTCAGTACAACTAAAGGTGAAGATTTGAGTTCTTGAATATTTGATTCCAAAACTTTATTATCCCATATCTATCCATCACCCACACAACGACTTTCATTCTTATAAGGATGATAAAGAGTCGCCGCCAAACTATCAAACTTCAGTTTTATTATCAAATGTCAGAATGAAATAGTACCATGCGTTTTCAACCCATTTTTTTTGCACCCGAGTGCAAAAGTCCATAGTAAACCACACTAGTAAGACTCATAGTCATAATATAGAGTGAGCAATTAGGAATTTATAGAGGTCTCAAATTATCTTCTACATATAGATTCAACAATATGTTACCGTACAAAATAAAAGATAATTGTACAAATTAAAATATGATCTTACTCCCATAAGACTTAGTATTGTAAATATATAACTGATGAACAATGATAGCACATTGACAATATAGAGGAAAAACAATCTAAAGTTGAAGGTCAAAATAACAATACATATAAACAGATCCAAATTGGCAATACAGAATAAGAGCAAGCCTATAAAGAAATTGTCATCCAAATTGGTTATACAACATGAAATTGCCACGATTCACGATTGAAGTCCGTGCCTTTTAAAAGCAAAGAATAATAGAGGGAAAAGTTTAACAAAGAAATAAAAAAAATAGCACAAGTATACTTTTAATTGTCACCTAAAATTAATGGTTCAACCTTTGGATGATAAAAAGTGGCCGTCAAAGTACCAGTAAGTAAAAGCTCCCTAAAAACTTCAGTTTTATGATCAAATGTCAAAAAGAAATAGTACCATGCGTTTTCAACCCATTTCTTTGCACCAGAGTGCAAAAGTCCATAGTAAATCACATCATTATAAGTAAGACTCATAGTCATAGTACATAGTGAGCAATCTGGAATTTACAGATGTCTCCAATTATCTTCTACATAGGTATAGTATAGAACTAATCTGGTGAATATATACGTGATGAACAATAATAGCACCAATGTCATGTTTTCAATTATTGAATTGTGTCAATTAAAATTAATGGTTCCAGAATATGTTATCGTACAAAATAAAATATCATCGTACAAAATAAAATATCATCGTACAAAATAAAATATGATCTTATTCACACAAGATACCTAATGAGCAATGATAACACATTGACAATACAGAGGAAGAGCAACCTAAAGTTAAAGATCAAAATGACAATACAGAAAAATAGAAATTCCAAATTGACAATACACAATAAGAGCAAGCCTTTAAAGAAATTGTCTTCCAAATTGCTTATACAACATTTGAAGAAATTGTCACAGTTAAAAACCGAATTGGCAATACAACATTCGAAGAAATTGCCACGATAGTTCGTGACTTTTAAAAGCAAAGAATAATAAATGGAAAAGTTTAGCAAAGAAATAAAAAAAATAGCACAAGATATGTTTTCAATTGTTCAACTGTGGTGTCACTTAAAATTAATGGTTCAACCTTCAACCAACATGGATGATAAAGAGTGGCCGCCAAACTACCAGTAAGTAAAAGTTAATCTTGTGAATATATATGTGATGAACAATAATAGCACCAATGTCATGTTTTCAATTGTTGAATTGTGTGTCCATAGTAAATTACATCATTATAAGTCAGACTCATAGTCATAGTACAGAGTGAGCAATCAGAAATTTACAGAGGTCTCCAATTAATTTCTACATACGTATAGTATAGAACTTAATCTTGTGAATATATATGTGATGAACAATAATAGCACCAATGTCATGTTTTCAATTGTTGAACTGTGTCAGTTAAAATTAATGGTTAAACAATATGTTACTGTACAAAATAAAAGATAATTGTACAAAATAAAATATGATAGCACATTGACAATACAGAGGAAGAGCAATCTGAAGTTGAAGGCCAAATTGGCAATACAAAGAAACAAAAAGTCCAAATCGATAGATTTCAGATTCAAGAGATTACCTTCAAAATAGAAATGGTGGGTTTGCATCAAATAGCATTATGTAGAGAAGGTATGTCATCGTGTTCTTAACTTTACTTTTTTTATATGTTATATTGATGTTTTATTTTTCTTTATTTGTTAATTGTAAATGGTTAAATTTCATAGAAAAATAGAGGAAGAAGAGAAGGAAAAACTTTAGAAGCAGCAATAAGAGTTCGTCTTCTCCCCATGAGTTCGTCTTCTTCCCACGAGTTCGTCTTCTCCACATTTTTTTTTTTTTTTCCGTTTATTATTACTTATTCACCGTCTTTGGACAGGCAGAAACTTCAGAAAAAAGAACATAGAAGGAGGAAGACAAGACACTGAATCCCAAGACACTATTTTTCGTGTGTGTTCTTATCACTATCGTGCTTACCCCTGCAAGGCTCCAATACGAAGGAACATTGTTAAGAGGGGTGTGTAATCTAGATTCGGTGCATGTTGCATTCTAAAAAAAAAAAGTTGCATGCGCTTCTACATCCATTGGAAAGTGTAGGGAAAGGTTGGAAGTTTTGTTTGTGAATAGAAAAAAAAAATGGTTGGTTTTGAGATTTGATTGCGAGGGTTAAGAATAAGGGAGGTGGCGGTGATGGAGGATATGGAGAGGAAGGTTGACAATGGTGGTAAAGGATAGTAACGATTTGACTATCCAAGGCAAAAAAAAAAAAAAAACATATTTCATTATATTTTCTTTTTTTGTATATAATATTTTTCATGATTAATGTTGATTGAACAATTAAGGAATTTTTGGTTTATTGCTTAATGGTGTCACATGTGTTGCAATGATTAAGAGTCTCAAATGTTACTTAATTGTCATATATAATTGGTTGTACATAGGTCTAATGGAAAAATATTGGTTTAGTTCCGTAATTGATAAAATATTAAAAAATAATGAAACTCAAATTCTATTTAATTATTTTCTTGATTGAGTTTATTTTTAAATAAATTTTAACTAAACTTCATCAAATATATTTTTTTTTACCCATAATTGATAAAATATTAAAAAATTATAAAACATATGAAACTCAAATTCTATTTAATTATTTTTGCTCTTGGGTTTGAGTTTTAAATAAATTTTAACTATTAAAACAAATGTCTTTAGAAAAGTGTTATTGCCATTTTTAAAATTTCATTCTTATTTAAAATTCAATCATAGTGATCAACATTTTTGGTATTAATAATCATACTGGTAAAGTTCTTCGACCTCTCCCCGTTAGATGGAAGTTTCTTTCACCAGACTGGGTTAAAATTAACTGCTGCTAGAATATCCTGGTCTTGCTAACTTCTGGAGGTATTTTTCGTGGGAGTATGGAGGAATTTATTGGAGTTTTCTCTACGTTTATTAAAGTTCATATTGCTATGGTTATTAAGTTTTATGGGGTTATATATGCTATGGAGGAAGCTCAAAAGATGAGGCTTACTAATGTTTAGTTGGAATGTGATTCTGCTTTGGTTTGTGTTGCGTTTACTGCTAGGACCAATGTTCTTTGGATGCTTCGTAATGCTTGTCTTAATTATTGTGGGAAAATCAGATTTAGGGTTACTCATATTTTTCGTGAAGGAAATGCATGTGTTGATAAGTTGACTAATTTAGGATTTATTCATAAAGAATCTTTTCATTGGTACAATAAGCTACCACCTAGTCTGTTATTAGAGTTATTTATGAATAGATATAGTCTACCTATGTATAGTTTTTTTAACATGAGTTTTGGTCTAGTCCCCCCATATTTTTGTATTTCCTTTTTTTTTCTTTTTTTTAATAATAATTTTTTTTCTTTTTTTTAATAATAATTTTTTTTCATGTGATGACAAATAATTGTTGTTACTTGAAGTGTCAACATAGCTGAGATGTCAAGTTGCATAGTGATGCCTAACATAAAAGTTTTTATTTTAAAAAATTCAATATAGTGATTTTATTATAAGTAACAAACATAAAACAATTTTATAAGTTTGTCTTTTATGTAAGAAATTTTGTAGAAGTTTCTTCCTATTACATAATGATTTTGACAATAACTAATGGAATAAACAAAACTTTTGAAAAAAATGTAATTATGGTTCTTACTACGTGGATGTACACTGAGATTTAAAGAAGAAAGAAAAAATTTCAAATAAAATAGCGTATATTTATTAGTATAATCTATACCTCTATATAAAGGGAATTACTTGTTTTTAGTGTACACAAATTTGTTCATATTTTATTCTTATTAATATTTTATATTTTATTTTATTAATTTATTTTGGTTATTTTGTCATTTTGTAATTTCAAAAGCAGTTTTTTAATTTTAAAGATTTATTTTATTTATTTCATTTAACGTTGTGCTTTTTTGTTTTAAATTGATTTTCTTCTCTATTTTAAAATTAAAGATATTTGTAAATTTACCATATATAAGTATTGACCTAGGTTTCTTTTACAATATATCTAGTTGTACTTAGATCAATATTCATATTTATTAAAATGTATTATAAATTTATACTATTAATATAAGTGTGTAAATGATTATATTGTTTTATTCAAATTTTAATATTAAATATAAATATATATAAATGATAAAAGTAATGCGGATATACAGGCACGAGAGTGTCGTGTTCCCACTAGTTTTATATAAAAAGATTTCCCATTATGTGTCAATAGTCTGAATAAACGACAGATTATAAGTTACAAGTTTATAATTTATTTTAATAAATACGAATAAATTAATAAAAATATTTATTTTTAATTCGAAAAAATCAAATATGTCTATGACTATCATAACAATTTTTTCTCTCTGTCCCCCACCTATATTTTATATGAATTTAAAATTTATTTTACTAATTTATATTTAAAATTTTATTTTATATATATATAGATATATATTTTTTAAAATATATATAGAAAAATCATTCTATTAGATGAATGAAGTCTATTACTACAAACATTGTATTCACTTTTCATATTCTTCCTCTAAGTGGAAACCTTCTCCATGTGTCTAAATAGCATTCGAAAGCAAATAGAGTGTGAGAGAAAATTGATATAAAGACAACTAAGACTAAAAAGAGGAAGAACAAAAAAAGAAAGTGAGATTCCATAACATGCAATGCATATGCAACTATCATTTTTCAATTTAGATAAGTCATAAGAAGTGTGGGTGAAGACCCACTCACACTAACATGTTGAAAAGTTAATGAATGGACACAGAAATTGTGAACACTTCATTCACAATGTCCACTCTCCAATATGCAAGTCATATCATATCATACCATCACCCACCCACTTTTTTTCTCTTTGGAAGAGAAAAAACTCTTGAAAATTCATGAAGGACAAATAAGTCATTCCACCTCTTCTGGTTCTGTAACCACTGAATTTTGGAAATGAAGGACAGAAAAGGAATGAGTTGACCAGAGAGTTGAGAAGTGGGTTTTGACCATTTTGCCCTAGGTTTTTTCCGGTGCAAGAACAGTGGTAGTGGTTGAATCGGAAACATTTTCCTATTGTTTTGCGCGAGAAAAGGGTTTCTGGTTTCGCTCTTTCACTTTAAGTAGTTTTAGCAAATTACTAATGAGACTTGCGCATTGCATTTTGAATTAAATTAACACGCCGCGAGCCTCCAGTTTCTTTCCCATTCAATTTTCCGGGAAAGTTTCTGTTTGGCTTGCCAGAAATTCTCATTGTTTCTCTCAGAAACATATAAGGCGTTTCGAGGCCACCGAGTGGGGCCGCATCGGAGTCCCAAACACTTCTGCGAATTTATGAGCACGAGATCTCGTAATTCGATACAGGTAACATTTCTCATTCATCCATGTCACTATCTCTCTCTCTCTTCGGCTCGTTAGGGTTTTCGTTCTTCTTTGTTGCAGGAGTAGTGTAGGGGTTTCGTGAATGGATCCTACTCTCAAGCTCTGCGCCTTCTTCCTCCTTCTTCTCGGATTAGGTAACAATCATTCCTCGTTTTTTATTTTTTTATTGCTTGTCCGTTTCTGTCTTTGTGGATTGACTTGTGTTTTATTTTGATGATATTTTGTGTCAGTGAACGGTTCTTTTGCGGAAAATGATTTTGGACAGTGCGAAGGCGTTGTTAAGAGATGGACGAGTTCTTCGCTTGATGAGGAAATGACAAAAGAGGATAAACATACGCTGAGGGATTTGCTGTTTTTCTTGCATGTTCCTCGAACGGGAGGGAGGACGTATTTTCACTGGTAATTTAATTCCTGATGTGTGTTTAACTCTGGCATTCTCTTTTTAATTCAATTTGTTAACCTGTTCTGTTGTTTGTGCAGTTTTTTGAAAAAGTTGTATCCCAGCTATCTGGAGTGTCCTCGCTCTTATGATAAGTTGCGCTTTGATCCAAGGTGCTGCCTGAGTTCATTATTTTAGTAGTTGTTGTTCTTCGATTATTATGCGTGTGAATTTCTTTTCTTCTAAATATTTTAAAATGCTAAAGTGAGTGTTTTGGGTGTTGGTGGCATTTTAGCCCCATCTGGCGTAGTTGGGGGCATGTGGTTTTGATGCTGGTGCTTTTGGACAGTAGAGATCACTAAAGCTTTTTCGGAGTGGCTTAAATTGCATTTTTTGTAACTTATGAGTCTGTGACTGTTGAGTAGTTTATAATATTATAATACCTAATGTGGCCTTCAAAACTTATTAAGCTCTTTGACATTTTCTCTTGCCAAGTTTAGGACCTTGTTGTCTATAGTTATACCCACGTCTCTGTAAATGTAGACATTTTCAACTCCTTTTCTGTTGTTCTTTTTACACACTAGAATGAGTACAATTCACAGCAGTCTTTATGATATTTTTATTCAACAAAATTATGACAGATCTTCTCAGCTGTTTTTTCTTCGCATCTAAAGCATAGCAGCTTCTATAAGGTCACAACATTCTCACCAATAGTCTTACTACATTGCTGAAAACCCATATTTTAGATTTTAAAAAAGTACACTATTATAAAGTCCAACATAAATACTTATATTTGTGTTCTATTGTTTTTGTGAATTTGCAGTAAAACAAAATGCAGGCTGTTAGTTACACATGATGACTATAGCATAACATCCAAACTTCCACGGGAGAGAACTTCTGTTGTTACCATACTTAGGGATCCAGTTGACCGTGTCTTTAGTACTTATGAATTTTCAATAGAGGTTGCAGCTAGATTTTTGGTGCATCCAAACTTGACATCTGCAACAAAGATGGCCCTGCGCTTAAGCTCTAAGACCAAAGGAGTAAGCACACTGGAGATATGGCCGTGGAAGTATCTGGTTCCATGGATGAGAGAAGACCTATTTGCTAGGGTATGTTTATTTTATTTTATTCTTTGGCATTGGCCTTTTTTGGGAATTTTATTTCCAGGCTTCTAAATCCGTATAAGGTTGTAAGAGTCTATTTGCTGCTGACACACTATCACTTGTGCTAAAGGCAATGGAGCCTGCTTCTTGTTTGAAAACTAATTTTGAACATGAATGTGCTTCCTATGGTCTGGTTAGGGATGTAAATGTGTATAATATGAATTTGTAGCCATTCATTGAAGTAATGGATGTAAATGAGTTCTTTGGTTCATGATATCTTTCTATTGGCTAATGTATGTTCTCATGTACTGGGTTATACCAATCGTCCATTACTTTTACATGTTCTTCTATACTTCCATGTGATGTATTCATGATTGATGTAGACCTTAATTGACAGAGAGATGCCAGATATAGTAGGGAACATAATATCATTGAGAGCAATGATTCTTATGACATGGAAGATTTTGCAATGCCATTACAAGAATACATCAATGATCCTGTGGCTTTGGATGTTGTACATAATGGAGCCACATTCCAGGTACTTCAGTAGCTGTTCTTTAGCAGTGTTGACATTCTTATGCTTCATCATTTTCAGGAAATACTATGAATGTCTTACTGTATGACCCACTCTTGCCTTAAGCCTTAACAAACACCAATAGCGCAGCCTTCATTTAAATACAGGGCTAACAAGATAGGATGTGCAGTGCTTAATTTTGGTTGTATAGCCTGCAAATTTAAACCCCCAAATGCAAATAAAAGCTCAAATCATGTATGCACGGAGTTGCTTGATAATGCTGTCTGTATTATATGTAATTGAGTTTGGTGTACTGCTCAATTATCAGGTTGCAGGTTTGACAAACAATTCTTATATAGCAGAGGCACATGAAGTGCGCCATTGTGTACAGAAATACAAAACTCTTGGTAAATATGTGCTACAAGTTGCGAAGGTATTAAATAATTAAAGGAGATAGTTGCATCATATAATTGTTTGCTTCCCATGCTGATCCTTTCTTCAACACTGTAATGGCTCATGCTTGTACATATTGCAGAAGAGACTGGATGATATGTTATATGTTGGTCTTACAGAGGAACATAGAGAATCTGCAACAAAATTTGCAAATGTGGTTGGTACTCAAGTGATATCACAGCTTAATGCACCAAATCCTAGCATGGAAACTACTGATAATTCAGGTAAGTGTGGTTAAACACTTTCTTTGTGTCAAACTTTTTCTCTAGTTACAAAAACGAAGGTGTCTAAAATGGTGCAGAATTTGGAGAATGATGGTAACACTCATTCTTTTTTTTGTTTGAGGATCATATTCTTGCTTGCACCAAAACATGTAATAGTTTCTGATGTGTGTTAAGTATCACATTTTGAAATGATCATTGGTTAGTATTTTGGTGTTGACATTTATAGTCTTGGATATAGATTGTGCTGTATTTTAATTGACATATGACATTGATCGTGTACTTGTACTACAGAAAGGACTTCATTTTCGATTTCTGATCCTGATAGCAGCGAACATCAGGTAAGAAGCGTCTCTTTGATGGAGGAGCTTTGTTATTGAAATTTGAATATGGAAAGCATTCTTACAACTTTTCTCACTGTAAAACAGAATAGCACCTTGAACAGGGAAGAAAGTGAGGTTATTTCTAGTGAAGGGGGAGAAGCAACAGAATCTAATGTAAGTTTGTTTTCTTAGCAAGTGTGGTGGTTCTATTGTCATGCCAGATATTCTGTTTCTCATATTTAAACTGCATGTTGATCTGTTATTTATTTTAGATGACTGTTGGAGAACTAATGGATGCTTATGAACTCTGTATTGCCAATTTACGGAAGTCCCAGTCACGCCGACGTATAGCTTCTTTGAAGAAGATTTCTCCAGTGAACTTTACTAAAGAGGTAAGCTTAGTAGTTCTATTCCTCCCCAACTCACTCTTCAGGTATTGACATGTACCGCTGTCCAGAATATGTATTTCTTACATGGATTGGTGGTGCCTGTATTTCGAGCTATTTAGACTTGGACTTAAATTTGTGTGTATAGTCTGGAATACCTGTGTTGTGCACTCTTTCATTGTGTAAACTTTTGTATCTCAAATCATTTCACCGGCTTTCAAATCAGCAAGGATGCTTTGACATTGACATTTACGTGCATTATATATTGGGTGTATACAGTGGTTATTTTTAGAAGTCGATGACAAGCTAATAAAATTTATTATGTAAAATACATATATCGGTACATTTTATTGGTATTTGTGGTTCAGAATATCATGTATGTAAGTGAAACTGCATGTATATATTTTAGAAATTTATAATATGACTTGTTATACATTGACAAATTGTTTCAACATCTACAATCTTTTTCTTTTGAATTTTTAGTTATCTTTAGTGTCTGATTAATGGTGACATCTGATTTCAGTGTTATTCCTTTCTAATGATTTGTGATTTTACAGGCACGACTTCAGGTTTCTGAGGAGGTTCTCCATGAGATACGATCTCTTAATGACCTCGACTTGGAGCTCTACGAATATGCAAGAACCATTTTCAATAAACAACATAAAACCTCGTTGCTGATTAATGAGGTATGATGCTGGTTTTATACATTTTCTCTCTTAAGATGATCATATCCACGGGAGTTAATGGTTGGAGAAAAGTCTTAATTTTTCACAAATGGAAATAAGAAAAAAATAGCATTCTCCCAATAGTAACTTTGCAACAAATTGTTGTAAATGGTTCATCTGTGTATTAGATTTGAATTTTAATGAAAACCATCTACGAATTTTAAAACCTGATATATTTCTTTATGAAGCATATATGTGAAGTATTTGTATGTATATCCATGTAATGAAGTTTATTTATATAAAATGCATATAATGAGTAAGATATTACTCCGTAAAGTTGGCTTCACGGCCACATTTGATAATCTTAGATCTATCTGCACGTGGAAGGGCAACTGCCGGAAGACTTTGCTTGACTTGCACCGAAATCGTTTCTTGAATTTGATTTATTTTACTATGGTGAATTGCAGGATAGTTGGGATAACGTGAGCACTGCATATGGAATATGGAGGCTCGTTACACTAGCAATTACTTTTGTCTTCCTCTTCATATTCTTACTAATTGTAAACGCTAGAAGAAGAACGTGGAAAGTTAAGAAGTGAAAGTAATTAAATAATAATTTGTGGGATCAGAGTCTAAAAGATCTTCGAGACATATATTTTAGACAAAATTTGATCCATATTCTCATACACGTTAGTACAGCTTAAACTGGATTTTGCTCCATGTTTTGTCCGTTATAAGTATCTTGGTTCTTAAAGCCTTTTCCTTTTTATTTTTCAAATTTTGTTGCAATTCTTCCTTTTTATTTGGCGGCAGTACTTTTACAACGCTACTAAAATGAAGAGTAATGGACTAACGATGGGTTTGAATTTTTATTGAATATTGTGTTAGTATATTTGGTATTCTTATTTTGATTTCAGTTGATTTCCAAAGATACGAAAAATTGTTTTCTCATTTCAATGCACTAAATTAATTATGGTCGTACGTAGCAATTGGCTCAATAATTTCTTGAAATAATTTTATAAGTATATTTTCAAAATTTTACAGCACATCTCAACATCTTTTCGGAATTTGCAAGCATTTATGGGGTCGAATTTATTGAACATGGCAATGTCAACCGCTCTGCGTGGTCCCTCCTCCACTACCAATGCAAGCAATAATGAATTTTGAAGAAGTAAAAAAAGAGAAGAAATGTGAATGTCATAATTTTCGGTGGGTCGTGATTTTTTTTGTTCAGCTGTATGATTTACCTTTATCCAAGGACGGTGGGAAGGGGAGGTGATTTGAATCTGCATAAATAAATACATCTGCCTAAGTTTATAAATAAAATAGTTAACTTCTGCAGAACATCTATTTCTTTTATCTTTTAAAACAAGTTTTTGTCATGAAATCTTTCTTTTTCTTTTCATCACGTATGAAAAATATATTTGAACATATGTTTTCATTTTTGGATTTGTATCATCTAATTAAAAGTAGGTGTATTTTATTATTGTTTTGCACACATTTTAAAATAAAGTAAATGTAATAATTTGAGTATTATGTAATATACAAAAATAACTATTTTATTTATCTCAAAATTTAAAGACATGAATATGATATATCTTTATATGTTCTTATATAGAATAAATATTAATTTTATTACACAAAATAAAACACTAATTTAACCAATATAAATTTGAAGGTAAAGGTGATTATTTCGAAAGAAAAAAAATGTAGTTAAGTAGGATAAAATAGAGAGGAGAGATATATATGTGAGATGGGAATTGAAAAAAGGGGAGAGAAAGAAGTGGAGATAAGGGCTTCCTCATGGTAGCGCCACCGCCGTAAAAAAAAAAGAAAAAAGAAAAGGCAACAGACACAGAGATTCCAAGGAATCTACTCAATCTGTTGTGTTCAGTTTCAGTTGAGTTGCGCCAATTTCATTCACCTGTCATCTCTCTGTCACTGTGAGTCTCTTCTCTTCACTTCCATTCTCAATTGCCCTTTTCTTTTTTCTTTCACCTTTTCCCCCACTCTCTCTGCACCATTTCACTATCTGGATTCATTTCCATCTTTTTTTTCACAATAATCTTAAAGTCCTACAATGTTTTAGCGTCTCATTCTTTACAACCAAACCTACGTCACCGTTCCTTAGCTGCTTATCATAATACTTCCTTCACATTTCTTGGGTTTAATCACTGTAGCTGCATTTTTGTTTTGTTTTTTCTTTTCATTTTCCTTTGTTCACGAAATAATATAATGATAATAATAACAATAATCTCATTATGTTCGTCAAAAAATAAGAACAACAGTAATCCCATCATGAATTTATGACAATGAGTCTTCCTTATACTTAATTTTCTATTTTTTTAACCAATAATCATGGGTGGTTGGTTTTTTAATGTTTCTTTTGGAGGTGTTGCGAGCATGAAGGACTGGTTGTTTTTTGACAAGACTTTTAATGGTTTGTCGGACGATATTCTTGATGATGTCACGGACATGGAGCTTTTCGATTTGCCCCTTGAAGATGTGGAAACTGACGATGGTATGGAACAAGATTGGGATGCTCAGTTCAAATTCATTGAAGAGCCTTCACTGGGAATTTTTCCTGTACAATCGTCTCAGCTCTGTGCTCGTACTCAAAATGAGATTGTGAAAGTCGAAACGGGTTTCTCTGCTTCTGTGAGTTTCTTGCCCTCACTCACGCTCCATGAATTTATTCCTTTGTCATGTTTCCCTTTGGCAGAGGGAAACTCGGAGTTTTACTTCAATTAAGCTAAATTATAGTATCTGATAAACATATTATGTGCATAGTTTAATTGTGTGAAACTGAAACGTGAGTATCTCAACGTAGAAGCATACATTTTGTTGATTTGGGTCTTCTTAGAATTTGGTTTGGAGTTAACTCCACTCCACAAAATTGACGAGTAAAGTAAGTTTTACTATATACTCTATTTTAACCATTTCCAAGTAGCAGTAAACTACCACCTTTGAAGTTGCTATTTAGGTAACTCCCAAAGAGGTTTCAACATAGGTGTGACTAAGATGACTTCCAACACAATCCATCATGACTTCCAACCAGCGTGGCAAATGCAAGTAGACCAACAATGGATTTAGGTTTAAATTAACCTGTTTAACTCAACCTTACCAAATCGGGTCATAAAGTGATTGGTATACTTTATTCTAATTGTATCACTAGTCAGTGCCAGATTATTAAACCACTGACTTTGGGGTTGCAATTTAGAAAAACCTCCAAAAGGGCTGTAAGTTAGGCAAGCTAAGACTGACTACAATTAAGATAACTTTCTAATGATTGTAGAAGAAAAAATTGTGGTAAAATCATATGTTAAGGATTTGGTTTCCACACATTTACATGATAAGCAGGCTAAGAAACCCAGATACTTCAAAAGTGGCATACCCGTATTTCATACTTATGTGTATGGTTTTCCTAGTTAATATCCAAGGACTATGCTCCTTTTTTTATTTTTAAAATTTATTTGACTGGCATATTTGGGATATGGATTTTATACTTTGTATAGGATCAAAATTACATGTCTTTGTCTTTCCTTTGTATCCTAAAAGCCAATAGTAAATAGTAGGCAATTACATGGAATTAAGACCCTTTTTGTGACATTTTGACATGGGATGGGAGAAACTATATATTCTAATATGGGCAATCAAAAGATTTGTAACTACAGTTTTTTGGTCTGATCACATTAATTAATATAGTGATTTATTAATGAGAAATGTTCAATGTTTCTTGGCATTGCAAATATTGAAATAGTGCTTTTATGTAAAATGTTGTTTTTAAAATTCTTGTTAATATTTCTAAGTTATGTTATGAATTAACAAGTTCTTGAATCTCTTCATGTTTGTTGTATTGTACTTTTGTTGTCATATCCAGTGTCCAAGCCATATTTATTAGAATTGTTAGAATCTTGTAGGATCCTGTTCATATACTAATTGATGTTAGAATCAATTGATAATATTAGGATTAATTAGATTGATTTTATATTTATGTTATTAGCGTAAAATAGGGTAATTGAATATGTTGTATTGATAAATTGAATAGTTTCATTGTGGTCTGAACACACAAAATTCATCATTTGTGTTCTCAATTTCTCTATGTGATTTTGCTGTCTATCAATTTGTGTCGTAAGTTATCTCAAATGACTTTGAATATGTTAGGTACATAAATGAATTAGGGTAATTTTGTATAAGTGATATGAATTACATGATTTGTTGATTTGTTATTTTTCTCCTTTTTCTTTTTCTTTCACATATTCTCATGAAAGAAATAGAAAAGTCATATATGTTTAAGTGTTAAATAAAAGGAATTAATGAAGGATGCTTGAACTTATCCTATTTGATTACCATACTATATTTTTCACCTGCTTAGTCACTGCAAGTACTCTATAGTTACTCTATAGTTGTTTAATTGCTTTGTTTTCATTCTTCCAAAATAGATTCTTCACAAACTCATATTTAAGTATAACTATCAATTTTGTTTAAGGAGACTTACGAATAAGCTGTGATTATCTGTTTCTAGTTTAAAATTATAACATTGAACACTATATATAATTTATTTGACAGTTTTGAAGTTACTTTATGTTTTCTTTTATTTTTATTATTCGATACAAATTATTATTCACAATTCAAAAATTAGCTTGGTGATTCATGATTTGAATCTCAAACTAATATAATAACCTATATCCAAGCTTAATAGAAAGCAATATTATCGGGTTACTCTTCTACTAATTGCATAACATATTTTAGTGAGTGGGGTGATTCCATCCTCCGGTATTTCCTCCAGTAGAGTGACTTGTGGTGGTTCTCTGAATTCCTTTGAAGTGTCCTGTTTGTGTTTCTTTCTTCCTTTTACTTAAGACTGAAAATATGATAAAAAGAGCTTAAGAGATTGATTATCATTCAGCTGATCTTTGTTATTTATAGAAGAAAAAATTCAATATGAGGGTCCCTTAAGGATTTTGTTAACACATATGCAAGTTGATCATTGAATCCGATAAACTAAGTACAAATTTCTTTGGACAAAACTTTTCCTAAATAAAATAACAATTAAGTTCTATGTGTTTAGTCCCCTCTCATGGAACACTGGATAGGAAGCAATGTGGAGAGGATCTTGGTTATCACGATACATCTTCATTTGTTATGTCACAAAATTTTAATTCATGAAGAAATTGTTTTACCCATACAAGTTCACAAGAGATTCCATTGTCTTATATTCAGCTTCTACACTAGATCGGGCAACCCCATTTTATTTCTTACTTTTCTATGAAAGTGTTTCCTCCAATGAGAACACATTACCCTGTAGTGGAGCGTCTATCCATGGGAGGTCCTGTCCAATCAACATCACAATACCCATAAATTTTGGTGTTCCCTTTATCTTCCTACAACAAACCTTGCCTTGAAGCCTTTTTGAGGTATCGTAAGATGCAGATGATAACATTCTAATGATCAGTACAAGGATTTTGCATAAATTGCCTAACAACACCTATTGCAAAAGATATACTAGGTCTAGTAATAGTGAGATAAATAAGTTTCCCAACAAGTCTTCTATATTTTTCTAGGTCAGAGAAATATTCACCTTGATCTACCATTAATTTTTGGTTTGGATCCATAGGGCTATCTACTAGTTTACCGTTATTCATGTCTGTTTCTTCCAAGATATCTAAAGCATATTTCCTTTGAGAAACTACAACGGCTTTCTTTGATTGAGCCACTTCAATGATAGAAAGTATTTGAGACTTCCTAGGTCTTTGGTCTTAAAGTGATTACATAAGTGTTCCTTTAGGTACGAGATTCTAATAGCATCATTTTCTGTAATAACTATGTAATCAACACATACACAATTAAGTAAACACATTTCCAGGAGAGGTATGACAATAAAACACTGAATTATCTATCTCACTACATTTCATTTCAAAAGTTGAACAATGTGTTTTTTTTTTTAATTTTCCAAACCAAGCATGAGGAGATTTCTTGAGATCATAGAGAGATCGATGTAACTTATAAAGCAAGTCAAATTCTCCATGAGCAACGAAACCAGGAGGTTGCTCCATGTAAATCTCCTCTACTAAATTATCATGAAGGAAAGCATTTTTTATATCTAATTGATAGAGAGGCCAATGATGTATAGCTAGCTACCATGGCAAAGAAGAGACACACAATAGTCATTTTGGCTATGGGAGAAAATGTATCATCATAGTCAAGGCCATAAATCAGAGTATATCCTTTGGCCACCAATCAAGTGTTTCTTTTACACTTTTAGGAATGGTAATGAAAGATACAAAGGAGATAAAAGAACAATAGTAAGGGGACAGACAATAATAGCTTAGAAAATTGTAAATAGGATGAGGATTCCATATAGAATGCATACCTTTTTGAATGGCAATAGACCAACTAAGTGTACGAGCGGTTTCAACTAAGTGTCTATGAGAACAGGTGGATTGGTGCAAAATGCCATGTGAGTTTAAAAGAGTGAAAAAACTAGAAGAAAAATATTCTTTAGCATTATCACTCCTTACGATCTTACTCACTTGGCCAAGTTGGTTCTTGATTTCATTAAAGAAAGACATAGATATTCACAAGTTTAGATCTATCTTTCATTAAGTAAACCCAAATACAACTAGAATATTCATCCATAAAAGTGACAATAACGAAACCCAAAGGATGAAACTCAGCTTGGACCCCAAATATCAAAATGAATTATAGAGAAGACAGAGTTGCATCTTGATTCTATTCCTTTTGGAAAAGGAGACCGAATATGTTTTCCTAATTGACATGACTCACATTCTAATACTTGGAGTTTGCTAAGTTCAGGAATCATCCTTTTTAATTTTGATAAATGTGAATGACCCAAACGATCATGTAGAAGCTTAGGAGATGGGAATGCTAAACAAGACATTGACGGTCTAGTGCCTAGTAGTAGAGTCCCCTGGATTCATATCCTTCACCAATCAGTCAACTTGTACTACACTGTTGTATATCCTTCACCAATCAATCAACCTGTACTACACTCTTGTGTATCCTTCACCAATCAGTCAACCTGTACTACGCCCTTGTGTAACAAAAGAATTTGCATCAAAGGTTATAATAGAACAATTTAAAGATTTAGTTAATTGACTTAAGGAAATTAGGTTAAAAAGACAATTAGGGACAAAAGTACATGTTTTAGGTTCAAACACTATGGATCCTGGTCGTCGGAGAAAAAGGTGGTCGACGGTGGATGACAACAAAACGTGATGTATTCAGTATATCTCAATGAGATGAACCAGACTAGGTGTTCGTCATATAACAAAACAATGAATAGGGAGAGATGGTGGTAGCGGAGGATTATGGTGGATGGCGGTGGACAACCACTAAACTAACAGAGGGGTTAAGCCTGAAAATATGATAAAATGAGCTTAAGAGATTGATTATCTCCCAGCTGATCTTTGTTATTTATAGAAGAAAAAAATACATCAAGAGCACCACAAGGTACAAGAATTAATGATAATAAGTAAATAACTCATATAATAGTTTTCCAATACAAGTACTTGCTACCTGTATTTAATATCTAGTCTAACACTTTTCTTCTTTTTCGTGTATTGTGGTTTCAAACTTGAATCATAAAAGAGGGGGACTGTTTTGGAGTTAAAGGGGTGGTTAAAGTATTTATTGGTTTCTTGTTGTGCAAAATCACGAACTTATCATGTATGCATAATTTGCAGCTATTAGGTTTTAAGTATGATAGTTACACCGTGAAAAATTGAAATCTGTCTCAAAATTATCTTGGTACTCATGCCTCTTAACTCTATGGGTATTGCCCTGAAAAAGAGACAGTAGTTCTATGCAATGATTGTAAGTTGGAGTGTTTTGGTTATTTTGAATGATGAGTATATGCATTCATATATAAAATAAAGTGAATCTGTTTTCTGTGATCCTTTTGAAGTAGATGGATCGATGTGTCATAGTGTTCTTGAACTTGACATATGAACACTATGATGCTTAATCCTTATCTTGGCCAAAGCCTTTCCTGTCTATAATGCTTATGAAACTTCATTCACGGAAAGGTTGCTGAGAACTAACTATGTTTTTTTCTCGTGTTTGTGGTGGAAGATTCGTTTTTTTATGTGTTTTCTGGAAGCTACCCAGACTTTCTTATAGTGTAGCAGAACTAATGTTTTAGATTAGATTCCAAACACACACCAAGCTAAGACAGATTTCAGCACAGATTGTGTAAAAAAAATGCCTCATGAAAAGGATTAAGTTGTATTATACAGTTTGTTTAGAAAAAAATAATAGCCGAGCCTGCACAAATCAGAAACTGTCACTGTGAAAGACAGTTGGTTTTACTGACTGGTTCTTGATAGTATTGACTGTGATATGGCTTCTGATAATTGAGTAGCACACAAGTTTATGAACTTTAGCATTGCTTTCCGGTGAATGGCTGTGGGACACACATATAAATGCTGGAAGATATTACCTGATGCACTTGTCTCATTACTCAAAACATCAAGGAATGTTGAAAATTTATCATGTTCTTGTATACATACGCATATTAACTGTGTGAATCTGATTGTTTTTATCTTTTTGTGGATTTGCTGTGTTTTCTCAAAAAACAGCCAGCGAAGACGGCGGGACCGGGACCTACATATAGCAAAAATATTCCTATTCAAAAAGTGTCTTTCAAAGGAAAAGATTTGCACCAATTCCAAACAAACAGCCCAGTTTCTGTTTTTGAAAGCAGTAGCAGTTCTCCCTCAGTTGAGAACTCTAACTTTGAGTTACCTGTTATCCCAACAAAGCGTCCCCGAAGCAAACGCAGGGCTCTCTCAAACATTACCCTGCTATACTCCATTCCTTTCATCTGCACTTCACCAGCTTTTCAAAAATTTCGAAGAACAGCTGTCTCAAAATCAGATTTAGAAACACAACCACTTGGGAAATTGTCGAGCATGGTAAAAAAGCAGAGGAAAAAGAATGTTCCTCTGCTAGCTAACAAAGAGATGAAGAGATCCTCATCAGAGGAATCAGTTGCAGTCAGAAAATGCTTGCATTGTGAGGTGACAAAGACACCACAATGGAGAGAGGGACCAATGGGTCCAAAGACCCTATGCAATGCTTGTGGAGTTCGGTACCGATCTGGTAGGCTCTTTGCTGAATACCGACCTGCAGCTAGCCCCACTTTTGTAGGATCATTGCACTCTAACTCTCACAAGAAGGTCTTAGAAATTAGGAACAGAGCACCCAGGTGACAGTTAGATGAACCTTCTTGCAAATTCTCTAGGATTCTATTGTATTAGCTTTTATTCAGTGGCAGTCCTAAACAGGATTCTCCTTTTTTCATGCTCTAATCTTAATCTTATATTTCTTTTACCAAATTAGCTTAATTTGTTTTATGTAAATTGATTGGAAGTGGCTTCACTGCATAAACAGTGTTGAAAATTCAGAGAGAATTAAATAAAAGGCCAAACTTAGATGTTGTTCCTTATGTGTTTTGGTTCTGTTTTAGTTTCACTTTAGCCATTTGTAAAATATTTTGGTTTAGCGGATGAAAACCAGTTGAGTAGATATAAATAATTAGTTGTTTCGATAGAGGAAAATTAACTTTGAGATGGGGTTTATCCTTCTCAACTAAATATTTTTAATTTTTTTTTTTTTGTTTATTTTCTTTCGTTAGTTTTATTTGATTTAATTATGTTTTTAATCCTTAAAATTTCGAACAATTCTGGTTTTTTACTCCAAAAATTTGAAAAGACATTTTTTATTTTCTAAAACTGGTAAAAGTTTGTAAATACTAAATAAAGGACTAAAATAAACATGTCTTAATTTGAGGAACTAAGAAAATATTTATTCTAAATATCAGAATTAAAAATACAAATGAACTCTTTCATAGGTCATTCGTTCTTTTATCTGTCAGCTCTATGCACGGAAAAAACGAACACGGTTGCATGTTAGAATTAGTTGAAAATGTTTTATAAACAGAAACGGTTATTAATATTTATAATCCAAGGAGGCTTCAGTTTTCGGCTTTTTCTTTCTACATTTCTATAATTTCTAACTGCAGCTTTATATATTTTTTAAAATGATCATTTTACTTTTTATCAATGATTATTTTACTCTTCGTGATGTTCTGAAAATTTTGGGATATGATTTAAGAACAAAATTTTCAAAATACATAAATTACTTTCTAAAACGAAATTTTATAACAAAATTTTTAGAACAAATTTTCCAAAACATGAAACAAGATTTTTAAAACAAACTGTTCTGGAACAAATTTTGCAAATAAAATTTTCAAAATAAATTTTCTAAAACATAGATAATAGCTTTCGGACGAACTTTTTTTCCAAAACGAGCTTTCTCCCTTCTTCGTCCTCTCGAATGCAGTGGTGTAATGACAGAAGCAAATGTGTGGTACAGTGGGGGAAGGTATTTTTGTCTTTTTAGGTTAGTAGGGATGCAGTTAGTAATAATGGGAATGCAAGAAAAAATGGCCTAATCTCATATGTGCTTTCGGCATATTCAAAACTAGACAAATTCTTCTTACACCCAATCTTTTTAAACTTTACTCAACACAGTTTAAAATTTTAATCAGAAATGAAAATTTAGAATTGAAAATAATACATTCTGAAAAAGTAGATTATGAAGAGATTATTTTGTCCCAAAAATAAAAGTCTATAAAAAAAAAATCAAAATCTCATTGCAGACAAAAAAAATCCACAAAACAAAAATGTCGTTACAGAAAAAAAATCGAGAAACATATTTCAGAAAAGAGAATTCATAATATATTTTTATATGTATTTCATTTTATTTAAATGTATTTAAAAAAAAGGTATTTTATTTAAAGGTAAAAAATAATACATATTTGATATGGTGCAGGAAACAATTGCCCCAAAACCATAGAGCTTTTAAAGGCAGACAATTAGGAGTTTCATAGAAAATTGAAGATACTTTTACCGAAAGAGCCAAAATAATAATAATAATAATAATAATAATAAATAACATTTAGAGAGATTTTGTTCATACAAATTCTTACTATTTTACTTGTTGAGTAACTATTATTTTAAATTAAAATAACTATTTATAATAAAAAAAAGCTGCCTACAAAATAAATAAAACCTATCTACATGAAACTATAAAATTGATTTATATTTCTTTTATAATTATTTTTTATGAATTTTTTTTATATAATTTAATAATATTTTCTTTTAAGTAATTATCTATGTCATTATATATTTGATAATTTTCTTAGGTGTCATCTTTTAATTGAACAATCTTATCTTTTAATGAATAAAAAATAATTTATTAATTTATTTGATAAAAAAATAATTAAATATTTTTTATTTTAAAATAACTAAATAACTTCTTTTTTTGAAAAATAAAAATTATATAATTTTTTAATATTACTTTTACAAAATTATATGGGTACTACAAACACACGTGTTTTAAAATAATAATAATAATAATAATAATAATGTAAAATCAGTTTACATTATGAATGTATTATTTATTTTGTCTTATAATATTAAGATTGTAGGCAACCGACATTGGTGAATGCTTATGGGCAAGCCTTAAAGAAAGGTTAAATATTTAGAATTTATTTAAATGTTTGAATTGTGTTGGTTTTTGTTTTATGGGTTGGCAGTGCATTTTGTGGAAAAAAACCGTGAATTGCAATGTTGGTATGTCCTCTCAATTAAGGACCTACCTTTCACTCTATACTTTAAAACCCTACAATTACATCCCCTAACCTATTACCCTTCCATCCATCATCTCCACAACTTTCTATTTTCAGACACCAACATTCTCCCAATTCTTTCTCCATAACACTTATTGTGCCTATATACCCTAAACTCTACTCTATTCATGCCTACAAAACTCAAACTACACACTTTTTTCCACTAAATACAATTCCAACAATAAATTATGTTCAAGTTCCATCTTTACTTTCTTTTCCAATTCCATCCTCATAGTTAAATCATTAATTTCTTGGTTTTGTTTTAAAAATATTAAAATCTACTTATCACTATCCAAAAATCACGAAATAGAAACCAATGTATAGAGATTAAGAATAATTAATTATTATAATGACTAAATTAGAGACCATTTTAGATACTACATTTTTTATTTATTTCTAAATTAGTTTCTATTATTGTTAAAATAGTTTCTAAATTGGTATCTAATTATCAAAGTTTTAACTACCAATTATTTAGATTCTAAATTTGGTAGAAAAACTTTGGTAGGTAATTAGATACCAATTTAGAAACCATTTAACAATAATAGAAACTAATTTAGAAATCAATTTTTTTTTAGTTTTTAAAATGGTCTCTAATTAATCTAATCACTATATCAACTAATTATTTTTTGTTTCTAAAATTGGTTTTTATTTCATAATTTTCTTGTAGTGTATTATATATAATTCAGTTTGATTTAAATCCTTCTTTTTATTATAATGACAACATCTACTTAATCTACTTATTATAGAATTTTTATCGGAGTAGGTTTAAAATTTGTTTCTTAATAAAGATTACCCATTAGATTAACCATTTTCTTTGGATGGTGAAGAAATAGTAGTCACAAAAACTAGGAGGAAGGAACGAATGCATGATATATATATATATATATATATATATATATATATATATATATTCATTATGTATTAAAAAAATACTATAACTCTTTGTTTTTTCTATGAAGTTTCTTTCCATCATTTAATGACAAGTGGTTTCAGCTAAAAGTTTATACGTTAACCCTAATCATGCTGTCCTCCCATGACATAGTTGTTCGCTGTCGCATTTACTTTCTAAAAAATATCTAATTAATTAACACGGCTCAGCCAAGAGCAGATGAAGACTTTTTGCTCATATCAGGTCAAAATAAACAAAGAAATTTCTCACTAGATATTAAGTCAGAAAACAGAAGAAAAGTTGAATTTTATTTTGATGTAAAGATATTTGTTTTATATAATATATCTTAATCTTTTGTTTTTTCTTTTTCTCCAATTTCTCTATAAAAAAAAGCACATAATTAAAAAGCATATAGAATTTGACTTTTTCATGTTGAACTTCTATACAGTATATTGTCATTTAAAGTATTAATTAAAGTTAAAGTTTGGTAGAATTCCAGTGGTTATATATAAATATAGCACGAGAGTCCATTTTCAAAGAAAGATCATGGAAACACGTAATATAAACAAATCAAAGATGAAGTACAATATAATAATGTGTCTGCACCTTACTCGTGCCAAACATTTTTCTGCAAATAAAAGATGAAGGAAGTAACAAAGTGAGGTTCATCATAGTTGTGCATGAAGATGATGGAGTTGAAAATGAAATAGAGACACACTCAAGTCTAATCTACCTACCTTGTACTGTTACTGATGCATGTACTATCATATATCAATCTCACACACATTCATTCAGCAGTTAGCACTAACAATAACACACTAATTGGTGACCTAGATGCCCCTCCTTCTCCTCTTCATGTCACTCTCCTTTTCACAACACCCTTCCAATCAAAAACACTTAATCAGAACAGTCAAATATTGAATTTTATAATTGGCTAAATTTGATATTCTTTTATTTACATGGTTTGATTTTTCCAAATCAAACTGAATTACCATAACAAAATGAACTTGGGTGAAGAACAGTTGCATTGAAGTGGGTGTTGAAGTAGATGGATTTGGTTGAGTATAAAAAAGGGTAATGTACTAATGGAGGATAGTGGTAGTAGGGGGTGTGACATTTGTGCATGTGATTCCAACCCGTGACAAAGAGAACACAACGACAGAGATTCCTTGCATGCACCTAAGAGAGAGAGAGAGAAAAAGGGTATCTGTGTGTGTCACTGTCCTAACCCTAATCCTAAGGCTGAACCAATCCAAGAACATGCAGTGGGGTCCAGACGTTACGTATGGCATCGATGGGAACGAGGAAGAAGAGAAGAGGGCACGAGCATGAGGCTGTCACCTACCATGGCATAATAGCATAGCATATAGATTGGGGTTACTTGTCTCTAGCTGTCACATTTGTACCATTCTTCATCACTCTTTCAACCTTTTTCCCCACTGTCACTGCCAACACATCTCATTTATAAATCAAACTGCTACACAACACAACAACGTTTTTCAAATAACACCAAACACATATTCCAAGTTCGATATCATCGCTAATTACTTGGTCTCATTGCAACTAATCTAGTTTCCACTTCAAAAACTAAAATATTGACTTTCATTAACTACCACTAACCCTTCAAGATATTTTTTGTATTGAAAAAGAAAGAAATGTTTGTTTTGAGCTTTGAAAATGAGCGTGGCGGTGGACGGTTGTTTTGTGCAGTGTGACAGAGAAGCATAAATGGCAAAGCTTTCAGTCCATTTGTCCATTTCTTGGGACCCAATTCCTCAATTGCTAACATTTATTGCTTAATTTCACCTCTTCCATGGCATCTCACTCAATTATTATTGGTGGAGAACCTTTGTATCTGCTTTTTATTTCCTGAAAACAGCATAGTGACTAAATTTTCACAAGGGTGTATGGGGATGGGACTCTAATCTCCTCCCTATGTACAATGCTTGACTCCGATACCCATTGCACACTTTGGTTTAATACACACTATGTGAGTTTCAATTTTTTTAGAATTCTGTACATGATAATAAAAATTGAATTAAGAGAATTTCTAATTTATTTGATAACGCACAAATATGCATGTTTTACAAAATGAATTTATAAATGAGAAAAAAAAAACTTTGTACTAAGTACTACAATATTTAAAATTACATCACCACTAAAAAATCATTAAATAACAATTAATTTTAAAAATAAAAATAATTAATTATTATATTAATTAAATTATATATTATTTTATAGATTAAAAAATTTGTAATATCTAAAGTAATTTTTAAAATATTTTTTAAATTAGTTAATTGGTATTTAGTTAGTTAATTACTATCTAATTTATTATGAAGATTTTAATTATAAGTTTTAAAATTTAAAGTAATTATTAACTAAAACTTTGATAATTAATTGGATATAATTTTTAAACTAATTTATAAATTTTATTAATAATAAAAATTATTTTAAATATCAATAATTTTTTTAATTTTTTAAAAATATACAATTTAATTAATATAATAATTCATTATAATTTTTATTTAATTCTTATCCTAATAATATGAAAATGAATCATTACAAATACATTATTATATACATAACATATAACATATAGCCCTATAAGTCTTAGTAAATGTATAACATATATTAATTAAATATCTAATCAACTAAAATAACCAAGCATTATAAATGTATAACATATATTAGAGATTTAATTAAGAACAAGTCCATAATTGTAGGGTTTTTTGTCTTGGTAAATGGTTGATAAACTTAAAAAAAAAACATGATTTGAATAAGTCTAGTGTTTTTCTTTAATTTTCACTGTGTTGGTGACAAATTATTTGAAAGATAGAAAATAGCTAAAGGAAGTGAAGATTATCCATGTGTATTTTTTTTATCCAAGGATAATGTTGCTCCTATTATCGTCAACCATTGCAACCCCTCACGGAACTCCGACCTCCAGCCAGACCTCCACTCATTCCGACAACATTCTCAAACTCCGACAAACTGCTTCATCCAAAAACGAAGCATTGAATGGCGGCAGAAAGAGGAGCGTCTACGGTGACGGTGATCCATTGAAGAAGCTCAACAAGGAAAAGGAACTTTCGTCTCTCTACTGTGTGGGTGAGACAAAGAGCGTGTGGGAGTTGTTCATTCAGATATAGATATAACCCTCTTAACGAAGAAACAAATATATTCAATTGTATAAAAAAAATTGAAATCAAATTTTTACCTTTAACCACATACAGAATGTAGAATAAAAATTGTATCTGTATGGATATTGGGGACTGAGTAATGTTGATCCACGTCGATACAAGGTGTCTTCTTCACTCTTGGTTGTCCTATTCTTCAAGTCTTCTTTCTCTTCGCGTGCTTCGGTCGGCCGGCGGGGGTACCTGCGATTGCACTCCGACACTCAAGTCAGCGATGGTGCTCAAGTGTGAATTCTCTGATAGTATGGAAAACGTACCTTTCCCCCCTTTTCAGAAGTCCCCTTAGTAGGTTGACCTGGGCCTTGGCCATGTGGGCCAATCAGTTGATGGTTAGAGACATGCTTAGTGGTCTTTGGGTCGTGCCTGGTGGTTTCCTGAAAACCAGGGGAGTGGTCTAGAGGACGTGTTTTTACTTCGTCAATGGTTGTTATAACTGCTCTTTTCTACACGTGTAACCACGTTCTGGATTAAATTAGATTTATTCGACATAAACCACTCGTTCGTCCGGCTAGAGGTCATGGAAGGACGAAGAGTCGTATAAGACGCAGGGTTTTGTGATGATTTTACCATGAGCATCCTGCGGTCGTCCGGTGCGGACCGGTACACTTGCCCCCCAGGCTCGAGGTCATGGAAGGACGAAGAGTCGTATGAGACGCAGGGGTTTTCTACACGTGTAACCACGTTCTGGATTAAATTAGATTTATTCGACATAAACCACTCGTTCGTCCGGCTAGAGGTCATGGAAGGACGAAGAGTCGTATAAGACGCAGGGTTTTGTGATGATTTTACCATGAATATCCTGCGGTCGTCCGGTGCACGAAATCTATTCTATAATGCTGCTGGAGGCACAAAATTTCCATTCTATTGGACGGAGAATCCCACCTCTCTTGACCATCGGCTTTGGGAATCTTTGTCTCCCATCGACCAAGAAATTTTGATGGTCGTGAATCAACTACCGTGTAGGCTCCCTACGTGGGAACTGATAGCTCTTTATGGGTCGTCCAAGCAGTAGGCGGAACTAAAAGGTGAGCACCTTCTTCTTGCGGTCGTTCGGCTAATAGCGTATCTGTTTCTTACTTTCGTGTTTATGTTGCAGAGATTGTTGTGAGCATAGATCCGGGTTTTGAAGAAGTATATGATTCGGATAGCCGTAGTTATATAATCTCGACCGAATGAACGGTTAATTAATAAATAATTTCGATTTCTGACCAAGGTTGGTGAATAACGTTGAAGTTATAATTCGTTATATATTCTGGCCGAACGCACGGTTAATGAATTAATAGATAATTCGGATGCCGGACGAGGCATAAATAATTCGGATTACCTTAAAGTAATAAGATAATTCTGATGCCGGACGAGGCATAAATAATTCGGATTACCTTAAAGTAATAAGATAATTTTGATGCCGGACGAGGCATAAATAATTCTGATTACATTAAAGTAATAAGATAATTCTGATGCCGGACGAGGCATAAATAATTCTGAATAATTCTGATGCCAAACGAGGCATAAATAATTTCGATTTCTGACCAAGGTTGGTGAATAACGTTTAAGTTATAATTCGGATAACTTTCGTTATGTATTCCGACCGAATGAACGGTGAATTAATTGAATTTCTGACCAAGATTGGTGAATAACGTTTAAGTTATAATTCGGATAACTTTCGTTATGTATTCCGACCGAATGAACGGTGAATTAACTGAATTTCTGACCAAGATTGGTGATTTAAAGTGCCTCGTTAAAACCTTCTCGGTAGAAAACCCTCCTTAGGGATAAAACTACCGAGCGAGGAAAGAGTGCACTAAGTTTATTCATCAACTGTAATAGAATTTGAGATGCGTGGCATTCCACGTTCTCGGTGCAGATTTTCCTGACAAATATTCTAAGTAATAAGCTCCTCCTGTTGCTGTGTCGGAGATGCGGAACGGACCTTCCCAATTGCTTGAAAACTTTCCTCCGTCCTTCCGGGCGTCGCTGCGCATGCGCCAAACTAGATCTCCTTTCTGATAGCTTCGTGGCTTCACTTTGGAGTTGTACCTTCGTGCTGCTCGTATCTTGCATGCTTCTTCCCTTATCTTGCATTTGTCCCTTAATTCATTGATGAGGTCGAGGCCGACTAGTAGACTTTCCTTGTTTAAGTCTAGGTCTAACGTCTGTCGGCGTAGTGAAGGCTCGCCGATTTCGACCGGAATCATGGCTTCTGTGCCGTACGTCAGGCTATAAGGTGTTTCTTGAGTTGTTGACTGGGGAGTACAACGATAAGCCCACAGAACCTCTAACAATTCTTCAGTCCAATTTCCCTTGGACGGGCCAAGTCTCTTCTTTAACTCATTGAGAATAACTTTGTTGGCGGCTTCCGCCTGACCGTTGGTTTGAGGGTGTTCGACCGAACTCGTTATATGTTTGATGTGAAGTTTCTCATAGAATTCAGCTAGCCCACGGTCGGTGAACTGTCGACCGTTGTCTGTGATAATGATCTGAGGTAGGCCGAACCTGCAGACAATGTTTTTCCACACAAAGCTTTGTACGTTCCGGGCGGTGATGGCTGTTAGTGGTTCAGCCTCAATCCATTTGGTAAAGTAATCTATACCCACCAGTAGGAACTTGCATTGCCCTTTTCCGGGTGTGAAAGGTCCGATAATATCCATTCCCCATTTCACGAACGGCCAAGGGGATAGGATGTAGTGTAAATGCTCTGGTTTTTGGTGCAATAGGGTGCCGAACTCTTGACATTTCACGCACTTTTGAACGTATTCAGTGCAGTCTCCTTGTAAGGTCGGCCAGTAGTATCCTGCTCTTAGAATTTTGGCGGACATAGTCCGCGCTCCTGAATGGGTTCCGCATATCCCTTCGTGTAACTCGGTCATTACATAAGTGACTTGTTCTGGACCAAGGCATTTTAGGAGGGGACGGGAATACCCTCTCCTGTAAAGATCTTCGCCAATCAGTATGTATCGGGCGGCTTGTAACTTCATCGTTTTCTCCAAATGTGGATCGCATACACCATCGGTAAGATATTGTTTTATGGGAGTCATCCAGTTAGGTTGGGTGTCAGTCGCCATGCATTCTTCGGTACCAACACTTGGTTTAGCCAGGGTCACGTGTATGGCCGACCGGTGGGCGCCTTTCTTTTTTAGGGTAGCCAATCTCGATAGAGCGTCCGCCCTAGTATTATTTTCCCTCCGTACGTGTTGGAAGGAGATTTCTTTGAACCTGTTTAGAAGATTTTTTACGAAATGAAAATACTGTTGGAGTAATGTTTCTCTTACCTCATACTCCCCTGTAAGCTGTCCGACGACTAGATGGGAGTCGCTTTTACAAGTTATATTTGTTACCTCCAATTCAATCGCCAGATGCAAACCTGCGATTATAGCTTCGTATTCGGCTTGATTATTGGAAGTTTTAAATTCAAATTTCATGGCTTGTTCGACAACAATCTCCCCTGGTCCTTCAAGTACAACTCCTGCTCCGGACGAACGACTGTTAGATGACCCATCTACGTATAGTGTCCATCGGGGAGTCCGTTCGGTCAGATAGGGAGTGAGTTCTGCTGTGAAGTCGGCGAGGGCTTGGGACTTGATGGCTCCCCTGGGTTGGTATTCGATGTGGAATTCTGACAGTTCGACTGCCCAACCTATCATTCGTCCGGCGAGGTCAGGTTTGGTGAGAATCTTCATAATGGGATAGTTAGTCCTAACAATGACCTTGTGATTTTGGAAATACATCCGCATCCGTCGTGCGGTGATGACCAAAGCGAAGGCAACTTTTTCGACCATTTGGTACCGGGTTTCTGCGTCATGTAAGACTCGACTTACAAAATATACCGGTCGTTCTTCCGCTTTAATTTCTTGTACCAGAGCGGAACTCACCGCTTCATTGGAGACGGCGAGGTAGACCACAATGGGTTCCCGTGCGTTCGGTTTCTGGATGACCCCAGGAGATGCCAGAAATGCTTTTAACTGTTGGAAATTTTGTTCACATTCATCTGTCCATTCAAATTTACTTGTCTTCTTCAGAAGTTTTATGATGGGTCTCGTTCGTTCGGCAAGCTTAGGTACGAATCGAGACAACGAAGTGAGACGGCCGACTAGTCTCTGGATCTCTTTGAGTCCGTTGGGACTTCGCATTTCGGTGATTGCCTTGCATTTTTCTGGATTAGCCTCTATACCCCGATGTGTGAGCATGAAGCCTAAGAACTTCCCCCCTTCTACGCCGAACGCGCACTTCTCCGGGTTTAAACGCATGCGGTATTGACGCAAGGCTTGAAAAACCTCTTTTAAGTCAGAAACATGTTGTTCGCAAGAGTCTGATTTGACGACGATGTCGTCAACGTATACTTCTACATTCCGACCGATCATGTCGTGGAATACGTGATCCATGAGTCGTTGGTATGTGGCTCCTGCATTCTTGAGGCCGAACGGCATGACTTCATAGAAGAAATTATCAGAATCTGTTCTAAACGCGGTTTTTTCTCGATCACGGTGGTACATTTGTATTTGATTGTAACCTGAATAAGCATCAAGGAAACTTAGGATTTGATGACCGGCTGCATCGTCGACCAGCCGGTCGATAGTAGGTAGAGGATACGAGTCCTTTGGGCACGCTTTGTTAAGGTCTGTGTAGTCTACGCACATTCTCCATTTTCCATTCGTCTTTTTTACCATCACTACATTGGCTAGCCATGTCGTATAGTGGGCCTTTTGAATAAAACCAGCTTGAATTAGCTTGTCGGTTTCTTCTCGTGCGGCTTTCCGCCGTTCTTCACCTAGTTTCCTTTTCTTTTGAGCGATCGGCCTGGCCTCTGTATAAACAGACAATCGATGGGTAATCACATCTGATTTTACCCCTGGCATGTCTGCAGCCGTCCAGGCGAAAAGATCAGCGTTCTTTGTTAATGTTTTACCGATCGTCTCTCGGTCGTCTGGTTTGAGGGATGTTCCCATGTATGTTTTCCGGTCTTTGTCCCGAAGGAATATGGGTTGAAGATCTTCTCCTGCTTCCATTCGGGGATCATCCAGTCGAGGATCTAGATCGACTAAAGCGACCAAGTGTCTTCTAGATTCTCTTCCTCTGGAGCGTCTTTCTGTTGACCGACCTCTTCGCTCTGTGGTCCGTTCGGCTGACGTGGTATAAAGCCTTCGGGTCGGCTCCACCTTCAGGCTAGCTACATAACACTCTCGTGCTGTCTTCTGGTCTATATGTACGGTTGCTATGTCTCCATTGACCGAGGGGAACTTCATAGCTAAATGAGGAGTTGAGACAATGGCTTTCAATCTGTTGATAGATGGTCGACCGAGCAAAATATTGTACGATGTATTGGCATTAACGAGTAGATATCGTATGTTGATGGTCTTGCTGAGGTAATCATCCCCGAACGTGGTGTATAGATCGATAAATCCTTTCGTATCCACTCTTTCCCCTGAGAAACCAACTATCTGCTCGTTGTAGGGTTGTATCTCTGCTTCTGGAATCTTCATCTTCTTAAACGTTTCCCAATATAGGATGTCGACCGAGCTACCCTGATCTACCAAAACTTTTGCAATTGCAAATTTATCTATCTCCACAGTTATTACCATGGGGTCATCTTGAGATGGATCGATTGCTGTGAAGTCTTCGTCAGTGAAAGTGATTGGTGGTATATGCGGTCGGCGTTGTGTGGGAGTCGAATGAACGGATTGAATTGCTCTCAAATGTTTTTTCCTTGCCGAATTAGAGCATCCTCCACCCGCAAAGCCGCCTGCAATGTAATTAATTTCTTGAGGGGGCTGACCGAGCGACACCGGTCCAGCGATTGTATTGATGACTGTGCGAACTTTTTGTTTAGTTCGATTTCTACGTTCAGGGCCTTCGCTTTTAGGCCTCGTTCGTCTGATCGGACTTTCGCTTCTTTTTCTTCTGCTTGAACGATAGTGGTTGTCACGGGTCCGGTCGTCTCTTCGTCCCGAACGTTCGCGGGGATCATGATCACGCTGGGGTGACCTGGGTGCAGTGATGGTGGTTTTCACGAACTTGCGCAGATGACCGGCCTGGACGAGCTCTTCAATTTTATCTTTCAGTGCTTGGCATCCTTCGGTCGTGTGGCCATAGTTACGATGGTATTGGCAACGTTTACTGGTGTCGGCATTGGGAGGGGTTTGTGATGGCCTCAATGTCGGAATCAATTCAATCTGCAGTGCTTCGTCGAGAACCTTACCCCTTGGTACAATCAAGGGAGTGTAGTTGTGGAAACGGGGTCCCCTATTGGGGCGATGTCGTTCTCGGTCGGTCGGTATTGTGGGGGGACGAATTCCTTTGCTATTGTCCGTGTTCTCAGCATAAGTTTTTCGATGGTAGTCAATATGTTCTTCTATCTGCATGAACTTTGTTGCTCTTGTTCTTAATTCATCCATATTGCACGGAGGTCGTTTGATAAGGCTTTCAGTGAACCTTCCTGGTAGTATGGCCGAGACCAAATGATGCATGGCTATTTCTGGATTAAGATTACGAATGTTCATACACACTTTGCTAAATCTGTTCATGAATGTTCTCAATGATTCTCCCCTTTCTTGTTTGACATTTAGAAGAGACATGGAGGATGTCCGATGAGGTCTACTTGTGGCGTATTGCGTGGTGAACTTCAATTCCAAAGCGTCGAAGCTTGCAATGGAATTGGGTGGAAGGTCCGAAAACCATCCAAGGGGGCCTTCCCTGAGAGAGGTGGGGAAGACTTTACACCATACCGTTCGGTCGGTTGTGTAAAGGGTCATTTGAGTTCTAAATATATTCAGATGTTCGTCTGGGTCTGTGGAACCGTCATAAAGGTTTATCGTTAGGCCCCTCCACTTGTCAGGGAGAGGAGTGGCTATGATGTCATCAGTGAACGGATGGCCTTTCGGGTTTGCTACCTCGTTTGGGGTTACTGGCTTTGCACTCTGACGGGTGTGTTGAACGAGTGACGTGTGAGGTATAGCCTGGGCTATTGTTCTTGTTCCTGATTGGAACGGTGATGGAGAAGGTGCACGTGAATGCCCTTCGCGTTCAGATTGCTCAAGTCTATCCAACAATCTCTTGTTCTGTTCTTTCAATTGTGCTATCTCCTCTGCGTGTTGTTGACGCTCTTCTTCTCGTCTTTTCCTTTCTTCATCCTGGCGAAGTTGATCGATGACTCCTTTTTGGAGTAACTCCTGCATCTGAATCTGGAGGGTTTGGAGTATGGTCCTATGCTCTTCGGAGATATCATTGTTGTTGTTTGCCGTTGAGTCCATCTTCAAGCGTTGGGATCCTTGGGTCTGGGAATAATGATAACTCGGGCCCCACGGTGGGCGCCAATTGTACCTGTATGGATATTGGGGACTGAGTAATGTTGATCCACGTCGATACAAGGTGTCTTCTTCACTCTTGGTTGTCCTATTCTTCAAGTCTTCTTTCTCTTCGCGTGCTTCGGTCGGCCGGCGGGGTACCTGCGATTGCACTCCGACGCTCAAGTCAGCGATGGTGCTCAAGTGTGAATTCTCTGATAGTATGGAAAACGTACCTTTCCCCCCTTTTCAGAAGTCCCCTTAGTAGGTTGACCTGGGCCTTGGCCATGTGGGCCAATCAGTTGATGGTTAGAGACATGCTTAGTGGTCTTTGGGTCGTGCCTGGTGGTTTCCTGAAAACCAGGGGAGTGGTCTAGAGGACGTGTTTTTACTTCGTCAATGGTTGTTATAACTGCTCTTTTCTACACGTGTAACCACGTTCTGGATTAAATTAGATTTATTCGACATAAACCACTCGTTCGTCCGGCTAGAGGTCATGGAAGGACGAAGAGTCGTATAAGACGCAGGGTTTTGTGATGATTTTACCATGAGCATCCTGCGGTCGTCCGGTGCGGACCGGTACAAAAATCAAGAAGAATCAATTGCACTAAACATCAGCAGAGAATGACTGAAATAAGAGGATGAACAAAGATCAATATTCTGAAATGTGAGAAATAGAAATAATGAATGAAAGACAGAAAAAAAAAAATCTTAAAGCACGAGAGAGTAGACTAATATTTATTAACCATCAGTTTATAAGTTTTTGCAAAGTGGACTAATAAAACATTAAATTAAATATAAATTTATAAATAATTCATATAAAAATTAGTAAAATTTATATTGATAATATTATAACTAATTGAGAGAAAAAAAAATTACCGTTTCATGAGTATAATTAACTATTAATTTCTTTAATTTTAATTTTACTTATATTTTTCTTGTCAAAGAAATATCTACAAAATTAAAGAATTGGTCAACGCCGTTAGTAATATTTTTAATTTTTTTTTATATAATCAAATTTGTAACATTATTTATAACACTAAATCCAACAACATTAAAATAAATTACTTATTGCTAAATTGTTTGAGATTCAATATAAATTAATTTTTAAATATTTAAATAAAAATAATTTTATTTATTTATTCATTCATTTATTTATTTATTATATTTCGATTGAAAAGGATTAGCTTTCCTAGCTAAAAGATACTTAATTTTGTGATAATAGCAAGGCAAATGTACTCTTATAAAATTGTACCTATATATTTTGCTATAGCTGACTTGTTTCCTACGCCATTTCTTTGCAAATTAGTGAGAGATTATTGAAAGAATTTATTTTTAGTGTAAATAGAACTAATGTATTTATTGAAAGAAGTTAATTTGTTTTAATAAATGATATTTATTGTTGTTCCTATTATATGTGTAAAAGCTTTAAGCAAGTAGATGAAAAAAAGAAAAAAAATGTTTAGGATTAGTAATCCATGTATACAAACTTAATCAAGGCAAATTAACCCACTTAGGAACTAAGAAATGCAACTCATCTGAAGAATGGATTGATGGAGTGAAAGATTATCTGTTAATAATTAAATAATATTGAAGAAAATCACTTCTGTAATATTATGTCCTACAAGTAGCACCAATATTAAAAAATAAAGCATAAATTTGAAATTCTATCATGTTCTTTTACCTAATTAAAAAAAGTATTGACATACCCTCCTCAACTAAATTATAAGTTTTTTTTTATCATTACAAGAAAGTTCTTAAATAAAAAATAATTTTAAAAATAAAAATAACTAATTAATATATTAACTAAATTAAATATTATTTTAGAGATTAAAAATTATTGTAACACCCGAAAATACATCTAACTATTATAATACATGTTCTACATATTTCTATACAAGCTTAGAGTTTTTCAAAATATTTCTATTACAAGATTATGACTTATAGAAATACAAATATCAACAATATAAGGTTCAAAGCCCTCCAGACCCTCCGGACACATGTATGATCATTTGCTCATGTACATAGTACAATCATCGCAGTTCAAACACAACAAGAAAAACAAGGGTAAACTAATGAAAAGAAATTTCATAAAATATTTAATTCATGCAAAAAGAATCAATCAAACTAATCATTTATAAACATTTCTTTAAATGTTATCATATAAATTTTCAATACCAATTCCATCATTCATATAGATATCACTCATGCATCTATTTTCAATCCTAATTATCAGATTTCATTTCAATCCCACTGACTACACATGAATCCATCGTCTTCCGGAAGACTCATTAAGTATGTCCCTAGTAGAGATTAACATCTAATCCATACATCAAGGATCAGGGTAAGTTCAAATATCCAATACTAAGTGTCTACAATGGGACTCGATGTGTATGAACTCCATCATCAGCTTCTCACCACCTGATATCTTACTCTATATGACTTAGATCATTAGTGAAGCCAGGGGATCTTTTTTAAACATAGACTTTTCATACTTAATGTACCATCAAACAATAACTCATACATTATCCCATATGTATGACATCAATTTCATACAATTTTCATCATTCATATATAATACATATCATTCAATCACTTGATATTTGAAAATTCATAACATTCAAGAATCTTTCCAACATTAAAAACAATATTTAACTTTGAAAATATCAAAATCTAATATTTATATATATATATATATATTATATATATATTATATATATATATATATTATATATATATATTCATACAACATAAAATCAAACAATTTTATCAAATAACATCCCTATAAGAGAAATTGAAACTTGGGACCATGTCCCTTCCACATTCAGATCTTCTAACTTAGGATACTATTGAAAATTAAAGTTAGCTTCCCCTACGTGAAATTCCTTATTCTGATGGAAATTCTACCTCAAACAGGGGAATCACTCCAAAATTTAGGAACCTAGAGCAAGTTATCCAAACATTACCAAATTTTAATATGAGCATAATCAAGTTGAGAGAAACATTTTTCTCAACTAATCCCATTAAAATTGATGACTAAATCATAGAGAAAAACAGAGAATAAGGGATCTTTAGAGTAAAAATAAACTTACTTTGTTTGAAAATCTGATTGGGTAAAAATGTACCAGAACTCCTCAACTACAACATGATGTGATCAAATTTGGAAATAAATTATGGGAGAGAAAATGAAGAGAGAGAGAGGAATAGAGAGAGAAAGCATGAAAAAAAAAGGAAAATAAAGGAGATTGCTCGGGTCTTACAATTGGTATCTAAAATAATTCCTATTATTAACAAATAGTTTCTAATTGATATCTACTTAGCTACCAAAGTTTTAACTACCAATTAATTTGATTTTAAAATTGTTCTAAAATTTTGGTAACAAACTAGATATCAACTATAAACTATTTATTAATAATAGAAATTACTTTAAATACTAATAATATTTTTTTTTTTAAAATAACATCTAATTTAATTAATATAGTAACTAATTTTTTTTATTTTTAAAATTAATTTTTATTTAATAATTTTTTATAATAAATGAATAAAATAAACTAGCTAGTTAATAACTTTATCTCCATTTGTCTGAAGCAATGAATTAAAGTGACTAAACCATTTTATCATAGAAAACACCCTTAGCAACAGACAAAAAAAAATGGGATAAGAAATATGTGATACAAAGTGAGTATACAGAATAATTTCTTTTACCATTTTTTAAATAGAAGGAGAGGAGTCTATTCTGTACCAACTCGAAAGGACCATAATATAAATATAAAATAGCAAAAGAAAAGACAAGAAAGCCAGCAATCCCAAAGCAACAGAGAAAAAGAGAGGCACAATAACTATTACTCATATCAGTAATTTAATAATAGTGATGATTCAGTTTTTCAGTAGAGTTAAAGAAAAGAATGAGATTGGTTCAACTTAACTAATTGCAAACCTTTTTCTCACATTCATTTCATCTTTGCCTCTTAATTGTCTCCTTGTTGTGTGTCGGTAGCAACTTCTTTTAGGTTCATTTATCAACTGTTTGCTTATTGATTTGAGATATTGATAGCTTCATATCATTTCTCCTTTACTAATACACGCATGCACAAACATGCATTTAAACTCTTTTTGAAAGACATGTATTCATCATAATTGAAAGTAACGACATTGTCGTTTCACCTAAACCCCATAATGTAGCCACGACTTTTTCTACAGCACTTGCATGTACCTCTTATTTTTCAGCTTCTGCATGATTATATCCACTTTTTTTTGGGTTAGCTTTCGTCTTTTACATATTTTTTGTGTCATCAAAATTATATATAAATTAATATCAATAACAACCAGCCTCAACAACTTAATCTAAAACACATATTTGTGTGTTATACAGTATGATAAATCAAGAAAGTTTAGGTTAATACAACATAATCTCAAAAACTAATACTAAAATTTGAATATTAAAACAATTTAAAGTCATTACAGTAAAAAAAAATCATGATTATTATAAAGTGGACTTTAAGCCTAACTCAACCCTATAAAACCGGTTTACAGGGTTGAGGTTTGCACTCACTTATATACAATGAAAGGTTTTAATCTCTAGTCGATGTGGGATCTCCAATAATGATAATTTTATAAATAAATAATTTTTTTATTGAAAAATTGACTCAAAACTGTTATTAAAAGTGAGATTAGCAACAGTTTCTCACATAATTGTCATTTAAAGTCTAAAAAAAAAAAGTTTTTTTAGAATTATCATCATTCTTCTATTTTAGGCCAAAAACACGATTTTTCGTGCAAACTTATTTTTGTGCTCTCTTTTTTTGTTGTATTTCTCTCTCGTCATTGTTATCAACTGGTCTTACTGTCATTGTTGATGGTGTCTTTGCTCGCATCCCTTATATTAGTCCAACCTTTGTCGCCATTATTGTTGGTCTATATACTCGAGATCCCATCATTAGCTCCTGCCCTCACTCTTCTTATTGTTGCGTCCATTAACGTCACTTTGTCAGAGTTGTTCCCACCGTCTCTGTTTTCGTCGTGCCTCTCGTTGATTTCACACTTAGGATTAGTTTTTATTTTGAATTATTATTATTATTATTATTTAATTAATATATATTATTTAATTAATATATTTTAGATGGATTTAAAGTTAAGTTATATTTGGTTAGCATTTATAATTTGTATTTATGAATGTGTAATTAGTTTATATTTTATATGTCATTGTTGATTTGATTGGTTATGAAAAAAAAACAAATACAGAGGTTGTTTAATTAAGATAGATAGTAGAAAATATTTTAAAAAATAAATAAATAAATTGGGATACAATGACGGATCTCCACAAAATCATCATTATATGTGTATGATATGATGACAACTTCAACCATAATAAAAAATATCTATTTTCAACAGCAATTTGATCAATGATAGATTTGAAATCGTCATCAACATCGTCATTACAAATGTCTTTTGCAGTAGTGTGAGAGTATCTAAGTTCCCAAAGTTAACAACTAGCTTGGTAAAAAATTACCAAGTAAGATTGAGAAGTGTTGGGAAAGGTCAATATTGTCTTGACATGGTTACATATACATGACATCTCCATAACTAATCAAGCAATGAACATCTAACACTACAAGAAAATCATGAAATAGAAACCAATTTTTAGAGACCAAAATAATTAGTTGCAATAGTAACTAAATTAGAGACCATTTTAGAAACTAAGAGAAAAATTGGTTTCTAAATTAGTTTCTATTATTGTTAAGTAGTTTCTAAATTGGTATCTAATTAGCATTTTAACTACCAATTATTTAGTTTCTAAATTTGGTCTCTAAAACTTTGGTTGCTAATTAGATACCAATTTAGAAACTATTTAACAATAATAGAAACTAATTTAGAAACCAATTTTTTTTTTTAGTTTATAAAATGGTATCTTACTATTGCAACTAATTATTTTTGTCTCTAAAAATTGGTTTCTATTTCATGATTTTCTTGTAGTGTAAAACTAATTGTCATGTTTAAGCAACAACTAAATTCAGAATTAGAAATAACACAAGTTATCCTCATGATCCATGAAGGTAAAAATCCATTAAGAGTATTTATAAATAGATAACTATCCCAAGTATTTAGTATTAGTTATCCAAAAAAATCATTTACAAACACACCATCCTCCCAAAATTGAGATTTATCAAAATAGACAATAGACTTTCAATTAACACAAGTCTAGTTATGGGAAAATATGTGATTTTAGAAGAGTCATTTCAACATTTTATAAGAATAATATATATATATATATATATATATATATATATATATATTAAACAATAAATACATAATGAATATTACAAATGGTTGATTAGGTAAAGTGACATGTTTTGAAAGGCTATTTGATATATTTTTTAATGTTGGTGTAGTTGGATTAATGTTAATATGTTTTTTCATTATAACAATATATTATTAGGGATAAATATAAATTAAAAAAAAAAATTCTCACTTCGTTTAAATACCAAAACTAGTTTTAATAGAGTTTTCTTTTGTTAATTTTTTAACCAAACTACATATGAAAGAAAGTTATCTTTCTTTTCTTGCCACGTGAATCAAGGAGAGTGAAATTAGGTGGGCAAAAATCTCCAAGAAAAAGAAAATCTAAGATAAAACTTTTCTTTTTCCCTCTTTATGATCACAAAAAGGGTAATGGAAAGTGCAAACTAGGCATGAGGATGCCGTTTTATTAGCACATAACTCACCAACTACACAAAACCTAACTTCAACTTGCTCATCTCCCCATCTTGCTTCTTCTTAGTCCTTTATTTGTAACATGTTGTTGACTATTGATCACCAAAGAATGAGAGAAAAAAAAAACACTATAAACGACAAAGGAATGTGTTTGGATTTTTATTTGTACAAGTTTTGATCAACTTAGGGTCTATTTATTTAAATTTGACAATTTGAAAAAAAAACTAACCAACATCATCGACCATGATTAAATTATGTACTTAACTTGAATTTCATTAAAAGATATAATTAATTTTAGCATTAATGTAATCCAACTATAATTTTTAATCACTAAATAGAAACTAATTTTAGAGACAAAAAATAATTAATTGTTATAGTGACTAAATTAAAGACCATTTTAGAAATTAAAAAAATTATTAATTTCTAAATTAGTTTCTATTATTGATAAATAGTTTCTAAATTGGTATCTAATTAGCAACGAAGGTTTTTGCTACCAAATTTAAAATCTAAATAATTAGTAGTTAAAATCTTGGTAGCTAATTAGATACCAATTTAAAAACTATTTATCAATATTAGAAACTAATTTAAAAATCAATAATTTTTTTAGTCTCTAAAATGGTCTTTAATTTAGTTACTATAGGAACTAATTATTATTTTTTCTAAAATTGGTTTCTATTTAATGATTTTCTTGTAGTGTACACATTTGACTTTTAATTGATATACATAGAGAGCAAAAATATTTTTTATATTTCCATTTAATTATAAATTATTATAATAATTTATCAATCTTCTAATATTTTTTTACGAAATTTATCTAAAATGTTTTTATTTTTTAATAGTGTAAAAAAGACAAATCACTAATTTATTTAGTTTTTATAAAACATGAGTTTAAACAGATGAACTAATTTAATGTTTGGATACTATATTGTTAAAAGAAATTCTAGTAAAAATAGGAAGGTGTTTGTATTGTGTCATTTAAATTATTTAAGGTGTTTGTATGTATTATTTTCCCTCTAAAAGTAAATGTAGCTGGATTTGGACCCATCAAAATCAATTTTTGTTCTCTAAAACAATATCTAGAATACTGGCAACATCAATTATAACTAACGAACTTTTATTAAACACGTTAAACAATTATTAAAACTGTGCTTGGCTCGTAACCAAGCCCTAAAACAATTCACGAAGCAAGTCAGCGTAATTAATACCAATTAATATGTTGTGGAAGTATTTTTCTAATTAACATTAATTAAGTTTTGGTATATAGCTCCATCTATACAGTTTTTTATTATTGTCTTGAGAATTTTCTTTTATTTGCATATCCACCTATCTATTCACAATTCAAGACATTATTATTATAATTAAAAAGACATACATAAACAAAAAAGTGGTCAACCATTTAAAACATTCATATTTATTGAATATTAAATCTTATGTTGTCTCTCACATACTTCACAGCAATAAAAATTATATATATATATATATATATATATATATATATTAAGACGATTTTCCGTATTAAGTTTTGAACTTATATATACCTAACAATATGATATGGACAATATTAATTTCATCAGACAATTCTCTTACAACAGTGTCATTCTATACACATCTATTAAGTATCGTATATTAGACGGTAGAAAATTTTCACTGGCTTTCATGCCCTCATACATTAGAATTTGTATATCTCATTGAGTTCACTAAATTAATACTAACGCGTGATATTTCACTAACTATTAGGTTTTACTTTCACAAAAAAATATTTATTTTGCCTAAAAAAATATTTATTTTGCCTATGTCTAAAATTTGTAGATAAAACAACTAAAATTTGTAGATAAATTAGTATTACCAATAAATTATTCATAGAAAAAAATTTGTAGGTAATTTACCTATGAATGATGAGTTTGTAAGTATTACCCACCAACTTCAGTCTCTAGGTAATATCCATTCACTTTAATCCATAGGTAATATTCACCATGTTTAGATCATAAGTAATACTTATAAGTTTCAATTCGTAGGTAATATCCAACTGTTCTAGTTTGTAGGTAATATCTATCAGCTTCAAATTGTTACCCACCAACTACAATTTGTAAGTAATACCTACCAACTTTAGTATGTAAGTAATACCCAACTTCAGTATGTAGATAATATATACACACATTACCCACCAACTATATTTCGTGCATAAATTCGTAGATAGTCCTACATGTATCAAAATGTTCATTTAAGTATTAAATGCATTGTTTTAAATCTTGTACACCTGTATAATAAAACATTCAACATATCCAATACATATCAAGTAATCCAACATATCCAAATTGAACAATCTATTACCAATTCATTGAATTTATAATATTCAATACAACAATCAAGTATCATTCAATACACATAACATAAAATAAAAGCTACATTTAATTTTATATTCAAACATAACATAATTGAAGTCTCATAATATAAAGTAAGTTAAAAATAACATAATTTACAAGTCAAACCAATTTGAAATATAATCTCCAATCCAAATAAACTTGAAAACATAATCCAAAATCCATAATTTAAAAGTTAATCAACTTCAAATATAACTCGCAATCTAAACAAACTAGAAACACAATTCAAGATCCAAACAATTTTCTTATTGAAACAATTCATTACAACTTCAATGATTCTAAAATAGTGACATATTTTTTCAAAAAAAAATAATTAATACGATTTTTTTATCACATCAACTTAGTCATATGTATCATTTGAAATACTAGGTCAAAATCCAATTTTTTTATCTCGATATTGTTTGAATGACCAAATCATATATACATGTATCACTACAAAACTAAATATTTAAAAAAAAAACTAAATTTTTTCAATTCAAAACATTCTCATGTCAATTCTACTCCAAAGAAAACCTAACTTGCTAATTGGTTTTTAAGTTCTCCAATTTATCTAAAACACTGAAATGCAATACGAAATTAGTTTCATTCTACAAAATCATTTACTTAACTAGAATTCAATCTATCATAGTCACAAACATTCAATTCAAACCACAAAATTCAATTGTATCAACTCAACATATATAAAATTCACTAAAATATTTGCAATAAAAAAATTAACCAATTTTTCATTCAATTCTACAATCCTGGCAATTCTCCTCAATTACATCAACAGAGTTCTGGATATACTTAATTCCTCCCTAACCTAATTCAAAATCAGGTTAATTTCCTTATTTAAAAGCACCCTACTCTCTAAAGTATCTAACCCTTGAAATGAAAACTGAATTAAGAATACTTAAAGATCCTCTAAAATTCTATCACAAAGCCAAACATAGCAAGCAAATATACTCAAAATTCATATTTTCCAGTCAGCTTATACATGTAAGAACTCCGGGAATGCATGCAAACAAAAAGAGATTCGAGTACATGAAATTCTAAGAGAAAACAAGAATTTACTCCAGTAAAAATATTTTAAGTTGAGCTAGATTTACTTTCAATTATAAAAATCTTTTTAGTTGAGTTAGATTTACTTTCAATTATTTTATTGCTTGTAGGTTCTAAACAAGAAGGAAAACGATAGTTATGAAAAACATCTAGAGAAAAATAGAAAAAAGTTAGAGAATATAAAGAAATGATAATTTAAAAAAATGAAAAATAAAACTATTTAATTTCCTATTTGTTACTTTTATAGCAATAAATATTATAAAAATATTAAATAAAAATTAATTTTAAAAATAAAAATAATTAGTTATTATATTTACTAAATTAAATATTAATTTAAAAAATAAAAAAGTAATTGATATCTAATATAATTTTTATTATTAATAAATAATTTATAAATTGATATAATTAGAAATAACTATTTATTAATAATAGAAACTACTTCAGATATTATTTTTTTTATGTATTAATTTTTTAGTCTCTAAAATAATATTTAATTTAGTTAATATAGTAATTAATTGTATTTTTTAAATTAATTTTTATTTAATAATTTTATTATAGTAAAAATTACTTATAAATATTTATTTATATAAAATAAATTACACTAATTCATACATGACTTACTATCTATCCAAGTATTGTTAATTATGCTTCAAGAACTCAACATGCATTATTTTAATTGTGTTTTAGTAGCTTTCTTGTTGCTGTATTGGTACGTATTTCTTAATAAATAGCATTTTTTCTAATATAAAAACCTAAAAAATTAAAGAAATGCATTCTACCATTTGAATAACAAAAATGAAAAAAAAAAGTACAGAGTGAAATTTTTTCGCAAAAAAAAAAAACAATATGAGTAACAGTTTCATTTAAAATGTTGCAAATTATATAAAATATTACATTAAATTTAATTTTGTAAATTAACTTACAAAAACAACTCAAATCTTATTTTTCGGAAACTGATTTTCTAAATAAAATGTTAATCTGTAAGCATATTTTATAATATTAAAATGTCACAAAATTGAGTTTATACTTTCCAAACTAAGTTTGGAGTGTTATTAAAATCCAAGCATAATCTTAATTTTATTTTATTGTGAAAGAGAATACATAGTAACGAATGATTTTTATAATTTATCTTTAATATAATCTAAGAAAAATGTGTATATCAAACATATCAAATAAAACTATATTAAATATGAAGAAACAAAAATATAGTTTATTTAATAATAAATGATAAATACTTATAATTAAAAAAAAGTTCTGTTTGTAATGACATTATTTGGATTGAACAAACATCTCTTTTATAAGATATAACATGTAAAACATCAAGTACAATTTGGAAGAAACGTGCTATTTTATATAAAATACAAAAAGAATAAGACGAAAATTTAATTTTTTTAATGGGTATGAAATTATAAGAGAATATGTTATGACAACATAAAGAAAAGGAGAACGTAAAATTATAATAAATTTTAAAAATTATATTTAAAAAATCAAAAACACTTTTGTAAAGAATGCATATTATTGAAAACTTAAAAAAAGTAAAATAATATAATTATAAAAAAAATAGAATTAATATTTTTTATCCGCTTTTGTATTGATAGAACTATTTTTTTTTATCTTCTTTTGTATTGATAGAATGATCATTGAATTTTGTAAATTAATAGATTCATTCTTATTTTACTAAAAAAATATTAGATATAAATTAATTTTGAGATAAAAATAATCAGTTACTTTATTAAGTAAACTAGATATTATTTTAATGATTAAAAAAATATTAAAATTTAAAATATTTTTTTATAAACCAATAATAAATTAAATAGTTTCTAAAGTAATTTTTATTATAATTTTTTTAAAATTTTATTTAATTAGTTATTAAAATTTTAACGACTAATTTTATAATCTAATTGGTTGATAAGTAAAATTTTAATATCTAATTAAATACTAATTTAAATACTATTTAATAATAATAAAAATTAATTTATATATTAATAAATTTTTAATTTTTTTAAATAGTATTTAACTTAATTAATATAATGATTAATTTTTTTATAAAATTAATATATGTTTAATGATTTTCTCATAATATTAACTCATAAATAAATTAATCTAAATTATATTTTAATATTATTATGATTGATAAATTTATTTATAGCTGAACTAAATAAATATCAGATAAATGTTTTTTTTTTCACTCTTATAAATTGTCACCAGTTAACTCAGACTTTATTTCATACACTTCATTTCAGAGTTCCCTCAATAAAAAAATTGCCATATTTTATAACAAAATGGACATAGTGTTATTTTACCACCATTCTTTATCAATCTTGTGCTCATATTCATAATCCCCAAAATAAATTTCGTTTGATATTCTCATTCTTATTTTTTTTCTTCAATGAATTAATGTATAAATTTTGGCTAGCCAAGAAATTGGTTTGGTTGTTTGTTTCATTTTCATAAGAGGTTCCTAGCATTGTGTTTGTAGAAACAAAGAGAAGCAATTCTCTATTTTGCATTAAGATTTGGAACACTCCAAACCAAAACACACACACCAAAGAAACAAGAAAACAAAACCAGCTTGTGTTTGAACTTTGTGAGACGAATCTCATTACCAATCTCTTAAAAATGGTGAATAATTAGAAAGTTTATATATTCTAATACTTTTGTTTTTACAAACTTCCCTACTCTTTTAAATGTCTTATTATTGATTTCAATACTTTAAAAAGTTAAATAAAGATAACTTTTTCATCTAAAATATGTTGTTTATTCTTTTAAGATCTCAAAATTGGTAATAGATTTTCAAAACTAGTTATGAATCATGTTGAGACAAAAGAAAAGTTTTAAATTCCCCATTTACTTTAAAATGAATTTACACTTAATTAACACGTTGATCTTTAAAGAGAAGAGCATTATTTCAAAATAAAAGAGGTAAATATATAATTTAAGAACGAACAAAATATAACTTTCATATACAAATTGATTTTATTTTATTTTTAATATGTGGAGAATTTATTCGAATCAAACTAAATTACATTTATTACATTCAACATAACGATGATATTTTGAAAACCATTTGACAACATGCTTTTAAGATAATTTATTCATTAAAAATATTTTTTTTAAATATAAAGAAAAGGAGAGAAAAATAGTAAAATAGTAAGTGTGAAATGGTTCTATAAATTTGTTGGATTTTCTTAGAATTAATAGTGTATTTTCTATTATTACTTTTAAATGTTTTCTTACTTTTAAAGTTTTATTTAAATTCTACTTTTGTCAAATGTAATGATTTAATTTTTCTTATCAAATTAATAAATGTAGCTAAGAAAATGAGGATGGGATGAATATGAAGTATATATGTAACATAATCTTAGGTAATATATTAATAATATATTTATTACTTCATCCCTTTTATATTTCTTTAATAAAAAAAATTGAAATTTTTCTTTCCTTATTATATTCTTTTTATTTTTTATGCTGAGGAGGAAAATTTTATTAATGAGAATTATATTGGACAATTTCCTTATAAAAGTTACAAAATAAATCCCCATTACTTATTACAAATGATACAACATTTTTTTAAACTTCAATGTGTTTTAATAATCGGGATTTATTTATTCAATTTTCTTCCACAAAATTTGGTGTGCTTTCTTTTCTCAAACTATACTAATACTGCTTAATATATTTGATATAAAGTTTGTCAATTTTTTATTATATTTTCAAAATATTTATACAATCTATTTCAATTCTCACATGTCAAGCTAAACTACTATAAATTAAACTGACTTTTTATTACACTTGTCATTACATTTTATTACTATATTTATTTCAATAATATTTTATTTAATTTTTTTACTATTTTAATGCAATTTTAATACTATTTATAAAAAAAAACAATTTATTCATTTAAAAATATTTTTAAAGTATTCCTCAAAAATATTTTCCCAGCTTACTTATCAGCCTTTTGTTTTAATAAATATTCTACGTTTGTATATTTTTTTTATCAGAGATTAAGCACACTTATTTTTAAAATACAAATTTGAGTATGTTTTGTCTCTCATATGCTACATAAATATAATTTCTTAATATTGAATAAATTATACTCACTAGTATTAGATAAAAACTATACATGATTTCCTTCTTCTTTTTCATATTACTTCAATTTTTTTATTATAATGAACAAAATCTATTAATAATAAAATTATATATTTCAATATAAATTAAAATAAATTGGCATATCAAAAAAAATTTCAAACTAAATTGAAATAACGTATTACATTTGACATAAATTTTGCACAAATCTCAAATTGAATTTTAGAAGTAACCCATTTGTTTTCCTTTTTTCATAATTAAAATCAAATTTTAAAATTGATCATATTCTATTTGTTCATTTAAAAATAATTTAAAACTATTTTCTCATTGTTATCTATTTTAATAACTCTACTTTGATAAAAACAAAATTCGGGTAAAATGTTTTTTTTTTTATATAGGAAACATAAGAACATCTTTAATGAAAGTTAATTACAATACTTAGTTAAAGAAAAGTATTGAAGAGTTTAATTTTATATCAATTAATGTTTTTATTTATAAGCAATTACGACAGAAAATACTCAAAGTATAAATTTTAATATGAAGATAAATTTTACACACATTTATAAGGTTAAATAAAATTATACTTGATTTTCTTCGGTGGTTTCATACGTTGTTTTAAATTCTTTGATTTTGAAGGGAAATTTATACACAATAAGAAATAAGAATTTAAAAATAGAAAATAAAATCTTACTAAACTTCAAAGGGACATAAGTATGATCTATTTATAATTTAATTGATTTTGAAAAGAAAAGAAAAAGTTGTGAGAAAAACATTTTCCCAATTAATTAACTGTTCATCATGCCAGTGGAAAATTCAAAGTTTACCAACATTCACTTAAAACTCGCGATATTTTATGACATAATAGCCTTTATTGTACTATTCTCTATTTATCACGTCCTATACTCGTATTAATTGCCGTAACGTAAAATAAAATATTAAATTTCCTTTCGAGTTCCCATTCTTATTTATTTAAAAACAAATAATAATTAATAAACATGAATTTTTGGCTGGCCAAGAAGTCGGTTTGGTCGTTTGTTTGGTTCATTATAGCTTCCAAAAAGAGTGTCTCTGTATCTGTCTCTGTGTCTTCTAGTGAGAGAAACAAAGAGAGAGAAAGAGAAACAACATTGAAGAGGAAGAGGAGGAAGAACAACACCTTCTCTTTCTTTCACTGAGATCTGAACCAAAACAGAGCCTCGTCTTTGTACTCTGTGATGAAGCTCGTTACCAATTCTGCTCACATTATTTGCGTTTGAACTTCAACGTTCTCTTTGAAGAGATTATTCTTCTGTTTCCGGGTTTCGATGAAGGAGGGTGAGAAGGTATTGGATCCGCAGCTATGGCACGCGTGCGCAGGTGGCATGGTTCAGATGCCCAAAGTGAACTCCAAAGTCTTCTACTTCCCACAGGGTCACGCTGAACATGCTCACACCAACATTGATCTCAGGGTTCCGCCACACATTCTCTGCAACGTCGAAGCCGTGAAGTTCATGGCGGACCCAGAAACCGACGAGGTCTTCGCCAAACTCAGTCTGGTTCCTCTCAGAAACTCGGAACTCGGTCCCGACTCGGAGGGGGGTGCTGACGCGGCGGAGGCTTCGGAGAAACCCGCGTCTTTCGCGAAGACTCTGACGCAGTCGGACGCCAACAATGGTGGCGGGTTTTCGGTGCCACGGTACTGCGCGGAGACGATTTTTCCGCGGCTGGACTACTCGGCGGAGCCGCCGGTGCAGACGGTGGTGGCGAAGGACGTGCAGGGGGAGACTTGGAGGTTCCGGCACATATACCGAGGGACGCCACGTCGACACTTGCTGACGACAGGGTGGAGCAGTTTCGTGAACCAGAAGAAACTGGTGGCTGGGGATTCTGTGGTGTTTCTGAGGTCTGAGAATGGGGAGTTGTGTGTTGGGATTCGGAGGGCAAAGAAGGGAATTGGGTGTGAGGTGTGGAACTCTGCTTCTGGTTCAGGGTCTGGAAGTGTAGGTGGAAGTGGGAATTGTGGGATTGGTCCTTATGGGCCTTTCTCTTTTTTCCTTAGAGAAGAGAGCAAGAGTTTAAGGAATGGTGGTGGTGGTGGTGGGAATTTGAGTGGAAGGGCCAAAGTGAGGCCTGAGGCTGTTGTTGAAGCTGTGACACTGGCTGCTGGTAATAAACCTTTTGAGATTGTTTATTATCCAAGAGCTAGTACTCCTGAGTTTTGCATTAAGGCTTCTTCTGTGAGGGCTGCTATGAGGATTCAGTGGTGTTCTGGGATGAGGTTCAAGATGGCCTTTGAGACTGAGGATGCTTCCAGGATAAGTTGGTTCATGGGAACCATTGCTTCTGTTCAGGTTCTTGATCCCATCCGCTGGCCTAATTCCCCATGGAGGCTTCTTCAGGTACCATCTCCTTCCATTTACGACACTTTAGATCGTTCTTCACATCTTTGGTTTTACTACCAGGAACTGATTCTGGATCCAGACTCCATTTCATTTTACTGATAACTTTTTGTTTCTGGCATAAACCCATCCAAACATCAATCTTCTCCCTTCAAAGTTAATTTTGTTTTGGTAATTTGTAGAAAATGCTTTTGAGACATCTTTTTCCTAAAATGTTTATTTGCGAGGTGTAATTAATTCACATGCAGTTGTAAACCCATGAATACTACGATTATGAGAGGATGACTGAAATACCAAATGTTGATTGAAGAAATTATATTGTATACTTTACAATCTCCATTGGATTCATATCGTGGATGAATTTTGTTGAAAATTAGATTGTGCAGACTTTATTGGTGTTGTTGCGACTGTTATCCCTACAGGTAACTTGGGATGAGCCAGATTTGCTGCAAAATGTGAAGCGTGTTAGCCCGTGGTTGGTTGAATTGGTATCAAACTTACCGGTCATCAATTTCACACCTTTCTCTCCACCAAGAAAGAAGCTGCGGTTTCCGCAGCACCCGGAGTTCCCCCTTGATGTTCAATTTCCAATACCAACGTTTTCAGGCAACCATCTCGGGCCTAACCACCCCTTGTGTGGTTTTTCGGATAACCCTCCTGCAGGCATACAGGGAGCCAGGCATGCTCAAATTGGATCATCACTATCAGATCTCCACCTTAACAAAAAACTGCAGTTGGGGTTGCTTCCATCTAATATCCACCAACTTGGAGTGTATAGTGGGATTTCAAATGGTAACACCACCACCAACCATGATAAGAGCAAAGAAAGCTTATCACACTTGCTGTCCATGGGGAAATCTAGCAATAGTTTGGAGAAACCTGATGATGTTAAGAAACATCAGTTTTTGCTCTTTGGTCAACCAATACTCACTGAGCAACAAATTTCTAGAGATGTGTTATCTCGTGGGAAAAAATCTCCAGATGATGTTAAGGACAAAGAGAAGTGCGTTTTGGGTGACTCCCAATCAGCACTCTCACGGCAGTTTTCATCAGGGAAAGCTTCTGCTGCTGAGTTATCTTGGCAACTTGGCTTGGATACTGGTCATTGTAAAGTTTTCTTGGAGTCAGAAGATGTAGGAAGGACCCTAGACCTATCACGGCTTGGTTCTTATGAAGAACTGTATAGGAGACTTTCCTACATGTTTGGAGTTGAAAGATCTGAGATTCTGAATTATGTATTCTACTATGATGCCAAAGGTGCTGTTAAGCAAACTGGTGATGAACCCTTCAGGTATCATTTTTGTTTTCGTTTTTTTCATCTCAGCGTTAATTGAATCAGTTTATATTTTCACTAAGGTACCTAAATCTGGCATATCTTCCATTCCATGACTTGTACCCTTCGGATGCATGTTTTTATCTTTAGCCGTGATCTTATTGCAGTGACTTCATGAAGACAGCGAAAAGATTGACAATTCTGACGGATTCAGGCAGCAAAAATGTTAAAAGGTAAGAAACAGCTTGGTCTTGTTACACTTTTATCTTCATCTTTGTGGATAACTACACGTTGATATTTCTTCTCGGACAAAGGAAAGCAAGAAATTATTTTTTGGCAAAACCATTAAGATGAGCCCACCAATAAAATATCTATCATAAAGTAGAAGTAGTCACATTTTTTCATAGAATCATCACATTTGGCTTCTTCACTATCCTATTCTTACGGGATTGTAATATTTCACTTTATAATTCTCCCAAAACTTTTTATGTATGAGTAACCTTTCCTCAAAATCTATTTTGCAGGGCCTTTATTACAGGAACTCGGAATGGTGAACATGGACTTGATGCATCAAATAAAACAGGCCCTCTGAGCATATTTGCTTAAAAACACTGTAGCATGAATCTGAGACATTGTTGAGATCTGAGTAGTGATGTGTGGAAGGACAGCTTTAACTCCGTTTACCTCTGCATAAGACTGAACATGTACTGAATCTTTTATCGAGGTTACTAATGTACTGTGTACCTAAAAACAATATTTTGTAAGGTTGGCATCGTTGGTTTTTTTTTGTGTACAAATAATGATGCTCTTATGATGGTCAACTATTATTGTAATAATCAAAACCAAGATTTGGACCCCATTTGCCAACTTGCTTTTTTTCCATGGTGCTCTCACATGCTGCTTTCTAGGTGTCTCCACGTCACCAGTTCTCAATAAATTGAAGAAAGGTATAATAATATATAGTGTGTTTGATGAGTGGACAAACACATTAACGCGTCACCAATTGTTGATAATGTCTGCCAATATTTATTGATCTCAGGCAATGTATCTGTCATTCGAATTTAACCACATTTGATCTTGTGCTACTCTTTTTGCTCTATTTCCTTCTACCCTCAATCAACTACTTCTTACTAGATAACATGCATCTACCCTCTACAGTTTTTTAGTCATTCATATACAGATCAGAAGGAAAAGTTGTCATTGATTCAGCTTATTTTAACAAAAATAAGTTCTTTTCTGTCAACTTTATTGAAAAGCTTAGAGGAATTATTTCTTACAAATATCTAAACATGCACTTCATATTCATCCCAAAAAAAGTATATGAAAATTGCAGTGCAATGCAAAAAAAAAGAGATAGTTATACCTTCTACCAATACCTACAACCACAAAAGCAAAGGTAAGCATATATTTAAATACTGGTATGTGTACTATACATATCAAAATAGCAGCAACAAAGAGACCTACGAAAAGACTTACAAAAAACTAAATGCAGATTTCAGCATTGCTCAGGACCTTGTTCAGCATTGCTATGTACCCTTACTTTGTTGTATTTAATACCCTCATAAGTATTAGGGTGCATACATACATATTTAATGTGAAATTAAAGAAAAACTTAATTAATATAAAATAAAATTATAGTATTTCAATTTTGAATACCAAAAGTACATTATAATTTTTAATAAAATATTCTTATAATGTGCTAACTAAATCTAAAAGTCTAATTAATATTTCACAAAGGAGAATTTTAATTAAATTTATAGAATATTTAAGTTTTGACTATGATGCTCTTTGTTTTTCTTGTGTTCTCTTTAATATAAAAAAGGGTTACAATTAAATTAAAGAGACGAAAGGTCTCAATGACAATAGAAAATTTCAACTAAATTTTTTATAAAAAAAAATAATTCAATGATTAAAAAAATTTAAAAACTACATTCAATTTTTTAAAAGTATACAAAAATAAAGTTTATAAATAAATTATTATTACTGTATATTAGAAAAAAGTGTTATATATTTATTTTACAAAACTTATATTTAAATAATATAAAGTGATACATAATTTTTTAGTATAACTTTCGTTTTCTTGCAAAATCTGTAACAAGTGTAACATTCAATTTGCATAAAAAATTAACATAGCGAGTATCTTTTATTTCTAACGTATCAAGTAATTTTATTATTAAACTTTAAAATAATTAATATTATATATTAACAATTTAATTTATTTTTATTGTGATTAAAATAATTTTATTTGACTAAATTGAAGGATTCTATTAAAAATTAATTTATTGGAAATGTTAAAATATTAAAACAAAATGATATTCATGATTATATTAATAATTAAGGCAATTTTTTAATAATAAACTTTGAAGACTTTATAGTTATTATTGTTGAAAACGCATATCCTAATTTTAGATAATACAAAAAAAAAGTTTTTTTTTCTCTTTAGAGCTATTTTTTTCTTCTTTAGAGCTAATTTGATTAAAGTATTACTATCGATCAAAATGATGAACTTGTTCAATTGTCGTTTTAAGTATTTAATCAAGAAATTTCTCTGACTGCAAGTTAATATTGAATATTTAAATTTGTAAGTAACCATTAGAAAGTATTTAATCATACTTACCTAGATTAATTGATATAAACATGCTCTATTGTACATAAAAAAAATAGAATAAAAAAGAATCATGGTTTGAAAAAACTTCAAAAAGAATTTTTAAAACTATAATATTGCGTAAGTTACTTTACTTATTTCCAAAGGTATATCTCTACTATTTTATTATTTATTCATATATTTTAATCATCAAATAGTTAAGTGAACTACTTTTGTGTTGTATTATATATCTTCTAGTCACAAAATTTAATTGAACTTCATTTACTCATCATTTTTGTAATTAATTTGAAACAACGTCATATATGGATAGGTATTATTATATTTAATGTTTTGAAATATTTTAATTAAGTTATGATATATACTCACATATTGTTGACCAAGAAAGGATATGTATTATTCGGAAAAAAAATGTTGGTGAGTTCTAATATACATTTAATTTAGAGTAAATTATGAAAGAAAAGTTGAAGAAAAATATTTTCATTTAACATTGAAAATAATACAAACATATATATTATTTATTCTTAATCAACTAGATAATAATTATAACTATTAATTTTTAATATTTAATTAGCATTGCTATTGTCATGTTTTTAAATAAATTTTTGTTCTAATCAAATTTTATATTATAAATATGTATAGCACCGGGTACTTGCTATATTTATATAAGAAAAAGACATAATAATTAATAATTATGCTAATGAAATTATTATTTATGCATGGATTTATTAAATCACATCCTTCATGACTCATTCTTGTTATCATATTATAATACTTCTATTTTTAGATTTAATTTTCTTCTATTTTTATATTTTTATATTTTTTATTTGATTTTCTATTATAATATTTTCATTTATTTTATATTTTAATATCTAAATTAATTAGTTTCTAGTTTTTAAATTGATATCTAACTAGTTATCAAGATTTTAGATATCAATTTTATTTAAATTCTATAATTGGTAGCTAAAACTTAGGTAGTCAATTCGATACCAATTTATAAATTATTTATCAATAATATAAACTAATTTAGATACCAATAAATGTTTTAGTTTTTAAAATAGTATTTAATCTAGTTAATATAGTAACAATTTTTTTTTCTAAAATTGATTTTTATTTAATAATTTTCTTGTCGTATTTTTTAATAAAATTTATGTAAAGTTTTCTTAACAATATAAATATTAATAATATTTACTAATAATGTATGTTCAATAATCTCAAATTCTGAAGTTTTTTTTTATATATACTTTTTTTTTGTCAAAGTTTGGTATATTTGTAACTTATCCCCAATCATTCTAATTTTCTGAATAGTATAATAGACTAACTTTGTTTTCACAAGTTTTCATTTACTTACCCTAACTCAAAATAAAGGAGTCTTACACTTGCACACAAAAAAAATATTTGCAACAATTAAAGTATTATGTATGAAAAACTTTGATATTATTGCATTTGAAGGATTTACACTTAACATTGCAATGATATAATTATCTTTACAACGATTAATCACAGATGCATACTCTCCTGGTATCTCCTTTTCATCTAAAACACTCATTTTTATTTTCTTTTCAGAATCTAATACAAACATGTCATGACAGGTAAATTAATATAATTAAAGATAAACATATAGTTAAAGTTAATCCAATATCAAGGTTCACATTATTAAGATACATATAGACAAAAACTCAAAATATTGAAGATTAACTTACCCATGAGTACATATGTTTTTAGGGACCATACCAATTTATGGCAGAGAGGTTCTAATTATTAAAAGTTGACTAAGGTTTTTTTTTATTCTAATTTGAAGGTATATCAAAAAGTGGAAATCACATATGTAGTGAAGTTAACAAAATTAAGATGAAAGTCAAACCTGACTTTGACAAACTTGTAATTTTAAGGACACAAATTAACTTTAATGAAATTTAATAATCAATAAACTATGATTGAGACATTGCTTTGTTAAACATGGACCAGATCAAAATTGTAGGAAAAATATGTAAAAAATACAAATAATTTAACTATTGAAAATAAATTATTACATTATATATATATATATATGCAAAACTAAACTAATGCATGATGATATATTCATGATATATGAATCATGAAATGACACATCCAAATTAATTCATCATACCACACTATAAGAAAATCATGAAATAAAAATCAATTGTTAGAGACAAAAAATAATTAGTTGTTATATTGATTAAATTAGATATCATTTTAGAAACTAAAATTTTGTTGGTTATAAATTAGTTTATATTATTGTTAAATGGTTTCTAAATTGGTATCTAATTAGCAACCAAAGTTTTTGCTACCAAATTTAGAAACTAAATAATTGGTAGTTAAAACCTTGATAGTTAATTAAATACTAATTTAGAAAACATTTAAAAATAATAGAAACCATTTTTTTTTTCTAAAATAGTTTCTAATTTAATTATTATAGCAACTAGTTATTTTTTTTATCTAAAATTGGTTTTTATTGCATGTTTTTATTGTAAAGCATGAAAATATACCAGATGAAATAATATGTTTCTTCTTTATTGTATTTTAATAACTCATTTTACATCATGAATTTGACACTTTATACACTTTATAGAAATCGAGTTTATTTCTGGTGATCAAATTTATCTAGTGAAAGGTCTTTACAAAATTTGAATGTCATATAGGTTAATAATATATGGCATGCAATACAATAAATTTTAATTTTTTTTAAATTAATTTTTATTTAATACTTTTCTTGTAAATAATAAACCACAAGTACTTAATGAAGATAAAGATGATGGTAGAATAGTACAAGAACCCCACACCCAATCTCTCACAAATAATAATATGCTTAGTTTTTTTTTTTATAAAATTTTCGTGTTAGGCATCACTATGTAACTTGACATCTCAGCTAAGCTGACACCTCAAGTAACAACAATCATCTGTCATCACAAGAAAAAAAAAATATGCTTAGTTAAAAATGGGATGAAATTCATAATATACAAAAAGAATTGCATTTTCCAATAAAAATTTAAAGAGCTTCAAGGTTCGATAAAGGGAATGACATCAATTTTACACATGTTTGTTTTAACTCTCAAAATAAATGTATGTATTTCTCTTTAACTTATTTACTTATCAATTTATTTATTTCCTACATCTCGTATGAAACTATTATGCATTTCACATTATATTATTCTTACTAAGAATTGTGATATCTTTATTTCTATTGCTAACCTTATCATTCCTCTCATTTTCATGAGTAAGCAAACACTCATTTTAATGAGTAAGCAAACAAAATATTATATTATGTAGACATGTTCACGTAAGAGTTATAACATCATAAAATATGAAATCAATTTTTAGAAACTAAAATAATTAGTTACAATAACAACTAAAATAGAAACCACTTTAGAAACTAAAAAAAAATTCTAAATTAATTTTTATTATTTTATATTATTGTTAAATAGTTTCTAAATTAGTATCTAGCAACTAAGATTTTAACTACCAATTATTTAATTTCTAAATTTAGTAGCAAAAATCTTGATTTCTAATTAGATACTAATTTAGAAACTATTTAACAATAATATAAACTAATTTAGAAATCAATTTTTTTTTAGTTTCTAAAATGGTCTCTAATTTAGTTACTATTGCAACTAATTACTTTGGTTTCTACAAATTGGTTTCTATTTCATGGTTTTCTTGTAGTGTAAGTTAAAAATCATTCTCACTACAAGAAAATCATGAAATAGAAACTAAATTTAGAAATAAAAAATAATTAGTTGTTATATTGACTAAATTAGAGACCATTTTAGGAACTAAATAAATTTTTGATTTTTAAATTAGTTTCTATTATTGTTAAATGGTTTCTAAATTGGTATCTAATTAGCAACCAAGGTTTTTTCTACCAAATTTAGAAACTAAATAATTGATAGTTAAAACTTTGATAGCTAATTAGATATCAATTTAGAAACTATTTAACAATAACATAAATTAATTTAAAATATTTTTTTTAGTTTCTAAAATATCTCTAGTTTAATTATTATTGAAAATAATTATTTTGATCTTTAAAAATTAATTTTTATTTCTATTTGATGTCTGTTTTATTAACTTTATATTTTTACATGTAAAAATATGGCATAAAACTTGTGAAACAAAAACTATGAATTTTTAATGTTGAAATCTTATAAAAACAAGAACTTAGTAGAAAGTTAAGAAAATATATATTAAAGTGAATGATGAAATTAAATATATAAGATGAATAAATTAATAAATATTGGTGAGAGCATGGGATCTTAAAATCCGGAAAACATGATATTGAGTGTTGGAGATTGAAATGAGAGCATAGGGTTTGTGAAATGAAGTGTCTCTCCCAACATCTGTGACGTCAGACATTGCAAGACTACCTTAATAAGGGTGTTTTGTTGAGTCCTAAGTCATGTCCACACGTGGGAGTGGGACCCACACACCAGGATTAATGGAACAAGACTCTGAATTTCAAAAAAGTCAAAAGTCAAACGGTCAAAATAAGAACAAAGATAACAGCTTCCGATGATATCAATAAATTGGTTTAGTTTTGAGTTTGAAGGGCGTAGTTTGTGGACTTTCTCTTTCTTTCTCTTCTCTGTTGCATCCTCTGCATGGGGATTGGGAAGCATCTTCCTCCTTCATTATTCTCTCTCTTCTTCCTCATCTTTTCTCCATTTTCATCGCTCACATCATTATTTCAGAACATAATCATCATTTAAATAACTCACCATACCTGTTCTATTTATGTCTTCAATGGTTGTTTGGGTTATTTATAATCTTCCTAGGGATGTTGTGTTTTTTATAAAAATTGAAATTTTTTTAAAATTAATTTATTTTGTTCGATAGAAAAAAATTATCATTTTTTATTTTTATTGTTACAGATATCACATCGATTAAAAATTAGAATATTTCATTTTATATAAATGGGTACAAACTTCAACCTCCATATTATGAGGTTGAATTAGACTTAAAATTCACTTTATAACGTGATATAAGAGTCATTTCGAGTTTATCCTAGCGAGTGTTTGTATTGGACTTATCATGCCACCCACTATCGGACTATAACTATAATCTCTCACGCAAGCTGTGAGAGAGTGTGTTGAAAATTTTACATCAACTAGAAATATTACAAACCTCAACTTTGTAATAATTATCAATCTTATCTCGGTTCAAAGTAAATATATCATTGAAGTTTTTATTGATTCATTTTATATGATGATAATAAATAAATATGCTCTTACCTTGTCGGAAGGAAGTCCTTTCGTACTAAGTAATCAATAATAGTGCTCGAAGAGGTTGGCATATAATGCAGTTAGCATGTGATGGATAGGTTTAGAACCGATTTAGTTCTAAATTATTTCTCACTAGAGTATCTAATAAATTAAGTTCATCTTAGAGTTGGTTCTAAGTTTTTCTTATTATTTAAATACAAAAATGTGTTCAAATTTCTTTTTATGAATTTTGAAATTAGTTTAACATATACTTTTCGGAAAAGAAACTAAGACTCTTCCATTTATGTAATTTTATGTATCATAATTAAAACTATAATACGTAAATTAAATTAATTAGTTTTGACCCTTCTACATGAATGAAGATAATTAAGTTTATGGGATGATCTTTGAACATTGTTGTGACTGTGATGTTTAATAATATTCTTTTTAGAATATTAAGATCAATATCTTTCCCAAGAATATGACTTACTTTTTTTCAACAAAGAACCCTTGTTCGTGTACTGTCCTTAACATCGTGGAATGATATCGAAATCTTTGACATCATAATTCCACCACCTGTCTAATCAACCACTTAATATGGGAATCAGTGTCAACCATTAAAGAATCTGAATCTTCACTATAGATTGCCAGAATAAACTGAAAAATACACAAAACTATGTTCAGATTCTTCTAAAATACAGACTGAACACTTAATTAAATTTCGATTTGTGAAGTGTGTATAAGAAAAATTGGGAGTTTATGAAGAAAATTGGCTTAATTAGATATTAAGAGTGTTAAATTGCCGACAAAAATGTATCAAGTGGTTCTTACAATGATAGCATGCTGCAACGGAAGTGGTGGGAGTTGTGTTAGTCAAATGAATGGTTATGTGGAACATGATATATTAATGCAACCCTAATTTTTAAAATCATTAAGATTGTTTCTGAAATGATGAATTACATTTGATTACGACTTTTCGTTTTCTTAAAGGCCATACTATGTTCTAACATACAATCTCCACCAAGGATCAGATTTAAACATAGGATAACTCTTGTTAGCTACTGTCAGAACACAATGTTAAAGCGTAATTTATGGTATGCACTGTTAGTGTTAAGAAAATATTATAGATAAACTAATTAAAAATCATGATTGGTAGATTATGTTAAAACATAGTTATTATAAAATAAACTAGCTTACTATAACAGTGTAAAATATTAAATGATAAAAAAATACTCATAAAAATGATAAAAAAGATTACTTTTAATGGTTAGTTAGTTTATATATATTGAAATGAAAAATGATAAAACAAAAAAACCTAATAACTATTTTATTATATATATATATATATATATTTTAAAAAAAATAAACTTAAGAATATAGGAGTACGATTTTTATCTAATTTTTTAAAAAAACATCAACAGACAATTTAACATTAAATGCTTCATTGATAAAACCGAAAGATATAACATAAGAGAATTTAACATTAAATAATCTATTAATAAAACCAAAAGAAAGTGGTTAGCATTACTTATCATGGTGCTCCTGTCATTTCATGGTTTGGTAACTGCGGTTACATAGGGTTTTAGTCTTAACGTATAATCATTAATTTTACGTATATTCTGGATAGTGGTATCACGTATTTAAGTTACTAACTACAATCTTCAGATGGTCAACAGTCAAGCAAAGACAATTGTTAAATCTACTTTAATTTCTAAATATATATTTTTTTCATCTTTTTTTAACAATTTTATGTAAATACGCCTTTTCCTTTTCTATTTTTAACCCCTTTAAATATCTATTTTCCTCTTTCTGGATAGATAACAGGAGAAAAGTAAAAGAAAAAAAAAAGTTATCAACTAGAAGAAGGAAGAATATTTCGCAATCAAAAAGTATATTTAACAATTGTCTTAAGCTATACGTCTCACGTTAAATCTATGTATTGATTAAATGACAATCAAAGAATCCACAGTTTGTTTACATATGAATTGGTGAGTGACCAGTGGAATTTTTTTCAATATTCGTTTTTAATTAATTGTTTGTATTTTAGTGATTTATCCCTACGGATTAAGATGATACATGTATACTCAATTACATGGAGAGCACAGTGAGTCCGTTGCGAAGTCCAATCGAGAAGACATCCGAAAGGAATGTGTATGTTTGTGGCAATGATCACAACTTTATATACTCCTTCATCTTATTTCCTGCTTTTTGACCCACCATAGTAGCTACCATACATGTACAAGCAAGAAGTTCTTCACCGTTGTCTCAATTGTTGGTTATAATCATCACAACCCACCAGCAAGCTTTACACTTCCTCAACCCTAGCATTATCACAAACAATCTTCCCTTACACTTTGGAAGGTTTCAGTGTACGGTTTCAGAGACCCCATTTAGAAGCTATCATTCCCACCATCTTTTAGCATAAACCCATGGCAGCTTAAAATGAACCAAACTTTTACCGTAATACAAAGACAGCCTACCGAAAACCCTTCCATTTCCGAGATATCAGTGGAAAACTATCGCTGGTGTACACAAAATGATAACATTATGCCAAGTAGCCTCGAATGTTCCACAATGATTGAGTCATGAAAATAGGCATTTCCTTAGTGTAAGTGTAAAATACAGATTGTCTCCTTAAAAAAGAAAATTAGCCTCCATAAACTTCTATTACCGGTAAAAGCAATTCCTCCAAGCTACACATTGGCCTCAAAGGACATTATCTGTTACCATGTCACGTCATAATAATTAAAGAAACGCACCAAAAAATTTATAAAAGAAACATTTACCTCTTCCTAACTTCAAATGTTAGGCTATAAATAAGATACATTCTTACCAAAATGAACCAAAATCTCGCAATAGTTTATCATACCAAATTAAAAAATAAAGCAAGGCAGAGTGACCCGTCCCACCCTGTTGCAAGTCAAAATTTAGCCGACCAAGACGAGCTAATGGGTTTAAGAAAGTACATTAAATACACAAAACCAAAAGCCGGGAAAGAAGACCAGATTAAGTATTCAATAAATGTGGGAATTCCCTTTAAATCACTTGCAGGTAGAGGCAAAACTTCAACTTTAAAACAAGCTTAATATCTAATGAGGCTGAATATAACAGAAACAGAACATAATGAAACAAAAATATACTGTACACTAATTTGTTGCATAACCTTGGAGTTCATCCACATTTTCATACAAACAATGGAACTAAGATTTAACATTCTGCTCATCACTCTAGAACAGCAACCTCTTTGTCAACCCTCCAGTAATTTGCATCGTTGAACTCCTTCACACCATGACTGCCGCCTTCTTCAGAATTTTCCTTTTCTGGAGCCTTTGACACAACGTTTCTTTTCAATGGTCCAGCTTCCCCAACTGTCCCTTCTTTGATAGCCTGTTCCATTGCCTTCTCGGAACCTTCTAATTCTACACCTACAAATTCCACATCCTCTTCAAATAGAGAGGGTACCGCTACTGATGTTGGACCTGAGTCACTGCTCCCATTAATTGAATCTGTAGTAGTTGGCAATCCATTTGAAGGAGGTACAGATTCCCCATTTGAAGGAGAATTCAGAAAAAGACTGTCTACCTGAGGCTTGATAGGCAAATTACTACCAGACTCGTCATGATCCAGAAAGGGATTCCTACTTGAACCAGAATTTTGCATATCTGATGGTTCACCCCATCCCACCCAATCAGGTAAAGGCCTATCCCCAAACAAGTCCTCATTGTCTGGTGCCTCAAACCTGAAGAATCCCATATCATGTGAAGGACTTGTCTTCCCACTTTCAAAGTCTAAGGTGCCCCCATTCACGGAATCACTGCCAGTTATTCCACTAAAGAAGTCTGTGCTTGAGCTAGATGTACCATTCCCAGTGTTTTTGCTGTCAGCCAATTCTTCATCCTCTCCAACCACTACCTCGTCATCACTACTGTTGCTACCACCATTTGAAGCTGAGTTCAATTTTATCTCATCCATCATCTCAGAGGATGATGTGCCCCCAGGTGCATCACCAATTCTGTCATCTTGAAAGGCAAACCAGTTGGAGTTTGTAAACAGATTACTGCATAAAAGAAAAACATCATCATTTAATGATGAATGAAATTAAAACACAAAACACTTCGACTGGAAATTTTGGTTGAAGAGACGGCAGTTACAAGCTCTGTGTCATACACAAAAAACAAATAGTTTAATACAACCAAATAAATTCAGCAACAAGCAGGGGCAGAATGTATTATGACGGAGGAGAATAAAACATGGAGGCAAACACAAGTCACACAACGAAGCAGAAAACCAAACTTAGATATGTTCATGGGTTATAAAATGAAAAATTATATCAAACAAAACCCTCTTATTATTTATCATGACACTAGGTGATGTCAGTTACAATTACCACACAAGGTCAATTGACTCGATCAAAGACCAAATCTTCAGAGATATTATTTATCATGGGATTAACATTGAAAATAAAATGCTTTTGTAATTGAATGTTTAACATCCAACAAAATGGGAAGAAGATCTCTATAAGGAAGGATAGAGCTTGTTTATAGAGAATTTATAAGCACAACAGAAAGTAAAGAATACTGAAAGCAAAGAATACTGATTATAATCCAAATTTAATTCTTCCATAGTTGCAATCAAAGAATATATCTCTAGTTTGTGACTACAAATTCTGCACTACACATCATTAAAAGTCCATAAAAGAATTACAAAAATAAAGGTTCCCGTATGGAATATGAAAAAGAAGTACAGAGTACAACCTAGTAGTAGAGAATGCACGTTTTTAGTTAAGGACATAAATGAGTGATTTATTCTATACAGGTTATTTTAACAAAATAGGATGCTCAATAAACAATTAGATCAAATTCTGCCTAATATGCATTCCAGCTATATGACAAAATGAATACTCACCTCCCTTGATCATCACCAAGTCTTAGGGATGATATGACTACTTCAGCAGAATCATCATCAAAGTAGACATCCTGCATTTGATAAAAACAAATGAATTTACTATCATCAAACAAAGAAAGCAAGATTACTATATTATGGCACAGCTATTATCATGTAAAAAATTTAAACAAAGGCCATAAGAGGGATTCCAGTTGTTATAGCTTTGCCCCGTGACAAGGGAAAAGGGTATGAAATAAAGATAAAAGGGAATGTGTGACCGTTAGGTAAGGAGTTTTTGCAGAACCTCAGTTCTGTAGTGTTCTGACTTTGGTTTTATTTTTCTGACTACAAGTAAGATTGAACCTGTGATTTTGATCTTTGTAATGATGGTTTATCCCAACTTTCTGTTATAAAATACTAATTTCCTACTTTCCTAAAGCAATATATGTTAGTTGATTACTGTGTAAAACTTTAAGCAGGCTACAAAAGTAAAGCAACTAAGGTGCAAAACAATAAAACTACGGGGCACAAAACACAACAATTGTGCAAATGGATGACAGCCACAATGAGTGAGACAGTCACCTAGTTTTTAAATGAGACATTTTTAAGCCCAAAAGTGGTTCTCCAAATCCCTGAAATTAGCCAGATCAAATACTCCAGTTATATTAAAAAACTATTACCTCATCATCTCGATCAAGACCACCATGTTCCTGTAACAGTGATTATTGCATTAGTCCACTATTTATTTAGGTTGCAGATCCAAGGCAAGGAAAAAAATGGGGAATTAAAAGAAAAAAGTGGGGAGGCAGATGATTCAAGATTAAAGACACAGTGCATGCATACAGAGAGGCTAAGAAGCAACCAACAACTACAAACCTCTTCATTATCTTCATTTCCATAAATTTTGTATCTAAAAGCCTGGCTCAAATTATTTGCTAAAGCTGCAACATCATAGTCTCTGTCATGAAGGTCTTCATCATCACTATCCCTCATCCTATCTTGTAATGCAGTTGGGCGTCTTCAGAAAACATGAAACAAAGAAATCAATCAAGATGAAAAAGGATTCAAAATATCCACTCTGCTATATTTCTGATTTCATACACAGAAAACCGTGCCCACCCAATCCTTCTTGGTGCTTTTGATAACCTCACTTGCTGTCATATCAAGACAGGGCCTTGGCCATTTAATGTTTTGTAACCGAAATTTCCACCACCACCACCGTCATGTTCAATAAAATCACTGAACCTCACAGTAATGCTTCTTGTAAATATTTGGAGCTAGAAAATTGAAATTAGAGCTTACCCACAAGCCCAACGGTGAACATTCTCAACCACATTACGCTGCTGAAGAACAGTAGCTTGCCACTCGTTCCACTCGCTATTCTCCTACAGCAATAGTTAAAAAAGATTTAGTTTAAAAAACATCCCCGCCAACACAATTAAAATGCAAGCTGAACCTCACAGTTCAAGGAACCGGAAAACTTTTCAACTTAAAGGACAAGGAAGTCTGACTAGAACACACAATATAATAGCAATGTTTCAAGATCTAGCACTGGTATCCAAAGCTTCAACACTGTTAAACCATTTCTTATTTAGTGAACCAGGCACATTAAGGAATTGTTCAAATTCTACGTGAAAAAAAAAATGCCTTTTCAGAAGACTGAATAAGCATCTGATCTGATATGAGATTTTAAGCAAAGCTGTCAATGATTCAATTCAGATATTTGTATGGTTGGCTGACTAGAACACACAATACAATTGCGGTGATTCATGATCTAACACTGGGATCTAAAGCTTCGACAATGTTACACCATTTCTTACTTCTACAATTATTATTAGTGAATCAGACACATTAAGGAGTCATTCAAATTCTCCACGAAAAAAAATGGCATTTTCAGAAGACTGAATAATCATCTGCTATGAGTTTTTCAGCGAAGTTGTCAATGATTCAATTCAAAGCAAACATCACAGTTCTCAGATATTTGTTGGGTTCACAACCACATACTAGGAAAACCATGAATCTTTTCTCTGCAAGTAAATACAAAACTTACCTGGAGACATGTCATAATATGGCTTTGGTTATGAGCCAAGTGAACAAGTTTGTTGAAAATTCGAGTAATATGTCCAATGTTTCCTATCCGTGTTCCCCGTTTTCCGGCAGCAGGTAACGTGGGCTGTAAAATCACAAATTTAGTTGAAAAAGATGTTCTTGTAAACTTCACAGCATACAGAGACTATGCATACAGTTCATATGGAAATGTATACAGTGTGCATGAGATATCACTTTAACTCAGGTGATGCATCTTTGTTTTCATTTTTATTCAATAAAACACGGGAAAAATCAAGGTAACTTAACACACTATCAAAAGTTTCTTAAATCAATTAACTTTCCTTCTACCCTAGGTTGGGTTGTAAATTAGTGGCTTCAAAATACAGACTACTGAAAACCTGGTGAACAAATCAAGTCCCATCTATCAGTTTGAAATATAATTTACCTGATTGCTTTCAGCAGAAAGAATGGAATTTTTATCTGCTTGGAGAAACCTTCCAACTAAATCACAATCTCGAAGCACATGATCAATGATGGCATTAGATTTGCTCTCCAGACATGATGATATGATGCTTTCTATGTGATGGTGTAATGAGTTATTGTACGGATACCTGTATTTTAGTACAAAATGTGTCAAGAGGAGATATCTACAACTCTCCAGAATTGGAAGAATTAAAGTTGCTTACTCAAAGAAAAGATCAATGACTCGTTGAATGGTTCCTGAGTTTGCCAATTCTTTTTCTGCCACTTCGTTTCCAGTTTTTAAAAGTACAGCAATAAACTCCACAATCTGAAATGAATTGCAAGTTGGTCAGAAAAGAAAATACATTCAAAACAGAGATTAGCCCTCTATCCTTGCTCAGGAATATGAATGTTTATAGTACTCAATGAAGGTTATCAATGGAACTAAATTCAATAATAATTGCCAAACAACAACATAGTTCTGGAAGAGGCAACAATACCAATAAAATTTTAAAGAAAAAACATAACAAACCTTTAATCGATGCTTGCCAAGTGGAGGTCTCAATTCACCATACGTTGTAGGCAATACCTTACTATCGGATGACACATCCAAAAGCACAAGCAATTCACCTGTAGATAACAAGCGCAATCTTTATGACGTGATAGGGCTGCTCAAATAAAATAAGTCTGTACAAGAAAATTGTTGGCATATCATTCTTCAAGCATAACATGGTCCCCCAATGAAAACACGAGAAGGACTGAAGGATACAATATCTTTAACCCAGAAACCTTGCTGGCTATTGACAACTACACAGATTTGTAAGAGAAAGACTAGACTTAAAAGGAATATAAAAATGAAAATCTATAAATAAATTATTCAGGTTACAGGTGTGGCAGTGGAACAAAAGAAATAATGGAATAATATAAAGAAAAAGAAATAATGGAATAATATAAAGAAAAAGAAAAGAGGGAAGAGATGAACGAAATAAGTAATGTAAAATAAAAAAAAAGAAAACAGGTTGCGGGCAATGCAGTGGTGACAGCTGCGCTGCATCTCAACAGCGGCACTGCAGCGGGTCATAGTCCAAACAGAGTCACGGATCACTGAAGTTGGTTGAACAGTCTGGACTTTTTGGTTTAGAATTGCATTCGTTAAAAGCTAGGTTAGTTATTCCTTTTTTTTAATTTGGAATGGTTAGTTTAGGTTAGGTTGTATGACCTAACCCTTTTTCTTTTTCACTTTATTGGGTCAGGGTCGGGTTAAAAGAAGAACCCATAACAATTATTCAAAAGAATAGGATTTTTTGCCTCGGGTCTGAATCACACTGATCCAAGGCTTATTCTTTTCTTCTTCTTACTTAAACGGGTGCAGATCTGAGAGCCCATTTCTGCCATCTCTATCCCACAACACCTAAAGCGGCCATGATGAGCTGCATGAAAACCCACATTGCCACCACCATGCTGTGGTGGCCAACCAAACATCAGCTACCTATTTCCGCCATGGTTGATTTTGATAACACTGAATAATAATTACAATTTTGCTACAAAAAATGAAAATCATTACATAGAGGTTCTAAACTAAGAAACATACAATGCCCCGCCCCAATAAAAGACACACATATCCCCTTTGTTGTGGGCTTCACCTTTGGATAGTTTTCTTTGAAATCTTATTTCCAACAATATGATCATACATCTCATAACATGATTAAAAAAAGGTACAACCTTTTCACCATAATTTCCTCAGTCATTTTATGCAATCATCCTACCCATGCAACATAACTAAATTAAAAAAAAAAGCCTGGTATCAAGCATATAAACTGTCCACTTATGGAGAGATAAAACAAATTATACTTACCAAGTTTAGGTAGCATTGCACCAATAGTATCTGGGTTTACAGGAATTGGTGGTTCATACATGTTTTGACTTCGGAATGAATGAAAAAATGGAGATGGAATAGCTGATCTTTTGGGATCCAACAAAGAAATACACACAGAAAGTGAGTTGACAAGGCTAGACTTTGATTGTGAATCTTCCAATGCATAACCCAAAATTTTTGCAACAAAACTGCAAAGTAGCAATTTTAATAATCAATTTATAGACAAGTGTTAGGAAAAAAATAAAGCTTTGCAAGACAAAACCTTGGACTTGAAAGCTTAATTGCTAGAGTTGAAGATGATGCAACTCGAGTTATGGTACACAAAGTTTCAGCAACATTGGCATGAACTTCAGGAGGACTCTGATTAAAAAGAAAAAGAAAAAACACAGCTGTCAAATTATTCATAAGTATAACAAAAGACAACAAGGAGGCAAATAGCCAACAAAATTCAAGCACTCAAGTACAACTATAAATTGGATCTTAGTTTCCCATATTTTTTCTATTTTAGCTCCAAAAGGAAAAATATGGCTTTTGAAGACCCTATAAAGGTAAACTCAACACCAGAACCCATCTTGAGTTGTAGCATTCCTAACAAAATTGTGTTGAAAGGGCCAAAATTTCTTTGCTGGCCAAATCACACACTCACACTTGTAGAAAATGCCTAAATTTAAGAGTAAGACTTCATGCAACTTCAATGAATAAGACTTGAATAGCATACCAGGCATGCATAAGAATGGTTAGGTGGGGTCAAGGTTTATAGAAGCGCAGAACTGCCACTGCCTGTTAAAGGGGCTGTTGTGGCGATGGTAACAAACCAAATAGCTTGTGCTATAAGTAGCACTAGGTGTTGACTCCAAAAAATACCTTAGAATAGAAACATTAGGCCTTTTATGGAGGGCTACTTTAGAGATTTTGGTTTCCCAAATTTAAATCTATATATGTAATAATGGTGAATATGATAAATAATACTCAGATTTAGAAGATGATGACTGATAATTCCAATCTAGGAAGCCAGATATTGATTTTTGTTGGTGTTTATTTGTATAGTTTGCTTAAGACACCTATGACTTTTTATAGTGAATTATAAATGTTATTAATTTTGAGTAATTTTTATAACTTCAGATAATTTATATGTATATAGTATTACATCATATAAACTATAAAAATATTCAGCATAGCAAATGTCTCACAATACACAATCTCGCTATAGCATTTTCAGACTCAGTCACTACGCACCACAATGTAGGATTTAAAACTCTTACAAAATAGACTTTAAATCTAACTCTACCTCATAAATTGACTTGTAAAGTGAGATTCACACCCACTCAAATATCATAATTTGGTTATATCACTAGTCGATGTGGATCTCCAACATAATACCTCACACAGAAGATTGGATTACTCAAGTGTGGGACTAATTTAGTGGGTGGTCTGATAGTAGTCCAACAATGGGTAGTACAATAGGCTTGACAAACCATACTAGGATAAGCTATAATACCATCTTAGAAAGTAGACATTAAGATTAATTCAACCTCACAAAACCGGCTTCATAAAATTAGGCTTGCACCCACTTATGTATTATAATTTGGCCATATCTTTAGTTGAAGTAGGATCTCCAACACAAAGATTGAGTGAGATAGGTCAAAGAATATCCCCATAGATCTTCTACTAATAAGTAGGGATGGAAATAAGTCAATTGTTTGTCAAGGACCCAAGGCCACTACTTATAAGTAATAAAAAAATATTAGTCTATCCAATAAAAAAGTTATATAGCTGAAGAGAAGAAAGAAAGCATAAAATTACAAGAATTAAAATGAAGTGAAATAAAAAAAAACAAATATAAGTCGTAAAGACACGACTATAATTTATTTATAAATTATTATTAGTATAAATTTTAAGATAATTATTATACAAATTGATATTTATGTGATGAACAAGGCCTATTGGCCCTTTGAGGCTTGTTGACCTAATTAGGCTTATTGGCCAGTTTATAGGTCTTTCCATAAAACAGGCCAAGTAACCAGGCTTTCAGATCATGTAAGACTTTTAAATAGGTCAGGCAAAGGCTTAAAAAAAGGTTTGTAATAGGTAAATAGGCCAGATTTAATGATATAGACAAAGGTCAGGCCCGCAAAAGCCTGGCCTCTTTTCACCCCTACTAATAAATAAGTGGATAACTCCTACAAAGCACGGTAAACTAAGTCTCGTTTCAGCAAGGTGTGCATGCATCATGTAACTAATCAGCAACAACTAACAGAAAGACTATAAACACAGATATAGATATTTTACTTACAGATGGACTTAATTTATCAACAATCATCTCAAGCAGGTTGCTTTCAGCCAACCATTGCATCACATCTATAAAATTGGGATATACATGGTCATCAGCACCTACTAGTCGAACCAAAACCTGTACAAATAACTTAATTTAGGACCCATTCTAGCACACCACAGTAGCAAGACCAAGATCTCAATAATAATATAACTGCTATATGGATGTTTACCTCCATAATAGATGTAATGCCTATCAAATCTACAAGTTGGCGGAAAACATGCTGATGGGCCTGCAGAAAGTATGCTGAAGAATGAATGATAGATGATAGCACAAGGAATAGAAATTCACATACACCACATCACAGAGTGAGACTAACAACAAAAGGAATAAGTTTTATATCTGGTAGTATTTTGCTGTCTCCTTAAAATTGCCACACTAAAAAAGCATAGTCTATTATGATGAGTTTGAATTGGATTGATTTTTGATACAGTAATATCATTGGTAGGGGAAAAATTGTTGGTGTCACTAAATAAAAATGTTTGATCATTTGGATTTATAATAAAAGATTATATTATCAACAAAAAAAATAAGTTCATTTATGATAAAATAACTTCATAGATAATGATTAAAAGGTAAGAAATCATTTATCATTTAACTTTTATTTTCCTCATTATCCTCAACAATAGATTGATTTAATTTAAATGAAAATCAACTACTACAAAGAACTCTAAACTAGTTTTATAATTTTACAATAAAAATATATTATTTTAGACAGTCCAAATGAAATAACTTAACACTTTTCACCTAACATAGCCGAACATATACTTATTTCATACAACCAATTATTGAAATAATTTCAAAAACTAATCCAATAGAAACACACTATAAAATCACATTGGTTTACTTACTTGAACATAATTCATCAGTGGTACTGTCTTCCGTATCATTAGACAAATAACAACCTGCAAAATTAAACAGAAATTATCATAGAGCAAGTGCTTTAATACAACCATACAACTATTGTAAACAAAGTGTCACAAACTAAAAATTCAAAATTACCAAGAGAGTATACCTTGCTAAAGTACCCAGCCAGTAAGGTACTATGAGAACGATCAGGTGCCAAGAAGGAAAATAATAAGTTCATGAGCTGCAGTAACAACAATAGTAAACAGAAATTCATTTAAGCAAAGCATTAATATAGGACTTCAAACAAAAAAACAAACTATGTAAAGAATAATGTAGTATACTACAAACCTCTTCTTCATCCACCAAGGTCTTCAAAATTACATCAATTTCACATGTAAAGATCTCACAGGCAATGAATGGGAACCTAAATCATATAACAATAATCAGATGATAAAAGGGAAACAAGAGAGTTGAAACGTAACCCTTCTGCAACAAAATTTCAATTACAACAGCATACTTGAAGACCCGTTTGTTTTCAGCATCCTCCTGTGGTTCTTCAATGATGTAGCGTAGCAATTGCTCCACCTGGGTTCTATCTCTCAGACTGAAATAAAAGAAAAAACACAAGACAATAACAAATAATTACTAAAATTATTAATTATCTTTTAGTTGAATCAGTAATGCATAATCCAACCTGAGTTAGTGCAATTCAGCAATAATACGTCCACTTAAACTTAAGGTAAAATTGAGTACAGAAAATATGAAAAAAGGCCACCAATAACAACCAAGCCTTGATTACACCAAAGGGTAGGGACAGCTACACGCATCAAATGATCTATTGGACTTTGTCAAAATACCGAAAACATAAGCACAAGAATGGAGAAAATTTCTCAAGGGCAGGAAAAACTCTATTATTTCAAACTGATTAGAAACATACAAGTTGATGAGACGACTGTTTAAGGCCTTGCATTCTTGGATTATTTCCTCCTCATCCAGAAGTTCTTCCAAAGTGAAGTTCTCCTTGTCCAATATTACCTCCACCTACAGAACACCAGATACAAAACAAGACATTGAGCAAGTAAATATGCAAGGCAAGCTTTCAGCCGCTAGATAGTTTGACAATTAAACAACTGTACAAGCTTCAAATTCTTCCCCGTCAATTACAAATTATCACTAAAGACCGTCGTTACATGAGGGAAGGCAAAAGAAACGAGATAACCTTGAGAGAGTAATCCAAGAATTGCATATGAATTCAAATCTACACAGGTTCTTTCTTTCCTTCGTTTTTCTTTTTTAGTACACTTTGCAATAGTTTATGTGAACTGGCTCTTACCGAAGAGTTTTTCATTTCTCAGTGAAATTACAGACAAAACAATAATTAAAGCACGTAAAACTGCGAGAGCCGAGCCAAGCTGAGCTAGACGGATCCCAAAAACATAAATTACGAGAGCAAGTGAAAGAACAATTACTAAATTGGCAATTAAACGAAAGAAAAAAGAGCGCGCGTTAGAAATGGGGAAATAAAACCATGACTGAAACTAAGCGATGGTATAATTAACAAGAGCGAGAAAGAGAACAACGAAACGCAGTTTGAATTCGAGAATTCCAGTTAATTAGCAGAGGAGAAAGGGGAAAGAGAAAACTCACAGGGGAGGAGGAGGAGATAGCGGCGAGCTTCCAGAACATGTGGGAGAAGATAAGTGAAGAGCGAAGGAGAAGGTGTGTAGATCTGCGAAGGGTTGGCGAATCTAGGCGCGGAACATGGAAATGAAAGATAGGAACCTGAAAACCCTAATTTGGAGATCGAAAAGGTGCGAGGGCGTGGAAGATCGAAAGAAGAAACGAGAGCGAAAGAGAAAGGGATAGAGAGAGAAAGAAGAGAGGAGAAAAAGGGAAATAATCGTAGGTGGTGGTAGCTACGGTACGGTAATGGAAGAAGAAACGACGGTGAAAGAGAGGGCGCTCTACTAGTACAAATTGGGATGTACTCTCTCTCAAATCAGAATTGCATTGCCACACAACTACAATACCATCTCCAGCTACATAACATGGATACATGCGTAATTACGTATGTATAAACGTATGTATGTACCTCCCATTGTTTTTATTTTATTTAGGGAAGGATGTATCTATACGTCTATCTACGTACGCATACACCATGCACTCTACACCTACTGTGATGTTTATTTTATTTCCATATCGTTTCTATTGCAAGATTTTTTTTAATTAATCCTATTTCAAACTTTTAACTAGTTCTTTGAATATTATTTTTTTTACTTACATTTGTTCTTCTATGTCACTTTTTCTTAATATACTATTTCAATTTATTTTAAAACTATTCAATACGTTGCCAAAATATTTTAATTAGTTCATTAAAAAGTAAACAGCAGAGGCCTTTTTAATAAAATATAATTCTAAGGATTGAATTAAACAAATTAGGAAGGTAATAAAATTATTAAATAATCCAATAACCTTCAGATTTATAAAATTAAATTTATAGAAGTAAAAGAAAAAGGATAATGATTAACCGCATCCTGCACAAAGCTCAAGTGCACCACATGATTTTCCCTCTAGCGGGTCAACCTAGGAGACACGTGTCATGTGATGCACAGAGAGATCCTTCTTCCTTCGCTTTTGGTCACAGTCACGTGCGGGGACCTTAGCAAATTCCCATCATCATGGTAGTCATGCATGGAACATAGCTACATACATGCATCCATGTTCCACCATGCTGTTATCAGATTCAAATCAAAATTCAAAAAGTGACAGTGGGCATAAAGAACATATAGTAAAGTATTAATATATAATTATACACATCTTAAATAATTTCAATTATTACATATTATTGTATATTACTATGTATGCACAAATTAAAAGAAATGTTAATACGAAACAATAATAATGTGAATGTTAACTTTCGTATAACTTTCTTATCACTTTAATTTATTATGAGTTTTTCTCAAGCTTAAGTGCATGTTATGAACAGGTAAATAATGTCTTCTACTTAATCTAAGCCACCATTAACTAAACTTCGAAAAACCTCTTATTTTTACTTTTCACGATTATTGTAGTTTATTTATTGTTTCTTTCACAGAGAATATGTTCTCTAGTTACAGATTTTTCGAATTGTTTAGTCATATTTAATATTAATTTTTATGCAATCATACTCAAAAACAATATATTTAGTCATAAGTTATACAATGTAAATCAATGGATTCGAGTTTTATCAATTAAACTACTTTCATGCATCATTTTTTTCAAAATTTCACTATTTATAATCATAATACTTAATATTATTATTATTTATTACGCCGTAATTATTTGTTTAATGCGTTAAAGAAGTTTACATATGTCATTGGTTGATATAAAATGAACACATTTTAATTTAGATTCCTATAGTTGTTTTTTACTTTTATTTTTTTTAATTGAAATAATTATTTTTATGAAATTAATTAACTTTTATGTTTCAAAGTATAATTTTATTTGATGTTCATTTTAATATAGATTTAAGAATCTTGAAAAAAAAATGCCACGGGTCATTGATACACATGAAACAATCATTTGACATTTCATTTAAAATTAACAGTAAATGACCAGTATAACATAAGAGGAAAAAAAATTCAAAAAAGTAGTAGGACTATACTAAGTCCAACTTTTTCATTGCTCCATATTAGCAAAACAATTCATTCATATTAAAACTTAAGTATTAAATTAAAGTTTGATTTCTACTTTATTAATTCGTACAATTACTATGCCAAAAACATTTATTAATTCATATAATTATTATACCAAAAACATGAATCCTCTTTCCAAGTGGCTTCAATTTTATTTTTTTCATACAAATTTATGACTAAACTTTTGCACCAAACAAAACAATAACAACTTCTAAGTTGGTTGTGTCAAAAATACTTATCATTACATTTTATATTGGAACTTAATTTGCACCAATTGGATTACTTTTGCAAAACAAATTCCTACAACTTATAAATTCAAAATGTTTGCAATTGAAAAAGTTACTTGAGTTTCTTAACCTATGCTTACATAAGTTTTGTGCAGGAGAAGAAACCAGACACAATTGAGTGGATTTAAGTCAGCGCAAGAAATTTCCATGAAGTATGGGAAATTGACTTTGAGCAAAATTAAGGCAAAGAGCACCCCAAAATTTCACTTCAAAGCGCTAAGCGAAGTTAACTGTCGTTGAGTGAACATATTCCAAAGAAATGTGCATTTTGAGCTAATATTTAGCTAAGCAAGCCACATGTACACTTAGCATGAAGGAACCCTTAAAATGAAGAAATGCAACTTGCTAAGCGGAAGGTCCAAGTGTTGAGCACAAGAGATCAACTAAAGACAATTTGATTGGCCTTATAAACAAAAGAAAAAATTGATTGGATGAGGGAGAATAACTTAAGCTATTTTAGAGTTATGATGTTTTTAGGTTGTTGTTTATCATTGTACTCATTAAACCATCCTACTTATCATGAATAACTAATTTCCATAGGTACTGGGATTAAATGACATTGTAACTTTTCTGTAATTTCTTGATTTATATATGCAAGTAAAGTATGTTCTTAATTAATTTAGTTTTGTGCTTAATGCCTGACATAGAGGGATCATTGTACTTTATTGTATAAATTAAATGTTATTGAAAAATACTTTTTTTAAACAAACTAAATCAACCAAAGATTTCAACTACTGGGACAAAAGTTGTTGTATTTGGCTATCATTGTTCTGATCTTAATGCATGGGTCAAATGACTTCAATCAAGGAATTGATTTATTGTGATTTGATTCTTAGATAACCAATATTAAGAAATTAACTTAGTTTGACCTTATGGAACAAGAGAACTTATGATATAATGTATGTATGAATAAGAAATGCATCTTAGTTTTCAAGTCTCATTCAATCTCAATACTTGAGAATTACAATCATTGTATTCAATCATCTTTCAACTTTATTTTTGTGAACATTTTTGTTTTACTTCCAGTCCATAGTGCAAATTGAGAATTTTATGTTTATGCAGTTTTTTATAAAGGAAATCATAATTGTTGATATACTTTACAATCCTTGAGAATACGATAACCTTTTTTCCAATATACTACATTTGACTTGGTGCACTTGTCGAGACAATCCATTCGTGCTCAATGTCAACTTCTTCATAGTATATATCAAAAACATTATTTGTATATTATTTTGCATTGTTAGACGTTTATTATTTGCAACCTTCACCACGTTTATTCTCCACATTTCCATAAAATATTGGAAACCTCTATATTTGATGATTTTCCTTTGAGTGATTTTTCTTTGAGTGATTTTTCTTTTTGCAATGTGGACAAGGGGGAAAGTTCTCACCCTGTTGATGATTGTTGGAGTCTTCTTTATTTTTGTTCTTCCATTTATTGTTCTTCTTGTTTTTTCCACCTTTAGAACTTTTTGCTTTTACATGAAAACATTTTGCCACCTTTAAAACATTTTGCTTTTACATTCTTCTTTGCTCTTGTGCATGTAAAGCATTTCCCAATTCTCTCAAGGTGATAGTTGTCAGGTTTTTTGCCTCCTCCGTAGCTGAGAGTTTTTACTCATATTTTTCTAGTATAGTAACAATAATTTTTTGAATAATTTTTTCATCAGGAAAGGGTCACGAAGTTGCACTTTATTTGTTATACTCATCAATCGATCAACATAACTTTTAATTGTTTATTTATCCTCCATGCTTTGCATCTCGAATTCTCTAGCCAAGTTGAATAGTTGCATGTCTCTAGTTCTTTCATAGTCTGAATATTCTTTCTTAAGAAAATCTCAAATTTCTTTAGCATATTTGAAATTCAACATTCTTGTAAAAATGTTTTTTGACATAGAAGAAAAAGGACAATGTTTGCCTTTACCTTTTTTGTCTTTCTTTCCTTATGATAGTTCATTCAAGTCAATGATGGATTTATAGAAAACTTTGGAATGTCATAATTTTCTTTTACTAACTCCAAAATTTTATAACCTATAACTCATATTCTTCATTATCTAAAGTTGGTGGTGAACTCATTGTGTATGTATCTCCTTCTACTATTGGTAAATCATGAGATATTCAACAACTAAAAATCCAAACAACTAACTATAAAACAAATTGAATAAAAAAATATCCTTGTTGCAGTTATTGAATGCATAATTTCAACAATTGTCTATCAAATAAAGTAAGTTTTCCACTGACCTTTGATATTCTATGTAACTCATCATTTTAAGTTAATGTACATAAATGTTAAGATGATTTCTATCTATTTTTGAATTCTATAATAAATTAAGCTCGGTTTTTTCATGTGATATTTGTTTATTGGATATATATCTTTACAATTATGAAAAATCTTAGTTGAAGATATCATCCTTGTGAATTGTCACAAAGGCTCTTAGAGGTATGTGAAATAATCATCCAAGTTTGATACAGTAGTATGATTATAGTAAATATTATTTGTTTACAATGATACTAGTGTTTAGATAATTCCTTATTTCTATTAATGGTTTGAAATTATTTCAATATAACTTGAATTAATATTTTTTATATGTGTCTTGTAAATAGTTTTTGTATCAAGTGCTTACTACTGTTTGTAGCCATTTATTGCATGCTTATAACAAAGCTAGTGAAATAACATTATCTTAATTATGCATTTATGCTTTGATTAAGATTTTTTATTGCCTTATTTTCTTTTGTTTTGGTATTATCGATCAAAATTATCTTCTTTCTATAATATTTTATATTATTTTATTTTGTTTTCTATTGCTTCGTTGGCCACAATTTTCTTCAGCTTTTTCTATCCATTATGTCTCAATATAATTGTCCCCTACAAACAAGAAAATTATTTAACATTTTCTCCTTATTTGTCCATATATTTTTAAGTTTGCATTGTCCATATGGATGTTAATGCTTTACGTTAATTTCCAACAAGGTGAAATTATAATAAATATTATGTAAAAGAAAGGATATATGATATTTTTAATATATTATGCAATATATAATATTTTTATAATTAGTAATTAAATTATAACCAAGTTATAACTAATTAGCGTCAATATTGTTTCAGTAGCAAGTTATCTAAGTCAAAAATAAATATGGGGTCTTCAAATAGAAAGTGGTACGAATAACCATCCATATATTTCAATTGTCAAGCGTTATCCTCTCCCCTTGAAAATAATAAAATTATATAAGTGTTATCTCTATAATATTAAAAAACTATCACTTTAGTTCTTAAGTTGATATTTTACTATCGAGGGATTAATTTGAATGATTTTTTTAGTGTTTCTAATATTTTAAAAATTAATTATATAACTTAATCACCTTAAAGATTATTTTGGAGAGTATTATTTTAGAAACCAATGTATGTATGGAGAATGCTCATAGTTCCATCTAAAATATATTATGAAATTAGCACCCTACATCTTGAAAAAATCATTGTACCGTCTTCAAAAACATTATTAATATGTATTAATTAATAAACACTAGATTTTGTTTAACAAATTTATAAATTCTCATTAAAGTCACACAGTTCTCATCGTAAAATAAAGTCACATGTCTTTATGACCACACATATTTCCTAATTTGTTTAATAGACCTAATTGCTTAACCTAACGAGTAAAACAATCATTAAAATTTTTAACATTGTATTGTTAGAGTACATATATGAAAAAACAACTTACTCAACATATTTCCAATAAAATAGTAGGACATACTTTTATCGGGATATACTTTACGTTGCATAATTAGAGTTTATAACTAAAAATAATTTACTATATATATTTCAGGTGAAATTTTAGCACATACTTCATTACATGTTACCTTTCCTGGTAAAGAATGAGATACATGCGAGTAATTCTAGCTAAAGATTATGGTATCCACTATTGCTTTTTATGCCTCTAAAAATCAAAGGAGGACCAAAAACCTTATATGTGAATCAACTTAAGAAAATAAGTTAAAGGATTATATTTTTTATCCACATAACATGCTAATTTGTAGATAGTCCACTGTAGTGATTCATGATCCACCTAGAAACGTGCAATGGATGTGTAAAACTAAAACCAAAGGATTGTTTGAGTAACAATATATATAAAAAAACATAAAAACACACTTCAAACCCTCCATATTATAAAATTCAACCATGAAAGAGCTTTAACTCTAATGTATTTTCATGCCATCTGAATAATGATTTTATACTAAGTTATAATAACTTTCTGATACTTTCAATATAACTAGCTAACTGACCTAACCTCGTACAAAATAAAAAAACACATGGCAACGTTACTTTGTGACACATTTTAGAGACGGTGGAAGCAAGGGTTATGGTAGAAGCAATTAACTCTATAGTATCTAAATACATGGAAGCTCCATGGACAACCAATAGATGAAAAAAAAACATACTTTTCTGCATTAATTTATGCACTTGTATGCTCAGGTTGGGAACACACTAAAATAAGATAAGTTTATTGTCTATGATGATAAGGACAACAATGACAATAAGTCGGGCCTCCTTCATTTAACACTCTGGCAACGACTCAGGTCATCGATGTTCACACACACTCATTACCTTCATAATGTTGTTGTCGTTCGATAGGACCGTGACTTTAACTTTACTCTAACATAGACGACCATAATTTTGGCTTTTCTTTCATATTTGGCATCAATGAAACTCACCGAATGCTAGTGTCATATGAAAAAATCACGACTTCAACTCCGACTCTAACATAGGCATCTACTTCTCCTTCATCTGAAACACCGCAAAGCCATCATTGCTCCTCCTTCTCCGACACCCAATGAACCACAACTTCTCATCAACACTATTGGCTTCACCCATTGAATTGTTTCCCTCACGCTTTCTTTTAAACCCTTCCTTTCCTTCAATGTTTTCCAATGACCTTCTCTTTCCTTAAGATATTTCTTAAAAAACTGGTTTTCAAATTTGACCTCAACTTACAGTTGTATCATGTGACATTTATAAAATCTTTCCATGTCACGTTGTAAAGTGGATGTAATAGTCATATGTCATGTCAACAATTTATTTTCCAACTAAGATTCTTTTCAATTCAAACTTGCCCTCAACAACCACTTTTGTTGTTTCTTTCTCTTTCCTTTTCGTTTCTTCCACCTTAGTTCATAGATCTTGCATTCTCTTCGACGATCAAACCCAAATCACTACAACTCCTTATCTGGGTATGAAGTTTTTTTTTTTTTTTTTTTAAATATTGTTCTTCTGTTTGCTTTAACTTTATCCATTCGCGAAGGAATGGAATGAACTGAATCGACTATGTTCAATTTTTCCAGTTTTGAGTTTAGATTTAGAGTCTTTTTAAGGAAACAAATTAAAGGGTAATCGCTGATTTGATCCACCAAAATCAGTTTTTCATACCCAACAATTTTCTTAAAAAATTTCAACAAAGTCATTTTTTTAATTCTATGTCAAATTTGTGTGGTGGGTTAGAACTTAGATCATAGGCAACGAATCGGGTTATTGATGAGGTTTGATGGGTGTGATCAGATTTGGCCAAGAAGAAAGTGTGACTGGTGATTATGAATTGAAATGTGGGAAGAAGACATGAACATGAGCCATACTTCGGTTCACCCAGTTAAAGAATACATGAACGTGAGGATGAAGGATGTTTAAGGCAAGTCAAACACTGTTGGTAGCCTAACTCATCTTTCTCAGTTTGCTTTCGTTATTGTTGCACTCTCTATCATGGCCTCCACTAATGATTTCCCTTTTGTCACTACTTTCTGGTAATCACTATAGCTGATTTAGCTTTTTCTTTTGTATTGTTTCTTTTAGTTTAATTTTTGTTTTGTTTCTTTTAGTTTAATTTTTGTTTTGTTTGTAATTGTGATTATGAGCAATAACATACTTGTGTCAAGTGTGAAAATGTGTATGGAAGAACATCTAATGGGAAGGGAGATGTTAGACCCCTAAATAGATCTTCGTACTAAAGGGATCATTCTTTAGTTATAGGCTAAGGATACCTTGACATTGAAAGGGAAAAAGGATTTTGCTCAATTATCAAGTTTTGGAACAAGGAGATTCCAAATTTGGAAATGTTTTTAAAAGAGCCATTGATATGTGAAGGCATGAGAAAAGGTCATTGTATACAATCTTATCCTGCTATATCCAGAGAGATTGTTTCCAAATTCAAACTCGTGAATAAATTATCACAAGAGTGAAACTTTACTATTGTGCCAAGGCTTGCCCACCTATTGGATACTTGAAAATTAATTCTCGTATTTTTTATTGGAACGTCTACTGCATGAGTATGGATTTACGTGACATGTGGATCTGATTAGTAATAGAGTGAATCCCTAAATTCTGCATGTGCTATTGATACATGGTTATGACTTTGAAGTTGTGCCAAGGCTTGCCCACCTATTGGATACTTGAAAATTAATACTCATAATTTTTTATTGGAGTGTCTACTACATGAGTATGGATTTACATGACATGTGGATCTGATTAGTTATAAAGTGAATACCTTAATTGAACATGTGTTGTTGATACGTGGTTATGAATTTAAAGTTGTAGTTTAAGGATCTGAGTATGTTGTTGTATGGAAGTTAATTGATTGGCAATTAATCCTTATGAGTGTAAGTCTGATATTCAGTGCCAAAATGGAGCTAGTGCAACACACAACAACTTTTAGATATGTTTAGTTTATTTGATACGTCGGATAGCATTCATTTTGCTCAACTCCTCTAAACTATTATGAGATTCTTGAATTCATCGAGAGTTTGAAAAAAAGTCTATATTTAATTGAGATGGTTTGGTTATCTGATTACATGAACCACTTTTGTTGTCAATCATTCTTTATACCTAAGTTGCCAAAAGGACACAAAAACTTTCATAGTTGGACATAAATCATTAGAGTGGATTTGTTTTTGTGAAAAATAAATGATTTCCATTAGAAACTCATAATTCGAAAGAAGGAAAGAACAATGTTACTAAGTAAAATTAGGAGATAATCTCTCCTCAAAATGGTTTTCCCTTTTACAAGAGTCACTCCTCTATTCTCACTAGGTATATGATTTGAATGACTCCTCTCTACCATAGGTCCCTCCTATTTATTAGATATGATTTATCAACCTCTAATAAAGAGAAACAATAAACAACGATAAAAGGATAACTACCTTATTCCTAATTTTCTAGTTAAAAGATAAATAGAAAGATGCTAACTTTATGTTTTTGTAGTTCAAGATAAATAAAAAAAGGTTAATTAACTTATTCTTTTTTTTTTCTCCTAACCGTTTATTTTTCCTAATTCCCATATATCACATTAATATTTTTCAATGAAAAAAACATTAATTATTGGAAAGAGTATTTGTTGTACATAGTCATGGGATGTAATGAAAAAAGTTGGATAATGATTGAATTCCATGCCAATAGGCTTATGATGTTATTGTATGGATAAGATGTTACTTCATTTAATGCATATTTAGATAATGTTTGGCTTAGATTTTTTATTTTCCCTTAAATAAAATAAAAGGAGTTGAGTCAAACACATTTTTTTAAATGCTTATAAGAAAATTTAATTTTATTGTTAATGTAAAATATATTACACGGTCAACCAGAATGTAGCAATGACTTTTAAAGTAATTAATATAAAAATTAACAAATTACCATGCATGATAATCTTGGTTGAATCATAGTTTAGAAACACTTTACACCAAATATATTGTTTATTTTCCAAAAGCTAGATAGTTTGATTCTTATGGAAGAAAAAGGAAAAAAAAGGATTTTTTTTTATATAAAAATAGGGTGGAGGAGCTTTTAACGTTCTTCCCTTCTCTTTGATGTTAATGTTGTGTTTGTATTAAGTTATTTATTATTGTCGACCATGAATTTGCAGGATTCATCGTATATGTATCAAGATATTTATAGAGATTTGAAGACGAGAAAAAGCGTGGATGGCTTCAAAACTTCTCCTCGCATACATGCAGGAAAATAAAATGAAAACCATAATGAGATTTTCCAATTTTGTCCCAAGTTTTGATTAAACTATTCTTATATCTAAATGTATAAAATATACAAGATTTTAGGAAATTGAAAAGTTTATACCTTCGTCTTTAAATATTTTGCATCAATTACCCTATTTAATTACATGATTTTTCTCTTCCATTTGCATCTTATATACGCACTTGGAAGGGAATTTTAAATTTATTAATCTTCATAACCATCTCAAATTTGGAAAATGCAAAATAGTGAAAGAAAACTTGGAGTGAGATAAAATAATTTTTGTATGTTAAATGAATTTAAAAGATGCGATAAGATTATTTTTTAAGCAAATTTTAGCATACAAGATATGAAATTAGAGTTATTCACCTTTTAGGATAAATCATTTTTTTACATGAATGTTACTTAGTTTCTTCAAAAAATTTATTTCTTCAAAATTTATAAACAATTTATTTATTTATGTATATTATTTATATTTATGAATTGTTTATATTAATTTTAATATATTTAATATTTTTATTTATTTATTTATGTTTGATGTTTATTTTTTATATATTAATATTTGTTTTGTATTTATTTATTTATTTTCTTATTTATATTTACATTTATTTATATATATACATTGAATTATATATAAATTATATTTTTACTTCTTTATAATTCTTATTATACATCATGTTAATTAAATTTACAAACATGTCCGTACTTACTGTTAATTAATTTAAGTATTTATGTTTCTTTATAAAAATTAATAATTAATACATAAGATATATCTGAAATTTGTTATTTTAAAATAAATAAGTAAAACTTAATAAATAAATAATCGTATAGAGTCAAATCTTCCGTGTATTGCACGGGTTATAAAAGTAATTTAAAGAAATTTGAAGGCGAGAAAAAGTGTAACTTCAAAAGTCCTTCTCGCATACATGCAGAGAAATGAAATGAAAAACATATAATTTATTAGATTTTCCAATTTTGTCCCATATTTTAATTAAACTATCTTTATATCTAATATGTATTAAATCAATTATACATATAAAATAATTAATTTTATTACAAAATAAAAATTTTAAGTATATTTAAAAAAAATTAAAGTATTACATATTTTTATAATAAAATTAAAAAAATTATATTAATTAATAAAAATAAAATAAAAAGAATTAATTATATTATTAAATTTATATAAAAAATAGATTATGTATATAAATTTTATAACATAATTAATTATAATAACATAATAATAAAATAAATAATAATATTATATATGTATTTATATATCTATAACAATAAAAAGAGTATAAATATTAATTATATAAATATTTAAATATTAAATAATAATATTATAGATGTATTTATATATCTATAACAATAAAAAAGTATAAATATTAATAATATAAATATTTAAATATTAAATAATAATAATATTTATAATTGATATATAAATTAATAATATTAATTAAAACAAATGTTTAAAATAATGATAATAAATATAAATTAAAATAATTAATAAATTAATTAAATAATTATAATATTATTAATTATTTTAATTTTATTTTATTTCTATCAAATATTTTATAATATTTTTAGTAAATAATAATAATAATAATAAAATTATAATATAATAAAATAAATTTAGTTATTTATAACAAAATTATATAATAATAATAATATTATTAATTATATAAATTTATTAATTAATTTTTATTATTTTTAAATATAAGGGTAAATTAATTAATTTTCTATGTTTCGAGAATAATAAGAAACTCGTATTTTTTCTAAAATAATTATTTAATAATACCAAAAAAAAATTGTAAATTTTTAATTAACTCAAATATACACAAAAATACATAATATATCATTATTCAAACCTTTTTAAAGATAAGGATAAATTTGTAAATTTACATTTTTCACATTTTAGAATAATTAAATAATCTCTCAACCCATCACACTACTCACAAATTCAATAAATTTTTCTTATAATTTCACTATAATATACCACAATCCAAATAATCTCACTTTTTTCCGTATTTTTTCTCTAATTCTCCCGTATTTACTTCACCAAATCCTCACAAATCTCCTCTTCAAGTGTGAAGATTTGAGAAGATATGTGAAATTGTTTGGATATGTGAGATGTTACTTTCCTCTCAAATCCTCACACATTCAGTCTTTCAAATCCTTACACTTCCACTCTCCAATCCAAAGTGAATTTGTGAGAAAAAGTTATTGAAAATTTGTAAGTGATGTAATGGTTGTAAGGAATTTTGAATTTTTTTGAAAGGTGTAAAATGCAAGTTTATAAATTTACCCTTGTGTTTTAAAATAGTTAAATAATGAAATATGAGGTGTTTTTGTAGATTTGAGTTAAATAAATTTTGTAAATTATTTTTAACAACGTTGAATAATTATTTTCAAAAATTATACAAGTTACTTAACACTATCGAAACATTGAAAGTTGTGATAAAAATAATATTATCTAAACATATACAAATTTACCGTTATATTTAAAAATAAATTAAAATATTTCATTTGTTTGTTAATTTAAGTTTTTTTAATTAAAAGATTAATTTCGTAATGTGTATTAACTGACTTTGGAAGAAATACAGGTTATGTATATTTTTTTATTATTATATAATATTATATTGTATAATGGAATATATTGTATATATATAATAATATTAATAATTATAATGATAATTATTATTAATTAAGAATTAATCTTGACTTTTACATAGAATGTATGAAAATCGATTCCCTCTTAAGTGGAGAATAGATTTTAGCTTCACAATCACTTGATTATAACAACTATGAAAATCAATTTTCCCACTTCAACAGTAATATAAATTGATTATTTCTTCACTACAAGTTCCATCAAGATCCACTTTCAACATTTCAATTACATTTTCATTCGTCCTTGCTCATCCTTTCAAAACCACTAATCCAAACAACACAAACTCACACCCTTCCTTCCACGGGCACAATACCTCTATGGATGCAAACACAACATAATTGTTCTCTTCTTGACATCTCCTTCAACGTTAAAAAGAAATTAAGAGCGTGTTTGGATTTGGCTACAGTCGAACCTCATTTTAAAAATATACAGACATTTGGCTATACACACGATTTTATTTTTTTTTGAAGTTGATGAAAAGTAGTTTTCCACTGGGTTGAAAATTTACATTATGTTTTATAGTAAACTTTGGTTTTAAACCCTGGCGTTGTGTGATTCATGTAACCGACGTTATCTTGTGGGATAAAAGACTATGTTGTACTTGTTTTATAGCAATCTTGCTTTCAGGATAAAAACTTCCAAATGCTAAAATCAAGTTCATTCAAAATCAATTTTATAAATTCTCATCCAAACACTAAAATTGATGAATAACTTCTAATTTACTTTCGAAGCCCTCATTTGAACTTTAATTTAAAGAATTTTTCAAGTAAAAAAAAAAAGAACCTTGGCTAAACACTGTGGGACTTGCGTTGGGTAGATCTGTTATGATCTTATCATACCTGTTTTTGACAGTGGCACCCTGTTTCATATACTGTCTAGTTGAAACATGTCATTATTGCATTAACTTTTCCACAACATTACATAATTATTCGTCTCATCGTTTATCAATTACCTTGTTGCTACTGCCGGCTTGCAGACTTTGTGGAGCTTTTCATTGGCTATTACTGATGAGTATTGTTCCTTGCAGAACTATCGAATTGTCAGTTTGTTTACAATTGGTGATGGGGTAAGATTTACAGTAAGACTCCAGAATCTTTTTACTACTCTGCAATGTTAAAATACGTGTTGCTTTCAGGTTAGTTTTTAGGATTCCCTTCACTTTATTAACAGCTATGTGTAACACAATTTCCAAAAACTGATACAGACTCATCCCAAATACTTTTATTAATCTCAAACAATAACCTGATACGCACTATAAACACAGTTTCACAAAAGAATCACTTGGATACGTATTATGACACACCATAACTGCAGTGGAAAGCATACTCCGTTATTCTGCCTTCATCACCAACTTTTTTTTATAATGTAGACATGTGTAGCTTTAACCTGCTTTACTTTTTTCCCCTCTGAAAGGGCTGTTGTGTTAATTTCAGAAGACCTGTGTCTTCCATGTAGGTCAGATCTACGCTTACATTTGCAGCAGCCTGTGCATCAACAGGCATCACTGTGCTCATTGATAATGATCTTGGAAGTTGTTCAAAAGACCACTGTGTGTAGTTTGAAACGGCTACAGGCATGACCTTCGTTTGTTGGTTCACCACAGTTCCATCGTTTCTCCTGAACTTCTGGTCTTCAGCTTCACGGTAAATAAAAACAATAGCACGCAGAAATTGGGACAGCTTGTAAAGAAAATATTGGTGTCAGGGATTTGGTATTGTTTTGTCTTGCACTTATAAATTTTTTTAAAGTTTCATGGTGTTAGTACCGAATGGTTACATGCATGTACTATCCTCCATCAAACCAGACATCTAATTTAGGATTTTGCCATGTGGTGGTTATTGCTCAGTCATATTTGGCGGTGGAGTGAGTACACATGACTGTAGTCTATGATTAGTGCATACATACAATGTTTAGTAGTATGCTTGCTGTAAAGAAACATATTCGACACGAATTTGGTGTTTTTGCATGTGGAAATGTGTTTAGTTATTAACACAGTTTTGTTCTGTTAACTATGCATTTTTAGTTATCAGTCAACTTTGGCTATGTTTTTTTTCCATGACTGACTATGACTTGTTTTTCTAGACAGTGCACGCTATTATTGTTGACCTTGTTTTGGCTCAATATCGATAACAACACTATCAGTCTAATAATAATAAATATAGTGTAAGAGAAAAATAAGTTTTATTTTAGCTTTTTAATGTAGTATTATATAAGGTTACGACAGAGCAATACTGATAAAGGTTAAAGGAGGGGAGGAGGGGTATGCTTCGACAAGAAGGATTGCAAGTCCAAATTCCATGAACATACTAACTGCAATCTTCAATGGGTGACGAAACAACAATTTATTTCTTCCTTTGATCATATATGGTGAAAAGCATATATGGAATGGAACTGTGAACGTCAAACATCCACAAGTGAAGCAGAAATTGAAGAAAAGGTTGATGTCCCCTATATATATATGCAAATAAAATGGTCGAGCATTTTGATTTCCGAGTTAATAAAAAGAGCACTATTTTAATGTTGGACATCAACATGATATCTAAATAAACCAGTTAAAGGTTTTACAAAATTTTACAGTCTACAATCAAAGAACAGGGCGAAACATGACAACATAACAACACCAAGGCAAAAAGCAATGGCTAACCGAATAATACAGCTGATAGGCAAAGCTGCTCTCTCAGTAGTCTGCGCCCCCGTACTATGTACAGTCCCCAGTAATATCTTCTTCTAGTAAAATTACATTTCAAGTAACTGTGGATATATCTGCAAACAAACTTCAAGAACATTGCTGCAATCATTTACTTTGACAGCCACGTGGAAAATATCAACAAAGGAAGCATTAAAATCAATCCATAGCACACAAAAGTATCGATGCTTTCAAAAGTACTTCCGAGAATAGCACTCCATATTTGTCCAACACTATCTCGGAGATATTTCTGCACACAAATCCAGTGAACATGACTTAAAGATCATGAAACAATGTAGATTGTAAAACTAATATTGATGAGGCATATATTAGATTCACCTCTGCAGTTAAATTATTATATTGATCCTCCGCATCCGAGTTTCTCAAAATTATTGTGTCACTGTCAGAGATTGATTGTTCCAAAGAGATTCTCGTTTTAGCTGTCCCAATTTTTTTATTTGACAGGGATCTGTAGGCTGAATCTGTATGTATAGTTTTCATTACAGAACCAAAGAAGTTTGTCACAGGTACCTGGAAAGAAGTGACAAAAACGAACTCAAGACTTCAATCAAACAAAGCATAAAAGAAGTGGCAGATATTGTCAATCAAAATATTAAATCATTAAACTTTTCCAATTAAACTAAAAATTGATAACCTTGCAAAACTTGATTTCTCACCACAGAAACAATAAATTTACGAAAAAGATAGAAGAGCAAACGATTAAAGATATGTACAAAATTCCATTACCTCCTCTAAATGGCGTTGGTATAGATCCATTCTATAATATGCAGTTGACATCAACAAATTTGGATTATATGACTTGAAAAGGCTGCAAAACAAACACAAAAAACAGAGTAAACAATTGAGCCTTCATTGCCAAGATTTAAACATAATTTTAATGTTATGTATTCCAGCTACTCTGAAGTCTGGACTTGCTTAACAAATAAGACAGAAGATGATTTTCCATTTTCAAATGATAGAAAACATGAAAGTTATTTTACCAAAAAGGGGTCAATTACGCTTTAATTCCTTTTAAAGATAATAGTTTCAAACAAAGACTAAAAAACAAAAATGCAACAAAATGTTTGGAAAGTAAAATTCAGATAAAAGAACATGAAATAAAAAACATACATCCTCTCTGGAGTAAAGACAGTTGATAGCAAGGATAAAATACTTAAGATGAGAAAGGCATGTAAAAAGATTAAATGTACCTGCTTAATGAAGCATTGTCATACATATTCAGCCTCTCAAAGAAAGCAAGGGTATAAAATGTAAAACGATCAACGACTGAAACACCAACCTGCATATTTTCACAAACAAAAAACTTAAGAGATAAACTGTAGCAAATTACATCAAATCCTTGAAAGAAGGACCAATAGATTTTTATACATACATCTGAGTCCAAATGATGTGAATATGAATTTTCTCCTTTCATACTACTTCCAATTGCCAAAACACCTGGCGAATGAAGCTGCCAGGCCCAGGAAAACAACAGTCAGCAACAAAACTTTGGGAAGAATAATCAGCTAGACTGAAAAAAGAATCTCTTATTATCACATAATAACCAACTATAAATTTGAGGGGGGAAATTTTAATAATGAATAGATACTGAGCACTAAAAGTATTGATTTAATCCTGGAAGATAAAACCTAGAGAAGGAGAAGTAAAAAAAACCAAAAAGGGTTAAATTCGTATTCTGTGTGGTTCATGATATGATGTTGAAGAGGAGGGGGGGAATTTAACGGTTAAAACCCAAATCCTTCAGTATAGGAAAGTTGCTAATCTCCTTTCATTAAATTATGCAATTTCCACAGATATGCTCAAGACTAAAAGCAAAGTAACCATAATTTATAAAGAAGGGAAATCATTTAGAATATAATCTCTTTACATGTACTTGTATATTGTTAATAATCGACATATAGGTTCTTTGAACAGCAGCTAAACAGCAAAGAAATATGAGCAACTGAATTTCAGACTTCTTTATACCCCAACCCATGCACTAATGGCAAGAACACTATTCAACAAAATACATCTAATGATGAACACACGGCATGCATTAGACTTGGACAGGTATAAACTCTAAAGCTAACATTTTGCACTTAAATGATAAGTGGTGATTAATTATGGACAATGAATACTCAAGACCACATACTGTTATTTCATAAGAATTGGCTCAAGAATGATGGAAATAAAAAAAATCAATGAGACCTGGGAGAACAGAGTAGAGGCTTGGCAGGTGTCCACCATTATAAGAAGCTCCTTAAACCTAACAAATCCCGTTATGAATGAGTAAACAAATGAGATTATAGTCCAATAGTGATAAGCATACAAAATTGGAGTCCTAATTAACATAAGTAGCTCTGTTTCAATGATTATTCATCTTTATTGTTTTCTGTTTTGTACTTTGTTAAGGAGAATCCACTATCCTCTCCTCTATTTTTAAGCAAAAGTCATTGCCCCCAATAAATTATTCTTCATTAATAAAAATCTATTTCATTTCATGTAATCAAATTACAATTCATATATCACAAATAAACAGTTGAATACGAAACAATACCGCCGTTTCTCTTTCATTTGCTTCACAGCATCAGCTAAATCATGACTTTGAAGCTCTTCTGAGTCCTGAAACTTCAAAAACTCATCACCTCCATGCCCTGTCATATAAAGAAGAATATGACTTCCTTCATCACTAAGAAGTCGCTTAGACCTTGGAACAGCAGTCTCATGACGTCCTGTAAGTACTCGTAAGAAGTTTTCCACTGTCACTTCATAGCCACGATAGTCTACCTGAGAGATTGCAGGAAAATGATTATCCTCTAAATTATACTACATATCAAGAAGAGCCCTAGAGAAGTAGAAAGAGATAAATATTCTAGCTTCTAAATACTAGACAAGATTTATACAATCAAACAAAAGAAGAAAATAAACACGGGGCTTTATCAAGTTATAGCCATTGAACATTACAGCACTAGTAACTCCTCCACGGGAGAGCATAACACTTAGAATAAAGATGAAAATAAAAGCATTACATGAAAGTAAACAATATTTTCAGGATGTAAGCCAACTTTTCACAAGAGACTAACTTGGTTCACTCTCAGAGAAGTTGTGGGCCTATAGTGTTTTTTTTTCTTTTCTTTTTGCAACACATCAAATTAAAATATAAAGGAGAAAAAGGATACAAACTTCATGACGGGTCTAGGCCAAAACTCATGCTGAGAAATTAAGCAAGCCTAAAATTAGGTAATCCAGTTTGATCTCTAAAAAAATGTACCTAATAAATAATCTATTAATGTGCAACTGCCCAATAGATGAACTAAACTACTTTAAGGTAGATTCAAACCTTACTCAAAACGTTCTCTACCAGACGCAGCTTAAGCTCAGTTAGGGTCATTATGATGCCAAGTCTTGATATCAACACTTGCATTCCATAACAATTTTATTAATAACATGATAGTACCACATGTGCCTCCATAGCAAATGTAGGAATAATTAAATATTATAAGGATATCAAACCAATATTTAAATTGTGAATCACTGAGCTAATTTTTGAATTGTGAAACATATCTTGCATTGAATTGAAAGATTCATATACAATGAAAAAAATACTTCAAATAAATAATGTAAATGATGGATGGTGTTAGATGTTAAATTTTTTAAACAATAAATAGATAAAAACATAGCCTGAAGTCTTATAAAACTAAATTTAAGTTTGTGAATGTTTTAATTTAGAAGTATGGACACAAAGCAATTAAATAGGTAAATGGGGTACATGCATTGAATGAGTAAGTAGTGAAATAAAGTAGTGAAATAATCAAATAGATAAGTTCAGAATTTTTTCTTCAATTCCTTTTCATTTAATTTAACAATTTGAACTTACACGACTTTTCAATTTTTACACGAGAACTAGTGAAAATAGAAAAAGTAACAAAATGGTTTAATCGAGTAAGTCGTACCAATGATACGAAACTGCACAAATTCACTCATGCATCAAAAGATACAATCAACAAGTGGCTAAATAGTATCGACTCATAAGGTTTGAATAGTAAATTGAAAGATTCTGATAACTATTATTAGTGTATGTTTCAATCTATCCCAATGTTTAAATCTATCCCAAAATTAATTTAAAGGAATCTCAAAGCTCATTTAGATAATTTTATATCGTAAGCATACAGATACTGTCAATGAAGCAAAACCTTGACAAGCCCAGAAGTAATGTTCTATATGACACAGATTAGCCAATAGCCAAGATGGTTTAGATAATAAATCTAGTTGAAGGTAAAGCTATTAATAAGCAGCTTACAAACACTGAAATTATCTAATACGCACAAAAAAAACCTTAAAAAGGAGGAAGTCTGCACCTCATAAATACACTTCCTTACAATCACTAGGATGCATTACATTTCCAAAGGAGTTTCAGTTCTAATAGAAAACCATAAACAAAAGTAAACAACACATGCAAGATATTACTTCAGGATAATTTAGCTTTCGAGATTAGTGAATCAAAATATGCTAGGTTTGCAGTACAAAATAAAGGTAACAAGAAAGATCTTCTCTATACTATACAAAAGATTCAGACAGAAATATGCACCCCTAAAAAAGTAAAAACTCACCTCCACATTATCCCCATACAGATTAAGTCTATGGTTTTCATTATTAAAAACCTGGGCAGGGTACTTGTTTCTTGCATTACATGCCATGTCATCTGCTAGCATGAGTATAATCCTCTCATCGGGTATCCCTAGCCGTTTAACTGTCCTGATTGAGAAAGAATTTAAAGACCTTTAGATCATTGTGAAGCATAGCTGAAACAAAACATTAAAAATAAGGCTAAATTGTTATGCTCACCTATACAAGGACAGAGTATTGGCCATATGCCGATAGTTAAACCTGAACAACGAAAGCAGCACATTTAGAATATTAACCACAAGAAAACCATGGACACTCAACAAAACAAAGTAAAGCTAAAAACAAAATCTAGATGTACCAAAAGCGAGAGGTGCAGACCAAAACAGCCCAGTTATTAGTGTGCATTGTAGTAGATGAGTATGCTACAGAGAAGCTGAGAAATATTAGCAATATAATCATCACGAGCTTTGAAAGGCGTACTTCCATTTTTTCTTTTCTCCAGGTATAATAAAGTGTTCCACACTGCAAAATAATCCCGCAAACTTAAAATTGCAAAACTAATAATGCACATTACCCAATCAAATTTGAATCGCATCATAAAATACTTCAAATTACAAGCAATAGATTCAGTCGGATCAAAGCGTCTATGACGTTTGTTCAGCTGAACGGCGAACTGCGTCGTTACGTCGGTGGAGGATGCGGGATCGCGTGGACGAGATTACGTGGGTGTAAGCAAACATTGACCTAGACGGTTGTTCAGGTGAACAGGTGAACAGAGAACTACGTCGTTTTGCTGGTGGAGAAAGCGCAGCAGTTTTCTTTTCTGGACGAGAGATAGTTATAGAAATAAAAAATATTAAAAATATTCAACAAACACGTATTTTAATTTTGTAATAATAGAGAACAGTGTAAATTAGACAAATTGAGTTTTCGCTGTTTCAAGTAAAATTAAATGTTTTAATAAAATCATGCGACATAAATAAATATTATAATCACTATTGAACTTGAATATAACACACATACATCTATATTTTTTAATTATTTAAAGGGTCATAAATTTAAAATTTAAATTAAGAAATTTAATTAAAAGTTAATGTGAGGGTAAATAAATAAAAATAAGTGTTTAATTACGTAGATTAGGACAGGACATGTATTTTACTGATAATAGGAACAACTTCAAAAAAATATTGTCGTTTACAATAATAAACATTTTGAGTAAAATACTATGATAAATAAATTATATATTTTGGATTTTAAAATTGCTATGTTATTGAGTTTTATAGAATTATTCATGCTATGTATGGAGGAAGCTCAAAAGATAAGACTTACTAATGTCTTATATATGAATGTGATTCTATCTTAGTTTGTGTTGTGTTTATTATTATAACTAATGTTCATAAATGTTTCGATTGATGAAATATCTGTCTTAATTAATGTAGGAAAATCAGGTTTAGGATTACTCATATTTTTTCGTGAAAGAAATATATGTGTTCATAAGTTGGCTAATCTAGGATTTATTCATAAAGAACTATTTCATTGATATAATAGGTTTTCATCTAATATATTCTTAGACTTATTTATGAATAGGTATAGTCTACCTATGTATCATTAGCATATAAATTTTGGTCTAGTCTCAATATTTTTTTATTTTTTTTTAATAATATTTTTTTCATGTGAACCAGGAAGATGTTGTTGTTTGAGGCATAAGTCTAACTCAGATGTCAAGTTACATAATGATGTCTAACGTGAAATTTTTTATATAAATTATATATTTTGGATTTATCATAAATATTTATGCCGTAATACAAAGTTATTTTTTGATTTTTGATAATATATTTTCTAAAAATATTGAAATTTAATTAAGGAATAAAGAGGTAGAAATATAAATTGAAAAAATATAAGCAATTTAAAAAATCAAATATAGAGATAACAGGATAGTGGTTATACGGAGTAATTGTTTAAAATATAAGATTAAAACAACATGCATTGTATTATGTATATGCAATTTGTTAGTTAAATGTTTATTGCATGTTGTATTGTTCTTAAAAAAATTGCTTGATTGGGAGATTGATAATGACTGAATTTTCAAAAGACCTTTTGTTTTGAACTAATCAACTTTGTAAAGAAAATTGGGGTACTGAACTCGCCCCCACCTAGAAATTTGATGTTTTTAAATGACACTTGTATTATCGTAATAAAAACAAAGTACTTGAATAAGGAAGTGTAGTACTACGTTGGTGACAGAGGTCAGAACTGTGATTGTGCAAGAAACATCACACAGGTCCTGTGTTTTTAGAGACCAAATAGTACTAAAGACAAAAACAAAGTACGTCTCAACTTCAATCTAGCACTAAATAATTTACAAGATTAATTCAATTTGGTCTCTGCACTAAATAAGAAATAAATTAAATCGAATTAAATGCAAGCCTGATCCTGTGTTATACAAAAATTTAGGATTTCTTTTTCCCTTTTGACCCTTTTGTTTTTTTTATGTTCAAGTGGGAAAAAGCAGGGCACATTAACTGGTTTTTCATACAAACGACCAATTTATGAAAGAGAAAGCCAAGCAGTGAACAGTGTTGTCTTCTCCGGTGAGTACTTTCCATGCAATGGCTTGATCATACGACACATGCCGCCCCATCGTCGACATGCAGATTCCAGCTGGCAGATATGCAAAACCCTGAAAACAGAATACACATACAGACCAAAAGTTAAGTCATTTTCGAAATGGAAGTATAGATTTTGTGATGAAAATTTTGTTATGATCAGACATCACCTGCTCCATTAACTTGGCAAAGTCTGTGCACAATGCCTTACGTCCAGACTCATCAAATATTTTATCCAATGTGATGTCTTGTAAGGCCACTAGAGTTGTTTCCAACATGTCAAGGCCTGCTTGATTTGCAAATATGAACACTGGTAATGACTGCAAGATCAAATGGAGAAGAATCATATTAATCTCACTTTACTAGAATTAAAGGATCAGTCACACTTTGAAATGAAATGCATAGGAAGCACATTGTTTACCTTCAGTGAACAGCATAGAATAGCATCCTGATGATGCCACAGATGTTTCAGCATCATGTCACCAACAAGAGAATCTGATCTCAGTAAATCGGACCTTAAATAGTAACTGTTTTGCATAAACATAGGGAAAAACACGTATTAGAGATTTCCTCTTGAAAATAAATATGAACTGTATAACATGCTTGTACTATTAATACTTGCCTATAGCTTTGGCAGATCCAGTGAGCCAGCGTAACAGCCTCTGGAGAACCAGGAGAAAGTTTTGCTCCAGCAGCTGGGTTTATACCTGACGGAGATATAGCCATGGCAACCCTCTGCACCGAGGAAATCACGCTGCGGACATATTGTCGTGCCATGACTGCAACATTATCTTGCAAACTGCTGTCAAAAGGGAACTGGAAGGCAATAGTCAACACTGATCGAGTGTTCTGACTTGATGATGCATCTGCACCAGCAGTTGTTGCAGGGCCCACTTCAAAACCTGAAGTCAAATCCAAGGTCCGATTTGTAGCAACTATATCCTTTTTGTCACCCTGCGACACAAGATGTAGTTATGTTACAGAAGTGATACACATGGAAAACAGCAACAGTAACAAGCACACAGTAGATTTTCAGCAATAGTGTTTGGATACAAAATAGAAAGTGATATCTTGTAATATGCACTTTTAAGTTATTACATGTGCTTACAGGAGTTTGAGTGAGATTTAAGACTTGAAAAAGTGAGTGTAGTAGAGACACTATTACAAGCAAAATACACATAAAACTCAACTGGTTTCGAATCTAATGGAATAATGCGGAAGCCAGAAGGAACTAAAGGAGCATCGTCAGGGAACATTTCATCAATTGGAGCAAATACGAGCTCAGAACAAGCCCCCACAGCATTCTCATCAATTCCACTACATATCTGCAAAAGAAAACAGAAAATGCACCTTAGAATCTACCTGTATTAATTATATCATCCACGCATAGATAATTTAACTGCACAGAAAAGAAACATAAATGAAATGGATGCTAAGAATGGAGGCAGACACATAATTACAAAGGCAAAGATTTCAAGAAACACTTTAAAACTAAAATGGAGCTTTAATGTGAAAATCTTAATCTAGTAGAGATTTTTTTGTGCTATTCATAGAAGTTTTGCAAGATATGCTAACTATCATTGCATCTCTAATACGAAATAGCATTTTTGCACCAAAGATGACAGATTGACTATTTATCTTTCACAGCTTGTGCAAAAATAAATAAATAAATAAATAGATAAATCCAGATATACGGATAATGTTCACCACGTTAATGAAGGTCGAGGCATCACCTGTAAGAGATGAATATCCCTTGAAACAAAAGCATCTTCTTGAGCAAGAGAGTGGCCTTCAAGCCTAATAACTTCAAGCATCTGTAGTAAAAACAAACATATCAGGGAGGCTGCTTGCGAGTATAAATGTCCAAAAAAACGAAACTAAAATTCTTTTTGTGTGAAACAAATCACCCAAAGCAAATATGCAACCGCAGTACACTTTATAAGGGAATACAAACCTACCTCTTCATGTTCAATTGTATGACCAAGAGGCATTATTATTTGACTGCCAGTGAATCGTGTAGGCCTCATCCCTGGATAGGCATAGGTTCCAGCTTTCAGTGATGCAGCAGAATAAGCATCAACATTGAAATCAGCCCACTCTGAGCGGTGCTCCCTCAAAAAACGAACCAAAACTGCAGGGGGGACATTCTGCACATAATTTTCAACCATAACTTGTCACATAACATTAACAGTGGTAAATAATAACCATCTATAGTTTTAAATTAAAGAATCATCCATCCCTTTATCAAGTTCCATATTCATCAAAGCATTGAGGTATCTTTCAGCCAAAATTGTTTAGGGGGATCAAATTTATCAATGGCCAATTTCACTCGTTTAACAATAGGCAAAAATGCTAGTTACAAAAAAGAAAGGACCAGTCTATTAAGCAGCTACAAAGGTATTTCAGTGATCTGTCCACATTCAATTCAACGAAAACTAGCACTTAAAAAATATCATGACATTGGGTTCTCAAGACTCACTTGAAGCAACATTGAAGCTTTTGCACAGAGAATTCCCCCGAGGAATGTAAGGGAACTTGCTGGATTAGAAGTTCCACTCAAATTCTTGGTTGAATTAATTGCAATAATTACATCCTCGGCACCGTCACAGTTCAATACAGACCATCCATCATCATTGAATCCATTTACAGCATCATTAAAGCCTCTGCAAGTCAAATGCATTAATTTTCCACAGAAAACTCAATGAATCAAAGATATGCCACAAAAAACAGTATTCTAGAACTGCAGCATGAATTAGGCTTCAACAAGACATTATTTCATGTGGCTACCTGCTCAATCTCTGGCTGAAAGTTCGTAGAACAGCAGGCTGCCTTCCCAACCCATAAACCACTTCACCACTTGTTTCCTGAGCTATTTGCCTGATATAGCGAAGTGCCTATCACAAAAGCCATCGAATTAACACCTATCTTTTAAGAAAGGAACAGAACATGGGAAACACATGAAGTGAGCACAGGTCTAGAAAAATACTTTATTTGTGGAACTGCAAATTAAGAATGAAAAGACAGAAGGGGGAGATGTTCATATCTAATTATAACATTTGAGTGTCAGCATCTGGAAACTTATCGGCAATTTCTAGAGGAAGAATCAGCTAGACGGTCTGACACAGTTGGGTCAGGCACTCATTACTAAAACAGTTAATGGCATAGTACTCAATAAGCTCAAGATTGTGGTTATGCTTTCAGATAGTTCACAATAACACCACTGGTCCAGACAAATTGAGAAGTAAATTCCTATACTACGCATTAACAACAATAAACTTACCGCAATTGTCATTTTCTGAGCCACCACCTTAGATGATTCATAAAGTGGCCGTAACACTTCTGGGACACTCCATGCCTAAGACAACAATAACCAATTTAATGTGGATAACAAAAGAAAATGAAATGCATTAGCTCAGTGTTTAGAAGCAAAACCTCTAGATTTAGGTGGTCTACAATGTGAATGATTGATCCTCCACCCTCGCATGGTCGAATCAAGTAGCCACTAGGGAGTGTTTCAGCCCTTACAAACTGAGCAGCAGCAGCTGGATTAGGGCCCGAGCCAGAACCAGACAGGGACCTTTCACAAACCTTCAAAAGGGGGATAAGATAAGGAGGCACATAAGTCCAAAGCAATATTAAATTTTCTACGTTCAAAGAAGAGTTTAAAGAAAACACTATGCAACAGTGTTACATATAAATTCTACAAATCCATATAATGCATCAAACACAAAACATACTCACCACAAGACTGCCGTTTTCCAAACTTGTGGTATATCTCAGAGTCCAGAAATCCCGGGCAGGAGCCAGTGTTGTTGGGGCATATGTCTGTAGCAATTTTGAAGTATAATCACAGAAATTAAAAAACAAAAAAGTACAGAGAAATCTTAAATTTGAGGCTCACCTGTGTGTAGACAAGTTCAATGGTTCCTCCACTTCCGGCGGGAAACATAGTAAAAACTTCTAGGCTCCGACATTCCCGGAACCAAGATGGACGATCTTTAAGGATCTCTGCAATCTATTGAAAATTGGCCATTCGAAATTCAAATCCCAATCAGCTAGCAGGTATTGACTGGCCTACCAAGAAATGACCAAAAATCCAAACCATATATTAACATGTTGAAATTACCTTAGTAGGTTCTAAACTAACAAGACCACAGGCTCGAGCTGCCACTCCACTGCAACTTTGTGAAATGGCAAAGATCCCAACCGAATCCGGACCAGGCTGGCAAAAAGAACTTTTTTAGATGCAGAGGTAATTGCAGAGTTTAGTAAACTCAAACCAGCATGGTATCACAATATATATCCTACAGATGCCAAAGGTCACTAATTTATTAACTAATTTATGCAAGGAATAGAAAAATAAACCTTCATCCCAGGCATCTGGACCCAATCTACAGCAGTTCCCGTAGCCTTTGAAAGGAACTCTGTCAAGGTCTCCTCTGCAATTGATAGGAGTCTGCAAGGATCACAATAGATAAACCAATTGAGTAAAGCTTCATCACACAAGAGCATAAACTTCACTTCATGGAGCTCAAATTACCCAGCAGGGTTATTAGCATCTCTCATGGTTTGTTGAGGAGTGGTAACCACCGAATCACAACTAGCATCAGTAGTTGCTGCTGATGTCTGCAGGGATAGGAATAGCATGAATAACAGCTAAAACAAGTAGTACTTACAGTAAAGCAACAACAGCCCCTGGCATCAAATCAAGACCAGCATGCAAGAAAACCAAAAACAGATCGGTTCTTCTCCCAACTTCTCCACATTTAAGTACACTCTTTTCACAAAATTTTCTGCTCAAGACCCCAAAAGGTGAAGAATTGACAATCATAAAGAAGACACACTTACAGTATGTAACTGCTGCCTCATATACCCATTCTCACACACCAGCTGTGACACCTGCTTCTGCAACCGATCATTCTCCTCCATCAACAACTTGTTCATTGCAGTTAGTTTGCGGTTCACAGTCTGAAGCCGAGAAGCCTCTTTTCTCTGCTTCTCCCTACACCTGCACGCCATCCAAACCCACATCTAAGACCCACTCTCAAAACTAAGAAGAGATGGCTTAAAGAAGAGTTAATTTGGCATACCTTCGGTTCTGGAACCAAACCTTGATTTGCTTAGGCTCGATGTTGGAGAGAATGGGGCACTCTCTGATCAATTGTTGTCTCCTAAGAGAACTAGGCTTAGGGCACTCCGCATAGACCCTTTCAAGAGCCTCGACCTGCTCAGCAGTGTACCTCACATACTTGCCAGCATCAAGGTGCTTGTCAATGCTCCCACTGCTGCTACTCTCCCTGTGTTGAGCCACGGCCATAGCCATGTTTCCTTCTTCCCACACCACACACTCACTCTCAACAATAAGGAGAAAATGAAAATGAAAGGTAGAGGGTGGTTGATGTTGGTACTAGTAAAGGCGGTAACTTGACATAAGAAAACTCAAACCGGGGTAACGTTAAAGGGGAAAGAAACGAATAGAGACAACGAAAGCGTGTGTAATTTTGTGCAACCACCGTAATTGTTCCTTCCACTCTCTCAAGTTCCGCTACCGTGGAACCAGCTCAGACAATAAAAAATAAAAGCGAAGAGAGAGAGACAGAGAGAGAGAAAGAAAGAAACTCTCTTTCATTGAAATTGCAGCGAATGGCTCCAAATTGTTAACAGGAAAAACTCGTTTCTTTTACCAGCTAAGATAGAACCAAACCCACACACCCCACTCACTGTCCCCTCTCTTTCTTTTTTTTTCACTTGCAACTCGAAACCGAAAGGTTTAATTTTGAAGGAACCCCACTTGTCGTGAGTTAAGCTCAAAATGCGGGGTTTTATTGTTTCGTTGAAAGGTGAGAAGAATCCGGAAGAAAGGAGGGGAAAAATAGAAGGGGGTTTGAAAAGAAAGAGAAAGAGTGAAGGGAGCTTGAGGTAGAAGGAAGGAATAGGTGTAGAAATAGATAGGAAGGGTTAAAGTGTGAAGGGTAAAGAAACCCTAAGAAGCATAAACATGTTGGTGTTGGTGTTGGAGAAGGGAGAGTGAGTGAAGGAATAAAGTGAGTAAGAAGAGAGAAGAGAGAGTTTGGGGTCTGAGGAGAGAACAGAAGAGCACGAAGATCGAGAAACATGGGAGGGTATGTTCCTGTTTTTTTTTTTTATAATTTTCGGCGCATTTACGTGGTTGTCCCTGTTGGTGTTGTTGCTTTGATTTGACAGGTAGGACCCACACTGCAGTGAGTCCTCACCAACTCTTTTCTCAGTGTCAATTCCGGACCGGAGTTCAATATCCATGGGACATGGATTCGGATTGGGATTGGGATTGGATCCCTAACCTATTACTACACAATTTTTTATTTAATTTTTCACATTTTTCTTCTTCTTTAGTTTAGGTATTTCTAATAAATTTATAACTTCTTTTTAACTCTACCTTTTTTAGAAACCTGTAATAACAAAAAAATATATATAAATTTAAAACAAAAAATTAAGATTATCTCTTATTCAAATTTCCTACCAGTTTTAATAAAAATATTATTTTAATATAACTCCTAACAAATTGAATTCTATTCAATTTTAAGAAAGTTTAGCTTATAAAACATGTATTAAAATAGTATTTTATTAATAAAAAGTTCACTTAAATATACAGTGTTTGACTGATATTTTGAATATGCTACCATTTTTTCCTTCTACTTCCTCTGTTTATTTATAATTGTTGTGTTTTTTAATGAAATTATGTTAATTTTTAAAATTATAAGATAACAATCTTTTCAATTCTATCTTTATTTAGGTTTCTATTTGTGATGAAAATTATTTAAATATTGAATGCTGAAAGAAAATTAAAGAGTGTAATAAATAACTTATTTAAAAATGTAATAAAGGAATAAAGGAATTAATGTTTTTCTTGATTTAAGTGATAGCATATTAAAAAGGAGAGAATATCTTTCCTTTCTTGACTTTGTGTTTGGAAGTACTAAATTAGGAAAGATGAAACTAATGATACTAATGAATTAAAAGGTTTTTATTATTTGGATGAATTGACAAATAAGAAAATAATATAATGTGTATTAATATGATTTAATGATATCATTTTCTTTCTTGAGAAATATGAATTTAGGCAGAAATTGTTATAGTGTTTATTTATATTTTAAAATTCAAATAAAAATATTATAACTCGTAATTAAAGAGTGAAAAGTTGATTTATGGGAATATTTTCTTTTTTTATTTTACAATTTTTATTGTTTTTTCTATAAAATTTTACCTCCAATCCTTTTTATTGGTAACCATTTAAATAATATTTTTTTTATTTTAAATCTATTCAATTATTATCAATGATAAAAAAAGGTTTTTTTTTTATATTTTTATCAAACTATTATCAGTTATACAAAAAATGTGTAGTTTGTATTCTACTATTAATAATAGCAGACTATGTATTTAGATATATGTTTATCGATTATTTCTATTAATTCCGACCAATATACATGAAAAATTATTTGTGCGTGTCTCGCATAAATGGTTCAATTTGACTTCTCAATTCATTCGAATAAGTCAACAGAAAACTAAAAAACAAAGAATAAAATAAGAAAGTATCTCTATAAGTTAACATTTTACCCCTTAATTAATTTTTGATGATCTTTAACTGGATTATAATAACTTATTTAATTTTTAAAATCTAAGATAAATATTATAATAATTTACGTCATAATTAATATTTCTCAAGAAAGAATATAATTTTGGTAGATCATATTAATACAATTTTCATTATTTTCTTATATGTCTCTCATTCAAATAATGAAAGCATTTTAAATAACATTTTTTCTATTTCGATTTATACTCACTTTGTTTTTTTCTTTCCAAATTTACTTTTCACTTAAACAAAGTTTACATTTTATATTTTAACAACAATACGTGAGATAGAGAAATTATGTATATATCATATTTATAGTATTGTTTTATTTCGTATTTTGTATGATCAATATAGTTTCACAATTTAAAAATCGATGATGATAACAATACAATACATTTTCATCTTTTAATTTATCAAAATATCTTTTAAAAATAAAATTTAAAAATTCTAAAACCGAAAATACTTCAAATATAATTATTAATCAAGAAATACTATTTTTTGTTAACTTTAAAGACATAAAAAGTTACATATAAATTATATGATTTTGTTTATTATCTTACTATGAATTTGATAATAAAAAAAATCAGATTGACTCATATAAAGTGCTAAAATTGTCTTTACATACAACCTCACATGAATCTTTTGGTGAATAATTTATATATTTTTTTTAGTATACCCGTTTAACTCACATAATATTTTTATTTTATTTTTAAAATCTAAAATAAACATTACATCAATTTGTAACCAGCTTCATATTTATCAAAGAAGAAGATGATAATTAAATTATAATTATTAATATTTTAAAATTTATATCAATCAAAGATTAGATGAAATTATAATATATAAATTAATACACACTTCACATTATATAATTTTTATTTTAAAATTAAACTAAACTTAATTTTTTTTATAACAATAATGTTAAAACATATTTAGTCATATTATCAAACGATCCACTAATATTTAATCATATATACTTGATATGCTACACTGTTATTATTAAAAACTTATTTTTATCTTTAATTTTTAAATTAAATTGTATTTTATTTTGTGTTTTAACAAATCCCATGGTATGTAAAATATTATGGAACTTATATTATCAACATTAAATTTAAGTTTAATAAAAGAAATCACGTGTAATTCATTAAAAATAATATTAGAAACTAATTTTAATTTATACATTTAAACTATAATAATGAATATTTTTTCGATATAATTTTTACGGGTTAAAGTATTGGTAATTGTCTAGAAGTCAGATATTTTTATTTTATTTTCTGCTTTTATAATTATTCTATTAGCAGTGAAAACAATATTTTTTCTTATCTTTTGTTGTTTTCGTACGGTCATTAAAAAACATGTTAACTTTATAATACCAATAAAATCATGAAAAAAGAAAGAGAAATTTCTCTCTAATGAAATGAACTCTCAGCCTCTATCGATTTTAAAGTAAAGGAAAAAAGATAAGGACAAAGGAGAATTTGAAATGTTAATTAAAGGACAAAAATATGTATATTTATACCTAAATTTAAAATTAATTGTTATTTGCATTTTTCTGTCATCCTTTTCATAACTTTAATATTATTTTTAAACATAAATATTTTCTTAAGAAATAAAAATTCTATATTTGAAAATAATTACATTGCCAAGAAATCAAAATTACTTAAGAAATAAAATTTGTAGACGTATTTTCTTTAAGTAACTTAAAAAAAAATACGATTTACATATTTAATCGTCCGTCGTCTTTATTATTATGTTTGCAAACTCTTAGAAAATTAAACATTTGTGAATATAAAATTTATAGTAAATTGTATTTTATACTTTGAAAAACAATGTATATCAAAATAAATTAGATATTACACCAGACACACTTAATTTCCGAGGGTAAAGATGTGCATTTATCATTTTTTCATTTTAATGTTAAATTGTTTTTAGTCAAATACATAAAATTCTTAAAAGGTACTCCATTTTGTACCAAATATCTAATTATTTATGAATGACATAATTCTAAATAACATATTATTATATAGTTAAATTTTAAAATAAATTAAATAATTGCATTAACTTTTTAACAATCTATTGTTTTCTTTATTGACTGATTCACTATCTTCTAAAGATTTTATGTATAAAATAATGTGTATCAGTTGGAACCAGACGATAAATGAAGGACTCAGTATATGGTTAGAGTCGACCGATTAAGCCTCAAAGAAGGTTAATATGACCAAACAATGATTAAACATTAGATAATATGTTCTTAATTATGACCCAAAACCTTAATAGGCCTTATAATAATCATATGAATAGTCACAAGTTTCGATAAAAAAAAGTATGTCATCATTACACATTAATTGCACCGAGCATCGAATACCGAGATCTCACTTGAGCGTCAGAGTGTTTTTCGTAGATATCATCCGAATTGGGAGCTTGTGAGGGAAAGGAGGAGACGTTTAGTGAAGGGGAGAGATACAAGCAGACCAACCAATCGAGAAGGAAGGTAATCGTTCTCTCATACTCAACCCATTCAAGAACAATTGACACCCACTGTGGAGTCGAGAGAATTCGAAGGAAGAGAAGATTAAATGGTGTCAACTAGGAACATGGCAAACGAGAGGAAGTCAGAAGCTAAACAGATGACATTATTAATGTCTTTGCAGAGGGAGATGACTGAGATGAGGAAGAAGAATGAAGAGGAGATACTAGCTCTCTAAAGAGAGAATGAAGAAGAAGTTGTCTGAGGGGGGTCCATCTACCGAATCGATACACTTCTCGATAGGTTATCAAACACAGAGTAGACCTCTAACTCCTCGGCACTTGAGGTCGAACGAGGCCATTGTTTGAACGGGGTGGGGGTCTTGGTCCAATACAAAGGAATTTGGACTGACCAGTTTCATAAAAGAAGAACTCCATACCCTCGGGCTCGATAAAAATCTTAAAAAAATTTCTTTTGAAATTTTTGTATGAAATGGTATAAGGGGCGAAAAGGACGTTACCCGACCAACTAATGAGTGATAGCCAACTCATAGGGTCGGTCGGGTGAGACGTGCAATAGTGAAGAAAAGTTGAAGGGGATGGAGAAAGACAGAACATATCACACACAAGCTGAAAGGCCTAAAGAGAGACTCATGTATTAGGATGAAGCTGGGAAGGGGCTACGTTGAGCGCCCAAAAACACCAATGGTGAAATCATTGAAAGGAAAGGTTATATGAAAATCATAAAAGAAGAAAGAGTAGGCAAAGAAAAAAGGGGTCTTGGAGGAGCCCAACCGATATAAATGGTATCGGCCGGGTGACATGAGCCAATGACTAGAATACCATCGGGGGCATTAGGTTTCAAAAGGCTAAACTTATCTACAAAAGAGGGAATAAAAGCATAATCTCTAACCAAAGAAGTATAGCCGACTACTTTAGAATCAACTCAGCGGGCGGGACTACTCCTCGGTAGGGTCTAATCAGTTGATAGCTGCATCCGGATCGTTACCCCTAACTGAGTCGGGTATGGGAGAAACCACCTCATGAGTCATGGGGACAAGGCTTGAAGTGCCTCGACTGACAAAGTCTCGGTCAAGGACAAGCCAGAAGAAGAGGGAGATGAAGTAGAAGTGGAAGAGCTAGAAGAAGACATAACTAACCTTTCAGAATAAATGGAAAACACCTCACCAGGATGATAAGATTTCAGAAGTGAAAGCAAACAAGCAACTAACGAGGCAGGGGGGACCACTGTTTATAGTCTTCGAGGAGAGAGGAATAGTGAATGTCCCTTTGATCTCAACCGTTAAATCTTCCTTGATCCAACGGTCCCCATCGATTGGTGCCAAAAAAAACTTAAGCAATGATTACGAACATCACGTCAAGCATCCAACACCGCCAACATCCCATCCTACCTCGGAAAGCGCAACCATCACAAATAGACTCTTCGGGTTCAAACCCCTCGAGCTTGACGAACAAGTGTATCGGTCGGGGGCGGACGACAGATGGAGGTCTTAGCATTCGGTTAGAGCTGACCGACATTACTAGATTCATTAAGCCTAACAGAAGGTTAAGAGGACCAAATAATGATTAAGCATTAGGTAATACACTCTTAATTATGATTCAAACCCTAATCTGGCCCAATAACAAAAGGCCCATGATAATCATATAAACAGTCACAAGTTTTGATAAAAAGGTGCGTCATCATCATGCATTAATTGCACCGAGCACCGAATACCGAGATCTCACTTGAGCGTCAGAGTGCCTTTTGCAGATACCATCCAAACTGAGAGCTTGCAAAGGAAAGGAGGATACTGAAAGGAGGAGGCGTTCAGTGAAGGGGAAAGATACAAGTAGACCGACGACCGAGTAGGAAGGTAATCATTCTCTCAGTCTCAACCCATTCAAGAACACAATGAATTCATTTTTAAAACTTCCCAAAATATACTAAAAGAATAATATATATCAAGTAGTATACAGATTATTTATATGATATTTCAAAAAAATTAAGTTTTGAAAATACATATAAAGATTAAAAATAAAAGGATTATTATGAATGAAATCATTGGTTAACTTTATTTATTATTATTTATTTCTTAATATTTATTTTTTATTTTTTAAATAAAAGCTTCCATGTTAGGTATCACTTATGCAACTTAAGATCTCAGCTAGGCTGACACCTCAAGTTACAACAATCATTTACCATCACATGAAAAAAATATTATTGAACAAAAGAAAAAAAAATACAAAAATACGGGGGGACTAGTCCAAAACCCATATGTTAACAAAAACGATACATAGGTAGACTATACCTATTCATAAAGAATTTTAAGAATAAACAAGGTGAAAGCCTATTATACCAAAGAAAAGGCTCTCTATGAAAAAATCATAAATTAGCCAACTTATCAGCACACGCATTTCCTTCACGAAAAATATGAGTAATCGTAAACTTAATTTTCCCACAGTAATTAAGACCAACATTTCTTAATATTTGTTGTTATAACGATTATTATCAAACTAACATCACTACATATAATATAAATGTGAATTAAAATATAACATGTAATTCAATATATAAATAAATATCAACTTTATCATTTATTAAATAAGAGAACCGGATAAATAGTACAATAAATTATACCTTATTGTTAAATTAAGATTATTAAGTTTCCTCCATTATCTCATATAACATTCGTCATATTTAATTTCTTTTGAAACACTTGCGTGAAGTATATTATATAAGATATTATCATTTAATCTATTAAAAACAATATTCATCATTTGACCTTAATCCACTATACCATGGTGGTTGATTGAATTTACTTTAAAAGTTTAATGCAATAACATTATTTAGTTTGTCATAATCTGATATTTTAATATATATAATTTAAATTATTAATTAAATCAATCACCAGTTTATGCATTTAATGTTGTGATCACTATTAGCTATAACATTATTTTAGAAATATACATAATATACAACATTATTTATTTTATTAACTATAACCTTATTTTAGAAATATACATAATATACAACATTATGTATTTTATTAACCATAACCCATCTAATCTTGTATATTAATTTTACATGTTTTAATTCAACTATTTTACACGCACACAAAAAGAAACTCATCACAATTCTAACATTCACATGTATGTTGTTTAAGCAATAGTACCTCACTTGAGTTCGTTAAAAATGAAAATTCATCGATCAAGTTGTGAACTCATTTCTTAGGCGACAACCCATCACTTAAGTAAACCTAGTTGCTTAAGTGATACCAACTTTAGGAAGAGATAATTGATGCGACATCTCTCTCCTTCTAGCATTTACTTGTCGCTTAAGCGACCAAAAATTATTATTTTGATATTATTTAACTCTAACTTTGATTCATAGCTTGAGCGGGAACAATTTTGCTTAAACGACCATGTGACACTTAAGTAATGCAAATCATGGTTACCACCTTAAGTCAAACATGCATAAATTATAACACAAAAACAATAAAAAAAAAACCTATCTCATATCAAATCTTCATTAATTTTTCTAACAAGTCTAAAAATGCACAATAAACCTATTTTAAACTTTAATTTGCATACATCTCAAGACAATTGTGCCTACTCCAAACTCATACTTTAACCAAGTTTAACACCATAGAAATAAATGTATTTATATTATAACTTCCCATATTTCAATCTCATGTGATATTACATCAATCTCTCTTTATATACCATACATCTCCAACATATTTGAACTAAAATAATTTAATATGTATTATAAGAAAATTGTATGTAAGAAGATGGAAAAAGAAAAAAAAGATTATTCTCTTGTATGTATTTACATCACTTTTTCATGTATAAAAAATACATATAAGTGTAGGAAACTTTCTTTCTTCAAATTACAATCTAATTAGGTAGGATCCACTAATTATGAGATCTTATCACTATTAAATTAATTGCATATAATTGGATATAATATCGTACAATATTATATATAATAATTACGTATAATTTGATAATTATTATTCCCATAAATTATTAGTTCGTGAAAGTAACTTGTCTTAAAAAAATATATATCAGAATTTTTACTTGTTTGTGGTCTCTTTTAGTAATGTAATATGATTGTGAAAAAAAAAAATGAAGACTAGCCAAGAATCTAAAAAAGAAAGTAGAGTGTTTAAAAGTTTAGAAAAAAAAATTAAAATTAACGAATAATAAATTGTTTTAAATTTATTTATAAAAATGTTCAAAAGATATTTTCATTCTTTATTTACTTTCAAAATCATATTTTTTAACCTAATTAAACTCCATCTTACATTTATATAAAAAAATGTTAATTTAAATTGTGTTTTTATAACTAATTATAGTTAGATTTGTTATGAATTGAAAAGCTTGTTTAAATATATTTTTTTACAAAATGTTAGTGTATAGCTTATGACTTTTTATAGTTATTCCTGTTTAACTACTTTCTTTAATAGGAAAAAAATGGTTTGGAGGATTAAGTCACACACCACATATTTGTCAAAAACTAACTGGAAAAAAAACTCGCTGATAAGATAACTTCCTTATGCTAGTTTATTAAATCATAAATTGTTTTATAAAATTATACGTTGAAGTAACTGTAAATATAAACCGCGAATATGTGCATATTTATATGATATTTTTCATATAGTTTTTACGGTTAAATATACACTTTTATGATTTTTTAACTTTTGTTTTTTACAACTAGTTCATTTTTAAAAAATTGTATTTGTAAATGAATCATTCAAATTTCAAGATTTTAGTTTCAATTATTATATTGTTAATACTATATAGTATCTTAAAATATTTGCAACCAAATTTAAAATTAAGTAAAAATAATATATACTTAAGTTGATGCAATGTTTTTGTAACATTAATTATTAAAATTGATTCAAAATAAATAGTTAAACATTGTAATCTTAAAAATAGAAAATAAAATAAGACTATCATTATCAATTTCTTTAAGTATAATATTGAATTAGTAAATAATAAAGAATTAAATTAAACACATAAATGACCTGTCCTGTTTTTTTATAAAAAAAAATACAAAGAAAACTTTAATAAATATTTTTAAAAACAAAAAAAATAGTAGTTAACATTTAAATGTTGTTTCAAATAGTATCTGAAAAAACTATTAAAAAACTTTTGTTGCTAAATATCATTAATATGAATATGCAATTTTTTCCACTAATAGAAATAAAACACAAAGTAGCTGAAAGTATTGTGAAATGTAACCCTAAGGAATACATATGTGGGTAATTACAAAAACCAAAAATTAACTATGTTAAAAACTTCATTATCAACTCACAATAATAACATTTAACAGTAATTGTGTGCATGAATAATCGCATTTAGCTAAGATATATTAATAATATTAAAATTTTATATTATTTAATTATATACTATCCTGTTTATTAAAATTATTTTTTATTAATATCTGTTTAAAATTTACTGTATATAAAGTGATTTCTATTTTTTTTTAATTTGGCAGTGGTGTACAAAACCAGAAATAATGTTAATTTTTTTAAGTACTATATATTTTTTGGTAATAGATTAAATTTATTTTTAATGCTTTAAATTAACTTAGTCAAGGTATTCATTACTATTGAATAATTTGTAATTACATTCTTAGTCCAATTCAAGCCATTACAATTTACTCCCTAGTTTTTTTTACTGTTGGATTTTAAAATATCTATTTAAATGTCCTTTTAAATATTGATAATATTAAATATCATTTTCCAGTACTTACTTTTATCTAATATTTAATTATATATATATATATATATATTATGGTGTACAATAAAATGAAAAAAATTATAATTATTTTATCAGGACAAAAACTTTGTTATATGTTTTCCTACAAATGAATCTTGAACCAAGCATAAAAAAATGGAGTACCATCATCTAGTCATAGTTTTATTTAATCACAGTTTTTTTAATTAAGATAAGTGATTTTAGATTATATCGGTTCTTATTAATTAAGATATGTGATTCCAGATTAAAGAGGGAAGGAATGTATTTTCTAAGAAATATATTTATAGATAGATTCAAAAAACATTTTTTTATTTTAAATTTTTATTTTTCTAAACCTTTAAATCTTTTATACTTTCTAATTAAGATTCAAAATTGATCATTGACCTTTTTATAATTAGATTCAATATTTAAGTAGGGATTGAATAGTAAATTAAGATAGTTTAATCAAATTTTAATTTAGATAAGTTCTATTTTTCTATAATTATTACCATTTTATAAAGTTTTCAGGAGTTGTATATATTTTTTTTCAATTGAGAAGTGTATACTGTGATAATATGAAACTAGATGTTATTTCTTAAACATAAGTTTTTCATACTTAATGTACCAATACACAATATTTATACATTATTCCAAATATATGACATCAAGTTCATACAAGCTTTCATCATTCACACACAACACATATCATTCACAAACAATGGATATAAACCACTAATACATTATTTAAGATTTATCAAATCAATTACACATATATCTCAATTTCAAATACCTTCCATCATTACACCAATCCATATCATTTAGAAATTGCATGCAACTCAAATTCGCTTAACACAAGGAAATTTTGTTGAGTAGATTTATAGTTGAGAGCACCCAAAACTTTGCATGTAAATTCGCTTAAGTGCAAGAAAAAACGTTGGACGTATTTTAGGTTGAGAGCACCCTCAAATCAACAATTTTAATATATTTGGGTGTAGGAAATATATGCTGAACATATTAGACATTCGCTCAAGCCTAAAGCTCAGGTGCTGAGTGAATTTGGGATAGAGAGCACCCAAAAATTTACAGCCCAATCTGCTTAGGCTTGCAGTGAGCAAATTTCACAGAACATGCAACTCAATACCTAATTTAAACAAAAAAATCTAACTTTCTAACAACTTAAATTCATTATCAAAGATGCATTCAGAGTTAATTCAATTAATACAAGCATCCAATGCAACAATCTAACTCAAAGTGATATCATACCACCATTTTCAGTTCAAAACTCACATAACCATCCAACCAAAATCAAATCTTAGTTTATATAGCTTTCCATTTTAATATGCATAGTCCTAGTTCATAAACTAATTCATGATATATATCAACTATTCTAAAATTCTATCAAACAGACAAGTAACTTTTCTTCCTTAACTGCTTGTTTTCAAGGAAATTTCCAAAAATCAAATAATTACTCCAAAATCTAGGGACCTAGAATAAGTTATTCAAACATAATAAAATTTAGTATGTGGTAGAAAAAATTAAGAGAAACATTTTTTTCAATTGGTCTCACTAAAATTGATGATAAAAACATAGTGAAAAATAGAGAACAAGAGATCTTTAGAGTAAATAAAAATCTGTTTGAAAATCTAATTGGAAAAAAATGATCCTTGACTTTTCGGCTATTGTGAGGTAAAATCAGATTTTGAAATAGATGAGGTTTGGAAGAAAAAAAAGTTAGAAGAAAAGTCGAGTCAATTCGATCTGGATCTATGTTGAATGGAGTGGGCCCAAGTCGAGTTGAGCTGCCTTATGCCCAGGTTGAGTCTAGTTGGTTCGGGTGAGGCATGTCGACCTGGGGGAGTGGAACATAGTTGAGTCGCCCATGCCAAGTCCAGCTAAGTTGGCTTAGGCACCGGGTCAAGCCGAGTTAGGACAAACCCACATTCGACTGGGTCCACGTTCACCCGAGTCGTGATCGAACCATATTCAACAGAGTTGGGCTTGACACAAGTAGGTCTTAGTTTAATCAAGACTAGGTTAAGTCGATCCAAGTCGAACTGAATTGGCCTGAGCCTAAGTCAAGCTGAGTCAACCTATAGCTAATTGAGTTGAGTTGGCTTAGACCCAGGTCTAACTAAGTTGACTTGGATCCAAGAAAAAATAAACTAAGATAAGATAACGTTTAGCAAAGTTGATTTATAGTCATATCGAGTTAAGTTTAATCAGATATAGCTAGGATTGGATCCAACTAGTTGAATCCAGATAAGACCAAATCATGTTAGATTTTACCAAGTTAAATTCAACCTAGATATCAAATAAAAACCATATAAAACTAAGTTAGATCCATATACCTCAAGTCAAACCAACTAATGCCAACTAAATTGGACAATCATGATCCATTTTGGACTTTGGAGTTAATTCAATCAACACGAATCAAAGCTATTTTTACTCTTTACTTGGAATGAAAACGGAAGAATAAAAAGTTATTAAGAGTCAATGGAAATGGCAGTGTGGAGATTCTTCTAGTAAGGCAAGGACAAATTCATAATACAAATATGAGGGACCATCCTTCCACTTCCCAGAATAGCATACAATAATAACACACCATAAAGTTTTACAAACCTTTTTTTATTAATCACCTATTTTATCTTCCAACTAATATTATTTTATATTTTTTTCCCACACATTTTAACATGCCCTCAAATATTTTTTTCATTGTACCAACAATATGTTACATGTATATAAAATACTGACGTATTATTATATAAAATCGTTTTATCACAATATTATTTTACTATTAACACCTAATTGAATTATAAAAGAAGAAAAAAACGTGAACAAAAACCAAGCTTTTTCATCATCAACCTCACTCAAAGCATGGAATAGTTTAATGAACTGCAATATGGAACCAAATTTATTATTCGGTTAAGAGTATTTTATTTTTGTCTTTATTTTTTAAATGAAGTAGGGCACTGTACTAAAAAATCTTCCGGCGCCGACCACACCACCGGCGCACGTTAGTTTCGAGCGGTGATGTTTTATTTTTTAAAACAAAATAAAAAAATAGATTGATATTCCACCAATAAAAGTAGGTGGGTGTGTCTATGCATTATTATATGTAAAAAAGAAATAGAAAAATAATTTATGACGTGTCATTTATATTTCGTGTGTGCTTTTGGCATGCGCGAAAAGTAGTGTCACGTGCTTCCCATAAATTCAACACTCAGATACATCATATACTATATATTTATTATTCATATAAAAATATATAAAATACATAAATAGGTATCATAGATTAACACTAGTTACTATTGTTGTTTTGTTTCCTCATTATATTCAATAACTAATCCAACTTTTGTATTATTGCATCACAAGCAACAGCGAAGATGGCATAAATTTTTTGCTTTTATATGTTAGAATTGTGTTTTTATTAAAGATGTTTATTTATTTATTATAAAGTAGATTTTAAGCTTAATTCAAAATTATAAAATCAATTCATAAGTTGAGATTTCCACTATTTTCATTTTTCATTTTTCGAAGTGAGATCTCTAACATTATTTACACAATAAACTTAAAGATTATGAGTATTAATGAAGGGAAATTGATAGTAAAATTAAGAAGTGAAAGGTGAAGGTGGTGGAAAGTGAATAGACAGCATAGAAAAAGAGTTTATATTAGCAACAGAAAAGAACAAAAATGGAGGCGAAAGGGGGTTTGAAAATGCAGAAAATGACAGAAAGATGAAGATAGTTAAAAACAGAAAAATGAAAAAATGTGTAGAGTGAAGATCTTTGTTTGGATTGAACATCGTAGTTTGAAAAAAGAGAAGATTTTCCAATCTATTGCATAGGACTTTGCCTTAATTCCATTGGAAGCATGCGAATGGGAAAAGGCCAAGTGGAAAATAGGATGCAAAAAAGTGAGAAGAAATTGACTTCCAACATAGGGAAAAAAGGGCTTCATGCTTCCATGGTGTTGTCGGCATTATTTGGGAGCAATCAGTTCATATCAGACAACACTAACTCTCTTCCATTTTGCTGTGTGAAAGTGAAAAATTGAAAAAGAATGGTTAATGAGATGATGATGATGATGTACATGGCTCATGCCCTCACCACTATTCAGCCACACCAAATTTCATTATCACTCCTCAAACCCCTTTTCTTCTCCAACCACAATTCCCATTTAATCACAAACATATCAATTCACAACGTCTTTTCCTGTGTTTTGGAACAACTTTGGCCGTGCAATAATGAACGTTTTATTCCTCTTTCCAGTTTTATTTTCCACACCAATAATTCTAACCTCAAACACAAAATGAGAGCAGAACAGTGTTTTGAAATGGAGAATTTTGTTGTTTTGTCAAGTTAGAGGAGAAGCAGCACAGTGAAGGTGACATAAGAAGAGGAGAAATGGTTGAGAATGTAATTTAGTTTTCCCTAAATATGCAGTACAATGAATGGTGTATGATGAGATATAAGAAAGTCAAATGGGAATATTTTCTTTTCTAAACTTTACAATGATGGGATTAACATCCTTCCACTTTGTCTCCCTCTCCTTCTGTGATTGTTCCATCTTTTATGTTTTCTTTATCATTTAATTCATCTTATCCTTCTTCTTCTCCTTCTTCTTCCCATCTCCTTTTTCTCTCAGTCATTGCTTTTCTTTTCTCTCTCTCTCACTCTCTCTCCAAACACCCCTTTTGGGCCCCATCTCAGGTCCAATCAAGTGGGCCCTCCAGTATACACCCCCCCCTCATTCAATTTTCCTTTTATCAAAATTGGTTTGTTGCGTAAATCAATAGAATGCTGAGGTGGCCTTGCTTTGAGGGGTTGGTGTCTTTGAAGTGGAGACTTGGTCCCACACAAGTCAGCCACTTTGACACACTCAAAATCTCTCTCTCTCACCTTTGCTTCAGTGGCACACTTATTATTGTCATTTTCGTACCCTCTCTCTCTCTTTGTTTTCTCACATCATTTCACCCTCCCATGCTCTGTTCCTTTCACCATAAAGCTTTAACCCACATTTGGATAAAGATGCCATTGCAGGGTCTTGGTGGTTAAGGGTGTTGCCTAAGCAAAACTATGTACTTCGTTTCAATGGACACTACCATCCACACCCTTCTATTCCCACTCTCACCATGTCAACAACAACACTCCTTCACATCTCCCATAATTTTGTAATTGGTTAATGGAGTGAAACTTCAAATTAAATGAATTTTACATACAAAATGATTTCGATCATTTCTACATTACAAACACTTGAATAGTCTAAAATTTAGATGAAAAATGAAAACCAATTTCATATTATAGAACTGAGAGGCGAAACATACTTTAACACTTTAGATGCTCTAACAAGGCTAACCTCTATCATCTATGACATGTTAAATCTTGATGAGATCAACAAATTTGTTGTATTAATTGACTCTCTATAATCATTAAAACCATTGGGTGTAACTCATTTGTTTTTCCTTTTTAAAAGGTAAATTAAAATTGGGTACATTACCTTACCAGAAGCATACAATGATTTTTGAACTAGAAGACAAGCAAATTAATTGACATTGTATAACTACCTGATTTGTGCTCCCAACCTGCCATAAAGAGAAGTATAATTAGGCCAAGGTTAAAGGAAGAAGGGACCCATTAGTCACTAAAAGAGAATGTGATCACTGTCCACTAGTGTTTGCAAGAAAGAAAACCTCAACAATATTGGAGTAGCACAGAGGTTAGCTATTTTATATATCGTGAAAACTATATAATAGCTTTCAACTAAAGTGCATCTTCTTATATTAGTATATATCATTGACTTTTCCTTGTTTAATTCAAATCAATCTCCTTAGATGATGTGTGTTTCTTGTTAATTATCATGAAAAACAACACCACATGGCATGACTGATGCAGAACAAACAACTTTTTAGTGCAGTAAAACGATGCAGAATATTGTTTTTAACTGATATAAAATGCAAGCATTGTGTTTGTCCTTTTTATCTTTTTTGCACTCTTAGCATTTGAAAACTCGTTGGCATATAATCTAATCTGGCACACACCGTATTGAATTTCTTGTTCTTAAGTAGTAATGTCCCACCAATAAAAGGTTACCATTGAAGGTCCAAACAAACTGGCATGAATTAAATTTCAAGAATCGTATCTGTGATATGAGATGCTGAAGCACTATGCGAGGGTCCCGTCCACAGTTTTACCTATTCTTTGTCCTTACTTGTTATGATGGAGTTTTCAAATATTTTACCATGTAATCCTTTCTTATTACTCCTTCTATCTCCCCTTCTAGCCATTCTTTTTTTCCTGTAAAGTAAGATATAAATGTTGCCTTGCCTCCATATGCAACTATAATAATCTCTTCATATCTTGTAGTGACTTCCCATCATTTTCTATGAACTTGTTAAATATGCAAAGTGGGATAACATCGTACAAGCCACTTAACAACCTTAACTTCTTTTTCCTAATACTATAATTTTGCTGGTGAAGCATTATTGTGTGTGAATTATAAGAAGGAAGAGCTATAGTAACCAAAACAATGGAAAGAAGTTGTGAGAAAGGTTAGTTAACATATTAATATTGTGTTGCTTATAGGCAACAAATGAATTGGTTCTGATGCGTCTGCATCAAGCTTTGATCCATGTTGGCTTTATATTATACTGAGGTACCCCACTTAAAAGAGAGTCCAAAGATAAGAATGTAAGGTAGTATCTGTAAGGAATAAATTAGTTCTAATTTTGTAGATAAGATCATAGGAAGCAAAGAATGGAATATGATTAGCAACAGATTTGAAAGAGAGAGAGATAAAATAAGACAAGGCTGAAAGGCAATAAATGAATGGGAATAAGCAGTTATACGTTTTGGGAATCTCTGAACTCAATTATGGCACATAGTTGCAGTGTGTGATTGTAATGTTTATAGAAAAGAGGAGCTGTCTCATAGTAATTATTAAATTGGGAAGAATGATGGTCAGCTTAAAATGGTGTCCAATTCAAAGAAGCATTAAACAAAGACCAACTACCACCCCATGAGTCCTTCTGCACTTCCATTAAAGACTGGGGCACAGAAAGGTTACAGATGATTAGTGTAAGGTTCTGCTGGTTTAATTATGGAAGCTTGAGATAACCCTTCTTCTTCTTCTCTTGTCACCATTATCTGAGATTTGCATTATTTGCAAAGTGAAATTTATGTCTCTTTGAACAGTGCTTCATCAGGGCTACACTGGAAGGTCTTGTAAATCAGCCACAGCATGAAAATGACTTGACAGGTTAGCATGCCATTTCATCTGGTTTAATGTGATTTCACATTTGAACCACTCAGTGTTTTCAACCCTCTCAGAACAACATTGAAAAACAGAAAATAATTGCAATGAAATTTTCTAGGCAAAAGGTAGGGTGAGGTTTGTGGATGGAGAATATTAAGATTTATAGTATCACTTTATATGTAATTGTTGAAGAAATTATTAGACGGTACTATATACTAATTTTAACATATACCTTACAAAGAGATGAAATAAAAATTCATAAGTATTTTTTTTTTAGAGAGAAACATGATATTTAAAGTTATTAACGCAACTTTTTTTTTATCAGTAATAAAAAATAAATAAAATAAATGCGAACCACTTCAAGGTGGTTTAACCCTTATATAATATTAACGCAGCCTAGCCATAGTTTTTGATAAAAGACCATTTACTAATTAACAAATAAATAAATCACTACTAAATAAAAATTAATTTTAAAGATAAAAATAATTAGTTGTTATATTAACTAAATTAGATATATTTTAAAGACTAAAAAATTATTGATATTTAAATTAATTTTTATTATTGACAAATAGTTTATAAATTAATATCTAATTAGCTATGTTTTAACTATCAATTATTTAAATTTTAAAGTTTCTTACTAAAACTTTGATATCTAATTAAATATTAATTTAGATATCAATAATATTTTATTCTCTCAAATTTAATTAATATAATTAATTATTTTTTTAAATTGATTTCTATTTTATAATATTATTGAAGTTTAGGCATTTAATAGAAGAAAAATCATTAATAATCATAGTAATAATGATATCTTAAAATAAGTCATTACACCATCCAATAATTATTAATTAAATAACCTTTTCTCAAAATTCAAATATTGAAATTTCTTCTGGATAAATTATATTTACAAAATTTTATATAAATATAAAATAATTTCATATAATATCTATATGCATCAAGATGAAGACACATTTCCAAATAAATATGAATAGTTTGATTAATTTTGTTATTATTGTTTAATTTTCAAAAATTTGAACAAAGGAAATATAACTATAAATTCAACAATTACGTTGTTAAATTTTACATTCTATTTAAAAACAATAATTATAAATTACATGGAAATAATTTATTATTTAATAATAAGAAGAATAACAAAATTATTTCAATACCTAAAAAATCTACCTCAAAGGCTAGAACTATTAGGTTTTGAATTGGACTAGTGGTGAAGTTGATGTGAAGACCACCTAAAAATGAGGTCACTTTTCTAGTACTGTGAACTCATAGTCAATCCAAGGCAAATTTATTGCACCATTATTGAGTTTTATTGCAGCTGTAATTTTATCAAAATCAAACAATAATACAAATATAAACAGATTTTTTATATTTTAAATATATATAGACACATTAAATTTATATAAATGAAGTTTCAAATTATTTTGAATTTATAATATATGATTAGTAAAGAAAAATGAAAAAGAACTTCAATAACTTAATTTTTCTGAAGGAGTTAGTGAGATCGATACAAATATTTGTAATTAGTTTGTCATTTACAAATCCATTTAAATCATACTTTAAAATAAAAGTGTTGAAGATCTCGTGATAATTAGAAATAAGATAAATTCATAACATACAATAATACACATTATTATATGTCGTTAAAATTAAAAGCTTCTATGTCTAAATTATATTATTATATATTTTCTATAAACATAAAAAGATAAAAATAATAGATAAATAAACAAATAAATATTATTGTATTTCTTTTATAATTTTGGTTATTTATTTTTAGTTTCTTAGAGAATGTTTTTTTTATCTTTATAAAACTAAAAATTTGTGTACTTTAATAGTGTTGTTGTTGCACAAAACTTATAATATTTTTACTCAGGTAATAATAATACATAAACTTTAAGTTTTTACATGAAGAAATACAAAGAAAAAACTCACATTGGAATTGTAAGCCAAATAGATGACATTCTAGAAAGAGAAAAAAACATTGATCCAATATTTTCAATTGTCTAAGATGATAACAACAAAAAATTGTAACACATCTTTTTACATGTTCCTTTAAAGATCAATATAGTTGACTTTATGGAGAGGCATTAAGCACAATTACACAAAATGAAAACATACTATATAGAAACAATTCACTTTTTCCGACCACCAACATCACAAGCATAATTGAAGGTATTGTTCTGATTGTCTTAAAAACAACAAACCTAAACCTAATATATTAGAATAATGACCATATTAAAATTTGTTGATTCCAAACAAATATTTTTTTATTGGTTGTCTTTAAATACAAGAAAACATAGTAAAAAAAAAGAACAAAATAAATATTTAAAATATGTTAAATCCTTGAAAAACATGTTTATATTAGAAAATTTTGTAGAAATATATATAATTGTTCCTATAAAACCAGATGTTTTACTCTTAGTCTCAATATTTTGAATATTCGATTTTTTGATTTTTTGGTAAGAATAAATACTATTATACTTCAATACCAATTTAGGTTTAAGTAAATGGTACAAGTTTATGGTCATAATTTCATTATCTTTCACCTTAAGATGTTCACCTATTTATAATAGTTGTGTTGAATCTTTATTTTTACGCATGACTAAATTGAACCAAATTATCCTTAATCATGATTTTTGAAAATATTTACTATGCAACTAATAATATTGTTAAGTTTGTCATGTTATTTGAACAATCACTCGTATAACGTGACGTCAGATAAAGTTTCAACGGATACTCGAGTGTATAATGTAAATTTAGTTTGATTAAGAAAAACAACTACATTCTAAATCCACTATTTGATTGTTGAATATTTTTTATATATACCCTTTGTGTGACTCCGTTTTCAAAAAAAAAAATTGTCTACCTTAGAAAAATACGTTATTCATTGATAATCCTTTAATTTTACAGTCATTTCAATCAATCTTACATTTACCTTCAAAAATACAACATAGATTACAATTCCTACACCGTCTTATTCATAATCAAATATTCAACAACAACAAAAAATATTAGGTAATTTAATACATCTTAAATGAGTTGTCACATATAGAGCATTACTTAAGTTACTAACTCAAAAGTTAATTTTTAAGATGTTTTGAAATTCATTACTATTCAAGCAAAACCAGATATTTTTTTTTGAAAACAATGCTACGGTGTGGGAACTACAAAACTACTAAAAATAATTTAAAAAACTTTTATAAAGAATTCCTAACAAAAATCAAATTTGATACGTTTAAATTTTGTAAAAAATAAAAAGCTTACTAAAAATCTTGAAAGCATTAAAAGTAAATTACCGATTTAGAAGGACTGAAAAACCGTATTTTACCTTTTAATGGTTTATTTAAATCTATATAGGCTAATATTTTATTTATTTATACTAATAGCTCTTTAGTTTATTTGGGCTGAAAACTTTGTTGGCTAGTTTATACAAGTTTTAACCTAAAACAAATCCTTAAATAAATGTTTAGGCTAGGTCAAACTCAATATAAAAAGTTAGATTGAGCTAAAATAATTAGGAATTGGATAAGATTAAAGTTTGCTTGAAAGATTAAAATAAAAAATGCACCTGACATTAAATCTTCTTATACGGAACATATTAAGCAATTTTCTTAACTATAACCAATAAGAATTATAAATCTAAGTCGTACAATTATAAATAGATTTTTTAATGTAATTTTTTATCCAATAATTGACCAAGAAAATTTAAAAATATTAAAATAAAAAAATAGTAAACATAATAAAATTTATTGTTTTTATTTTATTTATTTATTGCATATTTTCTTGACAAATTTATAAAAAAGTATACATAATACCTCTATTGTGTTTCTATTAATATAGGATGAATAATTAAATTTTAAATATTTGAGAAACTACAGAAAAGTATCATAAGTAATTCAAATTACTACAGTAAAATCGAGTATTGGCTAAAAAGCATTAAAAATATAATTGCATCATATACACATACACATTACATACATTATGAAAAAAAATATCATTTAAAAATGTAGAAATAGTAAGTTTAGAGATACAATCATGTATGAGAATTCAAGATTATAAAATAATCAATACATATATATTTTTCAAGAAGGCAACAAATTCTCTAACTCTATCATATTGTTTAAAATTCATTAGGAACTATAAAATAATCATGCTTAATAAGGTTAACTATGCCTTCTCTCTTAATTTTTTTAGCAATAATAATAGTACTTTCTTATAATAGACATGTATTATTGTTTATGGTGACAAATAGCTCCGTACTTATGATGCATCAATTTTTTTGTGTACTAGTAGTACACATTCAATTCATTTGACTTAAATTTATTATTATATTTATGATTTCTCAGATTTAACATCAACCTATCCAAAGGCAATGAACTACTTTCGAGGGAAAAATTCAGAAGTTGGAGAATCTGATGATGGTCAGATAGGTGCATTGACATGTCAAGAACAGTGAGCTAGGATGAGTCTAATGCAATTCGTGTCTGATGCTTAATGGCAATGAATGAGGGTTCTGTGACTGAACTAACAAGCAAGGGCGCCGTGTCCCACCTTTTCATTTCAAAACAGACAAAAACTCAAATCATGTCCCAAAAGAAACAAAGCCCCAATTGCCTGCTGAAAATAAGAGTGATGGCGCATGAATATGCATAATAGATAATATATGACTAACTACATAAAAAAAAGGGCAAATTATATGGTAAGCCGCTCTTGAATTTCACAGACATTTGGACCGCTGATGCTAACCGGCACCAACTGTCGGATTTTAACAGGACAAAAGGAAGGGATGATATTACATCACTCATTATAACATGAGAAGCAAACTCCACATATGATCACATTCTCATGGATTCAGACCTCAACTCCAATGAAACATCAAATTTTCAGCTGCATCAACCTCTGCACTGTCTCAGATTCAGCTGGAATTTTCTCGGTCTTGATCTCTATCTCTGGAATTTTAACTGGTAGTTTCTCTTCCTGGCTGGGGGAACTAATAGTTGGAGCATCATCTTTTGGGGTAGTAACAGGTTCTAGGCTAGTAAGGCTGGGAACAGGTTCGTCTATTTGAACAGGTGGAGCAGCAAATACTGGAACAGCTTGCCTAATAGTGACAGGAGGAGCAACTCGTACAGGAGGAGCTCGTAGTACTGGAAGGGACAGCGTGGCGGCTGTTGGCGGTGGTGGAGAGAATACAGGTATAGCAGTCCTTATCGTCACTGGAGGTGCCATTCCATGGCAAGGTGATCTCATTTGTCTAATGGGAACGTAAGGTGCTGCTCCAGCAGCAGGGAACTTAGGGCGACGAATTCTTCGGCTATCTGATGTGGCAAAAAGTTGTGGCATCGCAGAATTGTCACTGACTGCTGCTGCTGGAGATGCTGCGACAGGATGCCTGCTTCGAGAAGCTGCCTTTTGGCATATTAAGGGAAGAATCTTTGATGTAGCAGCAGGAGGAGGCTGAGGACTGGTTGGCCTGGGATTTTGAATCTGAAACTTCTTTGGAAATGGAATTGGCGCATTTGGATTTGACATTGAAATCTTTTCCTTCAGTCGGTAGGTCCGCAAAGCCCGTGCTATAGTGATCTGTTCTAGTTCGTCGTTGTTCTCAGGTTCAGTTGAAGACCTTGCAGTTTCTTTTGCCACTGTCAAGAAAGAAAGTTATCGTTAATTCATACTTCATCGTCTATACATAAAGTGTCCACATTTGTTAATGATAGATGATAGCACATAGCAGTCTGACCCGCAAACTCAAATTTGACCAGTATATTTAAATGTTATGGATACAAGATAAGTAATTTATCCTACACAAGAAAAAATAGTCAAAAACAAAAAGCTATCGAAATTAAAGGCTACATTATTAGTCTAGGTGCACAATCATACTCAACCTAAGGAAAAAACAAGTATATCAAACACAGGAAAATGAAAGCAGGAAAGTTGGAATGGCTGGAAATAGAGCAGTGGCTGGGGACTACTACTGTCTAACAAGTTTGTACGCTGGTCTGTCTATATACCGAACGAAAAAAAAAGAGTCGGTAAAGTAACAGGTGTAATCAAATAGAGAGGACATACTGTATCTATAAAGTTGTAGGAAACAATAGTGACAGAGAAAAGACCTGATAACATGCATATACTGGTCTAACCCAAAGAAGGTAGTTTTGACAGGAGAATGCTTGAACTTCTAGAATACAGTTGTAAAGCTAATTGGAAGAAAACTGAAGTGTAAACAGGTGAGGCTTTTTTTCTAAAGATAGAGTGTTTAGTTCACCTTAATTTGGAAAAATGATTACTTATTCTTGTAAACTTCCAGAGTTGAAAAATAAAAGATTATTTCATTGGATTTAAGCTGAGACAGACATGCTAGCAAGGATCTTAACCGTAAAACAGGGATTACACCCCTAGAGTTTCCAGTGCTATAGGTGCAGTTTTGCCCCAATTAATATTAGCTACAATTTGCTCTAGGCAGAAGCATTAAAATAGAGAATAATTTACAGCAGTCATGAGCCACCCCACCCTGCATTGCCACTATAGCAGTGTGATTTGCTGATATTAAAACTCACTAGAACAAAAAAGAGTGGATAAAAGGTAGTTTAAAGAGGCACATTCGCAGGTAAACCATCTGGCACATAATATTATGTTTCTCAAGGGAAAGTCGCAAGAGGCAAGGATGAATCATCGAAGATGGTCTTGGCCTTTACCACGAATAAGTGGGAACTATCAAGAGAATATATAGGGTAGGAACAGCAAGTACACTACCTCAGCAGATCCATAATATGAAAATTTCCACATGGTTAATTGCAACATTAGTTACACGAATCTGGAATACAGGGATGGGTCGAAATTGCCACTGTTCCCTTTTGTAACGTCTTGAAGCAATATCCATACGACAAACTGATGTAAAGTTCCACATCTTTTCACATGAAAGAAAAACATTCAGACAAAAGCTAGGTAGCACTTACATTGCTTTAGAGAAGACCAAGCCGCCATAGCTGCATTTTTCTCCGCCTGTTTCTTGTTCTTAGCAGGTTCACCAGTGAACATAATTCCAGCTAACTCCACTGTCCCAGTAAATACAGGAAGATGTCCTAGGCCTGACCTGAACGTAAAGTACTGCGGCAATGGCGCCCCAACCCTCTGTGCAATTTCCTGCAGGAGGTTCTTGTACACTCCCGTTTCATCCTAAAAATTTACATCCAATAACCACATCAACCCCAAAAATATAATAAAAACACAAACCACAAAATTACCTATAATATCTTCATACCTACAGTGAAAACGAAGCATTTTAAACATAAAATTCGAATAAAACGCTCTTAAACGTGCACAAAATATTCACACAGAGGAAAGAAGAGAGCAAGTTAACAAACAATGCTTACAATTATTCTCAAGTTAACACAACAAAAAGGAAGAGTGTGAGCATAAAATTACGAAAATTAACAACAGAGGAGTGAAAAGCTGAAGCACTTTTTAAGAAACAAATCTCACGATCTCATTCACAAATCCGTTTCTAATGATAAGAAATACTCAAATTAGCTCCCAATAACCTTAAATTCAAAACCAAATCATTTCACTGCAAACAAACAGCATTGCACAACAAACGAAGGGGAAAGGGCAGAGTTCACAGACCAAGGACAGTTCGGTAATTTCCACACGCAGAAGAAAAAAAGCAGCGATGGAGAGAGAAACTCACGAGGATCCTGGCGGCAAGGGAGTGAGAGGGAGCACGGTTGGAGAGCGAATTGAGAGCGACCTCGGCGGCGGAGTGCTCCGCCTGACGAAGCGTGGAGCAGTACTGAGGGCTCTCGAAGATCTCGCCGTTAAAGTTGACGGTAGCCTTAAAGCGCGGCGCGTGATCGGGACCTTCCCGAATGCACGTGTAAGAAGGCAGGTTGAAGCAGCTTCGCTGTGCCAGCTCCTGAAGCTGGTTCTTGTACATTTTCCCCCCTCACTCTCTCTCTCTCTCTAACCCCCAACCACACTTTCTCTCTCAAGAACTGATCCGATCCCCCTCCGCCGCAAAAAATCTCGCCGGAGATTCACCTCCGGCAAATCCACCCCCTCTCTCCGGTCACGCTTCTAACCCGCGCAAATGAGAATAAGACAGTGCAGTAACAGCACCGGCACAAAACCAGAGAAGAGAGAGAAAACGAAGAAGCAAAAGAAGAAGAAGAAGTTGAAGAGTTAGATAGAAGAAAAGAAAGAAAGATAGCTCTTACAACACAAGTACATTTATTTCGTGATTATTATATTAGTAAATTAAATTGCATTAATATTAATATTAATATATTATATTGAAAATTGAAAATTGAAAGCTCTTATTTATTGCTGTTGTGGTGGGAGTCAACTGGAAAACGTTTGAGTTGCATGGATTTCATCTTTCCCTACATTTTTTTAATCCCCTTCTTAAACTAATCATCTCTCTAATTACCTTAATTAAGCAACTCCAACTCCAACTTGTGTTGTTAAGTGCGATTAGTTCAATGAAACGTTGTTTGAGGGCGAGAGACAATTAATGAAACGCGTAATTGAATTGAAATGCGTTCTTTAGGTTTGTTTTTAGTGGGATCCTGCTATTTAACTCCAAACACGCACCAATCAATAAAGTTGTGCAATGCTTTATTTTTTTTATTTATTATATCACACAATATAGGAAAAGATGAAAAAGTTTTGGAGTGAAATAGTTTTGTAGAGGTGGAATCTAATTATGTTAGCATTAATAAAGAAAACATAGAATTGAATGAGTTTGGTTTGGACCACTTGGGTTTATTTGTGATTGATTTGAGGATATTTGAGTGCAGTGTAATTAAAGGGTGTGAGGGTTCTTAAGGAGAGTTGTTGGAAGTTGGAAGAGAAGAGGCATATGATGATTGTAAAACAGTAAGGGAGGCACTTAGTGTAAAGTAAATAATGGAAGATGCACTTAGGGTTGATTATGGTGGTGGAGTTAAGTGGGGAACATAACTTTTTGTGATGGGTTTGACAAAATGGAGGCAACAATGAAGAGATGAAGATGAAGATGGGGAACGTAAATGATGAAAGAGGGTTGGGAGCAAAAAGTTTGTTCTTATTTATTATATTTTCCCCACCCAACTAAATTGAACGCACCTTATCATCATTCACATCCATGCATTTAATGGGGCATCATATCTTCCTACACATGCCATTGCATCCACCATTATACACTCACTAATACATATCCTATGCTTCTGTTCTTTATCTTCTTTACAAAAATATTTCTCTTTCAATAAAATCACAATCCCTCCTCTTCATTTCTCCATTTAGTAACTTCTTCAACTTCCTCTTCAAATATATTTATTTCTAATCAAGTATATTTATTATCGAACTAGAACTATATTATATTTCTGTAAATTTTGTATATAGAGTCCATTTCTCTCAACCCTCTCAGAAAAATATTGTGAACTACAAAATAATTTATACATTAAAATATTCAATTGTCATAACTTTCATCAAATAATAACTAGGATTAATTCATATTGCTAAGTCTATCAATGCGACATCTCCAATAAACGATGCTTACAATAATTTTTTTTATAGATAAAAACATTAGTTTGATATGAATATAATAGATGAGTGATTTAAAATGAGAGTTTGCAGTAATCCTCTTTACTTTATGTAATAAATAACCTTTTTAAGTAACTCATATATGTATGAAATGCATATTAAAATAACATTTTTGTTTATAAACAAATCTGGTAAACAAATTTCATTAGAATGCTAAAACATGATAACACCATGGCTAAGATTAATCAATGGGTATTTTATAATAATACAACTTTAAAATTAGTTATTTATTAAAAAAATAGTCCTGATACTATCTTCATTACTGCAAAATGGTTAAGTCGTTATATAACAGTCCGTATATATATATATATATATTTATTTGTAAGTACAACTATTAAAACCAGAAATCTGAGTGAAATATCTCCTTTTAAATCGCGATTAGCACCTTATTGTTGCATTGCGTCTTCTGTGTGACAAAGTTGGAGAAAAGGCAGTTGTTAGGAGAATTGAAAAAGTTAACCCTTTCAAAATGAAGGAAAACACTTAAAATTGAGTTCAGTAGGTTAACAAATACAATAATTTTGTTTAAAGATACAATTTAATATTTGTAATTCGCGGAAATGTTACAATCGGAAAATTATTTCTAGGGATATCAAAAATACGTTTGGTTAACTTTTCATATTTCTGAAAATACTTTTAAATTAAATAAAAATAAAAATGGAAGTTATAATAGATGTTAGAAAATAATTTCTCCCCCATTCTTAGGAGAATATATCATTACTACAAAAGTAAAAGATACATAAGAATACATACATTTTTATATAACCTTGGTATAAAGATGAAAAAAATACATTCCCATAAAAAATGCAATAAACTCCTATGGTGGGGTGAGGAATACAAAAATACATTCCACATATAATAAGGTATGCAATCTTCATCCTGGGCTTTAAAGATACCCTTTATGGATTGGATCTTTGCTGGAGCAAAAGAGTTGAGAAACTCATTTGCTTTTGATTGAGCTTTTTGTGAGTGTGTGCATATTCATCAACATAATTAGTTAAAATTTGTTTAAAAAGTTCAATTATAAATGAGGTTTATTATATAAAAAAACTAGATCCAAAAGAATTATAATTTAAGAATAAGAGAAAAGAAATAGTTAATATTTTGGATACCCATAAACTAAAGGCAATTTCTTCCTACACCATATCATAATAGCACCCATTGCAAAATTTAAAACCCAACATTGCACTTGATTTCATTTACTTCTGAATGATCATTTTCAGAAGTGAGTTATGAATTTTTATGAATTTTCATATCCAGAATGGTGTGCTGTAAATAGTGTTGGGAATTGAGATCCAAAACTCATTTATGTTTGCTTACGAATCTTGACATCCGAAGGTTATTTATGTTGTCCAGGTAAGCTTCCGGATGATGAAATCCAGAAGTGACATATTAGTTTTGGATTTGTATATCCAAAACTTTGTGATTTAACTTACGAATATAAATATCTGAAAGACAAAAAATTTAATTCATTAAGGATAAAAAAGACATCCCACTTCAGTGTGTTGGGTCAGGTCCAAATTGATATGGTGTAGGGAGAATCAGCCTAAACTAAATGGCCAAACCAACCAAACTCATATAATGGACTAACCTTTAACCCGCTGACATTTATTTTGTTTGAAAAAGACCATCATCACTTTTGGGCTTTAACATTAGAAATCTGATCCAGTTAGTTCTGGGGAAAATTGATCAATAAAATTTTAAAAACTTAATAAAATATTGAAACAAGAAAGAAAGAAACCTTTTTTTCTTGAGTTTGGTCAAGTTCAAGCTGAGTCCTTACGTGAACATTAAAAAAAAAAACTCGTAACGTTCAAGCTGAGCACCACCTCCATTCTTTCTGTTGTTTCAAACTAAGTCACTCACAGGCAAGATTGTTTTGATATAAGATTAAAACAAATCGAAATTAAGTATACAAATACGTATCTAAATTGGGCTCTGGAAACAAACGTCCAAAAGAACTGCTTGCAATTGCAAATCCCTTATATGGTATCGGTATCTGTTCTATCGGCTGCCTCCTCCAAATACTTCTTCATATTACTAGAAGCGCAAAAACCAGTTAAACGTCTTTTTTAGATGTAAGGTAACAACCCTTAATACAGACTCACAAAACAATGAACACTTTAGGGCCAACACTCCACAAATTCTTAATATAACGATTGTGCAAGGAAGATTTTTTTTTTTCTATATGAAAAAAAATTTAAGCAAAAGGAATATTAAAAAGAATAAACTGCAGGAATTTTATTGAATAAAATTTACCGTACATGTTTACAGCATTTGCAAGGAAATCACCATGAAAAGGGGCTAGCTCCTAGCAAAAATATTTCATTTTCCACATCTTTTATCCACTGACAAACATGGTTGCATGTCTTGATTGCCAAGGCCTGCAAATATAATCATATACAGAAAAAATATTTGAAAACCAAGCCATCAAGAGTGGCACAAACAAATGCACTTTGTAACATTTGATAATTGTTGGCCACTTGTTTCTATTTTTGTTGAACATAAAGTACAGAAAATGCTTTTTCCAAGTCATAGGTCCAGTTTTCACAAAAAAACATTTCTTCCCCCTTCACCTGTTCTTTTTACTCTTTTCCCCAAAATCCCAACGATTAAAGATAAGATCATGAGAGTAAATGGCAAAAAGCTATCTAGTGTCACAAGAACACTAATTAAGGAATAAAAGGTGATTTTTATTATTATAAAGCGTTATTAAAGCCTTTTCACTATGATTTTCAATGCATCTCCGAAAGCAAATTTCAATAAAAAAAAACTTCGTTTATTGATTTCTTAAGCAGTGTCCTAATTGAATTGGTTAACAAGACCCATATAACTTAAAACATACTAAAGACGTAGTGCTAGATTCCAAACATGAAATATTTTTTACCTAGGCACTGTAGATAACATAGGTGATGGAAAAGTCACCATGATTAAAAGCTAATCAAGATATGAGAAACAAGCAAAAAATGTACCTTGTCTGCAAGGGGATCAAAGGCAGCATAGAGCTCAAAATCCTGTGTCACCCAACAGAGAAGAACTGCCACAAAAAGAAGTTTCTAAGTTTCATCTTGTTTTTAATTAGCGCAAGTCATAAAGAAGAATACTAACAATCTTAAACATACTTTTTCAAACACAGATCCATTAAATAATTTACACAAATCTAATGTAGCACCTCATAGTGAACATTTCCATAGGATAAAATCCTTTCTAAAAGTACCAGACCAGACCATCAACAAAGCTTATCGTTGAGAACAAAAGCCACAAAACATAAATTTGAACAGTCCAGCCCCCCCCAAAAAAAAAAAAAATTATCCATGATGCCATGCACGACCAAAACAAAAGGTTCACAAATTTCAAATAAAAAAGCTGCATCAGCTCATAACTTCATAATCAAACACTTCAGACCAAAAACCAAACACACTATGAGGTGTGATTTATTACCGTAGTTTTCATCTCTTCTAAATTGAGTTTTGTGAGGCCCAGTTCCTTTATCATGCATGGATGCAAAAAGTTTCTCGTAAGCTCTATACAGTCTGCAACAATGAAGACAAGTAATCCTTCTAACTAGAATAGATATGCATAAAGAAAATGAAAAAAAAAATCCATAATGAAAGGAATATGAAGTGAATAGGTGGCTATAACAGTTCATGCCTTTTCTGCAGCTGAGGCGTATTAATTGATGATGGGAACTCTGAAGAGACATACTGGTCCAGATATATACTGCGATATATGAAATGCCACAACCCAGCAGGACCCCCAATGCCAGAATTAGCTTCCCTAAATCTGTCAGGAGAATCTGATGGAAGCATGTGCTGGCCCAAATGAGATGACCCAGAATGAGATATAGGTGGCAGATCTTCAACATGCATTCCCCCGTTTAACAAGGATCTCTGAACTTCACTAAGGACACAAGACTTCAGAAGAACATTTTCAACACGAATCCTACAGAGATGGCAGGTAAACTTCTGAACCGTGCAAAAGAGATAATTACTATATAGAAGCATGATTGATTTTAAAGTATAAACCATTACCTGCAATCCTTAAGATGATAAAATGCATCAGAATTAGTGGTTAGTAACATCAAGTACGTATCAGCCTGTAACATAAATATAAAGCTCGGTCACAAATGTTCCATTGTCCAAAATATAAGAGGTCTACCTACGGTTAGAGAAAATGTTTTTAATTTTCACTTTTAATTACAAAATACCACCTTGTTTTCACTTTTTTTTTTCCAAAAGTTTGTATAGGAAATAGAGAAAACAATTGTTTTTATGTTTTTTAACAAATCTTTGAAAACAGATAATAAAATAAAAACATGGCTTTATTTTATGTAATTAAAAGTGAAAACAAAAAACATTTTTTCTGAAACCAAACGGCCATTAAATGTTCCAATGATGCATTATCACACTCACATCAAAGTAATGGATATATGCATACAAAAATGCTGAAGGGTTATATCTTGGCAAGCATATTGGAGAAAAGGATTCTGATGTCCTGCAAAATTTAATCCCCAGAAATAGAATTACAAGGAATGGATATTTAGACAACGCTATAAATAAGATAACTTAGAATGAAGCTAGAAATACCATAACATTGTCACCTCATCTAATAGAACAATATAAATTGCTTAGTTTCAAAAACTACGGTACAAACTCTACATGTAAACTTAAGTAGATTTCGGAGAAGTCCAGGAGACTACATGATATCTAACTTAATTACTTAATTAAATCAGTTCTTTATAAATAAATACCACATTTGCTACTCTTTGAACACCCTTATTTATTACCATTAGAGTGGTTCTCATAAAACATAATTCGCCTATAATTATTTCTAAAAGAAAACATCAGAATGTCTAAAAGTTCTATCACCAAAATGAACAATTAGTTAACTCTAATTAATGAGAGTAGACTATACAATCAAACCATCTCTGAGACTGAATGCATTTGATAAATAAAATCTGGATTCGGGACAATTCCACTTGCCTGAAGGATTCAGATGACATGACAAAGTTGGCCAGAAGCAGCATATCATCTGGATGAAGGGAAGCTTTCTGAGCACCGACAAGACTGATTACCTGCATTCAACCTTAAATGTATTATTTTAAGTCACTGGTAAATAGACAAAATCAAGCGCAGAGTCAAACCTTGTGCCTGCACATCAGTATTGCAAACAAAACACCTGAATCAGCAACATCTTGCAAAATAGCTCCTGCAGCTTGCCTTGTTGCGTATGCAAGAGGGAGACAAGTATAGGCATGAAGAAATGTAGCTGGGTTCCTAAATGACCAGACAAATAAAAACATTTACTACAAAAATACAAAAATAAAAAATTGGAAAACTACGCATGCAAAGAACATAGAAACAAACCAGCTGAAAGAGTGTATTAGAGAAGAGAAGACAATTTCTGTTCCACCTAGCAAGGGTGTCATATCAAATTTTGGGTTCTTCTCAAAACATCTATTTATCGATTTTGTTAGTATAACAAGCATCTGCACATAAATGAAAAACATGGAAGTATAATATATTCGTCACAACACAAGGTGTTCACTTGAATGTCCAAAAAAAGTAATAGCAATTTGAGAAGCATAGAAACATTAAAAAATGAGCAAGCAAATGAATCCAGAAACTTTTACAGTCCAATTCAATTATACCTGACCATATATTAGCTCTAACTGCCCCCTTAATGACTCGTAAGGTTCTTCTGTGGAGCTGATGCAGACTAAGTAAATTGGTCCTTTCACAAGAAAAATCACCTACACCATGATATCAAAATAGAGATTTACATCACGGAATAATTGCAAAATTCCTGAAGGAGACATAACAGAAAAACAAGATTCCTATATAAACACAATTTATATAAGATGAGCAGCTCACTCACAAAAGAGCCACTTTAAGGCTACGCAAGGATTAAATTTTGATTTTCCTTAACATATTCTTTGTGAAGGGTCAAGGAGCTGGTTTTGAAGTGATGAATGCTAAATGCTAAATAAAAGGATTGACATGGCAAAGCAATAATATTATTTGAAATTTTGTATTATTAGTGTTATTAAGGACCCCAACAATTGGTGAACTCATCCTCAAAAGCTAACAATTAAGGTGGAGAACTAAACACTTAAATAGTCTACTAATCATCCCATATTACTAGATGTGGAAGTTAGGCACCCCATACTACCCAAGTTCCTATCATAGCCCCTAAGAACTGACACCTTAGCAGCTTTAGTATGCGGTACTTCACTCAAATCCCCATCGGTCAGAACCCTCCAATACTGAGAACCATATGAACAGCTCTTTTCGAGACACCAACAAACCAGCTTTGATACTAATTGATAAGTTCATTGGATTGAGGGGGAGAACCAAACAATTACAATATGACTTTGCTTAACATATTCTTTGTAAGGGGTCAAGTCAAGGACAGGGAGCTGGTTTCCAATTGATGAATGCTCAAATGAAACATACCATTCAAGCACAAAAGTATGAAGAGATAAAAATGTATGACTGCACCTGATGCCTTCCAGCCTTCACCAATTTGACAGAATCGCCCCTAAAAACAGAAACCGAAGGGTTCATTGCAAATTATATTCAAATATCCAGTCTGTCAAACACATGAAAGGAATACATATAATTAACTGAAACCAGAAACAGTCACAATACCCATTCTCAACAAACAAAAACACATTAAGGGAATACATCTAATTAGCTGAAAACAGAAACAGTCACCATACCCGTTCTCAACAAAGGAAATGATTGCTTGCAAAGTTGCCGAAAACCCTGCAAGTCTGTGTTCATCTCCATACCTAGAAAGTAGTGATCGGTGTAAAAACAAGAACAGTACAAGAAGTGTAAAAGTACCAAGTCAATTATGCACCAGATATAAGTCAATTTGGTTTTTAACATTTATCATACAGCAAATTCATTCACTGGCTTGGACAACATTAATCAATTTGATCAGCGACCATTAAATAGTTTGGTTTATGAAATTACCAAAACTGGTTTGCAAAATACCAAATTTGATAACCTGCAGTTAATTTGGCCCCTAATGTTAAAGATCAAATTGACTTATGCACACCAACGAGAGAAACTATTAGTGGTTCCAAACCATTATGGTCTGTACTAATATCAATATGACACAAATACAAGTTACGCAGAAATTTATTTGGACCATGGACATGTAATGGTATGATACTACCTCATAATTTCTCCGCCAATGGAAGACTAAATTGACAAATAGTTGTCAAAATCAAATACTAGATCTATTGACAATTAATAAAGTGATCGAAGTACTCGATTGGTTTTCACAATGTCAAACATTTAAATTGATAGAAAGGGTCCACATGGAAATACTTTTCCATAGGCACTTGTAGGAGAAAAAATAAGAAGGAAAACTTGAAGTCAGTTTCTCCGTTAGCTAAAACTAACCCTTACATGAACTAATTTGTTGAAGTTGTTTTCTAATAACTTCTCTAAAATACGTCATTTAACTTAATTTTAGATTATGGACAAAGTTTTCTCTGTTTATGAAAATGTTCTCTCCAGGGAAACCCAAAATCATAAACTAAACTCGCTTTTTTAACTTAAACTATCAAACTGACCAGTGCACTAAATGAATGTTCTACCTTACCTTGAAGTTACCAAAGCAAATTGAGGCGCAGACAAAGTAGAACAAAACTAACCTGGAATATATAGGTTTGCCGGAATGACTGAGAACGAAGAAATGCTTCTTCCTTTTCCTCCACGATATGGAACCATCATCCTGCACTATAATCAATAAGCCAACAGAACACGGCACTTATGGGCATCAATCTTCACAGCGTGAGTGCTCGCACCAAAATCAACGCACATACCTCATCGAAGTGCCGTTTTCCGGCAATCCACGACGTGTGGGAATCCGATATCGAGATTCTGTCCATAGCAATCGTCGTGTCCTCTTCTATTTCTTCATGCTCAATTTCGAATTGTGAACCGGTGGTTGCGCTGGTGCTGCCTCCTTCGCCGATGTACCCGCTGCTACCGGGGCTGGATGGAGCGTCTTCCGAAGCGAGTTCGACGGAAGCCCTAATCTCTCCCTCTGACTCTGTTTCGTCGTCGTTCATAGTGATGATTTTAGAGAGAGAGATAGTGTGTGTGTGTATGAGTTGGTGGAGCGAGAGAGAGAAAGACGGTTGGGGTTTTGAAGCAAATTGTTGTTGCGCTGCCAGTCGCTGCTGGTCTCGGCTGGGTCTGACAGGTAGCTGGATGCAGTCAGCGGACGTTCGCGTTCAGACCCCGCCACGACTCGCCAGCTGAGAGAGCGGGCCGGGTTGGGCTAACACACTTTCTCCTCAGGCCCATTACTGTTTCTTCCTGCATCTTCCTATGTTCTTCTGTCACTTCATACAAAACGTGAAAATATATTTTTATCCTTCTTGTATCATCATTCCATAGAGTAGCTTCCAGATTATGTAATCCAGACACGTATTTGAAAAAAGACTTTTGGATTACATAATCTTGAAGTTAAAAAAGACTTACGGATTATATAATTCAGAAACTAATCATGCATCTAAAAAAAATGCTTATGGATTATGTAATCCGGAAGCTAATTACAAATTTGATAAAAGACTTCTGGATTATGTAATCAAGAATATTACAGAGAAATATTTTTTAAAATAGAAAAATTTATGAAGGTGAGAGAAAAAAATAGGGAGGTGCAGGAAGAAACAGTTCAGGCCCAATCCTTTCTGGCACCACGCTGGTAAATTCTTCCTGCACCCATGTTTTCCTCCTGCACCACCATACTTCTTAAAATATCAAAATTACCCTTTTGAAAATGGATTTAGGTATTGGTGAATGTTGGAGTTGGTAGTTTGTGGTGTTCCCTCCTTTAGTGATTTTCCTGGTGGTTAGTGGATGGTAGTGCGGTGGTGATATTAAGTGGTAGTGTAAAATTTGTTTTTGGTTAAAAGAATAATTTTGATTTTTTCATTTAAGATTATACAATCTGAAATACAAATTTGTATTTATAATATGCAATCTATAATACAATTGTACAATTCAGAATACAAATTTTGTTTTCATATTTTTTAACATAATTGTAGGACAATGATTGTTGAATTGTGGAGATTGAATCTTAATTTTGGAATAAAATATCTAATGAAATAGATAAAATATTGAATATAAAAGAATTCAATTTAATGAAGTTTATGGTCAAGACAAATGATATGGTTGGAGAAGATTGTGTTAGGGATTTTGCAACAAGTGAGGTAAATAGAGTTTTATTCGTTTGTGTAAAAAGTTTGGCAACTCATGCAATTATGTTGTAATGTATTTGTGTAGGTATTTGGTATGCGAACTTACTTTAATGGGTGTGGAGGGTGTCCTTCTGACTTGGTTTTATGATTGTCATAATTATATTTGATAAAGCAAATGGATAATATGGGAAAAAAACATATGTTTTGTTAGTTTGTGAAATGGGTGGCAAGTATGGAAAATAAAAACACGTTTTTGGAGGTGTGTATAATTGGTACATTAAAGAGTAATTATATTTTTTAAATTAAGGGGTAAATTTATGAAGGTGAGAGAAAAAAATAGGGAGGTGCAGGAAGAAACAGTTCAGGCCCAATCCTTTCTGGCACCACGCTGGTAAATTCTTCCTGCACCCATGTTTTCCTCCTGCACCACCATACTTCTTAAAATATCAAAATTACCCTTTTGAAAATGGATTTAGGTATTGGTGAATGTTGGAGTTGGTAGTTTGTGGTGTTTCCCTCCTTTAGTGATTTTCCTGGTGGTTAGTGGATGGTAGTGCGGTGGTGATATTAAGTGGTAGTGTAAAATTTGTTTTTGGTTAAAAGAATAATTTTGATTTTTTCATTTAAGATTATACAATCTGAAATACAAATTTGTATTTATAATATGCAATCTATAATACAATTGTACAATTCAGAATACAAATTTTGTTTTCATATTTTTTAACATAATTGTAGGACAATGATTGTTGAATTGTGGAGATTGAATCTTAATTTTGGAATAAAATATCTAATGAAATAGATAAAATATTGAATATAAAAGAATTCAATTTAATGAAGTTTATGGTCAAGACAAATGATATGGTTGGAGAAGATTGTGTTAGGGATTTTGCAACAAGTGAGGTAAATAGAGTTTTATTCGTTTGTGTAAAAAGTTTGGCAACTCATGCAATTATGTTGTAATGTATTTGTGTAGGTATTTGGTATGCGAACTTACTTTAATGGGTGTGGAGGGTGTCCTTCTGACTTGGTTTTATGATTGTCATAATTATATTTGATAAAGCAAATGGATAATATGGGAAAAAAAACATATGTTTTGTTAGTTTGTGAAATGGGTGGCAAGTATGGAAAATAAAAACACGTTTTTGGAGGTGTGTATAATTGGTACATTAAAGAGTAATTATATTTTTTAAATTAAGGGGTAAATTTATGAAGGTGAGAGAAAAAAATAGGGAGGTGCAGGAAGAAACAGTTCAGGCCCAATCCTTTCTGGCACCACGCTGGTAAATTCTTCCTGCACCCATGTTTTCCTCCTGCACCACCATACTTCTTAAAATATCAAAATTACCCTTTTGAAAATGGATTTAGGTATTGGTGAATGTTGGAGTTGGTAGTTTGTGGTGTTTCCCTCCTTTAGTGATTTTCCTGGTGGTTAGTGGATGGTAGTGCGGTGGTGATATTAAGTGGTAGTGTAAAATTTGTTTTTGGTTAAAAGAATAATTTTGATTTTTTCATTTAAGATTATACAATCTGAAATACAAATTTGTATTTATAATATGCAATCTATAATACAATTGTACAATTCAGAATACAAATTTTGTTTTCATATTTTTTAACATAATTGTAGGACAATGATTGTTGAATTGTGGAGATTGAATCTTAATTTTGGAATAAAATATCTAATGAAATAGATAAAATATTGAATATAAAAGAATTCAATTTAATGAAGTTTATGGTCAAGACAAATGATATGGTTGGAGAAGATTGTGTTAGGGATTTTGCAACAAGTGAGGTAAATAGAGTTTTATTCGTTTGTGTAAAAAGTTTGGCAACTCATGCAATTATGTTGTAATGTATTTGTGTAGGTATTTGGTATGCGAACTTACTTTAATGGGTGTGGAGGGTGTCCTTCTGACTTGGTTTTATGATTGTCATAATTATATTTGATAAAGCAAATGGATAATATGGGAAAAAAACATATGTTTTGTTAGTTTGTGAAATGGGTGGCAAGTATGGAAAATAAAAACACGTTTTTGGAGGTGTGTATAATTGGTACATTAAAGAGTAATTATATTTTTTAAATTAAGGGGTAAATTTATGAAGGTGAGAGAAAAAAATAGGGAGGTGCAGGAAGAAACAGTTCAGGCCCAATCCTTTCTGGCACCACGCTGGTAAATTCTTCCTGCACCCATGTTTTCCTCCTGCACCACCATACTTCTTAAAATATCAAAATTACCCTTTTGAAAATGGATTTAGGTATTGGTGAATGTTGGAGTTGGTAGTTTGTGGTGTTTCCCTCCTTTAGTGATTTTCCTGGTGGTTAGTGGATGGTAGTGCGGTGGTGATATTAAGTGGTAGTGTAAAATTTGTTTTTGGTTAAAAGAATAATTTTGATTTTTTCATTTAAGATTATACAATCTGAAATACAAATTTGTATTTATAATATGCAATCTATAATATAATTGTACAATTCAGAATACAAATTTTGTTTTCATATTTTTTAACATAATTGTAGGACAATGATTGTTGAATTGTGGAGATTGAATCTTAATTTTGGAATAAAATATCTAATGAAATAGATAAAATATTGAATATAAAAGAATTCAATTTAATGAAGTTTATGGTCAAGACAAATGATATGGTTGGAGAAGATTGTGTTAGGGATTTTGCAACAAGTGAGGTAAATAGAGTTTTATTCGTTTGTGTAAAAAGTTTGGCAACTCATGCAATTATGTTGTAATGTATTTGTGTAGGTATTTGGTATGCGAACTTACTTTAATGGGTGTGGAGGGTGTCCTTCTGACTTGGTTTTATGATTGTCATAATTATATCTGATAAAGCAAATGGATAATATGGGAAAAAAACATATGTTTTGTTAGTTTGTGAAATGGGTGGCAAGTATGGAAAATAAAAACACGTTTTTGGAGGTGTGTATAATTGGTACATTAAAAATTAAGGGGTAAATTTGTTCGCAACTCAGAAGGTTGAGTATTGAAAATAATATGTGAGAGTCATAATCATGAAATTATTGAGATATTAGTTGGTCACATGCTCGCAGATTAAACCCGAATAAACATTTTGTGATTATTAACATGATTAAAACTCTAGTAAAACCAACTAAGATATTACTTACTCTGAAAGACAATTATTATAATGTCACAACAATAAAACAATTGTACAATTTCAGATATGTTAGAATGTATGGCTGAAACAAAAGGGTGAATTGTTTTTGCAAATACTAAAGAAGATTGAAAAGATCAGATAAATCACTTGTTTTATCGAAATAACTGATTGTTTACTGCAACAGAATACAAAACAATATATAAAACATTTTATCAGAGTAAGGGAAGAGAAATTCACACAAAAAGATTTATAATAGTTTACTCTTAACAAAATACTACGTCCAGTCATCAAATTTACTGAGTAATTGAAACTAGATTACACCACCCAAGAATATTGATCTTGAATCCCTCAAGAGAACAACAAAACTCTTAAACAACACCACAATTTTCAAAAACACTATCTAAAACTCTTTTACGACATAATACATAATTGAAAGAAAGAAATAAAGTACACTTTGGCTTTACAAAGTTGTAGAACAATGAAAGGCTCTAATCTCTAGTCAATGTGGGATCTCCAACACACCCCCCTCACGCCGAGAGTGATAGATAGAAGCTCGTGCGTGGGACTATATATTATGGATGGTCCGATAGAGGCCCGATAGCGGGTGGCACAATAGGCCCAACACAAACACTCGCTAGGATAGACTCGAAATGGCTCTGATACCATATTACGAAGTGGACTTTAAGCCTAACTCAACCCCATAAAACCGGCTCATGGGGTGAGGTTTGCACCCACCTATATAAAATAAAAGGCTCTAATCTCTAGTCGATGTGGGATCTCCAACAAATCCAGATTTCTACTTCACACAAACAATGATCCAAGACTCTAAGAATGATTTAAAAACTCTTTTATCTTTCTCTTGAAAACGTTTTTATTAAAACATCCTTCTTCTTTTTGAAATGATAATAAAACCCGTCTTTATATAGACTTTAAAAAGTGGTTTAAATGGTTTGATCATTAATTGAAATTAGTTAAAAGCATTTAAAAACAATTTGAAAAACTTAACAAAATTATGTTAAAAACACTTGATTGATTTTTCAAACAAACTGATTGAATTTTTTTTCTCTTATAAAACTGAACATAAAAAACGAGTTCATTAATCGAAATAATTGATTGTTTTTTGCTTTACATAAAAGACAAAAGAAAACAAATCAATTTTAAATTCTTTCAAAAACTGTAAGTGTAATAAAATTGGTTGTCGCGATAAATCAACTTGTTGAAAAAGTTGTTGTAGTCACCTCACCAGACTTTAAACCTAAGCTTTCTCAACTGATTTAAAACACGAAACAACTAACTAAAACTAACACGAATTTGAAAACCAAAACATTCAAAAGAGATTTAGAATCATACAAACTTGGATTATAACTAAGTACAAATTAACAATTCAAAATCTACCTAACTACATACACACAACAACAAATTCTTCAAGTCTTCAAGCTTGATTTGGAAATCATCAAAGCAACCGTGTTCAACAAGATATGCATACAGAAGATCATTAAAAGAATTTAGAATTGAAATACAACCGTTAATGATGTTACTAAAGTTTGACAAATATATTCATTATAGTTCATTATAGTAGATGCAGTGAGTCTTCACATATGTGTTTTTTTTTATTCAGCAAAATGGTTGAATGCATTTAGCACTCTGTTGATGATAGATACCACTTACAACAACAAATATCACTAAAAAAAAAATGGTGTATGTGATGATAGTTATCATCATGGTAAGCACAAGTTCATTGGAATATGATATAACAATGCATTTTAAAGAAGTAGTTTTTAACATGTAGTAAGTCAACAATGCATTTTAAAGAAGTCGTTTTAAAAATTGTATTTACCAAATAAGATTTTTTGCAAAAAAATTACGTATCCTACATGCACGACTTGACCAATTCCAAAATAAATAAAAAATTACCCATTTCAAAAATTAGAAAATAGAATTACACCATTTAGTAGGGAAATGGCTATTGCATTCTACACCTAAAAATTGAAATTTGAATTTTACCTTATGAGATTTTAATATAAATAAGTTACTTATATTTGGGACCCACATCAGGGTTCACCTTCAAACCATGGACTGCATAATGCTATACATGTCTGAGTCTGTGTTGAACAATGTTCATAAAACAGTCCTTTTTTGTTACTTTTTATCTCAATTCACTCATGAGGGATTTGGAACTATTTTTTTTTAAAAATATTAAAATGTTAAACTGTTAAAAAAAGTATATAGTATAAGTTCATTTAAAAGAAGTAAGAGTTTAATTATATTTATGGATGTCCTCTTTACATTATTTAACGGTAATGTACATAGAAGAAGATAAATTTTAGTTATTTTATTAAAATTCACCATAATAACCCAAATCTATGAATATCTAGATTATTATATTATGATTAAAATTCACGATGAAAAAACATTTTTAATAGTAAAAGTCTTACTCTTTAAATTGAGAATTTTAAATTATAACATGAAAGCGTTTTTAATTTTGGAAATAAAAAAACTTATTAATGAAAGTGAAAAGAAATAAATAATAGAAAAAATAAAACTAATTTAATTGGGGGTTATTATCTATCAAATAGTAAAAGCTTGATGACAATAGCACATTTCGATGTCTAGTTTCAATAATGATGGAATTATATTTTGCATTATCTTGTCTAACTGGAATATTAAATCAAGTTGTATTGTTTTGTCTTGATGGAGTTGGATTGATTAAATTCATTTTGTTTTGTTGCATTCATATCACACCTACTTTTCTTCAATATTATTGGTAAAGAGAATTGTGAAGGAGATATTGTTCCACGTTTGGACAATTTAGTGAATATAATACTATAAAAGGGCCTCAATTTTTAGGAATTATTTTTGGGGTTACCTTTTGCATTTCCCTTTCTAATCACAATCGGGGATAATAACACAAGTAGGGTCACTCTCATCTTTGTACTGATATTTATTAAGTGAATCCTATGAATTTATCAATATTTTATTTTTAAAAAAATATTTCCATCGTTATTTTAATTATTCTAATAAATATAATTTAAGATAATTTTTAAAAAAATATATGGTAAAAATTGTTCGGGTCATTCTTCAACGTAAATTATTATTCCCTTCAAGCTTCTTGAAATTGTGAATGTTGGTACAAAGATCACAATGTCCAAAATGGGTTGGTTGAGAAACTAAGTGGCTCTAATTGCTTCAGTTTTTAACAGAACTGAGATATTTGTCTCAGTGTACTTTGTGTTCTAAAGATTTGTACATGAAGAGTGAAAATAGCTTTATTTATTTTCTCTATTTTTAACAATTACAAAGCAAATATTTTTAATGATTGTATTATGGGAAATATTGAGCACACGTATTTTTCTTTTAAGATATTGTATCAACTTAAGTAATAATGAACCAAAATAAAATTAATAGGTTGTTTAGGGTAAAAAAGAATCATACTAATTCTTAGAACTTTTGTTTGAAGTTTCAATTTGATGTTCCATCAATTTTAAATGGTGTCCTTCACCATCTCTCATTCACTTTTTTTTTTTCTTGAATGTAAAGTTGAAGAGGCTAGGAATGGATATTTGATGATTAGTGGCCACTAAGTTTGTGGTGTAGAATCATGTAGCCTTAGTCCATTGGTCCCAACCCTAAACGGCTAAACCAAGCCATATCATCAAAACCCTAACCCCACCACCAATCACCCAACAAGGCTACCCTACTTTCCTTTTCAGCTCCTATCATGGCTCCACCGTCCCCAACTTCCACTCACCCATTTAGATTTTTCATCAACACGACACCTTCCATCAAACTCACCCCGTAACAATCACCCAGAAACAAAAACTCAAGCTATCTATCTACACACCCATGCCGTAATACCACGATCAACGTTGAATGAAGAAAAACTTTTCATAGAGATATTTCTTAAGGGTACGCACAACGTAATTTTACAAAAGTAAAAACCTCAGGTTTCGGATTCATAATATTAGAAACCTCTTACAATCAATCACCTCGTCATATACGTGAACTTAACCCTCAAAATTAACAAAAAAAAAATGTCAATCAATTACAGTAACAAAAGTAGAACCAGAAAAAGACGACGAAGATTCTGTGTTTTTTTTTTCAGTCTTGGAAACCAGTTTTGGCCCAAATGGCGTTTCGGAGCGTGCTCAGATCCCTCCCCTTGAGGGTTCTCCCTACACCTTCATGCACGGAGAAGGAAGCAACCCGTGTTCTCGCCAGAAACTCGTGCGGTGGCACTCTCACGCTCCTTTCAAATTCATCATAACCCTCGTAGTGATCTTCGTCGTCGTTGTCGTCGTTGTGGTTGTGGTTGTGGTTTCTCTGAGTGTACTCGTGGCCGAGGATTTTGGACCAGTCGGGGATGTTGACCGGCACCGACGCCGAGGCGGGAGCGGCCGAGGAGGAGGGTTTTTTCTTGGCGGAGCCGCGGCCGTGAAGCGATCTGCTGAACTCGAACGAGTTAGCTTGACCCGAGTTGTAAATCTCGGACTCGTCGAATTCGAAAGCGGATTCGGAATCCATGGTTAGCGCTAGAGAGTCTCTGTTTGAAGCGACGGGGAGAAAACGGTGCCTTCGTGAAGTGAAGTAGTTCTTTCTGCTTGCCATTGTTCACATGCAGAGGTGGTGATGATTTTATAACGTTGGTTTTGTTTTTGTTACGTGAATGGAACTGTGGAAGAAGGTTCTGTTGTTTTTGTTTTCGCTTGGTTTTCTTTTCCCTTTCTCCAATGTTGTTGTTTATTTGGTTCCTTTGATGTGCTTTTATAAAGGGTTTGTTGCTATCTACTTCCCTTTTCTTTGAATAAAAATAGGTGTTGCGAACTAATTAAATCTCATTTTTTTCATTATTATTTTTGGATAAGAATAAGGAAAAAGAGAGAAATTAGAAACCGGTATATAAATCCTGTTATTCTTGTTGTCTTGTGTGAAATTAATAATAACAATAATAATAAAGAGAAAATGGCTCGTTACATTCCGGATAAGGTTCCATCTTCTTCGTCTTTTTTCTTTCTCAGACACTTGGGAGAAACTACCAAGCACCACGCACCCAACAAAATCATCTAGTTTGATTCACACAATTATACTTTGCCATCATTTTTATGCTTCAATCCTTATACTCGTTTTTTACCTTTTTTATGCTTTATTATGATATCCCTTCCATTCTATTTTATGCTTCAAGTCATAGTGCTTTAATTAGGAGGCATAATTATAATATTTTAAATTTCATAAAATCTATTATTTATCTTTCTCAATATGTATAAGACTAGTAAATGTTTCTCTCATTTGTAGTGCTTCTTTTTGTATATAAATTTTTTTATTCAGCACATGCTAATATATTTTATATCTTAATATAAAATAACGTATAATTTATTTGTTATCGTTGTTTTTATCAAGACAATTGCCATTGCATATAGTTGTATGGATATTTACAATAACTTAAGCACACCACTCAATCAACTTACATACACTCGCTTGCCAAATACAAGTTAATTTACAAAAGACTTTCATAGCACTTAATGCAAAATTATTTGTCATTTTATTTCTATGTAAACCATTTTAATTTATATATGGTTCCATTTGTTATCTTCCCTTGTAAAAAAAATATAGCTGGTTATACATGTAAATACTAAATATCACACATTCACTAGAAGATTGCTGAAATAGAATGCATTGAAGCATTAGTATCAATTTCGGTCCCATTGATTGAGTTTTTTTTTTAAATTGTAAACTATTTTTTAATAAAATAAATAAATTATTGTTTCGATTTTTAAATTATGTCTAATCTAAACTTTAATCCAAATAAGCAATATACTGAATTAGTGAAAAAGAATAATTGTTTACAATTGATCAAATCAAAATTGAATTCCATTAAAAAATATTTATTTATTTAATATTGAATTATATATCGAAACGATTGATTAATAAATGATAAAGAAAAATAAAAAAGTTGGTTCATTGTGTGTGAGAGAGAGGACAAATGCGATTATGCGATCTTATTTAAACGCGTTAACGTAGATAAATGTAGAACACGTGGCGTGCAATGATTTGGAGAAAGATTAAGGAGCATGATGGCACATGATGTAGGACCTCACTCTTATCATCTACTACAGCATATTCATTTTCCGACTTTGACCCTACACTTTAGTGTTTAGTTTGAAATAAAGAGAAAAAAAAATTGTGGTTAATATAAAATTAATTGCTTATTAATTATAGTCTTATTAGTTTACTTCTATGACATGTTGTTTTCCTACATCATCACAAACTTCTTATGTACATGTAATTTCTTTTTCAGATCCATTTTTAATAAAATCGTGAACCAACCAATAAACATACATCATAATATAAAAACCAATGCAACCAAAATTTATTTTATTCACATAATTACATTTATTATTGTTGATAATATGATATACTAATCTAATTAATATGGTAAGAGGTTACTAGTTGAGACAAACAATGTTAATGCAACATTTTACGATGGAACGGCAATGTCATTTCTTTTAGTATAGTAAAAAGTATTTTATATTTGCGTCATTAATTATATTTAAAAATAAGATATTTTAGTTATAAGATAAATATGATGACATACTCTACTTAATATTGGAGGTTTCATAAACTCCTTTTTTTTATAATAAAACTTTTAAAATAGATTACTAGTAGTTTAGTTATTATAATGGATTGATTACTTGTTACTACTACAAGAAATAATGATGGTAGAGTCTTCAAAAAGAGCGACACAACATGACATGAGACTGATGTGGGCTTAGTGTCCCAATAGAAATGGAAGGTAATTTTTTGGTGGTTATGCATTAGAGATGACTTCCAATGGGACACAAATTTATAAGGTAGTGTTGGTTAATCCTGCATAAAGAAAAATATATTATTTAATTATAGCGTAGGTTTGAGGAACACTAAAAAAAATGGATATAAAATTAACTAATTATTAAGAGGTGCACTTTAAACCTAACTCAACCTCATAAAACCGACTAGAGGGTGGCTTGATAAAACCCAACAAATAATCGTTAGGATAGACTCGAAATGACTTTGATATCATATTAAGAAGTGAACTTTAAGCCTAACTCAACTTCTTAAAACCAGCTTATAAGATGAGGTTTAGGGTTTAGGGTTTAGGGTTTATAAGATGAGGTTTGTACTCACTTATATACTATGAAATGTCTTAATCTCTAGTCGATGTGGGATCTTAAACAATAATTAACTTAGCGTGGGCTAAGGTGACAATAAAAACGTCCATATCACCTTAATATTGTTTAGACCTACGCTAAATGTAATCAAATATTAACTTGCATTCATTTTATGTCCACATTCTCAGTATCATTTTGCAACTTATTTTTGATTGCATCTACTTTGTGTTTCCATTCTAGACGCTAACTTATTATTATTATTTTAATAATTTTTAACTTGCATCCACTTTGTGTCCCCATTTTAGACTCAATATTATTCTGTCACTTAATTTTTTTCATTGCATCTACTATGTGTTCCCATTTTAGACACTATCTTATTATTATTATTTTAAAAAAATTTAGTGAACTAAAGGTCTCCATTGTGGACATAATATTTGACATTTATTTTTGTATCCAACTTAAGTAGACTTCACTCATACTAGTGACTTCTTTTTTATAGTCCTTACTTTTTGTTGACAACTAAAATGGATTTTTGTTATAGTGTGTCAATCTAACTTAACTTACTTATCTATGAGCTTAAACAACTATAATTCAACTTAAAAACGAAAAAAAATTATGAATGTGAAAAAACAAAACTTTATTATATATATATATATATATATATATATTTTTTTTTTTTTCAAAATATGTAGCTCGATTCAATTAATGATTTAAAATAAAAAAATCAACTCAAATGAAGTTGAACTATGATAGTTGTCGTTTTGCTGTCAAATTAATATGATTCTAGGGTAGACTTGTCTAACACTAGAGAGATGATAGTATAATTGTGGACAAATGTCCCCAAGTCGTCTCCCAACGAATCCAATAGTAAAATCAGTTGATCAGGGTTTAAAATCTATCTGCAAGCAATAAAAGTTAGCAATAACAATGAAGATGAAAAGGGGGTTTGAGATAGTTGTGCAAAAAATATAAAAGAGATTAAAATAGAAAATAAAAAGCGATTGATCCCAAGTTCTTCCACCATTGAATTCTTCACAGGTTCTCTAAAGATTAATCTTTTCTCAATCCTCCAACAGAGCTAAACCAGATTGAACATGCGCCGATCTGATTCAACTGAAACTCACCAGTAAAGCATGTGTCTACTAGTTTAATCAATACCCACTTTGTTCCATGCGTATACTCCATGGGAATACTTACCTTCTCTCCCTTGAATCATGCGCCCAAGAAATTAATTAGAACAATGCGAACTAACTAAGAAACCAAAGTTTAAGATAAGGAAAACTCTCAATCATACGTTCAAGTACAACCTCTCACAAAAACCAGTTTTCCAGGAGATTAGACAATAAAAACAACTGCTATAGAGAATTAAAAATCGAAACTTTTATTGAACAAAACCTCAGAACTCAATGGGGAATTACAAAAGAATCAACCAAAAAGGTTTAGCCTTCCATGCGGAGGCAAAACAAAAGAATTACTAAGAAGAAAATAAACTAAGAAAACCCTATGAAACTCTCCCTTTTCTCCTTGATGCTTGTGTCCTTTTATAGGCTTTTCTGCTCCAAGGATTTTGAGAGAATATTGTAGTTTATATTTTGTTAACCGTTTCTAAGTTTCCATCTTTTCAAAATTCTTGTATTTTGCAGAAGATTTGCTTCCAATTCTGTTTCTGAGATATTGTAGATTTTATTTTCTCTTTCTTCTCCTCAGAATTTGTTTTCTGTTTTGGTTCAAGAAGCAACTTGGACTTTTGCATATTTGGCCCATTCACAAAGGTAGATGCTTCCTCCGGATAATTTACTCTAAAAACACAAAATTAACAATAATAATAGTTAAGGCCCAAATAAACCCAATTATAAGAATATTAATTAAAACAATGGATTTATTTATTATTATAGTCCAATAATTTATGAATAAGGCTAGTGAGTGTGAATAAATATATGCTCATCAAACTATATAGTATATTATATTTTTTTATTGTTTGAAAATTATTATACTTTAATTTATACATGATAAATATTTAGACATTTGTCAATTGAAATTATTTTTAATATTATTGAATCTATTATAAATATAACATTGTATTTGTTTTTGACTTTTTAAGTCTCTAAACATGTTAGTTATTGTAAGTATAAAATTAATTGACTTTTCAACATGATAAATTGGGCATGATTAGTGTCGAGTGATTCATGAACTTTAGCATTATGAAGCGGAAAGTAAAATAAAATCTACAGTGGATGGGGTTCGAAACCAAGTTCCTTTAGTGACCAAAGAAACTTTAACCACTACACACTTTGGTTTTCCCTCCTCGTTTGTCGATTGGATTAGTACAATTCTTCATTCAGTTATGCTTTCTATAAGAATAAATGGTAGTTTGGTAAGTTTTTTTCCTTGTAGTATAGGTGTCAGACAAAATGATCATTTGTTTCCTTTACTTTTCTATCTTGCAGAGGAAGTTCTTAGTAGAGGTATCTCTAAGCTTGTAAATGATAAGAAAAATTTACATATGTTAGTCCGCAAGGTTATCTCACTTCCTCTCATATTTTATATGTTGATGACATATTTGTTTTTGGATACGATTTGTTTTTCTCTTGAGAATGGAGGTTTGAAGATTATTAATCTTCGTCATGAAAATAATGTATATATTCTTAAGCTTGCTTAGAACTTTGCTTATAGCAACAAACCTTGGTTTTTACTCTTGAAAGTCAGGGTTCTTAAATCAAAATACGAGTTTATAATGGTTTATAGATCCTCATCCCTTTGGCCTGAAATTAAGCAATTTTATTCTACTATACTTCATTATACTTATTTGACTATTGATACAGGTTCTTTTATTAATTTCTGGAATGATAAATGGTGTTCTACTACTTCTTTAGCAAATATTGCAGGGTTATGTGATGGTGCTAGCATTCCGGATACAATCTCTCAGTTTTGGACAGGTTGTGATTAGAATATTCCTTTATCTTTACAATAGATGCCTCATTTTTTAAATCATATCATGGTTAGGGAGGAACATGATATTCCTAATTGGATTCTAGATGAGTCTGGTCGTTTCACTCTTAAATCGGCTATAACTTTTTTTTGAACGAGGAGTTCCCAGTGGTTGGGGTAAATTAATCTGGTCTTCATCTATAGTACTCTGGAAAGTTTTTCATGGGCGGCTTCCTACAGATCAATATATTTAGAATAAAGGGTTCTATGTGTACGCTTTGTGAAAAGCATGAGAAATCTATTCAACATTTATTTTTTGAATGTTCTAATGCTTTGTATATTTGGAGTTTGGTTCGATAGATTTTTCTTACTTCTAATTTTTCTAATAAGGATGATCTTATTTCTTTTTATTAAAAGTGATGGTAGTCCTTTGGTTAAATTGATTAGGCTTGTTGTGATAACTTTTTCTATTTGGATGATATGGCGTATGAGAAATTATGCTAGATTCAGGATAAGTTTGAGGTTTCTAAGGCTATTTCGGTAATTAAATATTTAACTTGTCTGGTGGGAAATTCGTCTAAAGCTTCAATGAAGAATGATATGTTGGATTTCAACGTGATTAATTTTTTTAGTATTAATACTCGTAGTAGTAAAGTTCTTCGTTCTCTTCCTGTTAGATGGGAGTTTTCTTCATCAAGTTGGGTTAAAATTAACACTAATAGGGTTGCTAGGAGTATCCTGGTCTTGCTACTTGTGGAAATATTTTTCATGGGAGTATGAAGGAGTTTATTGGTGCTTTCTTTGCGTTTCTTGAAGTTCAGACTGCTATGATTGATGAGTTTTATAGAGTTATACATGCTATGAAGGAAGCTCAAAAGACAGGGCTTACTAATGTTTAGTTTATTTATAGATAATCATTTCATTGGTATAATAGACTTCCATCTAGTATGTTCTTAGAATTCTTTATGAATATGTATAGTTTACCTATGTATTGTTTTTGTTAACATATCAATTTTGGTCTACTCCCTTCATATTTTTGTATTTTCTTTCTTTTTTCTTTATTTTTAATAACATTCTTTTCATGTGATGACATATGATTTTTGTTACTTAAGGTGTTAGTCTGATATGTTAAGTTACATACTAATACTAATGTCCTATCATGAAAGCTTTAAAAAAAAATAAAATTAACACGTAAGTTTGTCTTTAAATAGTTTATTGTTAATGCTCTAAAATTAGATGATTATTCAATAAATAAAGTGTAGAAAATTACAATAAAATCAAATAATTGATCGGAGTTCTTATTTTTTATTATAATAATCACAATAATAAAAGTAGATGATTATTCAACAAATAAAGTGTAGAAAATCACAATAAAATCCTTTAAATTCATTCACACCATGATTGATCGAAGCTCTTATTTTATTTGGAACTGAGAATTTTACTGATGGAGCAGCATAAGGTTTCATCTTTTTTATTTGAATTTAATTTGTGTGCCGAGTGAAATCAACAACTCTCAAAGGGTCAACAACATTCCTTCCATTGTTGGAACCGAGAATAAGGATTTTATATAGAACAAAACTCGAAGCACCTAAGATCTTCAAAAACAGACTTTATTAACTTCAAAACGGTGGTTTTATTTTTTTTAAAAAGATTTAATTACATTCCATATTCCATATTCCATATTTCATGTGTGCAGTGCGTGCATAGCATCATCAATAGTTAAGGTGCGAAAACTTAACGAAATAGAACAAATTGAATCTTTTTAGAAAACCTTTAAACCAAATTGATTATTTTAAAAATTATTTTATTGAATTGAATATTGATCCTAAAAGTAGAGAAAAAAAAGTAATTAAATAAGAAAAAAGTAAGTGGATTATTCTTTAGATTTCTCTTGAGTGGTGCTTATGAGTTTTTTTCCTTATAAGCTATAAGACTCAATCTCTTTTACAGAATGTCATGACTTGACACTTTCTTACTTCTCCATTGGTTGATTTTCATTTTCGATAGTTTATATTTGGTCCAAAGTGTGTGTGAGGTATCTCGGACAAGTACTTGAAGACTCAAGTTAGATATGTCCTAGTTAAGTATGAAGATCATAAATTCATTATCTTTTAAATTACAGGTGTTCACCAATTCATAGTTGTTATTATGGATCCCTATCTACGAGGAGGTTATAATAGACCCATATAAGTTCATATCCTCCTAATCATGTTTTAGGGGCGTAATTGAGTTCATTAGTTATTAATTGTTATGGTATATTTTTTTTGATTAAGTCAAGAGGTTGAATGATTGCTCTTGAGTTTGTTCAATATGTCAACGTATCAAGATGTTGTAAGGTCTTTATTATGAATTCAATTACTTGATCACTCGATGATAAAGATTCTAATATTATTTCTAATTGTGAGTAAAATATTATTTTAAGATAAAAAAAATCTTGTCCAATTAAAAAAGACTGATTAAATATATGGTTAAATAATAAGTTCAAAACTACTAAAGTTATATTAACAATTTTATAAAAAAGTTATATCTTATTGCTCATCAATATGTATATAATAATCTTCAACGAAGAGAAACAAATTATTTTTTATGTGAGAAATAAAAGATTAATAAAGTAGAAAAAAAGTTAATATTAAAATAATATGTTTGGTTTTACTTATCTTAAATATTTTGATAATCATACAATAAAATAATTTACAAAGAAACATCATCAAGTGAAGACAATTTCAAAACAACACAACTTTTTTAAAATTTATTAAGCGGAACTGGATAGATATAATGAATTTTTGGTTGAAGGAAATTTGCCCAACAATTTAGATTTATTGAGTAAAATTATTCAAGCTTTAATTTTGAAGAAAATTCACTAAACGAATTATATTCATTCTATGAATCTTGAAGAAAACTTAAAGATTTTGCTTTAACTTTTTTAAATTTCGTTCAATGATTTTTTTAATATATATATATATAATTATAAGTAATGTATTTTTATTATAAAATCAACACAAATCATATCAAATATCTTAGTTTGAGTTTATTATGGATTTAAATTAGAATATATTGTTGGTAGTATCTATCTTAATTAAAATAATTTTTACTTACCTTAAATAAAAATATTTAAATTAGTATATAAATATTTTAATTACTTCAATAAATACATTGACGATTTTTCATAAAAAAAATTATCCATAAATATTTGATACTTTTTAAAATTAATTGATAAACGTCAAATGTCAAAATAAACGTGCTTATATAATATTTGTTTGCAAATTCTGTTTACAATTTATGGATAAAAACATTTTTGAGTGACTGTAATTTTATTTTTGTAATTTTTTTAAAAATATTACAGTTTTTTATTTGTTTAGATATCAATTATATTTTTAGTTTATAATTTAAATATTATATATATATATATATTATAACTTAAAATATTCCCGACCAAACTTAAAATGAAATAAAAAATACACGCACATCATATTTTCAGAAAGTTCTCTATATTATAATACAATAAAAAAATAATAAGATTAATCCAAGTAGTGGTAAACTAATCGTCTTGAGGAAGATAATAATACGTGTGATGAATCTGTGGTGAAGAAGCACCATGAAGAACGAAAATGTGTTTTGAACAGCAAAGAAAACATTGAGAACGAAAAAGTGTTTTGAACAGCAAAGAAAACATTGAGATATAACTCTATGTAACAGAAAGAAAAGGAGAAAACAGAGATGCAGTATGAATCCTAAAAAAAAGAGAACAGAAAGAAACAACAATGAACAATGATAATGATTGTGAATAGAAAATAAATATAATTTATTATTCAGTTATTATTGTGTTTAGTGATTATAAGGATGCATTATATAAATTATATAAAACATAAAACAGTAAATAAAGGGAATAAAGTATTACAAAAAAAAGCCCAAAATAAACTAACCCAACAAAGTAACAAACTTTATAAAAAAAGTTAAATTTAATATATATTAGAAAGGTAAAGGAAAACAACAATAGAAAAAATAGATTAAAGCTTAAGTTAATATAGTATTTAAAAAAATGTTACCAATATAGGTCAAATGTCAAAATATATAGATAAAAGAATTATATATGTGAAGAAGTAATTGTATTTTATTATATTGTTCATTTTTATTATTAAAAAGGATGATTATTTTACATGTGTCTAATTTCAGCATACTCCAATTCTGAATTTTGATAAAGAAAATAAAAATGAAGACAAGAAAATTATAAAATGTATAGAGAAAAACAAGTGAAAGTCAGAATAAAGGATTAAAATATTAATAAAAAGAATCTGCTGCTTCCGCGCTCTATTTCATTTACTATCTACACCCTTTTATAATGTATTGGAAAAGACTGTTTGAAATATCAAGAAAACAAAAACGTGTTCTAGAAAATATATCCTAAAATGTAAAAAAGAAAAACTTTTTACAATTTTTTTTATAATGCTTTATTTACCATTCAAAAATAATTTATCATGCCTTTTTTTTTTCTTAAATCTTAATATCTGAGAAAGTAATTTTAATAAAACAAAAGAGAGCAAATAAAATTAAAAATACTATTTTACTATTTTAATTTAAATGAAAGAATTAAGAGGGAGTTATTTAGAAAAAAGGTGAGGCCAATTGTTTCCCACACCTAATATTTTTGAATATGCACTCAATGCTTTTTCTAAAATGCAAATTTCCTTTGGACATTTTATTTTAAAGGAAAAACTCAAAAGTATGATGTATGTTGTTCTTTTTTAGTGATAATGAAGATAATGTTGAACTTCCACCAAGTGTAATGGAAATTTGATTATATTGATTTTTATGAGATTGAGTTAATTATTTCACGCAAGAAAAGATGATTAAACAAGAGTTTTAACATAAAATGGTGAAAGGTAGGTTTCTGAAAATTAGATTTAAAATAATTTTCGAGATGGATAAATCTACCATGTGTGTTCTTAGGTGTGTGGTTTCAAGAAATGAAAATCTAGAATATAATATTTTTTATTTATTTTGGAAAGGAAATTTTTAAAAAATAGTGGACTATGAATATGTTATCCTAAAAAGTAAAATATAAAATAAAAATTGCATTCTGGAAGATGCAATCCAAAGGCCAGACATGACTTCCACACATTAAGGGTAATTTGGTCAACTCAAATAAGCTAATAGGTGTAGAAAGCATTTGCAAAAAGTGAGTGTGAATAGTTTGATTGAAACAAAATATGGTAATTTTTAAAACAGAGCCCAATTTGCCAATAAACAAAATAGCCCACTTCAAGTGTAGACCCAAATTAAAGAGCCGTACTTTAAAAGACAGATTTATCCTTAATTGTATCTCAGAAGTTATAGTGCTAGTTACAAAATTGGTTATAACAGCGAGTGGCAAAACGGACCTTTAAAAACCCTAATACCCATTTTCCTTTATATATAACCCACTCTTATTTTCATTTCTGTCTGCTTCGCCTCATTCTCACTCACAAACCCTAACACTCTTTCTTCCTCTTCCATCACTGCAACACAATGCCGCCAAAGTTCGATCCATCCCAGGTCGTCGACGTCTTCGTTCGCGTCACCGGCGGCGAAGTTGGCGCCGCCAGTTCGCTCGCTCCTAAGATCGGTCCCCTCGGTCTCTCCCCCAAGAAGATCGGAGAAGACATCGCCAAGGAAACCGCCAAGGACTGGAAGGGTCTCAGAGTCACCGTCAAGCTTACCGTGCAGAACCGTCAGGCTAAAGTGACGGTGGTTCCCTCTGCGGCGGCGCTAGTCATCAAGTCCCTGAAGGAGCCCGAGCGCGACAGGAAGAAGACCAAAAACATTAAGCATAATGGAAATATCTCGCTCGACGATGTCATCGAGATTGCTAGGATTATGAGGCCGAGGTCAATGGCGAAGGACCTTAGCGGCTCGATTAAGGAGATTCTCGGGACCTGCGTCTCTGTGGGATGTACCGTTGATGGAAAGGATCCTAAGGACTTGCAGCAGGAAATCACTGATGGTGATGTTGAGGTCCCTCTTGATTGAGGAGGAAGAAGGCTTTGTTACTCTTTTTCTCTTACCCTCGTTTATTTCGTGTTTCTTTTTATTATATAAATTTGGGGCAACTATTGAACTTTTTGTTTAAGTTTATTTAATGTTTGGATAATTTAGATGGTTTCGAGAGATTTTATCATGGGCTTAGTAGTTTACTTCTGCTCATAAAATGATATGTTTTTCGATATAATTTTGTCAATGGAGTGTAGTTTATTTTTGCGAATGTTTTCCTCTGTTGGTCTGTTGGTTTTCATTAGGTAAGTTTGAGTTCGTGTTGAATTTGTCTTTTAATACCTTGAAGTGGGTATTGTTTGGGATTTGCTTATGGATTAATTATATTGTTCATTGTTCTGGTAATTTATTTCCCTGCATTTTGCTGTTTTGTGTTTGTTTTCTTAGCTGACTTTATTTTTTTATGAGTAGTTGGAATGAGTTATTTAATCAATGGCCATAGTTTAATTGATTTCCCATGTAGGTGAATCTGTCTTTCTGTTTTAGTGAAGTTACGTTGAACATTGTTGGGATTTGTTGATATTGTAAGTTCCCCGGGTGACTTACCTAAGTGTGTTTGTTTTGAGAATTATGCAAAAGCATAGTATGTCGAATTAATCCGATTGTGTTAGTGTCCAGTTTTAAGCAACATTTGATGTTTGCAGCATTGGACATAATGAACATGACGATTGATGTGTTTTTGTTTTGTATTCATATCGATTGATTTTCTGACAATTAGCCGTTTAGTGGAGTTTGCCATTGCATTGTTAATTATTTTATGACATTCGCATTTAGGATTTTATGTTTGATTGATGTTTGCCGTTTAAAAGTCTATGTTCTGCACATAAGCCTTTGTTTGTACCTTTTTAACTGTATACATTGGTTGGTTCAAGAACATTATTGCATTAGTATAGATGCCTTTCGCTGCTTTTCCCTATACATGCATCTTTTATACAACTTGTGACTAGCATGTTTTCTAGGAACACATAATCCTATATATACTATCATTTTTATAGTTGTATTGTCAACTAACGTGTAGTGTTTCTGCATTTTGGTTGAAGTTTGTAGTATGTGAATGTACGTGTGCAAAATGATGTATTGTTGGTGGGAAAGCTTTGCTTGTTTTTGCATTTAAGTTTGCGTCAACAAATTGCAATTTTTTTATCCTTGTGGAATGTGTTAATATTGGACAATTGTTAACTGCATTTCAATCTAATTCTAGCAGTTGATGGTGGTAAAAATTTCAATTATAAGATTAAGGTTCAGGTAAATTTCAATTAAGCCTAACGTTTAGTGATTCAGAAACTATGTTCAGTTTGATTGTCGAATTGTTTAATCTTTAATATATACGTTTGAGATTATGTTTTGTTTCGTTACGTTGAATATAATGTTTTTATTGGTATGAATTTATTTTAATCCCCTTTGGACGCAACTGAAATAAAGAAAAAAGCCTGTCTTCTCATAACTTCTAGACTAATATTAATCCAAGTAGTTAGTTCCTTCAGGTTTGTTGACGACGCAGTGACGTTTGTCTTTTATTTTTCTCTTAAGTATATCCCGAAACAGACAATAAACAAACAGTAGTATTTAATTAGTTGGAATTTTGATTGGTTTCCTAGAAATACTAGGAGTTATCTGAAATAGGACTTTTTCTTTTTACACCTCCATACCTTCTTGTGCCACCCCATACTAAATATGAAAATACCATAATCTGGAAGTCAATTTCATATTTAGAAAAGAGTTCCGGATTATGTAATCCGGAAACAAATAACACATCTGAAAAAAAGACTTTTTGATTATAATCCAAAAGTTAATCTTATGTATAGAAAAGACTTCTGGATTATGCAATCCGGAAGTTAATCACAAAAGATTACATAATCTGGAAGATCTAGAAAAGACTTTTGAATTATGTAATCCAGAATATTTAAAAGAGTATTTTTGGAATAGGAAAAATTTATGGAGGTGGTGCAGGAAGAAGCAGCCCTGAAATAGTTTATAGTTCATTCATAATTAAATTAATAAAAATCCAAAGCTCTGACAGTTTCTGCCTACTGTGAAACTCAGAAATAAATTATGTGCATATTTCAATTAACGAGGTTCAATTTTTTTCTGTCAAAAGTACGGGTTATTAAAGAACGTTTATTTTCTTGAAATTTTGGAAACTGATGTTTAAAACTTATTTTATGTAATTTAATTTTAGTTCATAAAGTTGTTTATTGAATATGTTTATAAAAAAGGTTAGTATTATGTGATGGTTTTACGCACGGTAATATACATACACGGGTTTGAATTTTTATCCAAGTGTAAAATTTAAAGTATTTTCTTGAATCGTGGTTTGATACATATTTAACTTAGTTTTTAAAGTAAATATATTCACCTCAATTTTTTGTGGTTTCTTCTTAATTTTGCTTGAATGTGTCTAAATTTTATAAAACTTGGCACTGTCACTAATTTTTTCATATCTTCACTAAAACAAATTCGGTTTATTAATAATGAATGATGTTGAGAAATGTTTTCTCTTGGAATTGTGTACCACTATTTTTATTAGCTTTTTCTTTCGTTTCTCCTTATAGTGTGCACATTTGTTGCATAAGAAAGCAGTAGAAAAACATTTGTTGCATAAGAAAGCAGTAGAAAAAAATAGTGTTCGGTAACTACTCTTTCTTCCTACACTTTCATATATTCTACTTTCACCTTCATAAATTTTCGTATTCTAAAAATATATCTCTGTAATATTCTGGATTACATAATTTGAAAGTTTTTTTCAAAATTTATAATTAACTTCTAAATTACATAATTCAGAAACCTTTTTTCAGATGTATGATTAGTTTTTGGATTATGTAATCCAAAAATCTTTTTTAGTTTTGAGATTATATAATTCAGAAGTCTTTTTTCAAATACGTGTATGAATTACATAATTCAAAAATTACTCTGGCCAAAAAAAATAAAAAAACGTTTTGTATGGGGTGACAGAATAAAGGTGCAGGAAGAAACAGCCTTCGGTAAGTCTCTGGCAATTGCTTTCTGCACGATATCACTGCACCCGATCTCAGCGGAAAAGACGAAACTATCCTTAAAATTTTTTTTCGAAATATATGTTTCGGATTTTTATTTTCGGAATGAAATTTTATATTACGGATTTTTTTTATCTGGAATCAGTTTTTCATTTTTGTTTCGGGATTTTCATTTCCAAAACACAATAATTTTTTTTTTGGATTTTTTTTTCTGGAATGTATTATTTTTCAATTCTGGATTTTTTTGTCCGAAATAAAATTTTAATTTTTGTTTCTGGATTTTTATTTTCGAAATTAAGGACATTTTTGGAAATTAAAAAAATATGTTGGGTGCATGTTAAAAATGATTGGGTGTAGGAAGCATTTGCCTAAGTCGCTACTGTACAAGTCTTGTTCGTCAACTGGGCCTTTCTGTTTAATTGTCCATGAAAAATCCAATGATTCCAATTATGAAATTTTTAAAATTATTCTTCATAACTGAAAATTTGGAATTCAAAAATATATTTTGATATGTTTTAATAAATTATGGCTCTAAAATGAAATTTTGGAAGAGAATTGAAAAATTAAAATCTCATTTCAGAAAAAAATTCCATAATACAAAATTTCGAATGAGTGAAAAATATTTTAGAAATCTAAATTTAAAAATGTATTTTAGAATACGAATACATTTTGACATGCAGTCCTTATTTTTATTTAAAAATTATAGAGAATATTTTGATATTTTGCATCAGTGATAGAGTAAAGTTCAAAATTATTGTGATGGAAGAAGTAATTGACTAATTGTTGATATAGTTTGGCTATTTTTCTCTTCACATTACCTCTCTCTTACCCGATTGAGCCCTTATTGAAGTTGGAACTTTAAACTTTATAACCTAAGTTTTAGATTGTCACTACAAATAAACTTTATACTAATGAAGTATGGAAAGGAAGCAAATAAAAATTTATGTTGAGTTACAAATGATGTTATTTTGCTTAAGTGAATAAAAGCATATAAAAATAATGAGTGTTAGAGAATTAACGTGGCCTATTCCTAATGGTGAAGATATGATTATAAGGGGTTTTTGTATCTTTTTTGGAATATAAGAGATGAACAAAGATAGAGTACTAAGTAAAGTGGGATATGTTAGAATTTATATTATAGTGGGTATAACAAAAGGGAAGCGATTTATTATATAGAAGAAGCTGAGAGAGAATAAATCCGTTGAGGCTCAACAAAAAGTGGGTGACGAAAGTGCTTATATGAAAACTTTGTTTCAGTTTTGTTCTACTGTTTTGTTTCTTTTGAGTATCTATACACTTCATATTTCTTTGAGTCGTTGTTGGGGTTCAATCTTGAAGATTTATATTTTCAATAATAGACTCCGATATAAAACAAGTTTTGCACTAATGATATGTATGGATGATAATTGAATCGAAATTCACTTAGCAATGACACTTCAATGAAGAAATTAACAAAAAAGAATATGAAGATAAAAGTGTAAATCCTAAATCATAAAACAACACTAAGGAACATCTCTCAATAAATATATGATTACATCGTGATTATATGAAAATGTCAGTACAATTGTTTATAATAACATAATTGAGATGACTTTCAATCCTCAATCTCTCGATGAGTATATGTCCATATTTTTTGTTGGAAGCATTTACAAGGTTATTTCTAAGATCTTGTCTATCAGAATCAAGAAAGTGCTTGAGTATGTGATTGACTCATTGTAGTCGATTTTTTTTTTATCCCAAAGAGATTTGTTAGATAGTATTTTAGTTGCCAACGAGGTAGTGGACGAACTGAAGAGAAAAAAGAAGAGTGGGGTGATTATAAAGATTGACTTCGAAAAGGTATATGACTTTGTCGGTTGGAATTTCCTGTACTACATGACGACTAAGATGAGATTTTGCGAAAAATGGGTGCATTGGATCAAAGAGTGCCTAAAATATTCTTCAATTACTATCTTAGTTAACAGAAGCCCAACTAAGGAATTCAAATCGACTAGAGGTTTTAGACAAGGGGACCAAATTGCACTATTCTTATTTCTTATTGTGGCTCAAGGTCTCTCAAGTTTAGTAAATCAAGTTGCTAGAAAGGAGTTGCTCTTTGGTCTGAAAGTCGACACCAAAAAAGTGGAGGTGAAGCTTCTTCAGTTCACAGATGATACTTTAATTATGTGTGATCCGAATATCCAAAATATTCGTGTTGTTAAAGTTATGCTTAGATTTTTTGAAATTTGCTCAGGGCTCAAAATTAACTTGTTTAAGAGTAAATTTGGTGTCATTGGAGTGGATACAAATTTCAGTGACTAGAAAAACATTAACCACTAGACTAGACAAGTTCTTTGATCATATTATAATTTTTATTATACTTATTATATTATTACTAATATAATTTATACTTATTATTATTAATAATAATTATAATATTAAAAAATTTGTTTGATGTAGTGGTTAAAGTTTCCTTGGTCACTGAAGGAACTTGGTCTGTATGTAATATCTCTTTATATACCGGATAAAATTCGTATATAATAATCCGTATATAATTTGCGTTTTTGTTGTAGGAAAATCCTGATAATGATGGAAGAAGGTTGAGAAGATCTGCCATTGTTTGATTTCACATACTTTGGCTTTTCGAATGATTCTTTTTCTTTCTTGAGAGAAGCAAAAGAAGACAAGTCTTGACTCATTTTCATGTTTTTTTTTCTTTTGAAACAAATTTGAATGCAGTGAGAGGTACTTTCTCAATCTTAACTTCTGTTTTGTGGTCTTAAGTTCTCTCAAGGGTGTGGGTCATGTGAAGTGTGATGCACTCAAAAATTGATTTTTTTTTTAAATTTTTGGAGGCTTTTTAGTTTCATTTGTCATTTTTTTTTCAATAAAAAATATAAGGAATAAAAATGAGTAGGTTATGTGTTTAAGCATATTCATGCTTCTTTTGGCTGATAGGTTTCTGTAGGTTTACTTTGAGTAGGTTTACCGCTGGTTTAAGATGGTATTTTGGGTTTGAAGACATCTACTTTTTTTTTTTTTTATATTGGTTAAAGCATCTAAGAATGTTCCACTTAATTTATTTATTTTTCTAATAAAAAATAATAAAAATGAGATATTTAAGAGCTATTTTAATCTATTATCTCTTAGTGTCTTCCCATACCCACAAATTAGTCCCAACCAAAATAACAACATCCTCAAAATAATATAACACTTTAAATGTGCTATAAGAAAATTAAAAAAAATTATTTCCACAACAAAAATGAACAATGATTAAATAAGACCCAAAAAATGTTGTTATCTTGCCTATGATGTTAGTTCAGTTTAGAAGCTGACAACTATGAGATTAACATCCAAAGATCTATAAATCTTCATTTTATTTCACAAGAAAAATATTAAGGTTTCTTTTTAGCTTTTTCTTAATGAAACCTCTTTTTCATTTGAGAAAGAGAAACAAACGCCTACATCTGATGCACAGGAAAAAACAATTTCTGCTGCTAAAGTGCAAAGCTTAGCTCATGGAATTGCACTTTAAATTTTAAAACATGGAAGCAGCCACCGTCCAGTAAAATAGTCATTCTCAAATCTTAGGTTACACACACAAACCAAAACAAAAATGTTTGTTTTTTCATATCCACCATCAAGTGTTCAACACATGCCACTCTTTCAGCCACAACACCATATTATATATATATTTGAAAACCAATATCAAAATCATACAATATTCTTCTTCACAATTCATGATCAAATGATAAACAACGAGATTAATCTGAACATGCACTGAATTAGAGGTGGGGTGGCATAACAATTGTCAATTCTCACCATCATCATCATCATCATCACCATCATCTTCTTCACCCTTTTCCCCTTTAATTCCCATCATCACAAAACTTACAAATAATATGTTGTTAATGTATATTTGCTGGTCCATGTTCATGTTATAGCAGGGTGGTTGGAAAATTAAGTCCACTATGTATTTCTAATCTTAGCTACTCTGTAAAGAGGACCAACCAAATTTGGTCCCATACAACTACTCATCAAGCCTGGCATCTATCTTGTTCAATTAGGGTTCCAATAATTCTAACTTGCCCTAATTAATTAGGGTTTAAATTTTTGTACTTTAGTCAATGAATCGATTTGTTTATCCGTGGATACATTTTTTTAGAGTGTTTTACATTTTTAGACATTTTTACAAGAGAAAAACAAATTTAAAGGTGGTTTACAAGGGAAGGGTTCTTTTTGTTGGAGTTTTCTTTGAATATTTTATCAATTTAAGACAAATAATTTGCATATTAATAATGGGTTTATATTGGTGAAGTTGTGGGGGTGGAAGGAGAAGTACGAAACATTAATATTAGCCACTAACTTGGAATAAATAGTTATGACATAAGATTTAATTAACTGCCCAATTAATTAGTATATTTTATAATGAATTTTGTGGTGAGGATCACTAGGACCCTCACTGTGCTGAAAATCCATTTGATTTTAGGTATGTCCAGATAAGTTCTTCCCACATGTCTTCATCATCCAACAAAGATAACAACTACTCTACTCTTATTTTTATAGATTCGTAATAATTGCAGTACAGAAAATAATTATTCATAACTTTCTTTTCTTTTCAGGATAATATATCTTAATCTCTTGATAATTTATTATGCTAATATTTCTTAGCCACTAATTATCATGTTTCACTTCAAACCCAAGTTCAACGGGTGTTTAGTCAATATTTTTAAAAAACTTTTGGTAATTAAAATGAAACTTCCTAGTCTAGAGAATTCTAGTTTTTAAAGAAGTTGTAACAACATATTTTAATGTATTCATAAGCTAGCTCTCTCTTTCTCTCTCCCAAACATGATTTGACATCTCTCTCTCTCTCTTAATCAAATGTTTATAAGTTCTAACACTAGTTAGAAAAAGCTCCAATAAAGATAACAAATTCTCATTTTGTTTTACTAATTGATTATTGTTAACATGTTTAACTTGAATTATTTTCCAGCCCTTTGTTTATTTTTTCAATAAAACACAAGTAGGTAGGTTCATGTCATCTAAATTTTATAATTAGGTCCTTAAGATTTTAATTTGTTATTAAATTTATATGAATATTTTTTCCACGAATTATTGAGAGTAACTTAAAAGTAATTAAATATAATTAACAACAAAAATAAGGCAGATAACAATATTGTGAAACTATATTAAAAAAGTTATATGGATTGTGAGAGAGAATTTCTTTTAACAAATATAACACATTTTGGATAGTATTTTAGCAACAAATGATATAAAATGAAGAGAGCAAAGAAGAGTGAAGTTATTGTTAAAGTTTAAGAAGACGTATGATTCGGTGATTTGAGAATTTTTATACTACATATTGATTAGACTCGAATTTAGTGATGAACAATAAAGTGAACCTAGTGGAAGGGTAGACAATGTCCTTTGTTGGCTACGTGTGCCTAATTAAATTTGTCCTAATTGCAATGACATTGCTTTATCATTTGATATTTAAAGTGCCTAAGTCAGTTAACAAAGAAATAGTCAAACCTCAAAGGAAGTTCTTATGAGGGAGGGGTTTAGATGAATAAAAAATAGCTTGGATTAAATGGGACGAACTAATTAGGCCAAATGAATAAGGAGGGTTGGGAATTAAGGATATTGTCAAATTTAATATTGCTCTCTTAGCTAAATGAAAGTGGAGGCTAGGGTTGGAACATCAAAGTTTGTGGAAAGAGGTATTGCAGTCTAAGTATAGCTTATGGAGGATTCTGGATAAGGGGGTAAGGGCAAGAGAGGAATCAATTTGGTGGAGAGACTTGTGTGTGGAGAACATCAAGGAGAAACTATTTCGATAGAAAAGTAAGATGAAAAATAGGTAGAGGAAAAAACATTTTTCCTATACTTTATGGAATATCTGAGGATAAGGAAAAAACAATTGGAGAGGTAGTGGGAGAGGGTGAACAAGGAGAGTTGATATACCTTATTCTGGGATTTAACTGCCTCTCTAGCAACATAACATGTATCCTGGAGAGTGCTTTAGGATAGAGTACCATCAAGGTCAATCTCACTTATACGGGGTAGGGTCAACTAACAAATTGTGTAAGTTGTGCCAACTTGAACAAGAAACTGCTATACACATATTCATTGGCTGTAAAATGTCAAATAATATTTGGGTATTGTGTGATACTTGGGCTAGGATACAATTTGTACATTACGAACATCTACTTGATCACTTCCAACAATTTCATCTCATGGATTTGACTGAAAAACAAAATAGAGTATGGAAGAGAGTGTGGATAGGGATTATATGGATGATCTGGAATGATATGAATATTATAGATTTTAAGCAAAGTAGGGTAGATGCACAATAAGTTTTTTGCATGGCATAACTGAATGTATGGACATGGATAAAACATAAAATCCCTAAAACACTATTCTCTTACTTTGACTGAGTACAATGTCCAAAATTGTGTTTGAAAATGTTGTGAACTTGCTTAAAGACCTAACTCTCTAACATGAATGCATACAATGCCTTATATGAGTTTTACTGTGAATATGACTTAAGTAAATCATACAGGAGAGAAGTAAAAAAAAAATGTAAAATTTGGTATATTATAGACTCTGCCTTTGATTGTGACAATACTAATATGCATGTTCTAATAAAAGAATGGTAAACACTATTAAGGGTGTGTGCGTAAATTCACTAGTAGAGGGGGTCTCTTGTAGATTCAACAACATTATAGTGTCAACCACCCTTGACTATATACCAGATGTATGAGCATGGAGGGAAGGAAGGAAATCGACAACCATTACTAGAAAATCATTAAATAAAAACTAATTTTAGAAACAAAAAATAATTCGTCATTAAATTGACTAAATTATATATTATAGATATCAATATTTTTTTTAGTCTCTACAATAATATCTAATTTACTCAATATAGTGACCAATTATTTTTTTGTCTCTAGAATTGTTTTTTATTTAATGATTTTATTGTAGTGAACAATACCAGCCTTACAAGTCTCATGTGATGTTATGACAAAGCCATTGTATTGTCAAGCTGATCACAATATCATTTTTGTGGGACTTTAAGTCAACTCTCCTAACTCTCCTACATTTTGGACGTCAACAATTGCACCATTTTGAGTTTTGTTTTCTTTGTTTCTTGAAAGTGTATTTTAGTGCCAATTTGTATGACCATAAGTAATGCCTAATTATGACCTTGAAAATTGTATCACAGGTAGGTTTATCTAAGGTATAAGAGTGGATACTTTGGGAGATATAAGGAATACCTATGATATGGAGAGCTTTTTGTACCTGTATGGACAAAGAGAGACCTAGATAGTACATGAAACTAGTTGTACAATTACTAATGTATCGGTAGTCTCCTTGTTCCTTCCTTCAAGTCTTCTCATTTTGTTATCGGTGCTCGGTCGGGGTGGACCTGAAAAAGGTACTCAAACGCTATGTGTAAAGAGTGTATATTGTAAAGTTGATTAAAGCGTATTACACCTCTGTAAAGGGTTTATTATAGTGTTTAGTCACGGACCCTTGCCGTGGAACCGAATCAATCAAATATCAATTGCTAATAACATGATTCCTGATTTATAGGGAGATATGTTAGTATATTGATATCACCTGAATTTCATAGGACATAATCATAATTCGTAGGAAATTTTCATAATTATTATTGTTGTCATTTATTGAGCGTCTTCAATATATATTAATGTAGTCGGTCGATCATCAAAACCGACCGATACACTTTTTGTTTATGTTTGTGTATCATGTAACATACACATTTTTGCATAAGGGTTGGAATAACTTGTTTAATAACACTACAAGAAAATCATGAAATAGAAACCAATTTGTAGAAACCAAAATAATTAGTTGCAATAGTAACTAAATTAGAGACCATTTTAGAAACTAAAAAGAAATTTGGTTTCTAAATTAGTTTCTATTATTTTCTATTATTGTTAAATAGTCTCTTGGTATCTAATTAGCAACCAAGGTTTTTGCTACCAAATTTAGAAACTAAATAATTGGTAGTTAAAACCTTAATTGCTAATTAGATATAAATTTAGAAACTATTTAACAATAATAGAAAATAATATAAACTAATTTAGAAACCAATTTTTATTTTAGTTTCTAAAATTGTTTCTATTTTAGTTTCTGTTGTAACTAATTATTTTGGTCTCTAAAAATTGTTTTCTATTTCATTATTTTCTTGTAATTTAAAAAGCTAGTTGGACTTAAAAGCATTTTATACCTATTTTTAAAGAAATTTTATAATTGATATTTTTCTTTAAATGGATACACATTCTAGAATCAATACGATATATATAAAAAATAATTATACCTATATGTGTACGTAAATGAGAGGCTTAGATACATTGTTGTAATACTTTTCAATAAGAACTGACCAATCGAAATAAATAACAATGTACACTTGAAAATTGTTGTCTTTATTTGTTTTCTCCCATGTGCAATGAAGGTAACAAGATAGACTTAAATAGCTGGTATCATTATTATATATATATATATATATATAAATTAATTTGAAATTGTTTCAATTTAAAAAATCTCAAATTTAAGTTTTAAATATTTATATTTTGTAAACACTTAAATAGAATTGATGCATTCACATTATAAGTTGATATACATAATTTATTAAACTGAAAAAAAAATCGCATTTGATATCACCATGTACAATTTTTTTTTCTCCAACTATTAACAATTATAATACATGATAGTTTTCTGATTCAATACATTAAAATAATTCTTATCAAAACAAACATTTTAAGATTATTTTGTAATGAAATAAATTATAATGCCCTAAAGAAAAAAAGACATAAGGACTTAGGAGGACCCATAAGGGACCATAGTTATAAATCATCCTTAGCCAAACTTGTGAGAGACAAGGCAGTAAAAACAGTATATTGCTGTTTAATGTGCCGTTCTAATAATTGCTTTATCTACTGCATTACACAGCAATGCAATCTTCCAATTTCTACACTTTCCCATAATTAACCACATGTAGCCGTTGATACAAAGAAAGCTTTTAGATCAGACTTGGCCATGGCCACATATATATCTCTGTGTGTATGGTACACATATACACATGCTATGTATATGTATATGTATATGATATGAAGAAGTGCCGTTGCAGTGGTGGCCATGGAGTGGGGTCATGCAAGCGAAATCAAGCTAAGAGGGGCGGCAAAAAACTATGTTAATCATGTCATTGTCCATAGACAAAAAACAAAAGAAATGGTTTAATTATTCCATTCATCACCATTCTCTCTCTCTTTCTTTTGTTACTTAAATACCACCTCTTTCCACTACACTTTGGCACACACCATATCACACACAGTTAACTAGCTATAGCAGTGATTGAGGCTTGAGAAATGGCTAAAGATGTTGAGGTTCAAGAGCAAGGAGAATACGCTGCCAAAGACTATCAGGACCCTCCTCCAGCACCCTTGTTCGACCCTGAAGAGCTAACACAGTGGTCCTTCTATAGAGCCCTTATCGCTGAGTTCATAGCTACCCTTCTCTTCCTCTATGTCACTGTGCTAACCATTATTGGCTACAAAAGACAGACTGATGCCAACGTTGGTGGCACCGAATGTGATGGGGTTGGCATTTTGGGCATCGCTTGGGCCTTTGGTGGCATGATCTTCATCCTTGTTTACTGCACTGCCGGTATTTCAGGTACATATCTCTCACCCCTTTCAATTTCCTCTCTCACAAGCACCACAATTTTGCTCTTCTAAGGTTTCAAGTTTCAACTTTTGTATTTCAAGAACTAGGCAATTGTAATTTGGTGGTTCTTTTTGTTGGTTTGATTGGATATTGGACAAGGAACGTGTATGAATATGCATGCAACAAGAACTATAACATGTTTTTTGATTTGGTGAGTGTTGCAGGAGGACACATAAACCCGGCTGTGACTTTTGGGCTGTTCCTAGGACGCAAGGTGTCGTTGATAAGGGCGTTGTTGTACATAGTAGCACAGTGTGCTGGTGCTATCTGTGGCACTGGACTGGCCAAGGGGTTCCAAAAGGCATACTACAACAGGTATGGAGGTGGTGCTAACTCTGTTGCTGATGGCTACAACAAGGGTACTGCTTTGGGTGCTGAGATTATTGGTACCTTCGTTCTTGTCTACACTGTCTTCTCTGCCACTGATCCTAAGAGGAACGCTAGGGACTCCCATGTTCCTGTAAGCACCATATATGTTCCAAAACAATTTCTAAAAAACTCTCATTAGTGGCCAAACTTTATTACTAATTCATGCTCTCACTTTTTCAATATGAAGGTACTAGCACCCCTCCCCATTGGCTTTGCTGTGTTCATGGTTCACTTGGCTACAATCCCAGTTACTGGCACTGGCATTAACCCAGCAAGGAGTTTTGGAGCAGCTGTAATCTACAACAAAGAAAAAATCTGGGATGATCAGGTAAAAACTTTTTTAACAGTGTATATAATATATTTCAAGATGAAACATATTTTTACTGAAGAAAACAAAAGGGTGTTGAAGGTTATGTTGTTATGGATGTTGATAGTGGGTGTATTAATTATGGTGATTTTTTTATGAACAGTGGATTTTCTGGGTTGGACCAATTATTGGAGCAGCAGTGGCAGCATTCTACCACCAATACATCCTTAGAGCAGCTGCTATCAAGGCACTTGGATCATTCAGGAGCAATGCTTAATTACTTAATTAATAATTAAGCTACTTTTGTAGCTTCTTAATCTCCAACAAGGCTATGGTGTTTCCACGAAGAATAATAATTTGTATGTTGAGGAGTGCTAGTCTCCCTAGTTTAGGCTTTTTCGTCCTTCCTTTCATCAGCTACAGTTGTTGTGGGGTTTGCAGGATAAGGCCAAAACCATATGGGGGGCATCAAATTGTAGATAAGCATGGTTGTGTCCAAGGGTGAATTTTGCATCCCTTTTGTGTCTTTTCTCTTTTTAACTTCCTTGTATATGTATTCCCAGTGTTCATCTTTTCATAATTAAGTATTCATCTTTTCTTAATCATCATCATCATCCATGTATGTAATGTACCTTGACTTGAGTAATATCATTAAGTTCCTGGCTTCTCTAAATTGGTTGTTTCACCACCATTAATCCTAGGCTTGAAAAAGGACAAAGTGAATAACAAGTACCCTTTTGGAATTAGGCCAAAATTATTGTCCTTTAAGTACTTACTAATTAAGCTTTTACGAGATCAACATTCATCTATTTGCGTGAGTTGCGGTTCTTGAACCTTCAATGTTGTCCAAAACAGATGCTTATCCTAATCCTAATAATGTATATATTAAACTAATGCAAAACTTGTAGCAGTGAAAGAGCTTAATAAGGACCACAACTAAACAACTATTCCACTCAAAAGCTTGACTATTTATTAGATAATATAACTCGGCTTTTGTGGTGGTGGTTATTGGATGTGACGTTAAATTTTGGATTGATTTTGAAACTCATCTGTTGCTAGGGACACTATAATTTAACTAAAGAAAAAAAATGGAAAAGAACTAAAGATAAAGTAACATGTTAGGTGGATGACTTGGGATTCCTTACAAGTGCACCCCTCATTTCTTATAATATATTGGTGAGCTAATATACGTTATCTTCACCCTATTTTATGCCTCCATGATTCTGATTAGCTAGGTATGTGTTAATTGTTTTATAACTTTTTGTTTTGTGCACAATTTGTGCTCACAAAGGTACTCTTCATTTTTATGGCACTTTTTTTACCTTTTATTCATAACATTTTCTTTGCTGCAAAATAGCTGTTGGATTAGTCTCAACATATAACACAATTGTAAATTAAAAAGAAATGAGAGAAAACAAGGCTTGGATTATTCGTTTTCATATGTATTAAGAAGTGAGTTTTAAGCTTAATCTTATTTCTAATCGATATGAGATCTCCAACACACTTTTGTGAGTGATCTAATAAGTCCAACAAATTTTAGTTAAAATAAATTCAAAATGAATCTGATACCATTTTAAGATATGAACTTTAAATATAAGTTAACCTTATAAAAACTAACTTTTAAAAAAAAAATTACAGATACTTATATACTATAAGATATATTTAATTGATATGAAATCTACAACGTACTAGTATCTCTTATATGATAAAGTCACTACAAACAATAAAAAAAAATGTCTATTTGAGAAAGAAAAGAAAAAAAAGTTGGGTTTCCGGCATATTCTATTCTCAAGAGCATATTATCCATGGTTATAGAAGATGAAGGTGATGGAACATTTGAGATTTTTTTAGAGAAACAATCATGATCATGTAATGGTGCTTAAGTTAAGTATCTTAGAAAAAGTAAGATTATGACGCATTAACAACTGATGGAGCTTTCATTAATTAGTCTGGTAAGTTCCATTAGTTCTGTAATTATCATATTAAGCCAACGTGTTACTTTGAACTTTCTCGAACTACCCACATATTCTCAAATGTTAACTCCCATATATTTACTATATATAATGCTTAAAATTCTTGAAATGTAGTTTACAATGATAGAAGATTTTTTAAAAGTAATTATTGAAAATCAATATAATTACGGTGTGAGTTTATATGTAACTCAATTCTTTTTTGTTTTAGATTTTTTCTTGTGTTATTTAAGTTTGTTTTTTTTTTCAAATTTTATATAACTCTACACCTCTGTGTTTTTATTGTTGGTTCTTTTAATTTATTTTTGGTGTCTATATCCATATATCAATTCATGGTGGGCACAAGCTTTAAGCCTAACTTTTTTTGGTCAATGGACCTAAATTAAGCTTAAACAACAAATCTTTACATGGCAGTTTCTTCCTGCACCCCTACATTTTTCTTCCTGCACCCCCAAAAGATTGCGCAAAGACAAAACTGTCCCTATATAAATTGTACATTTGTTTTTGTATTCTGGATTATGAAATCCGGTAAATTTTCGGATTGACGCTTCCGGTAAATTTTCTTGACGCATCCGGTAATCTCCTGGATTGATGCTTCCGGTAGTACATGAATAATAGTGTTAATCCAAAAAAAAATGCAAAACATCCATAATTGAAAAAACCATTCCAGATTCACCAATCCATAATTCAAAATATGCATTCCGAATTCAGAAATCCATAATTGAAAAAATCATTCCGGATCCACCAATCCATAATAGAAATTGGGCTTCCGAATTCAGCAATTCAGAAATCAATATTTATGCAAACTTTGCTTCCGGAACACCTCCTCATCTGAAATGCAACATGATTCACTTCTGGATTGATAAATCCATAGCACACTCCGAGATCCCAAAATTGTGGGGGTGCAGGAAGAAAAATGTAGAGATGCAGGAAGAAACTGCCTCTTTACATTGTTTTGTACCAAACCAGTCCCAACATAAGCCCAATTGATAAATTACGTGTGCCTAAAAAATCTTATTATATTTTATATTTGTCTATCTAATTAGAATCAAATGTCCATGAAAACTGGAGTAAGAGAAACATTTTAATTGTATACAACGGTTTGGTGTATAAAAGGTTAAAAACAACCGCGTGTAGTCTTATGTTCAAAAAGTAAAAAAATAATTATTTAATCTCTTTAGATTCAAATAAAGAGAAAAAATAATTATTTAATCTGGGTAAAAATCGTCATTTTACAATTTCCTATATATATAATATGTGCATTATTATTAATTTTAAACCCTAAATCTTAAATAATTATATATATAATATTTAATTTTAAAATTGCAAATAATATTTCTAAATATTTATTGAAATTCATACAATTATTCCTACGTAATTATTAACCATTCAAATGTAATTTATCAGTTAAAATTTTATGAAATTTGGTCTTGGAATTGTAATTTTAATTCTAAAATAATCAAAAGTTTCAAAATCGCAAAACTTAGATGAAAGGTTACAAGGTTGGTAAAACGTCTAAAAAATATAATAATAAAATTTGCAAAATAAAATTAAGTGATAGAATTCAAATTAAAAAAAAAAGGCTTCACTCTAAACTCGGCCCAAAGGCCGTTACGGATTTATTCTATTTAACTTAAACTATTTTGAAACGTTTTTATATAAGGATGATCCTATTATCTAAAATAATATAATTAAAGAAGGTGATTCCTTCATTATTGAACGTGATTTCTTTACATAAATATTTTTATAATCAAAACAATTTAAAAACTAGAGTGCATTCCTTAAGGAATTTCTGTATATTTTATGTGAACATAAGGTTCACAATTCCAGTTTTTTCTCATTCATTTTGAATGTTACGGGATAGATATTAATTTATTTTTGAAATAAATTTCATTAATAAAACTAAAAAAATTACATATTATTTTTTTACAATTACTTTAGTTAGTTATTTCTAATTGAAGCTTTTTTTTAATTGTTACGATTATGTAAGTATAGGTTTCTAGACATTTTGTTAATTTGTATTTTTATGAAAACTGAGTTAAGTAATTTACAGGGTAAACCAACTGTTTTATTTTTACTCTCACAAATAAAAGATCAAGTAATTAATCTTAAAAAATATAGATTAAACGAACTTTTTTTTTTCACTTTCACATTTTAAAAATCAAGTTAATTATTTTTTTTAAAAAGTATGTAAAATTGTAAAAAAAAAAAAGGAAACCAACTTTTTTTTACTCAAACTTTTGATGTAGTTTTTCTATTTAAAAAATCTTAATGGTTAATTTACTACAAAAACCATTGTCTGAAAAAATAGTTGTGTATACGTAAAAAAAAAAAAAACATTTAAACCTATATAACAATATCAATAAATCATAGTTGACTATTCTAACATGTTGGTTTAATATAGAGAAAATGTTCAAACTTCAACTCGAACTAAAAACTGAATCGTCAAACCATACACAGTACATGTTATAGTCTTTTTGCTCTAATAGTAACAAGACTTTCATTTTTCTCCTCATAAACCTTACTTTACCCTATTCCTATAATTCGTCACCAACTCTTCATAATAATTTCTACAACTTTGACAAAAACAACATGAAAATCACACAACATCAATGTTTCATTTCATAATCCATTGAATAAAAAATGTATTACCGACCGACGACGACAACACTGAAACTTTGAGGAAAACACCAAGACACTAATTAACTCAACGATAACAGCAAGGCACTAGAGAACTCAAGGAAAAGAGCACGAAACACATGACAGAAGATCAAATGAAGAAGAAAGTGAAATAGCAAAATGTACATCTAAAATGTAAAACTCAATTTCCCCTAACTCTAATTTCACAATTCTACCAAAGGTTAAACCTTTTCAGAATGTTTTGTGGACCCCACGATAAAAATTAAATATTAGTTTTTTTGTCACCTGAACAATTGTATACTGAAGCAACTACATCACCGATTGTTCAACCAACATTTTCCTTTAATATATTTAATAATAAAATATGAGCTAAAATGTGAGACTTTTATCCGTGATTTCATTTAGCACATTTTGACAATTTTGATAGAGAATCTCTGAGCGGTGCCATGGAGAAGGAAGGATTAAAGAGAGTCACAATAGGAGGCATAGAAAAGGGGAGAAAGCACGAAAGCTGAGATGATTTTGAATTAACATCGCTATGATTTTCACACATAGTGTGTGGCTGAGGAAGAGCAGAATGCATTTGGTATTAAACTTTTGCATGCGTTTTGTGCCCTCGCAATAATGTGACGGAGCAGGACAGCAAGGCTCTTTGCTGCCCCTCTAAGCTAAGCTAATTTTATGCTATAATTAATTTTGGTTTTCCACTTTGAGACAAAGCAAAGTACACAACTTTTTCATGATAAAGTATGAGAAGCCTAATACTGTCATGCTGAAATACCCAGGTGCATTCAATACTCTGCACATATGCATATTTTTCCTGGTCTCTTGAGATGGGTGGTTAGTGTTCTCATTCTGCAAGGATGCCAATTAGTGTTCTAATGATTTTAATCTCTATTGTATTTGTATGCATTAGAGTAAAATACTGAAGCACAATCATGAAAAAATAAGTAGTGTAGTACATACTTAAGTATAAGAATTATTTTGCAAGTGTTTGAGTGAACCTTTTCTTTTGTGGGGACTTCACTTCGATTATAGAACAATCCATTCATCGGTGACATAATTTTCTAACATTTATTTTTCAGAAGTTGATAATTTTCCATATGGTGGGATAGAATTGATGACACTTCACTTAGTTAACACTTTTAGCATTTACCCTTCCCTCTTTCCACAATAAAGATATCAGCATCATTATTCATTTAAGTACAAGCATAATTTTTTCTTAGAGCCACCTCTGGCTAATAATATAAAGCAATAGACAATCTTATGACAGTAATGCCACTGCTGCTTCAATCAAGACAATCTTTAAAGCGGTGTAATTGTACATTGATGTACGTGTGTCACATATAGCCATGGGCAGTTTGGGAATTGCAAAGGCTCTTCAATGTTGGGGTTAGGGTCTGTTGAAAGCAAAATCCACAATTATGTTCCCTCTCTTATAAAATCAGTCCAAGGAACAACCACTTCTTCAGAACCTCAACACATTTATAAAAGCCAGGGCAACCACCTACAAGTTTTATCCAAAAGCTATCTCCTTCTCTGATTCCAAGTGATCTACACAAAACAAAAGAGAAACATGAGTTCCATTGGTTTGTCCTTCCTCTTCCTCCTTTCTCTAGCAATTTTCTCTATTGCTAGAGGGCAAGAAAGGGCCCCTCATGGGCTTGTTTATGAGAACCCTATAGCTTTTCCACCAGCAGCATACGACTTTTTTCATCCCAATGCTCAAAAGCCTCAGAATAGAGACTTCTGTGCAGCATCCAAATGTTCACCGCTGCCTCTAGCAGCTCAAGTGGATGGCACTCAAATATATCAAAACAAAGCTTCAGCAACACAGAAAGGTGGGAAACAAATCGGAGCTGGGGGTGTAGCTGGCATTATCACTGTTTTTGCTTTTGTTGTTCTTTTAGCTATGGGAATCTACTATGTGAAGGTCACTCGCCAAGCCAACATGAATCGAGCAAGTAGTAGTGTTCAATCTCATGCTTGATGTGCTTTCTTCTAATCACATCAAAACCTAGCTTAGAACAAGGCATAAATACTCCTTTACTTTGCCTAAAGTCCCAAAAAATTGTTTCCTTAACCATATATGTGTGTATCTCATTTTCTTATTCTTAGCACTAGTTCCATTTCCAGTTGTTCATGATTAACAATGCAACTACGGTTTTCATAGTGATTAATATCAAATTTGGATGTTTTCACAGTTATCATAGTCATGTGTTTCCAATTTCTTACTAACTACTGAAAATAATAAGATAGATTCAATGCGAGGCAACATCAGACACAAAATAGCAGGTCAGTCACAGAACCTGGACAGTGTCAAACACACAAAAAGAGTGCTAAAAACTTATTCTAAAATCTCATTCCAACAGATTCTAGTTGGTTGAAATTCATGTGACCCCAAGAAGAGAAAGTATTCGAAAGGAGTGTTAAAAAATGTGTTCCTATCATCTCTAAACAAGTTACGAACACGAATCCTGAACCCATTGCAAGCAGACAAACGATACACACATTCAGAGTTTTGAGAGGTTTCCCGTCTGTGATACTAAACCCAAGATTTTATCCTATTCGTTTAATCAGACCAACATCAACTAGTACAGTAAACTAAATAGCAAACAATACAATCTTCTGCAGTCTACAAAAAATTCTGCTACCATTTTTCTATTGACTAAGAAAAGTTAAACTTAAAGTTTCTCTTAAAAAAGAAACATAGAAAAAAAACACATTTTTGTATTCATTTACATACTTTCCTCGTAGAACTTGAACATGAAACTGTCCAAACTCCAAAGCGATAAAATCACAGCAAAACATTGCTTATCAGTGTGCGAGTCATTAAGTGCCTTTACATTTTTGCTGAAAACAGGCACCTAGGGTGCTAATTCATAAGGACAATGTAAGTAAATTCTAATATCAGATATATAGTACTGCTGCAAGGGAGAAAAATCAGGTATCGTGATTCATATATTAAAGCAACACCCAAGTATTGCTGGATAAATTACATTGGTGTTCAAACAACATTCGCGCTGTCCATGTTCACAACAATTTAAAAATCTAAAATGTCAAGGTAAAAATAAGGCCATGTATGGTATGTTTTGATATCACAATTACAAGGGATAATACTAAAATAAATTGCTCAGAACATTTCTACCATCCGCGTGAGCTGAGAGACTTTATCAAAGGTCCAAATGTCTGATCCACTGTTTTGTTCCATGTATGAGCAAATTCAGAACGTGTTTTTTTTCCAAATATAGGTTCTTTGACCTGGTAGAGAGTGAAAGCTGAAAGGTTATAGTTTAAAAATACCAAATCATACTGCAACAATCAAATTCAAACTTGAAATTTAAGTCAAGGATGACCATACACGATAGACTGAATGATCAGTATTTCAGATATAGAGCAACTCAGGAAAGTGGAGAGAGAATTCTTTCAAGTAATTCCAAGTATAACAAATAACTCGATAAGAATCATAAAGCACATGTAAGTGCAAACTATTGTGCAAGGGACTGTAAAAGAGAGTTAAGTTTTTATTAATTTCCAGTATAATTTATGATGCGGATGTATATACATGGCTTCATAAAAAAAAAAAAACTTATCTACACCATGTATCTCATTATGATTATTCTCCGGAAAACTTCACATTATGAACAACGACACGCATGAATATTGAGAACAATTCCATCTTTCCCTTGAAACTATTCCCATGTGATGTGACAGTATAGCCAACAACATAAAAATATAGCAACGAGGTGGTTTCATTTCAGTGACTCAGTGCATTTCCGGGGGCAAGTTTCAGCTCCCCGAATGCACCCCTACATTCCATAAAAATGATTTTCCAAAAAAGGGGGTTGTAGGCTTCCAAAAAGCAATTTTGAGGTAAAAATTTCCAAACACAAATCACAAGACTTCAAACTTCAAAACAGTTTTAACCAAAATTAAACGTACAACATTTTTCAGCATACCACAGATTAAAACACAATGAAGAAATAGCTCACCCCCAACTGAACAAATTGGGGATTGTTTTTTTATCAAAAGAAAAAGGATAGCCCAACAAACCATTCATTCAATCAAGAGTCAATAACAATGTGAATTCATCTGGTGTATCTAGTATCGGTGATTCCTTCTACGCAATGAGATAAATTGAATAGAGAAGGAATAAGGTAAGAACGGAGGGGGAAAACGAGTAGTACCTGAGATTGGTTTTGGGAAATAGAAGCGTAGATGTATCGGCGTTGCTCAAACACAACCACCCCCGCCAATACCACTCCCAGTGAAGCTCCCAGAAGCCGTTCCTATTCCAAACCCAAATCCACCAATAAAGTTCTCACCTTAAAATTGAAACAAAACAAAAAATTTACACTGATCATGTTCTGATAGAGGAACACGAACCTGGGTGATAATGCTAATCATCCTTTCCTTTTTGTTTGTTCGCTGCAACAGATTTATCGGAACAACACTTCTCTCTCAAATGCCCTGTCTGTCCCGATCTTGCTTCGGGAAAAGCCTCCGCTCCTTACGACGTCGTATTCGCCGCTTACTTCTCCTTGCTTGGGCCTGTTGTTGGACTGCCCAAACCACACTGGGCCCAAATAAAACAATTTTTGCACCTTCAGAATTCCTTTCTACATCTCCGTTGTCTTTCTGATTTGTAAATAAACAACTATTAAATTATGGAATCTGAAAATTATTTTTAAATACATTAATTATATTCCAACATAATTTAAAACCTTTTTAACTTATACAATTTAAAATTAATATATTTAAAATAATAAAAATTGATCATATTGTGAATAATATAATCTCGAACTATATCTATTTTTTTCATATTCTAGATAGTATAGTCTAAAATATTGTTTCAAATTATATATTTCAAAAATTATATTTCAGATGCCATAGTCTTAGTCCACATTATATAATCTTTTAAATTACAGCGTGTAAAATATTGTTTCAGATTTGTGTTTGGAAACCATATTCCAAATTATATAATTCTACTATAGATAAATTATGATAAGGGCATATTAACAATTTTTTGTATTGTGAAGGTGATATTTCAAATGCTATATCTATGCTCATAATTTTAGGCAATTTTTGAAAAACTTTTTTTCTCTTTGTCTTTTATGCTTGCAAGGGACTTTGTTTATGATGATGTTGCTTGCAAGTCATTTAGAGGTAAAGTTATTATGGCTACTGGCAAATTTTTGTTTATTTTTATTTTGTTATCTAAAACTATTTATGGATAGAGTACTGCATAATATAACTCAATAATTTTTTTCTTGTTACAATTGTTATGTTTTGAAAAAGTAAATATTGCATATAAATGTTTTTACAAGTTTTGAAGTAAATAATTATACTTCTTTTTATTTTCATTGCATTTTGGTTTTTCAGTTACTAGATTTGTTGACTTTGATTATCTTTTAGTTATATAGACTTAAGCTCACTCTCAACTATTGGGTATATGCTCATTTATAAACAGATAAATCTATTTATAATGTTTATATTGAGTTTTATTAACTTAATTGAACTTTTACTTTTCACATCCTATCTTTATTAAATATAATTTTATCTTTTTTTAACTTATTTACTTGGTCTTGATACAATATTAACTATTTTATTATTTTTATATTATTATAACTTACAGTTTTTCGACCTAGTTAGTAGAATAAAAATTATGGATTATATTATAAAAAAAACACTCATTCAAATAACTCTAGATTGTAATTATTTTATCAAGTTTTAAATAGGTTAATTGTAAACTACTTAGAAATCATCTAGTTCACGTGATTTGTGACTTGTAGAAAAATTAATCAAAAAGTTAATATGATAATTAAAAATTAACTTATCCATAGTAACTATCAAATTAAATAATATATTATTATTTGTGTTAAGTTTTTTATTAGTTATATTTATATTTATTTTTAATTAAATATGTTTAAAATAATTATATTTTTTTTATCAATATTATTGAAGAACTTAATATTTTAACAATGGGATTTTTAATAAGTAAAGAAGTTGAAGTTATTAATTTATAAAATAAACTAAACATCTCTATTGAAAAAAATAAAATAAGATGTATACATTAGAGAAATAGAAAAAGCAAAATAAGATAAATAAAAGAGATGAAATATGAAGAAAATTAGCAGACCTGGTGAAGTGGTGATGAAATGTGGAGAAGAACATTTCACCCCTCTCTCCCCACTCTTCCCCAATAAAAGGCATCAATCTCTCCACTTTCCTGCGAGTTAAGTGAGAACAAATAAAATAAAATTTTAAAATTAAAAATATGCTTATTTAATAAAGAAGAATATCAATTTAAAACAGAAAAGTAACCAATCTCTCCACTCTCCTACCAGTTAGGTGATAACAAAAAATAAAATTAACGTATCAATCTCTCCATTAAGTGAGAACAAATAAAATATTTTACTTCCAAATGATACTCACAAAAAAAGTGGATCTTTAACTATAAAAGATTTTCATCTATGACATCAAAATATATTAATTATTTATTTTAACACATTAATGATCAACACCCTTTTTAACACTACCTTAATAATCAGCATCATTTTTCTATAAAATCCCAAACTAACCGCAAATAAAAAAAATTAAAAAAACAAATAATAAACTTGTATATATTGATTTATTTATTTTTTTGTTAAATTCTTTTTGTTTTAAAAAAATTAAAATCTACCGTTTATGTTATTATACAATGATCTTGCATGTTGACCGAAACGCTGGAGCTTTGCCTCGTCAAACTTGGATCGACTTCTGCGTCGTGTTAGCCTCCGTCCTTCACCGCGATCCACCTCAAGAACCTGCAAAAGACGAAACGGCGCCGCTGCGGCCGATCACGCTCCGACGCCCAAGTCAACGACTGAACCACCAATTACTTAAGAGTAAAACTCAAGAACTCTAAGGAACCGTGACCAGTTCTCTCTCAGTGTACTCAAGACTCGCAAGCGTAAAGAAAACAATCTGAACGTGCGTACCTCAGAAGTTCGTTGGAAACTCTTATATACCTGGGCACTTTCTCTCTCCTGGCAGTTACACATCTGGACACGTGGCTCGCGTCCAGCTGTACACGTGCCATCATCTGGAGCATCCTTGACTTGGGCGCTACTTCTGACTCTTCTTTGGCTAAGTTACTTATGCATGATATACTCAATGCATAGTTGCCTTGGAGCGTGACCTCTTCTGGGTGGCGAGTTCGGATGCCTTCGTACACACCTTCCCTGTGGTCTTGCCGGCCGCCTTCATGATCTGCCCTACCTGTTTCACCGTGTATGTTCAAGTGTGCTATCTCCCGAGCTCATCCTCTGGCCAACTGGGAAATGACCATCTGCCTTCATCTTCGGCGATGTCCTTGTTTCGGCGATCTCTAATCACTTGGTCGCCTAGGTTCGCATCTGGCGACTTCATCTTCAACCCGGTGACCGCTGGTTCAGGTATGCTGGGGATCGGAGCACGCCAACTTAATAACTGGCGACTGCACGAGCCCCCCGACTTCCTTCCCTTCTGCCAGCCAGGTGTCCCGTTTAGCACGCCTATATGATAGCTCGATGCCACGTCATCACTTCCGACTACCAGAAATATTGAACAAAAACAATTTAAAAAATGAATGATCCCATTATAACTCAGATCAACTCAAAGATAATGGTATTTTTTAAAAGATTGGTATAGTTACTGGAGAGGAGAGAGACGTAAATAATAAATTATTATAAAAGAACGAACAAAAAAAAGGAAGAGAGAGACGTAAATAATAAATTATTATAGAAGAACCAACAGAAAGAAAAGAGAGAGGTAAATAATAAATTGGAAGAGAAGACAAAGATGTAAATAATAAATTATTATAAAAGAACGAACAAAAACAACTACAAAAAATAGAAAGGGGAGTTGTTATGGCATTAGTAAGCGGTAGTAACGTGCACCAATTGGAGCGGAGTAGCGTGCACCAATGAGAGTCACGGAGAGTTGCGCCTGTCTCCCTTTCAATTAGGTGGTTGACTCAGTGATGGTACCTTTGAATTGCATATGTTAAGCCTTCTTTCCAATAAGTCCATCGGAACCATTCTTCGTCTTCGTCACTCTCTGTTAAGAGGAAACATACTAACAAAAATAAGGAACATATAGAAGAACACTTATCTTTCTTTCGCCTTCTTCTTATTCTCCGAAAAATAAAAGTAATAATTTCTCCGAAGAAGATTGGGTGTTAGTGACTTAAAATAAAGAGTTAAAGGGGAGCATTGTTAAAGGACTCAAAATAAGGAGTTAACAGTTAAAGGGGAATAGTGGAGGTTAACGCAAAGTGGGGAGTTAAAATATTTATGAAAGAAGTTAAAAGAAGATGTTACATTTCAAAATTGTTGTCACTACTTTGTCCACTACTCACGTTTCCTAATATTTGTTTATCTCATAATTTTAACAGACACTCCCTCATTTATGCAATTTCAAAATAAATCATATCTTTCAATTCAAAATCGATAATCTATTTCAAATATTTTTAAATAGTAGAAAATGACGCAATAACCAAAATAATGAAATAAAACCAAATATTAATCTAAGGATAAAATAGGAAAAAATTTGAGAGCAATTAAAGAGGGAATCCCCTTTATATATAGGTATAGATATTATATTATCGGTTGTTGTCATTCTCAAGACCATTTTGAGAAGGGTGCTCAATCTTGGATTGTGGTAATGTTACCAGAAGAGAATATCTCTGGTTAAAGAAAGGTACCATGCAAAAATGGTCACAAAAATAGTCACAAACCAATTACATTTGTCATTTTATACCCTTTCACTGAGAGGACGCTTGTTGGAATAGAAATCTGGAGTTAACTCTGCCTAGAAATCAAGTAATAGAAGTCAGTATTTGAGTAACAACAATCACCTTTTTAAAAGGGTTTTGGACGAAACACTGATTCATCAGTCGAGTTGGCAGCATCCTTGAGAGAAACCTGGTGATGCTTACCAAACATTAAACCATTGATAAATACACTGAAATGTTGATTTTGGCTTAATCTCAAGTCCCACATCGGTGAGTTCATTGTTTGGGAGGAGGTTTGAGGGTTATAAATTAACCTCTCCTCCTTCACTATTATATATCCCAATTTGTAATATCTTCTCCCATAATAATAAAAGCGGGCTATTTTGTTGTGCTCGGAGATTAGGCTAAATTGGCCAAACTCCGTTAACAATTTTCTGGTGTGTTTTTTTCCTCTTTATCTCTTTTATTATTCCGCTTTATTTATTCAATATTATTTGTTGGGTAGCTCTGTTAGGGTTTTGTTTTAGTGGAAAAATTACCCGTTTTTCCCAACAAGTGGTATCAAGAGTCGAAGGTTCGCCCTTGGGTTGTTTGAAATTATTTGTAATATTGAATATTATATTTTGAGTTTGTAATGGCAAATCAAGAAGAAGAAGCGAAAGATGTATCCAGAGTGTCGGGCTCCTCGTTATCATGGTCGAGGTTCCCAGTGTCCACTTTGAAATTGGCGGTGGAAATATTTGATGGCACTGGACATTTTGGCATGTGGAAAGAAGAGGTCTTTGACTCTCTTTTTCAGCAGGATCTTGATATTGCTATTGAAGGAGAGAAACCAAAAGAGGTAGAGGAGAAAGACTGTCCAAAACTGCAGAAGAAAGGGAAGGCTCTGCAAGTTGCAAATGTTGCAGAATGCAAAAGTGATGTGGAATCAGATATCTCTTTAATTGTCTCGCTTTCAACATCATCATATCTAGATGAGTGAATATTGGATTCAGGTTGTACCTATCATATGTGTCCCATTCGGGAATAGTTCTTTAAATTTCAAGAACGTGATGGCGGGGTTGTTTACATGGGTAATGATAATCCATGTAAGACAGTTGGGATATGTTCAATCAAGCTGCGGAATCATGATGGATCCACCAGAATTTTGCGGGATGTACGGTACGTGCCAAAGTTGAAGAAAAATCTCATCTCATTGGGGGCTTTAGAGTCTAAAGGCCTGGTTGTGACGATGCGAGATGGAATTCTTAAAGCAACTTCAGGAGCACTGGTGATGTTGAAAGGCGTGAGGAAGAACAATATGTATTACTACCAAGGTAATACAGTGGTGGGGACAGTAGCGACAACAACTTCTAACTCTAAGAAGGATGCTGAGGCAACGAAGTTGTGGCATATGAGGTTGGGACATGCTGGAGAGAAATCCTTGCAAATTCTTACCAAGCAGGGATTGTTGAAAGGTACGAAGGCTTGCAAACTTGAATTTTGTGAGCATTGTGTTATGGGAAAACAATGAAGAGTGAAGTTTGGCACTACAATTCACAATACCAAGGGTATTCTGGATTATGTGCTTTCAGATGTGTGGGGACCTGCCAAGACTCCGTCAATCGGAGGTAGGCATTATTTTGTCACTTTTGTGGATGATTTTTCCAGGAGAGTTTGGGTGTTTACTATGAAGAACAAAAATGATGTGCTTGAAATTTTCCTTAAGTGAAAAGCTCAAGTTGAAAACCAGACAGGAAGGAAGATTAAGGTTCTCCGAACAGACAATGGAGGAGAATACAAGAGTGATACGTTCCTGAAGGTATGCCAAGATTGTGGCATAGTTCGACACTTCACTGTTAGAAAAACACCACAGCAGAATGGGGTGTCAGAGCGTATGAACAAGACACTTGTGGAGAAAGTTCGTTGTATGTTGTCTAATGCTGAGTTAGGCAGAGAATTTTGGGCTGAGGCTGTGACATACGCTCAACATCTCGTCAATCGTTTGCTATCATCTGCTATAGATGGCAAAACCCCGTTAGAGGTATGGTCTGGAAAACCTGCAACTGATTATGATTCTTTGCATGTTTTTGGTTCTATTGCATATTATCATGTGATTGAATCAAAGTTGGATCCACGGGCAAAGAATGCTCTTTTCATGGGCTTTAGTCCTGGAGTGAAGAGATACCGTTTGTGGTGTTTAGAGGCAAAGAAGACGATTATCAACAGGGATGTTACCTTTGATGAATCTTCCATGTTAAAGAAGGTAAATCCAGAAGGAGCTGATAGTACTCCACAACAGGTGGAATGTGCCCGAAAGCAGGTGGAGTTTGAGCCGACAGTGGTGATCCCAACACGAAATACCACAAGTGACTCTCCTATGGCAGAAGAAGAGTCAGATGAGGAAGAGGTTCCTACCCAAGAATCTCAACAGCAATCAGCGCCAATTGCAGTTAGAAGACAGAGACGAGATATTCAGAAGCCTGCTCGTTTCATGGATATGGTTGCCTATGCACTTCCAGTTGTTGATGACATTCCATCCACTTACCCAGAAGCCATTCTGAGTTCAGAGAGTGGTAATTAGGCAGGTGCGATGGAAGAGGAGATGCAGTCTTTGAAGAAGAACAAGACGTGGAAGTTGGCACAATTACCAAAAGGTAAGAATGCAATTGGGTGCAAATGGGTATTTGCAAAGAAAGAAGGATTTCCTAATAAAGAAGATGTTCGCTAGAAGGCAAGGTTGGTTGCTAAAGGCTTTGCTCAGAGGGAGGGAACTGATTATAATGAGGTATTTTCTCCAGTTGTTAAACATTCCTCCATTCGAATTTTGTTAGCATTGGTAGCACAGTTGAATTTGGAGCTTGCTCAACTTGATGTAAAGATTGCGTTCCTACACGGTGATTTGAAGGAGGAAATCTATATGACTCAACCAGAAGGATACAAGGTTGATGGTAAAGAAGATTGGGTTTGTAAACTTAGCAAATCGTTGTACGGACTGAAACAATCTCCGAGACAGTGGTACAAACGATTTGATAAGTTCATGAAGGATCAGAAGTACAAGAGAAGCAAATATGATCACTGTGTGTATTTGCGCAGACTTGAAGATGGTTCCTACATTTACTTACTCTTATATGTTGATGATATGCTGATTGCAGCAAAGAGCCAAGTTGAGATTGACAGGTTAAAGGCTCAGTTGAGTAAAAAGTTCGAGATGAAGGATTTGGGGGAAGCCAAGAAGATTCTCGGCATGGAGATAAACAGGGACAGAGAGAGGGGAAAACTTTGGCTGTCACAGAAGCAGTATTTGCAGAAGGTATTACAACGTTTTGGTATACACGAAGATACAAAACCTGTAAGTACCCCACTTGCTCCTCATTTGAAATTGAGTAGCTGTTTATCTCCGACGACTGATGAAGAACGAGAATACATGGTGAAAGTCCCATATGCAAATGTAGTTGGAAGCTTGATGTATGCAATGGTGTGTACAAGACCAGATATTTCACAGGCTGTGAGTGTTGTTAGCAGGTACATGCATAATCCGGGCAAGGCACATTGGCAAGCTGTGAGATGGATTCTACGGTACCTCCAAAATACCTTAGATGTTGGATTGACATTTGAGCAAGATGAATCACTTGGTCAATGCATAGTTGGATATTGTGATTCTGATTATGCAGGTGATTTGGATAAGCGACGGTCTACAACTGGCTATTTGTTCACTTTAGCAAAAGCGACAGTTAGTTGGAAGTCTACCTTGCAGTCTACGGTGGCTTTGTCTACGACAGAGGCAAAGTATATGGCGATTACAGAGGTTGTGAAGGAAGCAATTTGGCTTCATGGGTTGCTTAAAGACTTGGGAGTTGGTCAGAAACAACTTGAGTTATATTCTAACAGTCAAAGTGTTATTCATTTAGCAAAGAATCAAGTCTTTCATGCACGGACGAAGCACATTGATGTTCATTATCACTTTGTGCGTGAGATTCTCGAAGAAGAGGAGATTGTTCTCCAGAAGATTCACACTACGGAGAATCCTGCAGATATGCTCACCAAGGTGGTTACAAGGACCAAGTTTGAACATTGGTTAGACTTGGTTAATATCTTGCACATTTGAAGTTGGCGCCCGGAGGCGCAAATTTGAAGCACTGCAAAGTTTGTTTTTGTTATGTTTTGAGAAGATTTGTATTAGGTGGAACTTGAAATTAAGTCAAGGTGGAGATTTGTTGATTTTGGCTTAATCCCAAGTCCCACATCAGTGAGTTCATTGTTTGGGAGGAGGTTTGAGGGCTATTTTGCTGTGCTCGGAGATTAGGCTAAATTGGCCGAACTCCGTTAACAATTTTCTTGTGTGTTTTTTTCCTCTTTATCTCTTTTATTATTCCACTTTATTTATTCAATATTATTTGTCAGGTAGCTCTGTTAGGGTTTTGCTTTAGTGGGAAAATTACCTGTTTTTCCCAACATGAAAGAGATACCAAAACCAGACAAAAGTCAGTTTTCACCATTAACGACAAATAGCAAAGGCCTCCTTAAAAAATGTGAGCATTCTTCATAGACATGTCAAACAACCGCTAACAATTTAATTCCTTTAAAGGGGTGAAGATGAAGATATGAAGGAAAATCTAAAACTGAACAGAAATCAAGAAAGGGAAATTGAATCAATAATATCTTTTTTAGCAGCACTCCCTTGCGTATCTTCTATAATATTTTTCTCTCTCTCAAATTTGAAGAGACATTCCCTCTTTTTATGCAACTGTTTTTTAAAATTAACCACTCTTACCATTCAAAACCACTAATCTTCTCCAGTATTTCCACTAATATATTTTTTACTCTCAAATTTGAAGAGACATTCATCTTTCTATGCAACCGTTTTTAAAAAAGTAACCACTCTTTCAATTCAAAACTGCCCCAACCTCTATTTCAATTTAAAATTGTTCCTCCACATATACTAAATATTTTTAAAAAAATAAAAAATGTCAACAATATCCATAATATAATAATATAATTAGATATTAATATAAGGATAAAATGAGAAAAAAAAAACAATAGCAGTTAAGAGGGAAATCCCTTTTATATATAGGTATAGATGTAATCTAGAATATTTATCTGTACTTAAAGAATATTTATTTTAGAAAATATTTTTTTTAGGAAATTTAATTTAATATTAATTAATTTGTCTCACAGAATTGTCATAGGTGTTCAATTTAGAGAATAAGACCTAGTTTTATATTTGGATACAGAGATATTCTTTTCTTTAAACACCATTTCAAAATGCATAGAAAAATCATTGATATATAAAATGGAGTCGATATTGTATACACGATATTGTATTGTATAGTTTTAGGTGATATTGTGTAGGGTTTCACAAAAATATATTTATACACATCAAAACAATCATCAATGCAAAACTCCATAAACAAAATCATTAAAATAAATAAACATATATTAAATTTTGTAACTACTAATTAATTAAATTGACACACTCATATTATTACCTAAACACACAACTCTTTACAATTTTTATTATTAGATGATATTATGTTGTAAAATAAAGATGATATTTATAAAAAAATAGTGCAAAAGTTCATAAACAAAACAATGTATTGAAATAAAATATGTATTACATTATATGATATGATATAGTGAAGAAAGAGATAGAGAAAGGGATGATGGTCAAAGGTTGACTACTGATACAGTGAATTGATTTACTTCACAAACTCCAATTTCTTCTATATTTCACCGGCGTTCCGATCGATCTTGATCTCATCCACAATGTTAACTCGTAAACGACTCGTCGTTTCGTTCTCCCTCGCCACTCTTCTTCTCTTTTCCTCCCTCTCCCTCTCTCTCTCCAACAAACCCTCTCTAAACGACAACAAAAACAAGGAAAACGACAACGACGACGATGAAGATCTCAGCTTCCTCGAGGAACCCGATCACGTCGCCGCCCCTTCGCACAGCGCCCACTTCCCAGATCCCGACCACTTCAACGACGATGACGACGACGAAGACGACTTTGGCGACTTCTCCGGCTTTGACTCCTCCACCGAGGAGGCATTCAAGGAGCCCGAAGTCGACGACAAGGACGTCGTCGTTTTGAAGGAGCGCAACTTCACCACCGTCGTGGAGAACAACCGCTTCGTCCTGGTCGAGTTCTACGCCCCCTGGTGCGGCCACTGCCAGGCCCTCGCGCCCGAGTACGCCGCGGCCGCCACCGAGCTCAAGCCCGATGGCGTTGTTCTGGCCAAGGTCGACGCAACCGTCGAGAACGAGTTGGCGCATGAGTACGATGTCCAGGGCTACCCCACCGTCTTCTTCTTCGTCGATGGCGTTCACAAGCCTTACACTGGCCAACGAACCAAGTAAAATCACTGCATGTTTTCGATCTTGGAATTTCGCTTTCAATTGGCGTGGCATTGTTTTTGAATTTTCAATTGGAATTGACTGTTTGACTTCTTTGCTGCATTGCAATGCAGAGATGGTATAGTGACATGGATTAAGAAGAAGATAGGACCTGGTGTGTCCAACATAACCACCGTGGATGAAGCTGAAGGCATATTGACCGCCGAAAGTAAAGTTGTTTTGGGCTTCCTGAACTCTTTGGTTGTAAGTTTTCAAACGCAACTTGTTAGTCGAATTATTCGATAATTTAAGTTTGTATTTCAACACTGTTTAATTAGTTTATGTTTATAGTGTAAAAGGCTTTTATTACTAGGAACCAACCAGAAATCATGATAGATATGACTTTTAAGGGAATTAGTGTTAAAGTTAACAAACTTATCATATATGGTAGTTTGTAACTAGATGACAATGTAAAATCAGGTGCATATACTGTGTTCTCTTACGTTCATTATGCTCATACTGAGGTAAGTTTTGTCTAAGAGTAAGATACAGTGATACACTGCTTCATTTCCAAATAAATACGTGTAATAAAAGGGCCATTTGTCATTGTTGGTTTTCTGGTTTAGATTTGGTCGATCTTACCTTTGCTAATTCAATCTATCATACTGTTGATTGTTAGGCTTGATCTTTGCTTATCCTGTTATAATGTGCAGGGTGCCGAGAGTGATGAGCTAGCTGCAGCATCAAAGCTCGAGGATGGTGTCAATTTCTATCAAACTGTGGTACCTGATGTGGCAAAGCTTTTCCATATTGATGCAAGTGTTAAACGCCCTGCTCTGATCTTGCTAAAAAAAGAGGAGGAGAAACTGAACCATTTTGGTTTGTTCCTTGTTCTTCTCCCTCCCTTCCCTTTGAAAAAAAAAGTGACATTTCTGTTTTGTTTTTTTTTTGTCAGAAACTTATATATTTCACTGTCTCTGCAGATGGAAAATTTGTAAAATCTGAAATAGCTGAATTTGTATCTTCCAACAAGCTTCCTTTGGTTACAACGTTTACTAGAGAAAGTGCCCCGGTAATCTTTGAAAGTGAAATCAAGAAACAGGTAATTGCTTGTATTATTATCATTTTTTTATTTCCAATGTAGCATCAATTAGTCCTTGAAAAAGGAACAGTGACTGACATCTAATCTTGTGTGTTAAAAATTTCATTTTTAGTTGTTGCTGTTTGCGACTTCAAATGATACAGAGAAGTTTCTTCCAGTATTTAAAGAATCTGCAAAACATTTTAAGGGAAAGGTATATTTCCTCACGTGATATTACTTGAATAATTCTGTTCTTGCAATCTTTCTCTATAGTCTAGACAAATTTTATATTGCTATCTTTGAGTGTTGAATCTTCAGATATCTCAAATTTGATATTTCTTTCTGTTGTTCATGAAATAGTCCCAATTATAATTTGAGAATTGAGAAATAATAGATTTTATTTTCTTAGTTTTAACTATAATTCATTCACCTACCCTTCCCCCTCAATATTTAGTTCTGGTTAAGGCTCAATGATGTATTTTCTACTGTACAATGATCTGTTGCAGCTGATCTTTGTTCTTGTGGAAGTGGATAATGAAGATGTTGGAAAGCCTGTTGCAGATTATTTTGGCATCACTGGGGATGGCCCAAAAGTAATGATCTCCCTTCATTTCTCAATTTCATCTTGTGGTTTAGTCATGAGATTCTTCACATGTTATGTTGTGTAGGTTTAATATGAGAAGTATATTAAGTAACTGATGAATTTCCAATGTAGGTACTTGCGTACACAGGCAATGATGATGGAAGAAAATTTGTGCTTGACGGAGAGGTGACTGTTGACAAAATAAAGGTACTCTTCCTGCCCTTTTTTCTGTGGGAGCTCAGTTCATTTCTGTTACTACATTATGAAACAGGCACAAATGCTTTCTTCTATGTTTTAGTAAGGCCTGGAAGCGGTTGTGGCTAAAAAGTTGTGTTCTTTATTTCTTCTCAGGCGTTTGGAAATGATTTTCTTGAAGACAAGCTAAAACCTTTCCTCAAGTCAGACCCAGTTCCTCAAAGTGTAAGTTATTTTGTTGTCCATCCATATTCTATTTGCCAAAATTGAATGTCTGACATGTTTGCTTGCTTGATGTCAGAATGACGGTGATGTGAAGATAGTTGTTGGGAATAACTTTGATGAAATTGTCTTGGACGAGTCAAAGGATGTTCTTCTTGAGGTACAATTCTAAACCTTTAGTTTCCAAGTCATGTATTTGCACTTGCAACTTTGTTCATGTTAATCTAATGGTTATTGTATTTTTAGATTTATGCTCCCTGGTGTGGCCACTGCCAATCTCTGGAACCAACATACAACAAGCTTGCTGAACATCTTCGCAGCATTGAGTCTATTGTTATAGCCAAGATGGACGGAACAACAAATGAGCATCCTAGGGCCAAGGTAAACCCGAATTAAAACTAGACGTTGACAGAATATAGTATAGTTTGTGCTATTGCTGTTCTCAATAATTGGCATTTGCCCTAATTCTTGATGAGTTTTGAATTTTAATAGTACCGAGTAAGTATTTTTCTTTCTCCACTTTGCAGGCTGATGGATTCCCCACTCTTCTCTTCTACCCAGCAGGAAACAAGAGTTCTGATCCTGTACGTATGAAACATTAGTACACAGTTTCTCCATTAATCCTCCTGGATCTTGTTATACTATATCATAAGATGATTTAATATGTATCTGTTTCACTGTGTATGCAGATTCCTGTTGATGTGGATCGTACAGTGGTAGCCTTTTATAAGTTTCTCAGGAAACATGCATCAATCCCATTCAAGCTCCAGAAACCAGCCACAACTTCTAAACCCAGTAGCGAGAGTTCTGATGTCAAGGAGAGCCAGAGCAGCAGCACTGATGTGAAGGATGAATTGTAAGAGTTTAAAAGGCACTTCTATTTACGAGAGGTACGATTCAGACAGATGAAAACGAAGTGAAAAGGTGCTTAGCAAAGAAAATGTCAGTGATTGGGTGCGAAAAACCGTCCATTTTTCCTCACCCTGACCAAGACAAATGGCCAAGGAAAGGGTAGTGGAAAAATGAGGTAACATATGTATTAGATTCTTCGCCTTTAACCTTTGAGTATTAGAATTTTGGGCGAGACTTTAATTTAACAAAAATGCTTCGAAGATTTTATTTTATCTGCTATCAATTTTATTTCGGTATTCTGAAGTGTGGTCCTAATGTTAGCTTTGTTTGATAAAACCTATAGAATAATAAGTAAAAAATAGAGCTTTCATCGAAAAATGAGTTTAGCATGCAACTATTAGTCCATGACCAACCATTCCAAACTAAGTTAGACATTCCCGAACTATCGACAAAAGGACATTCATAACTCAACCATTAGTCTATTACCAAATATACCAACCATTCAAAATTTTCAATTCCTAAATTTTCAGTGACACCGTCGAATGAAGGGTGACACGATCTGATTGATGTTGTTTCTATACGTAGTTGTCTCAGCTTAAAGCTATACATGTTTTACTTTGTCAAAATGACATAATATCTTTATTAAGATGATAAAGTGAATGACATAAAATAAAAATAGCACTCGTAATTTTACAAAGAAAAAGAGGATTACTCATTGACTTTATTTTTCTATAATCGTTGTTTGTTGTCCCTAGGTATATACTAAAGCATTCGGATCAATTTGTTCCCAATCGGGACTGTTTCTTCCTGCACCTCCATATCTTCTTCTGTCACCTCCATATACAACATGAAAATACATTTTTATCCTTCTTGTGTCACCTCATAGATTAATTTTTGGATTATGTAATTCTGAAAATCATTTGAAAAAAGACTTCCAGATTACATAATCCGAAAGTTAAATAAGACTTTCGGATTATGTAATCTGAAAAGTAATCATGCATCTTCCGGATTATGTAATCCGGAATCTAATTACAAATTTGAAAAATGACTTCTGGACTATGTAATTCGGAATATTATAGAGGGATATTTTTGGAAATTTGAAAATTTATGGAGGTGAGAGAAGAAGATATGGAAGTGCACGAAGAAACAGTCCCCAATCGGTCTGGTTTGTATAATGCTGCAAATATGTGGACTAGCCCACAAAGCAAATGGACTAAGGAAATGTTGTCAGATATTTCTTCCTCCACCCCCATGATTCTTGACCTACCTCTATGGGTGTTGAAAAGGTTTATATTGTCCACATTTTAAATTTTTGAATTGTGAAATTAAAAAATATGTTTTGGATTTTTATATTTGAAAATATATTTGGATTGTTTAATCTAAAAATATATTTTGAAATATATTTATAGATCCAAGAATATATGTTAGATTTTTTGAATTATGTAATTCAAAATGCAGATGAAGTAATTTGGAAACGTATTTTTTGAATTGGACAATCCAATGAATTACATGATCCGTTAATGCACTTTAGATATTACAATCTAGAATGTTGGATTACTCAGTTTGAAAACATATTTTACATTACTCAATTTGAAAACATATTTTACATTGTATAACTTGGAATACGCTTTAATAGTAAATCTAAAACATTCTAAATTATGCATCTTGAACATGTGGATTGTATAATTTGGAAATATAATTTATATTGTATAATCTAAAATAAAATTATGAATTGTACGAATATGTTTTTAAAATAATTTAAGATAGATATGTATTTTAGACTATTTTCTACCAGTGGATAATTTAAACTTTTTCCACATATGGATATGCAAGAAGAAAGTATAGGGTGCTTAAATAAATTGTCAAATGGTTTTGTACTGGCCCAAATATGGTTAGTGGGTTCATGGGCTAAAAAGAAATTAAAAATACTTTAAAATTCCAATTTTTCTATAGTTATGCACTTATATTTGAGACTTTTTAACAGTTATTAATTATTAATGTTTCAAAATGTAACACTTTTTTTAACATTGACGTGATAATTGGTCATCTAAACAAATAATACAGACAATTTTTGCGTTAAAAAGAATGGCACGTCAGTATAATGTAGTAATAGTGTTTCATCTTAATCCTATCATGAAATTGAGGAGGAAGTTTATGATCCTCATTCTTCTTTATACATGCCAATATAAATGATGACATCAGTAATTCTTGGAAAAAATATATAATTGTTTACTATATAATTAATTATATAGTTTTAAAATATTAAATGGGTTCATAATCTGCAAATACTAAAGGAGCCCGCATTCATAGTCTCTTGTGTTTCCTTCATTTCTATTTATTTGTCAGTTATAACGTGAATATCATAATAATTACATTTTTATCAATTATATTATGTGTTTTCCAATTTTTAAATAATTTACACATGTTTTTCTTTATTAGATGGAGAGTTAGATGGAGAGAGAAATGAATAAAGTAGGAAACTATGACATTTTTAATTTTTTACTCATATATAATAAAATAAAAGGAAATACTTAACATATAATATATATAATTATTTCATAATTATATCTCAAAAAGAATATCTCTTTTCATAGGAATTTTAATATATACATCAAAAGTTTTAAAAATAAACAGAGCATTCAAATTAAAGCTATCACATTCTCCAGCTGCTCAGTGAACTCTATTATCTGCAATCTCATTTGTCTTGTGTACAACACGATCATTACAAGTAAAGAAACAAACACAAACAAATAACAAGGTAAGCTAGTTATAACAGTGATTCACAACACATAGACACTTGACTCTACTTCCGAAAGACTCGTGTGTTACTTAAACTCAAAGATATGCACCTGTCATATTATATCACTGTGAAATTTACACAGCTATGCCCATAAATAATCTCAATATCATATCTCTCCTAGTATGACATGGTTAACTCATACATGCCAACTTAGTTATTTTTTAAACAACTTACATATTCATATGAACCTCCTTCGACTCTCACCATCTGAATAACTTCATCTATATGATTCCATTATCTCAGGAGAGTCAGGATATCTCCTTCTAGACGACTTAGAGAGGGCCACTAGCTTCCAACTGAGACGAGCCAACTTCAGATAAGGTGACTGCATTGGCGGGCGACACAATCCCATATTCGATGCCAACATCGGGTGCTTCTGTTTCCGATAATCCCTAGTACACATCCTAAACAATCTTAACACAATATTTTCTTTCCTGAAAATACTATGTATTAATTAAAATTCATAATCTGAATCTCACAATTAACTCATATACATTTCTACAACATCTACTATATCTACCATTTCACATTTCAATTTCAATCAATTTCCAATCAACTGAAACACAAGAAATTTTGCGAACCCATTTCAATTTCCAATCAACTCGAAACAAGAAATCATGCAAACAATTTTTTTGAATTGATGACCACATCACCCCCCACATCCAGATCTTCTAGCTTAGGGTTCTATTGAAACCTTAAACTAGCTTCTCTGACCTTTACTTGAGCATATGCTCACGAAGAGCTCCAAACCTACCAAAAGCTTTAAGAGTAGCTTAACTTGAACCACATAGTCCTGATAAAAAATTGAACTATATCACTAGGACTCTGATCTAACAAAGACTAATCCTAAAACTAAAAGAGACACATGCATAAACTTAGATTGAGACAAACCTACAAGTTCAAAATTTGACTTAAAGAGAATAATAAAATTGAACTTACTCTATTAGAGATTTTGATCGGGTAGTCTTGTAGATCTCGCTGCCAAGAGTTTAATGGCGAACTCTGATCGTCAAACTGATGAGAACGAATAGGTTAGAATCTTAGAGAGAAGGGAGATGGAAGGAAAAGGGAACTTTTAGAAAGATGATGGTTCTTTTGAAATGAAACCTGAATAACTGAATTTTCTATTTATATGTTCTTTTCATTTTATTAATAAAATATTCAGATGTCATTTAAAATATACCATTTTTACTCTAAGTTAATTTTCTAGATCCTTCTAGAAATTGTACAATTTTTTTTAGTAAAATCAAGAAAAATTTAAAACCATAAAAAACACATAAAAAAAGGAATAAATGAGGGTACATTTAACAAAAATCCACATTTTAAAATAAATGGTTAATCCTTTCTACAAGACATTTTATATTTTTTTTTATAACTTTAGATTTGTTTTTCATTTGAGTTTTACATTAATGAATAATGAGAATAAAATTAAAATCCGTTATTAGATAATGTTAATTGGTATATTAATACTATTTTTTAAAAATTAATTGTTTTTATTAGTACGTGGATCATGTAAGAAGTGTAATATATCGAGAACAAGAAAGTATATCTATATTATTTATATAAAAACATTCATTTCTTTTTAACAAAAATCACATTACCTATAATTCCGCTGTTTGAAATAATATTCAAATATATTACTCTTTTTTTTCTTTTTTATCACATCGTACTATTTATGAAAAAAAATTTAACAGCACGTTATTGATTCTTAATAATTATTTGAAATTAAGAAAAAAGAAATCAAAATTGACGTAAACAACCTATTACAATTACATCATCACCAAACCTATTGTAAAACTGTATAAACATTTTTTATTGAGCAATGTTGGATGTAAAATTGGAACAACAGTCATCAAAGAAAGAACAATATCAACAATTTTCGAAGGAAAAAGAAAAAAAAAAAGAGACCAGGAGGGAAAGATAGAGTTGTTTATTTTAAAAATTAATAAATTTATATTAGATTTGAAACTGGATGATACTTCCTTGGTTCAAAACAATACTAATGAGATCATTTTTTTTATTTTTTTTAACAAATGTATATGTTAATTAAATAAACTATAAAACTATTATTTTATGGTGTAAAACATTCATCACATAGTGAGTAATATAGTTGAGATTTGTCCCTTTTTAATATAATTTTTTTTATTCAAACTTATTAAAAGCACAACTCAATCTTAGTGAGTTCACTGTCGTGTCTTCGACGACACATAACAACAGTGCTAAATTGGTGCAATTAATAATATTTTTTTTAAGGTTTTCTTTTACTATTTGTAAATACATATGGAAAATGGTGCATGTTCTCTTCTTACACACGGCACAAACAAATAGAGACAAAGTTTTCTTTTATAACCTTTTAATGTTTATTCGCCGAAAATAATAAGAACTATGTAAGATCTCATATTTTTATTATTGAACAAATTGAATAGCAATATATAATAATATAGTTAATAGTAATGAATTAATTACATGAGTTAAAGTTCCATATCACATTCACGTCACTTCCTTCTCAAGCTATCACTAACAGTTTCCGTCTTTCTTGCACTCTCCACGTGTCTTTCAACGCGGCGCCCATTCAGATTTCCTCTCGATCGAGACCGTCCGATCTTCTCGAATCACGAGGTCTCAGCCCTTATAAGGCCCAAATCATTATTTTCTGTCCTCACACTTTTCCAGATCTACCACTCCATTTCCCGTTCCGTTCAAAACAGTTCCTCTTTCTCTCTCACACACTTTCTTCGTCACCGCACTTTCAATCTCAGATCCAACATTCTTCAATGGCGAATCCTGCACCCGCAAAATTCTCCGCTCTTCTCTTCCTTCTTTCTTTCTTAGTCACCATCGCTTCCGCCGCCGAATCGCCGCCTCCGGCTCTCTCTCCCTCTTCTCCTCCTCTGCATTCTCCTTCTCCTCGTGTCGCTCCTGCTTCCCACTCTTCCCCGGCCAAATCGCCTCAATCTCCATCCCCTGCACCTTCTCCTCACGATTCACCGCCCCCTCCTCCGCCTCGGAACACTCCATCTCCTTCGCCGGCACCGTCTCCGGACGGTGCAGATGACGGCGGAGTCAACCACCACGATGTGGCTGGCGAGCGCGCTAAAACGTCCTCGGGAGGAATGAGTTCAGGGAAGAAAGCGGGAATAGCGGTGGGAGTGATCGTCGGTGCTGGCGTGGTTGTGTTGGGAGCGTTTGTGTACAAGAAGCGCCGCCAGAACATTGAGCGGTCGCAGTATGGATATGCAGCGCGGAGAGAACTTCTTTAGGTTGGCAATTCAGTATTATTCACCATACTGTTGTAGTTTTTTTTTTTATAATTTCAATTCTATTACAGAGTATTCATAATATCTGAATGATTTGAATTTAAATTTCATTTACAAATTACAAATTTGTTTTGTTCCTAGAAAGTAGCCCACATGTAGATCCGTGTATTGAATTTTGAGGACTCTTCATTAGTCAATTCCACAGGAACCCTACCATTGTTTTTTGTTGTTGTGTGTTTTTAATTTCAATGACATGATTAATTGATTATACTGTAAATGACTTATATTACTTCAATTTAGGTTAAAATATTTCTCTAGTGTTTATTTTTCTCATTGGATGGATTCAAATCTACTGTATCATTCTTTTCTCACTTCTCCAAATACCCTTCTAAACCCTTAATTCACCAAATACCCTTATAAACCCTTAATTCTGTTTTCTACTCATGTATGCATAGCAAAGACGACTGCACGTTAGTATCCCACGATCCAATAAGATCAATTTGCTACACATCCTTGGAGGACACTAAGAAAAACGAGTCTTCACAGTCAATTCAAATGTACAATTAAATTAATTAAGAGAAAATATTTGTTTCTACACAAAACAAAACAGGTTAATGCAAAATTGATTTTCTTATTATGATACTTTTTTTTTCAATTGCTCTGAATCGTGGGAATGCTAACGTGCAGTTTTTATCGTGCTGTGTGTGTGCATATGTAGTGAACGGATTGAAGGGTAAATTGAGTAAACAATTAAGTGATGTGCCAGCATATGATGAGTGGTACAGGATATTTGAATCCAGTATAAAACCCTCATCGTGATTAGAGGAATTTGATTTTTATATTCATGGCTGTTTAAAAGTATTTATTGGAAAAAGTCTATTTCTTCAAATATACTTTTTCATAAATAAGTATACATTATGTCAAAATACATTTAAAATATACAAACATGAGTCATATAATAAGTTTATAATTTAAATTATATTCACATGTATAAAATTAGTTTGAATTGGGGTTATATCATTTTTCAAAATCAAATAGGAAGTTCAATCCAATCTGATAAAAATGTTTATTTATTTATTGAATATTTCAGTTTATTTGGTTTCAATTATTTGTATTTTCTAGTGAATTGATAATTGCATTGGGTAATGTATTTAGAGTGGTTTAGGTAATCTGAAAATGAATGATGAGAAAAGAAATGGTAATTGCATTGCCTGAGTCAACTCCAGTCCTGGGTCAAAATTTGCATCCCTTTCTATGCGGTGCATATGGTAAGAAATATAAATTTGTATAGTAAATATTTTGATTATTACGTATAGATGTGGTATTGAATTATTAATTATTAATGTATAAATAAAATAATAGAGATTGTGGCTTAAATAAGGCAAACATCTTGTTCAATCAATCCCCATCAATGCAGGTATGAATAGGGAAGTGTTAATGGTCTGAGTTGGAAGGAATTAGTATATTTTAAATGATGGGTGTTGGTATGTATCCATAATGGATAGTGGGATACAGGCACCTTTATATGCTTCATTATGACTACTTATTTTATTTTATAACCCATCTCTTTTGCTTCAAAACATATTACTTCACAAAATAAAATATATTTTTTTAGATATTAACTATTTAGGAATGTTATTTTAAATTTCATAATAAATAATTATAAAAAAATATATTAAAAGGAAAGATAATGGGGTAAATTGGTTGTTCACATAATAATCACCATAAATCATTCACTTCTCATATAATTTCCTCACTCAATTTTTCAAAAATATCTCAAATCATCTATATCAAAGACTCATAATCTTCATAAATCAAATCAATCCTCTTAAAAATAGTGAATTACCTGTACCAAACAAAGTGTAAATAAAATGCCATATTATGCTTTTTGCCTCTTGGAAACTAACTATCAAGCGCTTATTTTTCTTTTATGTCTTTCACTATTTTTTGTAAGATTCCATTTCACACTATATTTCTAAATTTAAAGACAAACTAAATTAAATGCTTTCACACTAATTAATAATAGTTATACTTTTATTTAATATTTCTTTTATAGAATAAAAATGCCTTTTTTTAAATTACATTCAATTATATTTATTAAGGATAATACTTAAGTTTAATGATAAGAGTATTTTTTCCAAAAAAAATATTAAAATAGTAATATTAAATAGAGTTCAGGTGGATAAAAATTACTTATATTTAAGTCCGTTAAACATAATTTCTTCATTAATTTTAGTTGTTTGTGGTTGAGTTAGAAGAAGTAGATGGTTAGATATTAAACTTTATTTTTAAAAATATCGAATCTTAATTTATTATCTTAGAAAAAGTTTTTCCACTACATTAAATTCGAGATGACTGAGTAAAGTGAGTAGATTATATATACAACAAGGATGATGGTGATTTTTGTTCAATCATATCAATACAAGTGTCGTTGTATTATTATGTTGGAGACTTTTCTTTTTCACCCTGGATCAACCCATTGGCTGCATACTCTATTTCTTTTTTACATTTCATTCTATGTTAAAAATCTTACAGATCAATTTTGCAATATATAACTACGCTAAATCTCATTATACAATTTGTCACTTTCCTAGTATGATATAATATTACATGAAAAATTGAAAACACATTGTTTTTTTGGTCTTGGGAATAATTTACTAGGTATTTTATTTGGTTTATTATTAAAAGGTATTAATTAATTATGCTAATTTTATGATACTTCTTAAAAGTGCACAACTCGTTTTCTTAAAACAACCTTGATGAGAAAAATAAACAATATAATCCACAATACAAGGTGCAAAGTAAAAAATCGGAGATAGATCACGTGATAATAGATGGTTTTAGCTTAATTAATGAGAATGTTAAGAATAAAATTGTATTAAATATTTTAAGAAAAATATCATTTATGATAATTTTATGTGGTTAGAGAAAGTTACTTTATATAAAAGATTAAAAAAAGAAAAGTTAATTGATTCACAAGTTACATCATCACGTGGGATGTTTTTTCCCGTGATTTTGTGCTTATTTAGTGAGGATGGTACTAGAAAAACTATTTAATTTATTGATTATTTTGAAAACATTAAATGTAGAATTGACGTAGATGTAACTCATTTAGGAAACGAGAGAGGTTTTACAGAAGTAATTAATTAATGTAAAAAGTATATATATATACCAGATTGGTTGATTTTTTAAAAGAATTTTATATCCTTTCGAATCATTATAAAGGGATACTTTCTGCATAGTTTGTTAACCTCAATAAATGTAAAAAGTCAACCTTCCATACCAATTTATTCCACACCTGAAATAGTATCACTTATGGTCAATTAAGGTGGGAAATGCTCTTTTTAATGATAATAATTGTTTAATTTGCCTAGAATCTCACTTGTAAAATTGCAAAAATGTAACAATATCACACAAGATACCAGATATATATTTTCCTTAGATAAATCAATTTGAAATTATTCTTAAATAAATTTTAAAATAGTAAGTATGATGAAATGACAATGTACTGATTGATTGGAAGTGTGAATGGTAATCTTCTGAAGTTATGTTATTAACCACAAAATGGATGAAATTAAAATTCAACCTCTAACTATATGAACTATATATGTGCTAAAATTCATATATTTTTTATTGAGCAAATTGAGAAACAAATCCTCTTTATTTTTATATTATATTTTATTATGAATTTTGTAGAGCATAATATAATATGAATTTTTTTTAATAAGGTGGATGTAACATCGACGCAAGAAAATAAATATATATTATTATTGGAGAGTCAACATTAATTATAGTTAAAAACATCTCATAGTATATATAAGTGGATGAAAAACTCATCTTATGAGTCAGTTTTATAAAGTTGAATTAAATTAAAGTTTAATTTTTAATATGGTAATGAGAGTTTATTGGGTTTATTAGACCACCCGTTATCAAGCAACGATCAAACCATCCATTATATAGTCACATGCATGAGTTGACAGGTCTCGGGAGTGAGGATGTGTGTTTGAGATCTCACATTGATTAGAGATAAAAACATTTCATATTATATAAGTGAAGTACAAACCTCACTTTATCAGTCATTTTATAAGATTGAGATAGATTTAAAGTGCACTTCCTATTAACTACATATACATGTTGGTCTCGTACATGGTTGGTCTCCTCCTATTTTCTCTATAGAGGTTATGAAATTCTTGTGGAAGAGCTATATTCTATGTAGCACTCTGACATAGACACTGATACGACACGGACACGGATAGTTCAACATGTATAATTTTCAAAATGTAGGATACATGGACACTGGTCTATATATTATATAATTATGAATTATGAATTGAAAATAAATATTTATATGCACAAGTATGTCTGAGTTATCTTTTTTTTGCAGAAAAATGTTTCTCATGGCTGGTTTAAAATGATTTGTTCCTTGTTTTTATAATCATAATAAAAACTTATAAATTAGTTTGAGTTTTTAAAAAATTAATATATTTGTCCTTTTTTAAAATTGTGTTGGAATCATGCTAGAATTATCAGAGATCCACAAGATATTTTTTTGAAATTGACACTTCACCTATATATGTTCTACTAGTGTCGTACACATGTTGGTGTCTGATACGTGTGTCCGACATTAAAGAAGCGTATTCGAGACTTATACTCTATATCTCTATAGAGCGAATGTTGGGAGTCCATTTTTTTTTTCATTTTGCAGCCTTGCATCAAATTGAAATATGGAATTGTAAGAAACTCCTTCTATTGTCTCCTAAAATGTGCTAGCCTTGAAGGCAATATTTGAAAATTCTGTCCTAAAATTAAACCTGTAAAAACAATAGTTACTGTTGAATTGGAGTTGGACAGTTAATAAATAAATTTATGTTTTTAGATTTATATATTGTTTTAAGTAATAAGATAATATAAAAGCATAAGAATCAAGACGCGGAAAATTATAAATTGATATAAATGACTAAATTACGTTTTAGGAGATAACCAAAAATTTGGTCAAATAATGTATACATATGCATACTGTTTTAAAAATGTGTTTTTTATTTATTTATTTTATTTTATTAATTTATTTTAGATTAAATTAAAAATGAAAAATATATGAATGTAAAACTTAGATAAATATTGATATTTCTGCGTTGGTTTGTATCGTTTTCAGTTTTTACCTATTCTTAAATGAGCCCAATCTTGGTCAAACCCGCTAGTATAATGTTACAAAATACGCTGAGATACATGAATTAAACCATTTAGTGCTTGGTTAACCAAAATTTGATATTGTGTGAACAACCAACTAATTTAGGTAGTTCCAAACCAACAACAGAAAAACATCAAAATTAACAAATAACTAATCTTGGACAACGTTTATGTTTGACAAAGGACATGCAAAAAATAAAAGTCTTTGTTACCACATTAAACATGAAAGTTATAACAGTCTTAGATCACTTTATCTTAATAATTCGTCTACATATGCAACTATATTAAATTTTAGAGAAAACTTCCTTGTTTAGTGAAATGCTACCTAATTCAAAGAAGAATATCTCCATTAGATAATATGACAAGAAAACAAGTCCAAACTCGAAGAGCTTATTCAGAAACTCACATTTGCAGGTTCACCCTTTGCCCTTAATCAAATGAAAATTACAAATTCTCTATGTAGGATCTGTTTGTCTGTGTTTATTTATGAAACTTTTTAATTATCAAAGCGTGTTTTTTTTATAATAATTAGCAAATATAAACCTCAATATTTCATATATAAAACAATCTTCTAAAAAGGTTTTCAAAAGATTATTTTGTCATGCAAGAGGCAGCACAGTTCAACATCCATATCCGGTGGTTACTTTATGTTTCAAAGATGTTTAAATACTGAAGGAATCCCACAATTACATGACACAATAAGCTTATAAATCACGTGACAAATGTAGCTAAAGATACAAGCTTTCTGACTTACCAGTCATGTTAAATATGTTCTGCAGTAATGATTAGTTGGCACTTAACAATAATGATATCCACAGGAAATGTTTCGTGAATTAAATTTCACTAGACTGTCTACAACTCCATAGCACGTGCTCAAGATATAAAGAAGTTATATATAAATGTATTGTACTAATGGAAAAAAAATAGAAAAACCAAATTGAAGCACAATATCATACATTTTTAAGTATTTTTTCATGCATCCTAGAGATCCTATGAAAGTAACATAAAACAATCAATGGGAATATTAGCCTGGGTGATAGCTTCATACTTGTCCAAGCGAAAGAATTTGTTTTGCAAGTGGGACATTAGGTCTACAATGTGACACTGCAAATGAATCACAACTTATTTAAGAGGTCACTGCCTCAACGAATGAATGCTTCTCCAAGATGGCAACTGTCTCTTCCTTTGCACTGCAAATGATGGGTAAACAAGAACAATCGATTTAATGCAACATAAAACTCATACTTACAAAATATCAAATATACATGGTAACCAAAGATTATGAACAGGTTTTGTTCAAAACATGCACCATTCTGCTAGTAAAACGTGTCAGTTGAATCACTATTATTACTTAAGAAAAGGCTTCGGATAGGAATGCTGGCCGTTTTTCTTATGCATTTTGCAGAGGTCTATGTAAGTTCTCCCAACTGGATGAATTTGGTGTCATTCATTTTAAATGGTGAAATACTGAACAGAAAAATCCAAGCATTTTCATCGTATATTCGAGTGGGAAAATGATTTAACAGAAATAGTTTTTGACATCTGCATCTTACAGCACAGTACATGTTTTAAACAATGTAGTATAGTAAAGTTTAGACCAGCTACCTTCCAGGTCTAAGTATCCTATATTTGTGTGGTGCAGTGAGGTCCACAACTGTAGAACCTGTACGACTTGATGGAATCAAACCACCATCATAAACAAAAGCACAGTGTTCCCAGAGGTTCTCAAAGTCCTTGGTGGAAAGACTACTTGGCTGTCCACTTAGGTTTGCACTGGTGAGGGCTAGAGCAGTTTCTGAAGCACGGGCAATGGTCCTGATGAAATTGCAATCAGGCACTCTAACTCCTATACTATCCAATCCTGGGTTCAAAGATCGTTCAAGAACGCTTGACTCTCCTGTAAAATATCCAGGTATACATACTATCAGCAGACAAGACAACAAATAGGATCTTTATAACAGAATCAAAGGTTCACAGAAGATATTTTGACAAAGGGATCGAAGATATAGGAATACATTGCTGCATTAAATAAATTTCTTTGCTAGCTGATTGCTTTAAACATATGTTATAGATTATTCTGCATATTTTTCTTCCATAAATTTATTTTCCATTACACACTCTCTCTCACATATGACAAACAGACCTCGTTTTAGTACAACTGTAACAGGCCCAGGAAGGAGGGAATCAAGCAGACCATGAGGTAAATGGTCAGTGACAGCAAAACGGTTTATGTCTGATACGTCACCAACACAAATAGCCAGAGGGCTGGTATGTCTACGGCCTTTGATCTCATAAATCCTGTTAACTGCTTCCAAAGAGCTTCCAACATGCCCCAATAGAAAGTAAGATGTAATCATCAATCATTCAGAATGCAATTTAATAAGAGACATAGGAAGGTCCAAATATGTGGACACTAGCAAACGAAATTTTGAACACATTTGATTAAAACCAAAAAAACATGTAGGCATTCAGAACGATGGGTTTTCTCCCATATGATGTTTATGAAGCTTTTTACATCTTATCAAAACCTGTATGAAATGGATATATAGCATAAAACAATTATTCATCTGCTTCTTTTCAGGAAGATCAAATTTTACTGACCCAACATTTCATTGGATATACTGTCAGGAAATATTGTGAAAAGCTTTAATTAGGCTCGTAGATTAAAACAACAGATATGTTTTAGGCATACAAAACTTTTTTAAGTCCTTTTTGAATCCAGTCCGACCAACAGCAAGCACTCGGCAATGCTATGCACTAAGAGAAAAAACGATATCTAGATTTACAGAAATTCATTGAAATTTCACTAGTTTAATGGTAATGGTGCAGTTACAGCTTCATTCTTACTTAATGCTATACTATACAATAGTGTTTTCATAATTTTCCAGCAGAAGGTACAGAAAGAAGAAAGATTCAGTTAATCTGAAAATATTTCCGTCTCCATTTTCTTTTATGTTGATTTAACCAAGCTTGAACTTTAATTTTCAAAAACATAGTTATAACTAAAATCCAAGACAGTAAAACCACTACAACCAATGTTTATTACATTTACCTAGAAAAAATATAAAATGCAACACAGAATTGAAAAAACAACTAGAGGGCCAGAAACAAAAGTGAAGCTTGAAGGATTTCAAGCATACAGGCTATAAAGGCAACATTAGTTTTGAAGCAGAGATTGAAATAGCACCATACCAAGCATCACAAGCAAACCCGTAGAGCGTATCAGTGGGTACTGCTATGACTTTCCCAGCTTTCAAAGCTTCAACTGCCTCTCCAGCATAAGCATCCGTGGCAGGATGAACCACCCCACTACCCATATAACAATTTTCCACACTGCAAGCCATGCTTTTGGAGAAACCCCTTCTCAGCCCTTGACACTGTTGCAAACGTCGAACAGCCGACAACCTGCGAAACCCTGAAGCACAAGTGTCACATGTAGAACTCAATTTTAGAGTTGACCAAAAAGGTTAAGTACCACATAAAATTGTCATTTTTTATGCAATATGCCACCAAAGAAAGCATTATTGACCATGAAACACAAGTGGGCATACAAGAAGTTAAAAAATAAGGTTGAAGGGTGACAAATTTGGTTAATTGATTGACCCACCAACTGTTTGATTGAAGTTCCAAAAAAGAAAAAAATAAAAAAACACAGAGAGAGAAGGGACTGACAAGGGTTGTGACTAAAGGTCACCTCGGAAGGAGAAATTGGAAAAGAAAGTAGTGTCGAGGAGAAGCACTCCTTGCGCCGAAATATTCATTCTATGCAAAATCTGTATTCAACTATGCTCTGCTCCATAATCACTTCTCTACCCAATACCTTATAGACACACTCTCTGTTCCTTCAGTTCTCCACTTTCTACAATTGTTTTTCTGTTTCATTTTAAAAATTAAATATATTTTTTATTCTTCTAAAATTACAAATCATTCTATATAATTCTTTTAAACTATATGGATTTTTATTTTAATTTCTATGAAATATTATTTTTCATCCTTTTAAAATTTAAAATCGCTAATTTTGATCATAATGTTTATTTAATGATGAATAAATACCATGTCCTTTATAATTCTTACCTATTTTGTTTAAAGGTATTATTTAAACACCCTTAGAATAATTATTTGACTTTTCATTATATAAATTCTTAAAATGTGCAAGTCAATAAGTTAATTATTAATTTTTTTTACTAATTTATAAATTGTTTTGACCAAAAAATAAATAAAAAATCTAATAATTATGTTAAATTAGTTTGTTTTATAAGTTAAAGCTATAAACTAGTTCACATATAGGTAGTTGATAGTTTTTAATTTTATTCTATTAATATCTTTTATATTTTAATATATTCTTTATTGTTTTTATTTTTTTTACCTATTGTTATATATTTAAATTCTACGGAGATAACTAATTATTGTAGTATTTTAATATTTGATGAATTAATTTTAAATTTTTATGCAGTTTAAATTTTTTTTAAAAATATAATTATAAATTGAAATAAATAAATCATTATATGTTGATATGTGAAAATTATAAATAATAAAAATTGTAAAAAAATGATGTAAAAATAATCTAAATTCAGAAATAATTTTTTTAAAATTTTCTGAAGAAATAAATAAAAATAAATTTAATACTAATTATATCAACTCATTTAAAAAATATTTCTTCAAATAAAAAAATATAAACTTTAAAAAAAATAGAAGTACTAAATTTTTTAAATAATAATTTAATTATTTAAAGAATCTAAAATTATAATTATATAATAAGATATTTTTGCTTAGCATCACAAATTTCGTTTATATAATAAAATATTAAAACTTATACAGTTATATTCTTTTATGTCATCTAATTTTATAGTTAGTTTACCAAATATTTCTAATATAATAGATTAGCTTATCAACCGTAAACTTCTAAATTTTGAATTTATTACTTAGAAATTAACTTATCAAGTACAATTAGTTTATCAGCTAGTTTTATCCTCACACGCATTTATAATAATAAGTTTCTGTCTTGTAGATATACTTCGTTAAATATGTTGATTTAATATAAAATTTAAGACTGTTAATATTAAATAATATCATTATAAGAATAAAAATATTATTTTCTAGCTTCTAAAAAGTTAGAAGTGTAAAAAGAATATAATTAAAATTACAATTTTATAAAACTTTGTATTGTAACAAAATAAAAGTTTGTAAGAAAGTCTTAAAAATACGATAATTATGCAGTGAAATAAGACTCCATAATATAGCATTTTCATGAGAGATGATTTAACAAAAGTATATAATAATACTATAGATAAAAAACAATTTTAAATTTTAGAGGAATTAAAATTAAAGAATATATTTACAATAACTAGTACGAAGAAAAATCATTTGTGAATAACTAAAACATATTTAATGCTTTGCTTTATTCATAATTTTCTACCATTATATGTTTTGAGTAAAAATGCATTACATTAATTTTATTTAAATTAAATGTTCATTGTGAACAGAGAAAGGATATGTTTATAAGAACATTTCTAAAAGAACTTCAAAAAATAAAACTATTTTTAAACGAGTTTCTTAATATTATGTACTAAAAAAATAACTTCTTTATAAATTAACTTTGTGAATAAATAATAGATAAAAAACTATCTGATAGAATTTTTATGAATGATCTCGGGTATAAGTTACCTTTAGTTTAAGAAAAAAAAAAGTTAATTTCTATTATTATTCTTATTAAATTATCTTATAAACTCTTATGAAGAATTTCGTCCAAACATGTTTTAAAAGAAGATTTTTTTCACAACTTTAATCTTAAAGATTAACTTATAAATTAACTCATATGTAAAAGTTATTTCATAGTTAGTTAGGTTGGATATGGTTAATATAGTCTCATCATATTGCTTGAAAGTCAAGGTTAAGGATAAAACCGTGACGAAATATTGACCTCCAAAACAGATAATACTTTAGATGTGGTACTTGAGACCCTCACTTAGGAGTCGAGATTAAGGAGATTTTTTAAGGACAAAACCGTGACAGAACACCGACCTAAAAAATGACGGTAATTAATCCTAATGTTGTTATATTTGGATTTGAGGTTGGAACAATTTCAAATAATTTTTCTTCATCTTTTTATTTTTTAACTTGTTCATAAATTAAATTTTACTTATTGAGGTTGTAACAATTTTAAATAATTTTTCTTCATTTTTTATTTTTAACTTGTTCATAAATTAAATTTTACTTATAAAGAAGTGAAATTAATTTTTCTCTTCCTATATTTCCCTTATACTAAGTTTTTTTTTTTTTAAATTATGAACGATAGTATACATCATCCTATCTAATGTGGGAATTCAATTATGATTTTTACTTCTTCAATCTCAATTTTTTCATTGCTCTCCTCATAGTAGAATAACAAAATTATTATTTTAAAATCTTTGCACTCTCTACAATAATTAATTTTTTTTTATAGATTACACGTTCTAGAATTTTTTTGAAAAAATATTTTAAAATATGTTCTCAAGTTTTTATTTTAAAATATATAATTTGAAGTTGAATTTTAACTATTTTAAATTGATTTTTTGGGTATACTTAATAATAAACTTAATTAAGTTCTAAGCGTATCATAATTTTGATTGTTTTTAATTAAGTTTTATTTTTATTTTTTTGGTTCTATTGAATATTACAAAATTTATATTCTTCAATTGAGTATCTATCATTTAAACATTTGGTTAATCGAATTACGTACACATAGTTTCTCTGTCAAGAATAACTTTATTCGTCATAGAACACATTATATATTTACCTACATTTGTAGGTCTTTGAGGAGATCCTACATTAGCCCCAAACGTTGTCTCTAACTAGAAAAATAAATGATAGAACTTGAGAAGCTTATTGACCAATTGATCCTTAAAACTCACTAGGATAAGTGGTATTATTAAACCAAACAAAATAACAAGCAATAAAACCAAAATGAGATAAAACACCTAAACTATAAGATAAATAAGCTTCTCCATATCATACAACTGCACGCCAAATCCATGCAAAGGGTTTGGTAAATATGTCAGATTCTACCGAATATACAAATCTAACCCAACCATACATACCCTCCAATTATATCTTCCAAATCGTTCAAACTAACAATCCATCATTCATCTCCGAAAGGCAATTTTAATAAATATTCAAATAGAATAATTGGACTAAGGGTCATATATATATATATCCAAAATAAAGAGTCTTGATACTATATCAATCTTGTTATTTGTTTCCACATGTTAAAAAAATATGATATTTTAAGATTAATAAAAAAAAATGATATAACTGTTAATCTAAAACAACAAATGACTTTGTATTTTTTTAATTGAAAACATGTTAAATAATAAAGTTGTCATGTTCCCAATAACTTTCACATTATTATTATCTATAACAATCAAGGAATCGTTACGGTCATAAACATTAATGTTAGTGACAATGAAAATCCCTTATTATCCATTTTTTTTAATAAACATAATAAAAATTTATTGTCATTCTATATTAATTATACCATCTTATTTTTCTTAATGTGTAAAGACAAGTAAACAAAATGATGTAATGTCACCAAATCAACCGAAAAATTAGAAGACATTGAGTCATCTTGAAAAATATAAATTTTTTGAATAAAAGGAAATTAATAGAAACTTAATTAAAAATACCTAAATTTATATAATGAATTTTTGAAATAATTTTAAATCTATTTTAGAATTCTTGTTCAAAATGATTAAAGAAATATAAAATCTAAAACTTTTCGAAAAGCCCTTGTTTGATCCAATAAAGAGGGCCACCACTTTCATTCATTCAAAACTTAGAAGGCAGATTCTCCCTGCACCATATCATTTTGGATTGCACCCAATATACACAAAAAAAAGGCTAAAATATCCTTAATGAAATGAAAATTAGGGTTTAGATAATATGTGCACTCAACCCACACCCAACTCACCCAGCAGCCTTGCATCCTTTATTTTTATTCTTGCCGTCACTGTGGCTGCCGGAACTCGAAGCAACATTGAGACACTGCGACGACAGAAAATGAAGCCACCGGAGAAGGAGATGAAGTCACCGGAAAAGGATTGAAGCCACCGACGAAGCTACCGGAGAAGGAGACAAATCGCAGAAGGTGAGTTTTGAGGTTGTCAGTGAGTTCTGCACTTTTATCTTGAAAGTGTAAAAAGAGAAGAATGTCACAACGATAATCTTTAGGAATGTCAATTGATGTCGTCGCGGTGCCTCTGCTGTTTTCGAGTTCCGTTGCTGTAACAATCACAACAAGAACAAGAATGGAGGTGCTTGGGTTGCTCTGTGTTTAAGTTTCCAAGCTTCTGTGCGCTGCCTCACATTGACCACCGAAAAATTAAGGGTGCAAGGCTGCTGGGTGGGTTGGGTGTGGGTTGAGTGCACATTTTACCTAAATCCTAATTTTCATTTCATTAAGGATATTTCTATATTGGGTGTAGTCCAAAATGATATGGTATGATATGGTGTAGGGAGAATCTGCTAACTTGGAATTGTGAAAGAGGATGTTATGGGCCTCCATATCTTGTATCTTTGATGGATTCGTTTGTACCATTATGACATGAAATGGAAGAACATTCCACGATTATTTGACAAAAGTATTTTGAGAACAACATCATTCTGAATTGTTTCAAAAATTTAATTTTAATAATGGTAAATCTTATAATGGGTATTATGATGTTGAATCTGAAATAGTGAAAAATCAATTCTGAATTATGTGTTTTAAAATATTATGTATAAAATTATCCTTTTTAAATATATTTTTCTGAAAACATTCTAAAGTGTGTATTTTGAAAGCTTTTTAATACATTTTTTAAAAAGTGTCAAGATTTAAAAAAATATTTTTTGTCATTCCATTACAATAGTATGTAAAAATAACATAGGGGTGAAAACAACAAAAACCTTCGACTCTTCAAGCATAAGACATGTGCATTTCAACTAAACATGTTATATTGCACTTCCAAAAATGTTGCATAACATTCATACTTCATTATTTATCTTATGGACATCAATGTTCTAAAGTTTCATATTAGACTAATCTTACTCAAAGAAATAAATAAATTTTGGTTAAAAATTATTTTCACCAAAAATCAGATTTTGATAATATTAGATCATTTCAATAATTTTTTACTCAAATTTTCTCTCTTAAACCAAGTCCATAAATTGCTTTTACTCGTGCAATCAAATCCTTGAATAAGTTTTTTAATATAAAAACTATAAAATCCTCTTATATTTTCATATTTTGCTTTCCAGGAACAATCTCCATTAAAATATTTAAATCTCATCCACTCTAAATTCATCGATCAAAACATTATATTTTACTTCAAATAGAAAAATTTCTAAATTTCTACTATTCAACAATATTTCTACTATTTGAAGTGATGCCAATTTAATTTTATTCTTTGTATGTGTAACAAATAGTAAAATAATTCCTAACTATTATCGTTTGATAGGTAAACTAATTTATTGCCAAATTAATCCTTAAAGTTATATTTTGATGATACAATGGTCTATTGTGTTGTTTCAAGAATTAAATTAATATTTCACATATTTAAGGACTAAATTGGATTTTTTTTAATTGTTCAAATTTTGCTCAAACTTGCTTTAAGTGTTCAATTCTGAAATCTTTATTTTGTGCTAAAAAAATGAAAATTTAGAACGAACTACCGGAGACAATTAAATAACTGTTATTCTAAATCTAAAGTAGAAATTAAAGTACAAAAGTTTTCATTTAACTTTAGATTAAAGAATAACAATTATTTTAATTCAATAATTTTTTTAAACTCAACCATTAAACTTGAGCAAAAAAAATCAGATGAAATTCTCAGACTAGTTATAAAGGAAATTAAGCAACCATATTAATGTTATCAGATTCTGCTTTTCTGCTTCACATTTGATTAACAGAAAGATGCAACCAAGTAGTCATTTTCAGTGTAAAATAGCTGACACGATTTCTTATTTTTCTAAAACAAGTGTGCTAGCAGATAAAGTAGATAATACAATTCAGTGTCAGCTTGAATAGAATAAAGCAAGCTTTGTACACGAAAAATTCAATAAAAGAATAAAGCAAGCTTCTTTATCTTGGTGATAGATTATGGCAAACATACTTGGTCAAAAAAAGAACATTGTACACACTACGTGTCATAACAACTTTTGCAGTGATCTTGCCATATATACATATCATTGGATAGAAGGTCAATCAATACCTAACTGAATAAAGAGTAGAGATTTCCATCTTCACAAGAAATGTGTTAATTATTCTTGCAACATAACATGCAATTTGCTAGAATGTACTGTTGAAGACACTTCAAGTGTTTCTTCCAAAAGCAGCATGGAATAGTGTAGATGTGGAAGATGTGCTCTAGTCCTAGAGTAGAAGGTAATAAAGCTTCATCTACATCAATACATTTGGTGTTTGGTATTGCCCATCAATGATCAAACCACCAAGATAAACTAACAAGACTTTCTCACCACTCTGACCAAAAACAAATCATTCTCTCACCCAGGGCTACAAAAAAGAAGGCCAGACGCCTTCTGGTTTTAATGTGCTGAAAATTGTACTTCCCATTATAAATAAATAAACAGAAATTCCACAGCATGAGAAACTACATCTAAGTCACTTTTGCTTGCTGCCATAAGCTGTACAATGAAGTTTGGTGAAGATGTAAAAAGGTAATAAAGTCTAATTCCCTATACACAATAAGTACTTCCAAATCAATAATGAAAAGCAATCAGCTGCATCCTCCAGTGTTAAGAGAAGCCAAACAAACACATCAATTCAACTCTGATTTGAGTTCTGTTCATTTTGCACCACAGCTTGACTGTGGTTTGGAGGACCTGAACCTGAATCTGAATGAGGAGTGTTTGAAGATCGTGGATTTTGTCCTGTTTGTGGGATCAATTGAGGGCCGTGTCGCTGCTCTGATAAAGCTTGCAATCTTCCTCTCCATCTATAAAACTCCACAAGAATAGAACTCCCACTCATCACCACACCAAAACCAGCAAATGTAGCCAGAAGGATAGACAAAACGGCTTGCACATGAACCTGAAGGGGACAAAAGACATTAAGAGAGTCAGAAAGAATGCTTGGCCTTCTGCATGTAGGAGTCTCGTACACAATTTCATGCATCTATATAACCAGCCAATAATGCTATGCTATACAAGCAAAATGTTGTGACTGGACTTTGGAATCAGGATATGCATAAACCAACTTAGATGGAATCAGATTGGATATCTATTGTTCCATTACGTTCCCCAAGAATCATGTTCTATGAAAATTTGGAGAGGGCATAGTTTCATCCGTACCACTTCGGATACTGTCGTTTTTCTTTTAGAGATAGAAACCTATTATTCTATTCTATTCATTTGATAATTTATGTTTCACTAAATATTGCCAAACTTGGTTTCAAATGAAAAATCCAGGCAACAAGAGTTTGGTTCAGACAAAAAATTCATTACCATGGAGTAAAAAATATGCGCAAAGAGAACCACCAGAGCAAACTGGACAGAAGCATAAATCCAGATGAACCTGCTTTTTACTGGAGACCAAAGTTTAAAAAAAAAATGTTAGGACGCATAGATCAGCTAACCAATCTGGCAGAAAAGAATAAAACTAGCATCATGAATAAAAAAAACGTACAAAAATTACTTGTTGAGAATAAAAGAATCATTCAGTGTCATAATAGTAGAAATTGCCACATCATATTTTATACCATCCAGACCTCAATAAAGAATGCTAATCAATGAAATATACTTGCAGTTGCCAGGATCTCAGTCTATTACAACAAACAAATGGCTTTGACTAGTCCACCATTACAGATCTATAAAGGATGAAGCCTCTAGTGCCACTCTGACTCTAATGTATCGGTACTATCAATAATTTAATGAAATTTTATAAAATTCCCCCAATTAACAGTTTCATTAACACAGAAGAAGGATATGTTAGATAAAAGTCATTTAAATTACTGGCAATAGGTGCATGAAAGTTTCAATGGACACTCGATGAGTTATTGAGAAAAGTATATTTACAATATTTACCAATGTTCAAACCTACCCATGGTTGATGATGTCATGGAGGAAAGTAGACCCAGTACACAGGAAAATGGAAGTGATATGGCAATTGCACCAGTGCCCATTTTTCCAACCTGCAGAGAGTTGAATAACTGAGCCGATACAAAATTGAAAACTTCATAATTCTGAGAGGACTGATGTTCTTACCAATAGCTGCTCAAGAAAGCAGAAATACGCAAGCATGCTGACAATGACAAGAACTGGGACTTCCTGCCATACCCTATTAAAATGAGCAGGCAAATTAAAGGTGTGACTATAATAATTAATAATCCACAGCGAAAGAATTTATAAATAAAGATATAACAAAAACACACTATTCCACTAGTAGTAGCTGCAGAACTTCAAGAAAAACTACTGGCTTTATAAGTATCACAAATGGTCTGTATCACAAACTATGTTTGAATCATGACGTAGCATGTGACTCCATTGCTTCAATTTCTAAGGCATGACAGTAAACTAGTTGGTCTGTATCTTAGATGGTATGATAAGTTGATAACCATTATTAGATGCATGAAGCAGTGGAGACGACGAAAATTTTGAGTTGAATAACAACAAACAAGTGGCAGGAAGGTGATTCAAAATCATTAAAGTGTGAATCTGCTGACCACAATAGTTAGTTAGCAAAGTTATCTAGAGAGTAAGAGATAGTGGGTTATAGATAATAGGAAGGGGGAAATAGGGAGGTGACTTGTCATTTGAGAGGAAATTAGACCTTTGAGCACTGGGAGGTACAAAACCCTCAAAGATCTTCATGGTGTGTGTTTTCTGTTCCACAAATTGGTGAGTTCGTCCAGATATTTTGTAATAAGATACCAGGTTTCTATCAAGGTCTATTAAGATTATATGATATCCAGTAGTTCCTTATTGAAGCATAGTCATAATTCATTCACCAGAAAGATCCTTATCAAACAAAAGTGAATATACATGCCTGTATCCGGTGGCATCTTCCAGCTGAGACCTACTTGCACCATTATTCCGATTTCGAACACTTTGGATCCGTAATAGAGTGACAGGTAGGTTCCGAACTTCCTCCTTGCACACATCACAGGTCTTGTTACCCTTTATACTAAACCATTTAATAGCACATTCTTGGTGAGCCAGAGCAAGTTCACCTTTGCAGCTGCATTCCAACTTGAAGGTCTCACCTCCTTCACACAGATCAACCAGACAGATTCTACACACAGCCTCTTCTTCGGCTATATCTTCACCATTAGCATCTTGATTTTCTGCACCATGAACGTATTGATGGATTACTAACTTCATGCAAGATATGAAGATGTAGGTGTTCTAAAATTACAAATTAAACTAAAATGTCTCCAGAGAAAGTGAGAATTTTTTTTAAAAAAAATCTGAGACTGGGAGAGTGTATTTCGTTCCGCTTTAAGGAAACAGTCCTACAAATAATCTGCTAACATTTTTGCCTAATTGCCAATGCTAAAATTGTTTGGAAAATCATAAATAAATCAATCCAGAGAATTCAAAGTTGACAAATAAAATTCTACTATTTTCCATGAGTGCAAAAGCAAATGTTTATAAATGAGATACCAGTATCATTTGTTGAAGTGTCTACCAATTCATCTATTTCCTTTACTCGAGGAGTAGAAGGAACAATGCGAAAAAATGAATCCATCCTCCTTAAGCTTTTATCTTTGTTGTTGGCAGGTACTGAAAGAGAGCGAGCTATCTTCCTCTGGGCTTCTTTTTTCTGCGAAAAAGAACTAATAGGTTAAAAAAAAGGTTATTAAAACGACTTATGATTTATCAACAACGACTACCAGATATAACTACAGAAAAATGGAACTTAAAAGCATTAAATCTCACATTTAGAGGACCACCAACACTTCCACCATGAGAAGATTCGTTGTTTGATTGTCTAATTTCATCTAGTGGTAATGATGACGTTCTCTTAATCCTAGGAGTAAATATCTTAGTAAGAGACAATGATCTTGCAATTGAAGGCTTTTCTACAATGCCTGAAGAGGAAAGTTCTGGAGCTGCAGTATTTGCCTTTTCAACATCTGCTGCTGGTGTTCGATACCTGAAGCTCAGTTTTGGAAGCAGGCTTCTTATGGCTGATTTTCCTCTTGATGTTGAAGGCCCAGGAGAGTTATGTGTTGGAGGATCAACAGAGCGAGAACTCACAAGAAAATTCACTCTCTTTGGAGTAGGAGTGGGATTAGAATTTGGTGTTGGTGGCATTTTGATTGCAACAAAATCTTGAGAACTCTCTTCTGTTCGTGAGGGTATTTCCAGAAGAAGATTCTGTCGCTTCCGAGGAGGAACATGTGAGGTTTCTTCAGTTATCCCCATTGGATCATCAACCTACAAATAAATATGGAATTGATAAAATAAGTGCTGTGGCTTTGAGATACATGTAAAATGTATCTAAGTATCTAAGTAGTCAATGAATCCTTTTTCCCAGTCATAGCTTGAAAGCCATCAAACTACAACAGAATTAGACTATATGAAACAGGGATACTGAGATTATCTTCTTTCTTAGAAAGCACATTCTTTCTCCTTCCAGCCTCTCTTCATTAACTCACCTCCTCACTTGTAAGTACAATGTCGTAGTTTTGAAACATGGAATTTTGATATAAATAAAAAAACAGTGCATAAAATATGTTCTGATATATTAAAGATTTGTATCAAATGAATTATAAAAAAGAATCAATCAAATACACAGTTTAGATAGCACTACAGAACATGCATATAACAAACTAGAAGTTAGAAAAATATTTAAATGAATTCATCTCATAAATCTTTTATTATAATTGTGATGAAAATATAACTAGCACTCAAACTGCTTCTCTTTAGCAACAAGAAGTAGGAAAGTGTATTTCAGATGATAAACTGTTATGCAGTGATTGAAAGTCGAAATCCTCCTATAAAACTTCTCTATAATGTTTCAGGAGAGAAAAGTGAAATCGATTTCTCTGTAAGATAAAATTATCTTATACACAAGTTACTTTATAGAAATTCTCTCGTATCACTTCTCTAAATCTCTATTTTTATAACTTGTGCATGAGCCAATATTAACTTATGAAGAGTCTATTTCATTTTTTCTCTCTCCTATAAATCCTTGTGGAGAAGTTCGTCCAAAGACTCTAAATCAACAAAAGAGTAGCCAAGATTTCCAAGAGAAAGGTATCATATAAAGTCCTCCTACAGTGAAATTCAACTCTTATTCATATCTTATTTGCAATAAAATTCTGTTCCAGGGAAGATAAAAAGAGGAGACCATATCCAAACCAAAGCGCATAGGAAATTCTGAGCAAATTATTTAGTGATACATATTCATGGGGTGAACTAAATAATAGATGCTTTGCACATCAGATTCAAGTTTCTAACAGACTGGTTCCTATGGGTGTCTGGATGCAAACTACATATGACATATTCAACTGCATAATTCAAAGTACGTGGAGGTAAGAACAACAGTAGCTGGACGCCACACGCAAAAGAAATCAGAACAAACACGCTAACAATTAAAAGGAATAAGATTCACGCCAAGAAACAAGACATTGCAGGAATAAATCCCACGTTTATGAAAAATATTCAGACAAATCAAGCTCTAAGTATTATAAAATATATGCATATGATATAGTAGTCCAAAAAATGACCCAATTATTGAAATAGAAAAATAAAATATAAAAAAAACAAACTTGGTCATTCGTAATGATTATTTCCCGTGTTCGTAGCATATCAACAACCAAACAAAACCAAAACTAAAAGAAGGGGCGACAAAGTGATATTATTAAGAAAGAGAAGAAAACGAAAAAAAAAAACATATTCTAGTGTTTAAATTGGTGACTAGTCCCTGAAAAAAACCAGACCCTATGCCCCAGATTGAAGCTAAAGAAGATGCAAAACGAATAACGAAAAGTGATACCTTTTGAACTGGAAGAGAAACTGTTCGTCTGCAAGAACCTGCATCATGTTCCTCATTCACAGGCTTTTCCTCTGCACTCATTTTTCTGTAGCAAAAGAATTGAAACCCAGAAATTGGAAATAGAAGAGCAAGCCAAATTGCAAAAAAAGATCAGTTCTTGGAGTCACCAATTATTCCCATACCACTTATTGCTGGGTGCATGGAAGAGATGAGTGATGGCAAAGACAACATAAATAAATACATGGGTTAACAAAAAAAGAGGAAGTGAGTGTAATTAAGCAGAAAGACCCAGCTTTGACATTTATGACACACTGGGTGGGGTACCTTTCCCTGTGATCTGCTGCCACTCACACACACTTCATAAATTATTCTCACCACTGTTAAAATATGCACAGAATGTTGATATTAAAAAAAGAAAAATATCATATTATAATAAAATGAGATTAATTTACGTAATCAAAGAAGTTTAGTGTATTATACGTCCATTTATTTGCAAAAACAAGTTTCAGTTCCCCACAAGACAGGAACTTTAAATAGTAGATGAGTGGTGAGAAAGTTAGGAGAAGAAAACAAATACTCCCAACTTCCCATGATCAATGACATTCAATGTCTTTTAAACTCACCTTAACTTCAAAACAAAAATTAAAGGATGCATTTATTACTCCCCTCCTAAAATGCTTTGGCTTCCAATTTTTATTCCAAAATTTTTAATATTTTATCATTTCTAATTATTATTATTATTTCTTCACTTAAATATAATATTATTAAGTAAGGATATATATATATATATATATATATATTTCTTCTTTGAAATAAATATTTTTTTAGTTTTATAAAGAATATGTTATTTTATAACATGTTTATCAATAGGCAACTATGAGGTTTAGACACTTCTCTTAAATGGCGTATCCGTGTTGAACACATGTATCGGTGTCGACACTCGTAGGACACTTATCGATAAAGTGTTCAATTCAAAAAAATATTTGTTGGATTTTTGAAAATTCTACCACGGTTCTAACACAATTTTAAAAGGTATAAATACAATAATTTTTTAAAAACTCAAATTTATTGTATAAATTTTTATTATGATTATAAAAATAAGGAACAAATATTTTTGAACTAATCACTTCTTTCTGCTTCCAAAAGAATCTGAAACATACTTTTACACATAAAATATTTATTTTCAATTTATATAATTTAAAATTATATAATATATAGATTTGTGTCCAGGATATTTTAAAGATTATACGTTCTTTGTGTTCGGTATTCATATTATGTCAATGTCCATATTTTTTTTTGTGCTACATATATCTTATATTTAAGCGTTTAAACTCTAACATTAAAGATGGTGACAAAAACAAATTACATTTTTTTAAGATAATACTTAAAGTGTACCTTAATTAAAAATGAACACGTCATTTTACATTATGAAATAACGTATAAATATGTGGGCCAGTAATAAATGTTTTATTTTAATATAATAAGGTGGTAATTTGTAGTAGTGAAAATAAATATATTTATAGTAAAGTATATCTCCAGCGTACCAACTAAAAGATATACTTGCTTTAAAAAAAGAAAGTTTTATGGATGAGATTAATGGTGTTGCAGAAGGCAGCTAACAACGCCAATATTTGTTCCTGTTTTCAGGATCATTCATAAATTAACTTTCTATTCACGCAAATATTGTGAGAATTAGTTTTTTCTCACTAGTAGGTAATGAAAATATTGTGTTTAGTTATTGAGTGACCAGATAAGATAATATATTTTTTTTATGTTAACATTAATATAATATTAGGAAAAAATAACGAGTTTCGGTGTTATTTTTGAGTAATTAATTTTGAAGTTTGTATTTTCACAATTATCTTTTTGTAATATATCGTTTGTCACTTTTCACAACCGAAGTGAGTTAGTTTAATTTTTTTATTTAGCTAAGGATATACCGGATAGAAAGTTAGTTAGCGAATAAAATTTGTATTAAAAAAATTATTAAATAGAAATTAATTTTATAAATAAAATAATTAATCACTATATTGATTAAATTAGAAATTATTTTATAAATTAAAAAATTATTGGTATCTGTAGTTTTTATTATTAATAGAAATTTATAAAATAGTTTCTAAATTGATATCTAACTATTAGCTACTAAAGTTTTAGCTACTAACTATTTAGGTTCTAAATTAGTTTTTATTAGTCTTTTAGAATCTAAAATATTAATAGCTAAAATTTTGGTAGTTAATAATTTAGAGACCATTTTATAATATTTTCTTAATAATAGAAATCACATTAGATACTAATAATTTTTTAATTTATAAAATAATATCTAATTTAGACTTGGATGATAACATTTTGAATGTCACTCAAAGGGGTGTAATTTTTATACTTACTTACACATTTTCTCTTAAAGACTTGTGTGGCATTCAGAATAGAGGAAGAGGAAGGAACTTTCATCGCCTTTTTTCTTGTGTTTGAGTCTCCATATTTTCTCATTATTTTTGAAGGAGAGTCTCCATATGTGCTTTGAGGGTTCTAATTGTTTGTGAGTCCATCTTAGGATGTGATGGTGACAATGGGACAATTCTGCATCTAGTACATAAGACTTGTGATTTGAGAATAACTTTACACAAACCCCATGATGAATGTGAAATGTTCTTATTGAAAAGGAGTGTGACTCTTCCAAGGTAGAAAAAGTGGTATCGTTAGGAATTTGAGTTTATACCTTTGAGGAAAAGATCCACTCGATAAAGATTCTCTGAGTTTCAGTTAGTAAGAGCTAGTGAAATTATGAAATATGAGTATAAAAGTGAATCAAAGAATTGACTGACTACTCCTTATGAGATTGATCTGTATCTATATGTTTTTGAATGTTCTGACCTCTAGTCCGTTACATAACATTAGGGGTGGCAAAATGGGCCTTGACCCACAAGTTGGGTTGGTGTTTTCAACTTGCTAGTCTGTTTTAGTCCATCCCGTCTAACCCGTCAAACTAACGAGACAAAAGGAGGACATGGCGAGTTGATCCGTAAGCCTTTTTTTTTAAATAAAAAAAAATAAAAATTAAAAGATTAACTTTTTTTGTATTATATTATTTGAGGGATGCAAATATGCAATAGTATTGTATCATAAATCATAACACTTAAAAATTAAGTTTCAATTATTAATTATAATAGAGTAATTTAACATGTAAAGGTGATAATTATTTTAATTTATCTGATTAGAAACAATAATTAATCAATTAAAAACTTATAAAGTATTTGTATAATTAAATGTGTTTTTAATATATTATTAAGTACTTATAAAGTAAGGTGGTGGGTCGCCTACCCTTTAGTGGGTTGGGTCGGGTTAAAACGAGGCAGGCTAATCCATTTCGTCACTCCTAGATAACATTGTTCGGGACAATCTTAGCATCTGAAGTATTATCCGTTTTAAAGCTTAGAGCTTCATCATGATTTTTTTCCTTAAAGAGCATTTAAGAGAGTTAAAGTTTATTTAGAATTCTCTTAATCTTAACTTTTAAGTAATGTGTGGCTATTACCTGAAAATATATATATTCAAAACTTAAATATCAAACAACTAAGTTAAACTTAATATCATATTGTTATATGCATGGTAGATATAATAATGGAGAGGAAAATATTATTGATGTTGGGAAGAAAATGATGAGGGGGGGGACAAAAATTATGTGTAGCCACTTTCATGGGACACATAATTATGGTTAACGTGGTGAGCGTTTAGCCACCAAAGAATGTGCATATAACGGTTAAGGTAGGGCATTTGCATGTTCATATCATATGAATAAGCCTCTTCATTGATTCTAGAGACCGCTTCTTTTCTTTGAGTTTGTACTTTCCTTCCCTGCATTATCAAAAGAATCAAGTTTCAACTGTGCCATATGAACAAACAGGAGAAAAAGAAAACAAAATCAACTTCAGATCTTTAACAAAAGAAAGTAAAAGCACTGTCCTCCATCCAACCCTACCACTTGTGGATTTGTTTTCAAATTATTTTAACATACTGTATCATTAAGCATTCAGTACATATCAATAAAGGTTCTTGTCCTTTACACATCTTACTTTTTAATTGTAAACATATTCTTGTATGAACTTCAAGTAGATTTCTCATCAATATTGATTACAGTGTAAGTAATATAATATTAACTAGTCTGTGTTTCTCTTGATTACATAAATATGTGTGTAACAGTAGGGTAAAAATGAGATCTGTTGGTTCTTTATTGTTATCTCCATGCATTACTATAAAGATGGATTGCCCTTTTTACCTTTCTCTGCTTTCCTTGCTTCCAGTTAGTTTGAATTAAAGTATGAAACAAAGTGGCTTGACAGAAGCATTTGGAGTAGAAAGGTAAAAAGCTTATATGATTATTTAAGTTAATGATCAAAACCTTCCACTTTTGCTTTTGCCACAAGATCGATGCTTATGCTTAGCAGAGTGTGGTCTTTAGATGAGAAAATTAAAGAATTCAAAGTGTGAAGTCAATATCTGTAACCTTTTCAAAACTATAGGAAGCATAATGATTATTTTAGAGACACACGAATAACATCTTATGTGTCACATTTGAGGTTCACGAATCCAGCCACTTGAGATGCTAATATTCACTTTGTTTGTTCTTGTTTACTATAATAATTAGTGTAGCTGGTTTTAGCGTCCTTCAAAGTGTCCCTTAAATTTATGGATGAGATGCAACATGGGCCAGAAGATTAGCCACCCAATCAATTCATTTTCATGACAGTGAAATGGAAACCCATAATTGTTGAGATATCATAGCTTCATAAATGCTATATTTTTTTATCATTATTCATTCGTTCATGCATTCATTCCCAAATGTCTTGATACTTCTGCGTGAAGTAAAAGGGACGTGTGTTATTTTCATGTAGTTATTACAACTAGCAGGTTTTTTAATATGTTTTGTGATGATGGTTTTTTCAGGAGAGGCAAAGTGAGAATCTGAAGCTTGTAGTTCATGGAACTTGAGATATTTTTACCACCTTTTCTCTTTAAGGAGCATGCAAAACATGGTTTTTTATTTTTATGCGAATAGATTTTCAGATGGTAAGACAAAGAAGAAAGAGATGAGATGAGGAGAATAAGTTGATTGGTTCCTATACCTTTATTATATAGAGGGGTCTAGATAATATTTGGAATTGGTTGAAGAATTGTTAACGTGTTGATAATCTTTTGTTTTCTTTCTTCAAGTCTTTTTCTCCAAATGTTGATTGGTTTCTTCCTTCAAGTCTCCTTCTCCAAATGTTGATGCTCGGTCGGTTGGAGTCCCTGCAATTGCACTCCAATGCTCAAATCAGTGTTTAGATTTTAGGTGCATATGCTTTTATTTATAGTGTTGGTTATGGGTCTTTGTCATGATGAGCTGGATATCAATTATTGACTGATATGCATCGTGATCCCTGTTTAATAGGAAGATATATTAGAATATTTGTAACATCTTTTAGTTAATCCGTATTTAGCTGATTTGTCGAAGATATTTTTCACATATTTTGGAATATGAATGTGACTCATTAAATGCTATTGTAATTGTCGTTACTATTATTTATTGTGTAACTTAAGGTGTTCTTTGACTAAATCAGTTGGTCACCAGATCCGAGACCAGTCAGTTGGTCACCAGATTCGAGACTAACTCGTTCGGTACCAACCCGTAGAGTTCCTTTATTGTATTGCTTTAGAGTTTAGAGAGAAAGTTGTTTGGAAGTGAGATTATTTTGCTTTTAGTGTTCTTAACTTTCTTTTGTGTCCTCTTCACATTGCTTATAGTCAAATTGGATTATCTGGCTTCCTCTCCAGTAAAGAGAGAGACAAAATCATTAAAGTAGAAAAAAAAAAGGCATGGATAAAAATGCTCGAGTTTGAAAGAAAAACTAGATAAAGATTGACGGCTAAATGAGATAAGACAATGAAATTAATTGCTTAAAATTGACAGGTAGTAGTAATATTAGGGTTTGTGTATCATGCATCATGGATAAGATAGTTAGATGATTGCTCAAAAAAAAGTTTATATCATAATTATCACGATTAGATCCACTTATATATTATATGAATTAATATTATTAATCCATTTAGGATTTTTAACACATTTTATTACATTAAGGTGAATATAATTCTAATACAAATAAAATTTATATTTACTTATATATTATGAATTAATTTTATCTAAGATTTTTAATTTGAATAATAAAAAGTTAGTTTATAAATATGTTAGAAAGTAATTAAATTATTTAAAAAATATGGGAGATCTGTATCAACTAAATTATAATATATAAATATATAATTTCTTTTTTGTAAATTGATTGTGTGAGTATCAAAAGTTATTTTAACAAGATTTATAATATCTTGTTGGAAAATATGTTTGCATGAGCTACTTTGTGATAAAAATGAGTTTATCTAATCATGAAGGCATTTTTGAATTGTGCATTTTTGAATTTCCTTAGTCCAAAGTCTTACATGGTCAATAATTTGTTTAGTTTGAAAGGGTTTGGGGTAGCACTAGCTAGGGCATTGTCTTGTCAAGTCACCATGATGTGTTCCAAATCGAATCAAACTATCTTTAAATCGTCAAAGAGATATGAAGTAAAATAATAATAATAATAATAATAATTAGGTACAAAAAAAACTGCATCTTTTTAAGTCTGATTTGGTTGTGTACTTGTATCTATTGTATTTAATGGATAATTAACATTTTTTTTATAATTTTTTTTTATTTTAAACATTATTATGCTACTTCACATTTTAGTTATACATTATTATGTTACTTAATCATCAAGTAACAACAATCATTTGTCATTACATAAAAAAATATTATTAAAAAAAATATAGAAACTAGACCAAAACTTATATGTTAACAAAAAAAATACATAGGTAGACTATACATATTAATAAAGAATTATAAGAACAGACTAGATAAAAGTCTATTATACCAATGAAAAGATTCTTTATGAATAAATTCTAAATTAGTCAACTTATTGACACACACATTCTCTTTACGAAAAATACGAGTAATCCTAAACTTATTTTTTCACATAATAAATATTTCGTCGATTCCAAAGCATCCAAGAACATTTGTACTAATAATTATTTAAATAGTTATTAAATTTTACTTTGTGTTAATAAAAAAGTAATTTCCAAAAATAAACCAAACTACATGGCAAACACCTGTTGAAGTGATAAGATTTCACCTAATAACATTTTTGCCAAATCCTTTTGATGACATTTAAATTTCAATATCAAACAAAAAATTAGACGATGGCACTAATGCTGTAAATCAGAAGTCTCATTAATGGAAGCTAAATATGTATAAGATATTAGCAAAAAGTTTCTATTAGAAAATGATATTAATAGTTTTACTCTTGTTACGATTTCCTTTGCTTTATTAGAGTGATTTAAATAAAAATATTATTTATTGCATTATTTACTAATACTTTTAGGGCACTGCTATAAAATATAAGTATATTCTATATATTCAATTCAATTAAGTAAAGTCAACAATTGTAGTGGAGAAGGAGACATTATCTCCATTATCAAATTGCATACCAATTCAGACCAGTCAAAAAGAAACGCCAAAGAAGGGAAAATATTTCTAATAAAATAAGAAAATAATTAAATCACAGAAACTTGAATATATTTTAATATTTTTAATGAGAATGAATGTAGGCACGATACTATAGTATCCAACCCATGCATATAATAACTTACTTATGTAAATAAATATTTTATATAATTTTTTAAAATATTATATTAAAGAATTATATTTTTAATATTTTCAATTGTGACTTATACATCTTTTTTACAATATTATTTAGTTATGATTTGTGTTTAAATGATGAATAAAGAATATGTTTATTTGTTTATTATTTTAGGTTTAATAATTTTGTATGTTATGTTTAAATACTTTTTAATGTTATTTATAAATATTTGAAAGTAAAATTTCAATTTATTAAAGAATTTTATTTATTTATTTTAGTGCATTATCATATCTAAACCTAAGATTAGATCTTGACAAAGATATTTTTAATATAGAAATTAACATTTGACAAGTGATACACCAATTAATAGAAAAAAAATGTTGAATCTTATACGTCCTCATTATATCTAAAAAATATGTACTATATTTATACATCTATTTCTTTAAAATATAAGACAAACTATTATATATACATATTTTAATAGTTATTCTTCTATGTTTTTAATAATATTAAGCAACATAAAAAAATAATTGTATCTTGGCATATAAAAATGAAATTTATAATAATATTTTATTAAATTATTAAATATTGCCCATTATACAGAGTATATTTGCTTATAATTTATTAAATATTTCTCACAATTTTTTAAATTACTTTCTTATAATAAATGTATAAGATTTTTTAATTTATTTCATTGAGTATTTTATTTATTTTATTTTTATTAACTAAAATATACACAATAAATGATTTTTTTTATAAAGTCCTGTGAAACTAGTAGTATAGGATGTCAATTTCTCTTTGTCTTATTCTTCTTTCAAAAAGATTTCTTAAAAAGAATAATCTTTCTTCACATTTTTATGAAAAGTATTGATTTATCTTTCTTTTTTATTTTAAAGAGATTAAATTAGTCTTTTAAAAATAATGTTTTTTATAACTTTGTAAGATAGCTTAAAAAAATTCATTTCCAAAGATAGTGAAAAACCTACTCATACAATGCACGTGCAATGTTAGGGTAAACCTTCGTAAAATTGATTTGCATTGATTTATTCCAAAATAAATTAGTAATAAAAATCGGTATGATTGTTTATGCAATGCAAAAAAACTACGTTAACTCAATTCAAAATCAATAGTGTACCCAAAATTAATTTCTCAGTATAAAATAAAACAAAATAAAAAATGAAGTGAAAATTAAATTGATATTTTAACATAATTACAAATATTATAAGGAAACCAAATACGCACTGAAACGTTTAATTATTGAAAGTGGCCTCTTGTAAAATTAGTGAGTGAATAGGTATTGTGTTATGATGATGAGACAAAATTGATAGTGACACCACTAAACAGATAAAGAAGGAAATAATTAATGTAAGCATTTGGTATGCAACGTGGAAACCAAACATCTCAATTAATATTATCAGCATTTGTCCAACAGTTCTAGGACACTCTCAAAGGGGGAGGACCCTCAACCACTCTTTTTATCATCTTTTAACACATTAAATAAATGTTTCCCACTAATTGAAGTTGGGTTAAGCAACTACATGGCCTCATTTGTCTTCACAAACTATTATTCATGTTTCATGTTTTCCCTGCTTCTTTCTTAACCACTAGCTTTAGTCCTAACTCTTTCCTGCGTGAACTACCCATGCCCAACACACAAACTTTATGGAGTTATTAAACAATTCTTAGTTATGTGTTGTAGCCTAATGAACCTTTCCTCAACAAACGAAATTCAATATGAGTGAAAGTACACATCCTAAATTTTATAGTAGTGTCAATGGTCGCACAGTTTAGCTTTCCACATATCACACGTTACGCGTCAAAATTTGATTATAGGTAAGACTTTTTTACTCCCAAAAACCTATGCAGTTTTAATTATCATAAATTATGCTTAACAATTACACCACCAGAGATAGCATATTCATTCACAGAGCAATCTTATAAACAGAGTTGGTGTCTACGAACCAGTCCGTGTTTATCCAAGGAAAAGGCCCCTTTTTTATGCGAAATGGATAACTCAGCGAGTCTTCCTTAAAAACAACACCCTAAAAACTGAATTTTCAGCGCTTTTCTTTTTACGAAAAGAACTGTCTCCAATAATACTCACGCGTAAACAAAGTGAGTCCAACATGACTGCTAAAGAATTGGAGATCTTGGAGTGTTGCCGTTCAGTGATGCTCTAAGAGCATGCGATAATTTGTGACCACCAGGTACCACAATGAAATCAAAAGAATGGCCAAATGAAAAAGACAAGACACATAATGCTTCATGATAAATGCAACGAAAAAACATAACGTAACAGCTGAATATCCAAGGTCATGCCTGAACAGAATTTACTATTTTCAAGTCAGAATCAGCACTAATTCCACCGCCACTTCCAGCACCGCCAAAAAAAAGGTATATAAAATGAATTTGTGAGCCTAGAAAGTGAAAATTAAACGAGACTCTGGTGTCAGGTCCACACCTATGGTCTACCTCTCAAGAAGCATAACCAATTCACAGTGTGGAGTATGTGGAAAAAGATCAACAGCCATAGCCTTTACGGGATGGAAGGCCTCTGAGATGGGCATAGACTTGGCCCTGTGCCGTGCTAAGCCAGCACTGCTCATGTTTCTCCATCCTCTATTGTCTTTATTGCCTTTCTCAATTTTTAGGGGAGATGGCGTACAAAGCTCAATAGCATTTGCCACCAGACTTTCAGGATTGCAGGATATGTAACTGCATTTAACCGCGCAAAATTAGATAGAGTGCATAGAAAATAAAAATTGAAGAGTTATATTATAATAGTTCAGAACAACTAACACAAGCCTCCGCAAGCGTGGATGAGTTCTCAAAGCCTTGATCACCTGTGATTTCATAATTCAAAAATCAGATATTTAAATTTAAGAGAAAAAAACATTAAATAAGTCTTACTTAAAATTCAACACCAAGAAGACCAACATATATTCTACTGTATTCTGCAATCACATAGAATAAGAAAATTCACATAGAATAAGAAAAATATTGCAATAAAAAGACATGTTGGACCAGTGGCAAGTAAAGAAAGTTCCTATATAATGATCATCTACAGAACTGTGGAACAGGACCATACAAAACCAGATAGTGAATGACGGGTGGAATCACAATAATACATGGTCAAACGTGAACCTGATTTATTTTATTTTTTTTATTTTTGGTCCTAGAGAGGAAGGTCTTTTAGCACCGAATCGGGGGAATGGGCATGACGGGAACCATCATCACATAACCGTAATTTCAGCTGTGCTCAAATTGAACTTGACCTATGTGGATAAACTTATTTATGACCACTTACACTTAGAAAGAAAAAAAAATAATTTAGCTTCTCCAATAAAAATAATCTTTAACTTGTGCATAAACTACTTTTGTTTATGGAGTAAGTTAATTCACTTTTCTTTTTTTATTTTCTTATGGAGAAACCTATTTAAACATGACCTGATCTTAGAATCTTCTATTACTCCAACACCTTAGAAAGTACTTCAAACAAAGACAAATGACATTGTTCTCTACATAGTTTTTCAAAATGGGATATGTATCTACACAAGAGAACAAAACGAAAATTTCCTGGGAATTAATGCCATGTTTTGGACCCTATGTTATATTAGTTACAGTTGGAATCGCTTGCATAAAGTATATGGTTTTCAGTTCTTACAGTTGGATGAAGTCCAGCACGTGGAGGATCAACAATGGCAACAATATTTTTGAACTGTTGCATGGATGTGTTCCCATTTTCAGAAGAATTACCCTTCTGAACCTCACTTCCAACTTCTGCATTGTTATTTTCTGAACGAGATGTCATTTCACTGGTTTCAGGCCCTGGGCAGGTACTATCCCCAGGAATGTCATTGCCACTTCCACAGACATTTGGATCATCACTTTGTTCCTTAGGCACATTTACATCATCCCTTAACTGAGATCCTGTCACGTTCTCTGCCTGTTCAGATATCCCATCAACTTGTTCGGAAGTGCTATCCTTCTGAACCTCACTTCCAACTTCTGCATTGTTATTTTCTGGACAATGAGATGCCATTTCACCATTTTCAGCCTCTGGGCAGGCATTATCCTCAGGAATGTCATTGCCACTTTTAGGGGTGTTAGAATCATCTTCTTTCTTAGTCATATTGAGGTATTCCCTTAACAGAGATCCCATCACGTCCTCTGCCTGTTACTTCACGTAAGAGCATCCAAAAGTGCAATGTTACAAGTCAACAATTAAATTGAAAGGGAAATATTTTCACGAGATAAAATTCAGTTTCAAACATGTGACATCAACTAAAATTCCAGTAATCCAGTCTTTCTAGGAAGCAGCCATTAAATAATTCAACCAGAATATAAAATTATCTCACCTTTGAACATATAAACCTAATGTTTTTTATGCCATTAATCTCAGCATTCTTATGGGCATCAGATACTGCAGAAGCATTCATTTCAATTCCAATCACCTGGAGAAAACAAAACAAACATGTCTTAACCAACTTTTTTAAAATTCACAGGAATTTTAAAAAATAAACTCTTCATTGGCAGAGGAAATAAAGTGCAGTCTGAAAAGTCCATTTAACCTCTGCAAAAGTAATCATCACATCATATATTATTATTTTCCAAATGGACACATTAAAGAGTCAATGCCCCAGAGACAATTCCTAAACTGCAAACCAGAAAAAAGATGGATCGTAAATGATGATTATTACCATACCAACTCGATGTGCTAATGTCAGGCCAATTGTTCCTGTCCCACAGCATATATCAAAAAGTAGTGTATCAGGACCTAAGCATGCCCAATCTCCAGCAAGTGAGTATAACTTCTCAGCAGCAAGAGTGTTAACCTACAGCAGAAGTAGATTCAAAACTCCCATATACAAGGGAAAGAATGCCCTTGGGAATAGTTAAAAAAATGATTGTGAACCTGGAAAAATGCGGTTGGAGATATAGAGAACTGGAGATTGTTGATATAATCATGGATTCTTACATCCATGGCATTATTGTTTTCACCGATCTCAGGATCCCCACCTGCTTTAGGAAGTGTAAGCAAATGCAGTGGTGCATCAGCGGGTGCCACATTGGATATTCCTTGGTGATCCTAAATTAAAACCAGCTACCAAATCAGAAATTGTTTTTAGAAAATTAAATAAAATCATATCACTCTATTAAATTTGATATACGTTAAGCAAAATGAAGATATTTTATATACATGGGAATGTTACAGATTTTTCTTAAAGGAACCTAACCTATTGATGCTGGGAGAGGGAGAGAGATAATAACATAGCTACTATCTAGCAAACAATGGAACTGAAACATCATTATCCTTCCAATTTATATTTAAACAGATATGCTTAAGTATAACAGCTGCTGCTACCTGAACAATCAGAGCCGTTAGGGGTAATGTTGGACACTGCGAAGTAGCTCCACCAGCAACAAATGCCTGAGCAAGCCTCTTAAATTCAGCAGCTACTAATGCATCATCAAAGTTTGCAGTAGAAACCTACAATCAAGACCAAAGGCAAGGCATTATAAACAACATTAATCAAAGAAGTTATACAAATCATATGCTTCAAGTAATCATGAATCTTGTCTTGTCTCCCTCTATAAATCATACAAGTTTACAATGTTTGAACGATAATACAAATACAAATTAATTTGGCTTGTCAGAGAATTCACTCTAAATGTTCACAGTCACAGTGAGCCTTAAAGATTACAGACAAAGAAACCATCAAAGCTTTCACCACCCTGAAGGATGTTACCAACACCATTTTTTAACCTGTACATTTAGCAAGTATTTCTTTTTATAAAAATTACCTGCACAATAAGCATGACCTCTGCAATGCCACCAAAAGTTACAGCAGGATCAGTATTCCCACTTGTTCTCCCTTCTCGGACCTTACAAGAGAAATATAAATTTCTTCAAAAAGGGTAAGAAGTATACAATAAAATGAAAATAATCAGCTAACATACTCAAATGTAATCTAGATTTTCAACACCAAGTCCAGCAAAAATTATACCGTCAATTGACGCCAAAATCCAGTATTTTTAAATCGGTTCCAAACTGGTAAGTCACTGTCCTGCAGAAATTCCTGAAAGATTGTAGCATATTTGCAAGCAATATTTGAAACATTTGGGCATTCGATTGGTTCCCCAACTGCTGTTACACCTTCCCTGCAATAATGTTTTAGTATACAACTAAAACTTACAAGAAATGCATTCTAGAAACCGAGAAGATGCAGACTACCTGAAGTTTCCCATCATGAAACCTACAGTCACTTTGCCTTCCAGAGAATATCCAACAGAGAATTCGCACTTGTTACGGTATCCATTTACAATAGGAGATGCAATAATACCTTCTAATTTGCACGGAAGACCACCTGCAGAAGTATGAGAAAGAAATAGTAAAAGAACTGCATAGGCCATTAAAAATCTTATTATGTTTCCACGTAAACAAGCTCTCGATAAGAGAACATACGGGGTACACTAAATCATGAAGACAACTGAATGAGTTATTTCCAAGATAACACCTTCAACCAGTGCTAAAACTCAGAACTACAAATAAAACCATTCTTGAAGATTTGAAGGAGTTTGCAGATATAAAACAACACACTACCTATTTCCCTGGACTTGAGAATCCAGTCAGGAAGAGAAACGCCATTTGGACAAGCTTTGCGAGCATTTCTAGTCTGCCAGAAAAAAAAATCAATTTTCTTTATAAAAGGAACGTGTATAATAGACAAAACTACAATGACTATTTAGAAACAATCATGACTGACAAGCTTTTTGAGAATCTGCATGAGAGAGGTTTTTTTCTGCTCCAACTGATCAGCATAGGGAATGTGAGCCAGAGGAGTCACTACATCACGCAAACTTCTTGACTTAGACACAGAACCATCAACAGCCAACTTATCATTATTTTCAGCATCCAAAGCTCCACTCGAAGGAACATCAACCCCCTCATCCAATTCTTGATGGGAAGCAACACTGGGGTTACTTTTCTTTTCAAATGACCGAGGAATGACATCAGCAACCTTTACCGTTTTGTTGCCAATTGTTTTTCCCTCTAAATCCTATAAATTGGAAACTATAAACCATCAATTGCCAATTTCCAGTGAAAACACGAAGTAAATGGATCACAGTCATAGAAAATACCTTTGATGAACTCTTCAATTGTTCTTCATCTTCAAAAGTAACAAAACCAATCATCATACCTTTCTTTTTCTTAGCATGCTTAAAAGCTATACCCTGCAAAAGGGGGGAAAACACAAGTATTAAATTGAAAATGTCAACTGAAGTGAATTAAGAATGTCAACTTAAGTGAACTGGAGATGAAAAACTCCAAAACAAAATAACCAAACAGGCTTGCCTGTTCGTTGAGAAAATTCCTCAAATTCTCGGAACTCCACTTCCGCGGCAAATGCACCAAGCATTTGCTAAGCGCGTGATTGGAACCGTAATCGTCATCGTCGACAACAGCCTCCGTCATCATCACGTCCTCCGATACGGCGCACTTTTCGCCCGTCTCGGTCTTCAATGCCTTCTTCGCGCGCTCGGAGGTCGGGTCCCACGTGTTATCGGGGCGAGGGCGGAGTTCCTCCTCGCCATGCGCGTAGCGGCACGTGTCGCCGTGGTTGCATGTGTTGTTGTGGCTCCTGTAGAAGGAGCAGAGGCTGGTCTTCCACATGGGATGAAGCGAACTTTCCTCGCCGTCGTTGTCTTCCCTATTCCGTTTCCCGGTCGGAACGACGACGTCGTTTTCTTGATTGAGTTGAGCATCTTGTGAAAGCGTTTGATTCGGTTCAACAATAGAATCATGACCGTTGATTGAACCTAGGGTTTTAGAGGGAGAGAGTTGGATGTTGGTGACAGGTTCCGCCATAACACACTGCACTGTCTTTGCTGCGATAACTGCTTGTTCTCGAATTACAACTACCTGCGTTTTCGTAACACGTATCTATTGGGCCGGTTCGTATATTGGCCCAAAGTATATCCTCTGGCCCATCAACTTTCAACCGCAATCAGAGGTTGGGTGTTTCTTCCTTCATCCCCTACAGTTTTTTCCTGCACCCCTACACTACTGTGTCAGGTAACCCTCCAAGATTAACTTTACAAAATTTAAAACTACAGATAGTTTTAAACTGTTTCCAAAATTCGTTTTAGTTCAGGATCATTTGTTTAAAAAAATTCTGGCATGTTAAATTTTTTAAAAATATATATAGTAATGATAAGATGAATGATAATAAACTTAACCAGAATAATAATGATAACTGACAGTTCTAATTATAGCAATAATCACAATCAAGTAAAATTAATAGTAATATTAATGATGATAATAGTAGTAATAATTATAATAATATTGTTAGTAATTTTAGTAATAATAAAAAATTATTAACTAAAATATATTGGTGTCCAAGATCGAACAAACAAATAAAATATTTCATTTCAATTTTTTTAACAAGTTCTAATATATTTTTATCAAGTTTATTGTAACCTTACTAATAGCGGTATAAGAATAGTTATTAAGAATACAATCTAATAACTTTCTTTGCGTTCCTTAACGTTCAAACTGTTTTGGTTGCTGAATTTTATGGAGTTATATATGTTTTGGAAGAAGCTCAAAAGTTGGGTTTTACTAAATGTCTGGCTGAAATGTGACTCTGCCTTGATTTGTGCTGCGTTTACTGTTAGGACAAATGTTCCTTCGATGCTTCGTAATCGATGGAATGCTTGTGTCTTAATTACTGTGAAAAAATCAGGTTTAGGGTTACTCATATTTTTCGTGAAGGGAATGCATGTGCTGATAAGTTGGCTAATTTAGGATTTATTCATAGAGAATCATTTCATTGGTATAATAGACTTCCATCTAGTCTGTTCTTAGAATTCTTTATTAATAGATATAGTCTACCTATGTATCGTTTTTGTTAACATATGAGTTTTGGTCTAATCCCCCCATATTTTTGTATTTTCTTTCTTTTTCTTTTTTTAATAATATTTTTTTCATGTGATGACAAATGATTGTTGTTACTTGAGGTGTCAATTTAGCTGAGATGTCAAGTAGCATAGTGATTCCTAACATGAAAGCTTTTTATAATAAAAAAAAAATACAATCTAATTCTTATTTTTGTTAAGCATGTTTCTTACCTAAATAACTTTTGTCACATTCTATTACAAATAAAAATACATGTATTTTTGATTATAATTTCGAACAATTTTACATTTATTTATTTATTTATAAAAAATTTAAACTTTAAATAAGATTATGCTTTAAATCTCGCTTGTCACATTTTGTTGAGTTACATTCTAATATTAGAAGGTGATTCAAGATGTCTTTCCTATTTTTATCCGTTAATAATAAATAAATAATTTCTTTTTTAATATATTATAGATAAATATTTTCTCAATACTTATTTTTCTTTATATACTTTCTTAAATCACATTAGAAATGTAATTATCACATCGTATTGAACTAGTTGTTTTAGTTTATACAATCATTGTCTAGTGTTTTGGTAATTGTATGATGTTTTGAACTAAGTCAGACGTTGACCATCTATGCTAAACAACATTTGACCGTCTATAAATCACATTTTTTATTTAGTGGTGCAACAAGAACGACATTTGACTAGCAACATGAGTATACTTCATGATGTTAAGCCTATGATCAATGTGTTAGACAAGTATAATAGTTGGAATAGTGAAAAACAACATATATGGAAGCCTCAAGGAAGAGGATGTGGTTGGAAAAATCATAGTAGAGGAAGAGGATGATTCACCACATAAGTTAAATAATGTACCTTTTGTAATAAAACTAATCATATTGTTGATTAATGCTACGTCAAACATGGTTATCCCCCTTAGTATAAGAAACAATATTTATCTACTAGTGATACTCATAAAAGAAATGAACAATTGTGCAATATTTCTATACAAAATAATAAGGAAGATCTTGGAAATGACAATGATTTAAACTTAAGACAAAGTAGTAATCCTTTTACTCCCAAGCAAGTTCAGAAGATATTGAGTCTTCTACAAGATCACTACAAGAAATAATGATGGTAGAGTACCCAAAATCAAAAGAGCGACGTTACATGGGGCTAGTGTGGACTTGGCCCCAATAGAAATGAAAGCTAATCTTTGGTCGCTATGCATTAGAGACGATCTCCAATGGGACACAAATTTACAAGGTAGTGTTGCCTAAGCCTATATAAAGAAAAATATATTATTTAACTATAATGCATGTTTAGGGGACACTAAAATATATATAAAATTAAATAATTATTAAGAAGTGGACTTTAAGCCTAACTCAACTTCATAAAACCGACTTATAAGGTGAGGTTTGCACCTACTATAAAATGTCTTAATCTATAATCGATGTAGGATCTCCAACACACCCCCCTCACACCGAGGTTACCAACTCGTGCGTGAAACTATATATTATGAGTAACGGCCCGATAGCGAGTGACTTGATAAACCCAAAAAACAATCGCTAGGATAGGCTCGAAATGGCTCTGATACCTTATTAAGATTTGGACTTTAAGCCTAACTCAACCTCATAAAACCGGCTTATAAGGTGAGGTTTGCACCCACTTATATACTACGAAATGTCCTAATCTCTAGTTGATGTGGGATTTTCAACAATAATTAAACTTAGCGTCGTCGTTGGGGACACTACGTGAGAAAACAAATGTGAGTAAATTGTCGTCATTGGGAATACTACTTGGGAAATAAATATAAGTAAAATGCCCTTAAGGAGAGCGAAATGGCCACGAAGACAAAAACGAAAAATAACTTAGCGTGGGCTAAGGTGATAATAAACGTCCACATCACTTAGTGTCGCCTAGACCTACTCTAAATGTAATAAAATATTAACTTATCCCTATTCTCTGACTCAATATCATTTTGCAACTTATTTTTTGATTGCATCTACTTTGTGTCTCCATTTTGGACACTAACTTATTATTATTATTATTAATTTTTAACTTGCATTCACTTTGTGTCCCCATTCTATACTCGATATTATTCTGTCACTTAATTTTATTCATTGCATCTACTTTGTCCTCATTCTAGACACTAACTTATTATTATTATTTTAATAATTTTTAGTGTGAGTTAAAGGTTTCCATTGTGGACACAATATTTGACATTTATTTTTGTGTCCAACTTGAGTAGACTTCACCCATGATAGTGGCTTTTTTTTATAGCCCCCGCTTTTTGTTGGTAGCTAAAATGATTTTTTTTTTGTAATGGATAAAGGGCTATATTACTTAACATGTTTTACTTTCAACCAGTCATATATAAAGAACGTTAACAAATGTAAAGATTCTAAACTAGATATTTGGCATTGTAGGCTCGAACACCCCTGTGATAGAATTATTGAACAATTGTGCAAATATTTTCCTTATATCAAAATATCTTCTAAAATAGTTTGTGATGCTCGTCATTTTTCAAAACAACATAAGCTTCATTTTTATTTTAACAATTCTTTTACTGCTAATGCCTTTAGTCTTATACATGTTGATATATGGGGTCTCTTTTTGTTACTTCTGTACATGGTTGTAAATATTTCCTCATATAGTAGATGGCTTTACTAAACATACTTGGATTTATTTAATGAAATCTAAGGCTGAAACCATATCTCTTATATATAAGTTTGTTAATCGTAGCTTGTTATTTTGTTGTGGATAGAAAACATCAACATATATTAAATGTTACTTGTAGCTTGTTATTCACGTATGATTTTTCTAGATTATATTGGTCTTATGCAGTTGGTCATGCTATGCATATCATTAATTATCTACCTTCTCATACTCTAAGTGGTAAATTACTTTACGAAGTGTTATATGATGAACCCCCTACATATTTGAATCTTAAGGTTTGTGGATCTCTTTGTTATGCTTATACTCTTGGAAATAATAGAAGCAAACTTGATCCTCGAGCTAGAAAATGTGTCTTTCTTGGTTACAAGAATGTGATAAAGGGATACATTCTTTTTTATATCACCAATTGGGAAATTTTTTTCAATAGAAATGTTGTTTTCTATGAATATATTTTCTCTTACAGAGACAACGAGGAATCATCTAGTTATAATCTATTGAAAAATAGACTCCATTCAACAAAGTTTTGATTTTTTGCTAGAACTTGTCCGAAACAACAGTAATGATCAAAGGCAACTAAGAGATGATATTTTTAGGAGTAATAATGATTTACAAAGACCTAGAGAAGAGTCATATTGTAACGGTAATACAAAGGTTCTTCAAAGGGACGATAGAGATGATATTAGATGGTCTAATAGATAAATTTTACACTAAAAAGATACAAATGATATTAGACGATCTAACAAAGACGCTATTAGATGATCTAACAAAGATGATATTAGACGCTCTAAAAGAGTTAAAAGGATTCCGAGATTTCTGGAAGATTATCATTACAACATTAACAATTTAGTTAAATCTTAAGGTAATATTAAATATCCTATCTCATCGATTTTATCTTATGATTCATTATTTGATAAACAATTACAACTCATTATGGTTATATCCATGAATACTGAACCCCAAACATATGAGGAAGCATGCAAACATCCTAAATGGATTACTACAATGCAAAGAGAGATAGAAGCGCTTCAAGCCAATAACACCTAGAAACTAACAACGTTGTCATATAACAAGATTCTCGTTGGATCCAAGTGGGTGTATAAGATCAAATACAAATATGATGGAACCATTAAAAGGTATAAGGCTCATCTAGTAGCAAAGGGTTATTACTCAGGTTGAAGGTATAAACTATATCTAGATTCTTTTTCATATGTTGCAAAATTAACTATTGTGAGATTACTTTTAGCGCTAGCATGGCATTCTGCACCAGTTAGACATTGATAATTTATTTTTACATGGAGACCTTATAAAAGAAGTTTATATAGTTTCACCTCCTGGACTCAAACTATCTCAACCAAATCAGGTTTGTCTTTTAACAAAGTCTTTGTACGGTCTTAAGCAAGCCAACAAACAATTTTTGCCAAATTATCTTACTTCCTTATATCAACTGGTTTTATTCAGTCAAAGTCTGATCATTCTCTCTTTATAAAAAACACACATGTTGCTTTCATTGTTTTACTTATTTATGTATACAATATCATTCTTGTTGGAAATTCCTTAGCAACCATTGAAGAAATAAATTAAACTCTCAATAACACCTTCAAAATTAAGAACTAAGGAGAGCTTAAATATTTTCTCAAGTTTAAAGTTGCTAGATCCAAGAAGGGTATACATCTTTGTCAAAGAAAACAAGCGTTGGATATCTTAGCAGATTCGAGAATGATGGTTAGCAAGCCTTATCCATCTCCTTTATCCAAAAATATCAAACTTGTCTTCACCTCTGATGCTTCTTTCATAATGATGAATCTTACAGACGCCCTATAGAACAACTTTTGTATTTAAGCAACACGCGTCCTAGAGTTAGTTTTCTTGTTCATTTGCTAAGTCAGTTTGTTCAAAATTCTATTGTGTGTCATCATCAACCCGCTTAGAATGTCCTCTGATATATCAAATCCAAACTTGCACAAGGTTTTTTCTTCTCTTCAAATACAAAATTCAAAGGGTATAGCATTAAACGATCGACAAATGGATATTGCATCTTTTTAGGGACTTCTCTAATCTTGTGGAAATAAAATAAAATAAAACAATGTATTGTCTCTCGCTCTTTTACACAAGCGAAATATAGTGCCCTAGCCACCACAAAACGTGAGTTGTTGTGGCTAAGTTACCTCCTTAATTATCTTCATATCAGACCAAATGCTACTACAATTTTATATTATGACAATCAATTCGCCTCACCATATTACTCACAAATCTACTTTCCATTGACATTTAGATATTGATTGTCATGTGGTTCGTGAAAATATTCTAGAGAATCTTCTCCACCTTCTCCCCATATAAACTAACAATCATCTTGCAAATATTTTCACCAAAGTTCTTCACAATTCCTCGTTCCAGAATATTGTATCCAAGTTGGGAATAATGAGTATACACTATCTAGCTTGAGGGGAAGATGTTGAACTAGTTTTCTAGTATAGACGATCATCGTCTAGTGTTCCGATAACTATCTAATGCTTCGAACTAAGTTAGACATTGACCGTCTATGCTAAACAATGATCGTCTATATATATATATGACCAAATTGTTCACCTTTAGAATGTTTTAGAGAATACTCTTTTGTACCCTGTTTTCCTGAAATAAAGTATTAGTTTACAATTCAACATTTATAGGCGATATTTTCTTGATCTTTCTTGTTGGTTTTCTTTCATCCAGTATAAGAAACCATATTCAATACATCAAACTTTCAACAAATAATCTCTTTCTTAGTGTATTATGATTATTTTGATACATTATATTTACATTAGTTTCACAACAATCACTCTTACCATAAAATTACTTCATTTAGTAATTTTTTTCTTCAATAATTTTATATCTAACACAGTCAATATATATATATATATATATATATATATATATAAATCATATTGTTAACGTATAGAATCGGTAGGGTCTTCTTTTGCTCTTAGGTATTCTCCAACTTCTATTCTGACACCTTTCAAGTTCTTGGTATTTGTACATGTCTTCGATAGAAAATGAGAAATGAACCTACAAAAGGTTCTACAACGCTTAAGTAAGTGTTCAATATTTAGAGTAATAATTATTGAGAAATGAAAAATGTGCCTTTGACCAGATGATGACTACTTATTTATAAAAACCATTGAGAGCATCGATCATGCTGTACCTGAATTATCTCATCTTTTTAGATTAATTATCGATAATAATTTGATTAAATCTACTAATAAGGTTCTTGAATTTTATGATTAATTGCCCTTTTAGTCCTTATATTAAGGACTAAATATCAATTTCATCCCCCAGATATTAAAAAGTTTAATATCACCCCAGCTCTTTTTAAAAAATTCAATTTGGTTTCAACTTTTTTAAACAAGTTCAATGTAGTCTCAACTTTGTTTAAAAAGATTCAATGTGGTAATAACACATATAATTCAATGCACAGTGGCTGAATCATTAAGATGAATACGTTTTAACAAGAACAATCTAATCGCAAGAACCACATTTAATCGTTTTAAAACACTAAAAAAAATTATTAAATAGAAACCAATTTTAGAAACAAAAATAATTAGTTACTATATTGACTAAATTAGATACTATTTTAGATAATAAAAAAATTATTGGTATATAAAGTAGTTTCTATATTAATATATAGTTTATAATTGATATCTAAGATACCAATAATATTTTTAGTTTCTAAAATAGTATGTAATTTAGTTAATATAGTAACTAATTATTTTATGATTTTAAAATTAGTTTTTACTTAATAATTATTTTTTAGTAAAACTTTTTAAAAATCTTGTAACTGGTTGACCCTAATAAATCTAAAGTTTCTTATGATATCAGCCGAATGTATCTATACCAAGTAAGTCTCGGTTATACTTATACTTATCGATTGACATAAGAACACATTTGATCATATCTCAATCCCAAAAACATCATCAATTATCTGTTTCTTAACAAGTAAAATAATTTAATTTATTTAACTCTTTTTCTCTTTCAACGTAAATGTTTCATTAATAACAATTATAATTATGTGAGTTTGAGTCATTAGTAAATGTTTCATCAACAACAACTAGAATTATGCGAGGTTGAGTCATTAAGTTGACCGAGAATATCTCTAATAAAAACCATAAAATGAATATAAATTTAATTACAAAACTTAATTTTAGTTTAATTTTGTTCAAATTTTATATAAAATAAAATAAAATTATGTTTGATTTGATTTGGATGAATTTTAATAAAATTAAAAAAAAAACAGAAAAGTAATTAACACTCTTTTTAAGAAGTACAAAGAGGTTAAATTTCAATAAATATTAATATCCAGACAAAAATTAATTTATTTTTGAAATGATTAAAAACATATAATAAATAATATTTGTAATAAGTATAGTTAAGACTACAACTTTTAAAAAAATATATAATTTTACAAATAATAATATATCCTAACATTTTTAATGGTTGAATTAAAAAAAATGACTAACCAACAAATTTTCAACAATATACATCATTGAAGGTTGAAAACTAAGGTTCAACTTCTCATTAAAAGAGAAATTCACTTTAGTATTTGACTGTGTTTAAAACAAGAATGTCTTTGAAGAAAAACACATGAGAAAAAAACAGATAAAAATGTATATATATTATATTAAAAACATTAAATTAAACACCAATTTGGAAGGTTTATACAAAATAACGCTATTTTTTGTTCAAAATTGCAGTTAAATATATTTTCAATTCATTGAATTATTTCCTCTCAGCGAGAAATTTACAAATTTGCAATACAATAATTAAATTTTAAATTAAATAATTATGCAAAAATAATTAATTAGCAGGTCAAATATAAACAGTTGGATCTGTGTCTTGTTATCAACCTGTTCTGTAATAAAAAAGACAGAGCTTCTTTATTCTTGTACAATTCAATTTTCTCCTACATTTTTGTTAAGAGTCAAAGAACTTCAATCATTAGTCAAATTTTCTTCTTCGCAGGTATGTTTTCTCTAATGCATTCCTTAGTTTTTATAAAACTTATCACTGATTTTTCTTTAAAATAATTTGTTATTGTATGGATCTGGATGAATGTGTCTTTTTTTTCTGTGTCCTCCTCGATCTTCACGTATCGACTTCTAATAGAGTTCGATCGTCGGTTTTTTATTAGAGTGATAAGGTTATTCATTACTCAAATTTGTGTTCAGTATTTGGTGATTGAGGATATTAAATACCTACATTAGATTGATGTTGGTCTTTATAGAGATGTACTGGAACTTTGTGGTTATGTACCTATATTAGTACGAACAGTTCATTCCTACATTAATATGATATTTTGTACAATTTTCTGAAAAACCTGTTTACGAGATTCTTGCTCGAGATTACCGATTTGATATGCATTCGGATGTAGTTGTTGAAAGACCTCTTGAATAAATATCTTAGAACATATCGGCCGACTATAATGTTTTCGGCCGCGTGGAACATAATTAATGGAGAGAAAAAAAGAAAAAGGAAAATACAACTTTATTCTAGCAAAACAATTTTCTTAAAATGGAGTTCATAAGCCACCTATCGATTAACCTGCCAAAAAATGTAACAAGTGTAAAGTTAACATTAATTATTTTTTTTATATGAGATGAATTGAGAATTTTCATAAATGTTATTTTTTTCTTGTTTTTTCACATATTTTTAAGTAGCTAGAAAACATGTGGGGGAGAAGGGTGAGGAAAAAACATCTCTTTTTTTCTTCAATTTGGAAGATGAACATGATTTTAGCACACTAAAACTATTGCTTGATCATTTATTCCATCAAGGTAATTCAAGTAAAATTTAACTCACATTTTATTAAGTAAAATCTTGAATTTGAATTTTATGATTTAGATGAAAAAGGAAACCTTGTTAAAAGTGTTGTTAAACTAAATTTGTATGATAGAGATTAACTATTAGTAAAATTAATAAATATTTTACTCTATAAAACAATCTAAAAACATAATATTTAGTTTATTATTTATTTATGTGTTTTGTGAGCTATTGTTTAGTTTATGTATAGTATTTTTTATGAGAAATAAATAAATAAATATAAAGTATTTTAGGAATCATCCAACCCTATCACAAGGGAAGTTACCTCCATCTTGCATACATATGTTAACATTTTATAAAATCTATGCCTCTACACAATTACTATATTTTTTTATTGACTAATGATGCAAAGACACTTTTAATTTTAAACACCTAATGAGCATTATAAATTATTTATAAATTATTTGTATCTCTTCCTTTCTATCACATCATATTACCTACAAAATCTCTTTCTAAGCCTCATTTAAATTTTTTTTAAATTTTACCAATTTTAGTAATTAACCCATAAAATTACCCTTGATAAAATAAACCTCAAAATTCAGTTAAGTTTTTAATCCATTTCACTACGGAAGAACATCAATTTTTAAAACATTCCAATATTCTTTCGTTTTTGTGTCTCTCACTAGGTATTGAGTATTGAATAGAATTTGAGGGGTGTGTTGGAGATCTCACATCAACTAGAGATTAAGACATTTCATTGTATATAAGTGGGGACAAACCGCCGGTTTTATAGAGTTGAGTTAGACTTAAAGTCTACTTTGTAATATACATAAAAAAATCACTTTTGTATTTCAAAACTAATTACATGTTTATTATAGTTTGATTATAGAAATCTCATACTGTTATTTTTTGGCAAGTTTCTTATAAGTACTAAGAAAATCTTGGGCCACTATTTTCACTTTTGTCAGGGAGAAAATGGCACAGGGGAAGATAATTGCACAAGAAGTATCAAGAAGAATCGTGACATGGAACAGAATTGAGAAGAGGGACATCATAAGCACCATGCCAAATGAGATCATTGCAAATGTTTTATCACGGTTGACATTGAAAGAAGCTGCTAGGACTAGCGTGTTGTCAACTACATGGAGATATCAATGGACCTATTTCTCTGGGGACGTGGACTTTGATCATTCACTTAGGACTCTTCTCTTGCGTCATGAGAATGTTGGAGTTTTGACCAAGTGCAATGTTTTTGTTCGTGATTGGGAGAGGTTCATGAGCCGTTTGCAACACGTGCTGAAATCGCTGAAATGTCACTCCATGCAAGGACTCAGAATCTGCATGGATATGGGTAACCCTTGGAAGGTGGCTGAATGGGTGAAGTTTGCTGCTCAGAAGAATGTTGAAACGTTGGACCTGGATTTTTCATACAATTTCATGGAACCATTCTTTGAAATGAGTGAGAACATTCGTAATGTGTTATCAAGGAGTTTTGAGATGAGGGCACTGAAAGTCCTGCGTTTGGCTTCTGTTGATGTGAGTGGTGAGATCATTGAGAGTTTTCTAGCATCTTGTCCAGTGCTTGAAACATTATGTATCAGAGGATCAAAAAGCCTTGAGAGCTTGAAAGTTCAGGGTGAAGGACTGAGGTTGAAGCATTTGGAGTTGGTTGAATGTCATATTTTGTGTCTTGATATCTGTGCTGAAAATCTTATGACATTCACGTACACTGGAGATTATGGAAAGTTGAACTTTGAAGCTGTTCCAAGCCTGGTGGAAGCCTCCTTTGGAGGAAAATATTGTAATTACCTGCTATCGAACATGAACGATGTTGAACTTTATGGAGTACTTTCGCAGGTTCATGTTCTGAAATTGGAACTGTTTATACTTTATGGGGTCAGTGAGATTAAGTAGATTGCATTTTTTACTTTCTTTCTTTTGATGCTTTTTCTTCTAGTGAATATGTTTCATGACATGATCCACTTTCAGGAAATTCTTGAAGACCTGCCTGTGTTAGGTAATGTGAGGCAGCTGGAACTGCGAATTCGTCACAGGTGTGGAGGGCAGCTTGATCGTACTGTTTCATTACTAAGTTCTTTCCCTTCAATATCTGTGCTTAAGATTAAGGTAAAGAATGACAAAATCTCTCTCTCAATAAGTACCATTTACATTTTTCTCTTGCGTTTCTTAAGACCTTCTCCTAACATGTTCAAACAATTTTAATTGTCTACGGTTCCTGTACCAGACAAAGAAAACAATTTTGTTAGACCTTGGAACAAATACATCTTGTTTGTGTGCTATTGTCCCTGTCACAAAATTACAACTCACACAAGCACATTCTAAGGTTTTAATTAAGTGTGTTCGGGTTAATGATAGTTAAGAACTTATTCAATAAAAGCTTGTCATAAGTGCTTGATCGACAAGTTTATTTCGATCAGCTCTAACATGAAATTTAGAGAAACAAACTTACAAACGCAGCACTTTCACAACATCAACTAAACAATTCCAAATTTAAACCAAAGTGCGTATATTAACCAAACTTGCAAGATCTACAACAGGTTCATCCATCTTGTTGCTGTAGCATCTATTTGTATGCTTATCTCAGCATATTATATGTTGATCTCAATCACAGTTAGACATGTGTTTGTATCTGTGATTTGGCAGTTCATGAGGACCACTATCTGGGAAGTGGATGAGGAGTGGAAGGCCAATCTGAAGCACGAGTATGCAAACCTGAGGGAGCTGGAAGTGTCCGGGTACAGAAGAGACTCCTGTCAAATTGAGTTGCTGATCAGCATATTTAAAAAGGCACCTAATCTCAACAGGATTGTTGTGGATCCCTTGGCTTCAATGCATGTGCAAAGGTCAGCTGATGTTAAGGCCAGCATTAGAGAAAGGCAACGTGATATGACCATATGGTATGTTGATGCTCTCAAACCACATGTTTCTCCTTCAACTCAGTTGACTGTGCTCTAATTCCAAGAGCAGTTACCTATGGAATGGAGGCTTCTTTGGGGGTTTATGATGCTATGTCAGTTTAAAATTTTCAGCAGACCTTTTAGTTGCTGCTCTGGTCAAAACATTTTTGCATGAACAAAGAGTGATACTTTTCGTGTTTTTTACTCTTCAAATTTAATTTGATTGAATAATTTGACCCCATTCCATATTTGTTCTTCTATATTTTGAAATATCTGCAGAAACTGATATTTCCTTCTTTCTGAGTATGTTTGGAACTTAAATTTGTTTTGGTTGCGGTGCATCATATAGATATGTTACATGGTTGATAATTTCATTTTTATTGAAATCCCCTCCTCTGTGCTGCCAGAGTTGTACAAGATACTATTTTCTTTTGGAAAAGTTGAACTGTGAATGAAATCTAGTTTTCAACTGCCAACATGTATTTTTTAACTAAAGTGATGGTGATGAAAAATATCGGTTGACTCTGATACTCACGTGACTTTTATGGGAAAAATCTCCACTGGAAAAGAAACAAACAACAAAAGAAATGGTCATTACAAAGTAGCAGTGGTTCTACTCCATCTTCAAGCAAAAAAAGGATTATATTTTAAACATGCTACTATGAATTTTCTTCACGTTGGTGTTTTCTTTGAAACTAGTAACGTTCTACATTTTCTTGTCACCGTTTTATCGGAATTTCAAGCAAAAGGAAATGAATCAGAATTTCAAGACGTTTTACAGACATACAGCAGGTTAAAGAACCATGTAAAAACAAGAATTAACCATTTAAAATAGTTAAACTAAAATTGTAAAAATGATTTATTCTCCTTCACAATTGTTTTTGATTTGAAGTCCGAGAAAATTGAAAGATTGTTGTCCAATCCCCTTTCACCTAATTGGTAGAAATATAATTGTAGTTTCCAAGGAATATATGCACCGACATGTAGTACAAAACGATTCCGAAATCACTTGTTGGGAACAGACACCAATGTATTCCCAACAACATGGCTAACACAATTCGCTAAGTTCAAGGAAATAAAAATTGGAAAAGTATGAGCACAAAGCAGGCATACATCTAACCGATAATCACTTACTGTGATCAGAAATAGTGAATATAATATAATTAGGAGGTATTTATAAAAACTTTTCCCTTTCGTGAGGGAACAAGGGGGGTATATCTTTGACTGCATGGCCCAGGTATGAGTAAACTATAAATTATTATTCAATGAATAGTCCCAACATTTCACTGAGCCTTCTCCCTTGAATTTTAATTTAGTCAATCAAGGTAATAAAGGGTGGTGGTCCCAGTCTCCCACTTAAACCGTCTTATTAATGAGGAGAATCATTTGTAGTTCAAGTTGTATAACTAAACAAATAAAGGAAGAAGAAAACAGTATCTCAATGGAGCAAGTACAGCTGGAACTGTCGACAATGTGTAAAATGACATCATAGAACTGAGGGGACCTCTTTTTCTTTTGGCGGCTATCTAATATTATTGGCCTAATATGAGATGCAGTCTTCATCGTTCAACTTAGTGCATTGGTTACGGTCCACAACCCATGGAAACTTGGTTTCACACTCTAGAGTACCTTCTTCAAACACTATTCCACTCACAGGACATAAATTTTGACAGATATAGCAATACACCATACAAAGAATAAGCATTGAAGCATTAAAAAATAAAACTATTGCTTTATTGGTTTACATAGTTGGAACTTGGATAAGATAAGGATACCAGAACATATCTGTGTAAGCCTACTAAGTAATGTTGAAAGCAAATAAAAATTGTGGATCGTGAAAGTGAGAAACGCATCCAAATATGATGTCAAAAGTAGAAACTCGAATTCTCATCAACCAGAAGTTATCCCAGACAATTAACTTAGTAAATGAGATGAATCAACTAGGAAACACTCCTCAAAGCTAAGTCAGATTGTAGATACCAGCAAATCTTCTGCTGAGTCAATCTAGAAGCATCTCACCAGACCATCCCATAACAGCACAATTGTAAACAAACACCCCAACGTGCTCCTTCACACCAAGTACTTGCCAGTCTATGGTTCCACTCCTGACCCCCGTCCTAGGACACCATGAATTCAGTACAACAGCTTCACCTTCTGGACCCCTTTGTCCACCCACAACCAGAAGTTTCTCTCCACAAGCCTTGAAAGCCAGGCCCCATCCATTTGAAGAATCCGCCCGTACTGGAAGCCTTCCCAATTCGCTCCAGGTGTTATCTTCCTTGTCATATTTCTTTACCATGTTGGTAAGATGCTCAACTGCATACAACTCATTATCCACAACTGCCACAAGCGGAGGAGCCTGAGCAGCCCCATTAACATATGGATACATACCCTCTATTTTCCGCCAATTTCTTGTCTTAAGATCATACTCCTCCCCACAAGTCAATGAAACAGTAGGACTTGACATGCCACCAATCACATAGAATTTTCCATCCATGAAAAAACCAGAGCACAATCTACGTGGTGTGTGCATGTTCGGCAACAGTGCCCATATACCTGAAGAAGAGTCATACAACTCAGCCGATTCAAGAACATTTCCAAATTTATCACTTCCACCAGCAACAATAGCAATTGAACCAAGACTGCCAGATCCGAACAAGCACCGGGGTCGATTCATCTCCTGACACTTCACCCAACCACGGCAAATCAAGCTGTACTTCCAAATGGCAAAATCCATCAATTCCCGACCAAAAACCAACAATTCACTCCCCACAGCCAAGGACTCCTTGTCTGCATGATTAAAACACTCATCACAAGGTATTTTAGGTAATGTTATCCATCTATTTCTCTTGGGGTCAAATGCCTCCCACCCTCTTGGATCACAAACCAAATAAACCAAATGCTCTAGCTCCACAATCCCCAACTTCTTCCTCAACCCGGACAGATACCCACTCCTAATCAACAAGTTGTACCGTCTATTTATACATGCGAGTGAAGCATAATCAGATCTACTAACCCAAGCAAGACAATTTAGCGCAACATCATCAAAAAGACCAGGGAGAAGCGAATCATTTGGTCCAATTCTAGGAAAACCATCATTCACTCCCTCCCTTGTATCTAAATCCACAAAGCTATTATTCCCTTTCCCTTCATCCTCCTGCAAGGAACAAGCCAAACGTATTTTCTTTGTCATGTCAACAAACCTTCAGCGAACCCCAACAAAAATCTTCACAGTCCCTTCATAGCCAACCCACACCCACAAAGTACATCCCAACAAGTACATGCCACCAAACTCCATCTCTGTAGTCTTTCCATCAACTCTATGAACTTCAATTAAAATCTGTAACCACCTTATAATAAATAATCATCCCTTTACGGGTCTTAAACCCATTTGGTACATTAACTGGAAAACCATAACCTCATGTAAAAAGAGAGAAAACAGTAAATAGAGTTATGGCAACAAATATTTGAAATTCTCGCAATACCAGACAATCAGCAATTCTCGTTATCTGTTTTCCGGCTTCATAGACAGAATCATCTGCAAATTCACAATGAACAAATGAAAAATGGAACAAACTTGCATGCAGAGGCAAAACACCAACCCCCATAGAGAAAAATCAATTTTTGAGATAAAAGGTATGCTCTGATCCAATTCAAGCAGGAACCGCATTCGGATCCAAAACAAAAGAAGAAAGAAAAAAAAAAGGATGAATTCTAAAGTGGGAATGAAAGAGAAAACATAAAGGGGGTGTACCTGCAAGTGCGGAGAAGGACCGGATCTCGAGTACGCCGCATGATTCGACGGAATTCATGCCCGTCAAAACATGTTTTGCCGGAAACCGGCGACAGGAAGAAAGGGTGAAAGCGGTGTTTTTAGATAACTTACAAGTTGGGACACGAACAGAGAGTGCTACTAACACTAACCATATAATATGGGACCCTGTTACCAATCAAATCTCCTCAATTGCTGTTTTCTTTGCTGCATTTACCCATAAATCATTATTACATTTTTTTCATATTTGTTCTTTTTGGTCAATTTTAATATGACATATAATTTATATTTTTTAGATATTTATAAAAAAAGTGAAAACGAAAATAAGTTGGACCCGAATTACTATATAGCAATAATAACTTTTCCTATATTTCAGTGTATGTTGTATTTTCTCTCTTCTGTTGGGTTGGGGTCAGTTTATAGTCTCACTGAAATGCATTTTTCTTATTAAATTAGTTATTGTACAGCGTACCAGTTTTGAGAATCAAAATAATGGATTTATTAATAAACACTGAAAGATATTTCGAGATATCAATTCAATTTTGGAATTACCAAACATTTATTTAAACCTAAAATAAATAACTAGTTTGAAGCACAATTTGTAGTGGATTTGTGTGTGAGTAGTAAAAGAGTTCTTTTATGATAATAACTATTTATTTCTTTAGGAAAATATATAATTGAATATTTTGTATAAATTTATATAAAATGGATTTGTGAGGAAAATTTATTGAGATTTGTGAGTAATGTCATGGTTGTAAACAATTTTTTTTAAATGTTAAAATTATAAATTTACAAATTTACTTTTGTCTTAAATAAAATGAAGTGTGTTCAACTGTGCGAAAAAACAAGGACAACAAGATAAATGCATTGTAATATAAGTATATATCATCTTATCTTTACATCTATTCAAATTAGTTTATCAAATGAAACTTGTATTTCTCTAAACATCTAGACAAATGGAACCAAAATTAGTGTAAATAAAAATAATAATGTTAGGGAGAATATGTGTATTCAGGTTTTTTTTTTTAATTTTAATATTTTCAAATATCTAAATGATAATGTAACGGTTGGACATGAATGAACCATATCATCCGGTATGAGGCCGCCTAACCGTATAAAATTGATGTGCAAGGTAAAATAAGAAGATACGCGACAAATCAAGTAATGTCATTTTAGCAAATATATACATTAAAATAAATATAATTCATAAATGAGATAGCATATTACAAACATTATAAATAAACATGATTATACAATAATAAGATACATTTTTTTATCAATAAATTACTCACTCTAATACATAACACGATCATCACATAACCTCTTAGAGAATTACTTCCAAATACTAAGAAACAATGCAAAAAGAAGATTATAAAAAAAAAATTATATCTCAAAAAAGAAAATTACTCTTGAATCCAAAAACAACTATGATAGTAGGTCTGGTTTCCTATTTTGAAAAGGAAATATTATTAAAATATATTTTAGTTAAATAATTCTTAAATAAATAAAATTTAATATATATTTGTTTTTTTTATGTAAATAGAGAAATGGTTCGGAAATAATTTTGACCGACAAATACTATAAATCATTTATATGTTTTTTTTTAATTTCTCTTCCTTAAAAAAACATAAATTTACTTTTTTTATTCATCATTTTCTAAATAAGTATTTTTTTAGAAATAAGGATGAAGTCACATAATTATGATAGAGAGGACATGATGTGTAATACTGAATCCTCTAAATTAAGATTTTTATATCTTGTAATTAAAACAAAATCATTTTACACTTTGTTTTGTGTTACCTTTTCTTTTTCTTATTTATCTTATTTTAGACTTTGATGATGTTGTGCATTTAATAATAATAATAACAATAATAGTAAAATAAATAATATACTAATTGATAATAAAAATAAAAATAAAATTAATAGTAATAGAATATTTATAACAATGGAAGAATAGTTTAGGTATTGTGAAAGATTTATTATTGTAGGTGTTGTTTAAGATTTACGCATATAAACAAAGAATTAAAATAAAAAATTATTTGCATCAATCAATACTATAATAAATAGATTAAAGTTAACTAATCTTATAAAATTAATTTATAAAATAATATAAAAAACTTTTAATAAAGTATTTTTATTTTTAATCAATATTTTTAATTTATATAAAATCTTTAATACACACCAATTTTAAATCTTACTCAATTTTATAAAATTTACTCATTAAATTTACATTATTTTATATTTTATACAGAGTTTATCTCTAATATGGATCTCCAACAAAAAAAAATAACAAAGAATATGAATTAGGTTATTTTTTTGTTTCTGATTTTCCCTCTCATCCATGTCAAATGATTATCTGCACTCATTCCAAGACACCAGGATAAGCCATACTACGTCACAGTACCTATTGTCTGCAACCATTTTACTTCCAATTTTTTTTATTAATATGCATAATATATATATATATATATATATATATATAAATATATATTTATCTCATTGTTTGTAGTGGGAAGCTGTGAATAACTGAGAAATAAACTGCTTCTGATTTTCAGTTCTACTGGCGTCTCCAAGTTTTCTAAAATTCTCTGCGTATAGTGGGAATTAAATTATAAGGATTTTTAATTTATTTTTATAATACATTTAATTTTAATAAATATTAACATAGAAAATTAAATATGATAAAAATAAAAGAAAAAGGCTGATTACATTTATAGGAGAAGAAAGTTAAGATATTTTTGTATTCGGTTTCCTCATATATTTAGTTCATTCTTTTTTTTATAATAAAATACATCATTACATAAAACATCAAAAGCTTAAAAAAAAAAAAAAAACTTTATCATCTTTATTTTGATGTATCATAACCTCCAAGTCATTTGCAACACATCACATATTTTTAAAAAGAACACCACCAATAAATAAAAACATTGTAAGCTAGTGATTACATTCGATACAAATTTAGATTTAATCATTCAATCCCAATCATATGAATCATCGTACTTTATTTATTTCAAGTACAATAAAAAAATTAAATGTTTGTAAATTTTTGATATACGGTGATTACGGGTCTTCTAGTTTATAGTTTTAATTTGTATAAATGGTCTGTTTCTCTTCTTAAGCAAGTTGAGCAGTGATGTCAAAATTTTATTTGGACTGGTGATATTTTGAAAAAAGGTATAACTACTGTTAATTGGGATACGATTTGTTCTCCCCTTGAGAATGGAGGTTTGAAAATTATTAACCTTCACCATGAAAATAATGCATATCTTCTTAAGCTTGCTTGGAACTTTGCTTATAGCAACAAGCCTTGGTCTTTACTCTTGAAAGCCAGGGTCCTTAAATCAAAATACGAGTTTCGAATGGTTTATAGATCGTCATCTCTTTGGCATGGAATTAAGCAGTTTTATTCTACTATACTTGATTATACTTCTTGGACTGTTGGTACAGGTTCTCTTATTAATTTCTGGAATGATAAATGGTGTGCTACTATTTCTTTAGCAAATATTGCAGGATTATCTAATGGTGCTAGTAGTTCGAATACAGTCTCTCAGTTTTGGACAGGTGGTGATTGGAATATTCCATTGTCTTTACAGCATATGCCTCATCTTTTTAGTCATATCATGGTTAGGGCAGTACAGGATATTCCTAATTGGATTCTAGATGAGTCTGGTCGTCTCACTCTTAAATCAGCTAGGACTTTTTTCTTGGATCCAGGGGTTTCCTGTGGTTGGGGTAAATTTATTTGGTCTTCATATATTCCGCCTTCCAAAACTCTTGTCCTTTGAAAAGTTTTTCATGGACGGCTTCCTACAGATCATCATATTCAAAATAAAGGTTTGCATATTTGTTCTATGTGTACGCTTTGTGAAAAACACGAGGAATCTATTCAACATTTATTTTTTGAATGTGCTAATGCTTTGCGTATTTGGAGATGGGTTCAACACATTTTTCCTACTTATCATTTCTCTAATAAGGATGATCTTCTTTCTTTTATTAAGAGTGATGGTAGTCCGTTGGTTAAATTGATTAAGCTAGCTGTGATAACTTTTTCTATTTGGATGATATGGCGTATGAGGAATTATACTCGTTTTCAGGATAAGATTGAGGTTTCTAGGGCTATTTTGGTTATTAAAGATTTAACTTGTCTAGTGGGTAATTCGTCTAAAGCTTCAATGAAGAATGATATGTTCGATTTCAATGTGCTCAAGTTTTTTGGTATTAACACTCGTACTGGTAAAGTTTTACGTCCTCTTCCTTTTAGATGGGAGTTTCCTTCACCAGGCTGGGTTAAAATTAACACTGATGGGGCTGCTAGGGGGTATTCTGGTCTTGCTACTTGCGGAGGTATTTTTCGTGGGAGTATGGGGGAATTTATTGGAGCTTTTTCTGCATTTCTTGAAGTTCAGACTGCTCTAGTTGCTGAGTTTTATGGGGTTATACATGCTATGGAGGAAACTCAAAAGATGGGGCTTACTAATGTCTGGTTGGAATGTGATTCTGCTTTGGTTTGTGCTGCGTTTACTGCTAGGACAACTGTTCCTTGGATGCTTCGTAATCGATGGAATGCTTATCTTAATTACTGTGGGAAAATTAGGTTTATGGTTACTCATATTTTTCGTGAAGGAAATGCGTGTGCTGATAAGTTGGCTAATTTAGGATTTTTTCATAGAGAGCCTTTTCTTTGGTATAATAGGCTTCCACCTTGTCTATTCTTAGAATTCTTTATGAATAGGTATAGTCTACCTATGTATCATTTTTGTTAACATATGGGTTTTGGTCTAGTCCCCCCGTATTTTTGTATTTTTTTTCTTTTTTTTTTCTTTTGTTCAATAATATTTTTTTCATGTGATGCTAAATGATTGTTGTAACTTGAGGTGTCAGCCTAGCTGAGATCTTAAGTTGCATAGTGATACCTAACATGGAAGCTTTTATTTAAAAAAAAAAAATTATGTTCCACATCACTCATGCAAAAATTCACTGACATCTACACACATGCACTTACTCTACTTCTAGAAGACTCGTGCATTAATTCAAACTTAGAGATATGCATTTGTCATATTATCTTGCTATGAAATTCACACAGTTATGCATATAAGAATATCAGTATCAAATCACATCATATGACATGGTTAATTCACATGACATGTCAGACCAGATTATTTTTCAAACCATAGACAAAGTCATATGAACCTCCTTCGACTCTCATCACCTAAATATCTTTATCCATATGATTCTAATATATTAGTAGAGTCATGATTTCTTCTTCTAGACGAATATCTAACCAATGCACATTCTAACAAATCTCAACACAATATTTTCTTTCCTAAAAATATTATGTCTTGATCACATTCCACATGATTCATATTTCATTTAACTCATCCACATATGATTCAATCACACAAAAACCTATACTTTTAAAACTGATTTAAAATATAAACAATATTCACATAACATAAAAATTTCACAAATCAATTGAGTAAATTGTTTTAAACACTTATGTTATATAAATTTGATCAAGTATAGGCCTTGGAAATTTGTATTCACTTCCAATTTACAAAATGATAAAATTTTAAAATATTTAATTCAATTTTGTGACCTATAGAAAAGAAAACAAAAGATATATAGGCAAAATAACAAATCTTGTTAAAATGGTTTTAGCCACTTAAGATTGACTTGAGCCCAGAAAAAATTGTATGAGCACATAAATTTGGCTGAGCGAATTTGAGACAATAAACACACAAAAAAATTGCATCTCAAATCCGCTCAGCGCATGGAATTTGGCTAAGCGGGTTTCAAACCGAGAGCACCTCAAAACTGCAACTCAAATTCGCTCAGCACAGAGAAATTTCGCTTAAGTGCAGGGAAAAGTGCTTAGTGGATTTCGGGCTGAGAGTACCCCAAATCTACATGTCCAAATTCGCTTAGCACAGGGCAGTTTTAATGAGCGGATTTGAGACAGAAAGCAAATACACATCCTTTTAAAAACCCAATTTGTCAAGTAAAAATCAAGATTAAAATTCATAATTCGTACCATAATCAATTTAAATCATCAATAACTTGTTCAGTTGTTTAAAACTTTCAATCCTTTTCATAATTTAACATTTATTTCAATAAAAAATTCACACCTTGCAATAGAATTTTAGAACTTGTGACCACGTCACCTTCACATTGAAATCTTCTAACCTAAATTTCTATTGAAAGAGAATATTAGTTTCCCTTACCTAAAATTCCTTATCTCCAAAGCAACCTTCCAAAATCTAAGTCAAAAAGGTTATACAAAAACCTGAGGATCTGAAGCAATTCATCCAAACATCACCAAATTTCAGTGTAAGGTTAATCAGGTTGAAAGGAATATTTTTCTCAACTGACCACACCCATATTGATGACAAAATCATGGAGAAAAGCATATAACAATAAATCTATATAGTAAAAACGAACTTACTCCATTTGAAATTTTGATCGGATACGATTGATCCCTAGTTTCATACCTATTACGAGGTATGATCAGATTCTGAAATAGATAAAGTTTGGAAGAAAAAATGTTAAAGAAAAAGAAGAAAAAATAAGAAAGAGATGAAGGTTGTGGTGGGAAAGGAGGACTTGTGCTTTGGGATTACATAACTTTGTTTTCAGGGGATTACAACTATAAGTTATTTATCATACATGTTTCTCTTGATAATTACGTTTCATAATATTTTAATTATTGATAAGTTCAAAAAAAGTTTAAAAAAAAGAATTATCTTTTAAATATGTGTATTTTTTATAATTATAATTATATTAAAATATTTTTTACTATATCAATAACAATAATAATATATATAAATTTTGATATTATTTAACTTTCAAAATTATAGATCCACAAATGTTAGTGTAGATGGTAATCAAAACAAAAGTAATGTCAACGATACAATCTAGCAAGAGAAACAATTCTTTACACCTTTTTCATAGACAAATGTTTATTTCCTAAAGAATACCTTTAGAAAAAAATGCCTTTCATTAAGTTAAAAGAACATGTAATGAGTTAACATTCAAACTATTTGAGAGATTAAATAAGATTAAGAACTGAAAATAATCAAAGTCACCAGACAAATTCAAATATTATGAATGAAAAACATAAGCACCTCTTAACCTAAAAAAAAATATGAGTGCCATTTTTTATTATTCATAATACTTTTTGAATTATTTGAAGAAAAATGAGATAACACTAAAAAAAAATACAATTACCAATAAATAACAATAAAAAAATCATAAGTAAAACAGTATATTACCTACATATTACTTACAAATAAAAATCCATAAAGAAATTGGGTGTAAATAAAATCTCATACACATTTTTAAACATTATTTATAAATAAGTTACAAAAAAAGTTGGTTAAGGTAGAAAAAAATTGGCAGTGAAGTGGGTGAAGGGATCCACATGGAAGTAATTAATAGCAGTGGCATTGCAGTGAATGAAAGGAAAGGTTTTATCTTTATTGGGTAGTTGATGTGATTGAATGAACAATAATTTATGAAGGTGATATTTGGGAGAGGTGTGCTTCTTTTCTTTCTTCATTTCTTTCTTCTTTTCTTCCTTCTTTTCTAAATTCTCTCTCATTCTGTGTCTATGCACATTTCAGACTGTAATCTTCTTCTTCTTCTTCTTCACTCACTCACGTGGTCCCTTTTCACCTAACGCACCCATCCCATGCCACCTATGTATAATCAAAACTTTCATTCATCAAAACAAATAATACCACTCCTACTTATTTTTACTGTATCACAAATATTGGTATGTTGGTAATTCATTTTTACTTCAAAAACATAATTAATCTGTTCTAATGGAGTCTGAATTTTCGTTAAGTTTGATTCATCCACTAGAAATAAATATTTTATAATATATAAATAGATAAATATTTTATAGTATATAATTATATATAAATTTTATTTTATAAGTTGTTTTTATAAAATTGAATTAAATTTAAATTTAATTTTTAATATGGTATCAAAGTCATTTAGAGTTTATAGGTTTGATTAAGTTTAAAGTCTACTTTCTAATAATAATAAATCTTAAATTAATAGAGATGAAACTTTATAAATAGAAATTTTAAGTTTATTTTTTATTTTCTTCTTAAATTTTTAGTTTCTTTATAATTTTTCAGTACATTCTTTTCACAACAAGTGAAGTTATGATTGTGAAAATTTTACCAAATTAAGATTATGAATAGCTGGAAAGATATAATTTCATTTTTTAAGTTTGGATTTGGTAAGTATAAGCAATACTTTTTGAGTTTTATTTCTCTTCTTTTTCTTCTTCTTTTAAGTGAATGATTAGGGAAAAATATTGTCTATGGTTGATTTTTTAGGGTTTACCTAAATTGTTTGAATGGTTGAAATGATCTAGAAGAGATTATTGGATAAAGTATGTTTGAATGCATATAAGGGTTACAATGTGATGATTAATTTGATATAGGTAATATATGGAATTTGAAGATATATGAATTCATGAATAGGATTGTTGGTCTATGTTGATGTTGTTATTATTATATATATAAGAACATCAGGAATGATGAGCCTAAGAGTTATAGAATTCTTGTAGATGTTGAAAACTTTTGATGAATGATGTGTTATGACTGTTTGGTACAACTCTTGGATCAAATATCGTTTAAGTAACAAGTTGTTGCTCAGAAGAGATTCAAGTGATGTGCAATAATTGTACTTACCACGTTGTTTAAGTGATGCAAAGTCGTTTAAGCGAAGATGCGTATAATTCTAACGATGACTTATAGCTTGAATAAGAGAGAAACCAAAGTGATTCTCTCTCCTTTGAAAGCATACCGGTCAAAAATTATACAAGACGCTCAAGTGATATGACTTAAAGACTTAAGTGTTGTTTTAAATGTTTAAGTGTGGTAGAGACAATGTACATACTTCTTGAACACTCGGACTCTGGTTGGATGTTGAAGCGTCCAATGGCAGTGAAGGTGACTAAAGAACTTATTGAAATATTTTTCACAAATGGTTGACACTCAAGCATTAACGAAAATGCTCAAGTGGCAAGATGGTCATTTAAATTAGGAGAACTCGAAGGGTATGTTGCTATCAAGTTGCATTTCACTCAAACAACAAGAGTATTGCTCAATCAAAATGGTCGATGCTTGCTTATGACAAAGTAGAGAGGTTGCTCAAGCAAGAGAAACTCACTCAAGCAATGATGTGTTGAAAAGTGATGATTTTATTTGGTATTGTATGCTTTTATAATGATGTATAAAATGTATAACTCTCTGTATATGCTATGAAAGTATCTAATTAATTATAAGATGTATGACATGACGTATGCATGATATATATGCTTATTTTGGGTGACAATAATAAATGACACTTATGTTTCATGTAAATTGGATTTCAGGAGATGAAAGACTGAAATATACAATTGACTTAAGTATATGATTGTATCACCCTGACATTAGGAGCATAGATCGACTAAAGGCAAATTCAAAATATATCAAGTATTAATCTTTAGTGAAACTTGTTTATTATGGTTAGAATATTTTGAAAGATATCTTGCATTAGCGGCTAAATATACATTTATTAATATTGAGAATGATGATAATGTTTTTTCTTGTATGTTAAGTGTGATGACATACGTTTTACGAAAACATTTAGCTAAAGACTTTTCACTAATAAAATATTTATATTAACATATGTAATATGTAATCTAAATTTTCATTTGAATTAATATTATATATATTTATATATATATATTATAGGAATGTTACATTTTGTGTCATTTAAAAATTGAAATTATAGACAACTTATTAATCTTTTTCTCCTTTAATTCATTTGAAACATTTCTTGTAACAAAATTACTAAACATTAAAGTGTACAATATTTAATGTAATAATCTTAATAAGGATAACAGAATTAAGATTGGAATAAATATATATTTCAGCAAAAATAATTTCAAAATATTCGACCTCAAAGAAATATATTTAAAATAATCCATTTATACATGTAAATATTAGTGTTACTTTAAAGGTGAAAAATGTTTTTATTTGAATAAATTATAGTTTATTGTAACAAGTTTACACTTTTAAATGTGCAAGAATAAAATCAGAATTCCCAGTTTTTTCCTACAAACATACATGAAAAATAGATGATGAAGCTAAAGAAAGGAAACTCATTATATTCTGGGGAAATTTCCATCATAATACCAAAATAGTCTTTTGCCTTTCCATTTAAGATCAAACTTTACTTCAGAAACAATTTTCTCTGCCTTTTCCACTTATAGTACGACTTTCTAGCATGCACAGGCTGGGGCCAGACAGAAAAAAAATTGATTGATTATATAAAATAAAATTGATGCTAGTCATTGTATGAAATTGGTTGAGTGCGTCCTAGATGTATGAGATATCTCCAATAAGAAAGCCTGAAGCAAAATACAAGTATAAAAAAACAATGATCCAGCAAACTGATTATGATATAAAACCAAATTGTATCCCTCATTTGTCTGTTTCTGTGGTATAAAAATGAGGCACATGCAGAGGAAGGAAAAGTCTAGATAATAATAACAACGATGGCAACAAATGCTTCTTTGGGTTGGTGCTTTTCACCCTTTATCATTAAAAGCACATAGAATAAGAACATGATAGCTGCTTTATTCCACGTGACATTAGAATCAGAATTTATAAAGTTGCTCCAGCTCATTACGATGATTGATAGTATGTTGTCAGAACAAGTATTTTACATGCATCTTTGAAGCACAAAATTACTTGGACTTTAGAAACCGTGGAAATTATTTGGGTGGCACTTTCCTTAATTGGTAGCCATTATGCAAAAATGGACCTAAAAAGCCATATGCTTGTTGATGATCAATGTATACAAAGATAAACATAAGTAAGTTTCTACTTCTGGACATCAAATTCTTTCACCAAAAAATAAATAAACATTTTTTATCCTCTGCTACTTATCATGCCTAGATAAGCCACATATTCTTAAAAGTTTGAGATTCCTTCAAGACTGCTTCTATATAATCATAAAATACCAAGAGTCTAAGGGGAAAAAATCAGGGCTTTTCAATTTCAACTGTACATAAATGCAAGCTAAAAATAATTTTAGTTGGTTTTGCTCTCATCATGGTCTTCAATACCCAAGCTCTTCCTTTTGCACCAACAAAGGTACTCGGGAATTGGTCCATCATCTCCAATAATCCAACTATCTTCCGCAACATCACCCAAAGTCATCCTTAGTCTTGGGTCTGCAGATTTCAAATGTACTCGATCATTAACAAGGAAAATATAGTCACGTGACATGACAAAAATACAGAACGTTATGCATACCTTTGGAAAGTAAGCCTTCTATCAAGTTCTTCAATGGCGGATTCAAATCATTGGGGAGTACCAAAGGATTATTGACTATCTGGATTAAAAAGAACAGCCAGTTAAGATCGTGATATTGGCACCAGTAAACATGAACGTCATATGCAATATCAGGTGTAAAAGTTATGTAGTTTTGTAAAGGAAAGGTGAGAAGTTGAATAAAGTGTCATTTTTGTTGTGATTATAATAAAAACTTGTGTCTTTCTTGCTTTGTCATATATGTCTGTGTGTAATTCTTACTTTGTCGTATGTATCTTGAAGTGTGTCTCCAAGAAAAGGGTATTCACCCAATATCATACAGTATAAAGTAACTCCTACTGCCCACGTGTCTGCAGCTTTACCACCATAGGTCAGACCTATAAACATAACCAGACATAACAGCAGTGAGAACCTGTACTTCAACTACTACATATCAACAGAATCTTGCAGGCTTGAAAAGTAAAAGCAACCTAAAATACACTCTGGTGCAGTGAAAACAGGAGTGCCAGGTGATCGACGAAGCTCATCCTTATTATCCTGCAAAATGAAACTCAGTTTGTTGTAAAAAAAGTTAGGAAGAATAGAATGAACTAGGACGAGATGTGAATGATCCAATTGAGAACAGATTTATAGTTTTAGTCCTCTATACTACTTTTTTTTCTCCTTTGTATTTTCCTTAGTTATAGCAGTTCGCTGGTTTTTGCCTAACCAACTCTGCCTCTGTAGGGTAGCATTACTATTTGAGTTAGGGGAAAAGGCATTATTTTTTCTCTACATATGCTAATCATTAGTGGGATATGGCAACAGACTAGGGGATGCAGCCTCCAACCAAAACGATGTTTGCTTCACTTTTCAATGTGATGGGAAGTTAGAAAAGCATGGCCGCCAAAATCATTTTTGTTATTCTACACCGCAAAATTTCAGAGACAATGTCACTTAATGGGATAAGAAATTGTATTTCTACACTGGAAAATACCCTTTTTTACCCTGTGCTTTATTTAATTTGTTATATGCATATGGATATTTTTGTGATTCCCTCCTTTAACACACAAAAGAGCACATAGGTATTTGCTTCACGTCATTTCTTTAACTTCTGCGAATGTGAAGATTAGAATAAACATTCTCATGTTTGTTAGGAGGTTATGAAAATATATCCCCAGATATCTTTATTCCCGGGAAAATTGCACTCTTGCGTTTTAAATTGTTTCCTTCCTCTAATTATCCAAGCCCCAACTAACTAATGTGACAGATTGACAACAAACAGCTATCTTAACACTCCTGCTCCCCTAAAGGTTTACCTTGTCCTCAAGAATGGCTTGTGCCAGCTAAAATGAAGTTTTGTACTTACTCTGGAAGATCCCGTGGCTCTATAGCAAAATGAACTACTGCACATGGCTGTATCAAGACCCCCCACCTTATTGTGTTTGTGTGGTGGGTTCATGGCACTGCAAAACTCAATCTCCATTGTTGTCATCAGTTAAAATCTTAGGGATAGTGGTTATCCCCACTATAGGGTTTATGTGATCAGCCCCTTTGCCTTGGATTCGAAGATTGATAACTATGTCCCAAGATTACAGAAACCATTACAAGTTCCATATAAGCTTCTAGGACTTCCCAAATCCTAACCTGTTCAATGTTACCAACATCTCTAACAAGGTGTGTGCCTGACATGTGATGTGTAAAAAGAATGAGAAAAAAAGCCAGTTGGTTAATTAGGGAGCTATTGTTGGTTTGGATTTTATTACTATAAAATGTTGGGTTCTGTTCTGTCTTACAAAAAAAGCATGGCTGTTGCACATTTTAGACAAACTGAAACAATAACAAGGGCAGTGTGGTGCACAACTCTTTGATCTCTCTCTTTCTGTCTCTCCCGCCTAGTTCTATATCATCTCAACTCAGTAGGCCAGAATCAACTGTATGATTGATGATCGACTAATCACCTATAGGGGAAATCACGAGTTCATATGCCTTGACACTAACAAACTTCTTTGTTACAATTTGTGATAAAGTTGTTTGATGAAGTCATTACTTTAATCACAACTATTGATAAGTACATTAATCAAATTTCATACTTTCCTGTATTCACATTTAAAACTCCACACATGTGCAATCATATTTCAGTTTCACCTAAAAGAAAAGTTTCCCATGTTGCATTTGAAGAAACATTAATGCCCTGTAAACTCTACAGCTTTGGTATTATTTTAAGTAATCAAATTTACATTTGGGCTCAGGAATAACATTACCTCAACAGCCTGGCTGACACTGAAATCCCCTATCTTCACAGTACCATGATGAGTGATCAACAGATTATCCGGTTTAATATCCCCGTGTACTATGTTCTGCTTTTCCAGAAAAAAAAACACTAAATTGATCAAACTATTTAAACATATTTGTAAATAAAAGTATGAACATCTAACATAAATGATGTCATGTTATAATTTCTTTTCTTTGTTTAACATGAAGATCATCAGATATTGAAATTCATATGCAAAAACTGTGAGAAAGAGAGACTTAATCAGTATGACCACAAAATGATAGATAGAGAGAAATAATATTACATGAGCATGAAGATATGTTAATCCAGAAACAATATCACGCAAGTATCTCCTAGCAGTCTCTTCACCTAAGCCACATGCGGGACCTGAACCCTCACAAACCCATTTGCCTTCTACGTATTCAAGTACTGTATAAGAAAAATCAGCAGTCAGGCATAGGACTTTAAAAGTATTATTATTCTTCACTTCAACTCAAATACACATAAATTTTAGTAAATCATTAAATAAGAAAACCAAGAAGAAACTAGTCATCAGTACCCATGTAGAAGTTATCCGATTCTGGGTCATCAATCACCTCAATGAGATTGACTATATTAGGATGTTCCACCATTTTCATAATGAAAACCTGGAAAAAGCAAAATGACATTGGTCTTTTAACATACTATAGGGACATCAACAGCTAAAGCAGATAAATTTAGAAAACATAGTCTATCGTAAATACCAAACCAGGAAGCATAATAAGCTGAAAAACATGCAACATAATTTTTCAGAAAATGGGAGGTACAAATTTTGTCAAAGAAAGAATGTGGGTACTTTCTATAAGTAAATAAATGGACACCACAGTATAAACAGAATCACAAATAAAAACAGATGGCACATAAGGTGTAACCATTTAGAGGCAGATATGAGGGAATTATATAATGTATTTACCAAAATTTAACATATTCATGTTTTAAACATATTTCCACTTCAGATTTCAGACTGAAAACCAAAAGATATGAAGAAATATACCTCTCGTAGTACATCAGTCATGGCAGTTTCTGAGGGTGCAACTCGAAGCTTCAGTAAATGAGATTTATGAAAGGCCTTCAATTGAAAAGATTTAGGCTCAACAAACGACATAAAACACCATTATCTTGATAATTATTGGAAAAATTAATCCTTGTTAAAGCCCAGTATTAAAAAACTATGTCCATATGGTCATTTTTCCTTACCTTGATTGCATAATGCTTTCCATCGACAGAGCTTCGATAAAGAGCCTGTAATGTATGTAAGAAAGTGGTTCAGGAAAATTGTCATCATTGGGACTGGACAGGTAATTAGGTACCATGAATACTACACTCACCACTTTTCCATAGCTACCAGAACCAATCTTATACTCACGAATATACTCATTTATCATCTTGTTCCCATTTTCATCCTGAAAGGGAAATAAAAGTTCAATATGACTTCCAAGTTCTGAGAGAAAAGATATTCACAACAGAGAAGTGTTTTGTCAATAATAATAAATCTTCAAATAGCATTATAGCAATAGGCATCTAACTGGATTGTGAGTGAAAGATACAAAGATCATTGCAAGATTAATATGAACCAGGAACTTATGGGTACAAGTGAAGAAGCAGATAACACAATAACTGAGAAGACAAAACAATGACCCAAGACATTTAAATATTAGCCACAACTTCATGTCTAACACTGAAAATGGTGTGTGTGTAATATAAAAATTAAACTCAAACTTCCTTTGACATGTAGCATTTCATTAAAAATCTATAATAGTTCATTTTCTAGTTAAATTAAGTAAATATAATAATAAATTTATATTGCAGCTCATAATAAACACACCACATTATAAAAGAGATGAAGTAACTGAAAACCATAAACCACTTAATACAGTGAGTTCAATTTTCACCCAAATATAATCAAGATCAACCAACATATCAAATACTACTAGCTCACCTAGTCTTGGTATCTGACTATACAAAAAAAAATCACCATTGGTGCAAAAACCATAATAATGCTACTCCCACACAACAATTACCTCCATGCGAACAACTTTGTGAGTATCTTTAACAGGAAACTGCCTACAAACCATGCCATTCTCTACCCTGAAGTTCAAAATATCTTCTGATCGCTTGGGACGAGTTTCTTCGTCGGCATCATCTCCACTAGAGTTACTAACCTCATCGTTATACAAATCCTCGCCCTCTTCATCTTCAATGTCGTCATCAACATCCAACAGAGGCTCCTGGGAGAGATTATTGTTAATGGCAGGCTTAGACCTTTGTCTTTGACGGTTAGGTGTCCTGATGAACCCAAAACAACTACAGCACCCCATCACACAGGCAAAAGAAAGAATCTTTTCGAACATGTGGAGCTTGGACCCAAAAGATGATTATCAGCCTAAAAAATTAAATATCTACAACAACAACAACAACAAAACAGTTAAGTTCACTATGCCAACAACAATAAAGTATGACATCTTCAAATCAATCTTTTTACCAAAGAAACACTTGAAGTTCTTACTTATTTAAGAAGGAAGAAAAGAGGGCTTCAAGGCTCACGCCCTACTCAACGTTGCGGTTCCAATGGGTGCCATTCAGCTAGGTGGAGAATACGAGTTGCGATATAAAACTCACTACTACGATTCACATCCAACATTATGTTGATAACTCCAGTTTATAACAATCGTGGGAGATTTCGTTGACCTTTGGCATGAAAAACAAACGGGTAAAATTTTAACAACAGAAAAAACATAAATAAAATTCAACCATCAATAAAAAAAAAAGACAAATGAGTAACGATTGGAGAAAACAAAAATTGATAAACTTACTTAGAACCTTGGGTAATGACGAAAACGACATATGCATTCCAATGTTCATAAAGTTACCTCCTTTCGATGCGCGAGAATAACAAAGTGCAATAGCCCTGAACGTCACCCCGGCTACAAAGCAGACCTAGATTTGTAGCGCGAATCGAGGGACTCAGAGACCCTTAAACCCTAATTCGTAAATTCAATAGGAAAAAAGAAGAGAAGCGAATCGTAATTCAAAATAGTAATCGGAAAACCCAAATGGAAGAAACTAATTGAATTAAAAAGGGGAAAAATTAAGATAAGTGATGAAGAGGGAGAGTGAAGTGGAAGTGAAGGAGGGAGAGAAGTGAAGAAAAACAGAAAGAAACAAAAAAGGAATATTTTGGAACCGCCTCAGAGGAAGAAATTGCGTATATTGTCTTTATCATTTTAAATTCAATAATATAGTAATACTCGATTTAAGCCTTTCATCGTACTTTGAAGTACTTATTCTAAAACTAAAATTTCTTTTTTTTTCCTAAATTGACTAATTATTGGTTGAATTTATTTATTTGACTAGATTTTGGCTTTATCATCTTTTATCGTTTAAAGGGATAATATTTCTTCTATATTTTAAAAAAAGGAGTGGTGATGTTTACAATTTAGAATTGAAATTATTGATAGTTCAAATATATTAACGAATTTAACATATTAAATATAATGTATAATCACATGAAAAATAATATAAAATAAAATAAAAATGAAAAAATTATATTAAATTTATGGAAAAAAATTTAAAAAAATTAAAAAGACATGTTATAACAATCATTAACATAAAAAAATATTATTAAAATTTATATTGAAATTATAAAAAATATTATAAAACTAAATATTTTTTTATTTTTTATGATATTAATTATTATTTTTCATATATAGTTATTTTAAAAATAATAAAATGTCATAGATAAAATTTATAAATAATAAAATTAATAAAATGAGTTGTGCTAATAAAAATAAAATCATTCATAAAATATAAAAAAAACTGATATAAAAAAAAATCTTTTATATATAATTATAAGCAGTTTTCTTTATAAATAATAAATTCAATAATATGGTACTCGAGATCTCAATTCAGGTAGGGTCCAGATAGGGGTTAAGGAAAAAAGTAATTATTAAGATGAAAGATAAAGAGTTTATCTGTTGTGTTATTATTCAGAAGATGAAAGATATAATTGTTATTGTTTAAATCTATTATCATATTATTCTGAAGATAAAGAGATATTTTATCTCTTGTGATAATATGCAAATTAGTAGTTATATATATTTTATCTATTGTGATATTATTCTGAAGATGAAAGATATAATTGTTATTGTTTAAATCTGTTATCATATTATTCTGAAGATAAAAAGATATTTTGTCTCTTGAGATAATATACAAGTTAGTTATATATATTTTATATGTTGTGATATTATTATGAAGATGAAATATATAATTGTTATTGTTTAAATCTTGTATCATATTATTACGAAGATAAAAATATATTTTAATTTAATACATGTTAGTTACATGTTAATTTAATAGTTATTAAAAATGAAAAAATAATAATGCACATGTTAAATATAATGTTTTTCTATTGTTAACACGTGTCAGAGAAGTCTACACAAAAACCTATTACATCAATAGATACACTACAAGAAAATCATGAAATAGAAACCAATTTTTACATACCAAAATAATTAGTTACAATAGAAACTAAAATAGAGACCATTTTAGAAACTAAAAAAAAAATTATTATTTTCTATTATTGTTAAATAGTTTCTAAATTGGTATCTAATTAGCAACTAAGGTTTTAACTACCAATTATTTAGTTTCTAAATTTGGTAGCAAAAACCTTGGTTGCTAATTAGATACCAATTTAGAAACTATTTAACAATAATAGAAAATAATAGAAACTAATTTAGAAACCAAATTTCTTTTTAGTTTCTAAAATGGTCTCTAATTTAGTTACTATTGCAACTAATTATTTTGGTTTCTACAAATTAGTTTCTATTTCATGATTTTAGTGATATGAATGTTTACATCTTTAAATACTGATAAATTTAATACAATATAAATGTTTAATAATATATATTTATTGTAAGAATTTAGAAAATAGTTTCAGAATTAAAAAATTAGTTAGTTTTCAAAATTAAAATAATCATTATTTCTATAAATATATATATATATATATATATATTTGCTTCCTTCTAGAAATTTGACTTTATTCTTCGTGAGATTGACGATTAGATGTCACTTTTAGACTTTTGGTAGTGACTCAAATAAAATTGTTCAATCATAATTTTATTTAGAATAAGTTTCTTTCTTGTATTTTTTTTTCTGAGTCGATTTTGAGTTTGTTTGTTTGTTTAATTGGGTAGACATGATTTGCATGTAGTGTTTATAACTTTAGTATGAGTTTTTGTTAGTTTGGGAACCTAGTGGTGTGTTCAGATCATTGATCAAAATTGTGTGGTGCATGTTAGGTTATCTTTGTTTTTTTAGAAGTTGGAGTTCTTTGTGAGTACTCGTACTTCTAATCTCGTAAGGAAAGTTAGTTTTATTTTTCAATAGAACTTTAGGTTTGTTTGTTGAGTAAAATAGATGTTGATTAATAAAAAATATTTGAAGCTTAACCAATTGGAAAAGTAGTTGATTGATTGTGAGTTGAATTTGAAGTTTAATGTCTTTGATGAATTGTGATTTTAATGATAATACATGTTATATTTAATCATTTTAAAACCATAAAAGTCCTTTGATTATCCAAAAGTTGCAAAATTTTATATTAATGTAGAGTAATGACTTTGAATTTTGTTTTAGGATTATGTGAGTCTATTGAACGAGACATAAATTCTTATATTTTTCCGTCAAACTAAAATAGAATAGAAATCAAAATCTTAGTCTCAATCTTATTTTCGCTCAAGCGAAGGAATTTTCATTCAAACGATGGATTTTTCGCTCAAGTAGAGAAATTTTTGTTCAAGCAAAAATATTATTTCAACTAAGCTTAGTCTCAACCCAATTTTCACTCAAGCGAAGAAATTTTTGTTGAAGTGAAAATTGTACTACAACTAAAAATATTAGAGACAAAATATAATTAGTTGTTATAGTGACTAAATTAGAGACCCTAAAAAAAATTTGGTTTCTAAATTAGTTTCTATTATTGATAAATAGTTTCTAAATTGATATCTAATTAGCTACCAAAGTTTTTTAAAAAAAAATTAGGATCTATATAATTTATAGTTAAAACCATATAATTTCTTTTTTACTTTAGTAATCTAGGTATTCTATTTATAATATAATAGTACTCATTTAGTTATTTTAAGCTTATTTATATTTTGGTCGAGAAAACATTCTAAAATTATGCTAAAATAATTGTACAGGGTAAGAAGAAACTTTTAAAAAAATCTTAAGAAAGTCAATTTAAGTACACTACAAGAAAATCATCAAATAGAAACTAAATTTTAAATACCAAAATAATTAGTTGCAATAGTAACTAAATTAGAAATCATTTTAGAAACTAAAAAAAAATTAGTTTTTAAATTAGTTTCTATTATTGTTAAATAGTTTCTAAATTGGTATTTAATTAGCTACCAATGTTTTAACTACCAATTATTTAGATTCTAAATTTGGTAACAAAAACTTTAGTTGTTAATTAGATACCAATTTAGAAACCATTTAACAATAATAGAAATTAATTTAGAAACCAAAAATTTATTTAGTCCCTAAAATGGTCTCTAATTTAGTCACTATATCAACTAATTATTTTTGTTTATAAATTTAGTTTATATTTCATGATGTAACCATACACATAAGAGAATAAGAAACATCTCTTCTTCTTACCATTTTTTTTAATCATTTTCTTATATTGTATTAGAGCACCGATCTTGGTGCCCTGACAGCCTCTCCATTTTTATCCCTTAAATAAAAGATCGTCTGGCAAAAAAGGCATCAATAACGAGTCTGATAGAAACCTCGTACAAGGCTTCAGTGCCGAGCAAATTCAACAATTGGCAAAGACTATTTAAAAGTGACACGTTTGTTAGCTCTGCAGGTCTGCTTTTACGAAACCATGGATTTTGGATAGTGGAGCAACCAATCACAATTTTGGATAGTGGAGCAATCATCTGATTCACAATTTTTCACACACACTTCATCAACATTTATTTCAAATGTTAATCTGCCCACAGGCTCAACTGCACCCATTTCATCTATGGACACAATTAAATTCAATGGCAAAGTCACTCTAAAAAATGTTCTTTGTGTTCTTTCTTTTAATTTAAATCTCATGTCTGTTAGTAAGATAACCAGTTCACTAAATTGTTGTGCACAGGTTGCATTTTGCAGGACTTGACTACGGGGAGGATGATTGACTCGGGTAAACAACACACAGACTTATATTACATGTCCCTCTTCCAAACCAAGTCCACGCATCTCAAATATCGACCGACCCTGATTTATGGCACAAGCGCCTTGGACATCCTTCTCCGGCGTGTCTACAACTTGCATCATTCCCATTCAAAATAATTGTACTATTTATCCCAAAGCTAAACAGACAAGGCTACCCTTTCCTTTAAGCACAATAAAATCTCATCATTTAATCTATTGCATGGTGACACTTGGTCCTTATAAAACCCCAACTCATTTTGGGAAAACGTTTTTTTCTCACTATGTTGATGACTATACTAGATGTACTTGATTATTTCTTATGAATCACAAGTCTGAAACCCAACATCTCTCAGATTCATTCATTACTTTTGCACAAAATCAATTTCAGGCATCTGTTAAAACCATCCGTGTTGACAACGGATTGAAATTTATTTCTATGTGTAATTTTTTTCTCAAAAAAGGTATTGAATGTCTACACTCCTCAACAAAATGGAGTAGTAGAACGCAAACATAGACACATTTTTAACACAGCACCAGTCCTCTTATTTCAGTCCCATTTACCATTAGAATTTTGGGGAATACATTTTAACCGCCACATATATCATTAATCGCTTGCCAACACCTTTACTAAAAAATAAATCACCTTTTCAGATGTTATGCAACTTTTGGTTCACCTAAGCAAAAATTTGATCCGCGCGCTTGACAATGCATCTTCATTGGTTATCCTCTCAATAAAAAAGCATACAAATTATTTGATATAGATGCAAACACTTTTTTTACAAGTCGAGATGTCATCTTCCATGAAAGTGTTTTCCCATTCTGCCAACAGTCACAGACACAATCCTCACCTCCATCACAAGGTATTTTGCCCACTATTGACATTGACTTACCCACTTCTGTCCAACATTCACTCGATCAACCTTCTTCTCTTACTCATCACAATGCACCTGAACCTCCATCAAACCAACCTTCTTCTCCTACTCGTCATAATACACCTGAACCTCCAGTAGACCAACCTTTTACTCCCATGCCAAGAAGTCTAACACCCATTACCAAACCTTCTCAAACCGACCTTCCTGTTCGACGATCCAGTCGCACATCAACCCCACCTTCCTGGCTTCAAAACTACATAACGGATCCCAAGCCAATCATTTGACCACTGCCCAAGATCAACTGAATGGAACCAGGTATCCTATGCATCATTTTCTTTCTAATTCACGATTTTCTTCTACACATAGTGCATATCTTGCTAACATCACAGCCACCAAAGAACCTCACACTTATGCTCAAGCTATCCTTGATCCAAATTGGCAAAAAACAATGGACGAAGAGCTTTCTGCCTTGCAGCTAAATCGGACCTTGACACCGTTACCCGTTGGGCAGAAACCCATCGGATGCAAATGGGTCTATAAAATAAAGTGCAACTCAGATGGTAACATCGACAGATATAAGGCGCGCCTTGTCGCAAAGGGTACACTCATATTGAAGGTGTCAATTATTCTGAAACTTTTTCACCAACAACAAAATTAACAACTTTAAGGTGTCTCCTCACCATTGCAGCAGCCAACAATTAATTTATTCACCAGCTAGATGTGCAAAATGCCTTCTTACATGGCACATTGCATGAAATTATTTACATGGACTTGCCACCCGGCATCATCGATAGAGGGAGAACATTGTATGTCGACTCAACAAATCCTTTATGGTCTCAAACAAGCATCTCGGACATGGTTTTCAACATTTTCTCATGGGATTAAATCTATAGGATTTCAAGAGTCAGATTACTCTCTATTCACAAGACAAAATAACTCATTATTTACTGCCCTTTTGATTTATGTGGATGATATTCTTTTGACATACAATGATTTGACAGAAATTCAGATTGTTTATTACAACAATTTCGCATTAAAGATCTTGAAGACCTAAAATATTTTCTAGGGATTGAATTTTCCCGTTCCAAAGTTGGTATTTACATGTCCCAAAGAAAATATGCGCTTGATATTTTGTAGGATACGAGACTCACAGGTGCTCGTCTAGACAAATTTCCAAACAATACCTAAAACTCACACCTGTGGAGAATTATTAAAGGATCCAGTCAAATACAGGCAACTCGTGGGACGACTGATATACCTCACAGTTACTCGGCCTGACATAGTATTTTCGGTTCAGACCCTAAGTCAATATATACAAGATCCACGAAAACCTCATTGGGATGCCGCAATTCGAGTCCTAAAGTACATCAAAGGATCACCAGGATAAGGATGGTTATTGCTATCCAAAAACAATCTGACATTGACAACTTATTGCGACTCAGACTGGGGAAGACAAACGTATCAAGATCATCAGCGAAAGCAGAATACCGCGCGCGATGGCCAATACTTGTTTGGAGATAGTTTGATTGCGATATCTATTGCAGGATTTAAAGGTGTCATGTAACTTGTCAGCTCAACTTTTTTGTGACAATCAAGCGGCATTACATATAGCAACAAATCCAGTATTTCATGAACGCACAAAATACATTGAGATATACTGCCACATTGTGCGAGAAAAATTACAAGCTGTGATAATCAGTCCTTCATATGTATCGACACAGTATCAACTCGCATATATTTTTATGAAGACACTGAGCAAGGAATGGTTTTTGACGCTACGACACAAGTTGGGGTTCATTATCTTCCCCTGCCAACTTGACGGAATATTAAGAAAATAATAATAATTAAATTATATGCAATTATTGTATATAATATTGTACCCAATTATATGCAATTAATTTAATAATGATAGAATCTCATAATTAGTATCCTACCAGGGAGAATTTTATGCCAACTTTCATTGAATTTGTTTTTGGATAAATTTAAAGTCTTTTCCTTTTTAAGAATATATAAGGGTATTGTATCTAAATTTATAAGTTGTTAATATATAACCAATTTTTAAAAAATTGAATGCTTAATACATCAAACATATTTAAGGTTTTAAATAAAATATTTATTTTGATTTAAGCTTTTGATTTTTTTTTATATTTTGATTTTATTTTATCAACACAACCAATACATTTTTGTTAATCTCATGAAACCTAATAATATGATCAAGGTTCAAAATTTATAAGTTGTGTGACACGTGAAATAAACTAATAAGTATTAAATTAATTGAGACAGAAAACATAAAATAGTTAAATTAAAATATTTAATTTATTAGATACCCAATTTTAAAAAATCATTAAATAATTTGAAAAAAATATAGCTAACATCTAAATCAAAAGTTATTTATGGATTCTTCAGCATGGCTTTGTTTAACTAAATTTTGTGATTAAATCATCCATCTTTTCCTAGTTCTAAATCAAATAAACTAAACTTCGACAATTTGAAAAATTAGTATTAAAAATAAGTTGTGGATGAGAGCGAGTGAAATAATTGTCGAAGGATCAAAGTGAAATGCAAAAATTAAATTCAGGCCTAATAAATTACAGAAATAAACTTGGACTATTTGTGTTTTTGACTAATGTTATTATGTTAACAAGATGGAAATTTTGGCATGTTATTGTATTACGAAATATAAAATATAATTTTAATTTTTAAAATTCAAAATATAAAATATGATTCTAAATTAAGTAATTCATAATAAAATTATGGATTATAAAATTCTTAATATAATTATAAATTAAGTAAATTTAGAATTCAAAACATGGTTATAAATTACATAAAATATATTCTAGATTTTATAATATACCTTCAGATGTAGTTTCAGATTGTCTATTTTAAAATATAGCTTGAAAAAAGTTGTTTCAAAATATCTAATTCATAAACCATCATTAAAACAATAATTTCAAACTTCCATAAACAACAAATCTAGAATGTATTCTCAAGTACATTGTTCCATAATTTATATTTGACGTATTTTGAAATTAGTGAAGTTTTTTCATTAAATAATAAACTTGAATATTTTATTCAATATATCATAGCTATAGGCCAAATTTATATATAGATGACTATCCTTTAAACCAAAAATAATAAATACATTATAAAATTATTTCAGAGCGTTAACATTTAACTATTATAAATATTAGGTAATTGAAAAAATTACTCATGAAATTAATATACCAAAGCATGTTTTACATAAAAGTTTCAAATGTAAATATTAAGTAATTGAAAAAATAATCATCAAATTAATAAACCAATGCACGTTATACATAAATTTTTCAAAATGTGAATGTAGATGCAACTTTTCATTAATGAAAATACAAATACAACATTTTATATCTTATGCATATTTATACAATCTTAAACACTTTTTTTTTTCTCCCTACCAGAAATAAGGATGATAGAGTCTCTAAAAGAACAACACAAAGAGAAAAAGAAAGACGTTACTTGGAACTAGTGCGGGTTTAGTGTCCCAATAGAAATGAAAGTTAATCTTTTGGTAATCATGCATTAGAAACGGCCTTTAATGGGACACAAATTTACAATGTACTGTTGGCTAAGCCTACATAAAAAATATATTATTTAACTACAGCGTAGGTTTGAGAGACACTAAAATAGATATAAAATTAAATAATTATTAAGAAGTGAACTTTATGCCTAACTCAACCTCATAAAACCAGTTTATAAGATATGAGATCTCCAACACACCCCTTACGCCGAGGCTAGCAACTCGTGTGTGACTATATAATATGGGTGGTCTGATAATGACCCGATAGCGGGTGACTTGATAAACCAAGCCTAACAAACAATAAGGAGAGCGAAATGACCACGAAGGAGACGTAGGAATTTTGGGATTATGAGTTTTAATAGTAAGACAAAAGAGCGAAATTGAAAATGTGAGAAAATGAAAATGAGACAAAAATGTTTTAATGTTTTTTTTCTCTCATTAAATAACTTAGTGTGGGCTAAGGTGACAATAAACGTCCACGTCACCTTAGTGTTGTCTAGATCTACTATAAATGTAATAAAATACTAACTTGCATTCACTTTGTGTTCCATGTATCATTTTGCAACTTATTTTTTTTATTGCATATAATTTTTGTCTTCATTCTAAACGCTAACTTATTATTATTCTTATTATAATTTTTAACTTGCATCCACTTTGTTTTCCCATTCCAGACACTAACTTATAATTATTTTAATAATTTTTAGTGTGAGTTAAAGGTCTCCATATTGGACACAATATTTGACATTTATTTTTGTGTCCAACTTGACGGCAATGCGAGTTGGCCCGCCCCGCATTTGGCCTGCAAAATGCGGTATGGGTTGACTCATCCCGTGTAGTGAATGCAGACTAATTTCTCTACCCTGCCCCGCATAAGGGTCAGCCCACAGGTTTGCGGGTCAACCCGCATACAATATTTTTTTAAGAAATACAATAAAAATGTTTATTTATGAAAAATTGAATATAAAAGAATTTAATCAAAATATTTTTTACTTTTTGCATGGCTATTGAAAAATTATAAAAAATATTGAATATAAATTGATTATAATTGAATAAAAAATTGAACCTGTGTTTGCAAATTAAGATCTTGTCAAAAAATATAGAATAAACATATAATTAAAATTAATGGTTCAACTATGGTTATAGTACAAAATAAATTATCATCATACAAAAGAAAATATGATTATACTCCCGCAATAAACCTAGAACATAAAGACAGAGAAACAAAAATGATGGTTAAACTACTTTAGTCCAATTTGAAGAAACATTATTGTCATTTTTTTCTTTCTAAACATAGGTGATTGACATAAGTAAACAATTTTGTTCCTTTTTTTTTTGTACGGGTCAGCGGGTCAACTCGACCCATCCCATTATTGGCCCGCGCGAATTACAAGTTATGTGAGACGGGCTTAAGCGGGTCGACATGTTGAATTACTGAGTCCTCCCACACTTTTTACTAACGGGCTGCGGACTGACCCACATAGCTCGCTCCGCATTGCCATCCATTGTCCAACTTGAGTAGACCACACCCTTACTTCTTTTTTTATAACTCCCACTTTTTTATTGGCCACTAAAATAATTTTTTCTTGCAATGTATATGAAGTAACAATATAAACTAAAAAAGAAATTAATAATTTTTCTTATAAATATTTACTTTCAGAAGTTTTGAGATGGTTATAGTATTACATCACAATTTCATGTTGAAAAGACAACTAAATGGTTAAAAGAATAACATTTAAAAACTATTTTAAATAAAGTGAGACTTTTAACATAAGGAAATAAATTGTCTAGTTGTGACTAAAGAACTAGAGCGTTGACAATTGAGATTTCTCAAATGTTATTTGTTTTGCATTTTTTTACCTTGCTTGTAGTATTGGTTAAAATTTAGTTGTGTGAAAGAAAATTTAGTGTGGACTCACAATCTTAGTCATAGTTTATTTGTTTCTTGAGTCAAATTAAGAGTTTCATAGTTGTCCAATTTAAGTTTCATATACTTTGATCTATTTATGACGGCTACAAGATCCAATAATTCTTATGTTTAAACAGAAGAATTAAGGTGGCAAAGGCAACTTGCATATAAATAGTGGCAGCTGATGCTGTTCTAACTCAATGCCATCAATAGAAGCTGCTTCTTCTCAACTCGATCGAAACCCATGTTACTACAGCTAATGCTCTACTCTTAAGTCACCATCTGTCTTTAGTTTCATGACACAAACGTAACCATAACGTTTACGTGTAGCTTAGTATTGAAGCTGATCATTTGAAAATAGAATAAAATAAGACAAAAGTTATGTTGATGCATGGCGTTATGCATGCTTTCGTTCATACCTAGGTTCTCAATTCTTGTGTCTATAGTACTATAGGTCTATCATCTTCAAGGGTCTTCTGTAGATCCTACACAAGTCTTTTTTTTTTATCTTTGGCAAAAAAGAACGTGCTACTCAACCCTATTAATCATGCATGCGTTGCGTTTACGTGGTCAATAAGTAACTTTTGAACTTTAAAAATTCATACGTATTACACTACTAAGCAACTACAAGCTTTTGAAGAGTTTAGAATAAGGATCGTAGCAAAGCTTAAGGCGTACTTCAGGGCTAATTTTCAACCCAATTCCTCTCTCTATATATTCTCTTTCAATGCATGCTCTCTTCAACATCCTCTGAGTCATTCAAGAAGTACTTGAAGATCATCATATCATAGCAGAGGACAAAAAACAAAAAGAAAGGTGCATTGTAGATCACGAAGATGGGTGGAAAAAAGTGGAGCATCTTGGTGGCCATCTTCATCTTACTTATTGCCATGGAAGCTGCCATAGCTCAAGGTCAAGGTAATGGCAATGACAAAGGTAAAGGAAATGAGAATGGAAAGGGGAAGGGTGAGGGTAGTGATGATGGAAAGGGGAAGAAAAATAAAAAGGATGATGGAAAGGACAAGAAGCCAAAAGAGAAAAAGCCAAAAAAGCAACGTGATGAAGCCTCAGATTATGACAAGATGTCAGCACTGCCATCAGGTCAAGAACGAGGGTTCTGCAGAACAAACACCACCTGTGAGTTCAAGACCATTGTTTGTCCATCCGAGTGCGCAGAAAGGAAGCCCAAGAAGAACAAGAAGAAGAAGGCATGTTTCATTGACTGTAGCAGCAGCACATGTGAAGCCACCTGCAAGGGTAAGTTCCAAGGAACCTGAACTTTTGTTTAAAAAATTTATATTGGTATATATAAAAGAGTAAAATAGTCCATGTACTCAATCATCACCAAACAAACCTAAGAATTGAAATTGGAACTTATGTTGAGTTTGCTTGTTTGACAGTCAGGAAAGCTAACTGTGATGGGTATGGATCTCTGTGCTATGATCCTCGCTTTGTGGGAGGTGATGGTGTGATGTTCTACTTCCACGGTGCCAAAGGAGGAAATTTTGCCATTGTTTCTGATGAGGAGTTCCAAATCAATGCTCACTTTATTGGGTCTCGACCACAAGGAAGGACTCGTGACTACACATGGGTGCAAGCACTTGGTGTCATGTTTGACTCACACACTCTTGTTATTGCAGCCAATAGAGTGTCTCATTGGAATGACAAGGTTGATTCTCTCACAGTGAAGTGGGATGGTGAAGTGATCAATGTTCCAACTGATGGGGAGGCTGAATGGAGGGGCAATGGAGATGAAAGAGAAGTGGTTGTGGAGAGAACCGATGAGACCAACAGTGTGAGAGTGACGGTTTCAGGTTTGGTTGAGATGGACATAAGTGTGAAGCCTATTGGAGAGCAAGAAAACAAGGTTCACAACTACCAACTGCCACAAAATGATGCTTTTGCTCATTTGGAGACACAATTCAGATTCAAGAAAAGCACAGATAAATTTGAAGGAGTTTTGGGTCAGACTTACAGGCCAGGGTATGTTAGCCCTGTGAAGAGAGGGGTTGCTATGCCAATGATGGGTGGGGAGAACAAGTACCAGACTCTCTCTCTCTTTTCAACATCATGCAAACGGTGCATGTTCCAGAGGCCATCCACCATAGCAAGCACTGAAGAAGGACTTGTTGCTCAGTACTGATATCATGCTTCATCAAACATATAAGATTTTCTTAGTAATCAAATATTTAACATCTTGCATTTGGTTTGTTTCAATTGTATTAAAAAAATAAGGGCCTGAAGTGTTGCCCATGATCATCATTAAATTATAGTGATTGATGAGTATTAAAGATATGAAGAAGTGTAGTCTTCCAATGCATCAGTTTCTCGATAACGTACCCCAAATTGAAATTGTTTAGACATTTGAAGGAATCATATAAAACTCCAACATGGTTTTTCAATGGCGTGTGTCAAACACTTTGCTATAGTGTCAAATTAATAAAAAGAAATTGCGGCTCCCACACACTTCAAATATGGTCCGACACAAGTTGATCGAAGGTACAATTATTTTTTGGCTTAATCAAATTTATTTTTTCTCATAAATTTTGAGTATTTTTAATTAAATCCTTACTATTATTAGGGTTTTTAATTGACTTTTACAATAATAAAAATTTAATATATATACGGAAATAATTTTGGATGAGTTGAAAAGTAAAAATGAAGTGGAGTACAAAGAATGATTGAAAATGAATGTTATTTTGTTTGATATGTCAGAGTATGTTTTTTTTTATGTGATTAACTTAAAATAAAAAATTAAGAGAAAAAGTAGGAAAGTCATATAAAAACGTATATTAATATTAATTTAAAAAATTAAAAAATAGTTTTATTTTTTAAGTAATTAATATAAAATAACAAAATATTTAATTGTATTAATAAAATAAGATATAAGGTAAAATCGAAAATAAATTGTATAAAAAAAATGGTAACAGATGGAAAATCCCGATAGATTAAAAAAATTTAACTTGTGTTTAATGTTTATTTGTTTTTGTTAAGTGTGTGACATGACAGTTATTAAGTACACAAATTTCCAGATGTTTCTGTACCTAGTATTACTAGACATTTTAGAGAGGAAGAAAGGAATAAAATATTAAAAATATATTAAATAAAAACTAATTTTAAAGATTAGTTACTATATTTATTAAATTAGATATTATTTTAGAGATTAAAAAAATTAAATTAATATTTAATTAATTACCAAATTTAGAATTTAAATAATTGATAGTTAAAACTTTAGTAGCTAATTAGATATCAATTTAGAAAATATTTATTTATACTAAAAATTAATTTAAAAATTAATAATATTTTTAGTGTTTAAAATAATATTTACTTTAATTATAATAATTTTCTAGTAATGAAACAAGTATTTGAGATAAGTTGCGGGGTTAGAGTTATAAGCAAGCCCTCTATGTAATAAAATGTTTCTGCAAACTTTTTTGCAGTTTTATTTAACATAACTACACGTGGATCATGTTCTTAAATTTCAATATATTATTAAGACTACCCTGTACCAAGTTTAGGTTTAATTCTTAGGTAAGGTAGATAGTGAACTCCATGGTCCTAGATATTAGGAAAATTCAGAAAATTCAGGTTTTTTTTTTGTTTTTTTTATGTAGATACAAGATGAACACTTTTGAAAACAATAAGCAAATAATAGAAAATAGAGCAAAAATAGAATAACGAGATAAATAAAACCTTCTCAACTTGAGAAATAAAAATTCACCGGACCTAGTTTAAAAAATGCCTTCACTATAAAAGTAGAATTACAATATTTGTTTTTCTTATTATATGAGGATAACACTCAATCTTATCCAACAAGAAAAGAATACAAAATTTCTAAGTCTTTCACTAGAATTTTTAATCTCACACTATGGTGGATATCTCTTCTCTCTATGTTGCTCTTCTTACTTGCTTCTATTTTTCTCTTCCTTAGAAGTTTCCTTTTACAGATAATGAGAGAAAGACTTCTTCGTGAAAAAATTAATGCTCTTTACTTTTTAAGAGAGTTACAATTTCCAAAAATCTTTTTAATGACTATCATTGAATATATTCAATGGATTGATTACTAATATTAATTGGTCATAATCTCCCATTAAATTAAGGAGGGATTTCCAATAATTCTCTCCTTAGTTGACTTAATTGAGGGTATCAATAATTTAACTCCCCACAATAGTGTTACCAATATTCATTGGTCATAATCTCCCAATAAAATTAAGGAGGGATCCCCTAACATTATATAGGCTTATGTCTTCACCTTTTAAGGTTAGACTAAGACACGGACAATAAAGTTGATAAGGAAAACCTTTTAGGTTGTTCTAGATGTGAAAGTGTGGAACTGTTTTGCTTTAACACAGCAATTCGCATGTTATTATCAAACAATAGTTGGATGCATGTATCTATGCAAATGTTACTTAAGAGGTGCAAGGTGATTATACAGGTCGAGTACTCACATCAAATAGAAATGATTTGGCCTAAACATTTTTCTTTGGGCCATTCTGCTTACTCTGATATTTATAGCAGATCTATAACTGATTGAAGTCTCATTAAAATAAAAAATGTTTTTTTATCCACAAATAATAAATAAATTAATATGGAACACTTGAAGGATATTCTAATACTATTACAAAAGAACCTCCAACCAAATCTAAGAATTACAAACTTTTGTATCCCAAAACCAACATCCTCCAAAATCCTGTTCACTAATAACTACATGAACAACAAGTTGCTAAGAAGTCTTACTAGAATAAGAAATGTGTGGTCAAAGTCATTTTGTTTTACTTTTGCAACAGGTAGAAAAGTTATTCTCCTTTAATTGGTTTGTAACATTTACAATGGTTATTATTATTTGATGATTTCCTGCCTGGAAAATCAATTTTGATAACAGAGGGAACATATATACTGTTAGGATGGCTTAGGAAGGTCCAAAATTACCTTAAAACCTAAATGGTTAAAAACTTTAAAGATGAAATGTTAGTTTTTATTTTAATTGACAGTTGTAGGGTCTTTCTTACCAACTAATAATCAAAAACTCTAAAATAGATTTAATGGTAGTCTACACTGTGTTCTTTAGCTTCCTAATGGTGTACCATATTCTTATTCATAAAAATATCATACTCTCGACAGCAGAATTATATTCAGTACCACGTGAGCTATTAACTCTTTACAAAACCAATCAAAATTTGGTGTAAAAGCTTATTAGCTTGCTAAAAGCATGTCTTTAAAAGCTACTTCAAGCATATGGCTAACTAATGACTGGGGTTTATATTTAAGGTTTGTCCCGAGGGAAACAAACAAGTAATGTCTTTCTGCAAAGTGAAACCTTTTTGTTTTGCAATGCAACCTATTCTTTTGCTTAAATTAGCCTAATACTTTTTTCCTGCCTCCTTTCATGACCCAAAAGGTTTATAACTAGTGAGTGTTAAAACTCAAAAAACATTGAAGCATGACCTGAAATACACCTAACAAATTAGAGATTTTAATTATTGAATTTGAGACAGTAGTCATGATTTATTTTTCTTGACATTAGAAACATAGAAAATATTGAAGCAACCTTTGTTAAGTTTACATAAATAATATACTGAAACAAGCATAGCATATCTCAATAAAATCAGAGGGATATAACAATCTCAGATCCCTAATCCACTCTGATAAATTCACCACCAATAGTACTCAATACTCACTCCTCTCACGCAATCATAGCACTCTTGAATATTAACTGCATGGTATATAATGGATTAGAATCTATTTTGGTTTATGATGAGAAAACAGTCATGAGAACTACTCCAAGAACAAGGGACAGCCACTTTCCGTACACATTGATTTTCACAGTGCCAGAGTTATCCTTTGTGGAATTAATCTGAGATGAGTCTGAGGAGTCTGGGGACAGTGAATTCTCTTTATCCGCTTTAGGAGCCTTTGCAGATGGTTCTGGTGCCAAAGAGGGTGATTTTGCAGGTGCTTTGGCCACTGCAAAGAAGTCCATAGGAAGAAGCACCTTTCCTACCTTATAAATAGCAAGATGCTTATCTGTGTATACAATGCCTGTGATAGTGGTGTTAACCTCCCCTGTTGAGATGTTCACACTCCCTCCGTAACTTATCACATTCAGTTCCACCTTTCCAGGTTTAGCTCCTGCAAGTGTTCTCACAGGGTTGGTTAGAGTATCAAAGTTGGAGCTCGACACATAGTCTGAAAGAACATGGAACTGTAAGAGCTCGAGCTTTTGGCCATCAGAAAGAGAGTTGAGGAAGCCTGCTTTGAGTTCAGAGAAGGAACTGTCATCAGGTGCAAGAATGGTGATGCCACCTGATTTAGTAGTGAGGAGCTGTGCATTGAGTTGGTTGATCAATTGGGTGGTCTTCATGAGGCGGATAAGGATGTTGAATGACTTGGCCTGCCTCAGGATTCCAACAATGTCAACAGCTGCGGTGTCAGGAGTGGCATCACTTGGTGACTCTGGCAACGAGGGAACCAAAGGTTTAGGGGCTGCAGCTGGTGGTGTAGGAATAGGTTGGGGTGGTTTTAGAGGAGAAGTAGCTGGTGATAATTGGGCTAAAGTGGTGGTGAAATACAGAAATGAAACTAGCTGTACTAGTGAGAAGGAAAAGAGATATTGCTTTTGCATCGTGATTTTAGTTCTGATGTATGAAGGCTCAGGTGCTTTTGGAAAACAAATCAAATGTAGGATTTGTATTAGCAACGAGCACTTGATGCATTGATGATATGGCAGAGATGGATTTTATAGAGCAAATCTGGGAATGTGAGACAATGATAGTTAGGTGAAAGGCTTTGTTTTAAAACATTAAATTGTGATTTCTGAACATACACACAGTTGCTAGCTGGTAAGGATATTGAGATGTTGCATCAATGATGATAAATGGATGAAATCATGGAGCAGTGTTGTTTTTATGATTGAAGGCCACACCAATCTCCAATCGCTATCAATTGATTTTGTGAACTGTAGTGTCTTTTGCCGAAACCATTCTAACCAAGCACTATCTTTTTTCTGCAGTGAAGATAGGTGAAGGAAAGAGTAGTTTATCCATCATCATGAGCAGGCAAAACAATTTCCATAACCAATTCTCATGGAACCCGCTTCTGCGATATGTTCATGGGCCCCAAAAGCAACAGCCCCTCACGCTCCCAAACAAGAACGATCCTTCGCACAGGTTCTCTCTGTTTCATAGGACTTCCCCTCAAGCCAGTTACTCAAGCCTTGCATCAAACGCAATTGTGTCTCCATAAAGATCACGAAAGAAGAATACAGAAAAGGGCTTCTCAATTGCAAGAACAATCTTCACGGAAGGTTAATCTTGGCCAAAGGAACCCAGAACCTCCAACCAGGTCTCCTTCGTTTGTCCCAATGGGGCAAGGATTCTAGCCCCAACAACTTCCGGGAAGAACAAAAGCTTCTTCATTCAACAGAATCATGCTGGCCCTTGGAGTTTCATAGGTGATTTTAACTGTCGGAATTTTTAAGAGATTGGTTCCCGTTTATCCTTCATGATGTTAAAAACATGGTCATCCCCATACAACTAACTAATGACGAATTAGTTTGGGAACACTCATCTTTAAAACTTTCTTTTAAATTGGGAAGCAACTTAAAAATCAGAGACATCCCAAGGAAGGCTAATTGTACTTTATCGGTCTTTTGGAACCCTCCTTTGCATGGTTAAACTAAGTGCAAGACGAATGGTTCATCCCGTGGCAATCACAGGGCGAGTATCTTGGGGGCTTCTAGCTTAACTTGGGTGTCTCTGCATGCTTTTTTGCAAAGCTTAATGAATTTATTATAGCCATTGTAACAAAGCAGAAAGGATGGAACCATTTTTCAAGAACTCAAACTTGGTCCCTGGAGACTTAGAAGTAGGTGTTAAGTGTATTGATATAACCAAGAGCATGAAACTTGTCGGTCATATATACCAGAGTAATACTTGTGCAGTTCACTCCGTAAATGGGTTTTGTTGGTGGAATTCTCTCCCTCAGTTCATAGCTACTAATAGGAGTAGATATTTGTTTGTGTTGGGGTTTGGTTTCTCCTCCCCTTGCCTTTTTGTTGTCACTCATTTTGGTTTAATGATATTTCTTGGCTTGCTGTCCCTGCAGAGTATCGTAGGGGATGCAAATCTAGTTGGGTCCCCTTCGGGCTCTCCTTTGCACCAGCTTGCCTCTTCTAATTGAAAAAAAGGGTTTTGGCAGAGTCTAGTAATGCTCTAGTTTTGATACAGAGGTTTACTACTAACGAAGAACATGGTGAGTGTTGATATCCTCAATATTCATGATAAAGTTTCCCGAACCAATTACTGACAAATAAAGGCCAAACATGTTCGTAATGAAACAGTGATTATATGTACTGCGTATATGATTTATTAATCTAACTTATCTTATCAGAAAATAGCCGTACTGTTCATCAAGAGATCAATTTCTTGTATGGCTTGTTAGAAACCTTCCTTTCAAGTTTCAAGTAAAATATACCACTATCACACATCATGCATGAGCAAGGCCTTCCTTCTATATTAAGTAAATATACACTGTTTTCCCGGTTTACTACCAGAATTGCATTTTACACATTGGCTTATCCAAGATCATCTTCAATAAAGAGTACAAGACACTTGGAGTGCGGAATGCTTTTCTGCTGTGTCTGAGCTAGGAAGTGGGAAGGTTTGAAGCGAAATATCTATGCACAAGAAGCTTCAACTGCTAAACTCTTTGCTACTCCTTTACATGGATCTCCAAATGTATCAAGTGATAGTCCAACGCTACAACTGTTTGATCCAATGCAGGCCTGTTAATTAATACGAGTCAGTATAATCCAAGTGAAAAAAAAGTAAAATTGACTACACAAAAGGCATATATGAACTTTTCAAGAGGACTCGGGACAACACCTTCTGAACAATGGATAGAGCCTTATTACTTCTGCACCGTCCATGTTTGAAGTTCCCACAAGTTCCATAAGGCGTTCCAAAACTTGCAAATTGAATGGAAGAGATCGCCTGATTAGGATAAGGACACTCCAGTGACAGTACAGGCCCTGCTTTTGTATCTGAATTCCACAAGTCTACAGGTGGAGGGTGAGATTCAGATACATGTGAACACACGCTTCCTATCTGTTTTGTAGCAAAAGAGATTTGCGTAGGGTCACCTCCACTTTCCTCAAACAATACAAGTGTATTGCTATCTGGTTGTAACCATGATCGTGGTACGTGGTATCTGCATGATTAGTTACTCAATTAGTACCTAACAGGATTGCCTTCACTTCCTTCAAACAATTCAGGATTAATTTCAAGTTTCAACTTCTCTAATGCAAAATATTTAACTACTTACAATGTCTGTGATGGTTTCCCACAGTTCTTGAGACATTTGGATGAACTATAGGCCCCTCTATAATTGCAGGAGTCAGCACAACCGCCATTTGGAGAGACATATGTAGGCCAGTATCGCCCAATGCTCTGTCCATTCACCCAAGCCTCACCTTTTCCCATCCCCGTGAAGTCAATAGCAACTGGGTTACTTCCCGAGGGAGCAACAAAGTTTGTCTAATACAACATGTATTACCATTAGTTAGCAGTAAAATCATCTGTCTTAATAGTACCATTCCCTTAGTTTTCTTTAAAGTATGTGTGATTGTGAAGATATCAGATGCAAAAACATGGTTGAATAACCATGGCTTTGGACAGTACATAAACCAAGGAAACCAAATAGGTTCAACGATACTCTATTATGCAGTTATAACAATGAGAATAATTTAGAAAAACTCGAAAATTTCAATGGACGCTATATTCGTATAAAGATTACCTTGTACCAAGTCAAGGGTTGATTTGTAGGTAAATCAGATTGAGAGTTCCACTGTCCAGAGCTTCCACTTGATGGACCTAAATCTTCACCTTTAAGGCCAACCTGAATTTACAAAAATACAGATGGTGTATTCTGTCTGTGCATGACTTCAATAAAAAGAGGACAACCGAAATCCAATTTACTAGTTCAGTTGTATCTGTCCAGTTAAATGAGTAAACAATACTCAAAATGGGAAAAAAATAACTGGCTTTAGTTAAGCTGAGACTAACCTGATATGTCCACTGTTGGGAGGAGAGATCAACAGTGCTTCCATTCTTCAAACCTTTCAATATCACTGGACCAGTGATCCCCGCACCCCATGTGTCAAAAAAAGCTCCATAGTTCTGAAGCACGTAAGGTTTGCATTAGTTGATGTAGTAAGAGAACAGGTTTGATGATAAAGTGAAAGGATATTAGGAGGGAAAGCCAATGCATATATAAACCAAAATTGCCTCAGCCTTACATTCTTATATACAACATAAGAAGTAAAGACAAACCTGAAGTCCCACGGTTAAACTCAGGAGATCAATCATGTTCTTCCCAGCCACTAGTTTGATGGGGATGTCTACTTCGACCTTAGCTTTGTTACTGTTTCCCGTTCCACTCCCTGAAAAAGTTGTACATAATGTCGCAGATAAGTATTATTGGATAAATCGCAGAATATTCCGTAGAAATAAAGAAAAGGTTGAACATTTTAGGAAGAAACAAGGACAAACAGCTGATCTTACTCTGTTAATCTTGTTTTTATTTCACTACATCTTTAAAGGGATTAAATTTTGGGATGATGTTACTCATACATCAATTTATACAATGAAGTTTACAATTTGAAGAGAGACATGACATGGGACTAAAAAAGACAGAAGTGTGAGATACGAATGGAGATAGAATGTAAAAAGTATATGCATCATTACTCTAAATTTTTGTTGCCAAGGATGCACAAAATTAAAATTATGTTCATAATTCCTCTTTTATGCATTTAATGTACCTAGGATTTGGTAACATATTTTACATTGCTCCTGATAAAACTGGTAAGTACTAAGATTTTTGCTTGATGTTAGTTATATGATCTATATATTATACGTTTAAATATTTAAGATTGCAAACTAGCTTGAAAGCTTTTGGATCTGCAGCCAAGAATATTGTGTTCTTGATAATCAGGCTAAGGATCTATCATGTGTGGCCTGTGGCCAAGCATAGTTGGAAGATAGAGACACGGTATACCTTTGTTATTTATCTTCTGACTGTGGCATAGTGTTTCCCCACCAGTGTCAGGCCTTAAAATATAGCCAAGTAATTTAAAAAAGGCATGGAGGCACTAAACCAAACATTATCATCAGATGTCGTTGCTTTTAATTTTATTTTACCTGCAAGCTTCCCATTTATGAAAGCATGAAGGGCATGACCAAGGGACTCAATGTGAAGGACAGTTTGAGAATCAGCATCATCTTCAAGATCAATACTGCAGAAAAATATTGAAGTGTTACGTGGGGTAGTGAAAGGCAAGTCTGAAGAATGATTCCTCAACCTTGAAGGCACACTATATACCTTGACGAGTACCACAAATAATCACTTTTATCAGCAGTTGTATTTATTTGCTCCAGTAATCCAAATTTTGAGAATGAATCTGCCTTCGAAATACCGACGGGTTCACTAATCCAATTCCATCCTGAGCCAGAACCAACCTCTTCTTTTAAGGACTCAGTTCTGAAGCTTGAAATCATAGATGCAGAATTAATCTGCCATACCGGAATATAACTGTAGGTTATACTATTTCTTGAACTAGAAAATATCTAAAGTGTAGATAGATTAAGCACAGCATATTGAAAGTAAGTTGATTCAATTTAACCATCTATTTTTATTGGAAAGTTGATGAGGCAAACCTTTGCAGTATTAAGCACTACATTCTTGCAGTCTGGTAAGATGCTCACAGACCATGCAGGCAAGTGATATGAATTTCCATTAAAGGTCACTGTTGCATCAGATGTGGCAATGTTGGCAAGGAAGGCTGCACATGCAGATCCTGTCTTGTAAACTGCAGCCTGGATTTGAAAAGTAAATGTTAAAGGAGGTAACTAAACAATTCATCACATCTCATCTCACTCAACAGCTTAAGCCTTTGGGATAATTAGATTTAACTCTTAGTTTGTTGCCGCTAAGGCACCAACCATTTATGTTCCTTTCTCCAGCATTTAAGCTCATGGGATGGTTCACAAAACAGCATACATTATACAGAAAAGAGACTAAACCTTTATAAAGCATATAAAACAACTATACCCAGAAAATAATAGATTAGCACTAGCAGACAATTTTCTGCAATCAATAGAAGGTACCACTCACAAAGTTGGGAAGGCGACAGTAATCAGAGAAATCTATGACAAAATGACAAAGATCCATGGATCTTCACACTTTTCAAGGGATATTTCAGATTAAAATTTGAAAATATGAAACATTTAAGGTTCCAAAAGATAATCCAGAGATCCTGCCCGCTTATCACCTCTATATTTGGTCCAGGAGTTGTAATGGTTGGATCAGTCGCTATCAGTGCTTCTTCACAAAGCTTTATGGCCTTATGCACATCTTTAAGGTGGCCCCACTTAGGCTGCCTAACAATTCCTGCATCATGCACTTCAGACAGTTTAAAAAAGAAAACATATATTTTCACTGTGATAATGTTTGCGTATCTTCTTGACTTCATATAGAATCAAACTTGACCAGTTTATATAATTCTACAGAATCAACAATTAATATGAGATACAAAGGTTGAAAGACTCCATACCATACTCGTCAATTGGAGCATCATAATCATAACTAGTAGAAATGAAAGGTCCACCAGAGCTTCGGCCAAAATTAGTCCCTCCATGGTACTGTTTCCCAGCAAGGAACAGAAAAAGTTGTAGCATCAGCTCTTTTCCTATCTTGAATAGTTTAAATCCTTAAACAATATTAAGTTGCATTACCATATAGTAATTCTGAAAAGTTCCACCTCGCTGGTAAAAGCGTGCCACAGCAAAAGCAATATCTTCCACTGGTCTGTAAGGCACAGCACCGCCAAATGAAAGAAACCTGCAGTTTCACAGAATTCAAAAGGTTACAACAAAAAGAAAAGTGCAGTTGAATGAGAAAGGTGATACACAAACAATCAGATCATATTTTGAGTATGACATTCAAATAACTAAATGATTTATATAGAAAAGGAACTAACCATCCAGTCCAGTTCTCAGTCCAAATTTTTGGTTTTGAGTTAGAGTTTGGATTGAATTGATCGCAGTAAAATCCATTGCATGCGTTAATCTGAGTGTAGTTAAGATTACAAATTATGAAATAAACAATCAAGTAGGATAATTGTAGACAGCAGCATAGTAAGATTGCTCTATTCAGGAATCAGGGAAATAGACAATGTAGCAAATGAACTACATGACAGTTTATGTTGATGGCTAAAAGGAGAAAACTTACAATTGGGTCAGGAGCATCTGCCTGTTGGCACATTACCCAAGGAACCCCTGTATCAAGAGATGTTGCCATTGATGCTGCCCATTTGATGTAAGATTTAGCAGCAGGACCATAGGCCGCATCAATGTTTCCATACTCATTTTCGACCTGGCATTAGAAAGTATACATACTAGTATTACATAACTTTTTCATATAAAAAAATATGCAGTAGGCCATTTAGAATTCGAGACTCTCTGTCTATACTACTCTTCCACCAGTGGATGCCACAATTTCTTATAAAAGAAAATAGACATGTATTTAATGAAGTTTAAGAAAAACCTGAGACAAAATAATAGGTCCTCCCTGTGATGCATAGAGGTTTTCTTGCTTCATCATATCCACAATCTTAGCGGTGAACCGCTTCATTTCGGCCTGAACACAAATCAATTTCTCATGATTGAAGGAAGCAGATGCAGCAAGATGAGACACGGAGAAAGAAAAGGAATAATTACCTCGAACGGTTTGTTATCAGTTCGGAACTGAACTCCCGGAATAAAATGTAGCCAAAGAGGGAAACCACTGCTCAGAAAAGTTTGGTCATGATCAGATAAGAAAGCCCTTGTAAAAAGAAACATATAAAGATCATATTTTACCCGTAGTTCCATTCAGCACATGCGTATGGACCAATCCGGAGATGCACGTATAGACCTGCTGCTGCTACAGCCTTCACAAATTTAACCAAATCTGCCCTACCTTCAAAATTATACTGCCAAGCCAAAGTATACAATCCATCATTGAGTAGATCACAAGACCCCAACTTTATAAGTTGTTTTTAATTGACACTGAAGAATTCTCCACCCAAATTCAAGCTTTTATGAACAGTAAAAAAATATTTTCAAACAATGATAATTTATTTTCCTAAGCTGCAGAATTTTACTTTTGGTTTTGATTTGGACCCTCTATACACTTTTTACTAGCTTGAAAAATAAGAAAACACATCCACAAACTCAATAGAATGCAAGACACAGTGAAGGACTGAAACAACACAAAAATGGTAATAGTAACATTAACAGAACAGAACCTGGCCTCGAACTGGTTCGTGTAAGTTCCAGAAAACATAAGTCTCAATCACATCAAGTCCTCCATCTTTGGCTTTCTGAATGAGGTCTGGCCACATCTGCAACAGCAAAAATCATCCCTTTTAAGTCCAGACTTCAAGGACACATGCAAAAAAAGGCGAACGTGTAACATTGAACAGACACATAAAGAGGGTAATGAGCAGAACCTCTGGAGTGCTACGAGGATAATGAATAGAACCAGAGACCAACACTCGGCGCTTGCCGTCAATGACCAATGCTCTATGGTCATACGTGACATTTGCGCAAAACGCAGCAGGGGAATAAACGCAGAAGAACCAAAGAAAAACAAACAGAACACGTGTCGCTCTCATTGCCTTTTGGGAAAAGAACCAACAAAACAACAAGGGAAAGATACCCTCTTTGTTTTCACTTCTTATATATTTAAAGACACAGGCTTTCTTAAAAAATTTGTCTTGAAGCAAATACTAAATCTGGCTTTAGGATATAGTTAAAAAGAGAGAGAGAAAACTTAAATGGGGTTGGCTTTCTAAGACAAGCAAATCAAACTTGCACTCTTGAAGCACTTCATGTATCACAGTTTCTTTCTTATGTCCTTTTTCCACATGCATGCGTGTGAGTGCAAGACGTTGTTGCTTGGCCGTTTTGTGAAGAGACAAGAGTGAGAGTTAGAGGAAGTTATGACTTTGAAATTTGATAAACTTGGAGGGTGGGAAGAGAATCAAGTTACATGGGAGAAAAAAAGTGAAGAACAACTTTGTTAATGGGTTGTATTTATTGCAGGCATTGAAGGGCACGACACGCATGCAAATAGTATTATAGTATTTAATTGTCAATGTCGTGATCATCTTCTTCAGGTAATGTTCTCTGCTTCTGAGCTCACTCTGCCGCAGCTTTTGGTTTTAGCATGTCTTCGTTTCTGTTTGGATTTGTACTGTGTTAACTTCATCATGAACCATAACTGAAGCACCTTGTTTTCATTACGACCGATTTTAAATTATTAAATCAATTAAGACCATCACTCAGAGATTATCATGACAGCAAAAGCAAATAAACTTAGATTATCACATAATTATGGTTTCAAACAAATCGATTGGAAAATACGAAATTATTTTCTACTGCAAAAGTATAACTTAATTTTTCATCAAGACGTGGTTAAAATTAATTTAATAATAAAATTTTGTTAAAATTTACGTTTATTTATTATGAAAATAGTATGAGAGTTGTTGCGCGTGGTATTTTTCATCTTGCGTCAGCCACTGTAATGATGACATCATGTTTTGGCATCTCCATTGCACGTCCTTAACTAGATTCTGAGAATAAAAATTTAGATTTTATTTAAATTTTACATTGAAAATATGACTTGGTTGTGAATAATTTATTTTTCTCAAAACATTTTGGTAAAGAAAAAGCTCACAATTTGTATAACAAAAAATTGTAAAAACAAATAGAAAATAAATGTATAACAAATGGCTCACAAAAAATAACATAAACAACTCAAAAATAAATTTTGCGATTAAATATGAAAGGGAATGTCGCACGACAGTAACGTAGTACACGGTCACATCACAACCGTTTATTTTATTCATATGGCAATATAATAATACTTATTATTATATGCATATTTTTAAATTTATTTATATATATCGTAATCTCTTGTAGATTTGTAAATATAACAACACTCTTATCAATTAAAAAATATTGAATGACTAGATATTGAAATGTATTAGTTTATAACTATGAGGTAGTATAATACATTTTTTAAATTATTTTATTTTAATAAAAAGTTACTTTTTTTATTTTCTTACAATTAAGCTGGTGATGTATTATTTTTTATATATATTTAATAAAGATATAAAATCAATATTACTAATATATTTTAAATATATTTTATTTTATTTTTCTCACGTGCTATACGCACATTACTGTTAATTGAAATATATTTATATATTTAATTTATTTTCTCATTATTTTAAGTAAGTTTATTTTATATGAAATTAAATCAATCTATATTTTTAAATCAGAATAAAATATTATATAATAAAGCTATATAGAAGTGAGAATCCATCTTTCTACTCTAAAAAATAGGAGAATTTGTCACATAGAGAAACATTTCTAGTTATAAATATATTTGGATTATTATTTTATTTATAGAAAGTCCCAAAGAGAGAGAAAAATAATTAAGAAGCTAAAATTAATTTATTATAAATTTAAATTTAAATTTTTATAAAATTATATAAACCAATTAGTTTTATATAAACTAATTTTAATTTATGGAAAAAAATCAAATTCTTTTCTTAAAAATCCTTAAAAAAGTCCATCCAAAATAAACATTAATATTTTTTATAATTTATATTTATATATAAAGGGAATTTTTTTCTTTAATAATTTTTTTATTTTATTTTATTCTTATATTAATATTTGATGATTTTATTTCATTATCATAACATTGTGTCATTTTCTATTTTTTTTTTAATATTTAATATATGTGGAAGAATAGTTTTGAATTGAAAGAGAGATGTAGAATTTTTTTAAATATTTCAGTCATTTTTTATTTGTTAAATATTTACTAAATAACTAAATATTCTTATAATTAATTAAAACTGTTTTTAGAAAAAACAAATATACTGTTTTAAATTTTAATTGTAAAGTAGTTTGTTGTCAAAAGTGAAACAACAACACCGTTTATTAAGACTATTTATTAGACGTGAAACAGTTCTTACAACTTGAAAACATTTTTTTTTTTTTCATATCACATCTCTCTTAAAAATTAAATTTTTTATCTTATTATTTAATTTAATTAATATTTTTTATTTAATTTTTAATATTAAATATAATTATATAAATAATAATAAAATATAAATACACAAACGTTATTTTAATTTAATTAACACCTTTTATTTAATTTTTAATATTAAACATAATTATATATATAAATGATAAAAATAAAAAAAACAAATTCACATAATAATCAATAGCGTTAAAAAATGAATGGCATTGGTAATCACATTTCTAATTTAGACTATCGAAGTAACAGTATGTCTGCATAAAACAAAGTAAAATAATTCAAACATATAATTATTATTATTAAATAATTTCCAAAATTCGTGACTCGTGAGTTTATTTTGTCATTATTGAATCTTTAATATAAATAATAATATATCTTGATTTTCCACACTTATTTTTGTATAATAGCTGTACTGGTGTCGGATTTTGGCATCTAATTAAATTGCAATTTGCTATTATTTTTTATCAATGTAATTTGCTAAATTTAATTCCTATATATTGGTTGGTATTATTTTGAGTGAAATAAGTGTTTATTTTTAAGCATTTTTCCCATAACTTAACAAAATTAAATTATTTTCTTACAATAAATTACGATAATTGTGTCATTACAATGGGGTAATCAGATTCACCTCCATTAAATATTAATTATTTCACTTTTTGGTTTTTTGTTATCTATATATTCAGAATTTTTAAAATATTAATCTATTTTTTTGTCTGAAGTGCTTGATGTGTGGCACAAAGACAGAGAAAAACCCGATTAAGGCCAGTTAGCCAATTGAAGATCACAATCTTGTTGACCATGTTCAATGCTTTTAAACATTATTTTACTTAGGATTATTATCCATTGCACTTTAAAAAATGCCATTCATTTATAAACAAATATTAAATGTTGATTAGCATGTTTTTGGTATTATAATATTTTTATTACATTTAAATTACTGGTATAATAATATTATAAATCTATTTTGGCAAAATAATATATTGTCTTATTTTTAACATATTAATCATATGTTTATCTTTACATCAAAAAAATATTTAATAATATTATGTATTATTTTATTAATATAATTTCATCATGCTTCATTAAAATTTATTTTATTTAATAAAATATATTTTAATGTTAATTACTAGTTTTTTTCACTGTTGCTAATCACTTTCTTCCCCACATCTTTTTTATACTAGATTACATTTTACATTTAACTTGTTTATGTCAAAAAAATTTGATAGATTCTTATCACGATAACATTTATTAATATGACTCGATATATATATATATATATATATATAATTATCTAATACTTCTTAGTTTAACAAATCTAAAATCATACTCAAGAAATAATACACAACCATCTTCATACAACCTAAATCACAACAACTCAATTTTAAATAAACAAGTAATTTTGGATTAATTGCCCTCATCTAAAGATTGTTTGTCCATCAAGCAATAATAAATAAAATTAAAGTTAAAAGTACATAAAAGAAACTCCATAAATATAAGAAGATATCACCTAATCAACAAAAACACTTATCAGAAGTTGAATAAGTTGAAATAGTAACTTTCTCATCTTGTTTATGGAACATGTAAACTTTAAAACATTCAAATAATATAACTATAGAAAGACAAGACAGAAAAACTTTAGAATAAAAACTGAATTTACTTTGAAAAAAAAATTATGATCATTCAGGAATTATTATAATTACTCACATTCTAATAGATAGAATATGTTCAAATAAAGGATGAGAAAATCGTGAGAAATTAGAGAAAAAAAGAAAAAGAAAAAGAGAACATAAGGAGATAAAGAAAAATTATTCTTTTTTTTTTAAATGAAAAAGGAAGAAGAGCTTAAACATGTTGGAATGATTTGTATAAATAAATATTGTGAATATCTCACGTAAATTTGCATTTATAAATTTACGTAGACAATTTAAATATTTAATAATGAAGACTTAAAATATTTTTGAGTTATACGGATATAAATAAATTAACTACAATTCTAATATTTACCTAGACAAAATAAACAAAAAAATTATAATTTTTCAAAAAGAAAACTTACTCTAATATACAAAACAATTGATGATAAAATATTAAAATATTCAAAATTAAATTTTATAAACCAATTCAATAGTATTCAAAACTCTTTCTTTCAACAAGTTCATAGTTTACTCAAATGCTAATTATTTAGTAAAAGAGTCTAAACCTCAATATCAAAACTAATTTCTTAGTTAATTTTGTTTCAAGCCAATAAGTTATTGGGAAAATTAACAAAGATATACTTTCCGCAATAACTGAAGTTATAGTGAACCTATCACACAATAAATTATTACATCCAGAAAAGTTATTAATTTCAAAAGGTTAAGTCTTCTATATGATCATCATTATTGTATTAACAACAATGATTGTAAAGGTTAAGTTGGTATAAATAACAACACCTATGACAAAACAATATATGTCGGTGTGTCAACGTGAATTATGAAAAAATATCCAACCATCATAACCTTAAATTTTAAATTTCATGAACTTAATAATGCAATTAAATTCTATATTATTATATTAAAAGTTAATAAAAAGAATTATAATATATTCACTCATATTAACATATTTTGATATAAGATAACTTGTTATACATAATTTTTACGTAAGTGACATGTTATACTATATAAAGAGTAAAATAATTGTGTTTTCGGTCCAATAACATAAGAACAAACTTAAAAGTGTAAATAACTCTTCAAACAGGTAAACTTAAGAACTCAGTACATGTTTACATTAAATTAGTTTGTAAGCAAATATTTTTTTTTTTTAAATATCACTCAAATAAATTCTCAAGTTTGACTACGTAAAAATTAGAAAAGGGCAAGTGTGGTGGAGGTGGGACCACACGGTAAGAATGATCACAACAATTCAATGGAATATGCCTTTTGAACGACCCAGATTAAAATTGATGGAGTGAGAATCGAGGACTACCAAATCACAATCACTTGATCGCACATTCTTCATCCAATGGCTATAAAGTAGTCTCGTAAGTAAATGATAAAGTGTTCGCGAGACACACAATAAAATTAGAGAGAGGAAATGAGGAGTGTAGAGATTATTAGGGCAAAAGTGATACCCTAAATCCAATGGTCTAAATTTTTCTTTCGTTGGATCAACAAATCAAAAAATAATAACTACTTATCATATTTTAACAAATATGAATGACTTATCATATTTTAACAAATAAATTCCAAATACTTACTTAAACCTTAAGAGACAAAGTATGTGTAAACTAAGCTTGCTAAGTGAAGGGATTGGACCAAAAGTCCCACCCAATTAAATATGATAATTCTATATAAACACATAGGTCATTTCTAGATCAAGGGTTCAACTTATTCAAGTTTATTCATTATATCATTATTTACCAAAATATAAAATTAAAAAAATACCTAAATATATTTCACTTTTAGTTTAAAAACCAACAAATTAACTTGTTCACCCAAGAAATAAGTATTTCAACTAGTTGATTAAAAAGAAAGTGGAGAAACATGATTGAATTATGATAGCATGGCAATGATAGTGGACACTCCTCCTTCCATGAAAATATTGATGATAGGAGTCAGCCATTATCAATGTGGTCACATTCATAGCCACAATTATTGAACCTAAACCGACAAGGAAACATAAAAATTAGGTTTTATTTTGAGCTTCCACTTGTTCCTACCTAATTAAGATTGTTCATACTCAGATAATGTATTTGCCTTGTTTCACTTATAGCTCCTCAATGTGCCTAGTGCATTTCTAGAACAATGAATGTTATAAAAGTAAGTTGGAGATATAACTAATAAATGCATTTGTGACACTAACACCAATAAATGCAAACCCAACAAATGTTAGGTAAAACCATTTCTCTATGTCATCAATTTCAATTTCCATATATTTTGACTATTGCATGTTTCAACATTTGGGTTATGAGTTACAACAATAGTAACCTAATCTACATTCTTTATGGACAAGATAAAATAAGTAGGAACAAGTGGAGTTATAAGTATTGTGATGTATATATTTTTTAGATTAAGGATAGAAACTAAAAAAGTAAATAAAAAATAGAAAATAAAGTTATATGAAAAAAAGTAACATTATTATTATTAAGAATTTGTTATTTACTAATTTATTATACTTTAACTATTTATTTTAAAAATTAAAATATGAATATTAATAAAATCCCGAAATATGTAGACTAAAAAAATCAGCCCTCTAACTATGAGTATCTCAATAGGAGAATATCTAAGTTCATTGACAAAAAATTTCATAATCCTTATTATGTTACCGTACCTTATCATGCACACTTATCATATAATATATTAAATTACATATAATTATAAGAAATATTTATTATGATATTCAAATATTGCATAACATGTTTATGTACAAATCTATAAGATTTAAATATAATATACAATAAATATTAACTATAATAATAGTAATATAGCATAATATATATAATATAATATACTCATGTATTAATTTATGTAATATTTTTTTTATTATATATTATTCTTATTAAAAAAAAGTGTTGGTCTTCTAAAGTGAAAGAACGTGGTTTGTCTTGTATATTGAGTTATGACTTTGAAATATTATCGTCAAGTTTGTCAAAGATGGTAAATGGAGATATAGATGTAAAATATTTCTCAACGTTCAAGTCATTAATAGTATAGAGAATTATAAGAATATAAGTGAGTATAAGAATTGAGTGATGTGAAATTAATGTGTATTCTTAAATATTTTTTGGGCTTGAGCTGAGGTATTCAGAAAATTAAATGAGATACATGAATGGTTATTGAATATTTGTTATTCACTACAAGAAAAATCCATTTTAGTTGTCAACAAGAGTGGAGGCTATAAAAAAAAAAGCCACTAGCATGAGTGAAGTATACTAAAGTTGGATACAGAAATAAATGTCAAATTTTGAATCCACAATGGAGATCTTTAACTCACACTAAAAATTATTAAAATAATAATAATAAGTTAACATTTAGAATGAGGACACATAGTAGATGCAATAATGAAAAAAATTAAGTGACAAAATAATATTGAGTTTAGAATGAGACACAAAGTGAATGCGAGTTAAAAATTATTAAAATAATAATAATAAGTTAGTGTCTATAATGGGGACACAAAGTAGATGTAATAAAAAAATAAGTTGCAAAAATGATATTGCGATGAGAATGATGACACAAAGTAGATGCAAGTTAATATTTATATTACATTTAGCGTAGATCTAGGTGGCATTAATGTGACGTGAACGTTTATTGTCACCTTAGCCCACACTAAGTTATTTAATGAGAAAATTAAAAATAAAACATTAAAACATTTTTGTTTCACATTTTCATTTTCTCACACTTTCAATTTCTCATTTATATCTCACTTTCAAACTCATTTTTGTCTTCTATGAATATGTCTTTCCATATCAAAAGGTTCAAGATACTAGCAATGAAACTAACAGTCCTAACATTCATGATCAAGCTATTCTTGCACCTTGTGGTAATGCTTAAAATAACAATAATAATAATTGTGAATCAGACATTAAGGTTCTAGAAGAAGTTTTTTCCCATATAGACCAAAACTTCAACAAAAATTGTGACACAAAATAAAATTCTGAATCAGATCAACCTATCCAAATGAGTACCAAAATAAAAAGACCATTTGAGCATCTAAAAGATTATATTGTAATCTTAATGTTTCCAATAGATCTTCAAGAGTTAAATATCCTTTGAATTTTGTTTTGTCTTATAAAATATTATCACATCTTTTGTTATGTCTCTTTCTTCACATGATGAGCCAAACACTTACTATGAAGTTGTGAAACATGACTATTGGAGAAAAACTATACAAAGTGAGATATACGCTTTGGAGTCAAATCAAACATGGGAAATTGCTCTTATGCCTAAGGACAAAACAACCATAGGTTGAAAATGAATATTCAAAATAAAATATATGGCTAATATAGTTAAAAGGTATAAAGAAAGGCTAGTAGCAAAGGGATACACACAAACAGAAGACATTGACTACTTTGATACTTTCTCTTCGGTAGCAAAGATGACCACTATAAGGTTGCTTCTTTCTCTAGCTTTTATCTATAATTGGAAATTGAAAAAATTAGGCATAAGAAATGCCTTTTTACACGGAGAGTTGAAAGAATGTATACATAATTCCTCCTCTTGGATTGACTTCTATTCAATCAGGACAAGTTTGTTAATTAAAAAAGGCTTTATATGGAATTACGCAAGCCAACAAGGAGTGGTTTGCCAAACTGTCATCCTTTTCGCTTTTTGTGGGATATATTTAATCTATGAATGATAATTCCTTGTTAATTAATTCTTCTGAAGGATCTTTTACAACATTGTTGATGTATGTGAATGATATAATATTGGTAGGAAATGATAAAAAGGAGATTGAGCAAATCAAACAAGCCTTAAATCAGACATTTAAGATTAAGGATCTTGGGGATTTAAGATATTTTCTTGGTCTTGAAATAGTAAGAAGTAAGAAAGGGATAGTGATGAATCCAATGAAATATGCATTGAAATTGTTAACAAATGTAGGTCCTTTAGCTTGCAAACTTGCACTTACTCCAATTGATAATCATGCAAATGTTCAAGCCTATAAAAGATTGATTAGAATACTTATGTATCTCACTTATACTCGACCTGACATAACCTTTTATGTGCAACAAATTTCTCAATTTCTTGCTAAACCTGCAATTGCTCACTATAATGCAACAATTAGAATTCTCAAATATATTAAAGGAGCTCCGGGTCTTGTTTATTTTTCTCTTCCAACATTTCTGCTCATTTAAAAGCCTTTTGTAATAGTGATTGGAGTACCTGTTGTTGAAGATGGTTGCTGCCCCTTCAAGACACGTGTTTGATGAAGACTTATATGTGCTTTTCATGTGCATTTTACTTTGCTTTAAGTGTGTCTTAGGTAGTGCTTAGAGGTTGTTTAAGAGTGGACTTTTTGCTGAGTAACTCACCTCATAACCACTGGCCATGTGATAAGAACAAGCATAAGGTTTCTTAAACCGTTTTTCACATGTTTTACAAAAAACACGTTTACTGCATAAAAATAAATCTGTTCTTTTCTAAATAAACAGATTCTTTTTTAATCTGATGCCTTGGCTAAGTCTTGTGAAAATTAGATTTTGTGCATCATGTATTTTGACTAAGTCTTCCACCTTTCAAAACGACTGAGTTTTAAATAGTTAAACTGTTTCTCTTTTCGTTTTGAAAAAATAAATCTATTCATCTGTAAATGAATTGATTCCTTTTGTCTCTGGTGCCATGTCTAGCTTAAACGTTTTTCAGTTTTATCTCAGCACCAGAATGGTTGACTAAGTCTCCTCTCTTAACAGATTCTCTAACTGCTTTTTGAAAATAAATCTGTTCATTGTATTTTCAATCTGTTCATTTTATAACAGCTTTAACTGTTTTTCAAAATTCTGTTATAAGTTGGTTTTCTATAAAATGAAAACTTGTTTCTGAGTTTAAACATCGTTCATACATTTGTAAAAACAAGTTTTACAGCAGAGAATTAAGAGTTTACAAAGTATTAGCATTTGTTCTTCAAAGATTTCGAAAATCACAAAGTGCTTGTTCTTGGTTTGGTTCCAAAAGCTTGGTGTGAGGTGCTGCTACTGTTCTAGCAATCTTGCCTACTGGTTTAAGGCAGATCTTTGTATCCTCAATCAGGTGTAGTCGTTTCACTTTTCATTTCTTGTAATAGTTTGGTTGAACACTCTTCTTGATAGGTTTTCTTGAAGAGTGTGTGAGCTGAAATATGTTTTTTCAGCAAGAGTACCTAAGTTCTTGTAGGTTTCAAGAACAGTGGGAATTGTGTTTGTTTGTATTGTGATTTAGTGAATTTCACCTTGGTTTAGGTGAAGACTGGATGTAGCTCAGTTGAGTGATGCCTTGTGTTCATTCTCTCTCAATCTCTGCAATTAAGTTTCTGCATAATTGATAAAACAGCAAAAAAATAAATATGTTCAATTAAAAATAAATATGTTCTTTCTGGGCACGGTTCATATTGTTCTTAATTTATGGAAAACTGGTTGATTTCAATAAGAACACTTATAATCTGTTAAAAGCTATTAGAACAGGTTGATTGTAATAAATCACTCAATAAACTGTCAAGCCATTAATTGAACCTTAATCACTTGTTTGAAATTGAAGGTTGTTGTTTTGGTGATTCACTGTTTTTCGTTCTTATATCAGTGTGTGTGCATCTGAAAAATCCATCTGCATAATCTTGTGATTAACCTTGCCGTATAAAAGTTTTTCAAACACACAAACAATGTCAAAATAAATCTGTTCATTTCCATTTAAATCAATTTATTTTTTGGAAACTGTGTTAAACACTGTTTCTGCGAGAAGCTTTTGAAAGGTCAATTCACCCCCCCTCTTGAACTTTGATACTATTAAATCCAGCAATAGGTATCAAGAGCTAGGACTTGTATTTTAATCAAGTTTGTTTGTAATAATGTCTGAGTTTAATGTGCTTTTTGCTGAAGGATCTGCTGTTAATAGACCACCTATGTTCAATGGAATGAATTATGCATTTTGGAAAGTTAGAATGAGAATTTTCATGGAATCTATTGATGCATTAATTTGGGAAGCTGTGGTCCATGGACCTTATGTGCCAATGCAGGTTGTCAAGGATGAAGATGTGGTAAAGCCAAGATCTGAATGGAATGAGACTGAAAGGGGGAAGGCTCAACATGATCTTGTGGCCAAGAACATCATAACCTCTGCATTAACAATGGATGAGTTCTTCAGGATATCCCAATGTAAGTCAGCTAAGGAGATGTGGGAAGTCTTAGAAGTCACTCATGAGGGTACTGAAGATGTGAAGAGGTCATGAAAACATTCTCTCATCCAAGAATATGAACTGTTTAGAATGCAACCCGAGGAGAGCATTGCTGATGTACAGAAAAGGTTCACTCATATTGTGAATCACCTCACTGGTTTGGGAAAAGAATTTGACAGAGAGGAACTCAACATAAAGATATTGAAGTGCCTCGACAGAAGCTGGCAACCAAAGGTGACTGCCATATCTGAAAGCCGTGATCTGTCAAAGCTGGGAAATGCTGCACTATTTGGAAAGCTAATGGAGCATGAGCTAGAGCTCAAGAGACTCAAAGAGCAGGAAACAACAGAGAGAAAACCCAAAGGTCTTGCACTGAAAGCAACTGAACAGAGTGAGATCAAGGAGGAAAAAGAAGATGTTGAAGATGATGACACAATCAGTCTTCTTACAAAAAGATTAAGCAAATTCCTGAGGAAGAAAAGCAGAGATAGGAACCAGCAGAAAAAAAGGTATCCTAAACCCAATGATTCAAATTCCTCTAAATATACTTGCTTTGGCTGTGGCAAAATAGGGCACATCAAAACAGATTGTCCAGATAATCAAGCAAAGGACAAATATGCCAGCAAGAGAATTGAAAGGAACAAGGGAAGAAGAGCTTACATCTCATGGGAAGAAAATGAAGTATCTTCAACTAGCAGCTCTTCAACTGAGAATGAAGAAAACAATCTGTGCTTGATGATGAAGGATGAGGAGTCAATCTCTGATTCAGTAAGTGATTTTTCTGTGGATTCTGATAACTATGATCGTTTGCTTGCTGCTTTCAAGGAAACACATGATGAAGCAAATAGGCTAGCTGTAATATGCAATAAGCTGCAAAAGGTAAATAATGTGCTTGCACCTAAAGTAAAAACACTTAAGGAAGAATTGCATAAAGCCAAAACAGATTTGGTAAACCTTGAACTAACATGCTTGCATGCCTTTATTAAAACCTGTGAAAACTGCAAAAAATTAGAAAAACAAGTGGAGTATTTGCTGAAAACCCTTTCCTATTTCACCAAGGGAAGAGAAAACCTTGAGTCTCTCCTTGGCTCACAGAATACTGTTTTCAATAAGAATGGTCTTGGTTATACCCCTGGAAATGTAACCAATGTCAAAAAGCTTTCAAGTTTTTTTGTTCCAGCAAAATCAAGTTTTTCAGCTTTTAACAGTGGCAAAAAGGCATCTCATGTAACCTATTTTTACTGCATGAAATCTGGTCATACATCTAGGTCTTGCATTGCTAGAAAGCATCTTGTTCCTAAGAACTTAGCAAAATGGCTACCAAAGAGAAGGTTTTAATTTGTGTTGTACCCTATACTAAAAAGGGTACCATTTGTATCATTTTTACTCTGTTTTGCAGATGAACAATAAGAAGAATCAATGGTACTTGGATAGTGGTTGCTCCAGGCATATGACTGGAGATCTTACAAAATTTACTAGCTTGAAGCTCAAAGCAGAAGGACATGTAACCTATGGTGATAATAACCGAGGGAGGATTTTGGGCAGAGGCACTGTTGGAACAGGGAACTCAACAACCATTGAGAATGTGCTTTATGTAGAAGGACTCAAGCATAGTCTTCTCAGCATAAGACAACTTTGTGACAAAGGATACAAGGTGAACTTTGAGTCAAAAGGCTGCACAATCTTAAGTAATTCATCTAGTAAAGTACTATTTACTGGTAAGAGAGTGAATAACATATATCTGCTGAATATCATGGAAACTAACTCTTCAAATGAGTGTTTGCTGTCTAGAAGTGATGAGTCTTGGCTGTGGCACAGGAGGTTAGCTCACATACACACAAATCACTTGAATAAACTGAAATCTAAAGATTTAGTTTCTGGTTTACCTAACATTAAATTTCAGGACAACAGGCTTTGTGATGCTTGTGTGAAAGGTAAACAAATCAAATCCTCTTTCAAGTTAAAGGATATTGTCTCTACAAAAAATCCATTGAATGTGTTACATATGGACTTATTTGGACCATCTAGAGTTGCTAGCTTGACTGGAAATTTGTATGCTTTAGTTGTTGTGGATGACTATTCTAGATTTACATGGACTTTATTTCTTGCACATAAACATGATGCTTACATTGCCTTTAAGAAATTAGCAAAGATTCTGCAAAATGAAAATGGTTGCTGCATAAAATCAATTCGAAATGATCATGGGGGAGAGTTTCAGAATGCTAGATTTGAGAGGTTCTGTGAGAAGCATGGGATAACTCATACCTTTTCAGCCCCTAGGACACCCCAACAAAATGGTGTAGTTGAAAGGAAAAATAGGTCATTAGAGGAACTAGCTAGAACCATGTTAAATGAATCTAAGCTCCCTAAGTATTTTTGGGCAGATGCAGTCTACTGCAGCTTATGTGTTGAATAGAACCTTAATAAGACCTATTCTTATAAGGGCAGAAAACCTAGTGCGAGCCACCTTAGGGTATTTGGGTGTAAATGCTTTGTATTGAATAATGGCAAAGAAAATCTTGGTAAGTTTGATGCTAAATCTGATGAAGGTGTGCATATTGGTTATGCTCTGAATGGTCATGCATATAGAGTCTTCAATAAAAGGTTGCTCATAGTAGAAGAATCAATGCATGTTGTTTTTTATGGATCTGATCATAGCATATCTAAAACTGCTGTTGATGACCTTGACAGTAATGAATTTAAATCTGTTTTAAATCAAAATGAATCGATTCATTTTGATACTGCTGATACACATGCTATACAAGAATCTACTGCAGCTGCAGGTTTGCCAAAAGAGTGGAAAACTCCAAGAGACTTAACCCTTGATAATGTCATTGGGAACATTGAGAAAGGAGTGTCAACTAGAAAATCTTTGAACAATTTCTGTGAAGCAATGACCTTTGTATCTCAAGTTGAACCAAAGAATCTGAATGAAGCTCTCAAGGACAACAACTGGATTTTAGCCATGCAAGAGGAACTGAATCAATTTGCTCTTAATGAGGTATGGACTCTTGTTCCTAGAATACCTGAGATGAATATAATTGGGACAAAATGGGTATTCAGAAACAAAATGGATGAGCACGGGGTGATTACCAGAAATAAGGCTAGGCTAGTAGCTAAAGGGTACAATCAAGAAGAAGGGATAGACTATGACGAGACCTATGCACCAGTGGCTCAGTTAGAAGCTGTTAGATTGCTGCTTGCCTTCTCTTGCATCAAAGGGTTTAAGCTATTTCAAATGGATGTGAAGAGTGCCTTCTTGAATGGTTATATAAATGAAGAGGTATTTGTTTCACAACCACCAGGTTTTGAAGACCATCAGCATCCAAAATACGTGTTCAAACTCAAAAAGGCTCTTTATGGACTCAAGCAAGCTCCTAGGCAATGGTATGAGAAGCTAAGTGATTTTCTCATCTCTCAAGGCTATGACAGAGGCACATCAGATAAGACCTTGTTCATTAAGAAGAAAGGAGATGACACAATCCTAGTACACGTATATGTGGATGACATCATTTTTGGATCAAACAATGGAGAATTGTGTGAAGCTTTCGTGAAAGTCATGAAGAGTGAATTTGAAATGTCAATGATGGGTGAGTTGAACTATTTTCTAGGCTTGCAGGTCAAACAACTCAAGAATGGCATTTTCTTAAGTCAAGCTAAGTATTGTAAGGATCTGCTGAAGAAATTTGAAATGGACAAGTGTAAACCAATCAGCACACCCTTCTCAACAAGCTGTCATTTGGATCATGATGAAGCTGGAATTTCTGTTGATGAAACCAAATACAGAGGACTCATAGGATCACTACTGTATCTCACTGCCAGCAGGCCAGACATAATGTTTGCAGTGTGCATGTGTGCAAGATTTCAATCTGCTCCTAAAGAATCACACTACAATGCTACCAAAAGAATTTTGAAGTATTTACAAGAATCTAAAGAAGTTGGCTTGTGGTATCCAAGTAACATTTCATTAAGCTTAACTGGATATTCTGATTCAGATTTTGCAGGTTGCAAAATTGATAGGAAGAGCACAAGTGGAACCTGTCATTTGCTTGGATCAAGCTTGATCTCATGGCAATGAAAAAAGCAGGCTTATGTAGCTCTATCCACTGCTGAAGCAGAATACATTGCAACAGGGAGTTGATGTGCTCAAACCATATGGCTAAACAACAATTGAATGATTTTGGTATCGTACTTAACCATATACCTCTGCTGTGTGATAATACAAGTGCAATCAACTTAACCAAAAATTCTGTCATGCATTCAAGAACCAAACACATTGAAATTAGGCATCATTTTCTAAGGGAACACATATCTAATGGAACATGTGAGATTAAGTTCATTGGTATTGATTTACAACTTGCTGATCTGTTCACAAAACCATCGGCTAAAGATAGGTTTAATTTTCTGCTTAATGAATTGGGTATTACAAATGTCAATTGTACCTAGCAGTGAAAAATTAAATCTGTTTATTCGCAATTGAATGTGTTTATTTTCTGCACTGATATGCATTGATGACTAGGAAAGAGAAATTTTGATCTTTGACTGCTTGACTGACTTAGTGGGCATTAACCTCTGTACCTTTGACGGTTTTGGTCATGGTTATGTAACCGATTTGATGGTTTGGGTGCTCAATAAAGGTATGAGTGTGTGCATTGTGACCTTAAATATTTGCTGCATATTTTCAAAGATTCTCTGCATAAATTCAGAGCATAAAATCTTCATGCATATCCACTCATAACTTCCGTATCAACCCATTCATTTTACTATAAATCTGTGTGAATATCTACTACCCACATTGGCTACCTATTCTCTGATCTCACCATTTGAAATAAGAGAAAAATTATGGTTCAACCATGGCTTCTTCTTCAAGACAAAAACAGAAAAATAAGGGCAAGCAAACCGCCTTTCAAGGCGTGCTAGAAGGTTGGTTCGCTGGAAATGAAGAAGGCATCAATGCCTACATTCACTAGACAAGCAGAAAACAGATTAACATACCCAAAGTGCTGGATTTCAATTGGTTGAAATCTGAAAAACTGGCAGAAACAAGGGCTGTGTTGAAGCACCAGAAACTGAAAAAGCTGCTGGAATTAACGGGTAAGGTATATCCTAACTTGGTTAAGGTGTTTTACACTAACCTCACATTGGATGGAAAGAATGTCATCTCTTATGTGAAAGGGATCAAGATGAAGATCACAAGTGAGGTGTGGAATTCTATGGCTGGAATAAAGTATGCTGGACTAAAAGTAGGAAAGGGAAACACCAGTGGAATTCAAGAATTCAACAAGCTACAATATTATAAAAGTTGTATGAGGAATCCTACAGAGAGTATAAGCAGGTTCCATGCAGGGCATTTGAACCTCACTCCATGCCTTGTTGCCTACATCATAGCATGACAACTTATCCCAATAGGTACAAACCATGTTGTTTTACATGAAGAGGATTTAATCCTTCTATATTGCATCATGAACAAGATTAAGGTAAATTGGGTTTTCATTATCAATGAACACATGATGAAATCGAAAAGGTTGGCTGATTACCGCTTTCCCTATGCTATACTTATTTCCAAATTGATTGATTACTTTGGTGTTGATGTTACAAATGAGAGAAACGACCCTATCAAGGTTGTAAGTGAGATTGATAATTCAACTCTCACCAAAATGGGATTTCACAAAATTGAGGACAAGTGGGTGGTTCTCAAAGGGAAGGACCCTCAAGCAGAACATGAAGCATCAAACCTCAACAGTGAGGATGAGCATGAAGCTGTTCCCATGGAGGATGACTCACCTGCTACCCAATCTGTGCATGAGGAAGTTGCTACAAATGCCATAGTTGCCTATCAATCTCCAGAATACCGAGGAGAACCAATGTCTATGTTTGAAAGGCAAGTGTTGTATCGCCTTGATGTAATGACTACAGAACAAAGGGCATACTTTGAAACTACTTAAGCAAGGTTTCAACACCTTGATGATCAGATTGAAGGGGTTCAGGCACAACTTGCAGAGCTTTACTACAAGGATCAGTAGTCTTCTGTTTTTTATGCTTTCTTTATCAGTTTTCAAATCTCTGTAATGATGAACAAGTTGTCTTTATCTTTTGGACTATTATGGTTATGCTTTTGGTTTTTTTTCCCTATGATTACATGTTGTTTGATGAATCCAAAGGGGGAGAAAAATAGCTCACCATGCTAGGTGAAGCTAGTTGAAACAGGGAGTTAATTCTGCACCTTAAAACCATTTCTCATGCTATGCAATGTTTCTGTTTTTTCTGGTTTAGTATGTGGTGCAGTGCAGGTTCTTAAAGCAACAAGAGCTATGGGGATTTGTCTCCATCAAACAGGGGGAGATTGTTGAAGATGGTTGCTGCCCCTTCAAGACATGTGTTTGATGAAGACTTATATGTGCTTTTCATGTGTATTTTACTTTGCTTTAAGTGTGTCTTAGGTAGTGCTTAGAGGTTGTTTAAGAGTGAGCTTTTTGCTGAGTAACTCACCTCATAACCACTGGCCATGTGATAAGAACAAGCATAAGGTTTCTTAAACCGTTTTTCACATGTTTTACAAAAAACACGTTTACTGCATAAAAATAAATCTGTTCTTTTCTAAATAAACAGATTCTTTTTTAATCTGATGCCTTGGCTAAGTCTTGTGAAAATTAGATTTTGTGCATCATGTATTTTGACTAAGTCTTCCACCTTTCAAAACGACTGAGTTTTAAATAGTTAAACTGTTTCTCTTTTCGTTTTGAAAAAATAAATCTATTCATCTGTAAATGAATTGATTCCTTTTGTCTCTGGTGCCATGTCTAGCTTAAACGTTTTTCAGTTTTATCTCAGCACCAGAATGGTTGACTAAGTCTCCTCTCTTAACAGATTCTCTAACTGCTTTTTGAAAATAAATCTGTTCATTGTATTTTCAATCTGTTCATTTTATAACAGCTTTAACTGTTTTTCAAAATTCTGTTATAAGTTGGTTTTCTATAAAATGAAAACTTGTTTCTGAGTTTAAACATCGTTCATACATTTGTAAAAACAAGTTTTACAGCAGAGAATTAAGAGTTTACAAAGTATTAGCATTTGTTCTTCAAAGATTTCGAAAATCACAAAGTGCTTGTTCTTGGTTTGGTTCCAAAAGCTTGGTGTGAGGTGCTGCTACTGTTCTAGCAATCTTGCCTACTGGTTTAAGGCAGATCTTTGTATCCTCAATCAGGTGTAGTCGTTTCACTTTTCATTTCTTGTAATAGTTTGGTTGAACACTCTTCTTGATAGGTTTTCTTGAAGAGTGTGTGAGCTGAAATATGTTTTTTCAGCAAGAGTACCTAAGTTCTTGTAGGTTTCAAGAACAGTGGGAATTGTGTTTGTTTGTATTGTGATTTAGTGAATTTCACCTTGGTTTAGGTGAAGACTGGATGTAGCTCAGTTGAGTGATGCCTTGTGTTCATTCTCTCTCAATCTCTGCAATTAAGTTTCTGCATAATTGATAAAACAGCAAAAAAATAAATATGTTCAATTAAAAATAAATATGTTCTTTCTGGGCACGGTTCATATTGTTCTTAATTTATGGAAAACTGGTTGATTTCAATAAGAACACTTAAAAGCCATTAGAACAGGTTGATTGTAATAAATCACTCAATAAACTGTCAAGCCATTAATTGAACCTTAATCACTTGCTTGAAATTGAAGGTTGTTGTTTTGGTGATTCACTATTTTTCGTTCTTATATCAGTGTGTGTGCATCTGAAAAATCCATCTGCATAATCTCGTGATTAACCTTGCTGTATAAAAGTTTTTCAAACACACAAACAGTGTCAAAATAAATCTTTTCATTTCCATTTAAATCAATTTATTTTTTGGAAACTGTGTTAAACACTGTTTCTGCGAGAAGCTTTTGAAAGGTCAATTCACCCCCCCTCTTGAACTTTGACACTATTAAACCCAACACCTGTAGTGATTCAAGACAATCAATGATTGATTTTAGTGTGTATCTTGGGAATTCCCTCGTATCCTGGAAATCAAAGAAGCAAGGAACAATATCAAAGAGTTTTTGTGAAACTGAATCAAAGCAATGACCGTTGTTACATGTGAAATTCAATGTTTAACTTATCTTCTTCAAGATGACAAAGTTCCTTTTAAGCAACCATCTCTTTTATATTGTGACAATGACTTAGTAAGATACATTGCATCTGATTTGATTGGGTTGCTCTCGATTTGATTGAATTTTATATTATTGTGTATCTCCATATATCTTGGATAGGATAGGTACATAAGTCCCTTAAGATCGAAATCCACAAATGAGGTGTAGATGGAAAAATTTGATGGATTAACGAGTTTTAATGTTTTGCAAGAGTTCATCGGATTATTTTGATTTGATGATATTTTTTTTTTCTGATTTGAATTACTTTAAGATTGGTCGTTTATTTTCAAATGACCTGTCAAGTTATGATGGTAACAAAGGATATGGTTACTAGGCTTCTAAAAGGAAGCTAATATTAATTTTGTCTTTTTTAATTCTTTGTTGTTTCTCTTTGTACATATGTCTAGCCTTTATTATGTCTTTTCTTATTCTAGCCTTTATTGACTATTTGTTTTACATTCCGACTCTTTAGTTAGACCTAAAATGAATGTATTGCTTGTATATATCCAGATTACCTTCTTTGATTTAAGTAAGAAAAAGAAAATAAAAGAAATATTCCTTTTCATATCCTTGACTTCATTTTTCTCTTTTGTTCATCTCAGTAGTTTTTTATTTTTATTTTATTTTATAATAGATGGTTACTTATTTTCAAAGCTTTGTTACCATGATCGTTTGATATCGAATAATGATTATGTATAAATTTGATCTGATGATCATTTCATCTCAGATAACGATTATGCATAATTTGGATTCGATGATCGTTTGATCTCAAATAGAATTTTTGTTAGCTTTAATTCAATGATTATTTAATCTCATATAGTGATTATGTATAACTTTTTTCCAATGGCCATTTTGTTTTAGATAGTAATTATTATGATGATCATTTGATCTTGGATATACATTGTTGATCTGATGATCTTTTAGGGTGTGTTTGGATTGGGGAGAGGATGTGTGAGGATTTGAGGGAATGGATGTGTGAAGATGTGAGAGGAAAGTGAGAGCGTTTGGATTGAGGTATGTTAGGGTGAATATGTGAGAAAAATTGATGAGAATTTGTGAGTGATGTGATGGTTGTGAGAGAATTTTAGTTTTTTTTTTTAAATTTTTAAATGTTACGTTACAAATTTATCCTTGCTTATTAAAAAATTGTAATAATGAAATGAGTTATTTTTGTTTAAAAATAAACAACTTTCACATATTTCGTAGATTTAAAAATTAAAATTAGAAAATAAATATATATTAAATATAAATAGATATAATTTAAAAGTTATAATTAGAAAAACATTTATTCAACAAATTAAATAAAAACAAAACTTCAAGTAATTTCTAAATATTAAACATGCATTATAAAATTAGAAAATAAATTAGAAAATAAATCAAATCTTACATATAAAAAAATAATATTTTTTTATTATTAAAAACCCTATAGTAATGAAAAATAAAATAAAAATACTAGAAAAAAATACGTAATTAATAATAGAAAATAATTTCATAAAAACTATTATAAAAAAAATACTAACTCAAAAACATAATAATTATAAAAAAATATATTAATATAAACACAACAACAAATTAAATAAAAAGAAAACTTCAAATAATTTCTTAAAATATTAAATATATACTATAAAATTAGAAAATAAATCACATCGTATATAAATAAAAGAAATATTATTTTTTAATATTAAAAACAGAGGGTAAATTTAGAAATACCACATGCTGATGTGACCTCTACATCTTTTCATTTTGAGGGGACACTCTATTTACAAGTATATCCTTTCGTGCTCTTCCCTCTAAAATCTTAAATCCAAACAACTGATATTCTCTCACTTCTTTCCTTGTAAACAGTACATCCATAGAAGCAAATAGAACCTTAATCTCATAGAGTGCTTTTTGATTGTTTAATATTATAATAATAATAATAATAATAATAATAATTGTTCTGATGATAGTTTGAAAGGTAATAATTATGTAAAAACTATTTGAATGGTAATAATTATTTAAAAATATTATGTATATTTTAATTTTTTTAAGGAAGATATATTTGTATGATATATTTTTGTATAATTTAAGTAAAATTACAATTTGTTCATAATATGGAAAAGGTGTGAAGTTAAAAAAATATATGCAGCTGGTAAATAGAGCATATATACTTCTAACAAATCAAGAGTATATCCTCATTTATTTTGTTATCTGATGAATATTAAATTATACATAAAATTATAACTATAATATCTTATATTCATGCAGTTGCCATGTTATATAATCTATATTAAATATTAAATAAAATTAAAATTGATCACGCAGATATTTTATATTGTATTGTGTTTTTATATGTTATGCATCTTGAAAAAGTTGTATTGTAAGAGAAAAGTTAGTCTCAAAAGGAATTTTTCTTCACTTCAACACCAATAATCGATTTTACTAAAAGGACTTCCAAAGAAATTCGAATTGCACCCTTCTTCTTGGAGACGCGCTTCTGAGTGAGGCTGAAACCCCTCTGTAATACAATGGCGTCCTCCAACACTCCCAAATCTCCCAAAGCCAAGAAAGGAGAAATCTCCACAACCCAATGTAAAACGAAGAAGAAGAATCGAGACATCGCGAAAGAGGAGAACCAAAAGAAGAAGAATAAGAGGCCCAAGCTCAGCAACGGCAATTCAAAGCAGCCACAGGAAAAGGGCGCAGAAGGAAGTGGTGAAGATGTGAAAACCAACGTGTTTCCAATGAATCGTATCAGGACCTTGATCAAGGGCGAAGGTCCTGACATGCGTGTTTCGCAGGAAGCCGTGTTAACCATCAACAAAGCTGTGGTAATTTTTTTATTCCTTGCGTTTTTTTGTTCTGTTTATGTTTTTATGTGTCTTTTTTTTATTGGTTTCGTTTTTCTTGCAGGAGAAGTTCCTTGAGCAATTTACGCAGGATTCATATGCTTGTTGTGTTCAGGACCGCAAGAAATGCCTGAGTTACAAGCACGTGGGTAAGGTTTTATGATTGAGATATGTGAGTTCAACGAAAATTTACTGTAGTATAGTGTTTGCTGTAATGAAGTATGTGTGTGTTTTGGTTTATGGATTCCTAGTTTCAACTGCACTTTGAATGGAAATCATACTGTCACACAGGTTCACCTTCTCCGGAAGTAATTGTGAAAGCTAACACACCCTATAACTGTTTAGAATAGGCGAATGCACTTGTTGGGGAGTCCTAAATCTAGACATGAGCTCAGTAAACCCAACTGAGCCTCCACTATCTATTCAACAAGTGTGTTCTTTGACCGTTACCTTCTTTTTTAGGGATGGCGTGCATGGTGCCTTCCTTGCTTGTGAAGAGGCCATGGAATCTATAATCTGGTTGTAATTGGCCTATGACCCACTGGCTGTTTGAGCCCTAAAGCGGCAATGTGATAGAATGAGACAGTTATAATGTTTGGTTGGTCTAAACTTGGTTGGTCTATGAGTGACTCGGTCCATATTAGGTGCTAGATGGTTGTTTTCTTATGGCTAGAGGTTGTCTGATTCTTGGTTGAATAGCCTATCAAGGGTGAGTCTGAGGTACTCTAGATAGATGGTCCAATAACATTTTCTAGCTGATTGCTTTTCCGACATTGATGCTAATATCCATGTTTTGGGAATTGAAGGATATATTTCTATATATTGATTGAAAATTTGCAGGCTTTTTTAGTTTTAGGCTTATACTTATAGTTTGACATTTTTTTAAAATATACTTAGAAGATGAACTGCTTGAGTAGAATTCCTGATCATTTTGTTGGTTACACTTTTGAGGTGAGGGTGGTAAGTTTTTGAAAGGGTTTAGTCTTAAGATAGGGAGTATCATACTGATTTCAATCTGATTCAGTGAAGTTCTCAGTCTAGACTCTAGTAGCTATCCCACATCAAATTCATTATAGTAAATATTGAATTCTTTCCATGTAGTGTGAATTAAGGAACATTTAGATCTGTGCTATCAATAGAAAATCACTTAACAAATGGAAAAATGGATGGTCTTGTGTACCGATTCACAATGTGTTTGGCATTAGTATGCAATCATTGATGTTTTGGGAGTTGAAGTTGCGTACCTTTGTTTGAAATGGATCAAGAGGAGTTTGAGTGCAGATAGACACGTGGTCAATGAAGATCAGTAAGAGATGATGGAAGATGGGAAGAGGAAAAGTCACTTTTGGAAGAAAACAATGTAAGGGGGACTCAATTAGGACAATGCAAGTTGGAAGAAGATGATGATCAAGGTGGAATAGAATTGTCAAACAGATGCTTTTGAATCAGGAAGAGGCCTCAAGAGGGGTTTATAAGGAAAGAAGTTAAAAATATATAATCAGAGAATTATTTTTTGGGAGGGGAAATAGACAAAAATATATTATGCAACTTTTTAAAATTTCTCTAAAGAATCATATCATTAGGTACTAAATGTTATTAGCAAACATATTATTTAAATAATATATAAACCAAATATACCCCCATGTACCATATATTTACCAAGTAGCATACCACGCGCCCATATCCACACTGAAGAGTTTTATTTGTGAACTAGGTAATTAATATGTAGCTTAGCACAACCTCTCTATTTGAATAATTTATTCTGTTCACTTCTATATAGCTATCAGCTCATTCAGTTATGAAGGTCATCATCAAACCTTGCAAGATTCTGCACACCTCCAACTTGTAACGGCAGTAAACTACATTTAATAACTGCAACAGGTTCTGCACAGTCACTTGGTTGTGGAAATCTATATTCTAATAATGTATAATAAAAAGTAAACTAATATGAGATTATGCCTTAATGGTGCAGAGATAAGGTAAAATTGTTCAACTTCCTCGATGCTGAGCAATTGCAAAAGGAATGGTACATGTTTTTCAAATGCATGCTATTGATCGTTTTTAAAATTACTGTCTCTCAAAGCTTTTGCAAAGACTACCTTCTCTTTCCCTGTGCAATATTGAAGGAAAAATGTACCCAGAAAGGAAAAAAGAGCAAGAGTCAAGAGGAATGTCTCTAATCTCACCCATTGATTAGGAAACAATATTAATCTGCTACAGACCTTTGGTTTCATTAACATTGATCTCTTTAGTAAGAGCAAAAACAAGGAGTGTGTGAATATTGTGAAACCATTGGTAATTGATTGGCATTCAAAATTTTAAAAAATGACCATCGTAAGTACTAGGAAAAACCCTAGAGATGGTGTCAAAATACAACATGTAAGTGGGGGTAATCCCAACTTATAAGTCAGTTTTGTACGGTTGAGTTAAGCCTAAACCATTGTGTAAGATGGTACCACTTGAGATAGAATAGAAGTAGGGAAAACATGCTTAAAAGAGTTCCTAATATATTGGGTTTCATAGATTGCCACAACATGGCACAAAGCTGAAAATCCATCTCTTCCTGTTCAACTTTGTTTGATGATATTGTACTACCACCTTCTTCCAAGTGGTCATTAAAACCTTAGCAAAGAAGCCATAGTTTAATCGATGCTGACCAAGATAGAGACTAGAAGGCAGTGAATGGATTACATGTTCCTAGGTTGACTATGCAAAGATGCCGGTTGTGGCGATCTGTGGAGGAATTTGCCTTAGTGATTAGTGAGGTTCTCTGTCACTTGAAGAGGCTCTCTAAATCTGGTGCACTTAGGAAAAATCTGTTGTGTCAGGCACAAATGGCGATGATGATGGTAGGGTCTTTCATTGCTTGATGAGATGAACACAACTAGGTGCTCATTGGAGAGAAAAGACAATGGTGCCCAACAATGTACTTACTAGACAGTGACAAATTGAGCAAGATAAACTCGATCTGATACCAACTTGAGATAGAAGTATGGAATATATGCTTCCAAGAATTCCCAATATATTGGATTACATAGATTGCCACAACAAGGCAACTGAAAATCCATCTTTTTCCACTATTTAACTTTTTCTGATGGTATTGCATTACCATCTTAGTGGTCAAGAAAACCTTGACCAATAAACCACAGTTAAACCAGGGCAAACCAAGACAAATAATTTTTTCCATTAAGCTTCTTTGAAGTAATTGTGGAATCTTCAACACACCTTTTCATGATGAGAACTGGATATCTCGAGCATATGACTCGATGTTTATAGGTGATCCGATAGTAGATGACATTAGGTCCAACAAACTTGCTAGTATAGATTCTAATGCCATTTTAGAAAGTGGGTATAAACCTAACTCAATGTTACAAAATTTACTTGCAAGGTGAGGCTTACACCCTCTTATATACTATAATTTAACCATATCTTTAGTTCATGCGGGATCTTCAACAGTATCAAAGTTGTACCATCTTCAGTGACCTGTTTTGTTACTGATCTCTTGTTAGGTCATGACTTTTTCCTTATATGTATTGGCCTTGACTTTGTCACCATGACTTTTTCTCCTAAGTAAACATTACTCACTCTGCTGCAACATTTTATGCTCTTTGCAGATGCACCTTCCAAACATTTTTGCTCTCTGGCTGTCACTGCACTTGTCGAGCACTTTTGCTTTATGAGAGGCGTCTCACTCTCCAAGCATTTTTTGCTCTTTAGTAGCTCTTAGGCCCTTCGAGCATTTTTTCTCTTTGGTAATTGTGGCACTCTCTGATAATTTTTTCTTCTTGACAATTGCCACGTCCTCTAAGCACTTTTGTTTTTTGAGCATACTTTCTCTCTAGTAGTTGCTTTCCCTTTGAGATTTTTTTCTCTTTCGCAGCGTCATACCTTTTATCCATTTTCGTTATGTGACATTCATTGCTCTCTCTGGGCATTTTTTGCTCTCTAAAAACCACTGCATCCTTCGAGCATTTTTTGCTCTTCGACAGCCATTGTGTTCTTTGAACTCTACCTTGCGAACCAAGACATGCTTCTTTGGCAACCACTATGTTATTCCACTCAGCCAAATGCCACCATGTGCCACTAGCTCCCCTACATGTCATCTTCATGCGTGAATCTTTGTCATTATTGACTTTGTTAGCTCTAGCAACCGATTGGCTAACATGTTCAATAAGTCTCTCAAGGAGTCTTATGTTGATGACATTTGTGACAAGCTTGACCCATGATACATATGCTCCACTTTGATAGGTAGTCTTAAAGATATGATTTGATTATATTAAATAAAGGAAATATAATATGATTTCATCACATCAAATAGGGAATACTGCAATTATCTTGCAAGTTGGTTTTGTAGTATTGAGTCAGGTCTAAACCACTTTGTAGAATAAGATTTAGTATGAAGGTGTAACCTAGGTGGATTATTGAACTACTATGTTTTATGGCCATTTGAATTGATCCTTCATCCTTGTGTTTGATTGTGTATCTGCTTACAGGCTCATTGAGTCTATTAAATATTTCTTTTCCAATCACTGATTAGTCACCCGCTTATCCTTTCAGCAAATGTTGTTAGTAAGAAGATGAGATACGACTTTCTTTCCGGTAATTCATATCCCTGTTGCAATGCTATCATATTCTTAAGTTTACCTTTCCCTGTTTTCACCTTACCTTGCTTTTACTTGTTCAGATTTTGTTCCTGAGAAAGTGAAAGCTGAGGATGCATTAAGAGAGAGAAATGCAGCAGGCAATGGAGTATTTCAGAAGATCTAAAGCGAGCCAGTGGGGAATCTAAACTAGTACATTATAGAATCATGTCACATTTTGTAACGGAAACATGCATCAGGAGGAGTAATACTGTTTTTTAATTTTCCATATTGTATTTATTTTCACACTTCTCTTTCTTAATAGTTCGATTCCCGTAATTGTATAACTGTAAATGTTTTTCCAGTGACCAGACGTGCTTCATGCTTGAGTGTGTTTTGGTAGCATGCTGCAAGTGCCAAATTCCTTGTTATGTTGAAAATCATAAGTTAATTTGCCAATGGAAAGATGTGAAACACAAATAATTTTTACTACTGGATGGAATCGATGCCTAAGCTATGTTTGTATGATTTTGAGTGGAGGGGAGAATGCAAAGGAAGGTAGGTGATCGGATGGAGGGAGAGTATTTCCCCTTGTTCTGGGATGCTTGAGGAAAGAAAGAGAGGAAACCTTTTTCCCTTTCTTGAAATTTAAAGTTAAACTAGGGGGCAAAGAGATTTTTTACTTCCCCTTGTTTAATTTAAAAAACCTTTTACTTGCTCTTTCTCACCGGTTTGAGGGGGGAGGATTGAGGCTGAGAGAATTGGAATGGTGAGAACTGTTCTTTCCTAGCTTACCTTTTCTTTCACAAATTGCATCTTGGATGATTGCATGCACACTGCACAACAGCATTAGCAGGTTTTGCTGAATGTTTAGACTAGAAAGGCTGAAACACTTTTGCATCTTCCATATTTTGTTAATCCTCGCATTGTGCTTTATGCAACTTACGAAAGCCCCATTGCAACATGCTGCTTCTTTCAGGTGTTCATTTTTCGAGTTCCAACCAAGTTCTATTTATAGTTCTTAAACACCATTTCGTAATGGCTACGAACTCATTGGAGTTTAAGTATCCTCTGTCATAATTTTTCTTGTTTCGAATCCTCAATTTTCAAGGATGGGAAGCTCATTTTACCTTTCCATATTACAAGACAAAAATACATTTATTTTTTCTCTTCTTTTTTGACTTGGCAATAAGTCATTTCGGCTTGATAAATCAGAAATACGGTGTAGCATAATTTGTATGTCTTTAAATTTTTTGTATTATCACATAATATATTCTTCAGAACAACAGAAAGCTAGCAAAATGTTGGACTCCCAGTGAATTTCTCTTCACATGTTATTCTAGAATATTGGCTCAGATGTAGCCTAGCAATCAAAGCTACGTTGATGTTCGACCAAAACCCGAAAGAGAGACATACTATGTTGTAGATCACGAAATTGTTAAAAATGTCAACGATGATGCCCATCTCTTTTCAGTTTCTAGAATGCCCAAAAATATTAACTTGAAATGGACCTCCCAACATACAAGCCGTGAGATACCCAAATAATTGTCTGTGAATGAATTACACAATAATAGTGGGATTCTGCGAAACATACGGTTAGAGAAAGTATTTCCCAATCTAATAGCTGCATGCAGGTAATTCAAAACTATATCTTCATAAACATAACAGGAAATTGTTACATATTACAACTTTTAAAATTAAAAGGAAAAATAATTTTTTACTAAAAATATCAGTAAAATTTACAATCTTTTAAAACTTTTCTATCTTCTCATAATCTATATTTCTCTATCTTATTTTTCCTTCTAATTAAAGATAATATGTAGAAATTTACTGTTAGTTTGTGAAGATATGATGACTCTGTGTTAACACCCTTCTTTGGCTTGGTCTGATATACGATGATATATGTTAAACCGTCGTTCTTCCCAATCAAAGATATTAAAAAAGACAACTGGTATAATCCCGCCGGCATTCAACACCGACCAAGTTGCACAAACCATGCATCGTAAGGTCAGATACTAACATCATCAAAAATTGTCTTGCAAAAGTTAATTAGAAACTCTTTCCTTAACTTAGCCGCTAGCACTTGATTGTTTTGCTACTTCACAAGAATTACAAGTGAATGCTACGTTATCATGTTCATCTTTTTTCTTTTCTTACTCAGATCTCACTATTCTTTTCCTGCCTTCCCAAGCAAAATCCAACTGCATTTCCATGACAAACCACCTTTCATTGATGTGTAAGCATGCAGATCTGCTACAACAACTGAACTTTCTAAAGAAACATTCCACCTAACTCACAAAGACAAACCCCTTTCACTCTTTTCAGGTTTCCATATATTACCCTCCCTCCATCATCCCCACATCAAATCTCACTTCAAGGACCACTCTTTCCTTTCTCACCTCCAAAAGATGGTCATCATGAACCCTCCACTCTTCTCTCTTACCCTTCCACTTCTTATAATACTACTCTTTTCCCATTCCACCATCTCTTTAGCCCAGTCACCCGCCGCCGCACCAACCGCCCCCGCCACTCCCACCACGGCCATCACTCCGGCCCCGGTACCCTCCTCACCCCCCACAGACATCATCAGAATCCTCAAAAAGGCTGGAGGGTTCACCACCCTAATCCGTCTCCTTCAAGCCACACAAGTTTCCAACCAAATCAACTCCCAACTCCTTACCACAAACGGTGGCTTAACCTTATTTGCACCCAACGACAATGCCTTTTCAAGCCTCAAACCTGGCTTCCTCAACTCCCTCAACGACCAACAAAAGAACGAGCTCATCCAATTCCACTTGCTACCCACATTCGTTTCCGTTTCAAACTTTGACACTCTCAGCAACCCCGTGAGAACACAGGCCGGTGAAAACCCTGATAGGTTGGCACTCAACATAACAAGCTCAGGAGGGAACCAAGTTAACATGACAACGGGGATTGTTAACGTTACATTAGGTGGCACTGTTTACACTGATCACCAGCTCGCGGTTTACCAAGTGGACAAGGTGCTTCTTCCTCGGGATTTCTTTGTTGCTAAGCCTCCTGCTCCAGCTCCAGCGCCAGAAAAGTCTAAAGGGTCTAAGAAGAAATCTGCAGACAGCACAGAAACTCCTGCAGATGATGCTGAATCTGCTGCTATCAGTGTGAAACAGCAGCATGTGACATGGGCTGCTGCACTTTTAGTTGCAGCATTTTCGTGGTGACAATGAGAGGTTGAAGGTTAAGAATATAAGCATTGAAGTGAAACTATGCCATCTAGGGTGGATTGAAAGGTGAACGATCAACATTTTGCAGATACAGTGGTTTTAAATAATTGGCCTTTTTTTCTGTTCTTTTTCCTTCTCTGATGATTCAAGTTTCAGGCTGTGGTGGAAATTATATTTGATTTATGAAGGCTTTCTTCCTTCTTTCCCCTACAAGAAAAACTTCATATATCTTATGTATTACTACTTATGAGAAATTTAAAAATTGTGTAAAAGTTGCATACAATGATCTTTTAATAGAGAATTCATACAGAAGTTTTGTTAACTATTGTTAAATATGACATTATGGAATATTAATTTGACAATGTTAACTTTCTTTACCTATATTCATTTTACAATATTAATTTTTATATTTTGAGTGTAAAAGAATCTTCATCCATTACTGATTATAATTTAAATAAATTATAGTTTGCCACATAAAATACTCTCATTCTATAATATTCTAACAATATAATAATATATATTAAAAATATAAAAAAATGATTAAAATAATTATATATTATATTTAATGTAAAAATTTTTTTTTTATTTATTTCTATGACTGATTGTCTATTGAGTCTTACATTATCGTTATGTTTTCATATTTAAAAGTAGATTTTAGAAGATACAAGTTTTCCATTTTTTAGCTGAATATTAGAAATGCTCTAAAATTAATAAAAAAAATGTGATTTTTCAACAAAGTTGTCAAAAGCATATCATAAAAGTAAGCATATATTTTCTTTCACTAAAAAGAAACTATTTTCATAATATTATAGTCAATATATATCCTAGTAATAGTTTTCTTTAACTAAGTGTTTAAGATTTTTAAGGTATTAAAAAGTACTTTTTAATATAATATCATATATTTAAAATAATTTGCAAGGTGTGTCAAAGAGGATATTTGATGGGAAGGTCAAGGTGGCTGAATTATAATTTTTTTTATACAGTTTTGTTTTACTTATAATAGAACTATAGTACAAACACATACTGTTCACCTTCTTTTGGCAAAAGAAATTATTATTATAATAATTATTGAAATAAAAATATATGATTAAATTATAAAAATAAATATAATTTTTTTATTGTGTAGGTGATTTTTTTTTATTGTGAGTAGTTATTTAAATTTAAAAAGCAGTTACTCAGAAGGTGAATTATGTAAAAAAAGTAGTTAAAAGAAAAAATCCTTTCCTATAATGTTATACATGATGCCTTTTCCCTTTGTGATTTTCCAAAATTGCGAATAATTAAGTGAAACAATGATTTGCATATAGTTAATTTTCTGAATTTTGATTGCAAGTGAAATTCAATTAAAAAATATTTTAAATATAAATTTTAAATAGCTATTACAAAATTTAATAATTTTAGTTAGGTTTAATGATTTTACTTCCTGCAAAAATGTCTCTTAATTTTAAATCTCTGACATTTTAAAATAATTCTTTGTAGTTCTAATCATAAATCATGGTAACCCTAAAAATAATAAATGTAAATTAATATAATTAAAGTAAATACATTCAACGAAGATAATTATATTTTTTAAGTTTTTAAAATTTAGTTAAGTATTATATTTTTATTTAATATAAATAAAATTTTTATATATGTTATTTTGTATTCACTAATATAGATTTTTAACATTGTATTTTATTAAAATAATTATAATTTATTTAGAAGCTTGTAATTTAATTTTTATATATTAATTTAGATATTATAATTTTGAATGAGGCTATAATTAACTATTTATATTCTAATAGCATGGCAAGTATTTTATCTTGAAAGACAAAATAAAAAAAATGTGTTAATTATATTTTCATAAATACTAATTACAGTATATTTAAATTAATATATATATATATATAAATTATCTCTTATACAATTTAAAACTAATATCAATATTTTTATTCATAATATAATATATTTCGTCACAATCATTGTTTACATATATAATGATAAATATATAGATACAAAATGAATATTATATGTAATATTTTTTTTTATAAATAATTTTAATATATAAAAAATTCACTATTATTCTGAAAATAATACAAAAATTATTGTTCATAATATATTAGAAGTTAAAAAAAGTGATTATCTCATTTATAAAAAAAAATTAAATATATTACTTAATTGAAATAGCACACTTAAAAGTAATGTAATTATTTTAATTGATATTTCATATTTTTTGCTTATAAATTAAATATAACTAATATTAAGTACTAAAAAATACTATCACAAAAGTAAAAAATTTAAAAGTCATATACAGAGACTAAAATAAGAAAATAACATTATTTATATAAACTTAAATTAATATACCCAAATCAATTATTTTATATTAGTTTTAAATTGAGTAAGATTAAGAAAAAGAAAAGAATACTGGTTATTTTTTATATTATAAATAATTTTAAGTATTATATTATTAGAGGGTTGGTGTTAGAGGGTATTTAACATGTGAATTCAATAGAAACTTAACATGCAATTCATCTATCAATAGGACACACTTTTCTTTTTTAGCTTGCAACAAATTATCAATACCTTTTTATGGAAACAAACACAAGAGAAAGAGGTAACCCTTCATAAAAGCAATATCCATAGATTCATATGAAAGACATATAACACTAAAAATAATAAACATATGAAACCTGAAAGGAGGTGGGAATCAGCCTCCAAAGCTCAAAGCTCAAAGCAACACCCTCATATGAGATTCATTAATGGTGCTTGGTTTAATGAGATTCATATCCTCAAAGTTCTATTTATATTGGATTCAATGAACAAAAAGAAGTGATAAATGTTTTATTCATAAAATGATATAAAAGTAGGGAGAAATATACTTTTCCTTTCAGAACTGTCAAAAGGTGGCAAAATATTAACCTTTTGTTGCATCTAATGTAGTGATAACAACTTACCAATATCAGATTTTTAAATCTCCCAAGTTCTGGGCCCTCAGCAATTTAATTAGGTAACATGTATGAAAGCACTCACAAGTTTTTAATTAAGTAGTTCTACAATCAATCTTCTAGTATCATTAGTCATTACGATGTCTTTTTCTCTTGCAAAAAAGTACCTCCATAGTTGTGCAGCATTTGAGACAACTATCTTGCCTTGGAGATTTGGGAACTTGAGACATTCTTAATTATATTTTGTACCAATAAGATAATATTATCTGAAATGCTTAAGATTAACATTTTTAAGGTGTTTGTAATGTAATTATAAGTATATAGTTTATAGCAATTATGAAAAGTTCAGAATCTAAATGGCATTACTGCATCAGTGGAAAGAAGCATCACAATTTCATTAATGTGCATTTGGCACCCAATTGAGCTCTAACTTTAACTCCTCTTTTTCCTGCATTGCCAAGCAAAAGGCAAAAAACATTGTTCTCAATCACCTTTATCTCATCCACCTTGATGCATCACCTTAATCTCCAACAGGACCACCACAGACAGACCTCACACATAACAAACTTATACATAGGGAAATTCATTACCAAAGCTTCATCCATTTATTCCACCTATCACATTCCTAGTCCCTATAAAAACCACCCCATTCCACATCTTCCACACATCAAACACCATTCAAATAACAAAAACTTTACTCTAGAGCCTTCACTAGCAACTTGTAATTGCTCATAGAAAATGAAGCTTTTAGTTTTATTCTCCCTTCTACTCTTCATACCTTTTTCCTCCTTATATTCAACCACATTAGCCCAAGCTCCTGATGCAGCTCCATCAAAACCAATTGTCCCAGCACTATCCCAGTCACCCTCTTCTGACACCTCTGATTCTTCCCCCGATGACATCATCAGAATATTGAGGAAGGCCAAATCATTTAACGTCCTAATTCGCCTAATGAAAACCACCCAATTGATCAACCAAATCAATGCTCAGCTCATAACCATAAAATCAGGTGGCTTAACCATCTTTGCCCCAGATGACAGTAGCTTTTCACATCTCAAAGTGGGGTTCCTGAACTCTCTGGCTGACAATCAAAAGATCGAACTTTTGCAGTTCCATATTCTTCCCACTTACGTTTCAAGCTTAAACTTTGATTCTCTGAGCAACCCTGTGAGAACACTAGCTGGGGATAACCCTGCCAGGTTGCAACTAAACGTGACAGCATATGGCAACAATGTGAATATCTCAACAGGAGTGGTCAATGCCACGGTCACAGGAGTTATATACTCAGATAAGGTGCTTGCTATATATCATGTGGACAAGGTGCTTCTTCCTTTGGACTTCTTCAAGCCTAAGCCACCAGCTCCTGCACCCTCTCCTACAATATCGACAAAAACTGATAATGATAACTCATCTGCTGATGATAGCCTTGGAACATCCAAGGACAGTGCTGGCGCATGCAGTTTGATGAGTACTCTAGGAACAACGTTGGCGTCCCTTGGAGTTGCTTTAGTTGCATTCGTGGTTCTTTCATGTTGAAGGCTGGTAGACCATACCAGACCAGACAATCTATTTGATGATTTTGAATTTATGTTCTTTCTCTGAGCTGCGTAGTGTTTGAGGAACATGTGAATTCTGAAGGGTTGAGTTATTTAGATGTGTTTCTTTTGATACAATTAAGATTGTTTTGTGTGAATTTTGATGCAATTAAGACAACCAAAATTTTCATCTCAAACTACATGGAGTTAAGTTGATACATATTATGATGTGTAAACATATCTGCCAATACTTTCCTCAGTTTCCAAGGTAAAAACTATGCATTGGCAATGTACAAAAGTTTGATAAAGAACTTGAAAAACAGACCAAGAACATAATTGCGTCACATAAGTAGTTTCATTATGAACTAAAAGGAAGGACTCGAGGTTCTTGGAAAATTGAAGGACCTTATGGTGGCTACCTTAAAACCTTATATGGAAGCCTTTTCTGTTTCTATGGGGTGTACTACTAAGCCACAAATCTCCACCTTGGAGAAAAAGGAGCTGAAGGAATTGAGAGATTCAAAGGCTGGTTGTAGGAACTGAATAGAAATTATAGGAAAATCAATTCCATGAATTGTTACTTGGTCTAGAACTAACATGTTTCCCAATTTTGGCGGATGTTAGCCCACCTTTTGGATTGTACTCAGTCGAAGCTGGTCTGCTGGAGGAACCAAAGAGAATGAATGTCCAAGAATGAGTACGGCTGCTGAGTACATTAGTGTTAAATTAAGGACATGAGAACTTTCTAAATCACCTTTTTGATTGCTGTAATTATGTTTTGTTTGTGACAAGGGTAATGGTTAAGTAAGAAGATAGGAGTTTAGTCTGATTTTGGACATATTTGTTCTCTTAATGACAGTGCGTACATGATCTTTTAGTGACATGTATAGGTATGATGATGGAAGCCATTTCTCTTGTATTTTTAATTAAATATGAATCAATGTATGGAGACTAGTATGGTTTAACAGCAAATCGAAAATGGTTCTGCTTCTTTTTTCTTTTCATGTTATTATGGTTCTGTTTTATGGTTTAAGGTATAATCTTCTTTCAACAATTAGACATTATTTCTGGAGTACCCATGTATAATGTGCTTCATTAGCCATGACTTATAGATATTAATCTTTAGCTAGAGGCTAATGTTATTCAGTGTCAGATGATTGTTCACTTAACATAGTTGATCAAATAATCAATGCAAAGAGTGTTGAAGTGGAAAAAAGGTGTAGTAGGAATTTTGTCAACCTATCTAGCATTTTTCTGTGTTATTAATCAACAGGAAGGCTAGGGAGGTAATATTTGGTTAAAAGAAAATTCAACCTTCTCCTAACTAAAACCATTGGAAGAGGAAGAGCAAAATCCAATAATTATATCAAAATTAATTTGTCTTTATATTTTAGCAATAACATCAATTACTTAGCACGAAATGTGGATCTATATCCAAAAGTGAGATTCGTATGGGTTAAAATGTCTTGTCCTAGTTTGTTTGTACTAAAATCAAAAGGTTGTGATGTCTTTATTTATATATTATACATGGACAAGATAAAATAATCACAATTTTAAGAGTGTAAAAAGTTTTACTCTATCAATAAATTAAAAACAGTAATTAGTATGATTTTAAAGAAGGTATTTTATGAGTTAATAAACTCATCATACCTTGTCCCAATTGACACCATTTGAATTGGAAGTTCAGAATGCCAGTAGGAGTTCCAACCTTTGTCAATGGCTCTTCCTGATCCATGGTATTAAATTACATCTAATAAACATACATAACAATTGCAGATGCAATTCCCTATTTTTTAGGGTTCCTCTCTAGCCTCTCCACAGTCATTCCCCTTCAACAATATATTACAAACATTTTTTAACAATGTATTTAACCTATTTATTTATAAATATACATGTGCTATGCTCAGCTCACCATAACCAAACTTACCCAATATAGTTAACCTATAGCATCTGTTTTGCAAACATGCCAACAATAATTAGATAAAGGATCCTTGTTCTCTATGAAAGATGGGATATATCCTCACACTTCACAACTAACAGATTTCATAGCCATAACATTTCACCAAACTATCATTTTCTTGGCCTATATATAACCCTCCCCTTCACACATCCCAAACATCAGACACAAATTGCAAGAATCATTAATTCAAATCATTCACATACTTCCACAATCATCAAAGCCATATCTACAGGCTTCAATTGGCAACTGGAAGATGAAACAAGCAACCCTTTTCTCCCTCTCACTCTTGCTACTATTTTCCTCTACCACCTTGGCCATTTCACCTGCACCTGCAGCAGCCCCAAAAGCCCCTGCAGCAAAAACTCCCCATACCCCAAAGGCTGCAGCACCATCACCAAAACCATTAGTCCCCACATTACCTCAGTCTCCAGACTCCCCTGACTCTGTCCCTGATGACATCACCAGAATCCTAAAAAAGGCCAAAATGTTCTCAACCCTGGTCCGCCTCCTCAAAACCACAGAAATCATGAACAACATCAACTCACAGCTCATAACAGCCAAGAGTGGGGGCATAACCATCCTTGCACCAGATGATTCTGCCTTTTCCAACCTCAAAGCTGGCTTCCTCAACTCCCTAAACGCAGGCCAGAAAATTGAACTTGTGCAGTTCCACATATTGCCAGAGTTTGTGTCCAGCTCAAACTTTGATTCTCTGAGCAACCCTGTGCAGACAGTGGCTGGTAAAGACCCTGCAAGGCTTCCACTGAATGTGAATGCATTAGGTAACAGTGTCAACATTTCAACCGGGGTAGTCAATGCCACCATTCTTGGAGTAGTATACGCGGATAACAAACTTGGAATTTATCACGTGGACAAGGTACTTCTTCCTCTAGATTTCTTTGTAACCAATAAGGCTCCAGCTTTGGCTCCTTCATCTCTTGCAAAGGCTCCCAAAGCTGCTAAGGAAAACTCTTCTGATGACGATCAAGAAGAAGCAAACCAGGATCACAATAAATCTGGGGCACTCAGTTTGAGCAGCGTTAGTGGAACAAAGTTGATGTCACTTGGGATAGCCTTGGTCGCTATGGCAACCATGTGGAGTTGATCATTTAGCAGCTGAACTTTCAGTTTTCTTTGTGGTTAATTTCTTTGTTTGCGCTTCTTTTTTTGTTTAAATTTTTCTCTCTTTGTGGTTTCTTGTGTATGGATGTTATGGAAAGGGAAAGAATGCTTGAATGATTAACGATTCTTATCTGAAACCATGTTGTTGCTATCATCATGCTTTATATGCATGACCAGGAATGAATTCATGTTTCATAACTCCTATCCTCTTTTTCTTTCAAACATTTTCCTCCAAGGCACTATTTATATAAAAACTGTCCAAAGTTTCCAAATATAGTTAATTCATAATGAATGTTATCGAGTTGAAAAGGATGGAGAGAAATATATACGAACTATTTTGTGTTTGTTGTTTACAATAACATCTATTATTATTAAGAAAAGTGGACTTTTATCCAGAAGCAGAAACAATAACTTCATCTGTACAACCTGAGCTTTTTATAGCATGACATAATTAAGGTTTAAGTTAATTTTTGTTAAAAAATATATTTTACTGAATATTTCAAATTTTTATATTTTTCAATTAAAATTCTACAGTTTGATTTTACTCTCGAAGCAGAGTGACGTAGTTTAGCTTTTACTTTGGATCTTAATTAAGTACATGTCATGAAAATAATAATTCAATTAAGCTATAAGTTTTTGTAAATTTGAATATTTTGAATTAAATGTTTATTAAAGATTTGTTTTATTAAAGTTTTATCAGTAAATGGTTCCCAATCCAACTGCGATTTTGACCAGAACGTTAAAGTTTTCGAAGTTTCCTCAATATAAAATGCAATTAAATTAAGTGTACTTGTATGTGATTTTTGACAGTATCAACAATCATGAGCACAATCACAGTTTAAAAACTCTGCATCATCTTATAGAAATACAAAACAATTTGCAACAACTCCTTAGTATGTGTGAGGTGGGTCACTCCTCTTCAACTACATTATTTTTCTTACAAAAGATGTTAAAAAGCAAGTGTCCATGAATATGTCAGCATTATCATATGTCCATTATCAGCTCATCATTATCAGCAAAGATGCAAATAATAATTAGATAACAAATCCTCATCTCTATGACAGATGGGATATACCCTCCACAGCTACAAATTTTGCAACCTGTTAACCACAACATTTCACCAGCACATCATTTATTTGGCCTCTGCATAACCCTACTTTTTCACCAATATTATTATTGTAAAAATCACAACTAATTGTCCCTCTTTGTATAAATACACAAAATGGGTATTTGTAGAATTAATAAAAGTCATCTATAGGATGGACTTAGAAATTGAAGATGAAAGAAGGGAAATTTTTATTTTCCAAATTAGTTTTTGTTTATGTCTCATGGAGGCTTTAAGAAAACCATATACTTGTTGCTAAAGACTTCGTATATGAGGTGTAAAATGTCTCTTCTCCATTTGTGATAAAAAAAGTTGCGAAGTCTTTATTGTTTATATAATATTCACGAACAGGATGAAATATCAAGATTTTAGAAGTGAAAATGTAATTCATGATATTATGTTCAAAGTCCAAATTTTTAAGAGTTTGAATATGAGAGCAAAAATTAAAGCTAAAAACTTGAATTATTTGCACTAAAAGGTATCCAGAACATGGTTTTGGATTCCAATGTTCTGTTTCAGGGCTAAACTATACATAGAAATTTTTGTTAATGGAGTGAGATGTTTAGGAGCTAATACAGCATAAAGAAAAACCAACCTTCTCCCAAATAAAACCATTGGAAGTGGAAGTGCAAAACACCAGGAGGAGAATTTCAATCCAGTTACTCACTCAACTCACAAAGTTCTTGAACTTCATTAATTGGTTTGTATCAAGTGGATGGCTCCAGCTCTGTTTTCTGATCCAAGTTATTAAATTACATCTTATAGATATACATAAACTCAACATTTGTAGCTGCTCCCTGATATTTTTAAGGGGGTCCTCTGTAGCCTCTCTGCATTGTCACTCCCCTTCTTCAACTACATACTACAGAAGTGTTAAAAGCAGGTATTTAATGTGTCCATTCTCAGTTCACCATATCCGAACTCAATACTTACACTAATTTATGCCAATAATATTTAGATAAAGGATCCTTATTCTCCATGACAGACGTGATACACCCTCAGACTCCCCAGCTAACAAATTTCACAGCCATAACATTTCACCAACCTATCATTTCCTTGCCCTCCAATCTCTATATAACCCCTCTCCTTCACAGCTCCCACACATCAAAAATAAATTGCTACAATCATTTTAACATTCTTTCAAAATCATCAAGGCCATCTAGGCTTGAGTTGGCATCTGGAAGATGAAACAAGCAACCCTTTTCTCCCTCTCGCTCTTTCTACTCTTTTCCTCTACCACCTTGGCTATTTCACCTGCACCTGCAGCAGCCCCAAAAGCCCCTGCAGCAAAAACTCCCCATACCCCAAAGGCTGCAGCACCATCACCAAAACCATTAGTCCCCACATTACCTCAGTCTCCAGACTCTCCTGACTCTGTCCCTGATGACATCACCAGAATCCTCAAAAAGGCCAAAATGTTCTCAACCCTGGTCCGCCTCCTCAAAACCACAGAAATCATGAACAACATCAACTCACAGCTCATAACAGCCAAGAGTGGGGGCATAACCATCCTTGCACCAGATGATTCTGCCTTTTCCAACCTCAAAGCAGGCTTCCTCAACTCCCTAAACGCAGGCCAGAAAATTGAACTTGTGCAGTTTCACATATTGCCAGAGTTTGTGTCCAGCTCAAACTTTGATTCTCTGAGCAACCCTGTGCAGACAGTGGCTGGCAAAGACCCTGCAAGGCTTCCACTGAATGTGAATGCATTAGGTAACAGTGTCAACATCTCAACTGGGGTAGTCAATGCCACCATTCTTGGAGTAGTATACGCGGATAATAAACTTGGGATTTATCACGTGGACAAGGTGCTTCTTCCTCTAGATTTCTTTGTAACCAATAAGGCTCCAGCTTTGGCTCCTTCATCTCTTGCAAAGGCCCCCAAAGCTGCTAAGGAGAACTCTTCCGAGAATGATCAAGGCGAAACAAAGCAGGATCAGAATAAATCTGGGGCAGCGAGTTTGGTTAGCATTCATGCACTGATGTCGGTTGGGATAGCTTTGATGGTAGTGGCAAACATATGGAGTTGATCTATCTGGCAGCAGTACAGTTTTCTATGTCATTAATTTCTTGCTTTGTGCATTTCTTGTTTAAATTTTGCTGTCTCTTTTTGTGGTTTCTTGTGCATTCGTGTTATATCAAGAATCCGTTAATGATTACCAAGTTAAACCATAACTGTTTCTAAAAATTATGGTTTTCATGAAAGACCAACAATGAATTCACATGTTTCACAACTCCTAACCTAGTACAGAACCTAACCTTACATGGGGGCAACTCTCAGTGTTGAATCTCTGTTGCAGTATTAGAGATCATGGATATGAATAATTTGGTTGTAGGGTGACTTTGGATGAATTTCTCCTTCAAAATAAGAAAAAAAATTAAAATTATTTTTTCCATAATTTAAAATTAATTTATAGAAGCTTTCTTAGGTAACTTTTCTAATTTTTAATTTATACACGAGCTAATTTTAAGTATAAAAAAAGTCAGATTTTACTGTTTTTCTTATTTTTTTCAAGTTTTGAATGTGGATGATGTTCCATTTATATTTGAGAAAGATATTGGTAAGAATGAAAGTGGAGGTAAAATGTTGTTATGTTAAGGATGATATTAGAATCAATGAGAGATGAGTATTAAGAAAGTTGTCACTAATCACCTAGACTTCATATTTCATCACTAATCACCTGGACTTCAACACGAACAAACATCGACCATGCACCACAATACATTTCACCATACTAAACTGAAAAGTTAGAGATTAACAATGCATATAATTCAACAATACACTGCAATTTTTGGCTCCAATGCATCTCATATAGACAAGGTCATTCATAGCTACAGTTTTTTTTTTTTTTTTTTTTTTTAAATTCTAAGTTCAATACAAACTATCTGTTTTCTGTATTTAGACATTAATAAATGTAATTTATTCAACTGAGCCAGAGATTTGCTAATTGTAACTTAAAAAATACTATTCTTTTGACTGGTTTTGGAATTATGTAAGAATCATAACTTAACTTGTATAAATTATAATAAAGTTGGAGCATATTCCTCACATGTTTTATATTTATTTATTCTTTTTATCCTTATAAAATCATATAAGTACAATTTTATTACAAGCTTGGAGTCTGATTTTCAGCCTAGTAAATCGAAAGCAAATCCAACCTTGTCTGTAACATTATCTTCCATTATGTTGATATAATAGTAATAACTTTGAAGGCGTTAGTGAATGAGTTGCCAACTATAAAATTCAAACACTGATATATTCGTATCGTTTAAGTGTCCGTATTATATAAAATGTGACGTTAAAATTGAGATTTAGAAAATGTGGGAGTATTCTTTAATTGTTTCTAATTCTTCAACCTGTTTTCTCTCTTGTAAATTTTGATTTGAACAATAGTTAGATTATTTAATAGGAATGAAACTTGTTCACATTTACCAAGATGGACTTCTAGTCTATAACATCCAGAAGAGATCATGTTTTCCTTTAAGAATGGAAAGTTCAATCGGAATAAATGAACCTTTTGGATTCATTATGATGAGATTAAGTGTTTGTTTAGGATCATGGGTAGACTCACTGCTGAAAAAAAAAGGTAGACTCACTGAATTTCTCAAATTCATAGGTTAGAAAACTATGATACCAATTATTGATTTTTTATATAAAATATATTTACAAAATAAAAGATATATTATTTGGGAAGAACAAAGTTAAAAAAAAACTTTAAAATAGTAGCATTATATTTAAATCAAATTAATAATTTCTTAAATTTAAAAGATAAAATGATCATATGCTTTTCTTTTTTCCAAACACTATCTTAAAATTTAAAACATATAAAAAAAATCTTAGTAAAATTAAATCACAAATATTCTTATATTTTCATTGAGCAATAATCATGATAGTTTTTTTTTTTAAAAAAATACATCAAAGTGAATTTGGTAGCCTTAACTATGGTTGAAATCAGGAGAAATTGTTGTGAAATATGGTATAACATACACAGTTCTTTTAAATTTAGATAAACAACATATGATTATAGTTTATACTGATATTTCAAACAATTGACAGAATCATTTTGTGTATAACGCAGTATAAAAAGTGAAATAGCATCAGCCAATTAAGCGGTTTTTTGACCATGATGGGGTTATTGTTTTTGTTTTTACCAAAATGGGGTCCGTTTAAAAAAAATTACAAATTTAGGCAAGTCGTGCCAATTCGGTACGACTTCATATGCAGAAGTCGTCCCAATTAGGCACGACTTCTGCTGTGTCATGTCATACTAAAGTCGTGTCAACTTGGCACGACTTCTGCCCTGTCATACTGAAGTCGTGCCAACTTGGCACGACTTCTGCCCCGTCATACAGAAGTCGTGCCAACTTGGCACGACTTCTGCCACGTCATAATTGTCCGCACAGACAAGCTTAATAATAAAATTCAATTCAAGTTTGATTATTAATTTCCTCATTTTTTTTATCTATGTATTTATTCATTCATAACACTCTTAGAACATTCATTTTCTTTATCTATGTATTTATTCATTCAATTCAAACATGATCCATACACAATTATCCAATTTTTTGTTCCTTAAAACTAACACTCTTAGAAAATTATGTATCAAATTAATTTTTAACATTACATAACTTACTACCCAATATATAAACAATAAAATTAAAAAAAATTATGACGTAGCAGAAGTCATGTCAAGTTGGCACGACTTCAGTATGACAGGGCAGAAATCGTGCCAAGTTGACACAACTTCAGTATGAGAGGGCAGAAGTCGTGCCAAGTTGGCACGACTTTAGTATGACATGGCAGAAGTCATGCCTAATTGGGACGACTTCTGCATATGAAGTCGTGCCGAATTGGCACAACTTGCCTAAATTTGTAATTTTTTTTAAACGGACTCATTTTGGTAAAAACCAAAAAAAATAACCCATGATGGTAAAAAAAAACCCAATTAAGCAACTAAAAAAGTAGAAAAAATTTGTACATTATTTTATAAAAAAAAATGAATTAACTAATGTTTGATAATTACATTGAGGATACTAATCATTCTTCTCTAGATCCAAATCCACTAGAAAACGAGTTCTGATGAGCTAAAACGTTTCAATCTTCATTGATGCGCCACCGTAATTTCCTTGTCCAATAATGAGACTATGTCTCACACCAGTGTCTCACTCAATCTTTTGTGTACCTTTCAAGCAAGAACTCACTGTTATCTTACATACCATATATGTATATATTTTGATTAATGCAACACCTAAATATCAAACAAGATAGTTCATAAATCACAATTAAAGGTTGTACAACATGGCCCTTCACCTACCTTTCCTTTCTCAGCTTCAATATATAAAAACCCTACACTCATGCATTTCATCATTGCATGAACTGCACACTGTTATTACAATAGTTATCACTTGCAATCATTTCTAATATCATCCAAACCTTTATTTAACAAACCAGGATGATGAGAAAGCAATGTGTCTTGTCCTTCTCACTGGCACTGCTACTTTCATTTTTTAATTCCACCACCACTTTGGCCCAATTATCACCAGCTTCTGCCCCTCTTAAACCAGTTCAACCTACCCCTACCCCACCAGCTGAGGCTCCTAAACAGCCATTGGTTCCCTCATTGCCACAGTCACCAAGTGATTCCACTCCTGACACTGCAGCTGTTGACATTGTTGGAATCCTGAGGCAGGCTAAGTCATTCAACATCCTAATCCGCCTCATGAAAACCACCCAATTGATCAACCAACTCAATGCACAGCTCCTCACTACTAAATCAGGTGGCATCACCATTCTTGCACCTGATGACAGTTCCTTCTCTGAACTCAAAGCAGGCTTCCTCAACTCTCTTTCTGATGGCCAAAAGCTCGAGCTCTTACAGTTCCATGTTCTTTCAGACTATGTTTCTAGCTCTAACTTTGATACTCTAACCAACCCAGTGAGAACCCTTGCAGGGGCTAAACCTGGAAAAGTGGAACTGAATGTGATAAGTTACGGAGGGAGTGTGAACATCTCAACGGGTGAGGTTAACACCACCATCACAGGCATTGTATATACGGATAAGCATCTCGCTATTTACAAGGTGGGTAAGGTGCTTCTTCCTTTGGACTTTTTTACTGTTGCTAAAGCACCTGCAAAGGCTCCCTCATTGGCTCCACAACCTTCTACTGACGCAACAAAGGCGCCTAAAGCTGATAAGGACGACTCATCTTCTTCAGATTCCTCACACGTTAATCCCACCGAACAGAACTCCGGCACCGACAAGATCAATATGTACGGAAAGTTAGTGTCACTTGGACTAGGGCTTGCACTTGTGGCAACAACTATGTAAAGTTGATGGGGGCAGGTGGATTTCGCAGTTATGAATTTCGTTCTTTAAAACACGCATGCATGTTCCTTTTATATACGTTGTTATTTTGTTTCGGACTCAGTACGATGTGTTAGCCTAGGAAGCGTTATGTAAAAGGTTTGCATGATTATGGAGTTTCCTTTTTTCATAAAATATTTAGAAATACGTAGAACGTAAAACACACTACAAATAGTCTTCTCAGATTCTGTCAGAACATGCTGCTACTTTTAGAACGTTGCAAATTGTTGCTTTTAATTAGAACGGGATTACTCCACAGCAAAGAAACAGTTCCTCATTTGGCTAAAACACAATTCATAAAGCAGAAGAAGAAACAAACGACGGAAGGGAGAAAGAAAATCCAGGTTTTTTACCACCATGGTGATGTTTCTTTTTTCTTTTACCAAAATGATGTGACTCCTTTTATAAAAAAAAACTATCACTTAATATGAAAGAAGTCATAATAATTTGGTACGATATGACTTTGTTCGCTCAATTTGGAGTCGTGTAAACTTAACACGATTCCTCTAATGTTAACGTAAAAAAGTTGACACGATTCATGTAATTATTTAATTAAAATTAAAATTGAGTAGTAAGTTATGTAATATTTGAAATTAATTTAACAAATAATTTTTTATGGAGGAATATTTATTCTTGGTTAATTTAGGTTGTTAGTTGAATAAAATAAATAAGGCATAAATACATAGGTAAAGAAAATGAGAAAATTAATAATCAAAGTTGAGATTGAATTTTATTATCAAGTTTGTCTGTGCAAACAATTGTTTATGACCTTTGGTCCTACCGTATAACAATTTAGGGTTTATACGTTTTCTTGATTGATGTCAACACATCATGGGGTCAGGTAAAAAATTTTGGTCCGTGTAAATAGACGAATAATCTTGATTTCGAACAGGATTAAATTGGACCTCATAACCTTTAAAATATTTGCAGAGACTGTACCACAAATGTCATTAGCTGTAAATGACAAAATGAACAAACAACAATTGTGTGTGGATAAGGGAGACGTATAGCAATTGCGTCTTCCATAAATAATTTACTTCCAATAGTTCAACTTTTTATTTTTATTTTATATCTTGTAATGAATCTTACTAATTTGTCTAGTTATAATTAATCTCCTCATTATTACGTGTTCTGCAAATACAATAATAATTCTCATTTCTCTATTTATTTCCAAATGCAATAACAATTTTCATCATATTTTTTATTAATAAAAAAATTAAATTAATATATTACATTACCGTCAAACATGATTCATGCATGATTATCCAATTTTTTGCTTAAAGCTAACACTCTTAAAAAGTTATTTATCAAATTAATTTTAAATATTACATAACTTACCAATTTTAATTAATTTCAACTCTAATTAAATAATTAGTAATATTTATTTATTTAAAAACAATAATGTTTTTACTAAAGTCAACAAAATAAAAAATTTATGACGTGAACAAAGTCATATCAAGTTAGAACGACGTGACAAAATTCGTGTCAACTTAACACGAGTTCAAGTTGAGGTGGTAAAGTCTGTCAAGTTGATACAACTTCTTCACATTAACTCATGTCAATTTGACATGACTTATTTAAATTTGTATTTTTTTAAAAGAATTTCCATTTTGTTAAAAAAAAATCCTTAATGGTAAAAAAATGAAAACCTAAGCAGAGAGTAACAGAATAAGTATAGTTTTACAAACATGTATCCGTAACCCGTTTGAAGATATCATTTATTTCAGATAAAGTAAAGTTTTGTGGCAAAATCCATGTCGACTATCATATATCTAAAATGAATACATGATAGTTAGAGAAAATTATTTTTAGGAATGTACAACTTGCCGCCACACGTGCATCTCCAGACTTGAGGGTAGTAGTCCGGGGATCGAAGGGAGGCAGAGTCCGTTTGGTGGCGGGGAGAGGGGGGTGGCGTAGCTACCAGAATTGGCTTGCAGGGTGTGCATTTCTCACACCCGTTAATGCAGTTCGGTGGCTCTGACATTGCTCCACCCGTTGATGACTCCAAACTTTCTCCACTTTCACCACCTACTTCATCATATCATCATATCAAATACAATTACTAAGGTTAATGAGAGTTTATTCAATAAGAAAGAGTATATGGGTGTGAAATAACTTCATACCCTTGCTAGAAGCACCACTACTGCTGAACATCGGCGTGCAAAGCAAGAACAAGAACAAGACATTGCGACAAAGATGAGTTTGGGTGAGCGTGGTAAACATCTTTCCCTTCTTCTCTTTCAACAACAACAAATTCCTCAAATAATTCAAAGCTTGTGTTCTACTCACTCTCACTGCATCAATTTATACAAACTAAATCTCAACGTAAAACTGTCAGTAATTTCTTAATGAAGGCAACTCTAAACACCTTCTAATTATTTTAAAATTTAAATATTTTTAATTTATAATAAATATTTTAATATTTAATTCTTTATTATATTTATTTTAGAATTATTTCTTTAATGTTATAATAAATTATTTAATTTATCAATTTTGAATATAAATTAATTAAATTAGATTTATTAAATTAAATAAGTGTTTGATTTAAAATTAATTGAGTAAAATAAAATATATATTTAAATTATTTAAATGTTATATAAAATATTTGTTTATTTTAAATATTATTTATTTTATTTATATATTGTCATAACTATTTTATTTTTGAAATTATGATATAAATTAGTTAAATTAAATTTATTAAATTGATGATAATAATATTAAATTTATTAAATATTAATATTAATACTAATAATATTAATAATATCTATAATATCTATAATAATATTAATAATATTTATAATAATATTAATTATAATATTAATTATAGTGTTAATTATAATATTAATTATAGTGTTAATTATAATATTAATTATAGTGTTAATTATAATATTAATTATAGTGTTAATTATAATATTAATTATAATGTTAATAATAATTTAATAATATGAGTATAATATATTTTATTATTATTAATAATAATTATATTAATATGTATAAATTATATTAATAATAAGTATAATAAAAATAATAATATGACCAAAAAATTTGTCTGATCTAGTGGTTAATGCTTCCCTCTTCACTAGAAGAACTTGAGTTTGAATCTTGACTGGTGTAGTTTTCTTAGAATATTAATTGGGAAGAAACAATCTACATCACTTCCTCCATATACAACACAACTTTGCAAGAATAATCCCAATGCTTCTTCCATGTGAAAATATTATTACTTGTCCAAAATACTTAGATAGAGTGGTCGAAGAACTGTATCAGATGTATACTGGCAGGCAGTAAGAGTCTTAATAACAAGGTTGTTTCAAAATAAGAACATTTGTGCTTTCGGTCAAGTTGATTTACAAATGCATTATTTCGAAGGAGAAAAAGATTCAAAGATTGACATTCTTGTAGTTAGGTATGAATGATAAAGAGGTTATGCATTATCTATATTGTAAGTGATGTAGGATTCTTCAAATCTCTTGATGTATCTTTATCATTCTTTATCATGATATATATGTTTGAAGATATATTATTCAAGGAGAGGAGTGTCTCTAGCAAATGTTTTGTACCCTCGTTATAATCTTCATGTTGAATCTGTTAACCATATATGTTTCTTGAATATGGTTGTTCTTTATATGCTTGGAATTAATGTTTTATATGGGTTAATAATTAATGTTTTATATGGGTTAATACATAGGTTGTTTAACACAATAATTTTTATAAACATTATGAACAATTTATCTTACCTCATTTAAACCATAAGCAAAATCAACTCTGGAAGGCTATGTTGATTGCACTTATATGAAATATTTGGAATCATAGCAACAACGTTGTTTTTAGACCAGAAGTTGTAGATGTCAAGAAAATTATTCATATGTCTCAACTTAAATTTTTTTTTTTATCGGCAAGAAAAAAATAAATTAATATGAACCACTTAAGGGGTGGCTCAACCCTTATACATAATCTAAACCCCTTCTAACCTACCTAATCCTTATATCCTTAAAATAAATAACATCCTAGTCAAAGAGACAAACTTTGCATAATCTCACTTAATTGACAACATACAAGCCATAGGATAAGTATATTTGCATAATCTCACTTAATAAATCTCACTTAAATCTTGATTATGGTTGAAGAATATATAAAGGGTAAGTAATTTCGTGTTCTTTCTCTAATTTGTTTTTTAAACCTATTCTTTGCTTAAAATCTCTATGATTGTTATATCTTTTACTTTTTGTTTTGGGGGTGGGTGGATAGGTTGGACTTTTTGGTGGGGAGAAAATCTGACCTGGTTTTTCTTTTCTCTCATTAAATGCTTTACTTTTGAAAAAGTACTTGAGCACATTAAATTATAGTTGTCTTTGGAGTTTGTTATTATCCTCTTTTTTTTATCAGCAAAGAATAAATAAAATAAAAAGAGACACTTCAGGGGTGTCTCAACCCTTATACAAAACCCCAAAACCAAGTTTTCTAGTACCCTGCCAACCAGGAATCCGACAGACACTACACTACAGATCAAAGATAGAATTCCAGACAAGATACAGAAATACACCCAACAACTAAATACATCTGACAACTACAACATAGTCTTTGGCAACAGGTTGGAGTACCATACCCAAGTGATAAGCACAACAAACCAATACAAGGCATACCATCACAACAGCTAAACCATATCTTTGTAGCAAGCTGAGTTGTACCAAACTAAACCAAATACGAACAGCAACAACCCAATCCTATGAGGAATATGCATAAGCCAGAAAACCCCAAAAAACACTTAATAGCTTCCCAATCTGGCCACACCAGTAACCAAAAAGAACCACGTATCCTTTTGCTTCAGCTCAAACTTCATAAATATTCCAACACCAAACCGATAATCATGCATAAAGTCACTTCCTTTATCGCAGTTCAGAACAACATTCCTACCCTGCCAAAAAGAAAAGACCAAGACAACCTGCACAAACATACAATACTTTCCATACCTCAATTCAACCTTGCCAGATAGGATTTACCGATGAGACCTGCACAAAACCACACCACAACTACCAGGACAGGAAACAAAACATTAGTTAAATAAGACAAGGAATCAGTCTTTCAAATACCTCATACAACAGAGAGGTTCCAAACACCAGTCAGAGTAAGAGAAAACAACCAATTTTTCTTTTACTGTGACCCAAGACCAAGTCTTTCTTTGTGCCACGGTAAAAACCTCCACTAGATCCACCTGCCCGTTCTCAAACACAACCTTATTCCTATGGTTCCAAATTTCACTCACAATACCTACCCAAATACCCCCCAACACCTGGTAACTACATGTTTCAAGCCTATAGGTTTGAACATCCTAAAATTCATTTGTGGGTCACGATGTAGCACCGAGGTGAACCCCAACCACTCTAGACACATACCCCAAATTCTTCAAGAGATTCTGCATTCAAAAAATAAATGTCTTACCGACTCTTCTTCCACACCACACAAAGGGCACCGATCACTCATCAAAGTTCTGCCGCGTCTCGAGAGATTGTCCTTCGTGGGAATGACATTACATAACACCCTCCAAGCCATAAATTGTGCTGAAGGTAAGGTGTTTAGAGACCAAAAATTCACGAATAAATCCTCATCCACTACAGACATCTCCCCCATGAGACACTTATAAGCTGCTTTCACAGATAAATCCAAGTTATCCACATCCCCCCATATCCATTTATCAGGTTTAACTCCACCCTCTCTTGTTAACCTCTTGTTATCCAACAACTGCATCAAAAGAGCAACCAAACTGGATTCCCACTAAAAAAGATTTCTTCTACACCGCAGCTTCCACGACCAAGTATTATTATTCCAAACCCCAACTTGTGAAAGAGTACAATCGGTATCTAAGGAGATTGAAAAGAGCCTAGGGAATTTATGTAATAGAGGAAAATTTTCCAACCATTTATCCTCCCAAAACCTGATTTCTTTCCCGTCTCCTACTTCCCACCGACCTCTGCCTTCAAAATCATTACCCCACCCCTCTAAGTACCATACCTTCCTAAGGTCCCTCCACCACAACGATTCCTTACAAATCTTACCTTGAGATTTTAATCCCCTCCACCCACCATACTTAGACACTAGAATATCCTTCCAAAAGCTTCTCTCTTCAGACTTAAGTCTCCAAATCCATTTCCCTAGAAGAGCCAAGTTAAACTTTTCTATATCAATGACCCCTAAACCGCCTTTATCTTTTGATTGACAAATCTTATCCCACACCACCCAAGCAATTTTCCTGTTATCTGACCCCCAATCCCACAAAAAGTTTTTTTTGTATCCTTTTCACTTCCCTCATCACAGTCATCAGCATACAAAATAGGGAGACATAGAAGAGCGGTAAGGACGTAAGTACCGATTTGATAAGGCATAATCTGTCAGCCAAAGAGAGAGATTTCCCTTTCCACGCGCTCAACCTCATCCGTAACTTATTGAGCATACCTTCCCAAAAAACACACCTCTTATGGTTCCCACCTACCATCATCCCCAAGTAACTGAAAGGTGCCTTCATAATGTCGCAATTAAGGATAGAGGCAAAAATCATCGTCTGATTCATATTCACTCCCACTCCACCAACCTTACTCTTGGAATAGTTAACCTTAAGGCCAGATGCAAGTTCAAAACACTTCAGAATAGCCTTTAAAATCATAACACTTTGGATTGAGGCTTTACAGAAAAAAAACGTGTCGTCTGCATATTGCAGCATGCTCACCTTTACTTGTTTTTCCCCAACCTCAATACTTTCTAGTAGCTTCTTTTCTTCCGCCTGTCTGACTACCCAAGCAAGACCTTCAGCCGCAATTAGGAAAAGGAAAGGTGCTAAAGGATCCCATTGTCTTAGGCCCTTCAAAGGTTTAAACTCAGTTGTTGGGCTTCCATTTACCAACACAGATATTGAGGATTATTCTAAGCAGTTTTTTATCCAATCAATCCATTTATCACAGAATCCCAATCTTCCCAGCATGTAGTAGATGAACTCCCAACTTACTGAGTCATATGCCTTTTCATAATCCACCTTAAACACCACACATTCTTTCTTTTTCCTTTTTACCTCCTCAAGTGTCTCGTTAGCCACTAGTACACTATCCAACAAACCCCTTCCTTCCAAGAAAGCAGACTGCCTGGGATCAATAACTTTGTTTAAAACCCTTTTTAATCTTAAAGAGAGGATTTTAGAGATAATTTTATACACGCAACCCACCAAAGAAATCGGTCTGAACTCATTCAATTGTTGTGGATTTGCAACCTTTGAGACAAGAGTAATAAAAGAAGCATTAGTGCCTTTCGGCCAACTTCCACCCTCTCCAAACCTTTGTACCGCACTCACCACATCTCCTTTTAAAATGTCCCAACAAAATTTTATAAATCCAAAATTAAAACCATCTGGTCCAGGACTTTTTATGGAGGTTTTAAAACCATGGTATTTAACGAAGTTTTAAAACCCATGGTATTTAATGAAGGTTTTTAAACACGTGGTATTTTACGGATGTTTTAAACCCATTATATTTAATGAATGTTTTTAAACTCATGGTATTTACAAAATTTTTGAAACTAATGGTATTTTACAAAGGTTCTTAAACCCATAGTATTTAACATGAGCACTAAAAGACTTTTCATGAGGTTTAAAAAAATCTCGGAGAACACATTTCCCAGGGATGGTTTAGCGAGAGAAACTATAATCCTAAATAAATGACTTAATAAAGGTTTTAACCCTAAATAATATAAAAATAAACCCCCCTTTAAAACTATTTTTTCTCGTAATACTTTCTCGGCTTTCTTTTTTGGTTTTGTATGATTTTATGAGGATGGAAAATGTATGTGAAAGAATGTTTTGCAGGAAATGGCGATGAAAGAAAACTCCATAGGCTAACACATCGTACTGAGTCCCAAAACAAAATAACAATGTATATAAAGTAACTTGCGTGTTTTAAATAACGAAATTCATAGTGAAATCCACCTGCCCCCTTACACTTTACATGAAGATGAATCGTCTTTATCAATTTTAGGCACCTTTGGGAGAGACTTAGGATTGATGAATTATGTTCTTGGCCTTGAGATTAGACAAAAATATTTTGGAATTTTTGTGATAAGAAACATATCCCAAGGATATTAAAGAAAAAGCAAGATGGAAGATTGTAATATGATAACCTTATCAATGGAGCTCAATATGAAACTCTCTAAATTTGACGGAGGAGATCAAGTGAATAACCTTATCAATGGAGCTCAATATGAAACTCTCTAAATTTGATGGAGGAGATCAAGTGAATGCAAGTCAATACCGCAGTCTAGTAGTAGGGAGTCTACGGTGTCTTGACATAGTGTTGGTATAATAAGTTGATTCATAGAGGATCTAAGAGACTTGTGCACCTAAAAAAACTATTACAAGAATTCTTCGATGCATCCTAGGAACATATCACTTTGGCTATTGTTTCTAAATTAGTTTCTTTTGGGGTTTTGTATAAGGTTGGGACACCCCTGAAGTGTCTCATTTTATTTTATTTATTCTTTGCTGATAAATAAAAAACTAATTTATTTTGGTCTCTAAAATTGATTTCTATTTAATGATTTTCTTGTATTGAGAGAATTAGAATTTGATAAGTCTATTGTAAGACTATTTAAAGATATTGCATTCTTATTTAAAAAATACAGATGAAATAAAAAAAATTATTATTTGTTTAAAGTGATCACTCCATGACAAAGATATAGTGTTTCTTATTTTAAAATTTGAAGAACCAATAATTATTACCTTTAATTCTAGTTTTGAATGTCATTTATATTATGACTTTAAATGTAGTTTATAGTATAATATTTATGAGAGTATGTAAAATTTGAAAAGTCTATTTTACCACTCTTTGAAGATATTGTATTCTTATTTAAAAAATAAAAGTAAAAAAAAATATTCTCTATTTAAAGTGATCATTCCACTACAATATCATGTTTCTTATTTTAAAATTTGAATAATTAATAATTATTACCTACAATTCTAATTTTAAATGTCATTTATACGATTTTAAATTTAATTTATAATATATTATTTATGAGAGAATGTAAAATTTGGAAGTTTATTATAACTTTTGAAGATATTATATTCTTATTTAGAAAATAGCAGTAAAATAAAAATATATATATTATTTATTCAAAGTGATCACTTCCTGACAAAGAAATAGTTCATCATTAGGCTAAAACACAATTCATAAAAGAGAAGAACAAACAATTCATTGAGAAAAAAAAAAAAAAATCAAAGCCCAGATTAACATAATATTATCCTTATACAAACACTTATCCGTAACCTGTTTTAAGATATCATTTATTTCAGATGAAGTCAAGTTTTGTGTCAAATTCAGTGTCCAACACCATCCATCTAAAATGAACACGTGATAGTTAGAGAAAATCAATTTAAGGGTTGTACAACTTGCCGCCACACGTGCATCTCCAGGCTTGAGGGTAGTAGTCGTTGGGTCCGCCGGAGCCAGAGGAGGCTTGCTGGCGGCCGGCGGGTGGCGTCGTTACCAGAATTGCTTTGCAGGGCCTGCATTTCTCACACCGGTAAATGCAGATTGGTGGCCTTGACATAGGTTCAACCGTTGATGACACCAAACCTTCTCCACTCTCACTATCTACTTTATCATATCATGACATCAAATACAGTTACAAAGGTTAATGAGAGTTGAATCAATAAGAAAGAGTATATGGGTGTGAAAGAACTTCATACCCTTGCTAGAAGCACCACTACTGCTGAACCTCGGCGTGCAAAGCAAGAACAAGAACAAGACAATGCGACAAAGATGAGTTTGGCTCAGCGTGGTAAACATCTTTTCCTTCTTCTCTTTCAACAACAACAAATTCTTCCAAATAATTCAAAGCTTGTGTTGTATTCACTCTCAGCGCAGGAATTTATACAAACAAAATCTCAACGTAAAACTGTCAGTAATTTCTTATTATAAAAACGGTAAAAAAAATTCATTATTGGTTTTTTATTTAATGATTTTTTTTAATTTTTTTTTAATGGTTGTAATGATACTATGGTAGTACTTAAATTTTTTGTTAACAGTAATATTTTACTTTTGCTTTTAAATTTTTTTAAAATAAATAATTTAGTAAAGAAAACTCCGTAATCATGCAAACCTTTTACATTATTCAGAGAACGCTTCCTTAACTAACACATCGTTTTTATATCAGCAAGAAAAAAAAAGTGAAAAACAAAGGCTACTGAGTCCGAAACATATATAAAAGGAACATGCGTGTTTTAAGTTTAAGGTTTAGCTTTTATATCAGCAAGAAAAAAAATGAAAAACAATGGTTACTGAGTCCGAAACATATATAAAAGGAACATGCGTCTTTTTTAAGTTTAAGGTTTAGCGTTTAGTTTTCGTTTCGAATGACTACTCTACATTCGGACTTAGACAGAAAAGTAAAGACATTTTTTTTTAAAATACAAAGAAAAAAAGACAAAAATTTGCAGGAAAGAAATAATATAAGCCTTTAAGAAAAGCTAAAAAAAATTACAAAAATTTACATTGTTAAAAGGTGAAAATTATCCTATTTTTCTATACACATATAAAAGGACACTTTATATATATTATAATAAATATTATATATATTTATATTATAATAAACATAAAATAATTACTTATAATTTTTATATCATAATAGATTATATATTAAACTTAATCGACTATATTATATATTTATATAATAACATAAATGTCTTTATATAATAATAATATCAATGTATCTATATAATAATAGTAAAAGAAAGTAAATTAGTAATATAAAAATAAAATTATGTCTTTCATATCAAAATTTATTTGAAGTTGAAATAAAAGTTTTTAATTAACTCAAATTTATAAAAAATCTCATATTTTATTATTTAAATATTTTTAAAAATAAGAATAGATTTGTAAATTTACCTCTTATATATTTTTAAGAAAATAAAAATCCCTTTATAACAATCACATTACTCACAAACTTCAATCAATTTTCTTCACATATCTATTCTAAAATACTTTAATCCAAACAATTTCACTTTTTTACACTTTTCTCTCGATTGATTATAAATTCATTTCTTCAAATTTTCTCTCTGATCCAAAAAGAAACTTAAAAAACGAAATCCTTAGGTGCCAAATCCACCTGCCCCGTCAACTTGGCATAGTTGTTGCCACAAGTACAAGCCCTAGTCCAAGTGATACTAACTTTCCGTACATATTGATTCCCTTGGTGCCGGAGTTCTGTTTGGTGGGATTAACGTGTGAGGAATCTGAAGAAGATGAATCGTCCTTATCAGCTTTAATGGGTGTATTTAAAAATAAATAAAAAATTATTGTCACAAAATGTGAAAGTAAACTTAAGAAAGAAAAAAGTGAGGATAAAATATTGATTGATAACTTAAATAAATTTTAATCTCATAATATCACTTTAATAGATAAAGGAACAATTTATTTTGAACTAGACCCCTTTCATGTCCATTGTAATTTAAAAGAGGTTACTTTTGATTGATGTTGTTCTTAGTGTATATAGTAAGTATTGTGTCAAAATATGAGTTGACTCTATTCCTTGTGAATGTTCATCTATTTATAAATTTTTATGGGTTTGGATCTTCACTTTTCCAGGTTTTTAATGTAGCAGATCGTAGTCTTATGTCAAAATTTGAATATCATGTATGTATAATCAGAGTATTTTGTACTATAATAAAGGTTTAGGTAATATAATCAGAAATATTGTACGATTAAATCAATGCATTAATGGAGCTAGCATATTATGTATATGATAGAGATATTATATGATAAAATCAATATAATTAAAGAAATCGAGATATTGTGTCCAAAAATCAAATTACGGGAAAACATATTAATTGTGTGTTAACAAAATTGATTCTCATAATATTCCCGTAAACCTTGGTTAATTCACTATAAGAAAATCATTAAATAGAAACTAATTTTAGAAATCAATATAGTTACTTACTATTTGATTAAATTAGATACAATTTTATAAACTAAAAAAGCTATTGGTATCAAAGTAGTTTCTATTATTAATAAAAATTTATAAAATGGTTTCTAAATTGATATCTAACTATTAGCTACCAAGATTTTAGCTACTTAGTATTTTACATTCTAAATTAGTCTATATTAGTCTTTTAGTTTTAGAGTCTAATTTAAAATTTAAAATATTAGTCGCTAAAACTTAGGTAGTTAATTTAGGTACAAATTTAGAAACCATTTTATAAATTTTTATTAATAATATAGAGAGACCACTTTAGATATGAATAATTTTTTAGTCTCTAAATTAGTATCTAATTTAGTTAATATAGTGACTAATTATTTTTTGTCCCTAAATTTGGTTACTATTAATGATTTTTTTAGTAGTGATTTTACTTAGTCATGGGCCACCTTGATCATTATATGGAAGGTTCATCAGATTTTGGATTATAAGTTCATAACCATAGCCTATTACCATTTTGGGTGGCGCATATGTACTAATTTTTTTTTATTGCAGTTAGTAAGGTAAAAGTTGAACTAAGAAACAAACGGTAAAGATTAAAAAAGAGTATAGTAGATGCTAGCACGGATACAATTATACTTACTTCAATGAAATTATTTGATAGGAAATGGAACCTTTTTTTTCAATATCGCACCTAAGAGATATTTTTTTTGTTTCTCCCGGACATTAATAAATTGATTATTTTTAGATAATAGTAGATATAAACAACACTAAACGATAAATGGTTTTCCAAACCAAAGTTTAATTGAATTATTTATTTATTTTTGTTGTATAAATTAAATTAATCTTTTGTTGTATAAATTAACTTATTTTTTTGTTGTATTCTAAATTAATTTTCTTAAAGTTTAATTTAAGTTTATTAAATATTTAAAATATATATTAAGGAAATGATTAATTAAATATCTAGTAAATTTAGTGATTTATGTATTTTTGAAAGAATTTATAAAAATATAAATTTATATGTAATATTTTTTAATTATATCTTGACTTAAATTAATTTTTATATATATATGTAGGGGTTTGCGTCGGCCAACTGACGCAAAATTTGTTTCCACCTATGCGTTTTTTTACCCTCTTCGCATTTTGCCAGTGCCCCTTTGCAGTGCTCATTCTTCGCATTTCGTTGCCCCCACCCTGTAATGCCTCTGTCTTGCTGCCACTAATCCAGCATTGTTCACCGCCAGTGTGTTCCTACTTCTCCGGTTCTTCTTTTCTCTTCTCTTATTTTGTTCTTCTTCTCCATTTCAGCTTTCACTTCGTCGCAACCCTTACTGCCTCCGTTGCCGCCTTCCAATGCCCTTTGTTGCCCAGTCCCGCCTCCATCACCTGCCAGTTGTCTTCTTTCTCCCTATCTTATCTTCTTTGTATGTTGATAGTCGTCGTTTTGCTATCAAATTAATATGATTCCAGTGTAGACTTGTCCAATGCTAGAAAGATGATAGTATAAAAGTGGTCAGATGATTCCAAGTCGTCTCCCAAAGAATCTAATAATGAGTCCAGTTAACAAAATTCAAAACTTATCTGCAAGCAATAAGGATTAGCAATAACAATAATAATAAAATGGAATTGTGATTAATAAACAGGAAAAAATAGATAATGATTTAAACCAGTTTTCTAGGAGATTAGACTATTAAAACAATTGCTATAGAGAATTTAGTTTCTAAATTGGTATCTAATTTAGATAACAATAATTTTTTTTAGTTTCTAATATGGTATATAATTTTGTCAATATAACAACTAATTAATTTTGGTTTCTAAAATAGATTTCTATTTAATTATTTTCTTGTAGTGAGAGAATGTAGAATTGAGAAGTCTATTGTAAGACTATTTAAAGATACTGCATTCTTATTTAAAAAATACCAGTGAAATAAAAAAAAAATCTCAGTTTAAAGTGATCACTCCACGATAAAGATACAGTGTTTTTTATTTTTAAATTTGAATAACCAATAATTATTACCTTTAATTCTAGTTTTGAATCTCATTTATCCTATGATTTTAAATGTAATTTATATAGTATAATACTTATCAAAGAGAATATAAAATTTGAAAAAGTAAAAAAAACTCTTTGAAGATATTGTATTATTTATTTAAAAAAATAGCAGTAAAATAAATAAAAAATATTCTTTATTTAAAGTGATCAATCCACAATCGAAATTTTTTATTTTAAAATTTGAATAATCAATAATTATTACATTTAGTTTTAGTTTTAAATGTTTTTTTATATAATTTATAACACATTTACGAGAGATTATTATAATTCTATTTAAAGATATTGTATTTGGAAAACAACAATAAAATATATATATATATATATATATATATATATATATATATATATATTCTTTGTTCAAAGTAATCACTCTAGGACAAAGAAACAGTTCATCATTAGGCTAAAACACAATTCATAAAACAGAAGAGAAAACAATTCATTGCTGAGAAAAAGGAAAATCGAAGCCCAGATTAACATAATATTATACTTTTACAAACACTTATCCGTAACCTGTTCTAAGATATCATTTATTTCAGATGAAGTCAAGTTTTGTGTCAAATTCAGTGTCCAACACCATATATCTAAAATGAATACGTGATAGTTAGAGAAAATCAATTTAAGGGTCGTACAACTTGCCGTCACACGTGCATCTCCAGGCTTGAGGGTAGTAGTCGTTGGGTCCGCCGGAGCCAGAGGCGGTTTGCTGGTGGGCGGCGGGTGGCGTCGTTACTAGAACTGCTTTGCAGGGCCTGCATTTCTCACACCGGTAAAAACAGATTGGTGGCCTTGACATAGGTCCAACCGTTGATGACACCAAACCTTCTCCACTTTCACTATCTGCTTTATCATATCATCACATCAAATACAGTTACAAAGGTTAATGAGAGTTGAATCAATAAGAAAGAGTATATGGGTGTGAAAGAACTTCATACCCTTGCAAGAAGCACCACTACTGCTGAACATCGGCGTAAAAAGCAAGAACAATAACAAGACACTGCGACAAAGATGAGTTTGGGTGAGCGTGGTAAACATCTTTCCCTTCTTCTCTTTCAACAACAACAAATTCCTCCAAATAATTCAAAGCTTGTGTTATTCACTCTCAGCGCAGAAATTTATACAAACAAAATCTCAACGTAAAACTGTTAGTGATTTCTTAATGAAGGTCACTCTAAAAACCTTCTAATTTTTTTAGTAATATTCCTATTTTTAAAGAAAAATATTATAAAAACGGTAAAAAAAAATTGCTTTTATTTAAATTATTTTTTTAATTTTTATTTAATGATTGTAATGATACTAATTGATGATGATATGGTGTACTTAATTTTTTTTGTTAAAAGTAATATTTTACTTCTGTTTTTAAATTTTTTTAAAATAAATAATTTAGTAACATTTAGTAAAGAAAACTCCATAAGCATGCAAACCTTTTACATTAGAAAAATATAGTTTGACAATGCTTAGATATGAGTGATTGTATAAAAAATATGAGTTGGGAATATTTACTATGCATTATTCAGATAACGCTTCCTAGGCTAACACATCGATTTTTACGAGAAAGAAAAAAAATGAAAAACAATGGCTGTCTGAAACAAAATAGCAACGTATATATAAAAGCAACATGCGTGTTTTAAAGAACGACATTCATAGCTGCGAAATCCACCTGCCCCCGTCAACTTCACATAGTTGTTGCCACAAGTGCAAGCCCTAGTCCAAGTGATACTAACTTTCCGTACACACTGTTTTTGTCGGTGCCGGAGTTCTGTTGGGTGGGATTAACGTGTGAGGAATCTGAAGAAGATGAGTCGTCCTTATCAGCTTTAGGCACCTTTGTTGCGTCAGTAGAAGGTTATGGGGGAGCCTTTGCAGGTGCTTTAGCAACAGTAAAAAAGTCCAAAGGAAGAAGCACCTTACCCACCTTGTAAATAGCGAGCCACTTATCCGTATATATATACAATGCCAGTGATGGTGGTGTTAACCTCACCGGTTGAGATGTTCACACTCCCTCCGTAACTTATCACATTCAGTTCCACTTTTCCAGGTTTAGCCCCTGCAAGGGTTCTCACTGGGTTGGTTAGAGTATCAAAGTTGGATCTAGAAACATAGTCTGAAAGAACATGGAACTGTAAGAGCTCTAGCTTTTGGCCATCAGAAAGAGAGTTGAGGAAGCCTGCTTTGAGTTCAGAGAAGGAACTGTCATCAGGTGCAAGAATGGTGATGCCACCTGATTTAGTAGTGAGGAGCTGTGCATTGAGTTGGTTGATCAATTGGGTGGTTTTCATGAGGCGGATTAGGATGTTGAATGACTTGCCCTGCCTCAGGATTCCAACAATGTCAAGAGCTGCAGTGTCAGGAGTGGCATCACTTGGTGACTGTGGCAATGAGGAACCAATGACTGTTTAGGAGCTCACTAATAAGTGTCTAATTCCACTAATATTTTAGTGAGTGATAAGTCACTAATTTCAATAATATTTCATATTAAAATATAGATACTTATAAAGATTTATTGTTAATTTACGTATAAAATCATCTTTAATTTATTAATTTATATCTTTTTAAATTTTGTATGAGTTTTATTTGAATAAGAGTATTTTATTCGCAAATTTGGTGTTAATTGTAAATTTATAGAGAGGATTGAGAGAATGGAAGGTACTAGAAGTATGCGTGGCTAATTCTACACTTTGGGATTGGGAGTAATCTGCTCAAACTCTTATGTATTGAGGTGATATCTTATATATTAATATTCAATTCTTGATTGATTATTGGTATTGTTGTTTTACTTTTAATTTTTCGTGACAAATTGAGAATCTTAAATCTGTCTGGGAGGTATTTTTAGGATTCGGACCTAAACAACATATTTGAGTGTGTTAGGAATAGACTTGAAATGTTAATTGTTATTAAACGTCTGAGCTTCGTTATAAGTTGTTTTTATAATTATGGGAGAGATCGATAGTTAGGGGACATTCTTAAGGATTCTATATGCGAGGAATCGATATAAATGATTTTTATATGGACATCAATTTCAATCAAAGAACTTAATATTGACATGCTAATCAAAATACATGAGAGTGCGAGAGATGAAACCTAATCCCTATTTTTCCAATTGAAACAACTAATTATTTGTTTGTTTTCTTATTAATCATCGCAAACACAACCACTCTCAATACACTTTTAATTGTTTTGTTCTATATTTAGCGATTATTGTACTTGATAATTCATTGTTTCTTGTGGGATCGATATTCGTCCTTAGGATAATTTTTACTTCTGACAAAGTGGTGCACTTGCCATAAAAAGTCATCAGTGGGGTAGGGGTAGGTTGAACTGGTTTTAGAGGGGCAGAAGCTAGTGATAATTGGGCTAAAGTGGTGGTGGAATACAAAAATGAAACTAAGAGTGGCAGTGTGGAGAAACCAAATTGTTTAATCATTTTTGTCTTGTTTGATGAAGGTTTAAATTATACTTGGAAGGAATGAAAATTATATTGGGAATGATTACTTGATATATTAACGATATGGTGATGACTTTTATAGAGGAAATCCGGCTGTGGTAGACAATGGTAGGTTGGTGAAAGGCTTTATTATACAACCTTAGGTTGTGTTTGGATTGGGGAGAAGATTTGATGGAGTGGATTTGAAGTGATTTGAGAGAAAAATGTAAAGAAAGTGAGGTTGTTTGGATTAAGATATGTTAGAGTGGATTTGTAAGGAAAGTTTATTGAAATTTGTTAGTGATATGATTGTTGTAAGGAGATTTTTAATTTTTTTTAAATGTGTAAAATATATTTTTACAAATTTACCTTTATCTTTAAAAATATTTGAATAATAAAATATAATATTTTTTTTATATAGATTTAAGTTAATTAAAATATTTGATGTAAAAAATATTTATTTTTATTGAATAATTTTTTTATTATAAATACATTAAAAAAAATATTTTTCTCAAATCAAATTAATTTTTTTTTTTATTATTGATATTATTATTTAATAAATTTATTTTAATTATTATTAAACATGTAACTTATTTTTATATTTTTATTATTGTTTATAATTTATTATTATTGTTGTAATATATATATAATGTTATTTTATATATATATAATTTAAATTTTTTATATAAGTTAATTAAATTAAATTTATTTATTTTATTAAGTGTTCAATATTAAAATTATTTAAAAAAATTATCATACAAATTTTTGAAAGAATTGAAAAATGTAGAAAAATAATAATTGAGTAAATAAAATAATACGTACTTAAATTTATAAATGTTATATAAAATTTAAAATATGCATAAATTTAGGGATATAAAAATGTAAAATTTAATGGATATATTTAAAAATAAAATAAAAATCAATTATTGTCACAAAATATAAAAGTAAACTTAAGAAAAGAAAAAAGTGAGGATAAAATCATTGATTGGTAACTTAAATAAAGTTTAATCTCATAATATCTCTGCAATGGATAAAGAAATAATTTATTTTGAACTAGACCCCTTTGATGTCCATTGTAATTTAAAAGAGGTTACTTCTAAGGGTTGATGTTGTTCTCAATGTATATAGTAAGTATTATGCTAAATATGAGTAGAGTTTATTCCTTGTGAGTGGTCATCTATTTATAAATCTTTATGCACTTGATCTTTGACACTGGCTTTTCCAGGTTTTTAATGTGGCATATCACAGTCTTATGTCAAAATTTGAATATCATTAATCAGGGTATTTTGTACTATAATCAGAGTTTAGGTAATATAATTAGAAGATATTGTATGATTAAATCAATGCATTAATGGAGCTAGGGTATTATGTATATGACAGAGATATTATATGATAAAATCAGTATAATTAAAGAAATCAAGAAATTGTGTCCAAAAATCAAATTACGTGAAAACATATTAATTGTGTTAACAAAATTGATTCTCATAATATATTTATCCATTAATAATATTACACTTCAGGGGTGGTCCAACCCTTTTAAAAACACACATACAATTATTAATAATATTTTTGTAAACCTTGGTTAATTCACTACAAGAAAATCATTAAATAGAAACTAATTTTGGAAACCAATATAATTAGTTACTATTTGATTAAATTAGATACAATTTTATAAACTAAAAAAACTATTGGTATCTAAAGTAATTTTTATTATTCATAATAAAATGGTTTCTAAATTAGTATTTAACTATTAGATACCAAGATTTTGGCTACTTAGTACTTTATATTTTAAATTAGTCTCTATTAGTCTTTTAGAGTCTAATTTAAAATTTAACATATTAGTCGCTAAAACTTAGGTAACTAACTTAGGTACAAATTTAGAAACCATTTTATAAATTTTTATTAATATAATAGAGAGACCACTTTAGATATGAATAATTTTTTAATCCCTAAATTAATACATAATTTAGTTAATATAGTGACTAATTATTTTTTGTCTCTAAATTTGGTTACTATTTAATGACTTTTTTTGTACTGATTTTACTTAGTCATGGGTCACATTGATCATTATATGGAAAGTTCATCAGATGTTGGATTATAAGTTCATAACCCTAGCCTATTGCCATTTTGGGTGAAGCATATGTACTAATTTTTTTTTATTACAGTTAGTAAGGTAAGAGTTGAACTAAGAAATAGATTGTAAAAGTTAAAAAAGGGTATAGTAAATGCTAACATAGATACAATTATACTTACTTCAATGAAATTATTTGATAGGAAATGGAACCTTATTTTCAATATCACACCTAAGAGTTATTTTTTTTGTTTCTCCCGGACATTAATAAATTGATTATTTTTAGATAATAGTAGATATAAACAACACTAACGATAAATGGTTTTTCAAACCAAAGTTTAATTGAATTATTTATTTATTTTTGTTGTATAAATTAAATTTTTTTTTTTCTATAAACTAAATTATTTTTTTTAAAGTTTTATTTAAGTTTATTAAATATTTAAAATATTACAAAAATGGTGAATTAAATATCTATTAAATTTAGAGATTTATGTAATTTTGAAAGAATTTATAAAAATATAAATTTATATGTAATATTTGTTAATTATATCTTGAGTTAAATTAACTTTTATATATATGTAGGGGTTTGTGTCGGCCAATCGATGCAAAATTTGTTTCCACCTATGCCACGCATACATTGTGCTATATAAATAGCACATTTCGTTGCCTGCGAGCCCTCATTTTCTCCTATTTTCCAAATTAAGAAACCTAATTTTTTAACTCTTTTGCATTTCGCTGACCCCTTTGCAGTGTCTACTCTTCGCATTTCGTTGCCCCCACCTTGTAGTGCCTCTGTGTCGCTGCCACTAATCCAGCATTGTTCACCGTCGGTGTGCTCTTTCTTCTCCGGTTGTCTTCTCTTCTCTTATTTTGTTCTTCTTCTTCATTTCAACTCTCACTTTGTCGTGATCCTCACTGCCTCCGCTGCCGCCTTCCAATGCCCTTCGCTGCCCAGTCCCACCTTCATCACCCGTCGGTTGTCTTCTTTCTCCCTTTATCTTCTCTTCTTTGTATGTTATATTTTTTCTTAACTTGTTTTTGTTGTTCTTCATTTCAGTTCCAAAGTGTCTTCATCGTCGTTGTTCCACCATGTCCAATTTCTAAAGTACAATTTTATTTTATGGTTTATTTTAATTTTAAGTTTTATTTTATGTATTAATATTCACTTTAAATGATTGGATGACTAAAATTATCTAAATGACTTTGTTTACCTATTTGAATGATTTTTGTAAATGTGGGGATTTGTTATTCTGTCACTACAAGAAAATCATCAAATAGAAATCAATTTTTAGAAATCAAAATAATTAGTTGCAATAGTAACTAAATTAGAGACCATTTTAGAAACTAAAACAAAAATTGGTTTCCAAATTAGTTTCTATTATTTTCTATTATTGTTAAATAGTTTCTAAATTGGTATCTAATTAGCAACCAATGTTTTATCTACCAATTATTTAGTTTCTAAATTTAGTCTCTAAAACCTTGGTTGCTAATTAGAGACCAATTTAGAAACTATTTAACAATAATAGAAAATAATAGAAACTAATTTAGAAACCAATTTTTGTTTTAGTTTCTAAAATGGTCTCTAATTCAGTTACTATTACAACTAATTATTTTGGTCTCTAAAAATTGGTTTCTATTTCATGATTTTCTTGTAGTGTGTACTGTGCACTTGGTTGGGGATATATTATTCTGATTGTTACAAGTAAAAATGGCTAGAACAAAAAATATATTTTTTTTAAAATCATTAATGTGTCTGGCCAAGCTCACGCAAAAAATAAATAAAAAATTTTGCTTTCATTTATGCATTGCCCAAGCCTGCGTAAGTTTTTTTTTTTCCTTTTTTTTAAAGTTTTGCGTCGGTTTGACCCACGCATGGGCCCGATTACGTCGGCTTTTACGTTGGAGTGGCCAATGATATTCATGTCCGCTTTGCGTTGGCTTAGCCCATGCGTCGCTTGTGCTGGCCTACAAAAAAATGACTTGGCTTCCACGAGTTTTTCATCCAATGCTTGGCCGACATCTAACGTTTAGTCGTCGATTTTGATTGTCTTGCGTTCGTTCTTGACCTTCAAAGTGCAATGTTTTTCTTGTTATTGCACTTTATATGCCTAACAATTGTGACATAGTTGTAAACATTCATTTTTTTTTCTTTGGATATTGAAGTGTTAATTAAAATAGGACTCTTACTCGGTGATTGACTTAAAAATTATGTTTTTAGCATATCATCCGCGGAAGACTCCAGTATTAGACAATGTCATTGCCTGATGAAAGGGAGTTGAAGACCATTTAGTAGTGATGTAAACTATCTATTGCAGATATTTATTAGGCTTAATTGTCTTGGTGATTTTTTTGTTATTTTCATAGTTACATAGATACAATTATGTATATAGACAATACACTATTTTGTTTGAGATTCTTAGTATATAAAATCTTTTGGTATTAATAAAAGTGTTTTCTTTCAATCATGTTCTTATATTTTTATTGTTTGTTATTGTTGCAAACTCAATAATTGACGTTGTTTGTGGAAAAAAAAAGTCAAGAAGTTGAAGACATGATTACCAGATATTGAGAAATTTTCAGGGATAACGACTTTGGATTGTGGAGAATCAAGATAAAGGTCATCTTGATAACAAGGTTGTACCCATGCTCTGAAGGGTAAGACCAGCATGCTAATGTATACGTTAGGAGAAGGCTAACATAATCAACAAAGCCAAAAGTGACGTAATTTTATATCTTGATGATAAGACATTGAAGGAAGTCTCTAAAGAGAAATTTGTGGCATCGATGAGGGATGAAACTTGAGTCATCAGTGATGATTTTATCTACTACCTAGACATAACACATTTACATAAGGGGTGAACACTTTGTAAGGAGGTTAGAATCGAAAAGATAAACTTGAAGGAGAATTTCACATATGTATTTACAAAGTCTTTACCAAGATGAAAGTTCAAACGATGCTTGTAGCGGATTAATTTTCATTTCAGGACAAAGAAAAATGATGATAAGAGTTCTTCTATAATTTGAAGTCAAGGTGAAGAAGTGTGATAATTTATAAATCATGTTCAACGGACTATTTGCTGGAGAGCTTAGTCAAACAATGTCATGGTCTGATGGTAAGTAGCAAAAGGTCATCTAGAGCCTCTCTAGCATCTATAGTAAATATTTATTAAGCTTAATTGTTTTAATTATTTTGTGTTATTTTCTTAGTTTATGTTGTACATATAAAAACCATTATGTGTATGGATTGTACACTATTTTGTGTGAAACTCTTTGTTTATAAAACCTTTTATTTTCTTGTTTTTGTGTTTTTCTTACTTATTTATTGTGCAAACCCAAAAGTTATATATTTTTTTTCAGGTATTGTATATAAGTTATTTGAATATGAATGTGCAAAGGAAAAGATTGGTGAATGTTTTTATTTTAAATTAATATTTATAAAATAAATTATTAGGATATTAAATTTATATACATGAAGTTAAACTTTATGTAAAATGATTTATCTATCTAATTCAAGTAATTATGAAACATGTAAATTTGATAAAAGAAAGATGTGTGGGAGACATTGTGACTTTTCATACCGAGGTGTGAAAGAATGACATGTAGCAGTTGTGTTATATTGATTAAAGCTTTGCTCCAAAAACAATTTTCACTTACCTATCAGGGAAAATTGCTGCATCAATCATGATTGGTGGTGAGAGATATATGCAGTTGAGTTGGCAGTGATATGAGGGCAGAACGAAAGTATTGTTGTTAAGAGATGTGAACATATGCACCTATATTGCTACCATGTTTCATAGGAATATCATCTTACATCAATTGGATGTGTGGAATTCATCTATGGAAATCTGGCTTGAAAGGTGCATGACCACTCTTTATACTGTCTGTATATTTACATCAAGAAAATTGTTGTCACTGAGTCTTAGTGAGAGGTGTTTGATTGTCTTGGGAAATTTATATTATTAAAAATTTAGATACTAATTGTACTGGGCCAAGAGATTGGACCGAAAGCAAGGTGTACTAAGCCGACCGAAAGCAAGGTGTACTAAGCCGACCGAAAGCAAGGTGTACTAAGCCGACCGAAAGCAAGGTGTACTAAGCCGACCGAAAGCAAGGTGTACTAAGCCGACCGAAAGTAAACTAAATAACGAAAGAAATAAAATAGAATGGAAATTATTATTAAGCAAAAGCCCATGAAACGGGGCCCAAATATGTAGGTATGTATAGTAAATGTTTAATACAAAAAGAAAAGGCCCAAATAACTTCTGGGCCCAATAAAAGAGTAGTATAAATAGAGGGTCATCCTGAGAGGTGAGGGAGGTTGAATTCATTTTAATATCCTGTAAAACTGAATCTAACTTTGGCATCGGAGCACCTTTCAGGTACGCACACCCATCTGTGAGAGGATGCCGAGACCAAAAACCGAAAGATCGAATGGAGTAAATTAAAGTTGACCGGGAAGTGTCAGTCAAGCAATTCAATAAAACGTGAAAGATTTTCAAACCAAATACAAACCAAGAACGAGTAAGCCGAAAGATCACACCGAGAAGGGAGTCCGGAAGCGAAGGCCGAGAGGTCAACAGGGGGAAGACGAAGACAATTTGTTTCTAGGTCCTTGTAAGAACACTAATTATTTAAATTTTAAAATTGGTATTAAAATCTCTATACCTAATTAGATATTAGTTTATAAACTATTTATTAATAATATAAATTAATTTATACATTAATAAATTTTTTAAAAATAATATTATTTTTTATTTTTAAAATTAGTTTTTATTTAATAATTTTTTTAGTAGTGAAAATTATTATTGTATTTTGGTGCATAATAGTTATTCTTATGTTCGGAAGATGTACAATAGAAGCCTCTTCATTCCTCATTTAAAAAAATGTTTACCAAAAACTATCTTAAATAAATATTCAATATTTTTTTCAAAATTGGGTACCTTACAAATTTTGATTTTAGTATCTAATGTTAACCTTTCTACTCTTCACGTGGTACATGTTTAGGAAAATTTGAAAATGACGGAAGTCATATTGATGATTGTACTGGGCCAAGAGATTGGACCGAAAGCAAGGTGTACTAAGCCGACCGAAAGCAAGGTGTACTAAGCCGACCGAAAGCAAGGTGTACTAAGCCGACCGAAAGTAAACTAAATAACGAAAGAAATAAAATAGAATGGAAATTATTATTAAGCAAAAGCCCATGAAACGGGGCCCAAATATGTAGGTATGTATAGTAAATGTTTAATACAAAAAGAAAAGGCCCAAATAACTTCTGGGCCCAATAAAAGAGTAGTATAAATAGAGGGTCATCCTGAGAGGTGAGGGAGGTTGAATTCATTTTAATATCCTGTAAAACTGAATCTAACTTTGGCATCGGAGCACCTTTCAGGTACGCACACCCATCTGTGAGAGGATGCCGAGACCAAAAACCGAAAGATCGAATGGAGTAAATTAAAGTTGACCGGGAAGTGTCAGTCAAGCAATTCAATAAAACGTGAAAGATTTTCAAACCAAATACAAACCAAGAACGAGTAAGCCGAAAGATCACACCGAGAAGGGAGTCCGGAAGCGAAGGCCGAGAGGTCAACAGGGGGAAGACGAAGACAATTTGTTTCTAGGTCCTTGTAAGAACACTAATTATTTAAATTTTAAAATTGGTATTAAAATCTCGATACCTAATTAGATATTAGTTTATAAACTATTTATTAATAATATAAATTAATTTATACATTAATAAATTTTTTAAAAATAATATTATTTTTTATTTTTAAAATTAGTTTTTATTTAATAATTTTTTTTAGTAGTGAAAATTATTATTGTATTTTGGTGCATAATAGTTATTCTTATGTTCGGAAGATGTACAATAGAAGCCTCTTCATTCCTCATTTAAAAAAATGTTTACCAAAAACTATCTTAAATAAATATTCAATATTTTTTTCAAAATTGGGTACCTTACAAATTTTGATTTTAGTATCTAATGTTAACCTTTCTACTCTTCACGTGGTACATGTTTAGGAAAATTTGAAAATGACGGAAGTCATATTGATGATTGTACTGGGCCAAGAGATTGGACCGAAAGCAAGGTGTACTAAGTGGACCGAAAGCAAGGTGTACTAAGCCGACCGAAAGCAAGGTGTACTAAGCCGACCGAAAGTAAACTAAATAACGAAAGAAATAAAATAGAATGGAAATTATTATTAAGCAAAAGCCCATGAAACGGGGCCCAAATATGTAGGTATGTATAGTAAATGTTTAATACAAAAAGAAAAGGCCCAAATAACTTCTGGGCCCAATAAAAGAGTAGTATAAATAGAGGGTCATCCTGAGAGGTGAGGGAGGTTGAATTCATTTTAATATCCTGTAAAACTGAATCTAACTTTGGCATCGGAGCACCTTTCAGGTACGCACACCCATCTGTGAGAGGATGCCGAGACCAAAAACCGAAAGATCGAATGGAGTAAATTAAAGTTGACCGGGAAGTGTCAGTCAAGCAATTCAATAAAACGTGAAAGATTTTCAAACCAAATACAAACCAAGAACGAGTAAGCCGAAAGATCACACCGAGAAGGGAGTCCGGAAGCGAAGGCCGAGAGGTCAACAGGGGGAAGACGAAGACAATTTGTTTCTAGGTCCTTGTAAGAACACTAATTATTTAAATTTTAAAATTGGTATTAAAATCTCTATACCTAATTAGATATTAGTTTATAAACTATTTATTAATAATATAAATTAATTTATACATTAATAAATTTTTTAAAAATAATATTATTTTTTATTTTTAAAATTAGTTTTTATTTAATAATTTTTTTTAGTAGTGAAAATTATTATTGTATTTTGGTGCATAATAGTTATTCTTATGTTCGGAAGATGTACAATAGAAGCCTCTTCATTCCTCATTTAAAAAAATGTTTACCAAAAACTATCTTAAATAAATATTCAATATTTTTTTCAAAATTGGGTACCTTACAAATTTTGATTTTAGTATCTAATGTTAACCTTTCTACTCTTCACGTGGTACATGTTTAGGAAAATTTGAAAATGACGGAAGTCATATTGATGATTGTACTGGGCCAAGAGATTGGACCGAAAGCAAGGTGTACTAAGCCGACCGAAAGCAAGGTGTACTAAGCCGACCGAAAGCAAGGTGTACTAAGCCGACCGAAAGTAAACTAAATAACGAAAGAAATAAAATAGAATGGAAATTATTATTAAGCAAAAGCCCATGAAACGGGGCCCAAATATGTAGGTATGTATAGTAAATGTTTAATACAAAAAGAAAAGGCCCAAATAACTTCTGGGCCCAATAAAAGAGTAGTATAAATAGAGGGTCATCCTGAGAGGTGAGGGAGGTTGAATTCATTTTAATATCCTGTAAAACTGAATCTAACTTTGGCATCGGAGCACCTTTCAGGTACGCACACCCATCTGTGAGAGGATGCCGAGACCAAAAACCGAAAGATCGAATGGAGTAAATTAAAGTTGACCGGGAAGTGTCAGTCAAGCAATTCAATAAAACGTGAAAGATTTTCAAACCAAATACAAACCAAGAACGAGTAAGCCGAAAGATCACACCGAGAAGGGAGTCCGGAAGCGAAGGCCGAGAGGTCAACAGGGGGAAGACGAAGACAATTTGTTTCTAGGTCCTTGTAAGAACACTAATTATTTAAATTTTAAAATTGGTATTAAAATCTCGATACCTAATTAGATATTAGTTTATAAACTATTTATTAATAATATAAATTAATTTATACATTAATAAATTTTTTAAAAATAATATTATTTTTTATTTTTAAAATTAGTTTTTATTTAATAATTTTTTTTAGTAGTGAAAATTATTATTGTATTTTGGTGCATAATAGTTATTCTTATGTTCGGAAGATGTACAATAGAAGCCTCTTCATTCCTCATTTAAAAAAATGTTTACCAAAAACTATCTTAAATAAATATTCAATATTTTTTTCAAAATTGGGTACCTTACAAATTTTGATTTTAGTATCTAATGTTAACCTTTCTACTCTTCACGTGGTACATGTTTAGGAAAATTTGAAAATGACGGAAGTCATATTGATGATTGTACTGGGCCAAGAGATTGGACCGAAAGCAAGGTGTACTAAGCCGACCGAAAGCAAGGTGTACTAAGCCGACCGAAAGTAAACTAAATAACGAAAGAAATAAAATAGAATGGAAATTATTATTAAGCAAAAGCCCATGAAACGGGGCCCAAATATGTAGGTATGTATAGTAAATGTTTAATACAAAAAGAAAAGGCCCAAATAACTTCTGGGCCCAATAAAAGAGTAGTATAAATAGAGGGTCATCCTGAGAGGTGAGGGAGGTTGAATTCATTTTAATATCCTGTAAAACTGAATCTAACTTTGGCATCGGAGCACCTTTCAGGTACGCACACCCATCTGTGAGAGGATGCCGAGACCAAAAACCGAAAGATCGAATGGAGTAAATTAAAGTTGACCGGGAAGTGTCAGTCAAGCAATTCAATAAAACGTGAAAGATTTTCAAACCAAATACAAACCAAGAACGAGTAAGCCGAAAGATCACACCGAGAAGGGAGTCCGGAAGCGAAGGCCGAGAGGTCAACAGGGGGAAGACGAAGACAATTTGTTTCTAGGTCCTTGTAAGAACACTAATTATTTAAATTTTAAAATTGGTATTAAAATCTCGATACCTAATTAGATATTAGTTTATAAACTATTTATTAATAATATAAATTAATTTATACATTAATAAATTTTTTAAAAATAATATTATTTTTTATTTTTAAAATTAGTTTTTATTTAATAATTTTTTTAGTAGTGAAAATTATTATTGTATTTTGGTGCATAATAGTTATTCTTATGTTCGGAAGATGTACAATAGAAGCCTCTTCATTCCTCATTTAAAAAAATGTTTACCAAAAACTATCTTAAATAAATATTCAATATTTTTTTCAAAATTGGGTACCTTACAAATTTTGATTTTAGTATCTAATGTTAACCTTTCTACTCTTCACGTGGTACATGTTTAGGAAAATTTGAAAATGACGGAAGTCATATTGATGATTGTACTGGGCCAAGAGATTGGACCGAAAGCAAGGTGTACTAAGTGGACCGAAAGCAAGGTGTACTAAGCCGACCGAAAGCAAGGTGTACTAAGCCGACCGAAAGTAAACTAAATAACGAAAGAAATAAAATAGAATGGAAATTATTATTAAGCAAAAGCCCATGAAACGGGGCCCAAATATGTAGGTATGTATAGTAAATGTTTAATACAAAAAGAAAAGGCCCAAATAACTTCTGGGCCCAATAAAAGAGTAGTATAAATAGAGGGTCATCCTGAGAGGTGAGGGAGGTTGAATTCATTTTAATATCCTGTAAAACTGAATCTAACTTTGGCATCGGAGCACCTTTCAGGTACGCACACCCATCTGTGAGAGGATGCCGAGACCAAAAACCGAAAGATCGAATGGAGTAAATTAAAGTTGACCGGGAAGTGTCAGTCAAGCAATTCAATAAAACGTGAAAGATTTTCAAACCAAATACAAACCAAGAACGAGTAAGCCGAAAGATCACACCGAGAAGGGAGTCCGGAAGCGAAGGCCGAGAGGTCAACAGGGGGAAGACGAAGACAATTTGTTTCTAGGTCCTTGTAAGAACACTAATTATTTAAATTTTAAAATTGGTATTAAAATCTCATACCTAATTAGATATTAGTTTATAAACTATTTATTAATAATATAAATTAATTTATACATTAATAAATTTTTTAAAAATAATATTATTTTTTATTTTTAAAATTAGTTTTTATTTAATAATTTTTTTTAGTAGTGAAAATTATTATTGTATTTTGGTGCATAATAGTTATTCTTATGTTCGGAAGATGTACAATAGAAGCCTCTTCATTCCTCATTTAAAAAAATGTTTACCAAAAACTATCTTAAATAAATATTCAATATTTTTTTCAAAATTGGGTACCTTACAAATTTTGATTTTAGTATCTAATGTTAACCTTTCTACTCTTCACGTGGTACATGTTTAGGAAAATTTGAAAATGACGGAAGTCATATTGATGATTGTACTGGGCCAAGAGATTGGACCGAAAGCAAGGTGTACTAAGGACCGAAAGCAAGGTGTACTAAGCCGACCGAAAGCAAGGTGTACTAAGCCGACCGAAAGTAAACTAAATAACGAAAGAAATAAAATAGAATGGAAATTATTATTAAGCAAAAGCCCATGAAACGGGGCCCAAATATGTAGGTATGTATAGTAAATGTTTAATACAAAAAGAAAAGGCCCAAATAACTTCTGGGCCCAATAAAAGAGTAGTATAAATAGAGGGTCATCCTGAGAGGTGAGGGAGGTTGAATTCATTTTAATATCCTGTAAAACTGAATCTAACTTTGGCATCGGAGCACCTTTCAGGTACGCACACCCATCTGTGAGAGGATGCCGAGACCAAAAACCGAAAGATCGAATGGAGTAAATTAAAGTTGACCGGGAAGTGTCAGTCAAGCAATTCAATAAAACGTGAAAGATTTTCAAACCAAATACAAACCAAGAACGAGTAAGCCGAAAGATCACACCGAGAAGGGAGTCCGGAAGCGAAGGCCGAGAGGTCAACAGGGGGAAGACGAAGACAATTTGTTTCTAGGTCCTTGTAAGAACACTAATTATTTAAATTTTAAAATTGGTATTAAAATCTCGATACCTAATTAGATATTAGTTTATAAACTATTTATTAATAATATAAATTAATTTATACATTAATAAATTTTTTAAAAATAATATTATTTTTTATTTTTAAAATTAGTTTTTATTTAATAATTTTTTTAGTAGTGAAAATTATTATTGTATTTTGGTGCATAATAGTTATTCTTATGTTCGGAAGATGTACAATAGAAGCCTCTTCATTCCTCATTTAAAAAAATGTTTACCAAAAACTATCTTAAATAAATATTCAATATTTTTTTCAAAATTGGGTACCTTACAAATTTTGATTTTAGTATCTAATGTTAACCTTTCTACTCTTCACGTGGTACATGTTTAGGAAAATTTGAAAATGACGGAAGTCATATTGATGATTGTACTGGGCCAAGAGATTGGACCGAAAGCAAGGTGTACTAAGCCGACCGAAAGCAAGGTGTACTAAGCCGACCGAAAGCAAGGTGTACTAAGCCGACCGAAAGTAAACTAAATAACGAAAGAAATAAAATAGAATGGAAATTATTATTAAGCAAAAGCCCATGAAACGGGGCCCAAATATGTAGGTATGTATAGTAAATGTTTAATACAAAAAGAAAAGGCCCAAATAACTTCTGGGCCCAATAAAAGAGTAGTATAAATAGAGGGTCATCCTGAGAGGTGAGGGAGGTTGAATTCATTTTAATATCCTGTAAAACTGAATCTAACTTTGGCATCGGAGCACCTTTCAGGTACGCACACCCATCTGTGAGAGGATGCCGAGACCAAAAACCGAAAGATCGAATGGAGTAAATTAAAGTTGACCGGGAAGTGTCAGTCAAGCAATTCAATAAAACGTGAAAGATTTTCAAACCAAATACAAACCAAGAACGAGTAAGCCGAAAGATCACACCGAGAAGGGAGTCCGGAAGCGAAGGCCGAGAGGTCAACAGGGGGAAGACGAAGACAATTTGTTTCTAGGTCCTTGTAAGAACACTAATTATTTAAATTTTAAAATTGGTATTAAAATCTCGATACCTAATTAGATATTAGTTTATAAACTATTTATTAATAATATAAATTAATTTATACATTAATAAATTTTTTAAAAATAATATTATTTTTTATTTTTAAAATTAGTTTTTATTTAATAATTTTTTTTAGTAGTGAAAATTATTATTGTATTTTGGTGCATAATAGTTATTCTTATGTTCGGAAGATGTACAATAGAAGCCTCTTCATTCCTCATTTAAAAAAATGTTTACCAAAAACTATCTTAAATAAATATTCAATATTTTTTTCAAAATTGGGTACCTTACAAATTTTGATTTTAGTATCTAATGTTAACCTTTCTACTCTTCACGTGGTACATGTTTAGGAAAATTTGAAAATGACGGAAGTCATATTGATGATTGTACTGGGCCAAGAGATTGGACCGAAAGCAAGGTGTACTAAGCCGACCGAAAGCAAGGTGTACTAAGCCGACCGAAAGCAAGGTGTACTAAGCCGACCGAAAGTAAACTAAATAACGAAAGAAATAAAATAGAATGGAAATTATTATTAAGCAAAAGCCCATGAAACGGGGCCCAAATATGTAGGTATGTATAGTAAATGTTTAATACAAAAAGAAAAGGCCCAAATAACTTCTGGGCCCAATAAAAGAGTAGTATAAATAGAGGGTCATCCTGAGAGGTGAGGGAGGTTGAATTCATTTTAATATCCTGTAAAACTGAATCTAACTTTGGCATCGGAGCACCTTTCAGGTACGCACACCCATCTGTGAGAGGATGCCGAGACCAAAAACCGAAAGATCGAATGGAGTAAATTAAAGTTGACCGGGAAGTGTCAGTCAAGCAATTCAATAAAACGTGAAAGATTTTCAAACCAAATACAAACCAAGAACGAGTAAGCCGAAAGATCACACCGAGAAGGGAGTCCGGAAGCGAAGGCCGAGAGGTCAACAGGGGGAAGACGAAGACAATTTGTTTCTAGGTCCTTGTAAGAACACTAATTATTTAAATTTTAAAATTGGTATTAAAATCTCGATACCTAATTAGATATTAGTTTATAAACTATTTATTAATAATATAAATTAATTTATACATTAATAAATTTTTTAAAAATAATATTATTTTTTATTTTTAAAATTAGTTTTTATTTAATAATTTTTTTTAGTAGTGAAAATTATTATTGTATTTTGGTGCATAATAGTTATTCTTATGTTCGGAAGATGTACAATAGAAGCCTCTTCATTCCTCATTTAAAAAAATGTTTACCAAAAACTATCTTAAATAAATATTCAATATTTTTTTCAAAATTGGGTACCTTACAAATTTTGATTTTAGTATCTAATGTTAACCTTTCTACTCTTCACGTGGTACATGTTTAGGAAAATTTGAAAATGACGGAAGTCATATTGATGATTGTACTGGGCCAAGAGATTGGACCGAAAGCAAGGTGTACTAAGCCGACCGAAAGCAAGGTGTACTAAGCCGACCGAAAGTAAACTAAATAACGAAAGAAATAAAATAGAATGGAAATTATTATTAAGCAAAAGCCCATGAAACGGGGCCCAAATATGTAGGTATGTATAGTAAATGTTTAATACAAAAAGAAAAGGCCCAAATAACTTCTGGGCCCAATAAAAGAGTAGTATAAATAGAGGGTCATCCTGAGAGGTGAGGGAGGTTGAATTCATTTTAATATCCTGTAAAACTGAATCTAACTTTGGCATCGGAGCACCTTTCAGGTACGCACACCCATCTGTGAGAGGATGCCGAGACCAAAAACCGAAAGATCGAATGGAGTAAATTAAAGTTGACCGGGAAGTGTCAGTCAAGCAATTCAATAAAACGTGAAAGATTTTCAAACCAAATACAAACCAAGAACGAGTAAGCCGAAAGATCACACCGAGAAGGGAGTCCGGAAGCGAAGGCCGAGAGGTCAACAGGGGGAAGACGAAGACAATTTGTTTCTAGGTCCTTGTAAGAACACTAATTATTTAAATTTTAAAATTGGTATTAAAATCTCGATACCTAATTAGATATTAGTTTATAAACTATTTATTAATAATATAAATTAATTTATACATTAATAAATTTTTTAAAAATAATATTATTTTTTATTTTTAAAATTAGTTTTTATTTAATAATTTTTTTAGTAGTGAAAATTATTATTGTATTTTGGTGCATAATAGTTATTCTTATGTTCGGAAGATGTACAATAGAAGCCTCTTCATTCCTCATTTAAAAAAATGTTTACCAAAAACTATCTTAAATAAATATTCAATATTTTTTTCAAAATTGGGTACCTTACAAATTTTGATTTTAGTATCTAATGTTAACCTTTCTACTCTTCACGTGGTACATGTTTAGGAAAATTTGAAAATGACGGAAGTCATATTGATGATTGTACTGGGCCAAGAGATTGGACCGAAAGCAAGGTGTACTAAGCCGACCGAAAGCAAGGTGTACTAAGCCGACCGAAAGTAAACTAAATAACGAAAGAAATAAAATAGAATGGAAATTATTATTAAGCAAAAGCCCATGAAACGGGGCCCAAATATGTAGGTATGTATAGTAAATGTTTAATACAAAAAGAAAAGGCCCAAATAACTTCTGGGCCCAATAAAAGAGTAGTATAAATAGAGGGTCATCCTGAGAGGTGAGGGAGGTTGAATTCATTTTAATATCCTGTAAAACTGAATCTAACTTTGGCATCGGAGCACCTTTCAGGTACGCACACCCATCTGTGAGAGGATGCCGAGACCAAAAACCGAAAGATCGAATGGAGTAAATTAAAGTTGACCGGGAAGTGTCAGTCAAGCAATTCAATAAAACGTGAAAGATTTTCAAACCAAATACAAACCAAGAACGAGTAAGCCGAAAGATCACACCGAGAAGGGAGTCCGGAAGCGAAGGCCGAGAGGTCAACAGGGGGAAGACGAAGACAATTTGTTTCTAGGTCCTTGTAAGAACACTAATTATTTAAATTTTAAAATTGGTATTAAAATCTCGATACCTAATTAGATATTAGTTTATAAACTATTTATTAATAATATAAATTAATTTATACATTAATAAATTTTTTAAAAATAATATTATTTTTTATTTTTAAAATTAGTTTTTATTTAATAATTTTTTTTAGTAGTGAAAATTATTATTGTATTTTGGTGCATAATAGTTATTCTTATGTTCGGAAGATGTACAATAGAAGCCTCTTCATTCCTCATTTAAAAAAATGTTTACCAAAAACTATCTTAAATAAATATTCAATATTTTTTTCAAAATTGGGTACCTTACAAATTTTGATTTTAGTATCTAATGTTAACCTTTCTACTCTTCACGTGGTACATGTTTAGGAAAATTTGAAAATGACGGAAGTCATATTGATGATTGTACTGGGCCAAGAGATTGGACCGAAAGCAAGGTGTACTAAGCCGACCGAAAGCAAGGTGTACTAAGCCGACCGAAAGCAAGGTGTACTAAGCCGACCGAAAGTAAACTAAATAACGAAAGAAATAAAATAGAATGGAAATTATTATTAAGCAAAAGCCCATGAAACGGGGCCCAAATATGTAGGTATGTATAGTAAATGTTTAATACAAAAAGAAAAGGCCCAAATAACTTCTGGGCCCAATAAAAGAGTAGTATAAATAGAGGGTCATCCTGAGAGGTGAGGGAGGTTGAATTCATTTTAATATCCTGTAAAACTGAATCTAACTTTGGCATCGGAGCACCTTTCAGGTACGCACACCCATCTGTGAGAGGATGCCGAGACCAAAAACCGAAAGATCGAATGGAGTAAATTAAAGTTGACCGGGAAGTGTCAGTCAAGCAATTCAATAAAACGTGAAAGATTTTCAAACCAAATACAAACCAAGAACGAGTAAGCCGAAAGATCACACCGAGAAGGGAGTCCGGAAGCGAAGGCCGAGAGGTCAACAGGGGGAAGACGAAGACAATTTGTTTCTAGGTCCTTGTAAGAACACTAATTATTTAAATTTTAAAATTGGTATTAAAATCTCGATACCTAATTAGATATTAGTTTATAAACTATTTATTAATAATATAAATTAATTTATACATTAATAAATTTTTTAAAAATAATATTATTTTTTATTTTTAAAATTAGTTTTTATTTAATAATTTTTTTTAGTAGTGAAAATTATTATTGTATTTTGGTGCATAATAGTTATTCTTATGTTCGGAAGATGTACAATAGAAGCCTCTTCATTCCTCATTTAAAAAAATGTTTACCAAAAACTATCTTAAATAAATATTCAATATTTTTTTCAAAATTGGGTACCTTACAAATTTTGATTTTAGTATCTAATGTTAACCTTTCTACTCTTCACGTGGTACATGTTTAGGAAAATTTGAAAATGACGGAAGTCATATTGATGATTGTACTGGGCCAAGAGATTGGACCGAAAGCAAGGTGTACTAAGCCGACCGAAAGCAAGGTGTACTAAGCCGACCGAAAGCAAGGTGTACTAAGCCGACCGAAAGTAAACTAAATAACGAAAGAAATAAAATAGAATGGAAATTATTATTAAGCAAAAGCCCATGAAACGGGGCCCAAATATGTAGGTATGTATAGTAAATGTTTAATACAAAAAGAAAAGGCCCAAATAACTTCTGGGCCCAATAAAAGAGTAGTATAAATAGAGGGTCATCCTGAGAGGTGAGGGAGGTTGAATTCATTTTAATATCCTGTAAAACTGAATCTAACTTTGGCATCGGAGCACCTTTCAGGTACGCACACCCATCTGTGAGAGGATGCCGAGACCAAAAACCGAAAGATCGAATGGAGTAAATTAAAGTTGACCGGGAAGTGTCAGTCAAGCAATTCAATAAAACGTGAAAGATTTTCAAACCAAATACAAACCAAGAACGAGTAAGCCGAAAGATCACACCGAGAAGGGAGTCCGGAAGCGAAGGCCGAGAGGTCAACAGGGGGAAGACGAAGACAATTTGTTTCTAGGTCCTTGTAAGAACACTAATTATTTAAATTTTAAAATTGGTATTAAAATCTCGATACCTAATTAGATATTAGTTTATAAACTATTTATTAATAATATAAATTAATTTATACATTAATAAATTTTTTAAAAATAATATTATTTTTTATTTTTAAAATTAGTTTTTATTTAATAATTTTTTTTAGTAGTGAAAATTATTATTGTATTTTGGTGCATAATAGTTATTCTTATGTTCGGAAGATGTACAATAGAAGCCTCTTCATTCCTCATTTAAAAAAATGTTTACCAAAAACTATCTTAAATAAATATTCAATATTTTTTTCAAAATTGGGTACCTTACAAATTTTGATTTTAGTATCTAATGTTAACCTTTCTACTCTTCACGTGGTACATGTTTAGGAAAATTTGAAAATGACGGAAGTCATATTGATGATTGTACTGGGCCAAGAGATTGGACCGAAAGCAAGGTGTACTAAGCCGACCGAAAGCAAGGTGTACTAAGCCGACCGAAAGCAAGGTGTACTAAGCCGACCGAAAGTAAACTAAATAACGAAAGAAATAAAATAGAATGGAAATTATTATTAAGCAAAAGCCCATGAAACGGGGCCCAAATATGTAGGTATGTATAGTAAATGTTTAATACAAAAAGAAAAGGCCCAAATAACTTCTGGGCCCAATAAAAGAGTAGTATAAATAGAGGGTCATCCTGAGAGGTGAGGGAGGTTGAATTCATTTTAATATCCTGTAAAACTGAATCTAACTTTGGCATCGGAGCACCTTTCAGGTACGCACACCCATCTGTGAGAGGATGCCGAGACCAAAAACCGAAAGATCGAATGGAGTAAATTAAAGTTGACCGGGAAGTGTCAGTCAAGCAATTCAATAAAACGTGAAAGATTTTCAAACCAAATACAAACCAAGAACGAGTAAGCCGAAAGATCACACCGAGAAGGGAGTCCGGAAGCGAAGGCCGAGAGGTCAACAGGGGGAAGACGAAGACAATTTGTTTCTAGGTCCTTGTAAGAACACTAATTATTTAAATTTTAAAATTGGTATTAAAATCTCGATACCTAATTAGATATTAGTTTATAAACTATTTATTAATAATATAAATTAATTTATACATTAATAAATTTTTTAAAAATAATATTATTTTTTATTTTTAAAATTAGTTTTTATTTAATAATTTTTTTTAGTAGTGAAAATTATTATTGTATTTTGGTGCATAATAGTTATTCTTATGTTCGGAAGATGTACAATAGAAGCCTCTTCATTCCTCATTTAAAAAAATGTTTACCAAAAACTATCTTAAATAAATATTCAATATTTTTTTCAAAATTGGGTACCTTACAAATTTTGATTTTAGTATCTAATGTTAACCTTTCTACTCTTCACGTGGTACATGTTTAGGAAAATTTGAAAATGACGGAAGTCATATTGATGATTGTACTGGGCCAAGAGATTGGACCGAAAGCAAGGTGTACTAAGCCGACCGAAAGCAAGGTGTACTAAGCCGACCGAAAGCAAGGTGTACTAAGCCGACCGAAAGTAAACTAAATAACGAAAGAAATAAAATAGAATGGAAATTATTATTAAGCAAAAGCCCATGAAACGGGGCCCAAATATGTAGGTATGTATAGTAAATGTTTAATACAAAAAGAAAAGGCCCAAATAACTTCTGGGCCCAATAAAAGAGTAGTATAAATAGAGGGTCATCCTGAGAGGTGAGGGAGGTTGAATTCATTTTAATATCCTGTAAAACTGAATCTAACTTTGGCATCGGAGCACCTTTCAGGTACGCACACCCATCTGTGAGAGGATGCCGAGACCAAAAACCGAAAGATCGAATGGAGTAAATTAAAGTTGACCGGGAAGTGTCAGTCAAGCAATTCAATAAAACGTGAAAGATTTTCAAACCAAATACAAACCAAGAACGAGTAAGCCGAAAGATCACACCGAGAAGGGAGTCCGGAAGCGAAGGCCGAGAGGTCAACAGGGGGAAGACGAAGACAATTTGTTTCTAGGTCCTTGTAAGAACACTAATTATTTAAATTTTAAAATTGGTATTAAAATCTCGATACCTAATTAGATATTAGTTTATAAACTATTTATTAATAATATAAATTAATTTATACATTAATAAATTTTTTAAAAATAATATTATTTTTTATTTTTAAAATTAGTTTTTATTTAATAATTTTTTTAGTAGTGAAAATTATTATTGTATTTTGGTGCATAATAGTTATTCTTATGTTCGGAAGATGTACAATAGAAGCCTCTTCATTCCTCATTTAAAAAAATGTTTACCAAAAACTATCTTAAATAAATATTCAATATTTTTTTCAAAATTGGGTACCTTACAAATTTTGATTTTAGTATCTAATGTTAACCTTTCTACTCTTCACGTGGTACATGTTTAGGAAAATTTGAAAATGACGGAAGTCATATTGATGATTGTACTGGGCCAAGAGATTGGACCGAAAGCAAGGTGTACTAAGCCGACCGAAAGCAAGGTGTACTAAGCCGACCGAAAGCAAGGTGTACTAAGCCGACCGAAAGTAAACTAAATAACGAAAGAAATAAAATAGAATGGAAATTATTATTAAGCAAAAGCCCATGAAACGGGGCCCAAATATGTAGGTATGTATAGTAAATGTTTAATACAAAAAGAAAAGGCCCAAATAACTTCTGGGCCCAATAAAAGAGTAGTATAAATAGAGGGTCATCCTGAGAGGTGAGGGAGGTTGAATTCATTTTAATATCCTGTAAAACTGAATCTAACTTTGGCATCGGAGCACCTTTCAGGTACGCACACCCATCTGTGAGAGGATGCCGAGACCAAAAACCGAAAGATCGAATGGAGTAAATTAAAGTTGACCGGGAAGTGTCAGTCAAGCAATTCAATAAAACGTGAAAGATTTTCAAACCAAATACAAACCAAGAACGAGTAAGCCGAAAGATCACACCGAGAAGGGAGTCCGGAAGCGAAGGCCGAGAGGTCAACAGGGGGAAGACGAAGACAATTTGTTTCTAGGTCCTTGTAAGAACACTAATTATTTAAATTTTAAAATTGGTATTAAAATCTCGATACCTAATTAGATATTAGTTTATAAACTATTTATTAATAATATAAATTAATTTATACATTAATAAATTTTTTAAAAATAATATTATTTTTTATTTTTAAAATTAGTTTTTATTTAATAATTTTTTTTAGTAGTGAAAATTATTATTGTATTTTGGTGCATAATAGTTATTCTTATGTTCGGAAGATGTACAATAGAAGCCTCTTCATTCCTCATTTAAAAAAATGTTTACCAAAAACTATCTTAAATAAATATTCAATATTTTTTTCAAAATTGGGTACCTTACAAATTTTGATTTTAGTATCTAATGTTAACCTTTCTACTCTTCACGTGGTACATGTTTAGGAAAATTTGAAAATGACGGAAGTCATATTGATGATTGTACTGGGCCAAGAGATTGGACCGAAAGCAAGGTGTACTAAGCCGACCGAAAGCAAGGTGTACTAAGCCGACCGAAAGCAAGGTGTACTAAGCCGACCGAAAGTAAACTAAATAACGAAAGAAATAAAATAGAATGGAAATTATTATTAAGCAAAAGCCCATGAAACGGGGCCCAAATATGTAGGTATGTATAGTAAATGTTTAATACAAAAAGAAAAGGCCCAAATAACTTCTGGGCCCAATAAAAGAGTAGTATAAATAGAGGGTCATCCTGAGAGGTGAGGGAGGTTGAATTCATTTTAATATCCTGTAAAACTGAATCTAACTTTGGCATCGGAGCACCTTTCAGGTACGCACACCCATCTGTGAGAGGATGCCGAGACCAAAAACCGAAAGATCGAATGGAGTAAATTAAAGTTGACCGGGAAGTGTCAGTCAAGCAATTCAATAAAACGTGAAAGATTTTCAAACCAAATACAAACCAAGAACGAGTAAGCCGAAAGATCACACCGAGAAGGGAGTCCGGAAGCGAAGGCCGAGAGGTCAACAGGGGGAAGACGAAGACAATTTGTTTCTAGGTCCTTGTAAGAACACTAATTATTTAAATTTTAAAATTGGTATTAAAATCTCGATACCTAATTAGATATTAGTTTATAAACTATTTATTAATAATATAAATTAATTTATACATTAATAAATTTTTTAAAAATAATATTATTTTTTATTTTTAAAATTAGTTTTTATTTAATAATTTTTTTAGTAGTGAAAATTATTATTGTATTTTGGTGCATAATAGTTATTCTTATGTTCGGAAGATGTACAATAGAAGCCTCTTCATTCCTCATTTAAAAAAATGTTTACCAAAAACTATCTTAAATAAATATTCAATATTTTTTTCAAAATTGGGTACCTTACAAATTTTGATTTTAGTATCTAATGTTAACCTTTCTACTCTTCACGTGGTACATGTTTAGGAAAATTTGAAAATGACGGAAGTCATATTGATGATTGTACTGGGCCAAGAGATTGGACCGAAAGCAAGGTGTACTAAGCCGACCGAAAGCAAGGTGTACTAAGCCGACCGAAAGCAAGGTGTACTAAGCCGACCGAAAGTAAACTAAATAACGAAAGAAATAAAATAGAATGGAAATTATTATTAAGCAAAAGCCCATGAAACGGGGCCCAAATATGTAGGTATGTATAGTAAATGTTTAATACAAAAAGAAAAGGCCCAAATAACTTCTGGGCCCAATAAAAGAGTAGTATAAATAGAGGGTCATCCTGAGAGGTGAGGGAGGTTGAATTCATTTTAATATCCTGTAAAACTGAATCTAACTTTGGCATCGGAGCACCTTTCAGGTACGCACACCCATCTGTGAGAGGATGCCGAGACCAAAAACCGAAAGATCGAATGGAGTAAATTAAAGTTGACCGGGAAGTGTCAGTCAAGCAATTCAATAAAACGTGAAAGATTTTCAAACCAAATACAAACCAAGAACGAGTAAGCCGAAAGATCACACCGAGAAGGGAGTCCGGAAGCGAAGGCCGAGAGGTCAACAGGGGGAAGACGAAGACAATTTGTTTCTAGGTCCTTGTAAGAACACTAATTATTTAAATTTTAAAATTGGTATTAAAATCTCGATACCTAATTAGATATTAGTTTATAAACTATTTATTAATAATATAAATTAATTTATACATTAATAAATTTTTTAAAAATAATATTATTTTTATTTTTAAAATTAGTTTTATTTAATAATTTTTTTAGTAGTGAAAATTATTATTGTATTTTGGTGCATAATAGTTATTCTTATGTTCGGAAGATGTACAATAGAAGCCTCTTCATTCCTCATTTAAAAAATGTTTACCAAAAACTATCTTAAATAAATATTCAATATTTTTTTCAAAATTGGGTACCTTACAAATTTTGATTTTAGTATCTAATGTTAACCTTTCTACTCTTCACGTGGTACATGTTTAGGAAAATTTGAAAATGACGGAAGTCATATTGATGATTGTACTGGGCCAAGAGATTGGACCGAAAGCAAGGTGTACTAAGCCGACCGAAAGCAAGGTGTACTAAGCCGACCGAAAGCAAGGTGTACTAAGCCGACCGAAAGTAAACTAAATAACGAAAGAAATAAAATAGAATGGAAATTATTATTAAGCAAAAGCCCATGAAACGGGGCCCAATATGTAGGTATGTATAGTAAATGTTTAATACAAAAAGAAAAGGCCCAAATAACTTCTGGGCCCAATAAAAGAGTAGTATAAATAGAGGGTCATCCTGAGAGGTGAGGGAGGTTG